>NW_024466307.1:16062500-17425000 GCF_017591425.1 Ochotona curzoniae
CTCTACGACCAGAATCAGGGCTGCCATATTTCAATTCTGTTTCCCCAAGGCCCAGTATCTCAGTAGGCACATAGCGGCCGGGTGATACCCACTGGCTAAACGAATGTGCCTTTCTGTGCTAGGCCTCTATGGCTTTAACACATTTGTCTTCAAACTGAGTCTAGATAATAAGATTGTGATTTGATAAAACTTCAAAGACAATTGCAAACACAGACATCCACAATCCCCTAAACAAAGCAAAATGAATACGCTGTAAATTTTTTTAAAAATGCAAGAACAAAATAAAGATGCAAGTTACAGGGTCATGTAAATCACTTAAATAAGCAGAATATAAAATCTGTACTTGTATATGTTTCCTGACCCATATTTCTAAGGACAGTAGCATGCCTGTCCTAAGGAATTACAGAATACCTTTTTTTCATGGTTCATACACTAATTCATACTTCTGAAACTCAGATATTCAGATAACAAATAACCAAGTGTTAGAAGGAAAGTTACAAATTACAGTCATATGTCACAGTCCAAGCACATGGCAGCCAAATTTCCCTAAATAAATTGAAGAATTCTCTTATGATTTCACAAGACATATTGAAAAGAAACACAGTAAAAACGATACTCATTTTTTACTCAGCTAATGCAGTATATGGGTAAAGGGTTCATGTTTAAACTGTTACAGATGAGTGAGTTTTCCCAGAAACGCAATTTTATCCATGCATAATACCACTGAGATATTAAAACTAAATTTAAATTTTAAAAAATGAGGTTAACACTCTCGGAGCAAATCGTACTAATTGTACATGTTTTAAATAATGTTACTTAGCTGGCAGTGAGCAAACAGGCTTCCAAAAAATACAATGGAAGAATGAAACTCATCACAAAAATGTTCAGCAACAAAAAGGCCCTTTAATGGACTGGGCCTGCAGACTGATACAAAAGGAGTTGTTCTGTGAATCCCCTTCTGGTGTTTGACGATTCTGTTGCTGTGGCCATTGCTCTTAATTATTTGTGAGGGTAAAGCTATTGCTTTGAGAGCAAGACATTCCGTAATCCACACTTTCCAGGATAGATGATGGCATTTTATTGATGAGAAGGAACACAAGAATAGAGGAGGATATCATGTTTGTTTAGATAGTGGTGATTAATCTTTGCTAATCTCCTTCATCCTTTCAACATTTTTGCAGAGTGCTCAGACTGAGATGCTTTGGGGGATCCACCTCAAAGGGCTGAACAGAGTCTAAATCTATAGCTGAGGCTCTCCTGAAAGGCAAAGGGAGTAAACACACCCATCCTGCTTTCAACCCAGTAAAGGTAATTACTGGTAGATAGGCATGGCTTTGGCCTTGTTTTCACCTCAACCAGCCACCCCACCCCAACCTGCCAGGGTCCAGCACAGACCCTAAGCCTGACATCAAGTGAATCCCACACAGGCCATTTCTTGCGCTTTGAGAGAGAAAAAAAAAATCTACTGAAACTATCCTAATATTCCATTCACCCAGCAATGTGAGTTTTGTCATTTGCATATGGTTCTGCCCGGTTCTCAAGCTCAAAAAAATATAAACCTTATTTTGCTTCAGCCTGATGCAGAAACACTAAATAAAAATAAACTTGTTCTGGCAAGGCCATTTGGGGATTATTGGTTGGCATCCTTGGGCTGTCCAGAAATAAGCGAGCATCCAATCCATGCAATCCGTACAATATTATCTCTGTTTGCATTGTTATTACGCTCATAAGTGCTTTTTGTATTCGTGCTAGTCTTTCCTTTATTCTTAAGATCTAGGACCTCACTTTATTTTTTTTTCTTAAATCAAGGAAAGCAAACTTCCAAAATAACATATTTCATGGGTTAGTTGAGGGACATTAAAAAAAAAAAGTAAGTCTGAATCCTTATGAAATACATTTTATGATGAGTGGTGTCAGGCCTCTTCTGAGAGTCCCAGCGACTATCAAAAGACCCATGTGGTATCTGTGTTTGTCAGGTGCCTCTTGAAAGCCTTCCATGGTTGGCTCGTCCTTGCTCAGCTCAGAGTCATTTAAAAAATACTTTGAGCCCTAGCCATGAGAATTATAAATCACGTTTCAAAGGTATGTACAGCTCTGCAAATTGCAATGCGTGTACAGGTGCAGTCTTATTCTGTGTAACCTAGAGATGAAAGAATGATCAAGGACGCTGGTGCTCATTGCCGCAGCAGCGAAATCCTCATGAATTCGGAAACTGAGGGGGATCTTCTCCTTCATGGGAAGAGATCTATGAGGTTGTCAAGTAGTTGGCATCTGATTTCCTCCTAAATGAGGAGCTTTTGTAAGGTAGACAGAGCTCTCCTGCTACAGCAGGGGGCAGTCAGAGCAGGAAATACAAAAATACCGCCACAAGTTCATGGAAGGAACTAGAGGATATCTATTTGGGGACACAAAGGTGAAATGTATCATAGATATTTTTATCACATCACACATTCTACATGAACTTTTTGAAGAGCACTGTATGCAAGGATTTCAAATGTTTTGAAGGATTATTTTGAAAATCAGAGTTACAGAGAGAGAGAGTGAAAGAGAGAGAGAGAGAGAGAGAAAGAGAGAGAGAGAGAGACTTTCCATCCACTGGCTTAATCCCCAGAAGATTGCAATAGCCAGCACTGAATCAGATTGCAGTTATGATCCAGGAGCTTCAAATATTTTTTACACACAAATAAACTTATCATTTCCTTCCATTTCAAGCTTTCTGCAGTTCACCTGTAGAGGCAAGTTCTGGAGTGACGTTCCCTGTTGCTCAGAGCAATGAGATGGGGGCAGCTGTACTGCTGATCTCTCCATCACACGTTAACTCAGTGGGAGCTCATGGTCACCTAGTGAGCCACCATTGCTTAAGTTAAAGCCAAAGAAGCTGAGATACTGGAAGGGAAACTGACTTGATCAACACTTCCGAATGCCTAATTGTCATGGCAGGATTCTCATTCCAAAAAGCACTAACAGGGTATTTGGCTGAGTGGTTCACACGCCTGCAGCCCACTTCCAAGTGCCGAAGTTCAATTTCCGGCTCCACCTCCAAACTCACCTTCCTGCCAACGTACACCCTGGGAGCTACTTGGATCAACTTGGCAAGCCTGCATTAAGTTCCCAACTCTCCCTACTTTCGGCTCAGCCCCCACCCCAGCCACTGTAGGCTTTGGGGAAGCAAAGCGGCATGTCTATAGCTGTGTGTGCAGGTCTATCTCTATGTCTCAAAAAATGAATTGCACATTTTTTAAAAAATCCAACAAGGGAAAAACACTTATGCCCAATACTTCAAACACACATACATATATATCACACACAGAGACAGAGATTAACAGGGTCCAAAGTCTAATTTTCAGCCTATTTCTTCCATTTGCAAATACTTTCACTTGTCCCACCATAGTGCCTGCCACCCTGCTTTGTGGTCCAAACTGGACCACAAATGACTCTTTCCTCAATGACTCTGTGAACCCTGTTTTCTCATTAGAAGGCTCTCTGGATTAGGTCGTTGCTTCCTAAAGCTGATCCTGGCAGTGCGACCCAGGCTGCGTTTCCCATTCTCTTTAACTCACTCTGGCTTCAGCTTCTTCTTTCCCTTGCCAGCATCATTGGCCATACTCCTCCTGCCCCATGTTGATGCAGACAAGTACCGTTAATGAAAATCCTGGAACCCATCTGACCTGGTCTAATAAATTCTATATTGTCATACTGCCCTGCTTACTGAAAGCAGCATAACCACTCCTCCCTGACCACAGATGGCTCAGATCAATATTGCAGATCTTGACCCTCATCCTCTTACTGACGACATAGTTTTGCTGTCTACAAAATAACTCCCCTTGGTGCTCAGCCAAGATCTGGAGCTAATTATGACAGGCCTGAGCACAGTGTCCTGCTCTCAAGCTTTTGCCTGGTTTCAACAAGTCTACTGTGCTCAGGGACACTGGCACCCATCTGGGAACCCAGAAATATTCTCTGGAGTCTTCTTTAGTGCCCTTCTCCCACATAGCCCCAGGATTCAATGCCAGGGCTACCAAGTCAACCTTCCTAACTTGGAGTTATGCGTATACTGTTTGTTCTCACAGCTAAGTGTACCCACTCATGTAAATATGAACCAATGTGCCTGGTTCCAGGTTCTCCTATCATCTGCCTATCCTATAGGAGCAGCAGCTATTTCATGATATACAAAATTTTCAGTGTTATTGAGAGGCCTTTCATCGTCTGGTGACCATTTTCTTTCCTGGTGTGAACACATACAAGCTGCCCTCTCCTTCATGATCCTTCTTCTTTTCAAATCTGCTAACTTGGCACGCTCTTCTTGTCTCATAGGTTCTGTCACTTTCCTTGCAATAGTTTCTGCTCCACGCTGGTCAATATTGTCTCAGCAGTTTTCTCCATCCTGCTATCCAACTGCGCTCTGTACTTGTCATTCATCACCTTTACTGTGGACTGTAACTATCCATTTATTTCTGAATGAGTGACCACTCCCAGTTGACCCTCAAAGAAAATGGAAGTGTATTCTAAAGAGATCAGAGGAGAGAGAAATGGTGATCCATTCGTTGCATTGGCAGGAGCCCAGTCTAGCTGAGGCAAAGAGAGCAAGAGAGAGTGCAGTGGTAGATGGATTCAGAAGTGGTAGGGCCATGTTGTGGGATGCCTGGTAAGCCATGGTGAGAAACTAACATACGAACAACAGAAATGAAAAGTTTTTAGTGAAGGGCCGACTTTTGCGAGCAGAACAATTTGGGTAAAGATCTAAATAATAAACTATAGGGCTGGCATTGTGGCTTAGTGGATATACATTGCCTGGCATGTTGGTATTCCATATGGGTGCTAGTTCTGTCTGCTAATGGTCTGGGAAAGCTGTGAAAGATGGTCCCAATGTTTATCCATGAGGTTACCTGGATGAAGCGTCCTGTTCCTGGCTCCTGCTTTGGAATGGCCTAGCACTGCCCACTGCAATCATCTAGGAAGTGTGCCAGAAGGTAGAAGATCTCTTGCTTCTCTCTGTCTCTCCCTGTCTACATATAAGTTTCTACTTTGAAATAAATATTTTAAAAAACTGAGCTGAAGAGAACAAAAATGAATACTCTTTAAAAAAAAAAAGGCACGTGGAAATCCTTGCAAGTGGCTTATCTAGGAACATGCCTTCAAGGTACACTTCAAGGCACAAGGTTGACATTTGGCAAAAATATTTCTAAAATAAAAATAATAGGCCTTACTAATGATTGAAAGTAGCCAAGAGAATGTGCAGGTTTCCCCTCTGGTATTGCAGCATGCTAGGTGAAGCCACTTGCCATGCTGGCATTCCATTTGGGGAGCTAGTTCATGTCCTGGCCAATTTACTTCTGATCCAGCTAATGGTCTGGGAAGAGCAGCAGAAGATAATTCAAGTGTTTGCGTTTCCAGCTTCCCATGTAGGAAACCTGGATGAATTTCCTGACTCCTAAATTCGGCATGGTTCAGCTCTGCCTGTTCTGGCTGCTCTAAAATGACCTAATGGATGGAAGAGCTCCATGTGTGTGCCCCCGTGCTTGTGCACACACACATGTGTGTGCTTGTCTCCCCCTCAATTGACTTTTTTTTTTGAAGAATCACAAATTCATCCAATAGCAGACAGATATTTACTGTCCAGTAATGCCTCTCACGAGGAAAGCAGACTGGAGAAAGAACAAGGCATAGCATACTGACAGCGATGTTAAGTTTCATACAGCATGGTTGAATTTAGGAACTTTCCAGAGAAGTCAAGTAAGCAGGCACTCAGATGTACTTAACTGCATAAACAAATTTGAGAACATTCAATTGTAAGAAGTGTTTGAAGTCTTGATGTGACCTAGAAATAGAGAAGATTTAATGAGAAGAGATTGTTTAGGACATTCTCCTTGCCTATGTTGCCCAGAAAGCAATCCTTCTGCCAAACCTTAGTCCTTCAATATGTTCAAAATCTTATTCAAACTTCACATTTTCCATGAAACCGTCCCAGACTCACGTTGCCTTTGTCCTATCATTTTAATCACACTCATTATCCTTGAGAAAGTTATCGCTGGCTGCACATATTCCCAGAGGACAAGTCTCATATTTCTTCTTTCATTAACATGTATGCTCCTTATTCAACTGATAATCTTGAATGAGCCAACTGTATACCTGCTAGTAACACATATCTCCCTGGGTTTTGTGCTTTTTAAGTTTTCTATAGTCATGGAGCAATTTTAGTGTTTATGTAAATATTTTTGTTTTGGACATGTTATGTATGTAACTGAAGAAGATATAATCATATGATTTAGTTAAAATAGAGGGTTCAAATTCTAGTTAGCCAACATACTGATTAAAGAATATTAAGGCAAAACTGCTATCACAACACAAAACCAGCCAGCATCATCCAGCACCATTTCCCATCCAATCCATTGACATGTCTCCGTGCCCTGAGCAGTCACGCCAAACCCTGTCTCCAATCCTACGTAAGCTAGCCTAAATAAACAATTTCCTAGAGTTGACAGTCATCAAAAAGTCTTACTCACAAAAAAAGACAGTGACCATCTTTGTCGGGTGGTCACTGGTGTGGTGCCCGCTGGTGGCTTGGCAGGAAACAGAGCCTCCAAGTTACCAGTGACAACCCACCAAGACAGATCTCCTCTGAGGCCATTGAGTTCAGTCCACTTTCTAGGCTTTTTCCTGGGATGGATGGTTGGCACTAGCAAAGGGAAGCATGGGTAGATATCCATCAGACTCTTGATTAGGTTTTCACATCACCCAATCACCAAGACAGCTTGCAAACCTTTCCTTCTGATTGACACATAATAAGCTGTCAAAAAGCATTTGTTGAATGATTCAAAGAATGGTACTAGTAAGAATGCAGTGGATAATTATGTTCCAGGCTCCATGGTATGTGTTTGGGTCTTTTTAAAAATTAAAAAGAAAAAAAAAACAAAAGCTAAAGAAACTAACTTCAGCTGCCTTGGAATCAAAAGACCAAAGGAAGGACCATGTTTCCAGAGGTCTGTAGGATTGAAATTTTGGCGATAAGGAGAAAACCTCGAAAATTCCACGGAACAAGGAAAACGAAGGCAAAGACACTGCTGTAGCCAACGGCACAGCACAGTCAGCAGCCAGCGGTGACCTGCCATCCACCAAGTGAAGCTAGGCTGAAACTGCTGCATGTGGTGCCACTCAGAGCTTTAGCCGGGAAACAACTCCACAGCCACCCACCAACCCGTGCTTCAGCCTAGGAGCTGACTGGAGTCTGAGCAACTGCCAGGCTTGGGGAAAGGTAAGGCACAGTGTTGAGCTCCCCCTCCTCCAGCCCCAGAGAGCCTTAGCAGTGAGAAGTCTCACAGCAGGCCTCTCTTCTATTCCTGACAAAATTAGAGTGGCAGTCAGGGCAACGTTGCAGCAGAGAACAGAGCCCCTTCATTCCGTAGCTGTGGAAGTTCGTGGGCATTAGCCATATCTGCATGAGCCAGAGGGATTCCCCTTAGCTTCAGCCCATCAAATATTCATCTCCAGCCTGGGAGACTTGAGTAATGGCTCTACTGTACTCTGCAACATCAGGACTATAACAATTCATACTAAACTTCTCTGTCCCCTGGAATCTATCAAGACCTAGGGAAGAACATTCCTCTCACTCCCACAAAAAAAAATGATCCATTGCAGAAATGGGCAAAGGGCTTCAGTAGATATTCCTTTACCACTAACCATCACTATCCATTAGGGAAATGCCAATCAAAACTACCCCGCTATGGTCAGCATGGTTAAAATCCAAAACACAGAGAGGAATGAACAACTGTTGGTAAGGAAATGGACAAAGGCAAACACTTACACACAGCTGGCGGGAATATAAATCAGTGCAGCCGCTATGGAAAACAGTATAGAGATTTCTTAAAACAAACGAAAAAACCAGTCTTGCCTTATGATCCAACTCTCCCACTACCGGATGGATATCCAAAAGGCTTAAACACAGAAAGTCAAAAAGATACCTGCCCACCATGTTTAGAATCGCACTGTTCACAACAGTCAAAATTTGGATTCAGATAAGGAGTCCTTCATCAGCTGAGAGGATAAAGCAAATGTGGCATATGTACAATGGAATATTATTGAGCTATAATAAAGAATCCAATTCTGCCATTTGCATCAAAATGAATGCAACTGGAAAATATCATTAAGAGTGAAAGAAGCCAAATACAAAAAAAAAAAATAGATAGATATACATACTCCATTATATGTGGAAACTAAAATTTTTTAGAAAGGAAAAATCAAAAAGTGAAAAAATAAATTCTTGTTTTTATCAGTATCACTGAAAATATGGTTCCATAAGGGCTTATTCTATACCTTTGTCAAACCAGTGGTTCATGCTATACAACTACAGGTTTAATTTGTTATTGCTTTAAAATTTACATTTTTCAATTCAGTTATTATTTTTACGCACTAAACCAGGATTTTTTTTTTTTGCTTTCTTATTTCTTATTAAACTTAGGTGAAGCAATAAGCCTTTTTCATAGTACTATAAATTTAAAACATGTTACCTGAAACACAAAACAGAAAGAAAAGAAAGAATGGGAAGGAAAGAGAAAGGGAATATGGTGAGAATTGTAGCTATGAACTAGATTGAATCTTATAAAGTAATCAGGTTCATTTAAAAATCAAGTCTTAAAAATTACACTCCATAAATGAAAAACTAAAAAGGGGAGGGGGAAGAATCTAAACACAAATCAAAACTTTTGCTCCAAACAAGATTTTTCACATTAAACACATTAACTTTTTGCTCCAAGTCATAAAAAGTGAGTTGAATAAGAGAACCGCAGTTGCTGGAAGTGCAAGCGTTTCCCACACTGTGTGTTCGAGCTGCTCAGCATTGATCAATGCAACCAGAGACCTTTGGAGGCTTTGGCAGCCCGCATTCCCAACAGATACAACTTCTTGAAGCTTCTTTTTCCTACAGTTGATTTCTCATCCGCATACATGTTGAGTTAATCAGATGAATTCAACTGTCGAGCCACCACAGATTGCTAAGTCAGATTTTGATTTTCCATCTGATTCAACCGGTCCACATCCTACAGATTCAGGGTCAATACTATATGAGTGCATACTAAGCAATTTTAGATCCTAGTTCACTTTTCACGCAAACGGATATTCTAGAAATATCTGACTTTACCAAAACTAGGAGTACTTCTCTTTCCAAGTGTCTACTGAGGGGAACCAATTTTGAAGTTCCAAACCACCTGAGTAGATTTGTCAAATTGCTTTCCTCTAAGTTAAAGTAGGGATATAACAGCATCAATCACAGGACTGTGGTGTCTTGGTTGTCATTACAGGATCTGGGCTAAAAATGCAGTATTTTGTTCACTCCTATGCAAGTGTCAGTCTTTACTGCCTACCCTTATTACGGACTTGTAGGTGACGTAACCTCTGTGGTCCTCAGACTTCTCAGCAAAAACACTAAGCTTACATTCTTAAAAGAATGATACAGGTAATTTACTGTTGTCTCATCGCAACGTATGGCTAAGTCCGACTGCAACTCCCCTAATGCACGGTGAAAAATGGAAACTATCAGAATTTATGCAATTATGCAGTTAATTTCAGGGAAAATCAACTTTACAAAAGTAGGAATTACTGAAATATGAAGAAAAACTGAACGCATGCCTTCGTCTCAGCAAATAACGGATTTTGCTGTTTTGCTTATTGGTTGTTTTTACAGCAGTGAAGAAAATGCTTAGTCCTACAATGCAAAGGTCTATATTCTGAGTTAGTAATATCAAACTTTTATATGTGTTAACACTCCAAATATTGTGAATATGAGCATTCTTAGAGGCTGCTGGAAAATTTCCCACCAAAATGCTAGCCTTCCAGTGTGTAGGAATTTTGCATATCGCATTAATTTCCTAGGGTTGCCACAGAAATTACTACAAACTGTATAGCTTAAAAAATATAAATTCATTGTTTTTAAAAAACATAAATCATTGGTTCCAGAAGTCCCAAATCAAGATTCCAGCAGGGTCACACTCTCTCTGCAGGCTGTCACAGAGAATCCGTCCTTGCTTCTTCTAGCCTCTGCTAGCTGTTAACTTTCTAGTGCCTGTGGCACAGCAACCCCTGCACCTGCTTCCACAGGGTATTCTCTCTGCCTCTCTTTTCTTCTTCCCTTGGGCCCGACCTGGATAATCCAGAATAGCCTTCTTTCAAGAGTCATGCCTGCATCTCCAAAGACCTTTTACTCAAATAAATCACATTCACAGCATGGGGGAGCTAGGTAGAACCATATTATTTAAGGACCACTGGTCAATTCACTAAGCCACGAACCAATTATATTGTAAGCCTACCATTTTAATAATAATGAAATTTATTCGGTACATCATCATTATGTATAATCATCTTGGTTGAAAATAGAACACCAGAACTTCTCAGCCCCATCTAACTCTATCTTAGTACCCATTAACCAACATTTCCCAGGGTGAGCGTTTGGCATGGTCATTAAGATAGCAGTTGGGATCCCTGCATCCCATATCAGAGTTTCTGGCTTCAGATTCCAGCTCTGGTTCCAATTCCAGCTTCCTACTGATGCACATCCTGGGAGACAATGGCGAGCATGCTTGAGTCCCCACATGGGAAACTTGGATTGAATTACTAGCTTCTGGCTCTGGCCCTTTCTAGCCCTCACTGTTGAGGGTGGTGGGTGGCAAACCAGTGGACAGTAGTGTTCCACTTCTCTCTGCCCATGCAAAATTCATTCAAGTAAAAAATAAATACATAAACTTTTCTCTATCCCTCCTTCTGGGGCCATTATACGCTCTGAACTTCCGTGAGATGAACCATTTTAGATTCAACATTTGCGTGAGATCATGCAGTGCTTGTCTTTCTGCACTTGGCTTATTATGTTCCACATAATGACCTCCAGTTCCTTCCTTGTTTTTGTAAATCGTTTTTAATAGCTGGATAGCGGATGAGGGCAATGTACTGTGTGTTACCCTTGCACCAAAACCGGAACAAAGAATGTTGGATGTTTTAAGCATTAAAAAATTGTTAAATGCTACTTAAAATAACACTTTTAAAAACTGAACAAAATTTTAATAAACATTGTAAGCAGTTGCAGATCTTGTCTATCGGGTCAGTCTTTCATTTAATACCAAATGCCATCTTCATGCAGATAATATGAATCTGGTCACAGTGGTTTGATCTTCATGGATATTATAGATTAGCTGAAAAATATTCAGTGAACAACTAAATATTATTCACATACAACCTAATGTGATCACTTACATGAAAAAAAGAGCAAAGTGCTACGGAGAGGGTAACTCTAGATACAATGTCCAAAGTAGGCGACTCCGGATGGAAGACTTGTGCTAAGACTCAAGAACTAGAACAACCCAGGCCCTCAGTGGTCTAGGGAGCAGTGAGCAAGACAGCAGCTTATGCAACTGCCTGGAGCCGCTGTGAGTGGGGCCATTTCCAGGAACTGCAGTCAGCAGTATAGGAAGACAGTGAGTGAACAGAAGCTTTTAGGGTTTACAGAAGGGAAGCAATGAGAAGTAGACAAGGATCAGATCATGTGTGGACCTGTGTGCATTGTGGAAAGAAATCCGCCTGTATTCAGAGAGAAATAAGATATTTTCAAAAACTTTTTAAACTAAAATTTGGAGATTACTGATAACTCCACCTTTCAAAGAGCAGATTAGGGACAAGAATAGAGGTAGTTCAACAGTCCAAACTAAGAGGCAATGGCGGCTTCAACAAATTGGCATGAGAGAGGGAGAGAGATAGGAGTAACACTAAAAGATATAAATGCTCAGGTTTTGATTCAGGTTCTAACATGAAAAGCGTGTAACCATCAAGGTATCTGGATTAGGCAACAGGATAACTTCCGAAAGCTTGTAGGGAGACTGGGAAAGTGCCACTAGGCTTGAGACTGATGGTGAGTTGTCGCCCAAGTGGTGATCAGTAAACAAACTAACTTAGTGTGATATTTACCTCACAAGTCATTTTGGCTAGGACATGGGTCCTAGACATTTGGACAACATCAGCCTTTAGATGTCTATGTAAGTATTTTTTTTTATGAGACAAACATTTAAATCAGTAAACTTTGAGTAAAATGCAAAATGTCACCCAGTAGTGAGAGTAGACTTGACTCACTAGATGGAAGAAGAACAGAGAAAAAGTGAGGCCCCAATGGAAGAGAGGGTTTTTGCCTATAAATACCCACAGACTCAAGGCTGCAATGTACTTGCTTCCCTGAGTTTCCAGCGAGCCACAATTGCAACCATGCAAATCTCAAATTTGGCAGCACCCATAATCTAATGCAAAAATTCCTTAAGATTTCCACTCTCTCTCTCTCTCTCTGTCTGTCTCTCTCACACACACACAAAATACCAAACTCTTTTCTCTCTCCAAGAGGTAAATACAGTTCTTCAAGCTCATGGATAATGCTGATTTTGGATTTCATTAACTTTTTGCACCAAAATAAACATATATTTCGTTTTCACCTAACTTTTGTATTTTGTTTGTTTATTTGTATTGGAAAGGCATATACAGAGGGAGAATGAGATGCAGAAAGAAAGATCTTGTGTCCACTGATTTTACTTCCTAAATGGCCACAATGGCCTAGAGCTTAGCTGATCTGAAGCCAGGAGCCAGAAGCTTCTCTGGGTCTCCCACATAGGTGCAGGGTCCCAAGACTTTAGGCCGTCCTCTACTGCTTCCCCAAGCCACAAGCAGGGTGCTGGATGAGAAGTGGAGCAGCCAGGGCACAAATCTGCACCTATACTGGATCCTCAAGAACGCAAGGCGAAGATTTAGCCACTGGGCAATCGCGCCATGCCCCAATTTTTAAAGGTTTAAAAGCATCCTTGTAGGATCCACTTTAACCTTCTATTACTTTATCTGTTTCATTTTTCTGAAGAACCCTGACAAATACACTCTTTGTTATGATGTAATTCTATAAAACAAAATCTGCATATGTGCGTGTAAAGAAGACATTAAGAGTGTGTGCCAAATCTCCAGGTATTGGAAGCTGCGGGAGTGAGCTGCCTGGTGAGAACTGGACCTGCATGGCAGGAGCTCAAGTCCGAGCTTGGGGCTGTGTAGCTGTGCTTTGTCAGCATTTGGATAGGCCGTAAAGCCATGGGACTAGATAGATTAACCCACTGAGAAACTTTCCAAAATTGAGCTGATTGTTTTGTGTGTCTCATTTCATTCAAAGCTTAAAGCAATCCAATAAAACAGACATTATAACTCCCAATTTACACTTGAGGAATTGATATTCAGGAAAGAATTGTTTTGCCTGAGTTCACATATGTAAAATTCAAGCTTAAGAATAACAACCCCAAAGTTGACACTCCTAACTGCTATGATGCTGTTTTTGCTTTTCGTTACTTTCAGTTTTTTATCAGGAATTCAAAATCTTGTAAAAGGCTTGGGAAATAAGATAGCAAAGCTTTTTTACTATTATATTTTATTTTGATGAAAGACAAAGCATTTCCCATCCACTGGCTTATCCCCAAACAGTCGCAACATTTGAGACTGGACTGAGACCAAAGCTGGGAATTCAACGCAAATCTCATTTGAGAGGCACAAACCCTACTACCTGAGCCATTAACTTCTGGCTCCTAAGACCTGCATTAGATGGGAACTGGAAAGAGGAGCCATGTGTGATATGAGATGTAGCCAATCTTTAGCACAAAGCCGTACACGTACCCTGGAAAATGGGTCTCATAATGCCTACAAATAATCAAGGTTGTTTTAATGCCACTAGATACAGACGTTATACTTCAAAAATCTACCCTAAGAAATGGTCATCACCAGATTATTTATAATCTTTGAAACTTCGGATGACCTAGGTATCCAACAGGACATAAATAGTTGAATAAACTCTTACATATTTTCCTGCTGTTAATTATGCAATCATTGACAAAAAACATACTTTCTGGAGCTGGCAAATTGGCTCAACTGACTAACCCTCTAAGCACTAGGATCCCATAGAGGCGCAGGTTTTTGTCCCAGCTGCACCATTCCCATCCAGCTCCCTGCTTATGGCCTGGGAAAGCAGCAGGTGATGGCCCAAGGCTTTCTGACTCTGCATCCATGTGGGAGACCCAGAAGAGGCTCGTGGCTTCGTATCAGCTCAATTCCAGGCCATAGCGGCCACATGGGGAGTGAACCAGTGGGTAGAAACCTTTCTCTCTCTCTCTCCTTCTCTCTATAGATGCTTTTCCAAAGAAAACCTTTAAAAATATTCATTCAAAGATATTTCAGAATATTGGAAAATACTGTAAATATAATATTATGTGAAAAACTGTACATATTCACTTGGTAATACATGCTGTGAATACACATACATGCGTATAATAATACACACACAACCATGTATGTAGAAAAATATCAACTGCTAAGGGTGCATTAGTTTATAGAGTGCTAAATACCCTTGTATTCCTCCTCAAATTTTTAAGTTTTTTTTGCAAATTTTCTATGTGAATATGTTTTAATTTGTACTTAAAAAAATTCTTTGTCTTAATTTTAATGAGCCCTGACTTTCAAATCTAGAAGCAAAAACTGTAAAGCTTGTATTCCCCCAGCAAATTAAGCCATTTAATATGTCGTTCCAGCCATAACATACAGTTATATTTTTATTGAAAATTTTAATGAGTATAAAAATACTTACTGCTCTCCTAGAGAGATTTAAGAATTAATGTTTATATTGTGCTTTGGGATCGTTGGATAAAAGGTGCCATATAACTGCAATGCATTATTATTAAGTGTTATTAAAGAAAATTGAAGGCAAAGCATGTAGTAAAAATTACCCTGTGGCAACAGACTGAGGTCCAAGAGTGGTTCCAAAGTGCTTAGATCATATTTAACTGTGAAAGCACCAACACTGACGTGAAAACGTTTTTGCTGCGGCTTAGAATCTACAACGAATATAGATCGCATGACTTCCAGTTTTGAATTACATACTGTATTACATAGCAGATATTGGGATTATATACCACAAAACTTTGTATCGCTTTATAATTGCCAAAATGAAGAACATTGTTTTGTTTTAATTGCCTAGAAATCACAGAGCTAAAGTTTCACTTGGTAAGGGTAATGTCTAAGGCACACCGATGAAATTTTAAAATGTCAAGTCACCATCAGAACTTTCAATTCTACAGTCATATTTTCAGAGAGTTCCTAACCATTCACGTTAGAAATGAGTAACAGCGAGTGTCCACTTGATCTTCGCGTCCTCTGGGTTGCGATAATCTGGCGGCAGACTGGGGAGATGAAGGTCAAGGAAGTAAGGCATCCATAGACAGTGTCTCGAAATACTGGAGAGAATGGAAAGGAAAACGAAAAGGCAGGGCGCCGACAAGGAGGGAGCTTAGCATTTACAACATGAGATGTTCATTCACAGCTTCAGGAAACCTAACTGAGGGGCTGCTCCTGCCCCCCTTAAGGCACCGTGAAGGAGCTAGGTAGACATTGAAATTCATTTTTAATTGTATTTGTTGGCTGGACACCTTTCTTTGAATACAGAATATTCTCGGTGGAAATTGAGCTACCTGGGGCTTCAAGATTCATTTGGGTTACAAAGGAATGCAATTAACTTAAAACCAGATGAGTTATAAGCTTAATCACTCTTGTCAAATGTATGTATTAAAGTTCTTTTCCTTTTTTTTTTATACAAGGCAAAGGCAAACAGTGCCATATTTTATGAACTTAATTTTTACATCGGTTTATTTAACTGTATTTGGCAACTTAAGTTATTAGCACTGGTAGGGGTGGGGGGGCGGGGAAGGTTGGCATTGTAGCACAGGAGATGAAACAGTCATCATGGAAGAGCTCTGGTTCAAGTCCTGGATGCTCTGCTCCTGACACAGCTCCCTGGGAAAGTAGCAGAGGCTGACCTAAGTACCCGAACCCCTACCACTCAAATCGGGATCTTCTTGGAATTCTTGGTTCCTGGCTTAGGCTAGGCTCAGCCCTGGCCTTAGCCATTTGAAAGTCAACCAACAGAAAGAAGTGCTATCAGTCTGTCTCTCTCTCTCTCTTTCTGAATCTCTACATGTGTATATGTGTGTGCCTCTCTCCTCATGTCACTCTGCCTTTCCCATCAACAAATAAACAGATCTTTCTAAAGATAAGGTGGAAAAACATCTTCATTAATGTATTTTGCCTTTTATTTAAAATTATTAAAACAACACAAATCATGCAGTAGCCAGAAGAAAATTTCAAATAAGCAGCAAACTGTCTTGAAAATCGACTAGATTAATAATTCTAAAGTTCAGTGTGCATCACAATCACATGAGTTCCTTCCATCACAGACTTCAGGACTCTGTGTACCTGGGAAGACACTCTGCAGTAACTCTGAAACAGAATTTGCATAAATGCTGTTTGAGAAACACTGCATGAGGAAACATTGCAGTGTCCAATATATTTCCCAATAACCAGAGAAAGCTTAGGTTGCACAAAGATATTGTGGAGGGCTACGGAAATAAAACAACATCAAACATTAAGGGGTTTTTTGTTGCAAAACAAAAACTGAGATTGTGTCTATGAGAGGTCTTTGAAGAGTTCATGAAAAATGCATGTTTCGAACTTAAAAAAAATTTTTTGCCCTAAAATAAATGTGGCTTTTTATGCTATTTTCCAAGAACTTTTTGAAATACCCTCATATAGGATTTTTTCTCCAAACACAATACCCTAAAATGTTAGTCATAGAAATCCAACTCCACAATTTTAGAACCACATGAAATTTCCATAGCAACTTTGGCCAATCCATTCTTAAAAGTTGGCATGCTATTTTTAACTGTAGAGGCTAATGTTCATATGAGCTATTTTCACAGAGTTTTTATTATGATGAATTATTGGCATGGTGATGAATAACAAAGTTGAGTTTATAGGGCAAAAAAAAAAGTAATAATTTACATTGGAAAAGTTGAAACTCATTTTCCTCGGCCTCCTTAACATTTTCTCATTGGTTCTGTCTACACAGAAAAAGCAAACTGGGTAGTTATGCAATTATTCTAATAGCAAAGAGACTGCTAATGGACCCTTGAGTCTGTGGAATAATACCTCAGATTTTCTTCCACAGCATCCTTTGTCTATCATTCTCTTGGTAGTATGTTTGATTCTCCACATTATACAACCTTTATGTTTATCACTGTATCACAGAAAAATAATAACAGAGCCATCAAATTCTATCAGGAAAAAAAAATGGCCACAAGTTTTCTCTAGCTACGTTTAATTCAAACATTTCAAATCTCAAAGTATTATACAAGCATTTTTACATCACAAGTCGGCATAGGTTTTTCATCTATTAATGGGTTCAAATGGGTCACACCTCAAAGGGAACACCAATCTTTGATCCCCTCTCACACTGGCATCAGGCTTTATTCTTCATCATATTTTAGTGTCTAGAGCATGCTTGGCACAGAATGCACTATCTTGGTTAGTTTTTGTAGAACAAAGTCAAACAGATGCCTTCTTGTACTGGAAAACTCCACCAATTATCAGTTCATGAATTGATTATGTCAGATCATGGATGTCAACATGTTATAGAATGCTCGCCAATCACCAAAGTCGCTCACAGAAAGATCTTTTATCCTTACCTTTTTCTTGCTCAGGTGACCTGGAGCAGGCTGAAAATAATACTAATATGTCATTCAAAATGGTTGCCAAAAACAAAACGGTAAATGCTTAGCAATCCATGAACAAATTAGTCTCCTTAAGGGTTACTTGCAGAGAATCCAAAAGCTCCTTGTTGTACTGGCTTAGCCAGCAGATAACAGTACTTTTAAAAATTTCATGAGAAAATGAGAGTAAAAGATAAGATTATTTTAGTGCAAAAAAAGTTGAAATACATGCAGCTTTATTATAGTATGCATTTTCTTTGAACTTTTTCAAAGGCCCCTCCTACAGCCTTTGCAGGATTTATAACATTTCCCTCCCTCTCCCTTCCAGATTGACACTAGCCAAAGCCATGGAAGTCAAAACATGTCGGTGCTTTTCAATATGCTCTCTCAAGGCAGGTGTGAGTCAGACATGGACGAGCCCAGAAAGAGACAAGGTGAGCTCCAGATGCCGTGAATCTGTCAGAACCAATCCAGCATCTCTTTTGTGTATGGAATCGGAGACAGGAAAGACGTTGGCAACTGATAAAACAAGATAGGAAGCTGGGGAATTTTCCAAATCAGATATTTAGTGTGTGTTTTTATCATCTGAAGGAAAATGGTATAAACTCCCAACACATCCAACACCTGGATTCAATAAGGTGCAGAAATCTAGAGCCAAACAAAGTATAAATTATTTGCAGTTTACCACTCTTACATTACCCTTGCCTATTATTCCTTCCATTAGCATAAATAATTCAGACTTTCAAAAAAGATTTGTACCCCAGTTGTTCAAATTGTAAAATAATTGACTACATTATGCAACATTTAAAAACTGGGCTATGCTTGAAGTTTTGTTGTTCCTGTTCTATGGACTTAAATAAACTGGAAATACATTTTAAAGAACATCATTGAATTGAAGATAATACATTTCCTGTGCTTATTATCAATCGTAAAATTTTTCTAAGATATTTAAATACACTTTTATTCATGGGCCTGATCAGATGGTCATGCCTGTACTACCTGTGGAAGTTTAGTGCTAAAAAAAAAAAAAAAAAAAAAGTGTTGCTTTTATCTTAAGTAATCTTAGGCCCTTTATTAAACCAGCAGGTGAGGCAAGAACAGCAGCCTTGTTGGGTTCTATGTCTAGCAAACGTCAGGAGCAGCCAGGAGTTTGACATTCCTGGGAAAGTGGAGACTAAATCCACTGCTTGAAGATAGGGTTGGGATAGGCATCCTTGTTCCTGAAAGGTAGCTGAAAAAAGCAGCAACTGAACGTTCTTGAAAACAGAGCCTATATGAAATGTCCTCAAAGCTTCCTACGTCAAGTGGTAGCACCCCACCACCCAAATCAATGCGATCAAGGTTAAAATGCAGTGATGGGGTGTGTCCAAAACCAACATGACTGATGCGTTTATATAGAAGATGAGACTCAAGTACACATTTGTGAATGGAGCGCCATTATAAAGACGTTTGGAGAAAATAGCTACTCACAAGGAAGGAGAAAGACGTGCAGAAGAAGCCAATCTGGACTTCTAACCTCCACAGACGTAAGGAAAGCAAGCACTGTCGCGTGGATCAGTCATTCTGGGGTTCTTTGTTACGGCAGCCCTAGCAGACTGGCAGGATTTTTCAAGTGGCAGAATGATGCATTCAAAGCCTCAGAGTTAGGAAGTCAAATTACCCTGCGTACAGGTAACAAGCGGCTATTCTGCTAAGAGACTATTGGAACTCATCACAGAATCTGAAAAAGTTGTTGATTAGAAAATTAATGCACAAAAGTGAAAAGCTTTGCATCCCACAGATGATGCAATGGCTGATAAAGAACTTCTAAAATAAGTTCTACCCATTAACAGTAACAAAAAATATTTCAATATTTTGGAGTAAGCATAATCAAGGAGGTGAAAGTTCTCTACAATGAAAAAATATAAAAATGTTAAGGAAAAAATAGAGAAAGGCAGCAAAAATGGAAAAATGTACAATGTACATGAATTGGCAAAATTACTAACATCAAATGTTCTAGTCTCCAAAGCAAGACCCCTTTGAAAGCACCCATTTTTAAAATGTATTTTATGAAATTTTCTTCCTTGAACCAAACAAATTGCATGCTTTTGCACTGAGCCCTGAATGAGGGAATTAAAGTATATGAGAAAGTACAGACCAACCCCCAGTACTTATATACTGGTAGATCGGAGCTTTGCCCTTAAGAAAAATGGATATTCCCACCCTCAAATATCTGAGAGGCAGCAAGACAGAGAAAGGTAGAGGAAAAAAGAAAGAGTTCCCACGTGCTGATTCACTGTCAAATACTCACCAGTGCTACCAGTCGGAAACTCATTCCAGGCACTCAACTACTTAAATCATCACTACCTCCGCCTCCTAGAGCCTATATTAGCAGAAAGCTGGAATCAGGAACTGATACTGGGTAACAAGCCCAAGTGCTCCATGATGGGACTTGATTCTCCTAAAGATGTCTTAACCACATGCCACACATCCATGCCTGAATACAGCAATCAAAGTTAGAGGAGAACAAAAGTGAGAGTTGGACAAAGTGAGAGGTCAGCTAGAAAGAATGGGGTTTAGGAGAAGGGTATTTGCTGCTTACTGAACACAGTTTAGCCAGCCTTTTTTTAAAAAGATTTACTTATTTTTATTGCAAAGTCAGATATACAGAGAGAAAGATCTTCAATCCGATAATTCACTCCCCAAGCAACCACAAGGGCTGGCGCTGTGCCAATCCAAAGCCAGGAATCAGGAACTTCCTCCGGGTACAGGATCCCAAGGCTTTGGGTCATCCTCAGCTGCTTTCCTAGGCCATAAGCAGCGAGCTGGATGGGAAATGGGGCTGCCGGGATTAGAACCAGCACCCCAATGGGATCCTGGCACTTTCAATGCGAGGACTTTAGCCACTAGGCCACCACACCGGGCCCTAGCCAGCCTTTTTCTACAGATATTGCTTATGTCTGAAAGGCAGCCTGTTAAATTGGACATGCAACAAGAATGCTAAAAATAAAAAATGGTTTCAAGGCATTCTTGATATGATATTTTTAATTTTATATGGTATTTAAGAATTGTCAAGTAAACCTAACCCAGGAGAACATGAAGTTTTCCACGTGATTTCACTTTTAAATAAATTTAACCATGGGAATATCACCATCATTCAGGGCTGGCTCCTTTGGAAAGTAATCAATACCCTAAGTCAAGTGTATGAATCCAGCCAAGAAAGAAAAGCTCCAACATTTGTTTGTTGTTCACGCAGCAAATACCAATGAAAGTATACCAGCAAGTGAGAGAGAGATGAACTTCTAAGGTTATTTTACACAATTTACAAGATCATAATCAGAATGAAAGTAAAGTGCAAAGCATAACGCACTCCCTTGGATCTAGTAACTCAGGGTGGCAATCGTCAGAAGCCTGAAGGAGTGAGGAAATGAAACCGTCCTAGAGGCGTGAGGGAGAATCACGTGGACAAGGTTATCTCGACAGGGAACTCGGTCCAGGAGAACAGTCAGCTCAAGCACATCACTCGGAGAACTGAGGAATGTGAACCCCAACTCTCTGAAGCAGGAATTCCACCCTGCGGGTCAAATATCTGCTCCCCCTGTTGGAATGCCTGGATTCAATTGCCAGCCATGTCTTCAGATTCCAGATTCCTGCCAACGCAGTAGTGCTAATTTCAGTCATTGAGTTGCCGCCACTCATATAGGAGACCAAGATAGCATTCCCAGCTCCCAGCAGGAGTCTTGACCCAATCCCAGCCAGCGTGACCAGTTGGGGAATGAACCACTAGATGAGAACTCTTGCTCTTGCTTTCTCATACTCTTTGCCATGTTTAAATTGAATAAATAAATAAATAACATAAAAAACTCAGTTCTCGCTTCCTTTCCTCTTTGCCCTGCCAGAATCCCTCACTGACCAAATCTAGGCTGAGATTGAAGTCGGAGCATACCCTGACTGCCCATGCAGGTCGGCCTGCCCATCCGTAAGCAGGGAGCAGGACAGCAAGGCTTGATGTGAAAAGGAGGAAAGGAAGAGCCTGGCATGGCTCCCTATCACCAGATGCCATCTTCTCAAGCCTCATGTGCACAGGAGCTCATTCTGTTTCACACACACCATGCTGGACCCGCCTCCTTAAATGTCCTTTCCAAATATTTGATGTTTTATAGCAATAGCGAAGAACCTCATTTTCAATGAACTTGGACACTCATCAATGAGATCAACACTTAAAAATTTCAAAGCGTTTGCTTAAAAAACACTCCCAAAGGATTGGTGCCGCAGCATGAAAGCCTGGGAGTTCTCTCTGGCAAGAACTGGTGGTAATAACAGCCTAGCTGAAGTGGCCCCCAAGTCCTGAGCCTCAGCAAGACTTTAAAAACCTACATTCTCAGTTGACATGTAGGCTCCCTCTAGAAAAGAAAACCCTTAAAAAAATTATCAAGTCCAGTAAAATGAACAAACGTAAAATAGTTTTGTATCATTTTCCCCAAATATCCACAGAAAGCATGCCAACATTAACACCCCCAAACCACCAGCACCACCTTCTCCTTTCTTGCCCCAACATTATCTGCCCTTACTCTAAGTTCATTGCTGAAGATTTTTGAGAAGCACATCCTTTGTATATCTTAAATGTCTTGAATACCCTTTCATCCAAGGGCCTCAAAGCATTTTATAAACATTAATTTTCCCAACCAATCTGTGAGGTTAGAATGTAAGTATCCCTTTCCTCCAGTTTGTCTAAATACAGGAAACACAGGACTGATAAGAAACTGGTTTCAGAAACAAATCCTTTGCAGACTGGCATTCCAGTCTCAAGTCTCCAGCAATCTTTTCAGTTTCATGTCATTTGAGTCCTTTATTCTTCTTTATCCAATCCCAGCCATTGAGAGACCTGCTATGGAAGCTAATGATTACTCTGCACCTAGCAGGTGCCAGACACTACACAGTAGATCAGATTTTCAAACTTCACTGCACCTTCAGAACAGTGAAGAAAGCAGTGCAAAGGCTTTAAAACATCCTCGTGTAGGCTTTGCTCCACAAAAATTAAATCTGGAGCCTGCTGGGGAGTAGGGTACAGGAAGCAGTACTTTCTTCAGGGAGTTACAAACTGAGGTCAAATTTCAGAGCTGCCATTTGGAATCGGTGCCTCCACAATATGCCATTCTGACCGACAGCAGCAAGGTCTCTGAAAGCTGTCCCAGAGACAACACAGAATTCCGGGAGTCAACATCCATTTTAACCAACTGAGGCTGACATAAGCAACACAGTTTGAGAAAACCCCAATGAATAAATGTGGCTAGTAGCACTCTCCCCAGTCTATAGACAGAAACCTGTCCAGAGAGGTCAGATCACACAGAAAGATTCCACCAGAGGGATGGATGACTGTAACATGCAAGCCCTTTTGACCACATTGCTTTGAAAACTGAGGGAAGCATTGCACAGAATCTTTGGGAAAGCTTCCGAAGGTTTGGCACACTTGTCCGAGAGTGACTACAAATGTTCCCCTTAGTTAGAAATACTTTAAAGGATGTTCATCCAGATGTGCATCTTGCCAGTCTCCAAGTCCCTCCCACAGATTCGGAAGACCAGAACATGCTCCCTACCTCCAAACTACTCTACCACCTTTCTGATATGAAGATGTAATTTCCTCTCATTCTGAAAGGAAGTCTGTAAAATATACATATATACTTCATCCTCAATAGATACATTTTGTATGAATATTATATAAATGTGTGTGTGTGAGGGAACTTCAAAATTTCATGGAAAGTGGAATTGAAAAAAAAAAATGTGAACTTCATGTATAGATTTTGTTAGCGTATATGTTTCCCATGAATTTAAGAACTTCTCATCTCCGTGAATTTCAGCAATGTTCTGCACCTTAATAAGCCTACTTTTTAGTCCCATTGTCTGTAAGCTTTTTGAAACACACACACACAGAGCATTTCCTCTAAACACTCCAAATGCTTTGGGAATTTTACAACCCAAAGTCCTTTCGGGAGACACATTGACAAAAGGTAACATTGCACACGACTCGTCTCCACACCTGTTAGCAGTTGAATCGAATCACTCAGCAGCTGGTCCTGATTTGGGATTCTTTCACCATACCTCATTATTTCTTTTCATGATTTCTTTCTGGTATGGGTCTGTTGCTGCTGCTCGTGCACGATGTATATGTTTTTAAAATGAAAAAGACATACCCTGAAAGAACTCTGAAGAGAAATACAAAAGTTGTTTC
Organism: Ochotona curzoniae; assembly: GCF_017591425.1. Classification (NCBI taxonomy): domain Eukaryota; kingdom Metazoa; phylum Chordata; class Mammalia; order Lagomorpha; family Ochotonidae; genus Ochotona; species Ochotona curzoniae. The sequence goes on from NW_024466307.1 coordinate 16,086,291, forward strand.
TTTATGTGCCATTTGCAGTTGAATTTATTTAAACAGACGGCGGTGATTATTAGGTGTGAAAAATCTAAGGGCAAGCAAAGCTTTGACTAGCTGGCTGTCCTTCACTGTCTTAGATCTCTTTCTAGTCATTTAGGTAAACTCATAAAGAATTGCGATTCCCAGATTTCTGTGAGCTGGAATGCCAAGGAATATTGTCTTTTATGAGTAGAGAAAAATGCCTTCCTGGGCTGGAACCCATTGGGAGCAAAAGCTACAGGCCCACAGTGTTAACTGAACTGCTTTGTGGGCCCAACACATCCTGATGAAACATGGAATGAAATAAATAATTTTCAGAAAAACAAAGTAAGGAAGATATAAATGAAAGAGATTGCAAATGCATCAAACAAAAAAGCGATAGTTGTACAAAAATGCAAACACAGTCATGAGATGATCGCATATCAAATAAATATCTAAGAATGTTGATCCGCAAGCTCATATGGCTTCTATACATACTTACGTGGCATCTGCATCAATAACTACATCCAAAACAAAAATTTTCCAAAAGGTTACTAATGACAAGACACAAACGGAAGCACTGGCATTAAACCGTCATGAATCATGTTTCCATTAATGAAATAAACATGGATATATTTGATTATATTTAGGATAATCCATAAAGAAAATAAGCCATCCAATTATTTTGTCTAGGTAAGCAGCAATTAGTAAAATCACATAATTAATGAACTTACTTCTTTAATAAACCTTGGAAATACAATACTTTCTTCTAATTACCATACTTTGAAATAATATCAATTCTTTGAGGTCACAGAGTGTGCTAGAAGGTGAGTTCATTGCAAGCAGCTCAGAATCTGAACATGATACCAGAACTAAGTAAAAACATCAAGCTTGTGTTCATCTCCATCTAAATTAATTTTGATATTTAAAGACCACAGAGACCTAATAATGAGGCAATCTTATTTTATAAAGTAGGATCTCCAAGGAGGCGCTGTGAAATGAAGCATCTGTGACAAAACTATGTTGAGATTATTTAGATTGCTCGAGTCATTGAATGGAAAGTTCACAGGCTCGCCCACTTTTATAGCAAGGACTCGCATTCATTTCCTCCTACACAGAATCCACTTTCTCCCTTCAGACATGTACAGAATGTTAATTAATCCTGCTTCCATGATACATTTTTCCGGTTCCTTCATGCCTGAGTGGTTCTCCAGTATCATGTTTTAATCTCCTTCACTCATCACCAAATGACTAGTGCTCCACGGAAAGCCCCCAGCAGATGGTCTTACAAGCACCGCGTGGACTGATGGAAAAGACTGAAAGTTGCTGGAAAATATTTAAACTGCCTCTCCTTACTTAAATTTCCACTTGGCAGTACACATTTCTTCTTCATTTATGAGAGTGGGCGTGTTGCAAGGACTTATACGTTTAATTGAAATTAGCATAGTCACCCTGTGGATGATAGTTCGCTTTTTCTATGATGAGAAAGTACACATCATGTTCTCTTGCATTCATATTTAGAACATGCAGAATAGGCATTCATTAAATAGACAATCTGCATGAATATTTATAACCTCCCATTGAACGGTTAGAGTTGCATTCATTTGCATCACTATTGATGGAGTCAGGTTTGAATTTACCTATTAGTGTTCTTATAAATCTCATTAATAGATGGAATAGAGATTCCCTTAGCATTGTGCCCTCAGTAATTCTGCAACCGTAGCAATAGAAAGCATTAAAAGTGTCTTCAGACAATTTTCCTTAAAATACTGTCTCTGTAGCTTGCCAGATATTTACCACCATGTTTTATGTCTTTATCTTTCTTAATACAAAATTAGCATTGATATTGGCTTCAGAGGGAATTATTGTGTAGAAGGAATACCCATGTGATGAAGAAAGAACATATTTACTCATTCTTATTAGGGTTGGTAGCACATTTCTAATGACTTTACAGAATAAAGACACCCTGACTTCAAGATTACGATTTTCAGTAGAATTAGGTAAACACTAACATCCAGTTTATAAAGTTGTGTCTTTGGCTTATGCTTGAGCTGCTGCTGCCACTGCAGGGCAGCACGTATTTTGAAAGATTGAGTAAAAGTAGGGCAAGAACATAAACCCTAACCTGCAACCTATGCTTCCTTAATGTATCGGTTTCATCCCTTTCTCTTCCCAGATCACACATTTCAATGACGATGAACCTGACGTGGGTTCCAGGCCCGCCTCTGCCATGGTGCATCAGGATCGCATGGACAGAAATCCTGGATTTAGAGAATGTGTTTCCTTAGAGTGAAGCTGGAAGGGCGAGAGGATGTCTTCAGTCTGTTTCAGCTCTGTCTTTCAAGGGCAACTGCAAGGTCACAGAGGCCATTCCGCTCTGCTTCTCAACCAGCTAGCTTACGGATTACTGCACAGTTCACACGAAGCAAGATTTGTCACAATTTTGGACAATGAAGAGCACGAAGTGACTCCGACATGAGGGATGGAGGCAGAGGTGATATTCACAGTGCATTATCTACAGCCCATCAACTTTAAACCTTTGTGCCTTGTTCCTTCTAATCTGCATCTTTATTTCTGTATCTTCTCTTTTTTCCAATTACAGCTCCACATTCAGAGTCCCAACCTCAGCCCAAACGGGGTCACTTGTTTTTAACTCTATAAAATTCCAAAGGGCAGCACATGATGCTTGTAATCTCGCAATCTGTTGATTGAGAAAAATACACTTAGTTGGCATTTTGCAAACACTTCTCATGTTTGAGTACCCAGAGACTTAGTAGAATGTAAAGCAGATTCATGCAACCTAAACCCAGTGAGGAAGGCCATAAAAGAACCACGATAGCAGACATGAGCTGTGAAAGGGTAATGAGACAAAATGCATTCAGTTACTTCCTGTAGACTTGCATTTTAAATGTTTATTCCTTTGTGTCAATGTATCTGAAAGGCAGAACAACGGAGGAAGAAAGACACATACACACAGAGAGAAAGAGAGAGACAGAGAAATCTGCTATTCACCGGTTCACATCCCGAAATACCCACAACAACCAGCGCTGCGCTAATTTGAAGCCAGGACCTCCTTCTGCCATTCTCAGGCAATGTATCCCTTAACCTCCAAGACACAGAAGCAGGAAGTTGGATTGGAAACAGAAAAGCCAGAACTCCACTGCTGCTCTGATATGGCATTCAACAGCTTAACCCACTGCACCACAATGCCTGCCCCTGGAATTGTGTTTGATTAACCACACCAGCTCCTACATGTACTTGAAAACTAATAACATTTATTTAGATACTTATAAAATCTTGCGTGCACCCATAGTACTATAAAAATATAAGCACCAATTGCACAAGCTTGAGTGCTTCCTACTTTGATATTATGTATAAGAACAGGTTATTGATGATTATTTCCAAGGTAAAATGCACATTCCTATTAAATGCACATTCTGTGTTCAGACCATGGCAGATGTATTACTGGCATCCTTTTACAATAACACTTGTGCCCCTGCCATAACTGCATACTTAATAGTCTAAGAATTTCTATACTAGGTAACCAGTATGTCCTGAGCTAGAATTTAAGCTGATTGAGGGTAAAGATTTTATTAATTAAACAATTGCCAAATAAATATATTGAGATACACAACAACTCACCCCTCTCTCAGACAAACCGCAAATTTATTTCATACTTTCAACACTTTTACCTTAAGAACCTTAAGAACTTTATCTTAAAGTTTAGCCATGAGCCAAATCTTCATGCCAGAAGCATGCCACAGGTACCAGGGAATCTTTCACATTTTCATGAAAAAATTTCACTTTGTGTTTTAACTCTATTTTCTGCTTTACTTTTCCTCTGGAACTTATCCTTTCTGACATGATTATTTCTACTCTATGCCATGTAACACAGAGTACTGTGCAGCCAATAAAAAGAATTAAATTCCGGGGCCAGCACTGCGACTCAACCTTCAAGCAATGGCATCCTGTGTGGAAACTAAACCTTATCCTACCTCTTTCCATTCCAAAATATTTACATAAAACCCCAGAAGCCCCACACAGTATTATTAGTAGAAAGCATTTGTCCTTAAAGCGACTGTCTGTACATGACAGAACTTCCAAACTTTGTGTTTCCACTTTTTAATTCCAGGGACTGAACATGAACATATGAAATGGTTAACATAGATTCATTGTATTTTACGTTTGTATTTCAATCAAGCAGTTTATGCATATCAGTTATGCACCAGCACAATGCCTTGCTTGCATAGGTGTTCGATAAATATTTGGCGAATGATTGGTGGAACAAATGATGCAATGTCCTATGAGCACACATGGTCTTTGTCCTGCTGTGTGCCTTTCGGGAGAGAATCAGGGCAGACAATCATAAAGCATATAGTAGCCGGTCATTCGCACTAAGAAACTAAATGACGCAGGGCAAACTGACTCACCTCGCTTTATGTTTCTCAACAATACAAGAAGAGTGTGGATAAGAAAGTAGATGGTCTCTGAGGTTACTTCCAGAGCTAGGATTTCGTCATTCTAGAATGAAAAACTACCACCCAGAGAACAATTTCTTTCTCACCAGAAAAATAAATATGAAAGAAGGGTGATTTCAGACAGAGGTCTTGCTTTCTAAGTTTAAGTGTGCCTGGGGGATTTTCAGAATCTTAAAGAGTCTAATTGGAGACAATGAGGACTGCACAGAGTGTAATAGAGATTGCTTTTAGCACATTATCATCTATTACAGAGCCCCATAAAGGGATTGCAGAGCAGGGTGGTGGAAGTAGGCTCTGAGGAAAACATAAGGACCCGAGGAAAGCTAAAGTTTCTTCTTCTCCCCCTTCTATATTTCACAGAGCAGGTGCAAGAAAGGAAAACATCTATGATGAACTACTCCGAAGGCTCAGGACTTGAGGAATCCCAACTATGAATCTCCTGGAACATTGAAGAGATCCACAGAGGAACAAGGAAGAGAAGGAATTCCCAGGGAGAGAGTTCAGGACAGGGCTCCCTGTGTGGGAAGGAACTGGCAGCTCACTCCAGAGTTAGCACCAGACCCAGAAAACAACCCATCTGGAACCCAAATAGAAAAAGTCTGTGCTCCACTCAAGGCCACAAAGAAAAAATATCTCCCTGAAAAGAGAATGGGATCCTCAGCTCTGAAGGGCTCTCTAGGGCAGCCAGTAACCCCCAAGGACCTTGACATTCAACCCGTACCCTCCACCTGAGCCAGAAAATCCAGAATTTTCAGCCACTGTCTTATCATGTATGCCACAACTCAGCAACCCTGTGTGCATGAGAATTCTGCCAGCAGGACTACCCAGGACAACTTGAAGCCAGCAGGAGTGTGACTCCATGCCCTGACTGGTCATGGAAGAATGCTCCTTCCTTTTCCTCCCACCTCTGTCTTCCCGGTTTTTGCTTCCTCCAAGATAGCAGAGCAAATTCAGCTGAACAGCTCCTGAATGACATCCTGTGGTCCACTAGGACTCCCTCAGCCCTGGCAGCGTGTGGGAGTCAGAGCCATTGATGAGTCAGGTGGATCCCACCTGAACCTGCCACGCGCCATTACCTGCAAGGCATTGAGTGCCTGGAAGGAATGAGCTGGTGGGAGAAGCAGTGGGCACAGCCAGGAAATCTAGACTGCCTCTCTCCATCCTCTTCACCACTCTCTTTGAGGCCATACTCTGCTTCCAGATGGAAACCCAAAGATGGCCTTCTGCTTCTGCTGTCACAGTGACCGTTTAGAAATGTGAATCTCATGCCAGTCCAAGGTTTCCAAACTCTCCGATTGTACTTAGCATAGAGTGCAAGTTTCTGATTATCAGAATGCTTTGCCTAATCTGGTCTCTCTCTCTATGACCCTTCCTGACCTCCCATCTCAGCCTTAGAAGTCTCCATCCTTTTCTTCCCATTTGCCTTGTCCCCATATCCTTCAAGGACATCTTGTCCCCACCCCCCTGGCATGATGAACTCCTGTGCCCCCGTTCATCCTCTCCAGGGCCCACTCCTGACATGTTTGCCTCTTTTGGGCTCCCTGGAGCAGAATCCCAGCCCCTGGGCTGCTGTTTTATAGTAATTGCAATGGCTTATAAATGTATCTTCTATTGGGGAATAATACCCAATAGCTGACACTCCCAAATGCTACAATGTGAGGTTAGAGGCACGTCTACCTTTTCACCACTTTGGCCTCTAGGTTAGAGCAGATAACATAAGCGCACTCACATGATCAGCCACTTCCATGAATGGTGGACATTAGCACTCAGTCCTCCAGTCAGTTTTCAAAAGAGGGAACTGAGGCACAGAAAGGCGAACAGGCTTGCTCAAAGCCTCAAGTTGTCGAGCCATGAGAGACTCTCTTGTCTGCAGACTCTTAATCCCATAGTTCTCATCCTATCCTACCACACAGCCTGAAAGCTTGCTCAGGGGCCAAGACACAGATCCAATTTTATTGTCAAGACAAAAGGTGATTGAGAAGGGAGACAATAGAAATCATTCATTGGCTCATCTGAGTAGTCAAACATAAGTGAAGAATTGAGAAACGGGAGACTGAAACTCAGAAGAAAGGCTCATGAGTGGGTGGTGTGGTTCCCATATTGACACACAGATGAGAGATTGAACTTGCTGGCTGCTCTGAGATGTACACACACAGGCCCAAAGACAGCCCAGACACCTGGCCAGCACCTCATTAAGAGAAAAGGTTTTGCAGTGGAAGAAGTGAATGTTCTGGAAAGTAAAACAAGGTCAAGCTTTGTTCAACTGGTTCTGAACTGGGGACTGTTGAGCAGAGTGGGGCTGGAACAGAAACTGATGAGTTCACCTTTAAGAAATTGCGCTTCATATGCAATGTTTGCACTGTGGGACTTAAAAAGTTCAGGTTAGAAAAATTAATGAAAGAAGGGGAAGCTAAAGAAATGGGGGTAGGGAAGAGAGGGGTGTCCTGTTGGCACCACCGCCTTCAGTTCTGCCAGATCCCATGTTGGCCAGGGTCCATCCTTTCAACCACTGCCAGTCACGAGAAGGAGGTGTGAGCCCGAGGCCACGGCAGACGCACAAGGTTGATGAGCCACGAAGGGGTGGGTCGCCGGAGCCTAGGCAGGGAAGGCACCCACTCGTTTATATTTCTGCTAAAAGTAGCACAATGTTTTAACTCAAAACTGAAGGGCTATTAGTTTCCCAACCCAAAGAAAGAATTTCAAGTGTGGGATTCCGCAGAGCAGGGCTACTCTTTGAACTGCGATTTGAACAACGCTTCTGTTCCTCCAGTGTTGCCAATGTCTTCTTACAGGACGGGTGTCTTCACACACACGTGGGCTGTGGTGGACCCTGAGCCCCCAACATTGGGCTGCAAGAAGCCGAGTCAGCGGAGAGAAAGGCGAAGTGTTTCTCACACACAGCTTCCACCATCCCTGGCGACTGACACCCCACCTACGACATGGCTGGAACACACATGTACTTGCCATGCACAATGGCTGTGAATGTCTCCTCGTGTATGAAAATACCTCCAGACATAAATAACGGTAATTAAATAACAGGTATCCTCCCCCCCACAAAACGAAAATCATTCTCAGAGTGCTCTGGGTGATATTTCCTTCAGGTTTTGAAAGATTGATAAAAAGAGGGACCTTCAAAAAATACTGTAGAAACTGCAATAGAAAGGTAAGTTTATTTTGCTGCAAAAAGCTAAAATCCACACTTTTTTTCATAATACATGATTTCAGAAATTTCTTGAAGCCCTGCTAAGTACTCAAATTTCAAACCTCTTTTGCCCCGAAGTAAATGGATGTTTTAATTCTATTTCTCCATAACTTGTTTGGAGGATCTTGTGTAAGGGTACTTAAGCAACAGATATCAAAAGTAAACAGTTAAACATTCTCAGAGTGCTGGAAATACTAGTACTTGGAGATTTTGGAAAAGTGACATGTCTACCCAGTGAAAACCATGACATAATGGAAACAGCGCAGGCCAGAGACCACACCAGTTTGTGAATCCCAGCTGGTTCTCCTTTTGTTTCCTCCTGTTTCTACATAAAAGGAGAATGCGGGGATGAGGGTTGATGCAGTAGAAGAGGGGCAGGTTGAGACTCTCATTTCCTGTGTGCAGGTTCCTGGGTTCAAGGCCCCGCTGAGCTCTCTGCCTATGCACAGCCTGAGAGCCCGCAGGTGCTTGGGTCCTCCACCCACCGGGGAGACCTAGATGGACTCCCAGGCTCCTGGCTTCAGCTTGTCTCAACTCTGGGCGCCATAGGCATTTGAAGAATGAACCTCTTGCTGTCTTCTGAAAAAAAATAAAGAAAGTAAATAAAAATTGTACTTAAACAACTAAAAGGAGAAACACAGTAACTTCTTTGGAGAGTTTGAGAAGAAATTGAGATATTGCCTGAAAGCCTGGAATGTACTAGGACTCTCCTGAAACAGCAGTCACAACCACACTTTACGATGAAAGAAAACAAAGTAATATTTTTCTTTTTCCTGTTGGTGACAATCATGAATGAGACTGTGAAACCTCAGTTGGTAAACATTAACTCAGCCAGGTACAGCAAGTCGGTCGCTGCCAGCCCTTGCAGTTCTTTGTCTACGGTGTGAGCTTAGTCTCAACAAAGGTTAAATCCTGTGAAAGCTTTGGCACCACCACCATGACTTCCTTTTGGCCTGCTGCTACTTGCGTTTATAACTACGTTAAAAATCTGCTTTAGAGTGGGAGCTGTTTAGGTTCACAGTAAAACACTTGCCTGTTCTTGGTGACCACGTCTATGAAAAGGAACTTCCAAAAGTGCAGCTCAGAGCCCCCAAGGGATTATCATGGCCGCTCACTGGTGTTGCCCTTGAGCCTTGAACAACTAGCAAATATCATAAGGTTCAGTATTTAGAAACCCCACAATCCCAAGGATATGCTGCACTCTGCTGTAACTGCACCAGTTTTCTCAGTTGAAGACATCATATATACAAGCATTGGTATCTTTCCACCCAAAGGGAAACTTGCCCACAAGTGGCTCTGGAGCAAGCCGCACAGATCAAGCAGCAGGAGGTTGTAGGCCCATCCAAAATGGAATTTGCAAAAGAGCTTCATCTGAGCATTTTCACATGCTGAAGAACATGAACCAGAGCTGAGTTACTTCATCTGCACATACACACACCAAAGAGTTTATCAAAAAGGGAGTTGATTAGAGTCATTCAAAATTCCATATCCGTAGAACAGGATAAGGAATGTCTCGGCATGGCAGATAGAAGTTATTTGGAGGAAGAAAATTCCCTTTAATCCAAGGAATGAACACTGACTAGATGAGCAAGGTGAGACAGAGGTACAACACCTATTATTAATGAGAGCAAAATGACTTTGAACTTCTGCAGCTCCTTTCATCTTGGCATTTCAATTTGCCTATTAAACCTCACTTTTACTTTATTGCCTCCTCTAAGGAAACAAGACTGTAACACTTAGAACACCTACATTTCTCTTGTCTTCTTAAGTGCTTTGTAATCATTTATTTGTCGTTCAAAGCTACCAACTATTGAGTAAGTGAGTGTGATTACTCCCCTTTTACACAAGCAGAGAAACTGAGACAAAAACATCACATCTTTCCAAGACCACACAGTGTGGCAGAATGGAGTTAGGGCCAAATCAGCTAAGAGGGCTCTGGTGGAGGAACGAAACCAATCCATTCCTTCCACTTCTCTTCTGAAGAGCTGGCTTCCCACACTGGTTCCTTGTGAAGAAGGAACCCCCGGAGTCTTCAATATCATCTCAGAAGAAGTAGTTTGATTCAAAAAGACTAGAAACTGACCTGCACGTGACACAGAATAGAACAGAGGCAGAAGAAGAGGAAATGGGCAACCTAACGTTCCTGAGCTTTTCTGATGATTCACCCCAATTGTCACCACGGAGGATGGGAGCAGGTAACTACATGGAACCTGCACTTACTGCATACATTGATGCTATTTGATGTCACCCAGATTGCTTTGGAACAATTATGCTTTCCCAGACACCAAGCAAAAGGAAGAAGCTGGCAACATCTTCGACATAATACATTTCAGGTCCCTTCCCCTCAAGTCTCAGTGAGAACCCCAGGCGACAATGCTCATTGGACTGAGCACATTCATCCCTTATAACCTACTCGTTTGGGGCTCCTGAACTTCTAAAGAATAATTGCTTTAAAGATTCTACTTTAGCATTCAAATACTATGCTGAAGAAAAAAGAAGCAAATACTTTATGGGGCATTTGTGGTCACTTGACCTTTTCCAAACCTACAATGTGAGCCGTATGAAAATCCACAGCTTTGCTGCCTCTCTCTCCGTTGGGAGCGTAGGGAGGGAGAGATAGAACCCATAGAGAAGTATTTTATTTAACTTTAGAGGCCGCTGAAGTATTTTCTTTCCTTTGTGAACTTTCCAAGTGCCTTCTGCCCTAGGCAACAAGCAAGGGGTGAGTTTCAGAAGTGGTGAAACCAAAAGTAGCTTGGCTGCTCCTGTCAAAACAAAAACCAACACCATGTCCAGCAGTTGAGATAAACACCCTCCAACTCACATGTCATACGTCGAAGCAGGTCAGATCAGGCCAGGCCGTGTCGTTGTTCCCAATGGTAGTTATAACTGGACAAGTACAATTTCTCAGGCAACAAGCACAGGCCCAGAGAGAGCGCCTTGCCTTGCACACCCCCACTGCTCAAAGTCAGATCACGTTCTTTAGCATACTCTTAAGGTCGTGTATAGAACAGTCAAAATAAACAAGCCAGTCTTTGATTACTGATCTCAAACTGCAGGCAATGTGAGAACAAGACAGCTGGGAGTCCATGCTGAGGCACACATTCCTTGGCAGAAACTCAGCACACCTCCCTGACACATTTCCACTAATCTAATACATTAATGAAATACTAATATCAGATTATAATTGAGGACCCCTTTGTAAGTCCTCCGGAAGGGTTCATGGATTGGGCAAAAGAGAAATCCATCTTGAGCCAGTAAAAGTAAAAGCAAAGAGTGTCGTTAAAGAAAGCACAGCAAAGTTGACTATTCTACAGACAGGGCAGGCCTGTGTGTGGTTCAGAGCAGTGGGGGTTCTACACTTACGGGGTTCAGAAAATGTGTGTTATTATCTGAACCAAATAACTATCTTAATTCTAGAAAAGGGTGACGACTTCCAGGAATTGTGGATCTGCCTCTGCTCTCTCCTTGTATGGTCACCTTTGCAGTTTGTCATGGCACTTGAAAACTGGTGTGCCAGTGGCATGATATGCATTCTGCTAATACATTACCATGAAAGGACAATGAGACGGGGGTCGGTGATTGATCCGGACACTGTGTTGAACAGCAGCCACAAGGGAAGACTCCTTCAGGTAGTTCACTTGCTTTTCAACACATGTGATCAACCTCACCAGAAGCAAGGCAACATTCCTACCCAAAATAAGCTGAGAAAAACATCAGCTTCAGACCAATCAGAATGCCAAAGGGATGCTGAAAAAAATTCCTTAAGCCCTTAAAATCTGCACAACCTTGTACACACACACACACACACAGTTCCAAATCAAAAGGCACAGTGAAAGTCCTCTTGAGGAAATTTAATTTGGCAAATGACTGCCTAGTAGAAATCTAGAGCCCCTGTGAAAATTATTTACAAGATGCAGAATGGCTATTCTACAAGTTCATGGGAAAATAGGCTCTTGCAATCTCAACATCTCAGTAAAAGGTTAGAAGGCAGTTGCCTGTAGGCTTGGCTACTGCCAAGTCGGCTTCTCGAATTTTTTGACAATTTTCATTCAAAAACAAAATGAGACCCAACTGTCCCTTGCAATTATATTTCAGTGGTTCAGAGATTCCTGGGTCTTTTTCGATCTGATTAAAAGCACTCCCCATCAGCCTGCACCATTACTAACACCCCATTAAAACGGATGAGAACTTCAAACCTCTTGTCTCAGTTGACTGGGCTGTGGACTACACCATCAGGGAGGCACTGATGGAGGAAGGAAGAGTATCTGTACAACCAGACAGGCTAAGACCTCCCTTAAACACACATTCGTTAAATCCTCTCGGACACCTATTTTTGAACACATCCTTCCCACATCACCCCACGTTTGCCTACCTGAACTGACGCATTTACTCGGCACAGTCCTCCAGGAACGTTTACAGAGCATCAGGTTCCTCGGCTCCTTTTCCCCTCACTGCAAACCTGTAATTATGATTGGGAGACTTCTATTGCTAAGCAAAAGCAACAGTAATAAGAATATCTAGTTACCTCCGAGGAAAAACGTGTCAGTGAAAATTCAGGCGTGACAATCCAAACAACTGGCTCCATCTCGCCTCAGTGGTGGTGGAAACCCCACGCCATCGGAGAATGCAAATAAATGCTCCTTGTTTGTATTTCAAGGGAAAAGGAAAACCTGCATGTTAGAGTTGTTACCACTTGGGATTTTCAGGTAAGACAGTGACTTGATGGAATCCAAGGCTCTGACTGTTGTCTCTAAATTATTACCTTCCACTCAATAGGCATCCTTCGAGCTGTATAGCAACATACAAAATTACTAATGTAAGGACAATAGGTCTTTTATTTTTTTTTTAAGATTTATTTATTTGAAAGGCAGAGATATAGAAAAAGAGGAAGGAACACACACACACACACATACAGAGAGAGAGAGAGAAAGAGATCTTCTATTCATTAATTCATTCCCAAACTGGCCACAATGGCCAGGGCTGGGTCAAGGCCAGGAGTGAGGAACTTGGTCCATCCTCTACAACTTTCTTAGACGCATTAGCAGGGAGCTTGATCGAAAATAGAGCAGTCAGGCCTTGAACCAGTACTCATGTGTCTTAAGCCACTATGCCATAAAACAGGATCCTATGGCCCTGTCTTAACCCAGTCATATCAAAACCCAGAATCTGTGTGTATCTCAAATCTTTCACATACACGTTTGAGCTTTGTCATACTTCTGCATGTTATAGGAAAAGTTTTTCCCCAGAAACATCCCAGTACCCTGACAAGTGTTCCACACTCAATTTTTGATTGAAGACAAAAAAGGTCTCCCTTCTAGCTATTTGAAGCTTCCAGAAGTTTCCAAAAACAATTTTAAGTATTTATCTCACCCAGGAAATCAGGAAATTACGGTCTCTCTTCTCTGTAATATTTGGAGGACCTCCTGCTTCAAATAGACAACTCACTCTGCCCGTTTCTTAGCACCCTTCCCCTTTTCCTCACTAAGATTTCACATTCTTATTACAGATTTGATTTCTTATTCTCTGTGCTTCTTTCCCACTAGTTACAAAATCACGCACCACTTTTGCATAAGCTAAAAATTCTTCTTTGATCCTGTTATAAAGGACCATACATGTTCATGTTCCCCTAAAATTCATGTGTTGAAACCCTCAGATCTATTGGAATTGGTAGAAGGTAAGGATTTTGCAGTGAATTGGGTCATGACTGTGTAGTGTCCCATTCCTGATGGAATAGTATCCTTGTAGAGAGAGATGCAGACCGAAACTCCCTCGCACACCCACGAGAGAGAGGGTATGATGATAGGAGGGCCAGCAACACATCAAGCAGAGAGCTCTCATCAGAAACCAAATGTAGTGATGTGTTTATCTAAAAGTTTGCAGCTTCCAAAACTGTGAAAAGCAGTTATCTGTCAATTACATTACTGAGTCAATCTGTTGTGTTGTTACAGTAGCTTGAATTAAGACAGAGCCCATATCCAGCCCAATTCAGTTTTGTTTTCTTTTGTTTTGTTGAAATGTAGAAAATAGGGACAGAGGCAGAGAACATCCATTTACTTTTTTTAAAGATTGATTTATTTTTATTGACAAGTCAAGTATACAGAGAGGAGGAGAAACAGAGAGGAAGATCTTCCATCCGATGATTCACTCCCCAAATGACCACAACAGCCAGAGCTGCTCCAATCTAAAGCCAGTAGCCAGGAGCTTCTTCTGGTTCTTCCACACAGATGCAGGGTCCTAAAGCTTTAGGCTTTCTTCAAGTGCTTTCCCAGGCCACAAGCAGGGAGCTGGATGGGAAGCAGAGCTGCCGGGATTAGAACCAGTGCCTGTTTGGGATCCTGGTGCGTTATAGGTGAGGACTTTAGCTGCTAGGCCACTGTGCTGGGCCCCCATTTGCTTTTGTGATCCCCATTGCCCACAGCAGTGAAGTCTGGGCTGGGCAGGGCTGAAACCAGAAGTCCAGAACTGAGTCCAGATCTGTCATATGAATGGCAAGGACTTGTGTGCTTGAGCCGTCATTAGCATTCTCCAGGACTGAATCCAGGCACTTCCACACAAGCCATGGGTATCCTAAATAATGTCTTAATCGCCACAAAAAGACCTTCCCTCAATTGTTACTGCATCGCTATGCTCCAATTCACAGTAAATTTTTTCACAAAGAATCCTCACATCCATATCTCTTATTCATTTCTCTCTGCCCTGCACTCCCATTTGCTTCCTGTCCCTACTGCTGCACCCCAGTTGTTCTCACAACCATTGGCTTGTCATGTGTTGTCTCTTTCACAGGTCCCGAAACACTGCCTGCTCTCCCTGTGGGTACGTTTCCTCCTACTTCTCCTTTCGGTTCCCAGGCATTGGATGAGGGCTTAGTCCTATAATCCTCCATCATCTGCAACAAGAGGATGGATGATACCGTGAGAAGTGCCACGAAAGACATCCCTAAGGAACAGATCGTTCCGTTCTGCTCTATGTCCTTTGCTTCAGGATCCAGCAGAGGAGACCCAGGCATCTAAGTGGACAAGAAAAGAATCTGAAAGCTCTCTAGTTTTGAAAGTCTAGAAGGACATTGACAGCAGTACTGAATGCAACCAGAAAATTTGGAGTGAAACATGTGCACTGGGGTTTTTTCTTTGTTTTTTGGGGTGTTTTTGTTGTTGTTGTTGTTGGGGTTTTTTTGACATGGAGATTATTAACGACTTTAGAGAGAACCAGTTCATTAGACTGATGGGGATTGGAGCCAGCTGGGAGTGGATTGAGTGGCTAATGGGTGAAAACAAGGGAAAAAATGACTGATGATTGACTAGGTTGCAATGTGCTTTAATATCCTCCAGAATAAGTATGAGTGTGATTTTTATGTGTACATAAGATAACTCTACTCAGATCCCAATGGGAAATTAGCACTTAGAGAAATTTCATATGGAACTCTAACTTCAAAGTCAATAAGGATAGTGCTTCAAATGTTCGCAATCTACTCCATATAGCTTTATTTCTTTAGCTCTTCATTCTTTTTTTATTTTATTTTATGATACAGATCCATAGGCTCTAGGATTTGCCCTTGCTCCCTCCCTTATTTCCCACCCTCAAACTATTTCCCCTGTATCATTAAAATAGTCCTTCAAAAATAATCATAAGTCCATCATTCTGCTGCCAAAGTGTATCCTAATATTTTAGGTATAGACAATGGCAGAAAAGTCCAGCATCCTAATGTCAATATATATATAACAGTTTCATGGGGAGACCATCTTTGCTTTGGAAATAAAGATGCATACTGCATCATATACTAGCACAATGGATGTTAGCAATTAATCTCTTTTGTGCCAAGAGCAGGGTCCATGAAATTTCTACCTGAAAGACATTAAAGAATCTAGCAAAACTCATAGCCCAACACCTTATAATTAGAACTTGGATCTGCAGCTTTGCTTGCTCCTGTAAACTTTCTGGAGATTACATTCCAACATGTGATTCTAGAGGATCTCTCATTAAGCAGCAAAAGACATCAAGCAAAGAACTCAGTTGACTTTATGGGAACTGGTTGCATGAATTTGGCATCTCTTACCTGATAAATATTTGTGTCTACTTGTTTATGAATTTGGCATTCATTATAGAACATACCACCTAGAAGTGAGATTATAAGGGGAGCCACCAGCCACTTTGTTGGATCAGAAACTACCCATACGGGCTAATATAGCCTGACCACTGTTGACCTGTGACTTTGGCTGAGGTCACCAGCTACAACTCTCTAGAGAAGTGCAGTTAATAAAAGGAAACAGAGAAATAGGCAGTTATGCAAAGAGTGAGCTTAAATCAGCAAAGTGATTTTCATGCTTATTTGTTGTATTTGAAATGCAAGAAAAGGCAGAGAGAGTGAATGACGAAAAAGAGAAAGAGAAAGCAAAGCAAGAAGCTGAGGAAGGAGAGGTTCCAACAAACACAATGAGCAGCCTTGGAAATAAAAGGCTCCTGTCATAGTAAGCAGAGGCGGGTAGCTTCTGTGGATGTTATGCCAGGAACTTGAAGACTTTACCTGTTTCTCCCTGAGGTGAAATAATTCTTTGAGGTTAAGTAAAGCGGTAGAGAATTCACTGATTTCAAATTCCCCAAACCTAAAGTAAATCAATGACACTCCAGCTTCATATTTAGAGTTGCCGGTGCCGGATAATTTGAAGAAATCGAAACTGTGCTTGTATAAAAACACAAACAACTGCAAATCTGTGAACTCATAGTGGAAATTTCCTTTGCTTTGTCTGGCAGTTGCCTTTCCCCCCCCCCCCCAATGTTCCGGAGAAGTCATGAACTGGATCAGAGTTTTATAAGAGAAGTCTCCCTTCTGATAAAGACCTCAATGAAAGTTGTAGCCACTGCCGCCACAGCAGTAAGGAGAAAGGCCCAAGGAGCATAAGTAAGCCTGCTGTCCTTTTGCTTGTGTTACTTATTTCTGAAGTACTCTGGGGAAAAGAGCCTGCAAGCATTCACCTCGTTTCGAATTCATTGCAGACCAGCTTCAAGGTTACTGCCTGCTTTGTAACTCCCATTGCACGCTCTATTCTATTCTACTTGAAAACCAAAATCTTAAAACAGAATCTTTTAGATGCCAATCATTTGGGAAATTATTTGTTAGCAATTGCTAGAGAGAAATTTTTTTTATTAGTTTTTATTTTTGCATAAAATAAAAATAATACTTAGCATGAAAAGATTTTGTTTCATAACTTTTTTTTTCATTCTACATGAAACTCTTAAAAAAAAAATCAGCATTCAACAGAGTGATTATCTGCAAAATGTGCAGGTCAGGAGGTTACAGGATTATCCAGATATGGTCTTCGGGTTTGGGTATTGCAGACATGTAGAAACCTGGGATATTTTTCTCTTTGCTTCTAAAACCCTGTAGAGTGCTTGGGGTGTCTCCCACATGACGGAAGAGATAGAGAGAGCTGGCAAAGGGAGAGTTTAACTGATTGAGACAGAATAGTTTTGTTGCAGGAGTCCGCAGCGTGTAGGTCTCAGCTTGCTCCAGTATGCCTTGCTGTGAGACAGAACTGTTGGAAGAGAATCAAGGCATGAAACTTTTGCTGCTGCAGTTTAAAGCTTATGAAAGCAAATGATCTCCAGGGCATTAATCCTTCACCTTGGTAAACATGCAACAAATCAAAGCCCAAAGCCATCCCATCGCTCCTCCCGTGGCAACCCACGTACCTGTGGGCTCCAGACCAACTAATAGGTGTCTCCAAGTCGCCCAGGAGGAGAAACGTCCTCAGAAAACAAAACAAAACAAAAAGACAGAAGTTTAAGTATTAAAAAAAAATCACAAATTCCTATCGAGCTCCAAGTTGCTCCGACTGCAAGCCCTGCACTAGTTCTCCTGTCATCCCCATGTAGATAACAACAGGTCGGACAGTGGTCCACAGGGTTCCTAACAGTCATTTTGCTTTATTTTTAAGCTCACGACAGGATGTTAGGTTTTGTGTTGTCTTATTTTTAATCAGGCCTGTGCTTTACTATTTACTGGCATGAACCTCCTCTGCAACTTGCTGTGTCAGAGGCTGCCATTGCAAGCCAATCTATTAAACTGGAGTGAAAGGGTTGCTAGCTTTGTTTTGTTTTGTTTTGTTTTTTGCTTTTTTTTCCTCCCTGTAGATCTGTTTATCAATTTCAATTATTCATTGAAAATGATTTCTGATGGATAGCAATGCACACTGGAAGGAGGGGTAGAAATCTACACACCCACTCATGGAAGTCTTTTTTCTTCCCCCTCTGGATCCTACATTTTGTTTCAAATGTGATTGTCAGCGCGTTTGAGGGTATTTGGCTATCTGCACCGCTGCTTCCCTCTAGAAATCTAATACCAGGTCAAAGCAGAGACCTCATCGGATCCTTATCAGCAAACAGAAGCATGATAATAGCATTTGATGTATAGTCTCTGGAGAAAGCGGCGAGGCAACTTGGCACCAAATTACAGGAAAACTCCAATTAAGAACGTTATACCAAGATTGTAATCAATAAAGCTGTGACTTTTTCCCCCACCAGGAACACATCATTTGGTGAAATATTTGCACTTGCCTGAAATGCCCAGGCTCTGGGCAGTGTGAGAGAACTGGGGGTTGGGGGGGGGGGTGGGCAATGAAAGGAGTCACTGTGGCATCCACACCTTTAAAGCAAAGAGGAGAAATTCTCTATAGGAATGAAGATGTTGGGGTGTGATTTCACTGAGCATTAAGATTCTGGGTTTGAACCCCTACTGTGCTGCTGAATGTACACCCTAGGGCACAGCCATGATGTCTCAAGCAGTTAGGTCCACGCCACCTACATGGGAAACCTAGACTGAATTTCAAGCTCCTGATTTCAGTTTGGCACAACCTTGACTATCGCAGGCATCTGAGGCATAAACTGGCAGAAAGAACGTCTTTGTCTCTCTTTCAAATACACAAATAAATATGCGGGAAAAAAAAACCTAAACATGCAAAAGGCTTCCCTACCAAAACCATGGCATTCTACTACAATCACTCTCATTGCTATTTTATTTGAAGAAGATTAATAACAAGCCCAGAATGCAGCCTTTTCAAATATTTGCATTGGCTGTTCTGTACTTCCTGCAACTCGCCTCCATCCCCACCCCTCACCGGTCACCAAAAGCAAGCACATCACCTTGAAGAAAGTCAGTTCTGAGTATTTGCTCTTCATTTCTAAAACAGTCTCCAGAGAATCAAGCGAGAAGGCTTCAGGGAAGACAGGGGTCAAGTTCAAGCCATAGAAAGAGAACAGAAGAGCAGAGGAGTTGGCAACTGGACGCTGTGCAGGGAACCGGCTGAAGCTGAGCAAGCATGACTCCGAGGACGAGGCAGGAGGAGGTGGGCTGGGCAAGGACCCCATGCAATGACAAGCGTCCTCTTTTAGGACTCCAAGGGCAGCTCTCCTAGGCAGAAGGACCCTATGAAGTGTTTTTGGTGATGCTGGGGTCTGCAAGCACCCAGAATCCTCCCTGGGAGCAGCAGTACCGTGCTCCCAGGCATTCAGAACCAAGAATTCCAGGAAAGAATAACTCAGTCTCCATAACAAATCACAGGGCAGCTGTAGGAATAAGGAATTTTGATTCATCCAAGCTGTCAGTGGCTAATAGAGTTTCTCCTAAGGCAAGTATATCAGTGTCTTATTGCTGCTCTACAAAATTATCACAAATGTAATGGCTTAGAACAACGCACAGTTACCAAGTTGCATTTGTGGAGATCAGAAAACTTCCTGGAGTTTTGCCTGGCGATGGCCAAGTGGGCAAAGCAGCCTTCCTTCTCAAAGTGATGAGACAGGATCAGCCCTATGCATTGAGGTTATAGCTTTACTTGGACCATGGTCCATCATGATATCACCTTCTCTGGCCCCAACACTCCCTCATATTAAGACCCTATGGATTATGTCGATCACACATAAATAACTCAAGATATTCTCCCATCTGAAGATTGGTAGAGGAAAGACCAGCGTGGTGGTTCAGTGGGTTAAGACACCAATTAAAACACTGATATCCCATATCAGAGCATGAGTCTGAGTCCCAGCTGTTCCTCTGATCCAGGTCCCTGCTAGTTAAGCACTTGGGCCACTTCCATTTGCAGCAGAAATCAGAATGGAGTTCTAGGTTCTAGCTCCAGCTGTTGCATTCCTTTGGAACCAGTAGACAGCGGATCTCTGTCTCTCCCTTTTTCTCTGTGTCCATCTCTCCAGCACATGAAACAAATCCTTTGAAAAATGATTGTTAGCTGAATGGCAAAGACCCTTTTGGTCAATGAAAGTAACCTATTTTCAGATTTCAGGTTCAGAGCAACAACAACAAGAAGAAGAAGAAAAACCGCACTTGCTCTTTGAAACCTCACATGGTCACAAGGCAGTCATGGAGTGCGGGGTCTCCCCCACAGATCTTTGAGCCCCACAATAAGAGGGGAGAACCCATCTTCTGCTGGGAAAGGAAATGTGATAACACTCAGTCTAGTCCAGAAGAGATCCAAAGCAATACTACTGCCTCAAAAAATGGTGTCATTCCAAGAACTGACTGGTGGCCTCTAATGTGGTGGCAATCCATGTTGTGTGGAATTATGAGGCAGAATGCTTCGATGAAGGGAGAGAACCAGAGATCTATGTTATTTAAAGCTACTGCCAGTCACTTTGGGCCTCTTGAATCAGTGACCAGCTGGGAAGGAAAGAAGTCACTTTGCTGAAGGCATCATTTGAAAACAAATGGATAGGTGCACTAGTTATGATCTGGGTTGGCACGTAACCCTCATAGTTATGGTTTGAATCATCCCATCAGGGAAAAACACCTAATGCCAATACGGGTAGCTGCTGAGGTTACCAGGAATCTATAAAGGAGAAAGAGCTCATTTGGTTCCTTTACAGCCCTCGAGACCTAAATGGCCATGGTGAGGGCCACAGTTCATCCTACAGGCACAGTCATTGGCTGGCTAGGGTGAACCAACACAAGTGGCTTTGAACAGCACTTCCTTTCCCAACTGGCACACTCATACCCAAGCTGCTAAGTGTGTCCACAGCTGAGTCCTTCCCCCTAGGACTTTTCTCAGCTACAGGAAGCTGCTTTGCCCCCAGGTTACACTCCCATGAATCACCAGTCAAATATGGGCAACAAAAATCCTAAGCCCTGGCCTCAACCCAACAGGAAGCAGAAGAGCTGTCTGCACCTGCCACCTGCACAAGGGATGGGCTGAGGGCTCCACTGCTGCTTGATTGTGGCTCATCCTCTCCTTGTGCAAAGCTGGCTTCATCTTCCCACTGGCAATGCCATTGCCAAGTTCACTCCCAGGAAACTGCCTGATCACAAATCCCAACCCCAGAGTCTGCTTCCTGAGCAGTCCAAGTTGAAACTGTTGGCTTGTTGTTGTTGTTTTTTTTCCCCCTTGGCACATTTCAACTTATTTTACAGCCTTCTGTACCTTTACAGTGTTATATAAATACAGGTCCCAATCACATCAACTTGACTCCTTCATACTTTTGGTATCATAAACAAGACTGGGTGACTGAACTTTGTGGTTATTACTCTTCAGTAAGTCTAAGACTATTTATGCAATAGTAAAATATGAAAACATCTGCAAAAAAATCCAAGGAATGTGGTATATTCCAGCTGGATCACAACCTGACACATTTTAGAAATTGCACATCATGTTCTCTTGCAAACACTTGCTAGAATACAATCTATTATCTTGCCCATGATTCTTTAGCTGTCTTGGATTCTGTGCTGTGTATGCCTTTTTTCTTTAAAAAAAAAAAAGTGGCTCAAATGCCTAAGAAAGGAATATTTTCCTCTATCAATTCCTGCGAATATGCTGATAATACTTCTTACAATATATCTGTAACATGTATCTTACTATACAAGACTCCATCAGTAGAATGCTCTATCCCAACTGAACTGTTATTAACTATTGCGAAAGGCAAGCATGTCAGAGACCGGACATGGGGTTTTCCAGAATCAACATGCTAGAAGAGTCTGAGTCCCAGCAGCCACACTTTCTTCATTTTAAATATCTCACTTTCTCCAAGAGATAATGGATAACATTTTTATGTTATCCATTAGCTTGATCTTGCTCTTATCACTCCCAAGATCTCTATTTAAATGTGTCAAACACTTACCTCAAAGTTATCAGGTGTTTTTTTTTCTTAAATAAAGACTTTCTTTTCCCATCTGTTAACAAAAGGATTCTTCACCAATCTCAGAAAACAGCACCATCATCCACCTTGTCCACCCTGTTTCATGCCTATTTTCCCCACTCCAGAAACAATCCATCTCCCAATTCTGCCACCTCCATTTCCAAAACACACCCTGAATCTGCCCACTGCTATCCATCATCTTATCCTCAGCCACCATCCTTTGGTCAAGCCACCATCCTTTCCAGCCTGCAGTAACCTGCTAACAGGTCTTTCCTCTCCATTCCTGCCCCTCCCAGGACATACACAACAACCAGAAGAAAATCATGTTTTGAAAGTATAAGAAAACACACTATGGTTCTCAGACTTCCCTCTGCTCCCCCGATCGTGAAATCAAATACAAACGCCTCAGCATTGCCTCCAAGCTGCTCTGTCATTTCCAGCTTCTCTCCTTCCATTGCTTAGGTCTGCATTCCCTAACCCCAGACACTTGGGCTTTGGTCACTGTAATTGTTGTTCAGTTGTTCATGTCCATTTCATTCCAGAGCACCTGGTGTGTTCCCCATGCCTGGAACATTCTGCCAAGACGTCCTGCTGCCTTCTACCTCTCACCATGAGTGTCTAGTTCAAGTGCCACTTCCCAGGAGTTTCCCTGACTCGGTGCCTCTTCTCAGGCACTCCCTAACAGATGACCCAGTTGGTCTTTTGTAGTCTTTATTGCTATCATTTATTCCTCTTATATTTGAGGAGGTGGAGAGAAGGAGTTCCTCTGTATAATTTCTTTTTTTATTATTATTTTTTTAATTTTTGATGATGTTTACGCAATTAATCAGGATGGGAAGGAAAAGTGGGTGTGATCATTATTTCCAAATTATCTATTTTGTCTTCCTGTTTCTGGGGGAAAGGGGAGAAATAAATGGAGAAGCCATACCCAACCTCCCAAATGCCCTACTACCAGAGGATGAGGAACCACCACCTGATATCAACCCACAGTCTGCTTCCAATCTGTGCATACTCCAAGGGTTCTGCCCAAGTGGTTTAGGTAGTTCTGAAATGCTGTTCATTTCACTGATCCAAGGAAGAAGAAGCCCTCTCAATGTTCACTGGCTGACCTAGTCAAACTTAAGTCTCTATTCACCCAGATTTTTGCTATCCTCATTTGCCTGGCACAGTTGTACAATTTTTCTCTGTTCGCCTTCTTCTGCTATGGCACCCAATAGGTTGTCATATGCTCCATGTACATCCGGTTTTGCCATCCACGGCTTCTTCTTTGTCACTGAAGAGGACACGTTCTTGCAGGTGGGCCCAAGGTCCCTGGAGAGGCTACCCAAGCCTCACTGGACGCCTGTCCCTGAGGCTTACAGAAATGTCACCTGCCTTGCATGTGGCTCCAAGGGCCTGAGCCAGGCAACCTGGGTCCTGCTGGATCCCTGCCCCCGGGCCTCACGAACCTGGCACCCACTGCACAGGCAAACCAAGAGACCAGGGCCAGGCAACAGCTGTCATTTATTCTAATGTGATGTTTACTGCTTCTTCCTCAGCGGTGCATGAAAACAAGAACTTCTTACTTCTTGCTGGTAAATATTTTTATCGCATCTCTGCAGTGCTGGCTGGTCATAGGACATTTACTGAATGAATACATAAATGGTAAGCATAAAATATACAAATACACAGCAAATATGTAATAATACATTGCAAAAACATAGCAAATGTTTCAATATCTATAAATATGGTTACATTTGTGTGTAAAGACATAAATGAATGAATCTTAGATCAGCGCATATGACCAGCAGTTTAGTTTCATATGGAGAATGAGCTGCAGATCTAACAAAACATGTGCTAAATTGAAGATAAACATGCTCAAAGTCACCCATTCGTCAAGAAAAGGCCAATCAAAACTGCAGTGAGAGAAATACTCGATAGTTCTTAGGATGGCTAATGTCGCAAAGACAAAAGATAGCAAGCATTAGCTAAGATGTAGAGGGAAGAAGCTCCTTGGACTCCAGCAGTATAAATTACTGCAGCCATTGTGGATAACAGCTTGAAGGTTCCTCAAAATGTCAAAAATAAATCTGCCATATCATCCAGCAAACTCAACTTCTGGGCATGTATCCCAGGAAATGAAATCAATGTTTCAAAGACACATCCACTCTCTCATGTTCATTGCAGCTTTATTCACAGTATCCAGGTCTGAAATCAACCTAGGTATCCATCGATGCCTGACTGAAGAAAATCATATATGATATCATATACACACGATGGAAGATTACTCCATCTTAAAAGGGAAGGAAATTTCATCATTTGCAACAATATGAACTAAACTGGAAAGACATTATGTAAGTAAAATAAGCCAGGAACAACAAAAAAATGCTGCACAATCTTATACGTGAAATCTATAAGAGTGAAACTCATAAAGCCAGAGAGTAAAATGGTAGCAGTCAGGGGCTGAATATGGGGAAATTAGAGACACAAACTGTCCAAAATTTCAGTTACACAGAATGAATAAATTCTGGAGACTTAATGCACAACATGGTGACACCACTCAATAATACTGCACCATAGACTGGAAATTTGCTCAAAGCAGATCTTAAATGTTCATACACACACACACACACACACACACACACACACACACACACACACACATTATGAGTATATGAGGTGAAAGATTTGTTAATCAGCATGATTTAATCATTTCACAGTGTATGCAAGAGTAAACACATAACGAAGTATACTTTAAATATGTGCAAATCTGGTAAATCTGATCTCAATGAAACTTTAAAAATATATCATCATCAAAAGCATAAAATAGAGCCCAGCATGGTAGCCTAGCAGCTAATGTCCTCACCTTAAGCACTCTGCAATCCCATATGGGCACCAGTTCTAATTCCAGCAGCCCTGTTTCCCATCCAGATCTCTTCTTGTGGCCTGGGAAAGCAGTAGTTGGGACTCGGCACCGGTGTGGGAAATCTGGAAGAAGCTCCTGCCTCCTGGCTTTGGATCGGCTCAGCTCCAGCCCTGGCGGTCACTTGGGGAGTGAATCATTGGACGGAAGATCATCCTCTCTGTCTTTCCTCCTCTCTGTATATCTGACTTCACAATAAAAATAGATAAACCTTTTAAAAACAAAAGCACAAAATAGTTTTGGGCATGAATTTTGTCTGGTGATTAAAATGCAGTTTGTGGTATCCTCATGGAGTAGATGAGCTCCATCCCCAGCCTGAGTGCTGATTCCAGGGCCCTTCAGGGACAAATCTTGGGAAGCAACAGGGAGGCACCAGTAACAGGGCAAGGTATGACAAGCACAGGAGGTGAGGATCGCTTCCAACCCCTGGCTGGTGCAGGCACTTGCAGAGTGAATCAGCTGACAGAATATGTGTCTGTGTCCTCCTCTCAGATGAATTTATAATCCTTAAAGATTCATCTATTTATTTGACAGAGTGACAAAAAGAGAGAGAGTGGCATGGGGGGAGCGGGGAGAGGAGAGAGAGAGTCTTAACTCAACTGGTTCACTCCCCAGTTAGCCATAAGAGCCAGAGCTGAGTCAGTCGGAAGCTAGGAGCCAGGAGCTTCTTCCCAATCCCTCAAAGCCCATCCTCTGCTACTTTTCCAAGCCATAAACAGGGAGCTGGTTTGGAAGTGGGGCATCCATGACATAAAACAGTGTTCATAATGGATGTTGGTGCCAAAGGCTGAGGATTACCATGCTACACCACCGTGCCAGCCCCAACTGATAAATGTTTAAGAGAAGAAAATGAACACAAAGTATGCCGTTTGTTGTCTCACAGATTGTGGTCCATGGATTTCTTTGCAATAACGTTTCTTCTAATGTTTGTGTTTAGCTGAAGGATGGCCACAATAAGATCAGAACAGCCATTGTTGGAGGCAAAAATGAGTTCCCTGTCAGTTAGACAACAGGACACAAGTGAGATGGATAGGAGAATTACAGCAGAGGGGATGGGGCTGAAGAGGCGGCTCGGTGCTGGCTTAAGTGACTCCTACAACAAGGCAAGGAAATGATCTCACTCAAGTCCAACACTCGGGTCAGCAGGAGAAAGTCAAATGTAAACACCATCTCAGCATTGCCAGTGAAAATCAAGATTTTCATATAATTGTAACTTTTTTTTCTCCTGTGCATGTTTTTGATGACCTTAGCAGTATTTGAAATCTCTCCTGTGTGCATCACTTATTTTGTTCTATTTTATCTTTTTTTGAAAGTGAAAAAGCCACTAATACTTCATTTTTGTATTTGGGCAATGTTAACACCTAAGAAAAGTAGAATGAATTCAAGTTCGCACCTCTTCTATTGCTTTTAGTCAGGTGAGGAACATGTAATTAAAGCAGTGAGATTTAGTAATTTCTCACAGTTCTCTCATCTGTGATCTGAGCACACGAGCTAAGTCTTAGACCCTGGGAGATGAATCGATGCACCATGATTTCGGATGAAATCAGATATAGCATTTCTGTTTCCTTCCTTCCCATCCCTTCTGAGAAACTGGTAGAAAGTTGGGATCGGTCAGCCTCCGGGTAAACATTGGACAAGAAAAAAAAAAAAAAACTCGATGAACTTGAATCATATCTAGAACTAAAGTCTTCCCCAGACCCTGGGATAGTAAAGGACTTTCCTTGCACGTCTATTCATAGATGGTGTCCAGCACTGACTGGAGAAGAAATTCTTTTTCAAGGCTCATTTATGTATTTATCTGAAAGGCAGATTGAGAGAAAGAGAGGTAAATCTTCCATCTGTTGGCTCATTACCAAGGTGCCCACGATAGCCAGACCTGTGGTAGGGCAAAGCCAGGAGCCAGGAGCTCCATTCTGGTCTCCATGGAGGTGGCAGGAAGCCAGCACTCCAGCCATCACCTCTGCCTCCCAGCATGCCCGTTAGCACCAGGCCAGGCTGTAAGCAGATTCGGGACTCAACCCAGCATTCCAACAAGGGCGTAGGGGTCCCAAGTGGCAACTTGAACCACTGTGCCATGACGCTGCCCTACGTAAGTTATCTCTAAGGCCCAGGCAGATTCAAGGCGAAGCCCTAAGCAGGAAATCTTCGCAAGGAGTCAGGGGAAGGCTGCAGTGCCAGCTTGCAGACCAACACAATGAGAACCTGTTTCCAGGTGACGGGCGCTGTAGGTCAATGTCATAGGTGACCATTCTTAGAGCATCAGGAGGCCAGCAGATGGCTTTCAATCAATAGACACAGTTTCAATTTTTAAATGATTCTAGATAAAAGACCAAAAAGAGGGGGGGAAGAGGGAAGTGTTGGGACAGAAATTCGTAAGCCAGGATATTTGGCATTTGCCTTAATTTGCTCGCTAATTAATTTTCATTTTCTCATGTGTGCTTATTCCAAAATAAACCTAAAAGTGGGTGGGCTGTTATCATTCTACCCACACGTTTCCGGGCTGTGCTCATTAGCAGAGGCATCCCGTGCAGGGCGATAAACAGACCAGCTCCCCACGTCCAGGAGGAGAAGGCAGAAGCACGCCAGGGTGACACCCTCACGGGCCGCCACTGAGATCGCCCGAAGGAGGCAGCGGGGTCTGGCCACCACCTGGGCTCAGGACCCGACCTCTCCTGCATTTTCATTGCTGTCCTCCGGAAGTGCGGGGTGTTGAAATGCCCCTAATCAGCTCCTTCTCAGGGGGACACGCGCTGGAACCAGAATCCCAGAGGCACTAGTAGGAAAACAGCGAGTGTGTGCTGCTCTGCTTTGCCAACAATCATTCCTTTGCTTGCTGCACCCTGGAGACCTAGAGAACAGGGAAGGGGAGTCTGGTAGTGAAGGCTTCTTAGGATAGTGGTTATTCATGCGCTAGAACAGAAGCAATGGACTATTTCAACAACTCTTCTGGCTACGTTGCCACTGCTGTCTTCATAAACCTTTCTCCCAGACCCTCAGGGTACTCACAGCCTTCTGAAATGGGTGTGCCTAGCAGACACACATGGTCCCACAGTTATGTCAGCCCTCCCCTCCTCATATACTGTTTATGCAAGGGCAATCAGACGGGTTGGCTGGAAAACTCCCCTCACTGAGAAAGAATTGACTGATTCCCATAATGGATCTTTCCTGGTGTAGCTGGATGGGCCAAACCAGCTCTGTTGGGAAAACACCACCCACCTCTGGCTAATGAGCCATGAACCAGACTGTTGTCCTCCTGTGGACTCCAGGCTAGGGTACAATGGAGCATGGTCTGCCAGCCAATGTGAGTTGGTTGGCCAACAATTCACTAATAAGGGCATTGTACCAGGCATGCTTCTGGTTGTTGTTCTGGAATACTGAGCAACATTGCACTCACCCGGATGATACACAGCAAATACAAAACTTTCTCCCATGCACATCCCGATTTGAAGTACCCAGTGACAAAATTTCCAATAAAAATCAAAGATACTTCTTAGTTCTTGAAATCCTTAATTCATGTAACCTTTCAAGTGACTTTAAGTGATTGTTTTATATCGCATAAAGAATACACACACACCAAAAAAAAAACAAAAAATGAAACCCTTAGATCCATGGAACCCTTAAATCCATGGAACACAATCCATAGTAAATTGTGGTATTATTAAGCTTTTCTCTGGTGTTTCTGTACACACTTTTGTTGGAAGTCCCCATATATCAACCTAATATCTATATTTCTTCAAAGACTTTTTATTTTGTTCCTCCAAATATTTCCCATGTCTCTTTCTTGCAAAGAAGTAGAAAAAAAAAATCTTTCCATTAGCCTAATTGTAAGGCTTTTTTTAAAGTACCTACCCAGACATATAATACTTTTACATTAAAGCTATTTTTCTCTCTTAAAAAAGTAATATAGCAAAACCCAAGATGTCTTTATATTGGTATGAAAAATCTGGCATCATACTCTTACTCCTTACATTTATTATGCTTTATGTAAATGTAATTGTAGTCACCTTTTAAATTATAATTTGAGAAGTTCATAGTCACAAAAGTGAGTTGCTGTAAAGATTTCAATCACAGAAATGCATCTACAATTTCTGTTTTTATTTAAATCATAATTATTCCTTTTTAGCTGTCAAGCCCAGTTTTCAATTCAATTTAAATATCTGCCTTTTATTACTGTAACACTATAACACAGATTTTAAAATGAAAACATGTTAAAAGATCAAAGCGAATTTTAATGTCTATTTGAAAAATTGGTCTTAAACATTTCAATCTATCGTATTTAAAAGAAAAGAACAATTAGGCAACTTCAGTTGCCTTTTAGACAAGAAGCATTCGTTGAGGCTCATCTAAATTAGCCTTTCAGTCTAGTGAAAAAGCTTGAATGCCAATTTGAAAGTGAGACAGAATAAAAGCAGCCACATCCTTGTCGTTGCTTCAACCAAACAGAAAGCAGTCTTTAGCTCAGACACCTGAAAATGATTCGAGTGTCCCAGGATCTTCAAAAAAATTTTGGAAAATAGATGCTATGAAAAAAAATTATGCATGGGTTTCATTTCACCCAAATAAATTTGCTATTTAATTCCAATTTCCATGAACGTTTTGAAGTAGGTTATGATTTCTCCAACTCAAGGTATGTCGTTTTCCAGGACTTGCCCAGAACAAAGTCTAAGCTTCCATCCTATACAACCTCCACATAATAAACTCAGCTCGCAGTCATGTCCAGGACATTTTCGAAAAATCTCCAATGCATATTGACTTTCCGTGTGTATTTGGTGCTTACCCCACCAACACCCAATCTCCCTTCTTGAGAAACAGTTCCCAGACTTCATTTGGGCAGGAATCCCTCCATCAATCTTAAACTTCACACCACTCTAATCGTAAGGTTTTCATTAATACCACTCAAATAGTTGGGAGAAGCTGCTTAGGATAGGAGGAAAGTTCATTTCAGCACACAGTTTTGGAGTTCTGTGATCCAAGCCTGAGTGGCCCAGGAGTCTAGCGTCAGAAGTAGGTAGTAGATGTTGGAACACGTGTGGTAGAAGAAACACATGGTAAGCCCAGAATCAGTGAGAGAGCAGTTGTACCAAATTCAGCTTATATAATCAACTCAGGAGAACTATTTCTGAGGACATATCCCAAGGACTTGAAGACTTCCCACTAGGTCCATTTCCAAGTGTCTCAAGTCTCCACTCTTAATCCACTGAACATCAACATTCATACATAGAATATCAACATAAGATTTGGGGATCCAAGTCTTCAACACATGGGCCTTTGGAGGACACCAGCACTATTATACAACACCCTGTAAGAAAACCAGGACTTTGGGCCGAGTGTAATGGCTCAATTGGCTAATCCTCCCCCTTCCAATCATCAGGAACACACATGGTTGCCAGTCCATGTCCCACCTGCTCTACTTCCTATCCAGCTTCCTGCTTACGGCCTGGGATAACAGTGGAGGTTGGCCCAAAGCCTTAGGCATCTGTACCCACATGGGAAACCCAGAAAAGGCTCCTGGTTCCTGGATTCTGGCTTGGAGTGCCTCAGCTCCAACATTTGCGGCTACATGGAGAGTGAGTCAACAGGTGGAAGATTTCTCTGAAAACCTACCTTTCCAAGAAAAATAAATAAATCTTTCCTCTTGAAAAAAATCAAGACTTCATCCTTTCTTGTCCAGATGAATTAGTTCAAGAGTAAGATGTGGGACCCGGTGCGATGGCGCAGTGGTTAAGGTCCTCGCCTTGCACTCCCGGGATCCCATATGGGCGCCGGTTCTATCCCGGCAGCCCCGCTTCCCTTCCAGCTCCCTGCCTGTGGCCTGGGAAAGCAGTCGAGGACGGCCCAAAGCTTTGGGACCCTGCACCCACGTGGGAGACCTGGAAGAGGCTCCTGGCTTCGGATCGGCATAGTATTGGCCCATTGCGCTCACTTGGGGAGTGAATCATCGGACGGAAGATCTTCCTCTCTGTCTCTTCTCTCTGTATATCCGCCTTTCCAATAAAAAATAACAATAAAAAAAATAAATCTTTAAAAAAATAAGAGCAAGATGTGAACAAACATTGCTACATTAGATGTGTTGTGGAAGCCCCTAGATGGTTTCACTCTTTCTTACCATACTGATCCTGAGATGATGAAAATCCAAGAATCAGTGCTACTCTTTATCACAAGTAGAAAATGAGAGCGGCTGCACTGGGGAGATGAAGAGAAGCCTCTGCTGTGATGCGAGCTTTCCAGATGTGGCCATCTCTCCTTATTCCACCTAGCGTCAGTTTGTTCTACCCCATTAGCCATACAAAATGTCCTACTAACTCAGTTCTGTTGAAACCATTCTATGTGTCAAATAACTAATCTACAAGATTCCCAAAGGATTATTAGCCTTAACCATATTTCCTACCATCCTAAAATTGTCTCTAAAGTCAAAAACTCTTGAGATTATAATCATCAGGTGGCTAACCAGTTATTCCTTCCCCATTGTATTCTTCCAGGTGGCCTAAACCAAGTTTTTCCATCTAAGTGTAGCACTGGAAACAGTTAGTTGATTTCAGTAACAAAACTGATGGGTTTTACCATGAATTGAGGTTTTCCACCTAAGCAAAACTCAGTATTTTCCTTGTGATTTTTAATCTTTTTGTTTGTTGTTGAACCTCTCAACTATTCACCCTGGTGATTATTTCATGCTGTTTATACTCCACTCACGGTCTTGTCCATCGTGAGCATTCCTCATCTAACCCTGAATACACTTTCTTCAGGTTGCTTCCTCTTGTATTTTGCATAAACCATAAACCTTTTTTCCTAACAGCTGCATATCCATGCTGGGTAGAGTGGGGAGGTGAGGCAGTAACTACAGTAACGCCGCATCAAAACACATTCTGTATATCTGCAACCAATTTCATCTTCTCCTAAGTATTGTACATTCCAAGCACTCATCTGAGTTACCAGGATGCCAGACTTTATGACCATGAGCATAGCACCCATGTTTAAGTTTATTGAGTGTTTATTATATGCCAGGCACTCCCCTAATTGTTTCACATTTATTGAGCTATATATTCCTTCTAACTATCTAGGAAGTGAGCGCCATCATTCTCACCTTACAGATAAGGAAACAGAGGCCGGTGCACGTCAGGGTCAGGCCTAAGCAGGCATTAAAGCTGAAATTCAGTAGGAATCAGTGTGACTCAGAAAGGTACGTTCATGATTGTTAAAGGCGCCATGAAGACATCATCCAGAAGTAAATTCTTACATCTGTGTATATATCATTATAGGATATAAACAGCTTTCATATTAAAATGCCCTATGAAATGAATGGTTAAGTTACTGCTACTCCTATTTTATAAACGGAAAGAAAAACTCAAAGATGAATGGGTTTATTTACCCAAAGTCATTCAACTAATGAGTGATGAATCCACAACTCCTTCCAAACAGCAAAAATTTAGATCACAATATTGCTTTCTTTAGACAAGCGTCTGATACTGAGGCAAAAAACGGCTGGCCCAACTCCTTCCCTGCAGCCTCACGGCATTAGCTGCCTGCCTCTGTCTGTCCAGGGGACATCAGCACCAATGCTCACGAACAATTTAGCTTATTTTCACCTTCGAAATTGATATCATAGTCTCTATCAAAAAAAGTGTTTCTGTTCTTCTTAACTGTACATTAACTTTAATAGTGCTGCTGCTGACTGACCCACAGTTGAGTGAGAGAGGAGAGCTGCTGGCAGTGCAGTGAGGAGGGCACTGGAGGTGCAACTCAGCACCCCATCTCCTTTTCCAGTAGCAGGTGAAGACGGTGAAGAAAACCAGGTGTAGCCGCTGCTTCCTGGAAAATCAAAAATCTGCATTGACATGACTCTTGATTCTCTAACAACTGGCATCCCCAAACAAAAGTTAAAGAAAATACAATCTTATAAGAGTTAAAAATAGGACCAATGTGCTGTGGCAGCAGTAACTTAGGCAGTCAACTGTGACTGGGTGTCAAATCAAGTCCTTGATGCTCCGCTTTTAATACTGTCCCCTGTTGATACACCTAGGAAAGCAGATGAAGCTGGCCCAAGCCCTGGGTCCCTGCTACCTGGTTTCTGCCTGGCCCAAGCCCTGACCAGTATGGTCATCTGGGACGTGAACCAGCCAATTGAAAATCTCTCTTACTTCCTAAGATTTTTGTCTTTCAAATAAATAAATCTTCAAAAAAAATCACATCTCCTCAATATGTATATTAAAATCTTAATAATATCATCTCCGAAGGAAATTCTTTGGAAGGAAGATAGTTGCAACGAGCTGGAGTAAGCTGAAGTCCTACTAAAGTAGCTTGTGCCCTGAATCGAACACAACAAGTGTCCTTCGAAAGAGAAGGCCAGATGCCAAGAAGGCAGATGACCTGGAGAGACCAAGGCAGAGATGGGAGCTGTACAGCCATAAGGCAGAAATGCTTGGAGCTGGAGCAAACTAGATGTCAAGCCCCACAGCCTGCAGAGAATGCCTCCCTTGCCAATCCCTGGTTTTCAGACTTGCAGCCTCCAACGCTGTGAACTCACACATCACTAGTATTTAAAACCACCACCCTGTGACACTTGGTGTAGGCAGTCCTCAAAAACAGCACTCCCCTCTTTTCTTCTCTCTTATTCATACTTTCAGCTATAAGTATTTTAAAAATACATGTGATGTACTGCATATTATACAAACATATTTTTTAATGCTTTATTTATTTTTACTGTAAAGTCAGATATCCAGAGGGGAAGATCTTCTGTCCAATGATTCACTTCCCAAGTGACTGCAATAGCTGACACTGCGCCAGGAGCCTGGAACTTCCCCCGAGTCTCCTACACGGGTGCAAAGCTCCAAGGCTTTGGGCTGTCCTCAACTGCTTTCCCAGGTCACAAGCAGAGAGCTGAATGGAAAGTGGGGATGCTGAGATTAGAACCAGCACCTATACGGGATCCCGGCACATTCAAGATGAGGACTTCAGCCACTAGGCCACCGCACTGGGTCCTATAAACTTACTTTATAAAAGCATATAGAGAATTTCAATGAGTTACTATGAAATTGGGCATATTGTAAATAATGAAGCTACAGAATTAACAGAAATGTGAATCTCTATTTAAATTCATACAACTCTGGATTTTAAATTTCTATTTACTTGAAAAGCAGGAAGACAGAGAAATGAGGAGAGAGAGAAAGAGGCAGGGAAAGTCAGGCAGACAGAGATGGTTAATCACCGATTCATTCTCCGCAACATCAAGAGCTGGGCCAAGGCAAAGGCAGAAACCAGGATTTTAATTCAACTTGCCCAGTAAGTGACAGGGACCCAACTCCTTGTGCGATTGTCTGGTGACTCCCGGGTGCTCATCAGGAGAAAACTGGAATTGGAAATAGAGCTGGGGTTCGAACCCAGGCATTCTTAACACTGCACTGAACAGCGCACTAAACTGTCTCTCCATTTTATATGGGAGATGGGCTGCCCTGATGGGAACCAGTGACAGCATCCAAGATAAAGTACTTGATAAATCACTTAGAATTTTAAAAGACCCCACTCTTGTCCCCAGAACTCTTTCCAGTCTATTCTTACTGTGCTCTTATCCCTGTCAAATCGAGATCAAAGTCCTTCAGAAGAGCAACTTTGACAAATAACCACTCTTTCTGTGCTGAATTTCAACTGCTTCATCTTCAGGAGATGCCCTTTCAACTCAGCCACAACCGATTTCTAGCACTACTTCTCAACCTCTAATATCTTAATCCGGCCTCCCTTTTAGTTCACCATCTTTCTTCAGCCTGTAAAACAAACAGTTCAAACTGGATAGAATCTTAGGCTGTGAATGGCTGAGTGGACAGAATGGATATTGTGCCAAGCACTTGTCAGGCTTACGTTGGTCTACAAGAGTACAGCATCATTGCTCCACTGTTTGTTTTTTCAACTACATAGTATGGTTGGGCTGTTTAATGAATTTTTTAAAAATGCCTTTTTCCTGTTATCACGCACAAAATTCAAACATCCTTTCCTATGTGGGCCAAATGGCTGAATTTTCTCTGACAGTGAAACAAATAAAGGTCCTAAACATTGGACTCATCAGTTCGTAAATTCATGAGGGGTCGTTTGAGCTCATTCCCGTCACAATTGGTACCATCTGGTAGGTATGCTCTGACACTGCAACACACATTTTAAAGCAGTACGATGCAATGGGTTTGGGTACCCTTTGCATATCCGCAGCTAAGATTTCTGGCAGGGCTATCAGACAGTAATTTTTCTTTGCCACAGGTGGCATAAACATTTTTCTGCCTAATCACAAGCCAACATGCTCTAGGGTTGGGATCACTAGGCAAATAGGAAGATTTAGAAAACACGAATGCTGTTTTATTCAAGCATGGTAGTTGCCCCTGACTGTGCACACATGTACTACTTTCTGGGTGGGTGAGAACATAAGTGGGGCCCTTGTAATAGAACAACAACGGGCCTCACTCTCATCTATGGGCTCCTGGTCCAGAATTGCATCCTGAGACTGACAGTGATCCGGTGCTTACTAAAGTCTGCTTAACACACGTGGAATTGGAGAGAGACAGCCCAGGGGACTGCAAAGCCCTTTCTCCTTCTGGATTTTCCTAGCGCTATCTCTGTGTCATCCCAAATCTTCAGCAAGTGCAATTCTGGTAATTTATTATCTTCTAAACTCCTTTAGGAATGTCTCTCTTGAGTTATATTCTAATAACAAATCGTCAACCTTCAAAGAAGGCAGACTGAGGAAGGGCAGACTTGAAGAATCTTGTGATTACGTAAAGTCGGAGCTCAAGATATTGCTTAACAATTGTTATTAAGAGTCCCTTGCATGAGAATGCACACAGAAATTATTTTTGAATTTGCATCATAAAATAAACTCTTCTCCACAGACTCTCATGCACTTACTTTTGGCTTAGACAATAAAGGTTATGTAACCAACTTGCTTTTCTTTGGCCTGAGATGCCAAAATTTCAAGTCAAGTCAGTTCAGCAGCCAACCAAAGAATTTGCTTGTCATACCCAGGGACACTATTCTGTTCCATTTTATATTTGTTTTATCTTGCTATTTATATTTGTTTTATAACCTATTACTATTTCATTTTACAAGAAACATCAAACATTATGTACGTAGGATGGTAATTAAACCTCACATGCCTCTATATAATTTTTTTTTCATTTAAACAAGTTCAAAAGACACTTCACGGGATGCAGGTAATAGTGTTCCTTTGAAGTACATCGGCAATGACAGAGCAAAAATGATCACAATATTGCGATATGCTACCCAGTACTCCGCCTTTATTTTAGAAAATCTACTTTTTTTTTGCTTTTTGGTGATCCCTAGAAGTATGCAAAATTCACAAGGAAGCTGAAGATAAATTCGTGCTTTTCTGTCTTCCACAGAGCATTAATAGCCTTTAGAATTGAAATTGTTTTATTAATTTGATTAGGTTGGAAGAAAATTCAAGACGCTCATGAATAATTCAGGATTCAGTCAGATCCTCGACAGCCTTATGGAAAGTACTGTTATACCTCAAAAACACCCTCACAGTAGAGCATGCATTTAATTTCCAATAACATTGATTTATAGTTTTATAAGGAAAAATAATAAATATAATGAATTACCCCCATATTTCCTGATCTCAGTCACTATAAAATAACTGCTGTAGTTTTACATTTCCAGTGTGAAATATTAAATGCATAAATCAAAACAAAATTATTTTTCATCTAGAGAGAGAGAGACTGGTTCCTGAGACTGACAAATTCATTTTATTTTAAAATTAATGTTTTAAGAAGAATAAAAAAAAAAAACTTCCATGGAATCTCTACTGGCTTTAAAAAGAAAAAAAGTTGCATTTTACTGTTTAGCCTGTGATATTTTTCGCACAGGCACTGTGTGGAACAATTAGGAATGCCCGCTACAGCTCCAGACTCATCGGGAGCCAAATTATACTTCCTCACATGAATCATTTTCCTTTCCCACTTCCTTTCCCATAGAATCTCCTTTTTCCACAATTGTTTGCCCTTAATTTGCCACCCAGAGATAAGCCTTGCCCACAATGACTTTCTCAAATGCTGCCATGCTAGCATTTTTGTAATTCATACATTCTTTCAGCTACCATTAAGTAATAATGTTAGGAGGAAAAACATTATCCAATAAGAACAATTCAAATGACACACAAATTTTCAAATCAGAGTAAACAAATGCTTTTTATTTTATTTTATTCTCTCAATTACATTGCCTAAATTTCACTGAGATTAAAAAAAAAAACAGTATTTTGCATCATTAATTGGAAAGGCTAAATCTAATTATAGAAATTCATTTTCACATTTAAATATCTCTCAGCTTTTGTTGTGCGTCCAATGCTCAACCACAACAAGCTTTGGGAAGGAATGATGAAGGATGCCCAAAAATAAACAAGGAGCTCGGAGCTAACAGGCCACAATAAATAAATAAATAAATAAACCCTAACTATCATATGGAAATAGCCATAAATTGAACATTGTCCCTGAGCCTCAATGACAAGATAAAAACTGCTGAATTCTAAGTTTACATCTGTTTTTTAAGTTTAAGGGCTCACATAACTCCTAAAGACATCACATTTTTTTTGTCAATGATTAAGACAATTTTCTCATTGATTATAAAAAAATCCATTCATTCTTAAAATTCTGCATGGAAGCCCACATTGTTAAGCCTCTGTTTCTGATACCAGCACCCTAGATCTGCCGACAGATTCCAACCTTAGTTACTCTGCTTTTCACCCAGCTCCCTGCTTACCCACCTAGAAGAGTAGAAGACAACACCCACACGGATGTGGGCCCTGGAACCCACATGGATGAATTGGATAGCGTATATGGCTCCTGGCTTCAGCCTGGTCCAATCTGAGTTGTTCAGCCATCCAGGAGAGAAACCAGGAGATGGAAAATCTTCATGTTTCTCTCCCTCTATCTTGGCTGTTCTGCCTTCCAAACATATAAATAAAGCTTAAAAGAAATTCTGTTTGTCACACAATTAGATACCAATTACCTTCCCTTGGAAAAGAACTGATGTGAGACAAGGCATTAATACTTTCATTTTAATCTCTACAATAACTCAGTGTAGCTTTAAGGCAGTGTGCTTTCTGGAAGAGTTTCATAAATAAAAGGAAGAATCTCAAGTCGTGAAATAATCTTCTGGCGAAGATCTGAACAGGCCCCTCTAAAAATAACAATGGACTGTAGACTTCATAAACATTTTGAGAAATTAAATAGCTGCTAACTTGTTCCATATGGAAGCGAACTCTGAGTCCAACATGGTGTTCATTGAGAGCTTCATAACACAAATCCTCAAGCAAGAAGCGAAGTCATCCACACACTCATTCATGACACGCAGGGGAAGCAGGCTCCCCTGCAGCCTCTTAGGAAGATAAAAAGCAAAGAACCACAGGGTGCTGTTCTCAGAGGCTTCTCATACAACCTTCGAGGATCCGCAAACAACCACAAAAGTTGTAAATTTTAAGTATTGGGTGGGGAGTCTCTTTTTCTTTTTTTTTTTTTTGCCATGCATCCACTTGGGTATTTATGACATGCTTTGTGAGCTATACAAAATTATCACCTTACAGATTAGCCTGCCCTAGATTTATTTGACTTTCGATCCCGCCTGTGGTTGCCTTGGCGGGGACTGTCCAAATGCTTTTGTGAGCTTTATGCAGCCAGTGGGTAAGATTCTTTCCATCCCTGTCAGTGAGGCCATCAATGGGCTTCAATTTTACATTTTGCCCATAAAGATAACATCATATTCGTCTATTTGAATCATATACTTAGCACATGGAAAAGCACAAACATTTCAAAATTGTCAAACAAAAAGATCATATGTTCACAAAGGCACCTTCAGGTTTTCACCATGGTCCATCTATCCTTTCACTTAGGCTTCTAAGTAGACCTAAATAGTCTTCCCATGCTTGGTTTATGTTTGTTTCGTATTCCCTTCCTATAATAAAATAAGGGGAAGGCAGTTAAACTAACAACTCTCTCTCCCATCTGTTAGTCTGATTACCAACATACTGCCATTAGCTCATCCATATCCTGGGCTTCTTCATCCCAACTTGATATAAGCTTTTGTGAGAAAACTTCCCTGAGAATCTCTAGGACAATGGATGTCCATACACAGCTCAAATCTGAGCATGAAACAAGCAGAGCTTGGTGATGACAAAAAAAGAGAAAGGTGGTCACTGCATAGAGAGTGGGAAAGAAGAAGCTGCCAGCTCTCTCATCCCTCCTAGGGCTGGTGTCACCTGTGCGTGATTACAGACACTGTAGGTACACACACATGCACACACCCACACATTCAAAAGCAGAGAGTGCTGTAGAATCCTGTTGATACCTAAGAGCCACTTCCAGCTAGGACTTCATGCACTACTCCCTCAAATGGCCACAGTAGCCAAGGCTGTGCTCGGGGAGCGGGGGGCAATCAGGAGCCCAGAATTCCTTCCAGATATCCCGTACGGGTGGTAGGGGCCTAAGTACTTAGAGCATCGTCATCTACTGCCTTCCCAGGGACATTTACAGGGAGCTAGATCAGAAGTGGAATATCTGAAACTCCAACTAGTACTTCAGTCTAGGATGCTAGCATCACCAACAGCAGCTTAACCTGTGATCCCAAAACATCATCCCTTACTCTGACATCTTTCCCAAGAAATCCCTCCCTTGCTAATACCCCATGATGTCTTGTCTTCCATCAGATAATAGTTTGGGCAGTGAAGAATGAATACCTTAAGACACAGCTCTGTGAGTCTGTGGGGATTATGCTAGAGGCTGTAATAATCAATCTCCAAATCCCAGTGGTTTAACAAAATAAAAATTGATTTGCTGCTCACATCCCAGTCCAAAATGCTTGGAGATCTTCCCAGGCAGGTCTTCCCAAGTAGTGGCTCAATGCATGTTCTGCTGCCACCCTCCAGAGATGGTCTTGATTTTCACAAAAGATAGAGAAAACATGGCAAGGATACGGAGACAGACTGCAGTCTGCTGCAAGTTTCAGGCATTCATGTTGCCCACATCCCTTGTCTCCTAAATCATGACAAGGAAAGTTTGAACGATATTTTTCTGTTACGTTCAAGAGAATGAAACAGGATGGATGAGCATCTAATCAGTTTCATGCACAGTTCCTCTTTCTGGTAGAAAACATCCATTTCAATCTTCTTCCCGCAGTCTCTTCAGCTCACTAGGTCAAGTTCAACATTCTTCCTCTCTGGGCAAAGCAAAACCCTCTTCCCGCAGGCTGGATAATCATGACAGTTGCCAGTACACACTAAAAAGCCAAGCTTTCTGTCCCCCATCTGCACATCTTCGATCCAGGGGTGGAAGGGGCCAGAAGAAGTCCAATAAACACTTCCATTTGGAACGAGAAAGCATGAGTCACATAAGTAGGTGTGGTCTACTTCATTTTTGAGCTCTGCTAGACAGATGGAAGCGATGCCTCAATTTGGCTTTGATTTTCTTTGTCAATTGCTCTTTAGAGCCCCTAACTCCATCTTTGGGGTGGCCTTGTTTTGTTGGTTTTTCTTTTCCTTTTTAAAAAATTGTATGTATTTCAGAGAGTGAGAAACAGAGAACTTCCATCCAAATAGCCACAACCGGGCTGGGGTCAGGCTGAAGCAAGGAGCTAGAAACTAAATCTGACTTTCCCATATGGATGGAAGAGGCCCAATCACTCATGCCTTAATTGCTGCCTCCAGGGTGTGTATTAGCAGGACATTGGGACCAGGAACAGAGCCAGGACTCCAAACCAAGACGTCCCATCTTGGACGCAGATGTCCCTTGTGATGTCATTATCAGGTGGGAGGTAGTCTTGATGAACAGTATCATGCCTTATCGCATCTGATATGCTTCACTACCACGTTGGCTGCTGTATTGAAACTTGGCCTGCTATTCATAGGAAGTAGAGACCCATCTAGTTTAGACCCCACATGCAAAAATATGGGTGCAAACATTTTACCTAGGAGATGTCCTCAGGTAGTGCTGGGAGTGGTACAGTAAAACACGGAAGGCAGGACAGCCAGGAGGGAAAATTCAAACCATGTATGAATAGATTCTTCCAGTGTGAGTGAGATTTGACCTTGAACTCACACAGTTGAGCTCTAAAGTCCCAAGTTAATGATACCAACAGAGTAATTGATCACTTTCAGTCACTATAAAAAAAAAAATCAGTGCAAATAACTTCACAAGGAAAACAAGTTTATTGAGCTCACACATTGGGAGCTTTGAATCCAAGATCAGATGGCTCCTCTGTGACCCCTGTGAGGGATACCGGTGGTGACGGCAGAATGCAC
Organism: Ochotona curzoniae; assembly: GCF_017591425.1. Lineage (NCBI taxonomy): Eukaryota > Metazoa > Chordata > Mammalia > Lagomorpha > Ochotonidae > Ochotona > Ochotona curzoniae. Next base: position 16,127,285 of record NW_024466307.1, read on the forward strand.
GCACAGGAAGGATCATGTGCCAAGGCAGGGGCAGGGAAAGTGACTGGACATAACTCAGACTTTTATGATCATCTCCCAAGACCTGCTCTTCGCAGGTGCATTCTTCTGACATAAGGACTTGCTGGTAGTCCACCGTCTAAAATTCATAATCGGGTAAGCATCTACTCTTTCTTTCAACTTCGGAGTTGAAACATCTGCGCAATGTGCAGAGCCACATTCTATGAAAGTTCACTTAGGAAATGGAAAGAAAGGGATGCATTGTTTGGTATCCTCTGAATCATACCTTAGTCGGCTGGCTTCTCACTCAGTATTTAAGACTGCTAAACTAGCTCTAGTCTCACTGGGAAGTACCTGACCAAGAAAAACTGAACAGAGGTATTGGTTCTAGTGTCGGCTTGTCCTAACAGGATGGCACATGTAGTTTTTTTTATCACTCATCTCCTACAATGGAAACCTTGATAACGCCCTTGATGGCCGACACAGTTATACAAGAATTTCTGTTTTTACTCTTTCGGGAGCATCATCTTTAAAATGAACACTTATGTCTCTATAATATAGAAACCATGGAGATCAAAGCGTCGACAGGTTACATTGCCATGATCAAATGCTTTTCTCCTAAAAAAAAAAATGCATGGTTCTTTAAGTGTCAATATGTATGAAAAGCATGAAAGCTTAACAAAACAGTAGAACATGCGCTACCAAAGAACAAAAATTAGCCTAGGATCTAACCAGAGTTTTCAGAATCACATAATAAGTGCATTTAGCTGAAGTATATTTGACTATTCATACTCGGGACTAAGTTTAAAATAATACAAAATGCTATAAAATTGCATTTTCCTATGTGTTATTTTCACATGCTACTTAATTTTTCTTATAGGAATATTAAGTAGAATTGTATGCACAAAGCAATCTGTATTATGCTTCAAGAGGGATAAAAGGAATTTTCAAGGGTAATTTCGACTTTGCAATTTTTGTAAGTGCTAGGTTTTGAATCTAACGCCCTAATACCACACGATTCCACGGTAATCTCCATGCTACCCACGCCCTCCATCTAACTCAGCCTCCCTCATTTCTGACCTCATTTTCTCGTTGCTGGGTCACGTTCTGCTGTTAGCCTCATAATTTGGTAGCAGACGTCGCCGTTGGGATACGCTTTTGCTTGGTCGCATAGTTTTAGCCTTCGGTAACGAAAGTCCACTTGGCAGCGACCTGAAGTTTGTCACAGTTTCTCTAAGACAGTAACTTCTTGGGGTTGACCAGATCTCAGCTAAGGCACATCAGACATGGTCCCTGCAATAACAAGTCACCACGGAAGTCAGCTAAGGCCATTACCAGTAGGAGGCAAGCAACTCCTGCACGGCTGCTGGGGACTTATTGCTACTTTTGGGTCTCAGCCACACTTCCGGGTGCCTTTAGGCTGTCTCATCACACACCTTGCTTTGCTAGATGCTAGAAGCAGCCTTTGTTCTCAGCAAACATGAACTTGACCCCAAAAGTCTCTACCCCAGCTCTAGCCTCACCTGAAGGTCTAAAAGATTTGTACCTTTTGAATCAAGAAAGGATACATTTATTATCCAGATCTGAACCCTGCAAATTATAGACGTTTGTCAAAATAATCATGCCGTAGCCACTGGATACGTACAATTAGTGTGTGTTTAATAGAAAAAATCTCACACTATTGATAACAATGGCTACCATTTATATGGAGTTTACGTAAGTCAAAACTTTGGCCGAGCTTCCTGTACATTAATTCATTTAGTCATCACAAAAAGTCTATGAAGTAAGCAAGATGGTTATTTCCATGTTACGAGTGTGGAGCTCAAGAGAAAGGTGAAATGATTTATTCAAGGACAAGCTGTCTATAGTGATAGAGCTTCTGGCCCACAAGCCCTGTGCTTTTATTAATTTCCTCCTTAGAAATCTCAGGCCCCATGTGATGGCTCAACAACTAAATCCTCACCTTGCAAGCACTGGGATCCCGTATGGGCACCAGTTTATGTCTCAGCTGCTCCACTTCCCATCCAGCTCCCTGAATAAAGCCTGGAAAAGCAATGGAGGATGTCTGCCTGTACCCACATGGGAGACCTGGGAGAAACTCCTTGCCCCTGGCTTCAGATCATCTCAGCTTTGGCTATTGCAACCATTTAGGGAGTGAACCAGCAGATGGGGGACCCTTTTCTGTCTCTCCTTGTCTCTGTAAATTTGATCTGCCTTTCAAAAAAAATAGTAAATTTTAAAAATAATAAAAAATTTTCATTTTATCTGTCCAGTTTTGTGATTTTTTTGTAGCAGACCTGGGACTGCTATCAGTAAAGACAAAAAGAAAAGAAAATTAGCATTTTATCTGAAAAAACAATTCTTCCTTTCAAGATTGATACTTTCTGGAATTTAAAACCTGAATGAGTCCTCAGATGTGTTCACAATTGATTAACTGGGGATGATCACTTAGTGCAGCATTATTATTTCAAAAACTACTTACAGCTATTTACCCTGGCAGAAAATCAGTAGGAGTTGTCATTATTTAAATCCTGTTGCTGGGGCACTACACTCACTGAGCTATTTCCTGAGTGGGTGCTCAATGAGAGAAGACAGATATTCAATCTCCCAAACCCTAGAAAACAAAGCTGAAAAATGCAAAGTTGAGTTGGACCAGGTTGTGATGGATGTACAATCCACTTTGGGCATCTCTCCCTTGAACTAGGCTCTGTCTATACAGTGCCAGAAAAAAAAATTGCTCAAAAAATCCATCTAAGTGTACAACTACAGACAAGGGATTTATTTAATTGCACCTAAAAATAGTGTTTGTATACCCTATATTAGGTGTATATGTGCATACACCCAACAAAAATCAGTACTAACAAGACTTTGCAACCATTTATTTGACGTTTGGTAATTAAAGAAACCTAAAATATAATCACAATAAGAGATCCAATGTTTTATTTAACATACACATGTCTTTTCATTCACATCATTTGGTAGCAGAGGGAAGCAACTCACGGAGCTGTAATATGGTAAAAATAAGTATCCAATTACAGAGAAAGTAAAATAAAAACAAACACAAGTACTGTGACCTGATGGTAAACTGTTACTATTCAGGAGGCAATTAACCAGTGTATATTGTATTTAAGCAACTGGGTGTCTCTTCCTGTAGGCGGCCCTTGGGAAAAGACTTGCGCTCCCACCAGCAAGGTTCAAAGATAGGGGACAGTAGGCGGATGCCTGAGTGAAGTAACCCCAAGTGTCCCTGTGGGTGTGTTTTTCCCAAAGCATTTGCCCTCCTTTTCACCCTCACTCTAAGCATCATGAAATTCCCACTTCTTGTGTTTTTCTTCTTTTGCTAAAATCCTTCCTGAAGACAGGCTGTGCTGAACTGCATTGTCTGTGGTTACTTACACAGTGACCCAGTATGTACTTGGCATTCCAGATCCCGTGCTCTCTGGAAGAACTCAGAGTTCCAAGGGAATGCAATACTGGACAAGCCTACTGTGAGATGGAGAGAAGAAGAAAATTAATGAAAGCCGTTCTGAGTTGACAGTGTCAAGCAGGTGCACTTCTAGGGGACCAGCGAGGCAGCATCTGCAAGACAGCTCCACAAAGTGTTCTGGAAGAACAGCTGGCAACTCAGCTCATGTGAGGAACTAGAGAAGATACTGTTCCTGCCAACTAGCTAACAAAGTGGGGAGAAAAGAGAAAACATGAAAAAAAAATACATAGTTTGTGAAATACGTGAAAATGTTTTATTGGGAAAGACTTTTGGATGTAAGAATGAAGACGTTGAGAATCTGCTATTTTCAGATCACTCGGCATTTTCTTCTTCACATGTTAATTTCCTAATAATGAAGTAGCACAGATTAGACGGTACAAAGCAACAGAAACATATTCTCTCCCAGCTCAGCAGGTTGGAAAGTCAAGATCAAGGTGTCAGGAGGGTTGTGCCTGCTGGAGGGCTCCCATACTGCCTGCTTTTCCTCTGTCTCCTGCTGGTTTGGTGCGCCCATCCATCCATGGCATTCCCTGGCTTACACACAGAGTACACTGACCTCTGCCTCCACTGTTACATGATGTTCCCCCATCTCTCTGTGTCCATTTCCTCTTATGAGGTCAGCATTTTCTGAATGAGAGCCCACCGCAGCCAAGAATGACATCATGTTACCTGGATTACATTACACTACATGCTGGCGACCTGACAGGTCACCAAGCACTAGGATTTCAACATGCCTCTGAAAGGGCACAGTTCACTCCACAGCCCCACTCTTCCTTGAAAGAACAACTCTGCTTCATTGATCTCTGTCATTTTTACCAGACCCCTTCCTAAAAATCCAGACAAGGCAAGTGAAGAGAACAGTATCACTGCGATGCTGAGACGAAACAGCTACTGGAAATGCAGATCATCACCATATGATATTCCTCTGGTTGAAGCTTCACCGGCAAAAAGCATGTCCATCATTTTCAGTTTCGCCCTTGGCAATAATCCAACACATGAGCACAGCACTAGGGCAGACAGCCCAGTGGTACAAAGGACCATTGTTAGGATGGCAGCTTAGGAAGAAGGAAGAAAGAGAGGAGCTAATCTCTGGGGGAAAGTCAGCCGCACACACAAGCAGTGATATCCTAACACCAAACAAAGGGAGATTGCAAAGACAGGTTCTCGCTGTAGAATAGAGAAGGAGCTCCTGGACGGGATCCCAATGGGAATGGCAAGTGGTAAATACAGTTCTGATTCTTTCATTTCTTCTATCTTTAGCTATTACTACACACACACCCAAAATCTATGTAATGCAAAGAAACTAATGAATAGATCTGTCATTGAATAACCGAAAGCCAAGTTATCCACGGCACCCTCTTAAAATGGGTCAGCACTCATCATCTTGTGTGTCCACGCCAACCATAACAACCACCGGAGCCGACTGAGATGTGTCAGAGTGCAGTACTTCGACTCTTGGGGTGTCAGCCACTGTTACTGGAAGTTTCTGAACAATATTCTCAAAGGATAGGGAGACACTGTTCAGGATTGGCCATTCCAATGCTGTTGCATTGCGCCTGATTTATAACACTTGGAAAAGTTCAAAAACAGTGACTTGCGAACTTTAGGTCAACAACTACACAATAATTAGTAATATTGCAGTAGTTCAGACGGACCTCTAAACAGCTGAGATTTGTGACTCTATTTGTAAATTCATAGGGACTCATCTCAGCTGAGAAGCCACAGAGAATTGAGTCTTGAGTTACTTTCTTCAGCTGCATTGCCCAGCAGACAGGAAAAAACTTACCAATGGCAGATAGCAAAAAACTTACATTGATCTAGAAAAAAAGCCCTAGGAAATGTTCTCACAAACTCAAGCAGGAGCAGAGTGAAGAACACTCCTTTTCAGCTTGGAAACAGATTTCCAGTCATATAGAAAAGAGCTTTGCAAGTTTTGTATGTCCTCCTTCTTGTATGAGAATCTTAATACAAGAGCTACTTCCGCAAACACTAAGTTCCTTCGGATTCTAATACCTTTTTATAGTCACCATAGAAATGAACGTAATGTTACATTGTGTTTCATAAGCATTACTGGACCACCTGAAAAACCCAGTTGCTATCAGCTAAAAAAATTCTGAAACATGTTTTCTTTTCTGCTTAGGGGAAAAGCAAGCCGTGTCCAGAGTGGGCAAAGTTGCCAACTGTGAGCACAGCAGGTGTACCACAGCCCTGGAGTTTCCATCTCTCTCTGAGTTCCTTCACTGGGCCTCACCTTCACAGTCTGTGATGCTGGGAGTTCATCAAATCAACAGTTACTACAATTTCTCAGAGAAGCTTTGGCCCCAGAAAACTACAGTCTAAATATTTTTAAAATGCTTTTAAAACTACATTTTAAATGTATGTTTTTTTCTTTTTTTTTAATTTCCATCTACCTAGAAGAGCGTGAAAGTGAGCAAGTAAGTGAGCAAGAGGAAGATCTGGGGGTTCCATCTCCAAATGGCTGAATCAGGCAGAGCTAGGGCTGAATTACCAACATGATGGTTTGTGCATTTTCATAATCTCTAAACATATATTTGAACTTCTTTGTAATTGGACTATTGATGAAAGAAATTGTAACTCTGACTTGGCCTTTCAATAAATTTGTTTCTGACTACATGTGCTTTGTGAAAAACTATGTGAGAACACCTCTCCTTTAGCACAAGTTTGCCATGCTCTGTTGATGGCACCCCACTCAGCGAGGTCCACTTGGTGCAGGATCTGTCCACAGTGTGATCATCAGCTTTGCAATTACCAATAACCTCACCTAGCTCATGGCCCTATCTCGTAAACACTCTTACCATTGCAAGTTTTATAAATTTGTCTCCTTCCTTTGATGAAAGATCCTTTCGTGAAAACACAGACATATTAGATACTAAAAGGGTGTTAATCTTAGTGGAAAAAAAAGAAAGCAAACATGGGGGCCTGTGTTGCTGTATAATCGGTTAAGCCATCACCTAGGACACCACACCCAATAGGAGCACCGGTTTGAGGTCTAACTGCTCCACCTCTGATCCAGCCCTCTACTAACGTGCCTGGAAAAGCCGGAGAGGAAGCCCCGGATGCTTGTGATCCTGCACCCTTGTGGGAGACGTGGATGGATTTCTAAATTTTTGGCTTTGGCTTCGCTCAGCCCTGCCCATTGTGACCATTTGGAAAGTCAGCCAGCAGACAAAAGATCTCTCTCTCTCTCTCTCTCTTTTGTCTCTTTCTGTTCCTTTTTCTGCAATTCTGTCTTTCAAACAAATAATTTAATTAACTCTGTAAAAAGTAAGAAATTCAAGTAAGCAGATTTTTTTTTAAATAAAATATCCTACTTTCAAGTTTCTGGTCACTTGAGAAAAGCTTAAAGCTTTAAGCTAAGTTGCTAAAATTATTTAACATCTGCATCTTTTATTGGTATGAATCATAGTTCTTTTTTTTTCAATACCATGCAGGCAGAATAAAATACACACAAAAAAATTTAAAATTAGATTCACATTTTTGGGCCTGGCATGGTTGCCTAGTGGCTAAAGTCCTCGCCTTGCACACGCCGGGATACCATATGGTGCTGGTTCATGTCCTGGCTGCTCCACTTCCCATCTAGCTCTGTGCTTATGGCCTGGGAAATCAGTTGAGGACAGCTCAAAGTCTAGGAACCCTGTATCCATGTGGGAGACCCCGAAGAAGTTCCTGACTCCTGGCTTCAGATCAGCTCAGTTCCAATAGGTGTGACCACTTGGGGAATGAATCAGCCAATGGAAGATCTGCCTCTCTGAATCTACTTCCATGTGTATATCTGTCTTTCCAATAAAAATAAATAAATAAATCTTTTTTTTAAGTTCACGTTGTTTTGCTTTTTAAAGCTATATCAGTTCTCTCATTAATTTGTCTTTTTAGCAAGCATTACAAATGTAAACTTTAAAGTAATTTTTAAACAATAGCACTGTCTTTATGCTTTACATACACATGGGTTTTTATGTAAGATGGATTACAAAGAAATTGATTCTTTTATGAAAAATGTCTTATAACCCTCCTAGACAAGAATTTCTTTTGTTTAAGGAGCAAAAACCCACAGGGCTGGCATTGTGATAAAGTGGCTCCCTGCAACATTGATATATCATATGGGGACTGGTTCAAGACCTGGCTGCTCGACTTCCCTTTCAGCTTTCTGCTAATATACCTGGAAAAGCAGTGGAGAATGGTCCAAGCACTTGAGCCCCTGCACCCATGTAGGAGACCCAGAAAAAGCTCCTGGCTCCTGGCTTCAATCTGTCCCAGTTCCAGCCATTGCAGTTTTTTCCAGGAGTGAACCGGCAGATGGAAGATCTCTCTCGCATGCAATCTCTGTGTATGCGTGCACACCTATGTGCAACCCTGCCTTTCAAATAAATAAAATACATCTCTTGAAAAAGAAAAAGAAAATAAGTAAGAAAACAAGCCTTCCAGTTGGCCTGGTGAAGGCACCTGCAGCTTGGCCTTCAAGGCTTACAGCTTCTCCTGCCTCTGTATCTTGGATCTCAAGGCCCAGTGCACTGAACTCCAGCACAGCAACCTTCTCATGGGCTCTTCTCACTGTGGCCTGTTCTACTATCTCTCATGGGGACTCTACAACCATCCCAGTACTTCCCTGGCCTCTGTAACTGCCACCATGTCTCCCAACACAGTCACAGACCGTGGGTAGTCAATGAAAATGCTAGCACTCTCTTACATGTTCCTCAAAGCACTTTTAATTCTCTTCTCTCTCTTTCCATATATCTGACCCCTCCCTTTCTTCCTTCCCTCCTTCTTTCTTTATTTCAATATCTTCCCAATGCCAAGCCCCACAGCTGCACAACCTGGAGCTGTACAGACACACCTAGCAACTCAATGGTTGCTTGTAGAGTGAATAAACAAACAAGAGAATGGATGGATGGAAAATTAGAATCCTCAGGCGAGTTATAGGCAAACAAGGAAGTCTGTTTCTGAGAATGTCCCCTGAAGTTCTCAGCTTCTTTCTCTAGATTTGTTGTTTCAACAGTTTTCTTGTCAATGTGCACACAGCCAAAAAGTTTACCACCAGGCTCATCATGACCCATAATTTCTCCTTTTCAAGAAGATAAAGGAATGGCCCAAAGTGTGTTAATAGTAATTAGTAATAATAATAATAATAGGTTCAATACCACTAAGTGATCAGGGAAATGCAAATCAAGGCAACAGTGAGACATCTCTCCCCCAGAATGCCTGTCATCCAAAGAGAGTTATAAATGCATAGCAGGAAAAACTGTTGCCCATAATTCCAGCATCCCATTGAAGCAGTGGTTTGAGATGGCTGTTCCATTTCCAATTCAGCTGCATCCTGGTATACATTGGAAAGCAGTGTAAGATGGCCCAAGTGCTTAGGCCCCTGCAGTTCTGGGAGATCCAGAATTTTAAAAAAGCTCCTGGCCTCAGGCTGGCCAGTTCTAGCTATTGCTGACATCTGAGGACTGGGCCAGCCAATGAAAGATCTCTATATAACTCTGACTTTCAAATAAATGATTTTTTGACAAGAATAAGAACTCATTGTATCAAAAGATATTTGCTTCATCATGTTTATAACAGCACTGTTTATAGGATAGCTGATATACACGGAATCAACCAAGATCTCCAACATCTGATAGATAAATAAAGAAAATACGGTGTGTGCACTGGGATACTATTCAACTATAAAAAAGAATGAAGTTTTATCATTTCCAACAAAATGGTTGAAACTGGAAGACATGATGTTGAATGAGATACATCAGACACAAGGACAAGCACAACATGCTCTCCCTTAGATGTAGAAATTCAAATTTTAAAAACTATCTCACACAGAAAGAAAGAAATGACTGTGGATATCAGTTTTGTTGCAAATATAGAGTTAGCTCAAACCTTGCTCAGGGCCTGGCGTAGTGGCCTAGCAGGTAAAGTCCTCACCTTGCACGTACCAGGATCCCATGTGGATGCCAGTTCTAATCCCAGCATCCTCGCTTCCCATCCAGCTCCCTCCTTGTGGTCCGGGAATGCAGTCAAGGATGGCACAAAGCCTTGAGACCCTGAACCTACGTGGGAGACCTGGAAAAGGCTCCGGACTCCTGCCTTCAGATCAGCTCACTTCCACCATTGTGGCACTTGAGGAGTGAATCATCGGACGGAATATCTTCCTCTCTGTCTCTCCTCCTCTCTGTATATCTGACTTTCTAATAAAAAAAAATTTTTTTTAATCGTCAAAAAAAAAACTTGGCTCAAATCTTTGTCAGATTGAGAGGAACTATAGCTACCATAATTTTAATGATTTTGTGACTACCTTAAACTTTAGTTTCTAGGAGTAAGGTTGAACTTTTTTTTCTTTTGGCTATTGTTCATACTCCTTGCTCACTTTTCTGCCATAAAACGATCTTTTTAGTTCCATTAGCTGAAATTTTTATTTAATAAAGGCATTAAGTCTTTAATTTAAAATGTTATTAAAAAAACAAATATGTTAAAAAATAAATTAAATAAGATAAGCAATGAAGAGAGCAAAGATTGGGGAAGAGGAGAATTTACCAATGTAACACCTGGACGCTAAACAGAAAAGCAAAACATTGCTTCCATACCTGACATAGCACTGAACTAGCGACGTCTGTAAATGATTTAGCGCAAGACATTAAAGCTTTCTAGTCTCCTAATTTTGTCCCACAAAGTGCATACAAGTAGCTAATAACTATCAAAACCAACCCACTTTTTAAATGATCTGTACATAAAACATTGCAGGCTTCATTTTCATGCTAGACTCTTTACTCTTGACTGAATGACATATACATCAGAAGGGTAAGTGAACACTTCACCAATTAATATTTGTTAATGCTTTGACACTTGAAAAGTATGTTGACTTGAAAAGTCTGGGCACATCTACATGAAACTCTAAAGTGAAATTAAGAAAGTGATCAAACATAAAATATAAGGAAAACAAACCACGGGGCCCAAGAAATAGATGCCTTTCTTCCCCCACTCTCAGTATTTTTTTCAGTTTATGAAAACTTTGTAGACCCATCGCAGCTACCATCAACCAAACTGCACCATTTCATTTCAAGGTCAGCTATTTGGGTGAACTATTTCAATGTCCCATAGAACATGTAGGCATCAAATGGAACCAGGCTTCATTTAAAAAGATAAATCATTTAGACCACACTTTGTTGTGTATTACAACTATCTTAAATTACAATTTTCAAAGAGCAGGTGAAAATCATTATGTAGAAAGGAATATACCATTAAGTCTAAAAACCTGGACTCCAAGTTCACATACTGATTCTGTGCTTACTCCCTGTACCTCAATTTCTTCATGAGAAAAGATGAAGACATTAAGAGGAGCCATCTCATGGGATTATTGTGAGTATTAAATGAGTCTAATCCATATGAAGCACTTAGAAGTACCTGGGGGATAGAATCCAATAGATTACAAGGAGTGTTAGCTACAACTGCCAATCTCCGATCTCTTACTCTCTCTCCCTCTCTCTTTGTCTAGGTCTCACGCTTTGCTCTCCCTTTTCACATTAAGAAATGCTATTCAATTGTTTTACAAACATCTCATTTCTCTATAATGCACACTGCAAACTGGGCCAGCCGTGATTGAGGTATCATCACCAGAGAGAAGCCTTTGACAGAGATGGAGTGGCTGACAAGTTGCTAAACACAATGTTAAATTGTTTGTTATTGTTGAGGAGTGGGAAGCTTCTCTTTTAAAACACTCCCAAGTTTAAAGCTAACATGATTAATACTCAGAGCCGACAGACTAGTTTATATAGCTAGAGACAGTGAGGTCAGCGTGGGTAATGGAGGAACATGCTCACTCCTGAGTCTGTAGTGACACATACTTATATCCCTACCAAGTCTGGACACCTCGGGCTTGTCAAAAAAAAGAGAGGTGTGTCTGCATGATTGTAAAGATTTGAACCTTACAAATGAGCTTCGTGTAGCCATAAGCATCCGGATGAGTCACAGCCTAGTTTATGGGTGTAACTCATCTTCAAAGAAAGATTGAACTGACCATAAACATCAGATCATGGAACATAAGCTTTTTCCAAAGGCCCCTCATAAAAAGTACAATAAAAATAAATACAGCTATTGCCTAAAATTCAAAGTCTCACGCAGATTTATAGTGAGTTGGATACAATATTGCTCATCCTCCTTTTGGATGATATCCACACCACTGAACTGAATTTCTTTCAAAAATGTTGATAAAGCTATTTGGGTTAATGTGTATAATCAGTTATAAAAGACAACCTCAGTACAGCACTGAACAGAAGAGACTGTTAAAACATCTGCATTTATACTATGTTTTCTAGTTTTCATCTCACTATCAGAAATCTTGCTAACACCTGCCGGGTTTTGGACACAAAACAGGGAATCAGACATGATCTTAATAAATACCAGCATAAAGAGTAGCCAAATTGTGAAATGATTCAAAGACAAAAAGCGAAATATCTGTGTGCACTTTTAACCTAGTGATGAAGGTATCCACAAAGCACACTGAGATATCTGACTTGATTCTTAGCTTCCTGCCAGCTTCCTACCCATCCATCCCCACGGATGCAGGGAGTGATGGCTCAAGAAGTCAGATTCCTGCTCCCACGGGGGGAGACCTTAGTTAGTTCCTGACCCCTGGCTCTTGTCCAGCTCCAATGTGAGTCACCACAGACATCTTGGGAGTGAAACTGCAAAGGAGATCTTTCTAATTATCTCTATGTGTATCTCTTTAATTCTCTACTTCCCATATAAGTAAATTTTAATACACAAGCATCCCTTCAGTAGATTGTATAGATATACATTATATATATATATATATATACACACACCTATAGATACATATGTTAGATACATAAAAAGATATTCGATTTAATTGAATGTTCATGGTAGGAATCAACTACTATGGGGCCAGCATTGTGGCTTAATGTGTAAAGCTGCTTCCTGCAGCACTGGAATTCCATAGGATTCCATATGGGCACTGATTCAAATCCCTGCTATTCCACCTCTAATCCAGCTCCTGCTAATGACTGGGAAAGCAGAAGATGATCCAAGTACCTGGGCTCCTGAATCCACATGGAAGAAGCTCCAGGTTTGGGCCTGACCCAGCCACAGTCAGCCTCTCTCTCTCTGTCTCTCTCTCTCTCTCAATCTGCCACTTTGGTTTGCAAATAAATAACATAAATCTCTAAAACAAAAGAAACCAACTTTTATGAAGGACTAGAAAAGAAGAAAATGGCATAAATGTGGCAACTTCATGGGAAGATGTTTTAAACTGAACCTTAATGTATTCTAGAACACAGAGGACAGGTAAACCATGAATTATGTCTCCTAAATGGGCTGACAATGGGTTGTTTAAAAGATTGCCCTTACATAACACTGTAGCATCATCAAAAGATGTGTCAAGAACGTCAATTGACTCCTCACAAAAACACTCAGGTTTTCTTAATGAAAGAGCAACACATGAGACAGTCCTTTGTGGTGCCAGAGCATGAAGACACTGCTTTGGACACCTGCATTGTGTCCAGTGGAGCCTGCTTAAAATCCCCACTTCTAATCCACCTTCCTGCTAGTGTGCTCTCAGAGACAGCAGTTGATGGCTCAAGGGCTTGTGTCCGCCCCCACCCCCCTTAACCACATGGGAAACTTAGATGGAGACCCATGTGGATTCCTGGCAGTGACTTGGCCCAACCTCACTCAGCTGTTCTGGACATTTAGGGAATGAACCAACAGATACCAGCTCTCTCTCTCTCTCTTTCTCTTTATCTATCTCCTCTCTTTATTACAGGCATGATTCAGGTATAGCTCTAGAATTTCAAGTTCAGGTAATCTAGAGATCTTCAACAAAGAAAAGGGAAATTAGAATGAGCTCAGAACATTAAGCTATTCATTTAAGGGCTATTACAGCAGCTGGAGTAGTTCAGGGTAAGTTCTGCCTGTGTTGTTGGCATCCCATATGGACACAGACTCTGGACTTAGAGACTCTTATCCAGCTACCTGCACATGAGCCTAGGAAAGCAGAAGAAGATGACTCAAGTGTGTAGGCTGCTGTGCCCAAATGAGATGCCTGCAATAAGCTCCCAGCTCCTGGCTTCAGCCTGGCCCAGCCTCAGCCACTGTGGCCATTTGGGGAGTGGATCTGCAGATCTCTCTCTCTTTTTCTCTCTCTCTCTCTCTCTTTCACTCTCCTCTTTCTATAACTCTGCCTTTAAGTAAAAATAGATAAATAAATTAATAGACTTTTAAAAAAAAGAAGTAATGACAGGGTCTATCATTATCCAGGGTCTATGATTATTGATATCTGGTATGCAAAGAAGTGATGCTAAAGAGTGAAATCCAGGAAAGTGATCTTGGGGTCGTGACTTAAAAATGATAGGATCAGTTAGATACTTCCTGAGCAACTTGTACCCAACTTATCTCCTCCTGCATACCAGCACAACATTAGAGAGTCCTTTGTTCATGAGATACATCCTACTCCTTTGGATGTTACATCAGGGATAACACAACGAATGGAGGCAGAAATTAAGGCAAATTTACAAAGAAAAGGAGAGAGAGAGATTGGTCTTCCATTCACTGGTTCATTCCCTACATGGCTGCAGCATTTGTAGTTAGGCTGATGTAAAGTCAAGAACTAGAAGTTTCTTCCTGATCTCCCATGTGGGTACAGGGACATAAGCTCTTAGACGATCCTTCACGGCCTTCCCAAACACTGAAGTAGGGAACTGGATCAGAGTGGAGCAGCCAAGATTAGAACTAGCACCCACATAGGGTGTCAGTGTCTCCAGGTAGAAAATTAGCCTGTTGAGCCATGGTGCCAGCCCCAACTCATGGAAAATTGAGCCGTAGCTTATAGATGACCTTCCCTCCCTATGCACACAGAGCTCATGAGCCTCAGGACCCTCTTGGTGATCCTGTAGGGCAAAGGATTCCAGCTGAGGCACTTGCAGAGGGATTCTCTTGGTGAGGCCCCTTAGTGTTATTCTAGTTCCACATGGGACAGACATGTAGGTTTTGGATGTGAGTATTTGTAAAAGATAACATTCAAAATTTAAGACAAGCTCCTGGTTCCTAAGCTTGAACATTCTTTTCCCTAAAGAAACATTGAAGGATTACTAAAAGAAGAAAAAGGTCACAAGAAACAGCAATATAATCCCCAATCGTGTTTACCTTTTATGGCGATACTCCCACATGGACTTTGAAGGTCACTGGTTATGGAGAAATGGAGGCCAACTTGGTCCCTAACCAGCTGCCTGCTTAACCTCGCAGGGCCTGTCAATCCCCTCCGAGGAGTTTTCTGATCTTAAACTCATACGCAGCCCTGTCCTGCTATATTTCCATGCACATCTTACATGGTCTAATGAAGTCTGCCCAAGAGTTCCTGATAAGAACCCCCTGACTGACTTTCTAGCTAAGATTATAACCTGACAATTTTATGGGAACATGAGTTATTACTAATGTCTTGATGATAACTCCTGAAACTTCCAGAAGCTGCTATCCAAAGTGCTTCTTCATCATTGGATCAATTTGTGTGCATAATACAATCCATGAAAATAATGTCAATATTAATTTTTCAGAGTGAGAAAAAAATAAGGTTTCAAGAAAAAGTTCAGTGAACCTATGTGTCTACAGATGGAGATTCTGATCAATAGTATTGTGTTAGGTAAACCTGGAAGAAACTTATTTTCATATGCTTTAATTTCCTTTTAGATGAGACAGCTCACTCAAAATATATGACCAGATATCATGACCACGTTTACCAAGGATAATCTCGAAATTTCCAGGCTATTTTGCCTGCAAGAAACAAGCCGAGAAGGATGTATTCAAGGTCTGGGAGATGTTTTCAAAGTTAAGAGAAACTTACAATCATTAAATAAATTTATTTCTCCCTGTCTCCCGCCCACTTACAAGAGATCTTCAAAAAGTATGGGGAAAATGTACATTACAGAAAACTAGGCATGAATTTCAAAATTCTTTCGCACTTACCCTTTAATTCCATCTCTCTTTAAACCTCTTAAATTTTGTTCGAAAACTATTGAAATGAGAAGGAATAATAATCCCCAGAGGGTACCATGTGTTCATCTTTCTTACCGGGAGACAAGATAGCCAACTTTAACCTCCACCTGTGGCAGACCAGAAAAGCAACTGAAATGATGTTGCATTTCCATCTCATTCCAGGGCCCCATTGCCATGGGCAGGGGTAGGAGCAAGTGGGGTGCTGGGTGGGATGAGGGTGCTCATGGAGCAGATACATCCACAAGTCACTGGAACAGGAAGCCTACGTCAGCACACATTAAAAGCCACGGTCCTCTCCACACTGGAAACACAACAGCTGCAAAAAAAAAAAAAAAAAAAGCTTGTCGCACCCTGATAATGACCTGTTTGCTGTGTTTTCTATGGCTTTCCAGAATATTCTGCAGCATCGCTCAACCAACATAGAAAGGAAGGTTGGGAGGACGACCCTCCTGCATCAGCTTCTGGTTACATAATGATATCTCTTTTTCTTCTCGCAGTAGATTTCTCTTCAGTGAACAGAGTTTTGCCAAGGCTGAGACCCCTCACTGCTGCCGTCTGGGTAAAGATGGAGTGGGGTTTAAATGATGAGCCTCTCACCCACACGATCATCATTGAATATGGAGCAGGAACCCATAAAGAAGACGGCCCCTTGGGGTCGACGTGTGACAAGGACAAGCTTGCTCCGGCTCACCCTGGCTGATGATAAGCTTGGGCTTCTGCCTTTCAGACTCTTCAATCTGGAAAACAACTTAGCTGAAATTTATATACAGGGTGTCATGGGAGGCTCAGCTAAAAGCAAAGTTGCCCTTGGGGGGGAATAGGGAAGATAGACGATTTTAAACAAGGCTCATTTAAAAATGTGAATCAAAGATAAATCAGTCCTCTCCACTCGCAGGGGCCATGTGGTCAGCACAGGGCCAGCCAGGCCTGGCAACCCAGGAGCCTTGGCTCCATCAGCATGGAGAACAACAGCCGGGGGTGGTGTGAAGGCATGGGGGCACGCCCCATCCATCCCTGAACTCTGCCTGCGTGGGAAAGGCGGAGAGGTCCTTGAAAAGGACATTCATCATAGGTGGTTTCCTGTACCTGCGGAAAAATCGCTATCTATGGGATCAGAATTCTCTGTGTTTCAAACTGGAGAAAGCTTTTATGATGTCTCTTGATGAAATATAACCACCCTCTCATTCTAAGCAGCCTCTAAATTCTCAAATGTGTGTAAATGGAAAACATGCTGTGGGTCTTTATTCCACTGAGCAGCGAGAAATAAATCAGTGCGCCCTCCTCCTCGCTCCCCGCCTCCCCCACAGGGCTTTCCCTTGATACCTCACAGATGTGCAGCGTTCCCGGGAAGAGCAGTAAGGCTTTATAACATTAATATGTGCAAACGGCTTTATTTACCATAAATGCCCAGCCCAGGGCTTTCTGCACAGTGCCCTGTCAGGCTATCTGACTCCCTGCCTTCTGCCTCCCCGAAGAACTCTTATTTTTGCTGGACAGCAGTGACTGCACGGGGCACCTCGAAGAGGACATTGCTGGTGGCCTGGGACTCCCCCATCTCAAGTGAGGTGGCTGCAAAGTTAGTGGTAAACAAAGCATTTCATCCATAATGTATAAAATGTGTAAATCACTTTAGGATCCTGCTGGGTTGCAAGTCCTAAATAAATACCCTTCATTAGTATAATTGATATTAAACTGGATGCTGGAGCCCCAATAGATGAATACAGATGCTGGAAGCTGCCTCTGAAGTTCATTCATATCTAAAAATATGTAGGAGACATACCACAGAGCTCATGAAAGGCTTTTAACTGATTTTAATAGCAGTCATTACATTAGAAAATGAGACTTCTCCTTGTAACAGAGATGAACTGGGAAGAAACAAAGGAGGAGAGGTAGCTAGTGCAGCGGCCCGGTGCCCTGCTGGAATTACCGCTCATCACTCTTGCTTTCAGCAGTTAGCCGGCTGCCTTTGTCAGAGACTACCACCATCTAATGAAACAATTAGGGCCTGACAGTTTAAATATGCTATTTTCTTCTTTCCGAGCCTAAGTGCCAGCCACGAAGACAAACTATCCCCCACCACCTTCCTATCAGCGCAGCCATTGTTATCCCAGATAGAATGCCCTAAAAATAAAATCCATTTTACATGGGAAGCTTCATCAAGTCAGGTCATGTCTGCTCCTCAGGGCAGACTGCAGTGTACTCATTTCATTACGCTATTTTTAAATGTGGCCTCCGTGGATCTTTGACTGTGGCCTACATAGCTCAACAAGGGCCCCCGTCTGCACTCAGGGTTTCCCGACTAACCCCCTCTGCCTACCTTGTCTCAGCCCTGACCCCAACCTCCTCCACAGTTCTGCATCATGAACCAGCACCAGCTACACCCACGACTGCCACGTCCACACTTATAGGACCGTCACCCACTGGGCACTGTCCAACCATGAGCTGTTAGGAGATCACATTGGCATCATGTTCTTGAATTTATTATTAAAGGGACTTCAGCTTTTTTTTTTCAATCCATTCTAACAGAGAATAGCTCTCTAAGATATCATCATGAGCTATTTTGGGGTGTCTGTGTACCTATAATTTTGTTGTAGACATAAAAGAGTTGTAGGTGTAGAAAAAGCATTTCAGGGTGGCAGGGCGGGTAAAGCCACAGCCTAGCAAGCTGGCATCCCATGTGGACACCAGTTTGAGTCCTGGCTGCACCATTTCCATAATGGTTTACAAAAAGCAGTGGAAAGCTGCTTTAGTAACTGTAATGGAGACTATCATATCCAAATGTGAGGATAGACCAAAGATGGACTCCCAATGAAACTGTTTATTATATCTTGACAATAGGATGCTGGACTCTCTGCCATTGTCCATGCCTGCAATGATGGACATATGACTGTGTATGAAGAACTATACTATAGTAATGATATAGGGAAACTTAGTGAGGGGAAAGGGAATTGGGGAGGGGATGAGGGAAATCCCAAGGCCTAAGGAACTGAATCATAAAATGATAATAATAAAAATAAGTAAAAATTTAAAAATAAATAAATCAAGTAATTGGGTCCCTGCCACCCACATGAAAGAATTGGGTAAAGCTCCTGGTCCCTGGCTTGGACCTGGCCCAGTTCTGACCATTACAGCCACCTGGGAAGGAAATCAAACCGGAAGAAATCTCTCTCTTTTTCTTTCCCTATAACTCTGACTTTACAAGTAAATAAATCCTAAGAACAAAAACAAAAGAACCTTTCCGTTTTCATGCTGCTTCTGATTCAGAGTGCATATTTTGATGTGTAAACTTGATATGTAAAAAGTGGGAATAGCCCCAGATACGGGGAATTCCCAGACTTGGAAGCCAGGGTTCTCTTTCAGCCCCTTGGGTCTTTTTTCTTCTCTCAGTTTGGGGGTCAGCAAGACTCCTTCCCGAACCTCAGGAGAGTCTCAAGCTTGTGTCCTCCTAGCTGGGCAGCCATGATGCAATGGTATCAGGGATGCTTGGATGAGGAAATGACGGTCAGAGAGCAAAATCTCAGCCAAACTGGATGAATGAGACAGAGGGCCTTTCTCCGTTAGATCCATGATGGCTCCTTCCAACAGTTCATGGGAATTCTGCATTCTCTTTTAATGCAGTTTCTCTCTGAACTGCTTCAAATTTTCATTTACTTCTTTGACAGACAGAGAAAGAGATCTAAGCTATAGATCCATTCCCCAGATGCCTTCAGTGGCTGCAGCTGGCCTGGAGCAAGCCAGAGCTGCTGTGTGGGTAGCTGGAATCCAACTACGTAACCCATCACCATCACTTCCCAGGGTGCAGATTAGAAGGAATCTGGAGCCAAGAGCAGAAAAAGGAAACCCAAGCCAGAGAAGTAGCTCTGATGGGAATGCAGGTGTCTTAGCCACCTATTCCCTGAACCTTTGAAATCCCTGCCATATAACACAGTGCAGTGAATGGAATTATTAACTGTGTTGTCACCACAAAATGCAAGGTATTTGAAGTGAAAAGTATATTGATTAGCTTTATTTAGTTATTCCATCATAACCACTTCACATACCATAAATACATACAACTAAAGGTTGTCAATTTACAATAAAATTGTAAAATTGAGTTCCCCATTGGCGTGGCCTGGACTGTATGTCCATCCTATCAGTACGACTGGAGGTCTATGAACCTTGATGGAACCACTCCTTGCCTATGCCCATTCAGCTACCCACACATTGAGGTCAGCCTCAAGGAAGCCACATCATTCTCCAAAGGATGGCCAGGGTAAATCCACAGAAGAAGAAAGAAGTGACAGAAAGCAAGCAAAACTACAGATGCCCATGTCCTCACAAACTAAAAATAAGATTATAATCTCTTAAAATTTTTGTTTATGCATACAAAAATCAAAGACACATACTTAATCCAAGAGGACATGGAAGGTCCAGAACCGTTTGGAACTTTGATAAAGAAAGAAAGAAAGAAAGAAAGAAAGAAAGAAAGAAAGAAAGAAAGAAAGAAAGAAAGAAAGAAAGAAAGAAAGAAAGAAAGAAAGAAAGAAAGAAAGAAAGAAAGAAAGAAAGAAAGAAAGAAAGAAAGAAAGAAAGAAAGAAAGAAAGAAAGAAAGAAAGAAAGAAAGAAAGAAAGAAAGAAAGAAAGAAAGAAAGAAAGAAAGAAAGAAAAAGAAAGAAAGAAAGAAAGAAAGAAAGAAAGAAAGAAAGAAAGAAAGAAAGAAAGAGAGAAAGAAAGAGAAAGAAAGAGAGAAAGAAAGAGAGAAAGAAAGAGAGAAAGAGAAAGAGAGAAAGAGAGAAAGAAAGAAAGAAGAAAGAAAGAAAGAAAGGAAGGAAGGAAGGAAGGAAGGAAGGAAGGAAAGAAAGAAAGAAAGAAAGAAAGAAAGAAAGAAAGAAAGAAAGAAAGAAAGAAAGAAAGAAAGAAAGAAAGAAAGAAAGAAAGAAAGAAAGAAAGAAAGGAAGGAAGGAAGAAGAAAGAATAGAGAGAAAGAGAGAGAAAAAGAAAAGTTCATGGGAAATGTGTATTGTCTCTTAATCTCATTTCCACCTGTTCTTGGAGGCCACTTTCTAATGCAAATTACTTGACCCAGCCCACACTTAGGGAGGCCTAAACCTGCCTGCAGGCCTGAGAATCCCCATGCCAGAGCTCCCTAAGTGAAAACCCCCAAGGCAAGACGCCTTGGGCCGAGTCACTGAACCTCAGACTGTGACAACCAACCCTTACAGTAGCATCACTGGAAGCCCTTAATAATCAGTGACAGCCACTCTGCACCACATTTAAACACCATTTAAACCTGAGTCTCTGGGGTGGCGCTTGGGCCAGTCATCTTCTTAAAGCCCCACGAGTGAGTTCCAGGTGCAAACAAGGAGTTAGTTCTTTCAAGCAAAGACGCTGCTGTTGGCAAAGACTTGTTGGGCGACTAAGTGAGTTAAACTTCTGTTTTATTCCATACTCTTTGTATATGCCTGCTTTACATGATTTTTGCTAAAATGCCCAAAAAGAGCCCCATTGGGGAAGAACAGGTTAATTTCAGCTCATAATTAAGAAATCACAGCTCAGGACTGAGTGGCCCATGATCTCGTGAACCAGAAAGATCAGGGAAGGTCTTGGCCAAACTTGAAACTGAAATAGTCCGGCTGTAAGAAGCTTCCTCCAAGAGTATTCCCCAAAGGATCTAATGATCTCTCTGGGACTCTGTCAGTCCCCATCATTGGATCAAGTTTCCACCCATAATTAATCAGTCGTTAACATTAAGATGTCAGGATTTAGAGGCAGGCATTTGTGGTACAATGGGTTAAGCTGCCAATTGTGACCCTGGCATTCCATGTCCCAGTTGCTCCATCTCCAGTTCAGTTTCCAGCTACTGCACTTGCGGAAAGGGCAGAAGATGGCCCAAACACTCAGGTACCTGCTGCCCACACGGTAGACTCATGTGGATTTCCACGTTCCTGACTTCCACCTGGCCTGTGCATTGCAACTATTTGTGGTCTTAGGTAATTAACTGATATGAGAATTTTTATTTTGGATTCTTTGTGTGCTTCTGTCCATATGGAAGAGCCCATCAAAAATCAAAATTAAGAAATCAGTTTGTTTTAGTAAAAGAAAAAAATAACATCTATGCAGTTTTTTAATAGTTCACATTGTCCACAACTTTTTGAAGAGTCCTTGTATATTGTTTCAATTTCTTTGCCCCGAATTAAGCTTACTTTTTAAAATGTTTTTCTGTAAACATTTTGAAATATGTATATATATTTATGAATTTTCAGGACAGTAGAATAAATATCTAACAAAATTTTTCAGAACACAGGTGACTTTTTACGTCTGTCATCTTCTTTTTCTAAAAGTTGTTATCCTGAAGCATTAAGATTGACCAGTGCCCTCTGGGTGAAGCTCATAGGTAACCAGGCAATCCCAGCAGCTGTGCCAGGGCTTGCCTCAATTTGTGCTTACTTATCCCATGCTGTTGAATAAATGGGTTGAGTAATCACCTGTGATATTTTTGTTGGCTTTTGCTAAGCACTTTTCACAGGGAAGGCCACCCTATGATACACACAGACCCAAGGGAGGAATCTGCTGACCCGGAAGTGTGCAGAAGGGCAGCCCAGCGGTGGCAGAAACCCTGTGCACAGCTGCCAAAGACTTGGGATCCCTTTCCTGTGGTCCTCAGCCTTGGCTCTCGGCGGTGGACAGCCTTGGCATGAAATAATAGAAGAACTGTGTCTTCCTTTCTTAGGTCTTCCCAGCCCTTAGGAAAACTCAGATGGTGACAAAAAGTATCTGCTGAACTTGACAATATGTCTCTCCATCAAAGAGTAAGGTTGGGCTCAGAGCATTTGACAAGCCAAACTACCCCACTTAGAACTTATGAAAATTGCTTCATCTTCATTATATTTTTTCTTGTGACCTCAAGGCAAGTACAATGATATTTCCTTTCATATGAGGGACATTAATTTTCTTTATAAAAAAAAAAACTATTTAATTGCTTCTTGGCCTTATGGCTAGGATCATTTGGGGAAAAATTGTATCTAGGTTATTTTTTTGGGAAACAATGAGCAATTAAAAAAAAAACATGAGCAACTATTACAGATAATAGGCAGATTTGAAAAATAAAAATGGATTGTAGGTGGAAAATAATTATCCAGGCCTCTGCATACAAAATCTGTCCTTCTCTAGCGTAGGAGCTCAATGAACAATCTTATTTTATTTGGTTCCTTTAATTTTTAATGTAATGTCATAGAAGTGAAAGTTAGTTTAGTAAGCACTTTGTGCTGCACCCTGGCAGCAAGCTTATTGGGGCCTGGGAGATGGCACCGGTAGGGCATATGGGGACATGACGGCTCACATCCAGGCAGGCAGAGGGGGCCTGGGGATTTCCTCATGTGCTTGGTCCCTGACAAGGTGGGAGAAGGGGAGAACCCTAGGCTAGCATGCTGACATGGTGTGCTGGTGGACAAGACTTGAAGAACTTTAAATAGGCTTGGATCTTGGATGGACAGAGGGGGTAAGGTCCCAGGCCAGGTCACATGCCAGGAGCTTGGGACCCTAGAAAGCAGGCAAAGCTCTAGGCCAGCACAGCACCCCACTGGAAGTCTGGACTTCAGAAGACTAAGCAGGGGAACTCAGGCACTCCCAGGTGCGAGGGACTGTGGATTGCTCGAGCAAGGGGTAAGAGGATGTGTAAGAGGGAGGACCACTGAGGGAGTATACTGCAGGTGAAGAAGGACTTTTAAAGGACTTCCATTGACAAGGATACCGTACTTGCAGGTAAGCAAGGCGGCTGAGACTGAGCAGTTTAGAGGAAGGAAGCTGGAGGACCTTTTAGCACCTTTTTGTGGTATCTCCTTTAAATGATTAACAGCTAATGTGATCCCGAAAGCCTTTTAATAGTTAACCAACTACCTTGACAAAAATCAAGTCACTTTGCTCACTGTCTATGACACTGCTATCCCATATGGGCTCAGTTTCAAATTCCAGTTGCTCCACTTTCAGCCCAGCTGCCTGCTGATGGACCTGGAAAGGCAACAGAAGATTTGCAAATACACTTAGACCCTGCACCCACATGGAACACTCAATGAAGTTCTTGGCTCCTGGCTTCAGCCAGTCCTGGCTATTGCAGTCATCTGGAGAGTAAACCAGAGGGTAGAAGATCTGTCTCTGTAATTCTAGCCTTCAAAATAAATAAATAGTTAAAAAAAAAACGTTTAAGAAATTATTTATTTGAAAGTCAGAGCATTAGAAACAAAGAGGGAAACACAGGGAGAAGAGAGAGAAAGAGAACTCTTCGATATGCTGCTTTGCATCTCAAATATCTACAACATCCAGGTCTTGTCCGGGCTGAAGCCAGGAACCACAAACTCCATCTGGATCTCCTGCAGAGGCAACAGTGGTCCAAGGACCTGGGCCATCATCTGCTGGCTTCTCAAGTTCATGAAAAGGAATCTGAAATGTGAGTAGAACATGCAGGGTTTGAATAGACTATTCCCAAAAGGGACACAGGCATCATGAACAGCACCCCAACTTCCAGCAGCAGAATATCAACCTCACTACGAACCCATATAGTTGTCTACAAGAATACCACCTCTGGTCTCATTGTAAAAGAGAGGTGTCCTATTCTGATCATGATCATTGAAATTTTTCTCCAGGAGAGCACTGAAGTAGAACTTGAAGGGATTTCATCCATGACCCAGGAGGCCTTGGGGCTGAAAGCCTAAAATAAGAGCAAGCCTTAGGTAGCCACTCAGATTCTCCAGGTGGAATTAACCTCTAAATGAAATAGTAATAATAATAACAGTTACATCAGTTGAAGTAAATCTGTGACAATAAATAAAATAGAGTTTCTTTTAATGCTATCTACTCTGCCATCCCCAGATTTAAATATGAGGAGTTTTATACTTAAGATCTGATTTAAAAGATATTTGCAGAATTAAATGCAATTGCTTGCTGAGAATACAATGGGGAGAAAAGACATCGAAAGAATTTTAGACTGCTGTTTATGTCATTGGGTGTAGAATGGAATCTTCTTTGTTCTGGATCACTCAGAGTCTTTAAAACTTTGCTCCTTCTGAAGACAAGAGAAAACCCACAGAATCCGGAAAGGAGATGTTTCACTTAAGAAGATTTGAAATTATGATGTCATGTAGCCTATTACATTTGCAAAAAAGGGCATTGTTCTCGTCTGGCTTGCCGAGGGAGACTTTATAATCCATATATTTGACATTATTTGTAGAAGATATATTAGAATAAAAAATGCAAGCTGAATTGTTATTAAGTTTGTGCAAATGCAGTCACTAGATTATAGCAGTAAAGCATTATTATGCAAATTGGAACTAATTTTACAATATCCCTACCTAATTGTTTACAGCACAGTGGAATTACGGGGTGAGGGGAGGCTGATGAGCAGGACAGGATGCTGAGGGAGAGTGTGGTCGTCATTTGATTTCCTGTGATTTTTTTTTAGTTATAGTAAGCATGGAAAAGGGATTTAGCATGGTGAAACAAGGGCAGATGTCTCCTGCATTGGGTACCCAAGGGCTTGGCTAATTAATATTTTCCATGCGCCTCCAAGGCAGAGATGGTGAGTGTTCCCTTCAGAGATGGACAGGCCTCCTTTTGTCATTCTTTCTCTGTTGTCAGGCAGAAGCATCTGCAAAGATTGGCTCCCAGGATGATGCAGAAGAGATGAAGGGCGACTTGAATGTGAGGTATCCGCTGGGCGCCTTAGCAGGTCAGGTCAGAGTAGGGTTGCTGGCAAAATGACAGCGCAGCGTGAGGTGAAAGGGTTGGACGAGAGCACCTTGCATTTGATGGAGAAATCACAGCAAATCAACAGTTTTAACAAGTGGCCAATGGCCCTGACTCTGCAGGAGAGACTCTTTATATCCTCAGATAAGCCAAGGTCACATCTGGGGCTCCCAGATCGGAGGGGGGGCGTGGGGGCTTCTGCCTCGTCTTGCCCTGGCTCTCCTCCTTTTCTCTTCCTATGACTCAGCGATTTCACAGAAGCTGAGCTGTCAGCACCGGGAAGCTCCTCTGCCCGTGAGATGACTTTTTTTTTTTCTTTTTTCCAGAAAGCCCTGCCAAGTTTATGAGCCAAGAAATAGCTGAATGATAATGACTGTAACTTCAAAGAGAAAGAACAGTGAAAGGTATTAAAATATTTTTGAAACTCCCTGACTCTTAAAATCAGCAGGGGCTGATGGATATGAGAATAACACACAGTGAAAGAGAAGGGCGCGCCTGGGAGGTGCTGAACATGCGGGCAGAAGAAGGTGCCCCCACGTGGTGCCTTCCTGCCTGCTTAGCTGACCATCTCCAGGGAGACACCTGTCAGATGAACAAGGTCCCGTTGGTTTCTCTGGCATTGGGACAGGTGGCACTTGCCAAGGCGAGCCACATGTTGTTTTCCGTTTTTCCCCTTTGTCTTGGGACTCTTGTGAAAATCTCGATGTAAAGTCTCTTGCCCACTCCACCTGTTACAGTAAGATGTGCCGATTGTTCATGTCTTTTGAGTTGTTTATAGGATGTACCTTTCCCAACCCCAAAGAGTGCCCTTCCCCTCCCTCTGGAAGTTTGCTAGCTCTGCTTTTGCTCTTTTCTTTGAAAAACCTGCAGCTCAGAACTGACCTTAAGCTCAATAATATGCTTCCTCTCACAGGGGGTTTCACAGATCAAAGCTTGAGACTAACAAGACCCATTGCTTTTTCTTTTTTTAAGAGTTGGACATCAGTAAGTGTTTTATTCCAGACACCCAGTAAGAACTGTGTGTTAGCAACAGGCCAGAAACAACCATGGCTTGGTTATCTGGACTTCTCTCACATGGAACTATCTGAGTAACAGTCCGGAGCCTGGGAGTTCCTGGTCATTGGAAGTCCAGGATCCTTTCATTTCTCCTATTTATCCTCACAGCACAGCTCTCGTGTTCCAGTTTGTCCCATGGCCTAAGCTGCTGTCCACATCCAGGCAGGGAAAGGAGCCAGATGAATAAGTCCTAACTGGTTTTCTCCTCTTTTATTTTTTTTTAAATATCCATCTATCTGTATTTATTTATTTCAAAGGCAGAGTTACAGAAAGATAAAGAGAGGCAGAGAGAGAGAGAGAGAGAGAGAGAGAGAGAGAGAGAGAGAAAGCAAGATCTTCTATCTGCTGGTTTGCTTCCCAGCAGCAAGGGCCAGGACTGGATTAGGCTGTCCATTCGGGTCGCCCATTTGTGTGTCATAGACC
Source organism: Ochotona curzoniae (assembly GCF_017591425.1). NCBI lineage: Eukaryota > Metazoa > Chordata > Mammalia > Lagomorpha > Ochotonidae > Ochotona > Ochotona curzoniae. The sequence continues at coordinate 16,153,975 of NW_024466307.1, forward strand.
CACGTACCTTGACCATATCGTGTTGTTTTTCCAGGTGCCTCTACGGAGAGCTGAATCAGGAGCAGAGCAACCAGAACTCAAACGAGCGCTCTGATATGAGATGCCAGCGTCACAAGTCGCAGTTAGTCCTGCATGTCACTCCTCAGCTTTTCTTTTTAAAAAAACAATTGTATTTACTATTTCTTTACATTTTGTTTTAAAGCAAGATGTGAAACAGAGAAATAAAGACATCTTCTAGGGCCCGGCGGCTTGGCCTAGCAGCTAAATTCCTCTCTTTGAATGTGCTGGGATCCCATATGGACACTGGTTCTAATCCCGGCAGCTCCACTTCCCATCCAGCTCCCTGCTTATGGCCTGGGAAGGCAGTCGAGGACGGCCCAAAGCCTTGGGACCCTGCACCCACGTGGGATACCCAAAAGAAGTTCCTGGATCCTGGCTTCGGATCGGAATGGCATCAGCCATTGCGCTCACTTGGGGATCCTCCTCTCTGTTTATCTGACTTCCCAATAAATAAATAAATCTTAAAAAAAAGAGAGAGAGAGACATATTCTAGCTGTTGATTCATTCCCCAAACACCCACAACAAACAGGACTGGGCCATGTTGAACCCAGGGCCCCAGCACTCCATCCAGCTTGTTCACATAGGCAACGGGGATTTATTACAGGTGTACTTAAGCTATTTCCTGCATCCTCCAAGGGGAACAGTACTAGGAACCTGCAATTGGAGGTAAACCTGAAGTAGCAACCCTAACCCTTTCACATGAGATACGGGTGCTCAAGCAGGATCTGAACCAAACACTGACACCTGTGCCCCATCCCCCGCTTTGTGGACTCAGAAGCTCAGAAGCTCCCCCAACAATTTTGCTTACATTTTGTTGACCATAAGTCTTGGGAATATCTCTGCCTTCAATAAATTCAGGAATTTTTATGCTATAAAAATGAAGTAAAGAATAATTACTGTATAGACAAGTAGAGATTTTCATTGAGCTAAGTTGCAAACTTTCCAACAGTTACCAATCTACTTCAATTTTGTCCCAGCCCAGTCTCATAGTTTAATGATTTGTTTATTTGCTTGAAAAACTTAGAGAGGGAGAGAGAGAGAGAGAAAGAAATCTTCTATCTAGCATCATAGGTGGTAACTTAGCTGGCTGAATCCCAACAGCAGCCCAACTTTTAAGAAGATAAATATGTGATCATTTCAAAAACCTGAATTGCAAATAATATATGGAATGGAATACATAGTACCATAATTAAGAATGTGATTCTTTCATTAGTCTCAGTTATATTGAGAATGGCCAACCAATTGCATGTACATGCTCATTAGTCTTTCATGATTAGGCGACCCTTAATTTTTCATGGTAATGGGACACTAGACTGTCATCGATAGCAACATACAGAGAAAGATGGCGAAATGCTCAAATTATACGCCAATGTTGGAGAGGTTTTTTTTAAAACTTGTCTCCATTTAAATTGTCAATTAAATTTCACACACATGAAAGTGAAGGAAGAAGCCAAATACTTTTCTAAATAATCTAAAACTTGTGTGCTTGTAGACAAACCCACACGAAAAGAAAATTACAGTTTATGTAAGTGGAAAAGACAGAAGGGATTCTTCTTTTTATTTAAGGAAGTTGTCAAGCAAAGTGTCTTAATATTTTAGTGTGATTTATATAGCAGTTAGGGATAAACAATGAAGGTGACATCTTCTGAGTTACGCTCTTTTTAACAGAATGGGGTTAATGAGAACAGAACACTCCATAGGGCAACAAGAGAAGACCCAAATGAGCACCCACAAAGTGTGTCATGACCACTCAGTGAAACCTGTCCATTGGCTACGTAATGCTAACGTAGCTTCTTCTCATTCAGTTAATCCCTTTCCAGAGATCAACTCGTGGCTTCTGCTCAGCCCAGCTTGAGTCAGCAATGCCTCGTGGTAGAGTCTGGACTTGTTCAGACATAGCAAGACCCAAGGCCTTGCCCAGTTGCAGAGGCGACACAGGCTATGGGCAAAGGACCCACACTTTCTGGTGTGTGGTTCTTTAACCCTAAACAATGCAGGAGACAACCTAGAAATGGTCTAAAAACCAGGCAGTTGTCAGAGGGCCGAGCGGAGAAGTGAACACCCCTCGAGTGTGGATATTAAGGCGGCTTCTTGATCCCTTGCGGTTGCCTGGAGGGACGGGAGAGCCAGCCTCATCTGTGCTGCGCTACAACTTCATATACTGACCATGAGTCATCCGCATCAACTATCAATTTTGAAATAAGATGATAATAAAACATATTGCATCACAGTTATACCACTTTTCCCTGTTTTGATGGTTCATAAAGCTTTGCACTAACTTGTAACCCTTGGAATCATCATGATTATAGGAGGTTTTCATTGTTCTGCCCAAAAGCACCAGTTAATAAGATGCCTGGGAGCAGGATGTCGGCTGCATTCAACACCATCTACCACCACAAGCCTGGCAGGTGTCATTAACCAGCGTTTCCATGAAGAGGCTTGCATTAGGCCCTAAGTACTTTCACACAACAGAGAAAATGCACAACTCAAGCTGATGCAAATAGGTCAGATCCCCTGCATTGCAAAACTTTCTAAATTTTTCACACAATTTTTTCATTACTTGATGCATTATAGACATGGGAAGTGTCATCATCTCTGTATCTATCAGAAGTGACATAAAGTGATAACTATGGATTGTGTTGGTGCTTGGACCAAACATCAAAGGACTTCAATATCCAAAATAGTCACCCTTCCCAATTTCAACTTTGGGAACTTGGATGAAGAAATACTGAATTTATTCAAAATATCATTGGGCGCTCCCTCAGAAATGCTCCAAATCCATATAATCATATTGACATTTTACAAATTACATCTCACTTTTTGCTTAAACGCAGGGCTACTACACAGTTCACCCACTGGATTGAGTTTTGTTTTCAAGGACTTTTAGCTATTTCTTAAAATTAAATGCACCTTCAAAGCAAGCAAATTCACCATCCCCGAGGACATTGAAAAGACTCTGAGCACAATCACAAAGGAGAGTGTTTTTTAAAAAAATTTTTTAATGAAACAGTAACCTTGCATGTGTGTGAATGCGCTCCCAGGGGACTGTCGGGGAGCAAGGGACACGTTTTGAAGAACTTCATTTTACAAAGTGACCATCTTAGGACTGCCAGCTGTTGAGGCCTCTGGAGTCCACAGACATGCACATTTTCCTTGTTTCCATTCTGAGAGAGTAGCAAAGGCTGCGGACAGCAGAATAGCTCTGAAGAACGAAGGAAACTGCACATTTATATCTCAGATTAAGGTATAGGCAGAGCAAGGAAGACAAAATGGGACAAGGCAGTACCAAGGGACAAAGGAAAACAGGTAGTTCAAAAAAAGGCCCACTCTTTCCATTATTCTTGATTTTTTTTTTCTTTTTAAGATTTTAATTTTTATTTGAAAGCCAAAGCTACAGAAAGTTCTTCCACCTGCTGATTTTTTATCACAATGTATGAAAATGGGCATTACAAAAAAAAAACCTATGATTATTTCTTTAACTAGTGTTACATAATTGTTAACAATAATAATTACTATTATTAGTATTATTATTTTAAAAACAGAGCGAGAGGGAGAGACAGAGATCTTTTATCTATTGCTTCACTCTCCAAATTGCCACAATTGTTGGATCTGGGACAAGTCGAAACCAGGAAGCAGGAACTCGGGTAGTGACAGCGGTCCAGCTATCTTGTCAATCTGCTGCCTTTCCAGGAACATTTACAAGAAGCTGGATAGGAAAGGGAGAAACCAAGATTGGAACTGACCAATCAGGTGGGATTCTAACACTGCAAGCTTCACCCCATGTTGGTCCCATTGCACATGTATTTCTGAAAATGTGTTTTCCACCAAAAAAAGACTCATATACATGTAATGCCATTTTCCCCCTGAACTTTCTGTAGTGCTCTGGGGCTCCTAGGAACAAGGGAACGAGACTGTCCTGCCATGGAGGTAAGTAAAATCTTTGTCTTGTGTGGTGAACACTAGACGACTGCTTAGTTCTGCTAAAAGACAATGTGGAGTTTGTTTCTGCAGGTGAACCTTGGCCACCCCGTCCAGCTCCAAGGCTAGCCTTCCTCATCAGGTTTCTCCCCTGCCTCCTTCCCCCTCTCCCTTCCCTAGCTCCGTTTTTCATCCCTGGGAGAGGCAGTCCCAGACATGTCCTGTGAGAGCCCAGTTCCCTATCATTCTTTCAGCTGTGTGAACGAGCCCTCCTCAGGCCCCCCATTCTCATATGGAGTCCGGTGCCCTGTGTTCCATTGAGGGAGAGGTGCTGATGCAGCTAGGATGTGCTGTGTCACACCTGATCTGCTTTTCCTTGGATGCTGATGCTCGGCCTGTCTTGGTTGATTGGGCAAGCCCCGGGTAGCTCTGGCTTCATGTCTGAGTGGACTGGAGGAAGAAGGGCTTTAGTCTGCCTTTCCCTTTTTGTGACTTCTTCTTTGGGTGCTTTCTGTGAGATTATGGGCAAGTGTGATTTCAGATGAGAAACACTTCACAGTGAGTCAGGGAGATGAAATTTCACTGAGATGCAGAACACAGGAAGAGAAAATGTGTGAAAAATCACATGGCTGGGGTTGCCTTGGTAGCTTAATAAAGCAGAGAAAGGAAATTCCTACCCCGCAGGCTTTAACACAACTGGCAGGCAGGGATGTGGGACCCCAACATGGGGCGCGAGGAAGGGACTCCTAAGGGCCTTCCTTCCCTGCATTGAGTTTCCTCTTTAACACAGTTTACACCTGGGACTTGCTTTCTTATGAATTTGCAACCATAAATTTTAGAACACTATTGTGCACTTTCCAGTACAAGAGATTAGTCAAATGAAAGGAGATATGGTGACTTGGTATGAAAGATTTCCAACCCCAAGGACAATCTGTCAGCAGTAGACATTTGTGTCTGCATATACCAAGCAACATGTGGAAATGCAGATTCCCAATAAAGCAAGACACACTCATTACTTGAAGGTATTCATCTTGAGCATATATTAAAGACATACACTCTTTCAGGTTCTATAAACATCATTTGATTTTCGTTCACTGTATCTACAATTTTTGTATACATCACCTATAGCAAACCCATTGCCAAGGTAAACATGGAAGTCCTATGTCTTTATTTCATGGGTCTTTTACCAAAGATCCACTATTTACTTCTTTTGTAATTTCTATTCTTTCTCTTCTTCTTTTATTATTTTTTTAAGACTGATATATTTATTTTGAGAGGCTGAGTGACAGCTAGAGACAGAGTGGAAGAGATGGTCCATCTGCCAATTTACTCCCCAGACAACTGTAATGGACAGGCTAGGCCAGGTCAGTGCCAGGAGCCAGAAGATTCATCCGGCTCGCCCACGTGGGTGGCAGGGGCCCAAACACTGGGGCATTGGAAGTGTTGTAGCAGTGGCCCCATAGGATCCTGGCCTGACTGGTGGTGGCGTTACTCCTTAAGCCAAAATGCCGACCCCTTTGATCGCCGGTCTATTTGTCCCTATCCGTGCATATTCAGGAGAGCAGCCCATTGGGTTGCGTTCTTTACAGATGTGTCATTATTACCTTGAACACTATGTGACACGTATGCTCAATGACTACTCAGCGAAGCACTTGGGGAGGTTGGGAGAAGTCGGCCTTTTATGAGACAATCATCTAAGACCCAAGTGGCAGCTAATCCAGAACAACCTTGCTGTAGTGATATCCCCTCAAGTCATGGGCAGAAATTGTGTGTGAGAAATCAGAGTTGGTGACAGGTTGGTGGCCTTGAGGAGCTGGGACACACATCTTCTCTATCTTTCAAAAGCGGCAGGTCACACTGCAGGTACTGCCTTCCATGCATAAAGTATCAGTGGAACAGCAACTTGCACATTGGGCTCCTGGAAGCCTGTGCTGAGGGCCCCCCCTCTGTAGAAGCTGGTGGCCTGGCAGGCACCATCCCTTACAGATGGGGGAGGATCCAGCAACTTGAGGCTTGGAAATCAGTGGCTGCTCACGGCAGAACCTGTGGAAGTGGGAAGTCGCCTGACCACACTGTTGTTTCCACACAGCTTCCTTCTCCTGCAAAGCTGAAAGAAGGGATTAAAAACCTATTTCAGCTGAAGATATCTGTTAGAGGAGGGAGCGAAAAGGACCAGAGCCCTGTGCCCCTTTGTGCTCCGGGCTGGGCTGGAGGAGGGAGGCGGTCAGCTCTCCCGCTGTTCTCAGCAGGCATCACTTCCAGGGCAGCCCTGGTATTAACCACTTCACTATTTTGTTCGCATCTCGTTATCTGTTCTTGTTAAAATCTTTATTATTCATGGATGCAAAAAAAAAACCCACCTCCCATCATTAAACCATCATAAATATTCATAATGCTTTGCAATTGTGCTCATTTCATTTAGCCACTTGGTAAAACTTCTCAGAAGTAGCAGAGTTTGAAGGAAATCTGGCTAATAAGATCAGAGCCAAGGAAATGTGGGGTGGCTTTTCTGCTTTATCTTATTTGATTTGAACCTGAAAACCTACGCAGATGATAAATAATAATTAAAACAGATGAGCAGAGGAGGTGTTCCTTTGTCACCCAGCCCTTTTCCCTTTATCCGGCTTTGTCTGGATGGGGCTTTTGTGTGGCATGGAAGATAAGGGGGAGCACTGGGCGACAAGAGGGGGCAAGTGCCAGGCTGTGCTGCTAATGGTCCCCACCCCAATGCCATCCCCCACCTCTCCAAGCCCACAAAAGCCGGCTACAGCCCCCCTTCGGTTAGCAGGAACCTCTTGTCCTGTGTGCTGTATAATTACTGACGTCACGTTGGGGTGGCAATAAGCCCGGCCTTTCTCTTGGACTTAGTCTAGCAGGCAGCCATCCCATTTCTTACTATCTCAGACAGAATTGTATCCACCTCGCTTGCTCTCTCCTTCTAATCCAGTTTATCTAAATGCTGCACTCTCCCGTCAGGATGGAGAGCTTTCCACAGGAGGAAAAGAGAAGCTGGCAGACTTGTGCAGCAGCCGGGTGGACTAGCCATCATGAGCTTCTCAGGGGCTGGCACCCCTACTCAGGGCACACAGGTGGAAACTGGTGGGGCGCTCCTTGGTTTGAACCACAGAGGCTTGCCTTTAAATGTTTCATTCCTGTCCTTCAGCTTAAGGAGTCTCATTATGGAAAGGAGATATACTTGTTTAAGAAAATATTTACACCAGGGGCTGGCACAGTGGTACAGCTGGTTAAGCTGCCACTCGGGCCACCCACATTCCATGGAGCATTGGGATTAGAACCAGCACCCATATGAGATCCTGGCGTGTTCCCAGCAAGGACTTTAGCCACTAGGCTACTGTCGGGTCCCAGAACAGTCTTTCAAAAAAAGAAAAAAATTATACCGGTGGAGGTTCATGCCCTTTGCTTGTACTTGCTTAACTCCTTGTGCCCTGTCACTGATCGCACCTGTGCTTGATAACAAGCTGCCTTGCTGGGCCATGGTGACCAGTGGCTAGGAAACACCGGTCATTTCTAAGACCATTCAGTACACCCTGCCGCTCCTGATGGTTTACGCTGAGTGGATAACGTTACCATAAACCTGAAGACTAAGCTGTCCACAGGCATGCCTCTTCTGTATTATGAAGCAGCAGGGATCAGCGGAAAAGCACTGCTTTTCCCAAGCACTGATTTGACCATTCCGAAGACTCTCCAATGAACATCCTGTTTGTGTCTCCTTCCCTGAGCCAACTGACACGCAATACTGATAGGGACAAGGAACTGTTTTCATTACTCAATTTATTTTCTTAAAATTTTTTCGCCATTTTATGTGGAAGGCACATAAAATGAGAGAGGCATTCTCTCTATAGACTGATTCTCCAAATGCCTCCAACAGTCCGGGATGGGGCAGGACCTCAGAACCCAATCTGGGTCTCCCATGTGGGTGACCGGGACCCCAGAACTTGAACAATCACTTGCTGCTTTTGCCAGCAGAAAGCACTGGCACATTAGCACCCAATAATAGCAAGGAGAGCTGTGGAACTTGAACTGGGCACTCTGATGGGGGAAATAGGTGCTCCAGGAGACATTTCACCACTGTACCAAGTATCCACCACTCACTGTTTATTTTACAACCCCACCAGAAATCTGCATCTTCCACAAAGCCACGCCCGCTATCTTACAGAATTTAGCATGTCGATTTCGAAGTGACCTTTGTAACATGTCACATGTCTTCAGTGTCATATTAAAATTCAAAATCAAGTTCTTAAATCCTGGAAGTATTAATTACTCCCTCTGTGTGGGCACGGCGAGCTCGTCAGCCCCCTCCTAGCCTGTCCGAGTTGCTTAATTGACTGTTTCGTTTGCAAGGAGTTGTGCTGTGTTCAGAACTCAGACAAGGGGGGCTCTTTTGAAGGATGTCTACAGATAACAGAGTCAGAATCCTATGGAAGGTGATTGGAGCCAGGAAGCAGTTCTGCAGGCAGCTCTGGGGAACCAGGTGATAGAAGGTAGGGCTTTGCTAGGAGAAACGTCACTGAGATGCATTCTGCTTGTGTGCTTGGTTTTCGCTGATGCTCCTGTCTTCTGCCGCCTTCTACTTCTAGCACTGCTCAAGAGGGACCCGTTAATTATCCCAGGGAATTACTAAGTAGCAAGTAGGGCAAAACTTTCTCTCCTTGTCCACACACATGCAGGAGGCCCACCAGGCTGTGGGTTGGCTGCCTTGAGGTCAGGTGACCACTCCCTCTCCAATCAGCCATGGTCACACCTGGGATGGGTTGAGGTATGACGCAACTCCCCACGACTACCCTTTTCCTTTCTGTAGAAAGCTCAGCTGCCATGACTGATGTGTACAGCTCTAATGTGAATGACAGCTCCACCTGGGTGGAGTCAGTCTCCTACCCAAAATACCCACAGTGCTTTAGCTCAGGTTCTGGCATAGTCAGAGAGCTCCATAAATTATAGTCAAAGAAATAAGTGAATCTTTATTTTTTTTCCTAGAGCTAGCGTTGGGTGAGGAGCAGTAACTTGCGGTCTGCATGTGATTTTATTATCACTTACTTGTCAAAAGCAGGAAATTACAGAAGGTTCTGGATTCCAAAACATGGTATATTTCATTTTCCTTCTGTCCTTTCCAGGTGTTTTTTTTTTTTTTTTCCTGATCTATAAGAATCAAGCCACTGTAATAAAGTCTGAAGTTTATATGTAACATGGAGGCCAGATGGATTTTGCGATGAGAACTTTGCTGCGAGCCAAGCCACAGGACCCTGGGGTCACTCTGGGAGGGCAGAGTATGAAGCCCCCACTAACTTCCACGGGTATAAGCGGTGGAGAAGCATGTGAATTTGTTTTCATGTTTCTAGGGGACTTGGGGCTCCTTCCTCACATGGGGGTGCAGAGCATCCTCTATGAGTGCAGAAGTGGGACCAGGCTGCAAGTTCTAGGGATAACTACACGAGGACTCTGTGCTCACACTCCCAGGGCAGACATGCCGTGCTGACTTACCGGGCTGTGCTGGGCAAAGGCTCTGCACCCTTGACTTTCAGTGCTTCCTGCCTGCCCATTCGTGCACTACTTGACCTTAGCAAAGAATGAAGCAGAGGAAATGACATGACAATGAAAAATAGATAAATAAGTAAACTTTCCTATCTGCAAATCTCTCATTGTAGTAGTAAGAAGAAGAATCAGGCCCAGCATAATGGCTCAGTGGCAAAATCCTCACCTTGCAAGTGCCGGAATCCCATATGGGTGCCGATTAGTGTCCCAGCTGCTCCACTTCCCATGCAGCTCCCTGCTTGTGGCCTAGGAAAGCAGCAAAGAATGGCCCAAGGCCTTGGGACCCTACATCAACGTGGGAGACCCCAAAGAAGCTCCTGGCATTGGATTAGCTCAGCTCTGGACCTTGTAGCTGTTTGGGGAATGAACCAGCCAACCAAAGATCTTTTGCTCTGTCTCTCCTTCTCTCTATAAATCTGCCTTTCCAATAACAATAAATAAATCTTAATAATAATAATCAACCCCTTCATGGTAGATTGTTTTCCCTATTTCTTGAAAGGAAGCTTTTTGAGTTAGGGAGTAGCTTCTGGAAGGTTCCATGCATCTAGATGTCCTGCGTGTCAGTTCCTCACATCTCTGCTCTCTCTTCTGATTCCTTGTGGTGTTCTGGCGAGTTTGGGTCGCCATCCATAGAATGCACGTTTTCTCCTTCATCCCTCTGGAGCTGTCACAGTGCGGACCAGAGAAGTATAATGTGTGTGTCTGCTTTGAACAGCCTAGCAACAGGGCCCGGCGTGCTCAGCAGATGGATCAGGTAATAAATCTTGTAGGCAGGATCAATGATAAAAGAGAAAAACTAAGAAGAACTAAGAGGTGAGGCCTGCGGAACAGATTCCAGCTGAAACGGATTCAGCTTGCTAATGAACCCGCTCACTAGCGCTATTTTCTCCACAGTCTCCTCACTTCTCAAACAAGTTAAAAAAAAAAAAATTGATTCCATGCCAGTGACAAGGGGCAGAGCCGTCACATGGCAGGAGATGAACTTGCTTTGTAGAATAGCAACAGGAGCCCAACAAGGGCAGAATGCACACTGAATGAAATGTAGGGCACTCTAATTCGTGCTCACCACAAAATCAGAGCCAGGAGTCAAAGAGGGCGTTGGTCACTTGCACCAGCAGCTCAGACAGGAGCAGATTCAAGGCATTCCACAGGAGGGGAGTTTTGACTCATGGAGCTCTCTGAAGGTGCAGATTTGAGTTCTTGAACCTGGGGTTTAGCCCTTAACCTGGTCTTTTAAACCTATCAACAAGCCCGGGGTCCGAACACGGGTGGAAGGGAGGTTCTGCTGGCCCCAGCACACTGGTGCCTCTGAGCACGGGAAAGTTAGCTGAGTTGAGGGCAGAACGTGAGGACTGCAGGATCGCTCGTTGCTGGGGCTCTGGGCGATCCTCTACAGCAGGGACAGTGCCTGGCTAGATACCCGCAGCCTGCTTGCTTGCTTGCTTATTTTATTGTTTTGGTAGTTTTTCTTTTTCTCTTATTTGTTCCTTTGGGCTTTTTATTTTTAATTAAGATTTATTTATTTATTTTAAAGGTAGGTCAGAGAGAGAGAAAGAGAGATCTTTCATCTGTTGCCTTACGGGTCTCACACATGGGTGAGAGTGCTTGGGCCATCTTCTGCTGCTTTCCCCAGCACACAAGTAGGGAACTGGATCAGAAGTGGAGCAGCTGGGACATAAATCAGTGCTCAGGTAGAGGATTGTGCCGTGGCTGACTGCGGCTTAACCTGCCGTGCCACAGCATTGGCTCCAGCTCCCCGCAATTTCTTTGAGCTAAGACATTCTGCCTTGTGGCCAGAAGTTACCCGACTATGTTTGAGTGTGTCTGAAGTGGCCTACTGCATCCTTGCAGATACACGATGTTGAGGTCAGACAGTCCCGGGGACATTAGAAAAAATTCAGAAGATTGGGGCAGGGTTGCAGGGAGGTGAGCACAGGGGACTCACAAAAGACATCATAATACAAATTAGCCTCAACCCCATCCGCAAGTCTTGCTTGTGTGGATCTGACCAGCAGATGAATGGGAATATTATTTTTAAAAGTTGCATCTGTACTGAACACAGACTGACTTATTTTTCTCATCATTATTCACTCCATGATATGGTGCAACAACTATTTCCCTAATATTTGCATCGTAACAGCTATCATCAGTGATCCAGAATGACTTAGGTCCAGGGGAAAGTGTGCAGTTTCTATACAAATACTTCACCATTCTAGCATAGGAAGTGTGGATGTTTCTACCTACGAGGTCCAGGAAGCAGTTTTCCTTGCACACCAAGGGGTGACTCCGTGCTTATGCAGTATGAATACGCACAGAAGACCAGAGGCGCCCTGACTAAGTACAGAACGAAGTGACATTTGTAGTCTGCTTTTCTGCTAGAAATGATCATCTCACAAAGGAGGATAAAAAACAGGGGAGTTGCCTGGCATCCATCTCCCAATCAGTTAGATTCAGAGCTTCCTGAAGGAAGGGCGTGAACAATGGTATCCACTCCTCCATCACCCGGAGCTCTTAAATTGATGGGATTCAAGAATGAGACTGAGGCTTCTGTCCAAATGCTGGATCCACGGGAATCACCTTGCCTCCCTGGGCTAGCTGAATCAAGTGTCTGGCTTCTCTCTCTAGGGAAGAGTGATGGCGATGCTACTCCTGAGTTAATTCTCCCCCGGCTTATTGGAAAGAGCCCTTTGTTCCTGGTTTCTTCTCTCTGCCTGTAAGATCTTGGGATGAAATTCTGTCGAAAAACCAAGAAGCCTATTACTGTTTTAAGTACCTGATTCTTGTAGGGGGAGGAGAGCACGGGCTCCCTGCAGCAGAGATAAATGGAGTTGGCTTTCAGGCTGGCACAGTGTCTTTAAAGGAAATAAAGACAGCCACATGTTGTCCTGTTGTGTCCACGGCAGAAAACGTGCCCAGATCGAGCACAGCGGGATACATTTCAGAGTTCCTAATACCACACTCCATCCTACATACAGGTACATTTCTAAAGATTAGTTTTCTGTTTTTGTTTAGTCCCAAAGAACAAACTCGGAACCCAAAAATGAGTGTTGGCAAAAAGCATCTTCTAGGCCACATGCTGTTGTTTCCCCCCCCCCCCCCCCATCTTTGGGTCTCCTTTCATGGCTGTGAAGGAAAGACAATGGCTCCCGCTCCTGGTGGATCCGATCTTAGCGGGCACCTGGCCCTTGTGAAGGAAACAGCAAGCGGCAAGAGTTTGTCCTCCTTTCCCATTGTAGTCGCTCTGGGAGATTGTCTTTCACCCTCCCTGTGTGCTGTTGTCAAGACTGACAGGCATCCGTGTGCTGCGGGGTGATATGAAGTTCTTGCTTGAATAATCGTGACTAAGATCCAGGATCTTTGCAAGCACGTCATTGACTGCAAGAGCCACCCACTGCTTCGAGCTCCTCCACAGCAGCAGAGTGACAGCATTGGGCGCTGGGCCCTGCACCCTCCATGGCAGGTCTGCTTAGGTAGGGTTCCACCACAGCCTCCCAGGGCACTTACAATAAGGGTTGGGGAACTGGTAGGATTTCTAGGTTGACTAGTATAGACAACCCACGTGCAGGAATCAGACTTGGGCTCTGAAAGGCAGGTGGCAAGAGGAAGCACTGGATTCCTTTTGCTGTGAAGTGAGCAAACACACCAACCAAAATCTCTGGGAAGCAGGACCCGCAATGCGCTAGGGGGCGTTTCTCATGGTAAATGGCGACACAATGATTTCACTCTGGGAGGGGACTGCGGATGCTCTTGCGAGAGTGTGACAGTCCATGACACACCGTACCTGGACAGGCCATCAGGTTGGGATATTCTCCTCAGGTGTCTGTGTGGTCTAAAGACAAGGGTCCTTAGAAAGTTTGTGGAATCATGGACTTGGGGTGAATTTATGCGTTATAAAAATGCTTTGAAGTCCCCCCATAAGAGGTTTCTTCATGAAGCTCAACGATAAAATCTATGTTATGAAAGAATGCTTATGAATTTCAAAAAAAAATTTTTTTTGCACTGAAACAAACGTGTAGGATTTATTTATTTATATTTGAAAGAAAGAGTTACAGAGAAAGAAGGAGAGCCAGAGAGGTCTTCCATGCATAGGTGCCCTTCCCAAACAGCTGCAATGGCCAGAAATGAGCTGATTCGAGGCCAGGAGCCAAGAACTTCTGGGTTTTCCGGGTGGGTACAGTGGCTCAAGGACCTGGGCCATCCTCTGTTGCTTTTCTAGGCCATCATCAAGGAGCTGCTGGACTAGACGTGGAGCCATTGGAACATAAATTGGCATCCACAGAGGATGGTGCCACAATGCCAGCCCCATAAAGATACTCTTTTAATAATGTTTTTCTCATGAATTTCAAGTTTGTTTTGATTTTTAATTATGTGATTTAGAGAAAACAGAGGTACTCCATCCACTGTTTCAGTAGCCATTTACTTGCAGTAGGGGCTGGGGCAGCCTGAAGCCAGCAGCCCCGGGCTCCGGCTGGGCTTACACAAGCATGACAAGGCTTCAGACACTTCAATCATTATCTGTTGCATCGCAGGATGCCCATCACCAGGTAAATGGATGGGACTTGTACCAGGCCCTCCAGGTGTGGGACATGGGCATCCTAAGCAGCAGCTTAACCGGCTGAGCCACAGTATCTGCCTCCACCTCCATGAAGGTTATTGAAGTAGTTGCCAGAAGGGCTCGGGAAGTGCGTTCTGCTGAAAGCGTGAGGCAGTTGGGGACTTAGCAGCATCTGCACAGTAGTGCCTTGGCTAATCAACTCTTCCCCCAAATCAAGTAAGCAGCACGCATCCGTCACCTGTATGTGGCACAACTGATGCAAATTCACTGCTCACAGGGTCTCATGGTTGTGATAGCACTGGACCCGACTGACGCCTATGTGTCCAATATCCAAGGGTGCATCAAATAATTCATAGAAAATGGAACTAAAGCGTAAGTTTAACTTGGTGTAAAAATGTTTGAAGTCCATGCATGTTTATTTCATAACACACATTTCCAACATGCTTTTTGAAGACCCTTCGTGTTTAAAACACATTGATGACAATACAGTGGGGGGGGGAGCATATCAAACCTAAAACTGATGGATAATATTTACTCAGTTATTTACTTTTTAATCATTGGATCTAGTTCCTTTTTTTTTTTTAAGTCTATTTTTGTTTATTGGAAAGGCAGAGTGACACAGAGAGAGAGAGAAAGAACAGAGGCAGATTTCCCACACATTAGTTCTGTCCTTCAAAGTTCACAACAAGGCTGTACCAGGTGCTGCATAGTCTATCCACGTGGGTGGGAGGAACTTAAATACTTGAGCCATCATCTGCCGTCTCCCAGATGCAGGAGGAAACTGAGGCAGGACCTGAGACCAGGCACTCCAACTGGAGACGCAGGTGTGTGTGCCAGAGTGGTGACTTCGCATATGGTGCTGCAACACTCCCCCCCCCCCAATTCGTCACCGATCACGCATTCCTGAAGTACTTATTTTCCAAAGGGATGTGGCAAAAGTCATTGTGCATTTCACAGCGTTGTGGCCAATGCTTTCCTGAAAGCGTTTCTGCGGTCAGCGGAATGGGAAACTAACTTCTGCCAAACTACCCCAGAGAAACTGTTAGGATGTTCCATGGAGAATCACTCAGTTCAAGATCACCTTGAACTTTTAGAAACGACACCGAGGTGATGTGCTATCTTCCCGTAAGTGATTCAAGCACAGTCATGTGTTTTACTCCCCAAGTGTTTGGAAATCTGAACTCCCAACTTTTTCCCGCAGTGCTTTCCGTGTAACATGCCACACTTTGTGACTCAATGAGTGCGATTCCAAGGACACTGCTCATGGCCCTGGGATGGTGTCCCCAGCTGAGAGTGCAGAGGCATCCGTGAGAGCCACCCTCTTCCTCAAGGAGACACAGCCGTTTTCAAATGACCGTAACAGCTTCCAGGCTCACTCGCTTGCTCTGTGCTTGCTCCCATCACCCTGCGCTGTGCACCTCACACCCTGGTCTCCACTTCAGGAGTAGCAATTCGCTGAGTCTGCAGAGCAGAAGGTGAAATTGTCATTCTTACTTCCCCAACTCCCTTCCTGAAAGTAGATGCTGATCTCTCCGCACCCACTACTTCAGCAGCTCCTTCACTGACTCTCAGATGTAGTCTTGTTTTTTGGGTTTTTTTTTTTTTTTTTCATTTTTGGTCATCTTTGTAACTACCGTGACTACAGACTCCACATATTTCATCACTTTTAAAAAATCTACAATAATTTATAACTTGCCAAGATTCCTTTTTTTGTTTTGTTTTTTGAGATTCCTAGTTGCCTTTTGGTTGTCTTTAAAGATGATCTCTTTTAACATAGGCCTCCTGATTTTAATATCCCAAACTTTTCCCACTCACTTTAGCCTGCCTGAAAAAATACACAGCCTCCTCATTTCCTGCATAGTCGGCGTGTCTACACTTTATGTTTTTACTCAGCTACGTCTTTACCATGTCGTGTTTACACAGAACGAGATGTCATTGTTACATCATAAACTTTGCAAGTGCAGGCTGTACACACCAGCTTCACTTTGCATCGTATGGAGCACGATGTCATGACCTCTTGGATGCTTCGGGTGAGGATGGTGAAGTGAAGATGGCGATGAGCACATAATGCTGGCTGGTTAGGAAATGTCACTGAGCTAGTCCAGCACAATCTTTTTTTAAAAAAAAAAATATGAGTTGTTCCTCATTCTATAAAGCTGCCACTCTTCATTAGCCAAAAAAGGTTATAGTAAGTTATAATTAGGGTTTAGTGGCCTGTCAAATAATTAAGCATAATAAAAAGCCTTCGATGAGTTTAATGTTCACATGGTGTAATTAAAGCCAAGTCTTGAAATGCATTAGGTGTCTATTATGCCACATATTGGACGCTTTTTCCCCCTCTACAGATGAAATTCTCAAATAGTGCTTATAGCAGTGTCATCATCAGAGACAAAAAAAAAAAAAACATCCATCACTCAGACGCCGCACGGGCTAGCCAGCACCCAACACGGGGAGAATTCAGAAAAGCCAACAGCTCGGTGTGCGCGTCATTAGTGATGGAGCAGGGCTCTCAGTCACTGTGTGTGAGCGGCTCCAGCGGGGCCAATCAAATCTTCCTTAGAGGTGAGAACCAGTGACTGTTGGCATCAATGTAGAGCTTTCTCAGGGGTAAGACACTCAGCGGGCAAAAGGCTTCTTCATACTTTTTTTTTATAAAATTTTTGCATGGGGCACAGAAATAAATCTAAATAAATAAATGAAACCCACCAGGTACAAAGTCAGAGACTATACTTTCTGCTTAGCTCTTGTGGCATTGGAGTTGTTTTTAGGATGCAGGGATTGTCGTGGTGCCTCTTGTTAAGGCTGAAACATGGGACCAGGGCTGAACTCTCCCCATTCTCTCATGAGAAGTGGCATGTGCCTAGACACCCGGCCCATTTCCAACCCTGCATTTTTGAGCTTCCCAGGCCCTTTCTTGTGCTTTTCATATTATCTTTTCTGTCCACAAAGATTTTGAAAAATGAGCAGAGTGCAAGTAGCCCCTGAAATAAAGGCGTCATTTAAAGAACAAAGTAGAATGAGGGATCCAATTAAAATGATGAAAATCTTTAATTTTTATTTAGGTATACTTGTACGGACACGTGTATATACAAATACAGATCATATGGGTTTCTTTGTGTGTGTATTTTTTTTTACATTTTTTTTTTTGTTTATTTAATGTCAGCATTTCAAAACAGCACTGGATGAGGAAGTGGGAGGGGGGCTGCAAAGCAGGGCAGTACAAGCATAGGACCACACGGAGCTGGGCTTCCCACCCAGACGCACACACAATGAGTGGCCTCAATGGGGTGTCAGGAGTAAGCATGGAAAGCGGCTTCTGACTCATGGGTAACCTCCAACATGGCAGCCTCTATTACACTGTACACAACGGGAGCGAGCCCATTGCAGGGAGATGTGTCTCACGTCTGAGCAGCTCTGGGGCAAAATGCATGGGAGAAATTCAGTGATGCCAGGGACAGACCTGCCCATTCCCGGCGCTGAGGGTGAGTGAAAAACGTAGGGAGAAGGCAACTGAACCGTCACCACCACTACAAGAACAAAATCATCATCAACGGTCAACATCAAAAGTGAAGGGCAGGAGTATAAGCAAACGGGGGTGTCGGTGGAGGTGATGCAAAAGAAAAGCTAGTGACCACGTCTCGGAGCGCATGAATGGAAGGGAGGCGTTGAAGGCTGCCCTTTTAAGTTTCGGAAATGAATTAAAATGGCTGCTGCCGTTGCTAAGGCACAGGAGAAAAAAACGAGAGTCCCTGACAATCCACAGGTACCGTGTGACCCTTCCTTTCACAACGACACAGAGAGGGAGACAGCCCCGTTCCACCTGCCTCCGTGCGTGGGTTCACAACTGCTCCCCCCGTGTGAGCTGCCCACGCCACCGACAGGACTCTGCTGGGGGGACGGGGAGGACGGGAGGAGTGGGAGTGGTGAGGGGATGGGACAGTCCAAGAAAACAATCACAAACAGAAAACCAGAGTACAGAACCGCTCTACTCATTTCCCTAACTCTTGTCAAAACAGAAAGGCTGGCGAGGGCAGGGGGGCACAGAGCTCCACCAGCAGACCTTGAAAACACGGACGCCCACAAGTAGTCAAGAAAGTCACATGTCCCAGGTCCCCAGCTGATGGAGTCCTAAGGTAGGGTGGGTAGTGAGCACGGCGTGAGTCCCTTCTAAGAGCAGTGTCTCGCATCTGCGCCTCGTCTCCTCGGTCACATACACCCTGGATGTCTCAAAGCCTCAATGCATGTGTTGCATCCTGAAAGTCTATTGTTCTCACTTACAAAAGACATAAGAATCAAATTAATACTTTATTATCAAACACTATATACAACAGAGGTTGCTAATAATACAGAATTTAAAGAACGCAGGTTTTTTTTTTTTTTTTTAGCTTTTACTTATCTTTCCTCTGCCACCCAAGAAAGTACAGTACAAAACAATAGTCTAAACTATCACGAACTGTTACCTGGTCTATTAAAGGATACACGGTATCCACTAAACAGACAGATCCTTATTTCCTTGCTTCATGTTGCAAAACCCTTGGCAACCAGGGGCAGAGGTGGCTGGAGTTTGAATAACCTGGCCTGGGAGGCCACAGTGCTGGTTGCCCTTTCAGACGTAGGATTGTTGTTGGAATTCAAAGCTGCTAAAAAAAAGTTGTATCTACATCCTCCTAGGGACCCAGGGGATTGTTAGAGCACACAAAAGGCCATCAGCGCTTTTTGGAAAGATGAAAAACTATCTAACACCAACCATCTCGAAAACTCCATGACAAGTGTATTAGCTACATAACCTACAGGGAGAGAAGCATACAGTCTACTGGCGTCAACAGTCTTGCTATTTTTTTTTCTTTTTTTCTTACTGAATTTGCAGTGGCACGATAGTGAGGTAAGGGGGTCTAATTTTGCTGTGAAGAAATGAAAGACAATGGCAGAGGGGGCCATGAGCAATTGCTTCATCATTTGTTAAGAGACAAATGCTAGAAAAACCACAGAAGTTACCATTTCTAAAATGCAATTAGCACTGCTAATGTCGTTATGACTAACTGGAATCATTATAGGAACATTTGATTTCCTTGTGGTTCTAGAACATGCAGGAGTATTCCATGACTAGCAATCCATTTTTTTTTTAGAAGGTTCTGTCCCCCAACCTAAATCCAACCGGACCCAAAAGCCTGTTCACTACTCCTAAATAAGCATTTCCAGGTATGACTTGAGAGTTCAGAGTAGAGGAAAAGTTAAAAGGAAAAAGGAATCAAATGCTGTGAACATTGGCTTCTGCGTCATGGCGGCTACTTCTTGTGGCAAGACTCTGTCACTGCAGAGCTGTCCCCAAAGCCGAGGGAGGGTGATCCATCCTGTTTGCCAGGCTGGCAACCCCACGTGGGTGCCTATGTGTGAGAACAGATCCAGCAGGAGCATGCACTCCAGGAGGATCCGGACAACACGTGCACACCTCGCCAGGGTGCCAGATGTCTAAAGCTCCTTCCACTCACACAGTCTTCTAATGCAGAACTATCCGCCACGCTAAACCAATTGCCCATCATACAAACCCATTCTTTTGTACATACACAATTAAAAAAAAAAAAAGAACCATACATAGATATGTATATAAACCTTATTTTGCTGGAATGCTTTCAATTTTTCACATTTTACATGATCATTGCATTTCTTGATTTTCTCTCTTTACGTTTTGAAAGGCATGATATCTCTTGGCATGTCACGCAATAGCGGAAAAAGGCTACGTTTCTTTCCCGTTACTCTGAATGCTTCCCCCTGTCTAGGCCTTGGAGTTTGAAGTTCACGAGAGCCCTACTGACGGAAACCCTAAGGCTTGCACTTCCTGCTAACATGCTGGAAACAGCCCCTGTTGGCCATGCTGATTTCGGCAACAGGGTCCTCCTGTGTTCATTCGCCTCCTGCCCCGCCCCCACAATGAAACAAGATAGCCCCCATATTTCTAAATGTATCAGGGGACACCACTTTTTCTCACAAGTTTAAATAGGACAAGCATATATACTCACTCTCAGCATAAAGTATATCTAAATAATGTATTTTCTATTCTAGTGGATTTTTAAAAAAATATTTTGTTAAAGTCTTTGGGACTCCATCTTGTTTATCTCCCACAGATAAACACATGTTCCCCTTATGCTTTAGGCTGTGTCAGAAAGGGAAAGAATATAAAATCAACACGTGAATTGTTTTTATTCCAAACTTTGGAATCTTTATTCCAAATTTCCCTGTAGCCCTCCCAAGGAGTGCCGACTGACTCTCCGGATACAGGGGTTTGGGATCTGGCCCCTGCGATCACAGAGTGTGGAGCAAAACGTGGGTGCTGGGGTGGGAGTCGGGGCAAGGCCACAGCACGCTGGAGCTCCAGCAAAGCCAAGTCGCACCTCGTCTGGCCCCCGGCGCCCATTCCTTGGTACATACCACCCCCAGAGGAGCAGCCAAAGCTATTCTACTCTGAACTCATCAACCCTGGCTTGACAGCCTTGGGGAAGGTCACTTTATTCATAAAAATGCCTCTTTTGAGTTTCTAAAAAAATAAAATGAAATCAAAGTTGTAGCACCATGGTGATCTGTGTGTTATTCCAAGAAAGCAAATCTGGTGTGCACTGCCCAATCACCAAAAAAGAATCAGAGGCACTCAGACATCGCAGCCCCACCCATCGCACAATCTCCTCACTTGTTCTGGGTTGGCACTCCTGCCTCTAGCCCGCCTCCCGGAGAAAAGGGCTTCTCTTCCACAGCAGGAGTTCAGCTGGCTGTCAAGAGTGCTTGAAGACAGTCATATATTAAAAAAAAAAATACACAAAACAAAAACCCAGTGTCTCAACCTTGCAGAAGCCTGGTTATTCACCCACTTCTAGAGGAAATGGTGTGATACTGGGTCTATTTTTGAATACCTCTCCGCTGGACCTGACACGGTGGACACAATGCCCTCACAGTCCTGAACAAGAAGGCATAACTATTGTGTGGGAGAGGAAGGCTGTGCCGGCCCAGGTCCCAGGCTGCCCCTGCTACTCTCCTTCCTGTTTACAGCCTGTTGCCTAGCGCGCTAACGGCGGAGGTGCACTCTGACAGCAGGCGCAGGAGCCGACCAACCACCCATGTCCCTATGACAATTTGGCGTTTTCATCTGGAGTCCATTTAATTTGGAAGGGGAGAGAGAGGGAGAAAAAAAGGACGTCGAGGGTAAGGGTCGGGGGTGAGGGAGGCAGCAATTCGCTCAGCCCCCTCCCCCGGCCCCCAGGTGTTGTATAGAATTCAGGCTGAAGGAAAGAAAACAAAACCAAAAAATGTGACATCTGCCGCAAACCAATAACAAGTCCCTTCTTAGGATGAGCAGTTAAGTGGATCTCTGGTGTTCCAGGACCCCGGCGTTCTCTGTGACAGGGCGACGGGAGGAGGCTGTGCTATAATGTCAAAAGCATCGCCAGGAGGAACAGTAGGATTGCCAAAAGGCGGCTGGATATCCTTGGCGTCTGCGCTGCGTTCTCTCCGCGGGATGGCTCGGCTGACTCATGTACGGTGTCATCTGTTCAAACAGAAAGCACACGTTCCAATGAGATTTCACATCCTTAATAACGCGATCGCAGCAGCCTGCTGTTCACAGACCTGGCCACCCTCTGCAAGGCAGGGTAATGAGCCTTGTGCCACCATTGACTTTCATGTCTGCGTAATCACTCATATTTACAGCAAACAGAGGAGGGGCAGAAGCGACTGGACTTTCTCGCCAACAGTAATACTTCCTTTGGGGTGGAAATTGTGCACACGCTGTAACCTCTGGCACGTGAGCTGTTGCCGTGTGCTGCAGGCAGGCGCTCCTTGCTCTCAGCCCACCTCACCTTTTACACCTGGGAAGGCAGGAGGAGGCAGTGACACTACCACATGAGTGCTGAACAAGAACTGGCTGGCCCCTGGCCTTCGTCTAGGCCATTTCTTAGGATTCATGCTGAATGCCAATTGTTTTGTATTTTCAAGTACAGAGAGTCAAACGGCAGAAACCCAGCAGCATTAAATACAAACTATTCCCAGTCAACTTTAGTAACTCAGTGCTCACTGGTGTGCCCACAATTAGCAATCAATTCGGTGCGATTTCCACAACAAGCCCTGTATCTCCAGGATTAAATTACTTGAACTTGACGATTTTTGTTTTTATCGGAGGGGCCCCGAAGCTTGGCATTGAACTGATCAGCATGGATGCAAATTTTCCTCTAAATAAAATGGATTATGTGAGTTAAGCTTCTTTTATTTAGCTATCAAGTGTTCTAGGAGGCTGCCTCTGATGCTGGCTAGCCTTGCCGATCGGCATGATAAACACACTGAACTTGCAAATGGGAACTCTGTGGTCATTAGGCTGGCCCAGGATCCATGACAGGCCCACTGATGGCTGTCCTCTGAGTAATCTCAAATGGCATGTCCTGAGCATCACCAGTGGCCCTCTGTGGGACTGTGTGTGGGAGTTAGGGGAGCATCCTGCAGCAGCCCAGCCATCATGTTTGGGCCAAGAAGATGGTAGCAAGCGACGACTGTTTTCCATCACATACACCTCAAGGAATAATTGCTGAGACAACCTGAGGCACCCAGCCGGAGCCCCTTCCTGGAGGAACCACTCCATCATTTTAACCTCATGTACATTTTCCTGCTACAAGCCATGTCACAACAAGGGGGCTCTCTTGACACATCCCCATTGTTTGTCCTGAAGACTCCATTTCTCAGGCTCCCAGAGCTGCCTCTGGCATGAGACAGGTTCACTTGGGATATGTCTGCCTGTCCACCACGTTCAGACCTAGCATGATCTAAGAAGGACATCTTCACAGCCTGGAGTCCGCCTAGGCTGTGCCCTCCTCCTCGTGCCTTCCTCGCGTCTGCTCCTCCTCCCTTCGCAAATCTTTCGGCTTGGGGACTAGGAGAGCTTAGGAAAGCAAGAACTGGAAGACAGATGGGCAGGAAAATGGAGAAGTGCCACAGCTTGCAGGCTGATATTTTCTCTTTCCTATTCTGCTTTTTAAGCCTTGCAACTGTATTAATGAAACCTGTCGTTAACAGGAAGTAGAAGTAAAGGCCTATAATAGCCCTGAAGTTAAAATTCAAAGCACTTTCTTAAGAGCACCCATATGGTGTCCATCAAAACATTAGACCACTACAGCCTTAACTGTGACAGAACTTTACACCCTGAGCATTCCAGGGTTTATCCTGAAACATCCCCCAGATGGATACATAAGACATGGGGGTCTGTTCTAGGTTCTTCCCTCCATGATTTGTACTGACACAGCACCTAGTCCATCGTGAGAAGTGAACCGGCATGGCAGCAGGCAGCCAGGTAGCTGGCATTCCAGGTCCCCAGGGGGAGCATGAAGACCACCACAGCCCTTCATGGGATGAAGCCCTTCGCAGACACTCGACCAGAGCTAGCTGTGACTGCAGGTCTATTCAGCAGGAGACCCAGTGGATGAAGTTTGCAGAAGGACCGAAAGGAAGGCCTTCCTTTTCAACTAAATGAAGCAAACACACTCCGTGGAATGCATCCTTTCAGAAGCAACCAATGCACTTTCCCCAACGGGGCAAATCCACGCCGTTAAGGCATCAAGACTCCACACCCCCAACGGGATTCTATAAAAAACATGTCCTCACTGTTGGATTAAGTGAGCCCTGAGCATCTGATGAGCAAAAAGGCTGCCGTTTGGGTAAATCTGAGCAATCTCAGAATTCCAAGGAGGAATTTATAAGCACGCTCTATCCCTACAGAAATGTCTACATTTCCAACACTAGCAACAGTGAAAATGGCTCGGAAGAAGAAAATGTTCCTCTGAAGAAGCCAAATCGAGTCTTGTCTCCTGGCTATGGGATCCCTCTTCTGCGCGGGGGCTTCGCTGGTTCATGGAGAGAAGCCTGGCAGTCCCTCGGAGTGTGTTAGGTGGCATATGTCTGCCCTGAGATCGTCCTGCATCCCTGATGATAGGAAACTGGCAGGCAGAGTGTGCAAGCAAACAAAAAGGACAAATACATTCCAAAGAGAGGTGAATTAGTACACGTTGCCGAGAACATGCAGGGAATCCTTGCAGGCGTGCTGGATTCGAGCAGCCCGGGTCTCCGATCCAGAGCTGGGAGAGGTGTTTACTCATCCGCTCTCCAGTGAGGTGGAGAAGAGTTTGTGAGGCTCACAGGACTTTCTTTGGATGAGAGGGAAGTTCTCAAACCTGCTGCCTCAAATATACGGCCAGGAGTTGTGGCTCAACCTTGTCTCCCTGTTTTAAGGAGGATGCTCAGTAGCAAGCTCGGAAACCCTGCCCTGCCACACACAAGGAGCTTTCCCTGCATGCATTCTCTCTCTCTCTCACATATCCCCTGCAACTGCATCGTGTCAAACTTTTGCAAACTCAATGGGCCCACAAAAAGATCACCAAAACACCAAATTCAAGGATAAAATTTAGCCCAGGGCCCCCAAAGCATTGAACTTCATGCATGGCTTTAGCATGATACACATTTCCATAAACTCTTAGAAGAGCCATCTATGCATGAAGTGAAAAGCTGTTTGACCCCCAAATATATTTGTCTTCGAATTCTGTTTTTGCATGGACTTTTGGCGGTGTGCTGGCCCACCCATAAGTGTGGGGAGTCATAATGAACTTTACATGTTGAATGAAAAAAGTGTTTGGTTCTGGGGAGACAGTGCAGCCAGCCCGTGAATGGAAGCAGCTTTTCCCTTGCCCTGCACAGCGGAGCACAAAGGCCATTTTCTCAGCAATGCAAGAGTCCTCAGTGTGTTTCTTCATGGCTAGAGAAAAACATACAACCTATTGTTTCTAAAACGTCTCCTGTTTTCCAGGTGGGCCCTGGCATTTACCTGGAGGAGCAGCTAGGAGGGGGGTGGGGAAAGTGCGTGTGTGCTTCACAGTTTTCATTAACAATTGTAATCCTGGGCAAGAGCTGTTTGGAACATGCCCGACTCTGCCAGTCCTTCTACTTGGGACTTAGAAACAAAGCCCAGAGCATTAAGTGTTCTTCACGAACACGCACACTGCTCACTGTGGAGAGAGAGACAACTTTCATCCCGGCACTGGCCTGGGAGGCAGGAGACCTAAACACTCGCCCGACACCTGTCTAGCTAGCTGTGTGGCCCGGACAGAGCTCCCCAGCCACGAAGGGAAAGTGGAGAAACTGGTGTTTACAGGGGATCTCATCTCACTTGCAGATCCCGGGATGGCCCAAATCCCCGCGCCTGTGGGGAGCCTGGGAAAGTCACAGGAATGCGTCCCGATTTCCAGGACACAATTAAACTGTCTCCATGTCAGTATTTATTCCTCGCATCTTTCCCAAGGGGCTCCGGATCCCCTGAGAGCCGGGCAGGTCTCTGGAAGCTCGCTACTACCCACACCTCCCACTTGCACTCTGGGTGAGAAATGGAATGCTGTGGCTGGCAGGGAGGGAGGATGAGGAGAGCCCAGAACCGTTGCTGCCAGCTGCAGCGAGGTGCTGTAGTGCTTCCTGACACCTACAAGGTCTCCCTGAAGTTCACCGCCTGTGTCGTCCCAGTAACAATGCTCAGAGGATGAAGTGTACCTTAAAATCTTTTCATGTATAGGACCATAGAAAGAGATGCCTTACTCTAGTAACATAACAAAAATCCTCCATCTACCTAAGCAGCTCAAATCCATTTCTGATTAAGAAATTTTGTTTCCCTGAAGCTTTGAGAATGATCATGGCAGCTGGGAAGGGAACCTACAGAAGACCTGGGGCAGGTAGAGTAAGGAAAGGCCTTTGCCTTGTACTGGGTGGTCAGGATGTACCAGCACCCACGATGCGAGCACTGGACATGGGGTGACCACCTCTCACATTCCATCTGGATGCACTGAATGGCCAGAAGAAATTTACAATGCAAGGAATGGCATTATAGGTCCCCATCATCCACAGTATGTGAACGGTGTCAATGTGCCAAAGAGTGTTTTTATGCTTTTTGTTTTCTTTCTCTGTGGTAAGAAAGTCTGGGTATGTAAATATTCATAGGAGAAAAAAAATATGTCCTTAAACTGTATCTGCCTTATAAGCAAGCACCCTCCTTGGCTTGACAGAGACCTGGGACGTGTGTGGGCACAGCAGGTGCCTGCCTCAGTGCTGGTGAGAGGACGGGTCTCCAGACCCTGTGCCGTAGGCAGCACCCACCCAAGTCAGACTCGCAGAGAGTGGAGCCCTGCAGCTCAGCTCAGCTCAGCTGTGGCACTGTCCAGAGCCAGCTAAGAATGTTGAGCTAACTGCTGTTTTGTGCAACGGTCTATTATTTTTATCCATAGATTTGAACCTGATAAAAAGAAAATTTGATAAACAGATTTGGTAGAAATGTTGTCTGTCTTACATGAAAATAGATGCTTTAATATCCAGTGATTCACCGGCATGCTCCGAGGATGTGATAAAAGACAGTGAGACTTTTTAGCATTCTGATGGGGCTTCTCTATTAGGATGCTGCATTAGATGAAACCCATGTCCAAAAAAGAAAAGTCACATTTTATCCAACATGCATTTCACGGAGATACTTGGAGGAATGAGGTAGAGTCTAAGTAAGATTAGCACCGCTAGCAATGAGCCAAAGCAGGACAACTCTACGTGCAAACATGCAGAGAGGAAGAAAGGAAAAAAAGTACCGAAGCACCAGAGAGATAGATGCATTTGTTAAAAGAGATTCTCTAAGCATACTAACCTGCTGGTTCTAATGAATTTTCTACTTTGTCGTTAACATCGAAAACACGATCATGAACACCTATAGTTTTCATACAGCTATCTATAACAAAAATAGAGATAACAGCCAAATATGTTAGTGAAGACACCCTTTAACTCCCATTGCTTTCTTGTTTTTTTTTCTTTCTCTCTATTTTTTTTTCCTTTTATTTAGGTAGAGATTGTTTTTACAATCAGTGGCACGCATCCAAATGCCAGTATTGTTCCCATTTGCTGCGCACGTACAACAGTCTAAGAAACAACAAGTTAGCAACTGCTGTGTACTTAAATAAAAGCATCATGAAGAATGATGAGAAAAAATACAATGAAAACTAAAACATGGATATGATACATGGAACAGGTACCACACAATGTCTAACAGTAACAAAGTTTTACCGCTGTGAACCGGACCACACAATAAAGCATGCGCAGTCAAGCCACCCTGGGAAGCTCATTTGGGGGGGAACTTACTTGTTGGTCTCACAAACACTTTGAGCTTTAGGCAGGATCTTCTTCCATTATCCGGGATGGCGGAGGCTGTGTGTAAGACAGAGAGGACGGGAGAAAAAGAAGAAAGCAAAAGGAGGTTACTCTTGATGACTTTCACACACAAGTACTCTGCATTGTATCTGTCCTGACCACGGCGAACAAATTCATTCATCGCAGAAACTCTGAGACAATGCTTTTGCAGTTGAGTTTAGCTGGTTAGAAAGGCCCGGGAGGAGGTTTTCCGAAGCTCATGGAGAATGGAATTAAAAGATAAACTTGTTTGGGTGCAGAGTTCTTTGAGGAGCCATGCATGCCTTCCTTTTCTCTGTATGCATTTTCCAGGAGCCTTTGGAAAGACTCTGGCGCTAGCAGACCCCTATCATTTCTCTCCAACACAATAAAGAAGGACTCACGCAAGAATGTGGGTAATCTGTAAAAAAAATACTTGGGATTTTTATTTCAAAGGCTCTTCCCCTTCCCTTGCTCTGTTATCAATTTTCTCTAAATCGAGAGGATCACGCCTGAGCCCACAGCTTTCACAGGGCTGATCTTCCTGTACTACACGGAAACGGGCCCACTGGAGGCCCAAGGTCAAAGTGCTGGCACAAGCCAACTGCAGACAGCATGCGAGGTGTACTTGAACGTGACCTCTTTGGCTGAGGAAAGCAGAGCTTTGTGGGTCCTAGAAACTTGGATCTGCTAGGGCTTTGCAGGTAATTTTATTAGAGCTTTAACTCAAAATGTGGCCCTGAAAATGGCTGCATCTAGCCCAGCCATTTCCATCATGCCATTGTAAGTATAACAGCTGTTGGGAAAGCACTACGTTGTGGTGGTACATTTATTTTCATGAATTTGCCACAGAGAAAGATGGAATTAATAAAGTGGGCTTACCAAAAACATGACAACATGGCTCAAGTTATAAATCATTTGAGGAAGAAACTTTCTTCTCTTCCTCCTGATAATAGGTCTGTAAACCTTCCCTACTTTGGAAAGATTATCCCCTCCTGGGTCCCACAGTGCAAGGTCAAATGGACTGTTGAAGGCAGGAAGACCCTTCACATCCACATGTATTTACTAAACGTGTTCTAGAAATGACAAAAATTACCGGAACACGGCTGCATATTTCCCTCCCTACGAGCTGGCCTCAAGTGCTTTCATTGTTTAGAAGTAACAGATGACATCAATCAAAACACATATGGCTCACACGGCGCTTGGTAATACCCAGAGTGACAGAGAGTGAGAGGATCAGCATTTGGTGTGCTTGCTTTCTCTCGCAGTTTGACTTTTTATTATTCCTTGCAGCGAGTCCAGGAAACAGAAATGCTGACTTTGCAGGCGAGAGGACAAAGCACAGATGGACTGGACACGAGGTTGCCTTGGGTAACCTCCGGATCCAGGTAACTGTCCCAGCGGGAAACTAAAGAGAAATTCGGGGTCCACAAACTGTCATGGAGTGAAGTGCTCCCAAAGTACCTCTGCTACAAGTACCTCTGCTACACCTGTTGAAAACTCTTCTAATTTAAAGACAAAAGTATAGGGAAAACATGTCTTTGGCCCTGTCTCCCTCGGTCGCTCTGACAAGCAGCGAAGAAGCGCTAACAGCTGGCTTGGCTGTGGACTTTCGTTAAATCAAAGTCGGAAAAACTCCCTCTGCTGACATTTACAGAAACTAGTGTGTTATTTAGGGCACAATATTTGCACTCTGGTTTGATCCAGGAAATGGTGTCCTTCCTGTGGTCCCCACTGCAGGCATGCCTGTCACACACTTAAGTGATTCGGGCTCACCAGAGCAACTGTGGGTTCTCAAGAGAGAGGTGCCAAGGTGACAAGTGGCACCCTGCCAATCACTGCTTTTTACACAGGGAACTGTAACAGCATTAATCTCAACGCAGGATCAAATGTTTCGTGGTTTGGGTGAGACACTCTACAGATGTGGGACGGGTTTAACCAAGGTCTACTTAGGCCAATCTAGACTCTAAGAACGATCAGACCTGCAATAACCAAAGAGCAGCAAATGATAAACCACCCAGGAAAGAACTGGAGATTTCCTCAGCTAGCTCTCAAAGACAGGCTATCGCCTTAACCACCCGGTGAGCTTCATTCCTCCGGCCCAAGCATAAATGTCAACTACATGCATACGAAGTAGACCATACAAAGTTCATGGAAAATGCATATTATTGAAAAAAAACACATGACTTCCAAATTTTTTCACATCAAAAATAAACCTGAGTATTTTTTTTTAAGAAAATGTTTGTTTATTTAAAGGCAGAACACCTGGCCCTGGACCAGCCCAAAAACAGGTGTCAGGAACTCCATCGGAGTCTCCCATGTGGGTGGTGGAAATCTAAATACTCAGGCCATTATCTGCTGCCTCCCGATGTTTTAGTCAGGAGCTGAATCAGGAGCAGTGGAGAAGGCCAGTACTGGAATTAAGTGCCGCGATATGGAATAAGAATTTCCTAACGGTGGTTTAACTCATTTTCTCACAATGACCGTCTTTGAACTTAAACAAAGCTTTAGTTGCTTATTCGAAAGCCACAGTTACAGAGAGAGAGAGAAGGAGAGACAGAGAGACCTTCCATCAGCTAATTCACTTCCCAGATGACTGCAACACCCAGGCCAAAGCCAGGAGTCAAAAACTTCATCTGGATCTCCTACCTTTGTGGCAGGGTCCCAAGTACTTGGGCCATCCTCTGTGGCTTTCCCAGGCAGGCCATCAGTAAGGAAGTGGAACAGCCAGGACATGAACTGGTTCTCATATAAGATGCTGTTATCACAGGGGGTGACTTTACTCATTAGGCCATACCACTGGCCTTTAACTTTTAATCCCATTTTCCATGAACTTTTCCAAGTATCCCACATTTATAGAAACTACTTAAGCTTCTCTTTCCCTATAAACCTTCCCATGACCTCATCTGCTGTCACCGGAAAAGCTGTACAATCTCATGACAAATGACTTGTGATATTGCTTGACTTTTTATCCCAATGCTTAGAAGAATTTACAGAGAATATTAACACACAATGTGATAAGCGAGGACATGACCCAGATAACAGAAAATGGTTGATCTGAGCTCAAGGGGCAAGTTCTAAGCCTCAGGGCCAACCCGAGAGGTGCCCTAGCTGGGCCAGTACAGCTCAAGCTCTGTATTGACCAGGCAACAAAACAAAAATAAAGCGACTCTCACTCTCTTTTTTAAAAAGTGAGAGTGTGTCTAACTTGCCTGTGGCTAGCATCCCCGTGCTGGCTGATACATGTAGGACGAGTAGATACAGATGGTTAATTTGCAAAAAAATATATGACAAAACATGGTCATGCAAAAGCGCTTTACCAGTCATAAGCAAACAGGGCGAGGAGAAACAAAATTACAACATAATAGAAGAATCGGATGCATGCAATATCTCCACAGGTAGGCCAAGGAGACAAATCATCTTGGGATGATTATGAGCTAAAGAACTTTGCAGTGGGAGGAAAAGCTTCAACTATGGCAGGCTGTAGTCAGGAAGGAGCAAGACCCCGTGACTGGGATTCTAGAGATGCTTCCATTTGTAAGGAGTCACCTCATCTTTATCACAGCGATGTGTAGGTACAATGTTACACATACGTCAGTTATTTACATTTTGTATGTGTGTCATATTGCAGTCAGATGGGACCTACATTTACCAGGGTACTTGAAAATGTTCAGGGAAAAGGAAACTGAAAGTATTTTATGTCAAGCATAATTTGAAATGCATCTTAAACCATGATGCGTATGTCTTAAGACTGGTTTTTCCCACTAAAATAAAGTGTGTATTTTATTTTTGCACAAGTCTTTTGAAGTGCCCTTGTGTGTAATAGCTACACAGATATTTCTTGAGCTGTTTTCCTTTGAAAATGATTAACATTATCAATATGTGTTATATATGACTGCAGCTTCATCCATTGCTCCAAACACCTATAAAATTCCTACCGTGCATAGCCTCTGCAGTGGATAGTGTAGACACAAGGCTGGTTTGGACACACGGGTGTGCCCGTGTGTTGTACGTATGTCAGCTGGGACAGGAGTCTGACCACAGTGGCTGGCCGAGGTGATGCCGGGCACGTCCCCAACAGGATGACCAGAGGGACCTTTTACTGTATAATAATTGTTGCAGACATTTTATTGAATTTGTAAAATTTAAAGGAAAGAGAGCGTGAGAAAGGGATTTTCCATCCCCCGATTCACTCCCCCAAATACCTGCGCTAGCCAGGGCTGCGCCAGCATGAAGCCAGGAGCCTGGGACTTGATTCAGTTCTCCAGTATGGACGGTAGGAACCCAAGGACTTGGGTGCAGACCCCTCAGGGTAGGAAGCAAAGGTGGGACTTAACCCCACACCCTCTGGGGAGGGGTGGGTATGGACAGCTCAAGCAGCAGTTTAACATGCTTGCACTACAATGCCTGTCCCACCACAGGGGCCCTTATGAGGATCTCCATGGATCTTCCAGAAACAAACCAATAGTGACCAGCACAAAAGCCTGAAAACCCTTCATTCCTAAATACTCACACTGGAGCTTTTGCCAGCAAAGAGAGGTATTATCCTGCAATAGGTTAATAAAACCTAGGCTTCCATTTTTCCCATAGTGATCTATGAATTTTCTAACAGCAATATTCAACAAAAATGAAAAACATCTTAAATAGTTGCCATATAATCTAAATTCATATCCTTTACTTGGTTTACTGCTGAAAATGTACCATTCAGCGTCAGGAAATTGGGAATAGGTATATGGGGCCCATTAAATTAAGCACCACCTCCCATTCCATTATCTTAATAGTAACTTCATAAATCAATCCAGAGGACCCTAATGAGCTGCAAAGCACCCATCAAAACTTTGCAATACATAATGAAACACAAACTGGGGCCCTGGTGCTTCTTCGCATTTAAAGAATCAAGCTAATAAGACCATAAGGGTCCTTTTTCATATCTGGGTTCCATAACCTCAGTCAGGGGTCCCCAGCTTCATTCATTCCAAAAAACCTAGTGCTTTGGTGGCCGGGGGCTCAGTACTTCTCAGCCAATTTGGCACACACTCTATTCAATGGCCCTACAAGAGAAATTCTAAAAGCTGAATTCAACCTTGCAAATATATGTAACATTCACACTACAATTCACTGACCGGCCTATCATTCAGCTACAGCAAAAGAACAGGGCATCCTATCATAGCAGGCAGCCGGTGACACGGTTTTCAAAGACGTCAGCCTCCCTTAGTGCATGCCTTGGGAAGCCACTCACCTGCAGAGGGCTGCAACTGCTAACTTACTTCTTAAATGAGGAGCAAACAGCAAAATGAATGGTATGTCACCTGTGCTGCCAGAGACTACAATCTCCTTCTTGCGAGGGAAGCTGAGATTGTATGACGTGATCTGCAAAGGAGAGGCCCAAGTGGTGCGAGCCTACCGGATACCCAAAGACTCAGGCAAACCTGGTTTCTTCATCCACAGGGTATGGAAGAATATGTATGAGGACTAATTTGTTAATCAAGAAGTGACAGAATCTGTACGTCAACAAAGCTGTGAGGTCCAGGGACTTCCCGTGGCATGCGTAGGATGGAGGTTAGAACACCCACCATGGCCTATTCGCCTGTGGTCAGTCCTGGATGCCACAGGACACTCTGTCCTCAACTTGCAGCCCGGGATCCCTTACCAGCAAGCATTTCTAACCTAAACCACTAGGTTCCTTACTGGTTTACATTTTCAGCTACTGTCCCAAGTCCACTTAAAGCATGTCGTCAGAGAGTGAGACAATTACAACGGCTCGAGAAGCCACACTGCCAAACACATCAATTGGTTCTCACTCCAGGATTTAAAACCTGGTTTTCATTTTCCTTCGCATGCAGCTTAGTTTGTGTTTGTTAATGCGGCCAACCTGTGTTGTGTTTTGCAAGTAGCGTAATGCTTTACTCCAAACTGCTGGAAAAACCTAAATGAGTTTGTGTACCAAGTGTGAACGAACTTACAGGATGATGGCTCGTAGGAGACCTAGAATGCCACAGTGAGCTGTAAAAACATTGGGGGGGAGGGGGAAGGATTTTTAACTAAATGAAAGGTTCTCTGACAATCAAAGAACTTCTGTCAGTTATCTTTTCCACGAGTCTTCAAGTCACAGGTAGACATTAGGGACTTGAAGCAATCGAAAGCTACCCATTAATCAAGCCGCCGAACATTCTGGTCCACCCACGAAAAGCCAAAGCTATAGCAGGGGAGGGCCTGATGCTGCCTGCAGCCAGCCCAACAGGCCTGCCTCGCCCGAGTCAGCCTCCAATCTTTGTGCTTAACAACAAAATCCTTCTCTTTTTAGTGTCCTGTGTCAATCTGGTTACTTTGGAAAGTTTTATTTTTAAGACTCGTCAGCTGCTTTCTTCTGCTTCAAGAAATGAGCGTATGTGGGAGCATTAAAGATGCAGCTTTCCATGACGCTTGCCACAGGCGAGATTTCTCAATTTGTGCAAGTCCAAAGACGAGATAGGTTATTAACTGTTAGTAGGACCCAGTGGTTCCCCTGTAGGAATTGTGTGCGGTTTAACATACAGTACAAATATATGCAAATTAAGCAGGTAAAGGCGGAACTATGCATTCACATTCCTTTCACAATAAATGCTGGAAAAGCAAAGCCAACTTAAATACTGGGTACTACTGCAAATCTCTCCTAGAATTTAATGAATCAATAAAATCCATTTTTTGCGGATATGGGTGGGGGGTGGGATCAGAAATGGTGGGAATAGGAAGAAGGTTAACCGAAGCCATATGAGCAGCTCAGAAAATGGTTACCAGATTCTCAAAAAAAAAAGTCCTTAACACAGAAGTTAGGCCTCTCCTTTGGGAAGAATACCCTGCCCACAATTTGTAATGGGCTCTCTGCCCTTTAAAAAGCACCACTGGCTTTTCATAGGAAGAACAAAAATCAGCAGCTAACGATGGGACCCATCTCCCCATCCTCCTGTCTGAGGCTCGCAAGGCACCTGTGTTCACCACTGATTCATTCACAGCCCTGGGTGATCTGGCTCGCCTGCTAAGGGCGACCATAAAGCTGACATTTGCCAACGATGCATTTCGTTTTGGGACCCACAGTGACTCCAGGCTGAAATCACTGGAGGGCCAGGGTCGAAGTGAGGTGTCAAACTTGAAAGGGAGTTGACTGAGTGAAGGTACAAGCCTTGGAGAAAGTACCGTGCAGATCGGGAGGGGTTCTGACGTGCCTCTGGTGAAACTTCCTTCCAAAAAAAACTAGAAAAGGAAGAGGGTTGTGTTTCTCACAACAGAACAAGAAGGGAGAAAAACACACTGCAAGCTCAAACTTGATTTCAGCACCAGGGAACTGCAACAGGAACAAATAATTAAGGTTCGGGGCAGGGAGGTAAAATCAATTCCAGCTGTGCAGTCTCGGACAAAAGACAAAATGGGAGGCGCCAGCATCCTCCCCCCCACACCCCGGGCTCCTCCTACAGAGAAAACAAAGGCAACAAACAGAACCCCACCACCCCCTCAGGCAGAGTTCTCACTGCAAAAAACTAACTCGAGTATTATTTAAGTTCCAGCAGCCAAGCTTCAGTAGATCAATTACTTCTTCCCAGCCACCTCAAAGAAATGGCGGAAGACAAATTTCTTTCCACTAATTTCTAGGAATAAACAGCCAGGGCATGGTGAAGCAATTGGACACATGTATTTGCAGTGTGAGTAAAATTTTGCTTGCTTTTAAAAAACAAACCTGATCTGCTGGTGAAGGACATCTAACCCACTAAGTCACAAATAAGCAAGAAAACATCTAAATAGCATTTTTGTTCTTCAAAAAAAACCTAGGCATGAGGTGATACTGGTAACTTTCTTATTAGGCATTTTACCTTTTAAATAACAATCTCAGAAGAGGAAGAAGGAAGTTGGTGATTATTTAACTCTTGAAAGGATGAGAAAACTTCAAAACATTTTACGGAAAATGGAATTTTTAAAAATAAGCCTTTTTTGATACAACTAACTTTTGAAATCTACACAGGCGAGGGGTTTTTGGGACTTTCAGGAAAAAATACATATGATCAAAAAACGAACAAACAAACTAGGCGCTAGTGTTAGAAGATGTTTGTACCAATATCAACTTATCTTTTAATTCCCATTTCCATAAACTTTTTGCCCGAGGTCCCCCTAGCTAAGAGACTATCAGAGGCTCTTTCTTGTTTGTGTTGTATCTGGTGAACCTGCTGTGCCAAATAGGTATTAAGTGATCAAAACAAAAACAAACAAAGCCAGATAAACAGAACTCTTCATACATACATCCTTCTGCAGGGAGAGCAACTTCATAAAGGTAGTAACAAAGACCAACCCAACCAAACCACCAAACTTAGGCCAGAGGCAGAATTCTCAGCCCCCTCCAGGAACGATTTCCATTATTCCTGCTGCAAGGTTCCAGGCCACAGTCTGTGATGGGCTGTCAGGGTGAGTGTTAACTGGCAAGCAAGGAAAGCCGCAAATCCCATCACTCATTTGCTGCAACACAAACAATGTCACTATCATACAGCAGTAATGTAGCATGACAGTAAATTGCCAATAAATCATCAACTTAATGCAGCTACAGGAGCTCCTAGGAAAAAACAGTTGAAAGTTCTTTGTGTTTTTCCTAGCCTTTTTGTCCTTGTGCTGCCTGGGGAGGGGCCTGGGAAGGCCCTTGGCTTGGGTGTTTCTCAGGGCGGGCAGTGTGATGCTCTCTGAACTTCCTCTCTTGGTTCAGTGTCTTCCTTAGTGGCCTTGAACCCATGCCTAGCCCACCCATGCCTA
The DNA here is from genome assembly GCF_017591425.1 of Ochotona curzoniae. Classification (NCBI taxonomy): domain Eukaryota; kingdom Metazoa; phylum Chordata; class Mammalia; order Lagomorpha; family Ochotonidae; genus Ochotona; species Ochotona curzoniae. Next base: position 16,190,036 of record NW_024466307.1, read on the forward strand.
GGCTTCCTCGTAAGTGTTGCCTTCTCAAATCAGTTTTAAGTATGATCTATATAGAGCAGCTACAAAATGATAGCAAGCACATAGGGACTTGTGGGGGGTTGGGGGGGAAGAGTGTGCTTCCATCCACTGGTTCACACTCCAATGGCCCCAGCAGCCAGGGCTGAGACAGGCGGGTCCTAGATGGGTGGCAGGGGCCTGAGAATTTGTGTCATCTTCTGCTGTTCTTTCTAGGACACCAGCAGGGAACTAGATCAGAGGTGGAATAGCCAGGACATGAGCTGGGATACTGGTGGCACAGGCTATGCCACAGCTATGGGTCCCTCAAGACTTATTTTTGCAATTAATTTTAAGAGTGTGGGCAGGGACCCCACAGTGTCACAGTGGGTTAAGTATCGCCAACATCCCAGATGAGTAGCCATTCAATTTCCAACTGTTTCAACTCCTACCCAGTTCCTTGCTAAGGAGTCTGGGAAAGCAGTAGAAAATGACCCCTCTGCTTGGGCCCCGGCAACCCATGTAGGAGACCAGGATGCAACTCATGGCGCTGGCTTCAGAAGATTTCTCTCTGCCTTTCAAATAAGTAAGTATCTAAAAAGAAAATAAAAATTGTGAGCAGGCTATTAAATTGAAGGGATGGGATGGGTACGGGTGCCTGACTTTGCACTTAGGACGCAGGCCAGGACGTTCAAGTCCTGAATTGGAGTGCTTGGGTTCGATTCCCAGATCCACTTGTGGCACCTGTGTATGTAGACCTGGGGAGGCAGCAGGTGATGGCTCAAGTAATTAGGTTTTTATTTTTCTTTATAGAGATTCATTTTATTTTTATTGTAAAGGCAGATTTTACAGAGAGAAGGAGACAGAGAGGAGGATCTTCCATCCACTGATTTACTCCCCAAGTAGCTGCAATGAATGAAGCTGAGCTGATCTGAAGCCAGGAGCCAGGAGCTTCCTCCTGGTCTCTTGCACAGGTGCAGGATCCCAAGGCTTTGGCCCGTCTTCTACTGCTTTCCAGGCCTAAGACAGGGAGCTGGATGGGAGGTAGAGCACCCGCGATATGAACTGGCGCCCAAACGGATCCCAGCGGTGCAAGCAAGGGAAGGACTTTAGCCACTAGACTATCACGATGGGCCCGAGGTAACCAGGTTTTAACCACCCCTGTGGGATACCTGGATTGAGCTCTAGCTCTCAGCTTTTGTCTCGGCCTTGTTTCAGTTGCTGTGCGCATTTGGGGAGTGGTGCATTCTCTCTCTCTCTGCCTCTCCAAAACAATTTAGAGAGATGACAGAGCAAAGATGAGGATATGGTTGTACAGAACAGCAGTGGGGCTAAGCTTACAGACTGCCTTCATAGCCCCTGACTGCAGGCACTGTAGTGATGGCATCACAGGGAACTCGCCCCACGGAGGTGGCAGACTCTGCACGGAGCCTATACCATCTGGGGACACTGTGCTGCTGCTACACACAAATGATTCCCACTGCACTCTTCAACATCCTTTCCCATAAACATTGAATAAACATGTACTGATGCAAATCAGTTCTTTTCATAACCAGTAGGCCATGTCCATCTCTCTCTGTTTCTGTAATCTCTGGCGGTTACATAAGTATGTGGGCAGGGATGGTTATTCATTTGGGCTGAAGTCTCCTAATGGAACCCTAGGGGCCTGAACAAATGCATGGTCTCTCTTTAGAAGGCTAAATTTTACCAAGGACAGACTCCCTGGGCACTAGGATTACACATTTATCTCATACCAAAAATGCCTTTCTTGATGAGGGCTTTTATGTGGAGAGTGAATAAAATCCAAACCAGTCCTAGGGACTCAGTTCTACTTAGCCGGATTGTCTCTCAGCAGGGCCAGTAAAGTTGGCTACAGTGCCTTCCTGTCCATCACTCCCCAGCGCAGTGACCAGGGTCTTCTATCATCTGGCCTGACCTTGACTTCTTTCCTTGTCTCTCCCACCCTTTTCTGTTCAGTTGAATAGATAGCCCCAGTAAAACTGGAAAGGAAACTCAGCCACCTCTCACATGACCTTCCCATCAGCCTCTCAACATGCCAGCCTTCTCCGGCCACTGGAGAGATGTGCCCATTTATGCAACACAATCACTCCCTTCTGGATGCTAACAGAGATCTGTCTCTGCCTCCTTCACAGTCCCTGCTGTGCATGGATTCCAGTCCTGCACCCTATTCTGTTTTGGCTCAGAGCTGCTATTACATATTGATTGCTGCCACTAGACTTCTAGGTTCCCAAGGTAAGAGTTATTGGGCTTAGCTCATGAGTTCTTGGTTCTGGGGATTCCATTGCTTTGTTCATACGCTGGTATTCAATAAACATTCAAATAAATGTTTTTTTTTTTTTTTTAAAGACACACTTTATGTTTGTTTGACAGGCAGAATTACAGAGAAGAGAACAAAGAGAGAAAGAGAGGTCTTCCGTCAGCTGTTTCACTCCCCAAATGACACATACACACACAAAGAGAACAATCTCTTCCATTGGCCTAATTCCCAATTATGCATAACAGTTCTTAGCTGGAACCAAAAACTTAATCCAGGTCACCTATGTGAATGGCAAGGACTCAACTATTTGAGCTATCACCTGCTGCCTTCCACGGTCTACAACAGCAGGAAGCTGGAACTGGGAATGGATCCAGTACCGAGGGACTCTGACAGGAGATGTGGGCTTCCTCTCTGCTCTTCGTTACTAGGATAAACACCCTCTCCCCAGGCTACATGTTCATCATGTTGGCTGAACATGCACCAACGCTTAGGATTAGGGAGAAAACAGGAGAGACATAAACAGAGGGGAAGAAGCTAATGCCAAGTGCACTGAGAATTTGATTTTTTCCTCTCTCATATTCTTGAGGGAGAATACATTCCCTCTCTGCAAGATCCATCTTGCAGAATGATCATGAACATTGATCTGTGAGGCACCTAAAGTCATAGAGATAGCCCCAACTCAAACAGGTAGCACTGGAACATCTGAAAGAGTATGTGGCCCCAAGAAATGAGTAAATGAGAGGAATATGCCCACAAAAACTAAGCAAATAATAATTCAGATAGGGACTGCAGACCCATCCAGAGGGCGGGAGAACCAAGGCAATGTGAAGCTAGAACCCAGGGAACAAAGTGTTTCTCTCCGCCATGGCAAGAAGCAGCACAGTGTGGGAGGCTTCCTCCTGGGGGTAAAGTCATCCAGACTGAGATCCCTGGGTCATGAAGAAGCCTCTGCCAAGGAAGGCATCTCAGACAGGACACGAGAGTGCAAGCCCCAAATGGTGCTGAGAGCTGTAACTAGCCTTCAACCACAGCGGAGCAGAAAACTGAGTAGAAGCGCTTTTAAGAGAATCAAAACCACAGGACTGGCATTTCTTGGGTAAAAAAACACTTGTGAATGTGGAACTTTGCTGCGTTTAAGTGGAAGACAACTTTGGCCAATTTGAATAAAAGGTTGGGCATGTAATTCCAATTTAAAACGTAATGGAGTAACTGATTGAAGTGAAATCTTAGGTTTTTCATATAATTTCAATACATTTAAGAAAGCAATAGGGCATCATATTTTCAAGTTCAATTTATAATGATAAAAACAACTCAAGCACTTGGTATGATTTTACAGTGAGAAAACTGAGATTTTTAAACAGGTTAAAAATACATACAATCTTTAAGTTGAAATTAAAGTGATTTATGGAGTGAGTTAAATTTGTCAATGGAAAAATATTTTAATTTACTAGGATTTTCCTTTAGAACATGATTAATAAATTCAATTTGAGTAGGCCAAATTTGAAATTGTTAGGAAGATTTTTTCTATTTATATAAGAAGTCAAATATCAAATTTTAAATCCAAGGTACCCTTCTAAATGGTCTTTCCAGGGTGAGTGTTGTGTGTAATAGATTAAGCCTCTGTTTGGGATGCCCACAGCCCACGCTGAAGGGCCTGGGACTGTATATACTTCTGATGATTGGTTTGATATAAAAGTTATAGAGGGAGGGGAGAAAAGAATATTCTGTCTGCACTGATGGCCACAATGGCAAGAAACTGGAGGTTACTCCGGGCTGAAACCAGGAGCCAGGTGTCAGGAGCTTCATCCGAGTCTCTCACATGGGTGCAGAGGCCCAAGCACTTGGGCCATCCTTGGCTGTTTTTCGCAGGCCATTAGCAGGGAGCTGGATCAGAAGTGGAGCAGCCAGGACAGGAACGATAGCTGTCAGGGATGCTGGCATCTCAGGTGATGCTCTGCCAGCTCGGTCCCGAGGCCAGCCCTGAGGTTCCCTTCTGACGCAGCTTTCGGGCAGTGTGCCTGGGAAGCAGCAGCAGATGGCTTGGATCCTTGGCACCTGATCCGCATGGTGCCCTGGTCAACGTGGCTTCAGCTTGATCCAGCCCAAGCAGTCAAGTATTTGGGGACTGAACCAGGGGATGGTAGACCTTGCTCTCATTCTGCCTTTCAAATACATAAACAAATCTTTACAAAAATAATCTTCCTTAGGAACAAAACAAGGATGCTTGCGTGAACTAAACAGTCATGTGATGCCTGCCTTTTAGGTCAAGGTCCAAGTGCTCCTTCAGAAAATGGCTAGTTGGGAGGGGGTGGGGAGCTGGCATGATGGATTAGCCGGCATCCCATATAAACGCTGCTCTGCTTCCCATCCAGCTCCCTGCTTGTGGCCTGGGAGGGCAGGTGAGGTCGGCCCAAAGCCTTGGGACCCTGCACCCATTTGGGAGACCCAGAAGAAGCTCCTGGCTCCTGGCTTTGGCTCAGTTCAGTCCTAGCCATTGCAGCCAGTGGGGATGCAGACTACTCTCACTCCCCCTGTATCTGCCTTTCCAATCATCATCATCATTGTCATCATCATCATCATCATATTTAAGAAGGAAAAAGAAAAAGAGAAAGAAAGATAAAGGAAGAAAGAAAGAAAATGGAAGGAAGGAAGGAAGGAAGGAAGGAAGGAAGGAAGGAAGGAAGGAAGGAAGGAAGGAAGGAAGGAAGGGAAGGGAAAAGCAGTTCCAGGGTTGACAGCCCAAGCCATCTCCTATTTCTTAAACCACACCAGTTCCCTGAAAGTTGTATTATATTTGGTAGTTAGAGATTTGCTTATTTTCTGGTCTGCTGTCTGGTTCCTAATTAAGCTGTAACTTCCAGAAGTAAGAACTATTTGTTGCTTTAATACAACACAGTATTTCCACAATCCAATATAAGGCTTGGCACAAAGCAGGCAGCCAACAATTGTCTTCGAAGGGAAGAATAAGAAATGAACTGAGAACTGAGTGAGCCGGAAATATTTCGGTCCATGTATTACAAAAACTAAACAAAAGTATCAAGGGACTCCTGAAACCTGAGATCTTCGCAATTGATTTGCTGTGTTTTTCACTCCCCGTAAATATTGCTTTGATATTTCCTCTTGCTAACGCATGGAGCAATCTGCAGCTGGCTAGATGAAAACTTCACTGGCTTTATTGCTACTGCAAACTTTCTGAGGGAGTTGTTTACAATTTCATCTGCTAGAAACCCTAGTTTAGCAAGTAGATAATGCGCACAGGGTAGCAAAAGGTTGATCAGTTGTAACTTTAACATGCAATATATTACATCAATCAATGGTACATGAAACATCTGTAGCAATGGAGAAAAGTATAATCACCCTTCAACTAGGTTTCTGTTTTTCAAATAATTTGTGAGCATGCAAAAAGTATTCTACCCACTGGCCATGACACTAACCCCCCTCCTTTCTCTTCCTGTCATATAAATAGGAAGATTTGCTGAATCTCTGGCATTTGGGGACAAAATCTAGTCTATTTTTCCTGTGCCTAGCAAAAGAAGACTCTTGGGTTCTCATTCTATTCTGAGAGGTCTCGGCTGAAACTGACTTAGATATTTGCTAATTACAAAACTCAATAGTGGCTTTTCCTTATTTGGTGCAACTTCTATTTCTATTCTTTAACCTCCGTTTGACAAAGATTAAAAAATCTCAACAGAAACAATGTAGAATTTGTAAGAGCAACCTGTCCCCCTGTTAATACCTTGTGACCCTCCAGATGCAAACCACCACCACGACCACCCCCACCCCGATTCCTCCTTACAAACCATCCCTTGTGCCGGTGGGATACAGGGAATTACGCCAAAGATGCTCAGATAAGCCAGGAGCAGATCCTCCCCCTCCTTTTCCGTACTGGGAAAATGTATGTCAACCCGAGTTACCGGGAAATCAGGATTCTGAAGGACAGTACTGCTGGCTGCTTTTTCGCAGGCCAAGCCCCTGGGTTCAGATCCTTTCATTTCGGTGAAAAGATCATTAGCAGGCGGCTCCAGGGAAGTGGGCCCTCCTGTACGTGTGCTGCTTTGTTATGAATATGGAACAGACGGGGCCAAATCTATCTGCTCCATAGGAACGAAAATACTTACAACCCAGCTCTCTCTGTTAAAGACTCTACTTAGCTCCTTTATACCATCGGCTTTCTGTGCACTGCTGTGAGGTTCTGACTTTAGAGAAAAAGGCACTTCATAAAAGCAACAGTTCTTCCTCTTAAACCAAAGTGGCCTAAGAACTAAAGAAGATGAATACGCGGCTGCAGCCGCAGGACTCCTCCGATATATGCAGATATTCAATTAGGGGTGCGTGTGTGCGTGCGCCGGTTGGCGTGGGTGTGTGCGTGGAGGAGGAAGACTGGCTCCAATTCTGGTAAATGTCTGCATTAAAAAACAACACGGAAATACGGAGGCAAGCGATGAAGATGTCATGTTTCTCATTAGGAGGATGGGATCTAATTGCTCTAGCATAATAAAGTGCCAGGATTTAATTTTGTATGTATGTGTGTAAGGCCAGAGAGTACTGTCTCCAGCAAAAAAAAAAAAAAAAAAGGACTATGGCCAACAAACTCATGCAGGCAAATATAATTAGTAATTAAAACCATACCGCCAAACAAAGGTTCTAGGAGGTTTCCTCCCCATGACAAATAGCCGTCATTACTTGCCCTCTCCTGTCCATTTGCTTTTAGAATGCGAGAGAAGTAAACATTGCAGCTGAAACTGACACATGACTGATTGATCACCCAGATGGGCCAGCAGACTGACGACCAAGGCCATTCCTCCTCCGCGCTCTTGCTAAGACGCACGCTGGCAGAGTCCGGGCCGTGCGCCGGGCTTTGAGCCCAGGCACACCCATGCACGGGCACTGCCCATTGCTAGCCACAAGGCCGAAGGAGTGGCCGCCGGATTTCATTACATTTATTATCCTGATACATTGAAAGTCTGGCTGCCTCTTGGAAGATAATTGAAAAAAGAAATTCTGTGGCAGGAGGCTTTGATTCTGACTAAATCAAGTCTTGGGGCAAATTTCCTCCTGCCGGTGGAGGCACAGCTTGCCTGAAGTCGTAACCTTTGTGGGAAGAAAGGCACGGCCCTCCAAGCAGATCATGAAGCAGATGTTTTATGCCAAATCAGAGTCTGGGGATACGTAGGCTACTGCAAATAAAACTCTTCTTCTGTCTGTTCAATCATTTCAATTCCCTGCAGTGTGAAATATGAACTTGCCAACAAATGGCCAGCGTGCTGTGCCTCGCAGCAGGGGGGGAACGTGCCACAGCTGTGCCAGAGACGGCAAAACTGAGCCGCGCATGACATGTTCATTAGTTCCCTCAACCGCTGGGGCCCCGCACCCGGCCAGCCTCCAGAGCCACGCGCTGGGGGGCTCACGCAGTGTTTATGACACCCCAAAGAGTTCAAGACACGATGTCTACCCCAAAATGAAGAGAGCGCTTTGAGGACCCCGGGAGGCTAGTCTTAAAAACAAGAAGCCAGAACAGATCCTCTATGGGCATGAGTGGCTAGGAAAAAAAAGCGTCTGCCAATGATTACAGGTTTTTTTCCCCTCTGACTTTATTAGCGCCCAGCTCTGTAAGTGGCCTCCACATGTATATTAATATATAATACATAATATATTAATATACAACATATAATATATTAATATATAACATTGCATAATATAATATATAATATATTAATATATAATATGTATGTAATATGCTTTGTATGGCAAAGCACCTTGGAGAGTCTGACCTGAATGAGAGCATTGCAAGGGCTTCCCCTTGGTCAGTGAGATGGACTTGTGAAAACCACCCAGCTCTTCTGTTGCAGGAGCCCTCCAGTGCACTACAGCCTTCTAGTTCATCCCAGCCCTACAGTTCCACCATGACCCTCTGCAGCCCATGGGACACAGCCCACACCCTCCCAGCTGTAATCCTCCAGTCCATCATAGTTGTATTGTGAGATTATTATTTTTTTTCCAAAGGTTATTCGCGTGCTTTTCAAGTTTTAATCAGGAACTCCCTAAATAGAAGTCATTTGCATGGGTAAACATTCGCTGGCTGTAGCAGTTAGCAGAATCTCCTCTTTGTGCAGGACTATTTTTAAAGGAAAATAAACCTTTACGTGGAACAATGATCAAGACCGAGCTCTGTGTCATGTATTAAAACTGTTGAAGCTACTCCATCTTAAAACAGCCCAGGAGCAGAGTTTATGTTGGATGATGGGTTGGAGGACTTCCACTCATGCAATCCAATGCATGACCTAAACCAAAAGGACTATCTCAAGAAATGAAATCGGTTTGAAATAATTTATTATTCTGAAATGAGGCCAAAGAAATACACACGGTTCAAGCCTGAAATGATAGACTATTATCTCCAGGAAGGGTGAGTTCTCATTAGGGTAGCATTTCTGAATGAATGTTGCATTCAATAAATCTGCCGCAGGATGGTTACAAATGATTGCTTTAAGAAATTAACATCCAGACTCGGCTTTTTTATTTTTAGGATTCTTTCGACACCAACGACTCTAGAAAATTATTTCTTTCTAGTGCTTCCTTTTGTCTATTTAACTTGACCAAATAAAATAGGAAATAGGAAATTATTTCATTGATATGCAGCCGGACAGAAGGGAACTGCATCTAGGGATGGAAAATCCAACAGGAGTTTTGTAATGACTTTCATCTATCTACTATTTCTGTGTCCCAGGCACTGTGCCAGGTTTACTGACTTTAATCCCCCGCACAGTTCACCGGCGCAGGTATTATTATCCGCATCTTAGAGACAAGGAAACTGAGGCTTAGACGGGATAAAGGGTTGACCAGTGCCAAGCATTGCTAATGGAAGGCAGACCAGACTATTCACGCCAACTTTCTGATGCCAAGATGATACAACCTCAGTTTACAGTATAAATCATACAGTTCTTCATGTCTGCTCTACTGCAAATATGTTTCATCATTTCCCAGAAGCTCTCAAAAGTCCTTCCAAAAGAAGTTGGGGCAGGGCAGGGCAGGGCAGGGGCCAGTAAACTTGGTAGAATTTGGGAGTGGTTTCAGAAGGACACTCGGCAAGGGTCTGGCCTGCAGACACTTGCCTTCTGCATACCTCCCAATCAGGAGCATGTCAAGAAAACTATCTACCCTATGGAATCCCAAGTATCCCCTGTGTACCACAATACGAGGAGAGAGCAACCAGTGTTCCAAAAGGAAAATGCGCAAACCTGGCAAGGTTCTAGGAACCCATGCGTGGGTGGGAGGAGAGATTTCTTAGCCTGGCCCTGCTGTCTCCCATGCCTGGAATCTGGACAGCCCTGGCACACTCCCACTCTGAGGTGTCTCAGCACTGGCCAGTACGATCAGCAAAGCAGCTGGCACAGGAACCACAAAGCAACTTGGAAAGCACCAGTGCCTTTTCTCCAAAGCCACTGACGAGGCTCTCTGCCTGGGGCAGAGGGGGCTCACTGAGACCCAATCCATCCTCCCGCTTACATCTTCCCAGAGTGAGGGGCCTCTCCAGACGCCCTCTGAAAAAGAACAGATGCTTCGTCTCCATCCACAAAGCAGAATATTCTCTCGGTATCCAATAAGGATAGAGTTACGGATAGCATGTGCCCAGGGTAACTCACGTCTCCCGGTCAGCCTGTATAAAATAGATGCTTGAAGCAGCAGTCTGCCTTCTCCTCGCCCTGCTGTATTTTCCTGACGGCTCTCACCGCCGACCACACATATTTCATGTTTGCCTATGGGCTCCTTTAGCCCGTGTCTGGTCCCTTTCCCCCAGGGTGGCGCAGGTTGTTCCAAAGCAAAGCCTTCGCCTATTTTTCTCTCTGTTACATTCATAAGCTGTAAAATCCTCCCTGGCCAGCAGGATGCATTCAATTAACCTCTATTGAATGAAATTAAGAAAGACAGGAAAGAACAGAGGAATTGAAGACAAAGTCATCCCAAGAAATATGTTCCTTTGTTCACTCATCCACAGTAAATGCCCTCCAAAGCAAAATCGGGGGTAGGAAAAAAAATCCAGCGACACGACCAACAAAATCCAGTTGTTGGGAGAGGGAATCCAACCCTGGAGTCCTTATCAGAAGAGCTGGTTCTTTTCCCCGCTCCTGGCTCCAGCCTGCTGCCAATGTAGACCTTGAGAGGCGGCAGTGATGTCAGCAGTCAGGGTCCTGTCACTCAGAAGACAGACCCGGGTTGACAGTCTGGCTTCTGGCTCCAGCCCAGTCCCAGCTGTTGTGGGGTATCTCAGGAGTGAACCAGTCCATGGGAGTTTTCTTTTTCTCTGCCATTCCCGCTCCCAAAGACAGATACTTTCAAAAGAATCAGTCCTTGAGTAGGCAAATAAGTTTTCTGCAATGCAAGCAGGTCCTTATGTGTGCTACACATATGAATAAGTGACTTCATTTTGAAGTTGGAGCAAGGCTTTACTTCACAGCCAGTTAAGCCGCACTAAAGCATTATTTATATAAAACAAAATGACTTTAGTGAGGCTTTGAAAAAAATCTTGCACGAACAACTTGCCGGTTGTTCCCATGGCATTTCTGTGAAGGTTGAAGATGATGGCAAAGTATCAACAAGGCTTCAAGCAAGAGTGAGGAGGGGCTTTGCTTTTTCCTTGGTGCTTTGCTTAGAGTCAGACTGAGCCGCAGCCACCTTGGTTGGTCTGAGTTAGAACAGGGGCAGCATCTTACCATCACCATCATGAACATCCTCAGACCCATGGGGAAGCTCAAATCACCGAGCCATCGCACTCAGATTGGTGAACTTCATGTCCCCGTGGTTCTTAGAAATCAAGTTGCAGTAGTTTGGAGAGCCAGTGGAAGTGCAGCCCAGCTCACCTGCCTCAGGCATCTACAGGCTCACGTGGTGCACACACTTAGCAAAAGAAGAGACAAGTGTTCACTCACACTCCTAGGGACTGGACCAGAGCAAAGGAATCATCCTCAGGAGTTCTCTTACATCCTAAGACCCAAATGACTGGATCTGAATAGTTAACGAATTTCTATTAAAGTTGGTTCTGCTAAAAGTTATGCAACAGTGTAGTTAAATTTGTATTTCCTGAGCATTTTTAAAAAAAGATTTATTTATTTTTATTGAAAAAGCAGATATACAGAGAGGAGGAGACACAGAGAGGAAGATCATGAGTGTGTTGGTTCACTCCCCAAGCTGCCGCAACAGCCAGAGCTGAGTCAATCCAAAGCCAGGAGCCAGGAGCCAGGAGCTTCTTCCAGGTCTCCCACACAGGTGCAGGGTCCCTAGGCTTTGGGCTGTCCTTGACTCCTTTCCCAGGCCACAAGCAGGGAGCCGGATGGGAAGCGGGCTACAGGGACTAGAAGTGGCACCCATATGGAATCCTGGCATGTGCAAGGCAAGGACCTTAGCCACTAGGCTACTGAGCCAGCGCCCCTGAGCATATTCTTACAACACATGTCAAACCAATGTGTCTAATGCTCTGATGTGTCTAATACACTGATGTTCCTTTCCTAGAAAAGGTCATTTTACTCATTTAAATAACCACGGAAGGTTCTGGTGACTGTATCTTCACCTCCGACACAGGGATGGCCGTGGCTTTGATTTATTTATTTTTTTTTCTCAGATATATCGTCGGACACAGTCTCAATTAAGGTATTAAAGGGAAGTAGGAGGCACTTTGCAGTGCTCCGCTTCATGATTCTATTTCCAGAAAGCACAGGGGTGAAGAGTGGGAGCTGTCTGTGAGAGGCATTTGAAAAACTAATGAAGTTAGCGAAGAGTTGTTTCTTAGAAGTAGTTGCCAGCTGCTTTGCTCCACAGTGCAGTGTCACGGTGCCGAGCGTGAGTGTGGCCAAAGCCGGACCTCCCGCCACAATCTCCCCTCACACCACACAGCCACGCACCACACACCATCTCAGGAAGGAAGAGATTTATACAATTTTAAATCTCAACTCTCCAGCATCAAGAATTCCATCTTAATCTCCAACAAATCTTTTTCCCACAGCTATCTTTTCAAAATTTTCAACTATTTTTTGGTCCGTACCATCCATCTGATCCTGAAAAGTATATGTAGACTAGATTTTCAGAAAGCAAATCATTTTTTTAAATGCTCTAGGGCTGTAGAAGAGAATTTCATTTTTGTAAACGAACATCACTCTGCAATTTATCTTTCGTAAAATCCTAATTTTCACATGTCATGCTTGTTTAAAATGATATAGTCCTGTTTGGATTGCCTCAAGGGGATAAAATCAACATTAATTATTTCTTTCTCCCCTGTTTCAGTTGAAAACTACCTCCAGAACAGGGAATCAGATTTTTAGAAATAACCTGGTAGCATCCGCCTTGCCACTCCCCTGACAGCTGCAGAGATCAGAAACTCCAGCCAGCAGAACCCTCCTGTGCATGCCTGGCTGGGCTCTGAGCCTTGCACAAATGCTGCCGGAGGGTGCCCTGAGTTCCCCGGACTCCCCCCAGACAGGTCACTGCATCCTCCATCCGCTCCGTCCGTGCGCCACCACTTTTATCATCGGAAAGAAGAGATCTGAAGTCCTTGCTCCCAGCCCCTTACATTCTAAAGAAGAAAGTTGATTTTTTTTTTTTTTTCAAATCAAAATCCCATCAGTGTTCTTTGAACAATAGGACCCTGGGCAGGTGTTCAACTGCATATCCAGCTCGAGTACAAAGGCATTCATGCTGCTCAGGGGACAGGCTCAGTGAGGACCTTCTGGGAAACTGGATGCACTCGCCAATCTAAAGGGGGTCCTTGACACCAGACAGTTCAAAAAAACATTTACAGAATACCTCTGTTCACCCTGGAGCTCGAAGGACAGGATCACGCCCCCTCATGGCTTGTTGCTGCACTACCAACGTTTGGCATGTGGGGGAACATCCTACATATATACTTCCCAGATTAGTTTCAGAAGATGTCCAATCACGGGAATCTTTTAGACTTGGCAGTCAGAGTCCGGCCATTAGAACAGTGCCAACGTCAACCCCAGCAACCGGCCTGTGAACACTCAGGACTTGGGAAGGGTCAGAAACATGATGGCAGGTGCCGTTGTATAAGCACCATGAGGCAGACCGTAGAGCAATAAAATACCAGACCTAGGAGGTACTCCTGGATAGTACAAAGCTGGTGTCACTCACCACAGGAACAGGATTATTCGTGATCAGAACCAACTTCGCGGGCATAGCAGGCTCTAACCCCAGGCTCAGTCAGTCTTGAGGTACTGCTTAATGTTTTCATCAAAGAGTGAGAGATGGACTGCAGTATAGGCTTGTGAGCATAATTACTGGAGTGGGGGGTTAGCGGGCCCTTGAAGCCAAGTCATGAAATGGTCCATCAAATGGAATGAAGTTCAGAGAAAACAACATCCTGAGCATCCTCTAAAATCGAAAGCCTCGTGCCTGCCCCACGCACAGAAGAGCAGGTCGGCCACAGATATTTCTCAGGAAAAGCAAAACTCACAACAGGCTGTCAATCGACTGCCTACCTAGAAGAGCTAATCAAAAGTTTTGTTTTCATGCTCTGCATTTAGATTCAAGCTTCACATTGCAGAAGGGTGGCGAACTTGACATGAAAAACTTAAACCAGGTCTTGTAGGAACAACCAGAGGAGTTGCAGTGACATCATTATCCACATGTGCCTGAGACTTTTTTTCTTTTTTGATGGACAAGCTGAATTAGCCCGGCCCTCTCTGATGAGGATGTGGGTTCAAGGACACAGCACGTCTGGTTACACTGACCAGACAGACCGGATGACGTATGGTTTTTAAAATAGGCTTCACATATGTCCTAGTTGCATACTTTAAATCTGAATGGGATTTTTAAAATAATATGACTTGTGGAAGATGCAAGAAAAAAGGCTTGCTGAACACTGTAATATATACCATTCGCTGTCTGGATAATTACAATACGTAGTTTCATCTTTAAGCTCCCTAAGAGCCTGATGGAAGAAAATATTACTTTAAATTTTAACAGAAACGTAAACTTCACCTCATACAGCGTTTCATAATTTTCTAGTTCCTTGGAACCATTTGGGAATTCCCAATCAAGTCCAATTTCCTCCTTTACATTTCAGGTAACCTGCTGATTTATGGGACTGGTTCTGGGTAGAGCTCCTGGGGCAGCGGCAGAAGGGAGACTTAACCTTGTCCATTCATTTTCTTAGATATTACGCTGACGCCCGTAGAAGAAAGACAGAAATGAAGAAATTGGATGTTTCTCATTCTTAATCTAGGAGTCTTAGCTTTTGTATATTATCTCCATCATGAGAGAGAAAAAGAAAAAAACAAAAGATAGGAAACAAAAACAACTAAATCTTAGTTGGAAAACGTGAGCCATACTCCTTAATCTGTTAAAATCTCAAAGTTCCAAAATGATTCGACAAATGTAAAATCATTGGACAAAGGTAAAATACTACTGCAAACAAGCCAGGAATATAAATGGTAAGTTGATGCTTGTGTCTGCCACACTTAGAGGATTTCTTCTAGAGAGTTTTAAATTTTGTTTTGACCCATTCCACACATTACGCACGATGATTCATCAACAAAATACACTGTCGTTTTGGCCAGTCCAGTGTTTGTTTGTTTGTTTTTGTCTATTCAGCATCATCGCTCATCCTCCTTAGGACAAAAACAAAAACCAAACAAGACAATAAGCAAAATTTGAAAAGCTCCACTTGCTTTTATTACATGCAGTTTGGGGGCTGTCAATCACACTACTCTATTTCTCCCAAAGGATAGCAATAAAGCAGTGAAATTTCTTCTCCCAGGAACTTGGATTCCAAGCAGAGCAACACAGCAAGGGAGACGAGCTGACGCTGAGGAATGCAGTGGTGCCAGGGGTGAGGTCCTCCAGCTGTGTTCATTGCTCCCACCCCTAGCACCATTCCTGTCCATGCGGAGGCCTGTTTTCCAAAGCATCAACATCTTACTAGGGGAAAAGACTCTCCTACGTGTGCTTAAGTTCATCTACAGTTGCTAAATGTTGACTGCAAGTGGGGGCACTCCATGAATGAGACGAAGTCTGTGGCAAACTGGAATGAAAACATGCTTATTTTATGGCAAAAAAAAAAAAAGGAAACTAATGACAACGCTTTTTCATGGTATACGTCTTTTCATAGACTTTATAAATGCCCTGTATATAGTACTGGTATATTCTGGATGGGGCATTATTACATGTTCATAATTATTCTAAGGGTCACATGTGTGGCAATAAATTATTCCCAAGAACAGACACAATTATTAAAAATCAGTATTAAAAGTTAACTTGCATGTTCTTGATAAACACCCAGAATTATGTAGGAATTTTGTTCATTTTCTCTACTAGTAAGACTTCATGAAGTTTATTTTTATTTATTTAAGGGCAGATTTTACAAAGAGGGAAACAGAGAAAGATTTTCTGTCTGCTGGTTCACTCCCCAAGTGGCCACAATGGCCAGAGCTGAGCTGAGCCAATTGGAAGCCAATCCAAAGCCAGGAACCACGAGCTTCTTCCAGGTCTCCCACGTGGGATACAGAATCCCAAGGCTTTGGGCCATTCTGCACTGTTTTCCCAGGCCATAGGTAGGGAACTGGATGGGAAGTGGAGCAGCCAGGACAGAAACTGGTGCCCATATGGGATCCCGACGAATGCAAGCTGAAGATTTAGCCACCAGGCTATTGCACCGGGCCTGAATATATATGAAGTTTTTAAAATATCAGTTGAGTGACGCCCACCCACCATGAGAGGCAATTGATTAACCTGTATTTGATGGGGGAGTGGAGCACATGGCCCCCTGTGGCGTCTCCACTGCATAATTTTATCAGGAAAGTGACAGCCCATGCTTTTCCTTGCCACCTTGAATTGAAAGGGAATGAACTGTAAAATATGGATTTCCGCCAATGAATCGCCAAACCCATTCATCTTTATCTAAGGGCCCATAATAGCAGTTTGTTCTCCATAGCAGGTGGGGGAGGGAGAGAAAGTGTCTTCCAGAAAGCACTTTGGCAGTCAATCTGGTTGATAATAAAACTTGATGAAACATCTGTGATTAATATTAATTCTAATTCTCTCCTTAATGGATAATTGTGCAAAAGATAATTTACCCTGTTTCATTTAGGCTACAGCTGAGTTTCCCAATTTAGGAAAAGAACATTTCTCCATGTTGTTCAGGTATAAGACTCAGCGGGGGGGAAAAAAAAACAGGTGCACAAAATCTGCCAACAGTCGAGCAATTTTTTTAGTTAGCCCTTGAAAATATTTTATATGCATAAAACTGACCACTGTAGACTTGGATGCTACCCAAGGAATGGCCCTCAAAGTGACTGCACTTATATTTCTACATCTTTAGCACAGTCTAACACTAAACGGACCCCAGTGAACCGACTGAATACCTTATGAACTGAGTTAACATATTTTGGCCAGATTTGATTCTGCAAAGATTGTAAAGGAACTGTCCCATGAGTAAATGACAGTGAGCTATTTCTGACCACTAGTGTATTTCAACCTAGTTGATGATAGGAACTATTTCTGACACATGCAAATGGACAAATGTATAATTTAAAGCACCCATAAAAATTTGTCATGGAAGCCACCATTAATTTTGATGGAAACTAGAAAAGTAACTAATCGCCCTTCAAATATCAATATTAAGAATACCATTTATTAAACGAGCACCTCCACTCACTTTGACACCTTGAGGCAAGGGTGGAAGCCAGCCCAAATGGCCAGACCTAGTCAGCACTGGGATGAAACCTCACTTTCCTCAAACTCATCCTAAGTATTTCTCTATACTTAATCGTATCTTGAAAAGGATCCTATGAAATAATGAATTTATTTTCTAGGAATTAGAGTGTGTCACATAATTTTTTAAAAACATGAGTGCTGTCTAACCCAATATGTAAGTGATAAACAGTGATTAAACACATGGCAGTTGACCTTTAATCATAACCTTTTCATCGGGTGCCAGCTGATATCAAACAAGAGCAAACAAGCTGACAGGCACAGAAGGTCACACACACGAGGCACTGCCTTCTGCACCGCACTTTACCAAGTGCTTGCGTCATTCTGGGGCTCCCACATGCTATTATCACTTGTTTTCTTGCCTGATTTCCTCTTCTTGATTTTTCCATGGCTTTCTGACTCTTCCTTTCATTTCCATCATTTATCACTTTGCAAAAGAAATTCATTTGAGAACAAAAATTGTGCCTGCCCCTGCCCCCCAAAACCCCGACTCACACAGTTATGGGTGCTGGTGTACGTGAGCCGTGTCAGATCGCATTTGATTTGTGGATGAAGCAAAGGAGACAGACGGCTCAGAGAGGCAGCAGGAAGCTCTTCTAGAATCGGCCTGAGCAAAGGAACTTGCAGAATCTTAATCTAGCACAACCCCTCCCCAAGCAGAGTTTCCAAGATTTCACTAGAGTTCCCAAAAGAAATCCTGTCTCTTTTCTACATGGAAGCTGTGGCTAAAAAGACCCTTTCGTCACTCCAATCTTCCAGGACTGCCTCTTGCATCTGATCTCATTTGACACTAGAATTTCTAACATGTGGTCTGGTAAGCTGCAGGAAGAACTTTCTAGAAATGGATGCCCACAGTGCCATCACCTAAAATTGCAGACTGAGACATCCTGCAGGTGGGTTCCAGGAACCTGTATTTTTATCCTCTCCCCTGCAGGTGGATCACTAAAAAAGGAATGGTACTCGGAAACTCAAATTCCACCTTGCTCTTCAAATCAGTGCTTACATCCTTAACTAATTCAGGGCTTACATCCTCAGCTAACTCTTCCTCCTCAAAGAATCTCTTTTGCACAGACAGTGCTAACCTTGCAATGCGCTTTGCTTCCCTTTCGCCTTCATTAGCACACGCATATAACTTTCCCATTTCGAATTGGGAGCCCCTGGAAGACGAACATTGCCTGCGTACTTTGCACTGTTGCTCTGCACTGCGTACTCCACGGACCTGGAGGGTAAAGGCCGCTCAGGAAGTACTGGTGAACTGCTTCGCTCACTGGGAAGTAATCCTTCCTACGGAAGTGTGTCCTTCTACGGCAGCTGCTGATTCGGTTCAGATATAAGCAAGTGCCAAGCATTGACATCCCCAAACAGAGTTTAAAAAGTGAACTAATATACCTTTTGGAATATAAACAGTTCAGGAAACACTTGCAACAAATCTTCTAAAGTGGACTTTAAGAACAACTCTGGCTGAAAAGGTCAGAAATTGTTATTTGATTCAACTAATGAACCAGCAAATGTTATTGATTTAGCAATTTTGCTTAATATAAACATCATAGGAGTTTATGCAAAAAAAGAAAATTAAAACTCTACAGCTATGGCAGAGGAGCTAAAGGCAATATAGAAATGACAAAAATCCATATAAGAGGTATTAATACCTCTGGGAAAACTTTCTTCATAATTTTTCTTTACCAGTATTATGGCTGCAGTAAGCTTTTGAACATTATTTGCCTTTCATGGATAAGAGTTAGAGCATGAACTTTGGTGTCAAAATGCATTTGCTCAAATTTGGACTCCACGTACAGGGAAAGGGTGATTTCAGGCAAGTTATTTGACCCATGAGCCAGTTCTCTCACATGGCAGCTGGGAACATTAGAAGTGCCTAACACAGCTGTGAAAGGTACAGATAAGATAATATATGCAAATCTATAGAATAGGTATGTGGTCATCACCTACCAGCTATTAATATGTAATCAGCAAGAGGCTCTCATTGTGCTAAGCCACCACAGGTCACCTGTGAACCAGCATTTGTGTGTTGATTTGAACTCCACTTGTTCCACTTCTGACCCAGTCCTGCGTCTGGGAAAGCAGTGCAAGATGGCTCAAGCACTTGGAACCCTGTACCATACGGGAGACCTGAGCGGAGCTCCTGAGGCCTGCCTTGGTCCTGCCATTTGGAGTGTGAACCAGCAGATGAAAGCGCTCTCAAACAAAAATAAATCCCACACATGCATGACTTCAAAGGTTTGATTATTACCCCCCAAATAATCATTTAATAATATTCTCCATGAACTTGAAGTAATCCCATATATTTTACATGAGCTATTTTACTTTATTTATTTTTAAAATTTATTTAGTTAGTTGAAAACGTTACACACAGAGAGAGAAAAACAGCGACTATCCATCCAACAGCTCAATCACTAAATGACTGCCACAGCCTCAGCTGGGCCAGGACAAAGTCCAGATTGAGTAATTCCCTCCAGGTTTCCCATGTGGGTGGCTGGAACTCAGCACTTGACCATCGTCTACTACTTTCCAGTTGTCTGAGTAGGAAACTAGATGGACCGTGAAGTAGCCGGGAACTGAACTGGTGCCCAGCTTATAGGATGTGGACGTTCCAACCAAACAGTGGCTTAACCAACTGTGCCACAGTATTGCATCCTAGCTATTTATATATCTAAAAGGTAACCGTAGCAGGTAACCACTGCTAACCATAAGACCTCAAGCAAGTTACCTGACTCTGTAAGCTTCATTTTCCTCATCTACTTGGCCAACTGCCTCCTAGATGAGTGCTTGGTAAAGTGACTGCACACAGCAGCTGCAGTAGCTGCTTCATCAGTAGATATTACAGTTAGCAGAAGGAGTGTTGGGGAACTAACTTTAGGGCCTTAGCAAGCCTGTCGTAAAACGCTTCTCTAAACTCTATCACCATAGTACCCATCACCACAATGTCTCCAAACTGACAGAGCTCACCTATTGCAGGCGTAAGGTGATGTATTAAACATAAACCAGTCTGGGAACCAATATGGCACAGTGTATATAAAGCTGGTGTTTATGACACTGACATCTCAGAGTACTGGCATGGGTCCTGGATGTGCCACTTCTGATCAAGCTCCCTGCCAATGGTTTGGGAAAAGGTGGACGATGTCCTAAGTGTTTGGGTCCCTGCCACCTAAATGGGAGACCCAGATGAAACTTTTGGCTCTGGCTCTGGCTTCGCCCAACCCTGGCTGTTGCAGTCATCATGGTAGTGAACCAGCAGAAGAAAGATCTCTGTCCCCATTGTTGTCTCTCTCTCTGTCTCTCCCTCTCTCTCAGAGTGTAACTCTGACTTCCAAATAAATGCATTTTTTAAAAATTAAAAATAGGGTCCAGCACAATGCTTAATGGCTGAAATCCTCGCCTTGCACATGCCAGAATCCCATATGGGCACCAGTTCGTATCCTGGCTGCTCCACTTCCCATCCAGCTCCCTGCTTGTGGCCTGGGGGAGCAGTCAAGGATGGCCCAAAGCCTTGGGACCCTGCACCTGAATGGGAGACCTGGAAGCAGTTCCTGGCTGGCTGCTGGCCTCCGATTGGCTCAGCTCTGGTTGTTATTGCCACTTGTGGAGTGAGCCAGTGGATGGAAGATCTTTCTCTCTGTCTCTCCTTCTCTCTGTATATCTGTCTTTCCAATAAAAATAAATAAAGCTTAAAAAAAAATGAAAGTAAAACAATTTTTTCAAATGTGGGAGTAGGTGTTATGGTGGGATAACGTGGCTATTCGAGATTTCTACATACCATCATTTAACAATGCCTGTTTGAATGTTGATCATTCCAGTCCCAAGCCAGCTTTCCGTTAATAAGCCTGGGAAGTGGCCAATGATGGCCCAAGAGCTAGAACTCCCGCATGGGAGACTGGGATGGAGTTCCTGGATCGTGGCTTCAGTGTGGCCCAGCCCTGCTAGCTGCAGCCATTTAGAAAGTAAACGAACATATGGAAAATCTCTACCTCTCTGTCACTTTGCCTTTCAAATCAACGCACACATCTTAAGGATCAAATAAGAAGGAAGCGGTAAAATACAGTATTTTTTTTAACATGGTAACAAATGTGCTTACTCATATTTTTCGCCTCTGATTTACTCTCCTTGTCCAGAGTTTGTTCCTTAAAAATTCCAATGAAACACAGCAAGAAGTCATAATTCAAGGCCAAGGACTCACTGATATGGTTACGGCAGAGCATAACATTTGGTGAAACCTCACCTATTCCGATGTTCGTGAGCTCTGAAACCATTCAATTTTCTGTGTTCGCAGAAAATTAACTTTTAAAAATCGAGATCAAGGGAAAAAAAAAAAAAACAGGTAAAGAAAACTTTCATTAGAAGCCAGATATGGGAAGTTCTAAAAATTGAGCAGGTTGAAATTCAAAATAATGTATGTTCGTTCTTAAAAGATTCATGTTATTTGTTTTAAAGGATTTGCATGTGGAAGGAACTAGTAACTACAAAGGGAAACTTGGTTAGCATTAATATAGATAAGCTAATTGGGAACAAGAGGGCATTTCGAAAAGTACAGAGAAATGAAACATAAGACAAGCTTATTTTAGTGCCAAATAATTGAGATTGATGTCATTTTTTTCATAGTACCTATTTTCCATGAAGTTTTTGAAAATCTCTGCCAGGAATGGGTTTAAAAAAAAATACACCAAAATAAGTAAATCTTTAATTTCATTTACAAAATCTTTTGGAAATCCCCTTGCATCCTACGTCTCTGAAAATAGTAAAATGAAAATATGCTATCATTCCAGTTTCTAACAATAACAGATTGGCTGGCTGTTTCCCAAATTCATGATATTTCACTTTTGAGCCTCAGCATGAATTAATATTTTATAAAGTTTTAAGTTTTAAAAGCAAATCTGGCCTATCTATCTATCTAGCTATCTACCTAAAAGTTCTGCTGCTAATGTCGATTTCATGTAATCTGCCTACAAAATAATAGAATGTGAAGAAGCTTGTTGCCCAAGTCCGCATATTTCCCCTATAAAACAGAGGTAAACCATAGCCCCAGAAATCGTATTTGGAAACCCACAGGACACTCGTGAACAAGAATAATGAATGATAATGCCTTATTCTCTGCCAAGAGAAAATAGAAAACTTTATAGCCACCATGTGCTCTGTGGACCATCAATCTCAACTTTGGAGAAGTACTTCCCAAAAGGGTAGGGGGCAGGGATGAGCTCCGAGACAGCCTCAGAGCCTAGCAGTATTTTTTAGCAAGCCGGCAAAGCAGTGACACAAATTTCTACATATCTCTGGCTGTGAAAAGTCTCATTTGTGGTGATTTATATTTGCTCATAAAGAACTCTGCGGATAATATAAGCCTGCTGTGAGGCTGTATGACAACTTTCAAACCAAGAGTTACACGACCATTCTGTTAAAACAGAGCCACAAGAGATGAGTGAGAATACCCGGAGAAATAGATTTTCTTATGCTGAAAGGCCAGACACCGTTCGCCCTGCATGCGCTAGCTTCTCCCTTCCCCTCTGCGGACCAGGCACTGCTCATCCGGACTGGGAGCCCGCTCTCCGCCCCAAGAGTGGCCACGCCATGGACATACGCATGCTCGTGTGGTTCGTAACACATGACACTCGCACATCGTCACGCAGACCTTCTGTTACCCTAACATGTTACTGAGGGAACCCGGAGAATAGCACGCGGACAACCCAAAGTCAATGAAGTATAAACACTGTTATTGCAAGTGTCATTGGCGTGTTATTTCTGCTTCTGCCAGCATCTGCTGCTGCATGTTACACTGTACATACACGAGGCAGCAGCTCATTAAACCGTTCTCAGTTAATTCTGAAACCAAATCACTGCATCACATGTTTATAAGGCTGAGAATTTCTGCTTTCCTGTGAAATTACACAACTAATCAGGTGCATTATTTCCCCAGCAGACGTGGCCACTTCTGACATTTAGGGAGAAAAAAGAACAGTCCTTTAATTTGCTTCCATTTTAGCCTCTATTCTCAGTGGGGGTAAGAGGAAGCAAAAGATGACATAATTCCTTCTTCCCACTTAGGAGGTCAGAACTCGACATGTTGTCTCAGCCTTGGAATAACATTTTGCATTCGTAAAATGAGCACACGCAAAATTTATTTTGTTACTGAGCTTATCTGAGTGTTGCAGCTTTTAAAAAGTTCAGACTTAGGAGTCTTTAGTTTCTTAACCCTGACGCCCAAATTTCCGCCACGTCTCAATTATTCAATGGTTTTCACAGCATCCCTTGCAAACCACACAATTCTTCCAATTTCCAAATTATTAAGCAGCAATATTCCCTCCAGTTTCCTTTCCCAGAGACAAAACATTAATAATTTGTAAAGATTTATTGATATTTATTTGAAAGGCAGAGTTACAAAAAGAGAAGGAGTGCCAGAAAGAGACTGAGAGAGTAAGAGAGAGAGGAGAGAAAAAGAGAGAGAGAGAGGAGAGAGAGAGACAGAAAACAAGATCTTCCAACTGCTGGTTCACTCCCTACAAGGCCACAACTGCTAGAGCTGGGTAAGTCCAAAGCCAAGAGCCAGGAGCCGCCTCTGTGGGTCTCCCACATGGGTGCCGGGGCCTAAGCATTTCAGCCATTCTCTACTGCTCCAGGCACATCAGCAGGGAGCTCGATTGGAAGTGGAGCAGTTGGGATTAAAACAGGTACCCATATAGGATGACAAAGCCACAAGCAGAGGCTTAACCACCTATGCAATGGTGCCAGCTCTGTCCCTAAATTTGAATTTTTAATTAAAACAAAATATTACTAGGGCTGACACTGTGGCCATGGGTCAAATCGTTGCCTGACATACTGATGTCCCATCAGTATGAGTGCTGGTTCCAACCCCAGCTGTTCCGTTTCTGATTCAGCTTCCTGCTCATGTCCCTGGAGAGACAGTACAAGATGATCCATGTCCTCCACTGCCTGCAACAGCTGCAGTGAGGGTAAGCTAAACAGTGGAGCCAGAAGCTCCATCCAGGTATCCCAAGTCCTTGAGCCATCGTCTGTTAACTTTCCAGCAAGAAGCTGGATCAGAAGTGAAGTAGCTTAGTGTAAGGACAAGATATGAGAATATCCCAAGAAGTGGCTTAACCCATGGTGATACCACATGTGCTCCTGTGACGATTTTTAACAGTTGGCAAATTGGACTCTGTTTTTTTTTTTTTAAGTCTAAGTAATTTAACAAGGCATGCATTTCCTAGTACTTGGATAATCCATCTTGCCCCCAAAATAATCAAGTATTTTTAAATATCAGGTGTTCCTGTAAGTTGCCTCTTGTTTTGTCTCATGAGACAAACGGGGAACACCCTGGATGAGCCTACAGCAGCACACACACACACTGCAGGACATGGCTGTGGCTGCAGCTGCATCTGAACTGCAGACGACCCTGGATAAAGCCCACAGCAGCACACACACACTGCAGGACGTGGCTGTGGCTGCAGCTGCATCTGAACTGCAGACGACCCTGGATGAAGCCCACAGCAGCACACACACACTGCAGGACGTGGCTGTGGCTGCAGCTGCATCTGAACTGCAGACGACCCTGGATGAAGCCCACAGCAGCACACACACACTGCAGGATGTGGCTGCAGCTGCACCTGAACTGCAGACAACCCTGGATGAAGCCCACAGCAGCACACACACTGCAGGATGTGGCTGCAGCTGCACCTGCTGGCAGGTTAACAGGGCACCTGGCAACAAACAACTGCTTTCCTAAGAGTACATTCTGATTAACACAGAAAAATATCCTGAAATCCCTAAATATCATCTTTCACATTCTTTATTTAACCTTCATTTAAGAGCCCTTGAAATCCATTTATTCTTTCCTAAAAGATGGCTAGGGACAACTTGAAAGAGACAGAATTCTCTAAACTCATTCTTTAAACAACAAGGTGTGCCTTGTAGGTTTGCTAAAAAACCATGGAAGCAAATGCAGAGAACAGAAGGACTATACAATCCCAGCAAAAAATGCCCAACGTCTAAGTAGAGGGGGAAAAAAAAGTGCCATTCTAGCTTCAAAATAACACAGACTTTAACTGAATAGTTCATAGTTCCTAAGATCACCCCTGTCTGAGTGATGAGTGCTGTTTGCACTCTACACATCTTTTCCACTGTGCAAAACACGAGAATTTATCAATGTGTTAACGCCGCCCTTCAACTCCTTCCTGTATTAATATAAATATGTTCTCCACGTCATGCTCAGGGACACACACCTATTACATACAGGAGGCGAGCAGCTACTTGACCATGCGCTTGCTGAACCTTTTGACTACAGATCCTTTACATTTCAGAAAAGTTGTTGCTACAGCCAAAAGTGTTCCAAGAAGACCCCGCCAATGATAATAATGATAATAAAGGGTCCATAACAAAAATACATACACTGGAGTAAGTGTGGAGTTGCTCATTTGCAGAAAAAAACTGTACCCTTAGAGGTCACCTCCCGTGCAACAGAGACAGAACGGTGCAGAAGATCACCTCCTGCTTTGATAATTGTGCCATTGTGACACTTTTCCATTTCGGTGAGAAAAAAAAAATCAGGAACAAAGGTGAATTGGTATGAACTATCAGGTGCAAAAATAATTCCAAACGAAATTACTAAACTAAGCTTGAAAAGTCAGAGGTCCAACAGGGAAGGAAGACAAGCTGAGGCATGTGGAATCCTTTAAAATACAGGAATTAGTCTTAAACTTTCATCTTTAGGCATTATTTATTTAATTATTATTATTTTTTTTTTTTACTAAATGGATATTATTAACCTGGCTAGTCAAATCAGCTTGGGTTTCTGCCGAATGGAAACTTTTTTCGAATACAGGTTAATAAAGATATCCTTTTAGCTGTCAACTGTCTCTTCACAAATATTTCTTTAGTTGAGTCTTAGAAAGTTTGGGGGCTAACATTACAGCGTTGCATGTTAAGCTTTTGCCTGTGGTGCTGGCATTGCATACGGATGCTGGTAACAGTTGGCAAATTGGACTCCAATTTGCACTGGTTCCAATCTGGCTTCCTGCTAATATGCTTGAGAACATAATGGAGGATGGTCCAATTCCTTAGACACCTGCAACCACATGGGAGACCCAGAAAAGGGACTCCAGACCAAGTGGCTGCAGCCATTTGGGGAGTGAATCAGTGGACTGAAGATCTGTATTTCTCTTCACTCTCTCTGCAACTATGCCTTTCAAATACACAAAAGGGAAAAAAGTTTGTAGAGTCCTGGGAAGTAGCATACCACCTGAAGTTCTTGCCTTGAATGCTCCGGGATCCCATATGGGCACTGGTTCTAATCCTGGTGGCTCTGCTTCCCATCCAGCTCCCTGCTTGTGGCCTGGGAGAGCAGTCAAGGATGGCCTTAGCAAAACTGTACACTTTCAAGGAAATGACAAAGTTGAGATTTAGCAGTTAGTCACCTGCTTTATAAGAGTGCAATTGATACCCCCAGCAACATAGACTGTCTCTAGGGATAAATGGCGTAGAGCAAATGACAGAAGAAATCTCCAACATTTTATTAGTGTTTTCAGCAAATGACATTTGTCTGTCCATACTGCAGGTCTCATTAAAACTCATTAGTTTCCAAATGAAGTGTGCAAGCATGGTTCAGTCTGGATGCTGAATACTCAATACATTTAAGAAGAATTTCTTAGAAAATGTAACTTTTCTGTATTAGTTATCTGGGAAGATAGTGTCTTCTGGAGCTGGAAGTGTGTTTTGGAGAGCTGAAAAAATGCAAAAATGTGCATAAAATTTTATCTCTTTACCATCTTACCTAGAATTTCTAGAAGTTTGTAAAGTAATATTCTCCAAATAAGGGGTGTCCGTGTGGACGCTATTATGTCTGCTCCTTTTTCTAATACAGTATTTTTTTCTATTTCAAGTATATGAGACCCAGGACTCTCATCTTTCCACTTTAACTTGTTTACTCCTTTGTCTCTATCCAGATCAGCCACGTCTTATCTGTATAAGCCTCAGTTTTGTAGACCCATAAAATGGAGGGGGAAGGCACCACACTATTTCCCTACTTAGAGAACGAAGTAGAGTACCTGCTGAGTAAACTCCAGTTGACCTTATTTATTGAACATCTATTAGTTCCTAAATATTATAAGCAGCACAGAGCCAAGCCAGCCATGTACAACCATGTCAGAGAGAATTTACCAGTAAAAGTGAGACGGAGTGGGAACACAGGTGCCCCTTTTGAAGAGAAAGATCACAGCATCCCCTCTGCTGAAGGGATTATGCCTGAGCACACAAGCCAAGACACATCCTGGCATGTGAGTGTCTCAGGCAATGAAACCCTGCGCAGAGCATGAACAAGTGCCAATTCCCTGACAAGTGCACTGGGTAAGTGTGAGGGGCAGAGAGGATGAGCAGGTTGGAGAAGAGACCAAGTCAGAGTGGCAGGAGAGGAAAGCAGAAAGGCCATGGTGGGGAGGGACGGGCACAGCCGTGGAAGACCCTGTGGGCAGGTGAAAGGGGAGGATAAAAGTCCATGGAGCGAACAGGAGGGGCAGTGAACCTGTTGCACAGGTGAGATCCTGATGATGGAGGCGTGGGCAGGGTGGCAGCCAGAGAACCAGGTTGGCAATTGGAATGCACTTCTCCATTCCACATTTTCCCTAAAGATTTCATTTACTGACTAAGGGGCGCGTGGGTTGTGACATTTTCCAGGTGTGCTCTCTTACACAAATGCTGCAGATGTTCACAGGAGAGATGAAATTACTGATTCCAATCACAGTATCTGATTGACATGCATGCAGTTAGAACACTTGGGAGATTCAATGGTCCCCCCAAGATCTCAAAGCCACTCAGGTTGAGGCAAAGTCCAGGGGTCCACTTTTCCTTCCTTTATGAACGGGAGAATTAAAATTCACATCTTATGGATCTACAAAGATAACCTGTAATGTCCTGATGTAGACGGCTCCCCTTTTTATTATTACAATTTAAAAGTAATGACAGCAACGCTTCTTAAAAACATGTTCTTGGGGGTTAATATTTATGAGAACCATTTCTAAAAATGAGTATTTTTGAAGTTTCTAAAATGAGCACTTGGAAATTTCTAAAATTACTCTTTCCTTTAGAAAGTCGAAATGCCTGATTATTGCCTTCATCAATTGGCTGCCAGGTCTGCAAATCTATCAGTGACAGAAATATCACCAACTTTCCGTAATTACTTTACTATGCTGATTTCCTACCAAAATAACTCCTGGAGATTAAAAACAGCATTTGTCAGATTCAAGAATGGCAATTTCATAGGTTCCTCCCAAGAACAGGTGAATGCGCAACTGACAGACGTGTTGTTGGGAGAAACAATGGATGGGACAACACATCGTGTAGGACATGTTGTTTTTAAACGGGCAACTTCGTATGAAAAATTCCCAACTGCTGGGTTTTCTTTGTTTCATATGAGGGCATTTCAGAAAATTCATGGAAAATGCAAGCAATAGATCAGCTCTTGAAATCCATGCATGAGATAGTGTTTCTTCAAAAAGTTCATGGAAGGTACGATAGTATGAAAAAAACTATGCATGCATTTTGAAATTTTTGGCCACCAAAATAAACCACTTTATCAGAACTTTTGGAAGCAACTCGGTGTAATTCAAAGAAGCTAAGAAAGGGAATATACGCTGTTGAGGAAACAGCAGAACTTAGAATTCTCAGGTTCATGTCCTTCTTGAGTTTATGTTGCTGTGAAATATTCGGCTTCCCTTCTTGCAAATCCACGTTCTATCTAAACTTTGGCCCACCATGCTCCCCACTAACAACTTACGCCTACTTCCCCGGCAGTAGGAGGAGCTGCAGCTTTTTTTCCTCCAGGAGAAGGTGAAATGCGCTCCTGAGCTAGCAAGAGCATCTCGGGAAGTGGACACAGTGGGTGTTCATCAGGCTTGTCCTTGAGATGGGCAACGGAGCTGCTAGTCACAGAAGCAGAGTAGAACAAACTACTTCCCAACCACCACGTTCATCACACCACGCCTCGCAGGAGACAGGGAGACTCCACGGAGGGCCATTCTGCCCCAGGAATCCTGAGGTTTAACTATGGACCACAGGAAGTTCAACGGAAGGCATCCGGTCAGCTGGGTCTCTCCTGCTCTCTGGCAGCTTTGTCACTGCTACAAAGATTTTTTTTTTTTTGTGGGTGAAAAATATGGCTGAAAATTCACTTCACCTGAACACAACGCAACCGTGCTTCTGGTAAGTGAGCGCTCTTGGTTGCCAATTTTGTGCCCTTTTACTTTTCATTAAAAAATAATAATAATAAAGTAATTCAAATTAAACTCAGCTGAACAGCAAAAGACTTCTCATATTTTGGAGCGTTTTGGAACAATTACTTTGATGGGAGCCCTTGACAGGTAAATGACTCCTTTAAATGAATGTTACAGAAGACACATAATGATTTTTAGTGAAATATTGAATTCAATCACAAATGAGGAAAAACCAGTCAGAAGCACTATGGGCATACTTGAATAATAACATCTTGTTTATGAACCTCAATGGATTCTATAATTTCTAATAATCATGCAATCAACTAGTTAGCTGGTGGGTATGTTTCCCATCTTGGTGCTTCTTTATTCATTTTCGCTTTTTGCTTTTTATTATTATTATTCGGGGAAACTAATAAGGAAAATTCAAAACTGGCAATAATTTCCTCTGCCACACTGGCCCGAGAGCTTGCAATTAGACAATCAATGAGATGCAGTCCCATACCTGAAGTCACCCTCTTGTCTTGTTCTCATTTGCTCAATGGGATTCTTTGACAAGGGTGGGAAAAAAAATTATCCCAAGTCAAGAGCACCCTGCCTGAGAACCTGTGAATTTACTGGATGCCAGTATTTCCTGCATCCGAGGAACTCAATATTCCTTTTCTGATTTTTATGGGTTGAATGTGAGATAGTATCAAGGCCTTTGCATGTTTTCTCATGACTAACAAACGAAATATGCAGAGAAATAATAAAACGAGTATGGTTCAATTTCCTTTTTAAATTCAAGAAACAGGGACGCGCCCAGTGCTGATGAAATGGGGTGGATGATAAAATTCTGGTTTCTGGAGAAGGGAGCGGCAGATCCCTGTGCATTCAAAGAGTGTGGGTTTCAAGTGCGTGGAGACCCGTGGCCTGAAGAAATGAGTTAAAGCAACAGGAATGTTCTTGATCGCGTCTGTCTGGCAAGCTGTGCTGGAAAGTGGACTTCTAAGGGTATGATTGCTCGAAGCACAGCACGCGGTGTGCAGCTCCACTTCCCGGCTCTTCCAGGCAGGTGAGGCACAATCTCTCCCACAGCACCCCTGCTCCCTGCACTTGCTGTCACGCCACCACTGTCCCCATGGGCTTCCATTACCCACCTACGACACTGGTCCTCACTCCCGCCAGGGGAGGTCTTTTCACATGGCACCCCACGCCCTGATATTTCTGTGCCAAGTTAAGCTGTTCAGTGAATGGACTTAGGAACAAATAAATGTCTCCCTCCTTCAGTTGACAGTGAGAGAATGTGGGAAAGGCCAGCTAGTTTCAATATTTGATGCTAAAGTCCAGATATACTGCAAGCTGTTGGAAGTAGATATCACCTATACCCTTGCTACTCAAAATGCGGCCCAGCACACAGGATTAGGTAGCTTAGTGTATACACAGGATCTCAGGGCCTGGTCCCTGACCACCCCCCAAGAGAGAATCCATATCGCCACATGACCCTCAGCTGCTCCCCTGTGAAGTCTGAGAGGCATTTACTCTCATGTAATCCTAGGCAGCCTGAACAGGTGCTGGGACCTAACAGCCACTGACGGATACAAGGACAGCCAGGGAAGCTTCCCAGCTCTCTCTCTCTCGGGATATTGCTCCATGCTCACTCATGGCAGTTGCCTAGGAAGCCTTTCTAGAAACTTCTTCACACACATGCCTATATAAAGACACAGCTGCTCTTAATAATTGTCCTTTCTCCTTGGTGCAAAGAGAACATTTATCGTCAGCGCGCTGACACTGGCAGGAGGCTTGCCTTTCGCCAGTGGAAGTGTGGGTGACTGAAAGAATATTGCTGACACCTGAGTGAGAATCTCAGTGACTCCGAGCTATGTAAATTTAATTATTTCCTTTAAATTTTTTTTTTAAGAAATAATTTCTTTTTTTCTTTTCCCGAGCTTTAGAGACGTCCTGGCAATTTTCATTTAAAAAGCAACACAAGTCAGCAGCGGTTTGCTGAATAGGCTGACACAACATTTCACAGGGGGAGAGGCACTGCGCCTTTAATCTAATCTGTGCTCTCAATTCCCAGCTAATGTATCCAGAAGTGGGAGCCGTGCATTCACAAGGAGACATCTGTCAGGCAGAGTCCAGCTCTCTGCAACCCTCGAGGAACACAGGGTTACACATCAGGCGGGCTTGGTTCTCGCGGTCGCCCTACAACAAGATAAAAATCTCCATATACTCACAGATGTAGAAATACTCTCGGCCTGGCCTGAATTCAAATCCTAGAGAAAAGGGTGTGAAGAGCTGGAACTTTTCTGAGAACTTGAGTGGTCCATTTGGAGAATGAGGACGGTTACACTCCCATCTCTTGAACCCTTTGGAAGTGTGGTCGCAGGCACTGTAGCCATCAAAGTTCACCATGTAGAGGACGTAGCGCTCCGTCTTATCTTCCGGCACAGAGTCCTCATAGTGCGGGCAGAAAACATCCAGGTAGTCGTTGATGCAGACATCAATGTGGTAGTCACCCCTCTGGAACCTGTTGGAAGAAGGAGGGATGGATGAGATCACTGGCACAGGAATGGTACCAGGAGCTGGGGGCTGCATCCTCTATTAGCCGTGGGGCTAGAGGATTCGGTCCAAGGAGTGCTCCCTCAGTGTCATTATGACTGCTGTTCCAAGTGTAAGCCACAAGCCATTTCACAGAGGAATTCAATTACACTGGCTTCGAAATAGCCTACCAACTAAACAGTACTTTATCTTGATTTTAAGTAGGCCATTAGGATCACTCTTCCACCATTACAAACTGTTTAGAAGTCCTGTTTTTCATTTTTTTTTTCTTCCATTCTTAAAATTATATGAGAGCACTTTTCAAAAAAATTTCTGGAAAACACGCATGATGACCAAAAAACATGCCTGGGCTTCAAAACTTTCTTGCACCAAAATTAAGATACTCAGTTGCTTTTTTTTTTTTTTAACTCTGTTTTCCCTGTGGTTCTTGAAGTACCCTCATATACACTGAAGCTTTCATTTTTCTAAAACTGTGTATTACCAAATCAGTGCTTTCAAATAAATGGATGAGTTAATGAAGGAACAAAGAAATGATCTAGTGGTAGCCGAGTCCATTTTTAACTTCCTATGCATAAAGGAAGAATTCGGGCCAAAACACTGGAAGAAATTACAGTTACAAAATCGAAAAGCCGGGAAGAAAATTCCTAGAGAAACCTTTTCAGTTTTCAGGACAACGAACACTTCCAAAGCCTAAGGACGAAGCAGGGGGTGGCTTAAGATCCCAGGTGAGCGCTTCCCATGGCGGACCTGCTGATGTCACCAACCCAGTTTAGCTCATCAGGATTTTGTTTTGTTTTGATGACCTGGCCCCTTGCATAGTAAGAACATGGAAACCATCACAGGAATTTCTCTCCCCAGTTCTGTGACTAGTGAGTGAGGAAAACCATGGATACATCATCTGGCAGGTGTTCCACTGCGCACACACTGCAAACACCACACTGCCCGCTTCCATTTCTGTCTTGTACAAATGTAGCTTCTCCCTTGCAAGTTACACATCTTTCTCCCCTCCCCCACAGTATTTCCTGGAGCGCAGTGATAAACGAATGATTATGGACGTAACTTTCTCAGCCTAAAATCGCTGTGGCAAAGCCCACAACCGCCTCCGCCCCTTCGCTTTGTTTTTAGCTAGCCAGGAAATTCCCCTCTGAGCCCTTCGAAGGTTTATCATAAAATCATGTTACTGCTGAAATACAGCGCCCATAAAGCCCCATAATCTTCCAGCCGGACAGGCTCAGCCCGTGCACTTCCCGGGGATGGTGAGTTCACCAATTCCATTTTTGGACATCTCTAAATGTTAGAACGTTTCCTCTTAGATTGAGCATAAATCTGCCGCTGTGTAATTTCTACCTCGTGATCCCACTTCTGTTGCCTGGAATTAGAAAGAACACATCTAATTCCTCTAACGCAAGGTGGTCCATAAAGCATTCGGGGTGTTGGCGCTGTCCTTCTCCATCTGCCTGCTCCAAGCTCTGGTGCTAATGGTTACTTCTGGCACAGCTCCTTATCCTCTGGTTGCGTGATCCTTCTCAGGGCAAAGGCCTCCAAGAACTGGAAGCAATGTCCACTCCAGGAGAAACACATTGGCTTTGCACCTGATGCCCAAGGCGTATCCACAAAGCCAAGCATGGTTATTTTTAAAGACTTATTTATTTAGTTGAAAGGCAAAGTTAGAGAGAAAGAGAGTTGTTCTCCCCTCCCCCCGCCAGTAGCTGCAGGGGCTGAAACTGAGACAGGGAGAGATGAGGAGCTAAGAACTCTATCCATGTCTCGCAGGTGGTTGGTAGGGGCCTAAGTACCAGGACTTACATGGGATGTTGGTGTTATATGCAGCAACTTAGATCTACTGACCCCCAATATTCTGTTCTTAAAAACAACATTGGAAAACATAAACACATAAACAAACAAACAAACAACATTAGGGCCTGGTATTGCTCCATTGAGCAATCCTTCACCTTGCAAGCTCTGGGATCCCATAGGGGCGCTGGTTCCTATCCTGGCTGCTACAGTTCCAGTCCAGCTACCTGCTTATGACCTGGGAAAGCAGTGGAGGAAAAAAACCTTGGGAGCCTGAACCCATGTGGGAGAACCAGAATTAGCTCTCGGGTTCCAGCTTTGGACTGGCTCGGGTCCGTCCTTTGCAGCTATTGGGGGAGTGATCCAGTGGATGGAAGATCTTTCTCTTTCCTTCTCTCTGTAAATCTGTCTTTATAATAATAAAAAAAAAATCCTTTTTTTTAAAAGTCCCTAATGAGTGAAGTTTCCATACAAATGTTAAATTCTGTCCTTAAAAATCCAATGATCACAGAATCTCCCTGTGACCCAGGCTTTTGAAAAGCCCCGCGCTTTTCCGAATATTCACTTTTTGGTTGGAGGAGCTTCAAATATAAAACCATTTTTTAAAAAGGTCTTTACACTGATCATGGGTTTACTTCTTCTTCATTACTGGCAGACAACGATTTATCAAGATGCAAGGAGAGGCTGTGTTGCTTTTAAAAGATTTTTGAACATCAAGGTAACATCACTGCCAGAGTACAAAGGCAAAGACGCTGCAACGTTCAGATAAAAGGGTGCTGGGACATGAATCATCGCCACTCCGAGTGGCCTGACAGCTCTGGACGCGAGCCAGACCCGAACTGAAGCAGAAGGCACCGTCCAGATGCACTTTATATTATTATATTATTATTATAGATTTTAAAGACATTCAAGGGGGAAGTTTTTTTCCTTCCCTCGGCGTCACTCATTCTAGCTTCTCTTAGCATTTGGTAGTACTCAAAAAAGGAAAAATTCAAACTGCCAGGGACCGTCACAGTCTTCCTGATGCCTCACATTTAGCTCCCCTTTCCCAACTTTTATCTCTGCAAATGTTGACAAGCTAGGAAAGCAGACTATGGGATGGAAGACCCAGAGGACGCTTGGCTGACCAGTTACCCTTGCCCTGGTTTCTCTTCGGACTCCCTGGGCAGTGCTCACTGAATTACTGCAGCTGTCTCCATTGCGTGTGCGATTGTCCCACCGCACAGCGTATCTACCCTTGTAGCCACAGGACAAGGATGATGATTCACAGCACAATCAATTTGCACTGTCCGTTTCAGATCTTTAATTTGCATAATTAGTTTTCTAATGTAAATTTCAAAGAATGGACAATGTAAACATACCAACAATAACAAACTGGGACTCACAAAGGGTAACTGCATAACACACTCAGCTATAATCTGAAGAAAACTGTAGGGGCAGACGCGTGAACACAGCACCAAATCCAGCTCTGTGTGCAAGGCAACACGGAACCCTTTTCATGGCCTTACTGTGGAGCAGCCCATAAACCTGGGAGATCGCAGGGCAATGCAAAAAGTGCATAGATAATAAAATTTCAAATATATGGGTTTTTTTAAAAATTAATTTATTAATTAGTTAAAAATAAAAAAAGATTTATTGACTTTTATTGGAAAGTCAAATCTACAGAGAGAAGAAGAGACAGAAAGATCTTTTGTCTGCTGGTTCATTCCCCAAGTGGCTAGGGCTGAGCCACTCTGAAGCCAGGATCCAGGAGCTTCTTCCTGGTCTCCCACACAGGTGTAGGGCCCCAAGGCTCTGGGCCACCTTCCATTGCTTTCCTAGGTCACAAGCAGGAAGCTGGATGGGAAGTGTAGTTGCTAGTTGTTGATTCCCATATGGGATCCCAGTAGTTGCAAAGTGAGAATTTTAGCCAGTAGGCAATTGTGCCACACCTCAAATATATATTACGAAGTCAAAAAAATTGAAAATCAGGCACAGTTTTTTTTTTCTTAATATGCGTTTTTCACACCCCCCTGTGCTATTGAAGGCTTATTATGTTACATTCCTTATCTCAGTTTAATCTCCATCATATCCCTACAGAGCAGATAGTCTTGGAATGCACTTTTACAGGTGAGGAACATGAGATGCAAAGTCAAGCAGGTGCCCAATGGCGCACAGTTAGTAACAGGTGAAGGCAGAGTTCAAGTCCAAAGCAGTGTGACCTCAGAACAGACACTCACCACTTCACCTGGCTGCAGAATGAATTGCTGAAGCCGTTAGGTCTGTTCTGTCCGCCCCTAGCAGGTCCATCCTATTCTCGATGGGGTGTCCCCTCTCTCCTTTACTGTCCATGCTACAAGCATTTATCACTTTTAGGATATGCTGGGTGCTTTCCATGTGTGACCCTGTGCAATCTCCAAACCAGCCCTAGTAGCTAGCTATGATTCCTTTCATCTCACCTGCCAGCAAGGGACATTCAGACGATGCGATAAGTGCAGTTCCGTTTTTCTGGGAACAGAGGACAACTCCGGAGCACAACTGAATTTCAACCCAAGTCCCCCTGGTCCAGAAGCATCATCTCTGTTCTACTGACTGTGCTGGCTCCAAGTGACAGGCTTTGCCCCTGACAGAGGTTTTGGCACTGCAGGTGATCCGATATGGACGTGGATATTCTGAGAGCCTTGCAGCAGGCTGTCCCTGCCTTACTCCCTCCCTGACCTGATGAAGTCAGCACTGAGGGGTGCATCTACATACACAATAAGCCTCAGATTTTAGGGCTGGCTCCTGGCTCCAGCACGTCTTTCCAGTTAGGCTCAGCAGCCATCCACAGAAAGAACTCTTTTCCCCATCAGGAAGCAGCTTTCATGAGCTTTAGCTCCTATTAAAGGAGGAAATTCACATCTCAGAAGAATGATTTTGCATGCCAATATTTACAATGCCACGGGCAGCACTGCTTTAACACATTTGTTCACTTCTTGGCCAGCCATTTTTCTTGTGTACGTCTCCTCTTAACTCCAACTCCTTAATTCCTCCCTTTGTGTCTGTGGTTCTCCACTTGCACCTCCCTGAGATCATCGCATATTTTTTAACTCTACAAATATCTGGCTGCACACCAAAAAGCCAGCAATAATTACAATCTAATCTCGGCTACATCGTCATAGTGGTCCACAATGTAAATGCAATTACCACACTCAGTGACTGCTTGAGTAGAACTCACACTGTCCTGACCGCTCTCTCCAAATGGAAGCGTTTGAAGAGTCAGGCAGTAACACACACACAGAGAAAGACGGTCCCCGCTCCCCACTGGGGAGTATGATTGTTGGGTACAAGATTCTGTGCAGCATGTCACACTGCACGTTGACTCTCTGATGGCACCAATACATGTGACAACATTTGGTAGAAGACTGACTGAGAATCAATGTCATCTACCCTTTAGTTAGTTAAGCAGTTCAAGATTAACATGGCAACTAGTCTTCCTTTAACATCTCAAATAGCAAACATGAATTACACAATTTTGGTGGTTCTTGATGATGCGGAGGCCATCAGGAGGGTTGGATACAAAGCACAGTTCAGGTGCTATGGCAACAAAAGGAACAACTAAGGCAGACATTGGAGCTGCAGTGTGTGTGTGTGTGTGTGTGTGTGTGTGTGTGTGTGTGTGTATGTGTATGTCCCAGTGTTTTTGTATGACATTCCACTGTGTGGTTAAAAACAATGTTGATGATCAAACTGACAGCACTATTAACATCTCTCCCTAGAATCCATTTCAATCAGGTCCCTGAACAAATGGAATCTAGGGCCTTAGTCCCTGGATCCTTTGCTCGTCTCAAGGGAAAGTTCTCAGCTGAGTCAGCTGAGTCCAGCCCTGTGTACTGACTCCTCCGAGCCAAGTGGGGGTTGGAGCTTGGGCGGGTGGGTTCCATCTGGCTTTTTTTCCTCAATGAACATGTTTTCCCATGGCAGTGCCCTGGCTTACCCCTCCACTCTACACTCTCGGTTTGCAGACGGTGCCTGCTGGGAGGCCAGGTGGAAGGTAGAGCAGGCAGGGCACTGCTCCTCAGGCTACAGAGGTCGGGCATCCTAACCATCATTCTCTCCAAGTTCATTGTCAGCCACAGTGCCCACAGGGCTCCTTCTCTCCTTCTACCCTCACGTGCCAAACCCAAAACACATTTCATTTCAGTTGCTGAAAAGGGCAAGGGAGAGTGCCTATTTAAAACGTTTCAAATTGGCCTTTAGCATATGCTACTGGCACAGCAGCCAGTCTGCATTTGGGGAAATGTGTCCTGAGGTGTTTCGTCAAGCAGCTCCTGGGTGCCCAAATGCCTGCGTTCCTAAACACACGAGAGCTTTATTAAAAGCAGAGGGTGGTGTTTGGGGCTACCAAGTGGTGAGACACTTAGACTCCCCTTCATGCACACATTCACCGATGGAAGTGGGAATCTCACCAACAGGATGGCTAACTTTTACCGATGAGATGTGTTTCTACCTGTCAAAGAGATGATTTTTTTTTGGAATACTCCCATTTGAACAAGAAATCAAATGCCATCACTTTAATTACACTGCAACCTAATATAGGGTCTTCTGAAATTAAAATATAAAAGGAAGGACATGATTTATGGCCAAAGATTGAGCACATTTCTTGGCTGAGGGTTCTTGCGAGGTTTTCAGCTGAATCTGGAGTGACTGGCTTTTGGCAGCACCGTTTTCCTGTTACTGATTGCAAGGGGACTTTCAGAGTAACACGTATTTTTCGAATCAGAGGCATTTTTTGTTGCTGCAGACATGGGCCCCTGTCTGTGAATCTGTCTGGGTGATGTGGTCAGCCCATGTTGCTTCTTGCCTCCTTCTATCACTCACTTCCATGCACAAGTCAGCCTTTACCTTTCCCCATCCTAAACGGGTGGATGCACTTCTTATGTTTTCCCATGGAAGTTAAAGTCATGAACTCAAACAGCAAATCAAATTCGGTACAGAAAAAATAATACCAGAATCATTGAGAGTTTCATAAATACTGCATTTGCTAAATCTAAACTGTTTTGTTTTGGGTTTCTTGGGGTGAATTTTATCTCAGGAATGTACTGGTAACTAACTTTTCATTTCCAGTTCTGAGACAAACCAGCACATGAATACATTTCTGACATGTGACCAGCTACTAAGGATGGGTGAGTTTCTACAAATGAGCAAAACATACAACTTCACAGAAGTCCAACCCAGCTCTCCCACGATTGAGGGCTTTCCAGTATATTCAGTATTCTTGCAAATGTGTTTTTAAAAAATAACACATCGGGATGAATTTCAGAGATATTGCTGACATACTGTTTCATAGCTGAAAAGCAGGATGCTACAACATGCATATTTTCATCAGCTTATGGTACTGACAAAATATTTGGAGCCCAGGCAGGGTCCTTGTTCTGTGTGTCTATCAATGAAAATTCCAACAAAGTTCTTGCAAATGCATGATTTGGTAATTACAAATTCTGCAGCATGAGAGCTTTGTCTTGAATTCAGTAACAGTTGGCAATAAAGCAATTTTCTTGGGGAGATATTTAGAATTCATCAGTGGTTTAGTATACTAATCTGTCACTTTTTCCTCCACACGTCTGTCTGCATGTGCTTTAAAATAAAGTGGTTTAAAAACCCACAATTAATACTAATTGCCCACATCAAATAGATGGCTAAGCATTCCAATAGCTTTTGCTTGTTGCTTTTCGAGTACCAATCACATCAGTCTGAATGACTTTTTAAACCTGCTGTCTCCCAGGAGAAGCACCTGTTTCAAATCCTGGGCCCACAAACTGTTCTCTCCTCCAGTGTTTTCACTCATTTGGAGTTTGTTTTATTAGCTTGACAGAGGCGTTCCAAAGGAAACAAAGCAGTAAATTGGCAGAACTGAAGCAAGGCTTTCCTTCAGAAAGGGGCCGGGAGCACTGGGTGACAGTCTAATTGCTTCTGGGCCCCCAAAGAGGCCTGGGGCACCAAGTGGGAGTGTGTCAATATCAACAGACCAAGAATGAAGGAGGTCGACTTCTGCAGTCTCAACACATCACAGCTCACTTCAAATGGCTTTCGGGAGGGGGAAAAAAAGGAAAAAGTAACAAGTTAACATGTGGCAATCAGCGGGTCTCTAACTGAGGTCACTCCCACGGTGCAGCACAGGCTCTTGCTGATGGCCAAGAGCTTCCTGACAGGGCTGCACTTCACACACTCAGCGAGTCCCAATTTTTCCATCCTGTCAAGCACACACACCGAGCACCTGCCACATGTACGTAGGTCTAGCAAAAGCAGCCGATGAAAACCATCGGACAGGTGATCCAACCACGGTCCTTGGAGAACACGATTAAACAAACTGGCTCTGCTCAGGGGAGGCGGGAGCCAGTCAAACAAGCCACCTGCCAAGCTGTGCCCTTCCAGTTGCCCTGTGCGTTCCTAGCGTGATGGCATTGCCCAGTGAAAGGGTGGGCTCTGCTTAGGTTTTGAAAATCGTAACAACTGAAGAGTAAGAATAAATCTCCGTTCTACTAACCAATTCAAGAAGGGATTAAACAAACAAACAAAAAACAGGGATCTATGAATTTTAAGTAGTTGGTGTGCAGTGAAAAAAAGTTTGTGCTATGAGATGAGAGATGATCAGAATCACATCTGAGTCTCAAATGTCACCCTGATTTTTCAAAATGTGAGATCTCCAGGACCTCGATGGCACCACTGTTGCATAAACAAAACACAAAGAAAAGAAAGATGCTTTTTATGGCTTTCTTTTACATGCTCAGTCTTGACAAGGATATTTCCACAAATTGATAGAAAATGGAATTAAAAGATAAGCTTATCTTGATACAAATAACCTGAAATTCATACGCATAACAAGTCTTAAATTCCTGAAAAAACAGGTGTTATGAATTGCAAAACTTTGTTTTCCACCAAGAAGCTTACCCTTCATATCCCTTTCATAAATTTTTTGACCTACTTTCATCTTTCACTGGGCTACGGAATAATGTTTCCCGCAGTGTTGCAAGAGGGAAAGCAGAAGGTATTGACGCTGATTGACGCAGCTGTGTAAGTTGGCAAGTAGTAACTTTTCCCTGGTCAGGGAGGATTTTGTTAGCAGTGGA
Source organism: Ochotona curzoniae (assembly GCF_017591425.1). Classification (NCBI taxonomy): domain Eukaryota; kingdom Metazoa; phylum Chordata; class Mammalia; order Lagomorpha; family Ochotonidae; genus Ochotona; species Ochotona curzoniae. The sequence continues at coordinate 16,230,652 of NW_024466307.1, forward strand.
ATCTGGGACCAGGAATGAGGCTAATAAGGTAGGGGACATGAGAGCTGCAGTCCCCAGAAGTTAAGGGCAGGTTGGAATCACGAAAAGTATTGAAATCACCCAAAGAGAGGAGAATCTGAATGACTAACAGCAGATGCCCGCCCATGTTACAATATTTTGTGCACAGACATGATTGCAGCAAAGACGGTGCTGAGGTTTCCTTATCTCCCTGAGCTAGACACTTTATACAGAATTACAACGTGACAATGGCCAAAGGGGCAACATTAGAACCAATGTTTAATGGCACACAAATCGTCACCACTTTCCCCCTGTGTTTCAGGTCCTGATGTCACATTTTAAGAGGAACTGGATAATCTTATAAACAAAGGTCAAGACTAGGAAACAAAACAATAGCAGACTGCAAAAAAAAAAAAGGGGGGGGGAGTGTATGATAATCATGACTGTTACTCAAGCAATGCTAGAAAATTATGCCTAGCTGAGTAGACAACGTAAGCACCTAAGGCAGAATGAAAGTTTCTCTCCTGTCATTAAGTCCTCTATTCAATTACCATTTATCGGGGTAATTAAACAGTGGAAAGTGATGCCAGGCTAATTGTTAGATTATGATAATTACATGTCTTTGCCATGCTACAGCTGATCAGAATCAGATGTGGTCCTGTGCACTTAGCTAAAGCTGCTCTGTAATCGTCACACTTTTCGTCGAGTGCTGGGCCGTTTATTACTAATTCATTACAAACCAGGCACAGAGGCTTATTATTTGCAATGCTTCTCCCCCCCATCCCCAGCCTCTTGGAACAAGACTCCCCAAAGGTTACACACAAACTGCTGTCTCTCTCTGGCCCACTTCCATCCCAATTACACAGCTGAGCGGCGTTAGGTGCCTCCATTTGAGAGGGTTCATCACACTGATTCATAAAATCGCACAACTGCCTAAGACACAGGAACAACTCGGCCTCCTTGTCAGCCTGTGCCAACCACTGTCGTGCCCCAAGCTGTGTCCCAGCAACCACAGCAGTGGGGCAGGATGGAGACACAACCCAGAGGATCTCTCATTTCAAGGATACCTTTCTGCTCAGGTCAGACGCAGAGCAGGTTGGATCAGCTCTGGTTCTCTGGAATCATTGGAAATACATGTGAAACTTCCCCCAAACAGCCAGATCCTATTCTTTGAGCCAGGGTGAACACAGGAAACCAACAGCATCATCTCAAAGTGACCAGACGGGGATTTTACTAAGACAATCAGCAGCAAGTCCATCATCTTCGGGTTTTATAAGGCACAATTCCCTGGCTTACCCACAGACCAGAAATCTCTCTTTGCACCCCTTTATCAACCACTCCAGGTCACTGTGCTAAGGAGCCATTTGACATTCTTTGCTAGACTTTATCTTGGAGAAGCTCACGCTTCACCTATCCCCAGCATGAGAATTTTGTATGTGGGCCACTGGCAGGTGCAGAAAACCCAGAGCAGCAAGACAAAGCTCCCTAACGGTAAGTTCATGGCATACGGTTCTCTATATGGGATGTTTTCCTTCTGTTATGTGGGCAGCGTAATGAACTGGAAGCTTGTATCCTTTCCTAATTTGTACATTGCAGTTCTAACTTTCACTGTGGCTATATCAAAGGACATTCAAAAGTTCATTAAAACTAAAAGGTAACTTTAGGGGTGGGTGTCTGGCACAGCAGTTAAGCTACTTCGGTTGGGTGTGGCGCAATAGCCTAGTGGCTAAATCCTTGCCTTGCAACTGCTAGAATCCCCTCTTGTTACCAGTTCGTGTCCCAGCTGCTCCACTTCCCATCAGCTCCCTGCTTGTGTCCTGGGAAAGCAGTAGAGGATGATCCAAGGCCTTAGCACCCTCTGCTAGCATGAAAGACCTGTCAGAAGCTCCTGGATCCTAGCTTCAGATCAGCTCAGCTCCACATGTTGTGGCTACTTGGGGAGTGGACCAACATAGGAGAAAAACTTTCTGTCTCTCCTTCTCTCTGAAAATCTGCATTTCCAATAAAAATATCTGTTTTGAAAAAAGAAGAATCTACTTGGGTCACCACATACCATATATGAGTCACTGAGTTCAAGTCCTGACTGCTTTCTCCTCCTAGTTTCCTGTTCATGAATACCCAGAAGGCAGCAGGTGTGAACCTGTGTCCTGGGATTTCTGCTGCCCAATGTTGGAGACCCAGCTGATGGTGGTGGCTGAGCCCGGTCCCAGCCATGTCACTGTCGGAGGAGTGAAAAAGTAGATGGAAGAACTCTGTCTTTCTTGTTTATTCTCTTTCCATTTCTTTGTCTTTTAAATAATAAATAAGTAAATATTCCCTAAAAGGTTGGTTGATTTTGGTGCAAAATATACTGAATCCAGACATATGAAAGGTCTTTAAAAACATTCATAAAAAAAAGAACTTTTAAAAAAGTTTACAACTAGGACAAAATATCATGCAAAGATTTCAACATTTCTATGCACCAAAATGAACCTCTCTGAATTGCATTTTCCCATGAACTTTACGGAGAAGACACGTGGAGACAGGGTCTTTTTGGAGGTAATTAAGGTTAAGTGAGGACATAAGTGAGGAACCCTGATCAATAGGGTTAGTGTCCTTGTATAACCAGTGACACCAGAGCCTGGAGTGAATCCGTTATCTGCAGCCATAATGGGCATCGACTGCAGTCCAAACGCTCCACTTCGGTCCAGCTCCCTGCTAAGGTGCCTGGGAAAGCAGCAGAGGAGGTCCAGGTACTTGCCCCTGCCACCTCTGCTAACGAGGGAGAACCCGATGAAGCGCCTGGCTTTTGCTGGGAGGACGAGGAAGAAAAGCAAGTAGGAGGAAGGAGAAGAGCCACCCAAGAGCTCACTCTCCCTGCCATGGGACGGCACCGTGGGCAGGTGGCTGTCCTCAGGCCATGGTGAGGACAGTTCCACCAGAAATGGACCCTGGGGAGCCTCCATCCGAGCCTTACAGCTTCCAGAATGGTGAAAAAATAAATGGATGCCGTGGAAGCCACCCAGGCTAGGCAGTTGGTCATGGAAGCCTGAGCTGACTACTATGAAATGGGCAATTTAAAACTAAAGGAATGGCGCAGCAGGGGTGAGGCCAGTGTTGAGTTACATCACTGCTAATGATTTGAGAAACAGGGGGGAAAAAAGTGAAAACAAACTTAGGAAAAAAAAATGGCCAGGTTGGAAAGCAGCCTCGACAGGGAGAGAGATAGTCTCTGTCCATTTATTGTTCCGAGCAAATGGCAGGTGAAGGGGCGGGGAAGAGCCTTGTTATTTTCCTAAGTAAGGGTAGTTCCGCTGCTGAAATTAACTCCTGACACTACAGAAACGACTGTATTATCACCCAGCCACGGTGCTATCTTGCTGTTTCAGTAAGGCTTTCACACAGACTGAATGGAAGGAAGTTACAAAAATGTCACATATCCACTTCACCCTTCCTTGACCTTGGAAATTCAAACAGAATGTGGTACCGCCCTTCAAAAAGCGCCCGACGTGTGTTCCGAGGACAAAACAGACCACCAGGTGCTGTGCTGCCGCTGGCCGTGGCTTTAGCCTTGGGAACACACGTGCCTCACCTGCAAGGTTGTGTAGTCTTCGTAGCGTCAAGATTTCCTCCTCACACTCATTAAAAGGGTACTATTTCTTACAGCTGGGTCCTCGATTTACTTTAATAGCAGAAAGATACATGCAAGAATAATGCAATCATAAAAAATAAGAAACTAATTGCTTTCTCCCTAGGAAGCATAAGGGGAAGAAGAGAAATAAAGAATTCACCATGTATTGCCCAGAAATAAATCTAACCACTCCAGGGACTTCTCAAGTGCTATAATATCTACCTACTCACATGCTAGTCTATTTTGGTGACAGTGAAGGCAGCTGTCTGCTCCTTCCATGTTCATTTCAATAAACGCTGCTTTGCAAATGTCTACCTCAGAAAAGAGTTATGGTTCAAAGCAAACGCACATGACCTTCCTCTTGAACTTTCAGAACTGTTGGTTCTGCGACAACTTCTGAATGAGCCACTTAAGAGGACACTGAGGTTTCAGAGGGCTGGTTAATGCCACGACACCAGGATGATGAAATAAGAGGGTGATCTCGGGCACGCCTATTGGGTGACAACTCAGCACCTTGGACTGAGAGAAGACAGAGCCACAAGTGCCTTTTTGCAGCACTCAGCAGCGTAATCCCCAACCCCCACTTTCCATGAAATGTACATGAACTTTTTTTTTTTTTTGCTGTTCACATTGCTTAAGTCAGAGGGAAAGAATGGGATGTTCATTACACTGGTCACAAGTGTAATGCTGGTGAGTTAAAAAATAACGAAGCGGGGCCAGCAGCACCAATTTCCCATAGGCGTGCCAGTTTGAGTCTCAACTGTGCTACTTCCAATCCAGCTTCCCGCTACTGTGCCTGGGAAAACAGCAGAGAACAGCCCAAGTGCCTGGTCTCTTGTGGGAGACCAGAATGAAGATCTTGGTTGCTAACTTGAGCCTAGCCCAACCCTAGCCAGGGTGGTTATTTGGGGAGTAAATTAGTGGATGGAAGACCTCTCTCTCTCTCTCTCTCTCTCTATTTCTCCTTATCTCTGTAACTCTGTCTTTCAGATAAATAAATTCCGAAGAGGAAAAAAAAGTGTGTGTGGTGAAGGGTGGTTGATTATCTCATCTGGCAGTTAGGACACCTGTAGCAGATGTATGGAACATTCTGGAAGGTCTGAGTTGAATGCCCAGCTTCAGCTCTGGCTGCTGGCTCCAGCAGTGATCGGCAAAGCACAGTGAGTCCTTTTCACTGTTACAGAAGACCTGAATTAGGTTCCTGGCTCCTGGCTTCAGCCCATTTCAATGCCAGTTCCTGTGGGCATTACAGGAGATAGCTCAGTGCATTGGTGCTCTCCATCTGTCTTTCTGCCTCTCAAATAAATAAATGAAATTGATTTTAATAGTTATGTTTTAAAAATCAACAACCATGAGGTGTGTAAAACCTATGAGAAATAGATATTAACCTGAGACTTGGCACAGCATCTGTATTCAACATAAGGATAAATAGGATCGTAGCTCATGGATCAATTTATTAACAGAATAGAGCATTTCGTTTGTTGATGTTTTAATTCCACATGCAAGAACCTACCCTGTTGATACCAAATATTTAATTAAATGCTGCTTTGTATGCTAAAAGGAACTTTCCCCCCCATTCCACAAATGTAAATAAGACAGTGAATGCTTTTTGCTGAGAAAGGATTCACAATAGCCCAGATGCTCTCAATGGAGTTTTCGGACATGCATTGGAAAGCCTATGGCATGGTCCTTCACTGGCTGATTCCTGTGATGTCATGACTATGCCCAGATAGTGTGTGGCATGCACTGTTTAAGTGGCAGCAAAGTAAACAGAGAAGGTCCATGATTGGTGCTGTGAAAACTGCCTGCGAGCACGCACTAACATCCAAGGCTGGGGGAGAAGGGAATCCCAGCCTTTTCTTTTGGCCTGATAGCAAAGCTGTCACCATGCAAGGGTACTCCAAAGAGCTCATGAAAGGGGGGTAGGTGTTAAAAGTTGGGGGTGGGTATTTGGCGCAAAGATTAAGTTCTGCTTGGCACATGAGCATTCTGTGTCAGTGTCACACTGGGTTCAAGTCCTGGCTTCTCTCTCTATCCCAGCTTCTTGCTCATGTGTACCATGCGACATGGCAAGTGGTGGACTAAATACCTGTGTCCCTCCTACCCGCATGGGGGATCTGAACTGAGTCCCTGGCTCTGCCTTTGGCCTGGGCCAGCGCCAGCCGTTGCAAACATCTGAGGAGTAAACCAATGGACAGAAGACCACTATCTCTTACTCTTGGAGATTCTCTGCCTTCCAAATAAATAAAATTTTTTAAAATAAATGAACATTGAAACATACATACATTTTTCATAATATGTATTTTTATGAACTTTTTGAAGATCTGTGATACACCATGGAGTTCAGATGTCCAAATTTGTTGACACCAAATAAACTTAGCTTTAATTCCATGTTTGCACAAATATTATGAATTGCTTTCACACAATTGGGAAGTGATCTGATGCTGACACACATCTTCGAAGAAGTTACAAATTACTCTAGCCCACCAGAGGATATGAACTGAAAATTAGGGGATGGTGGAGGCAGCTTCTTGTTGTTGCTGTTGTTGATTGTTACTGTACAAAGATGAATTTCCAGCAGGAAACGCAGTTACCTATGCAGGCATGTCTTGGGAGAGCATTAAGATTTTGTTTTATTTTTAAAGCCAAGATGGTGGCATTTAAGATATGATTAATATTTCTGAAAATGTCAGAGATGTCTGGAAATATTTGGAAGCATCAACTACTACTATTTCAGTGACGACTAAGACACTTAGAATATATATCCTATGTGGAAAAAATTATGTGGATTCTAAAAGTTACACAATTTTGTAGACGAATTCAAAAAAAGGTCACTGTTTTTCTTAATGGTAAATTGCAATTCAACACCGTTAAGCATTTTCTAGGTTCTTAAACATTGATTTAAATTCTCTAGGTGAGAGGTAGAGCAACAGAAACACACACTAGGAGAGATCAGGCTTCCAGCCCCTGGTTCACTCCTAAAATGCCCATAGTGGCAGGATGGAGCCAAAGCAAAGCTAGGAGTCCAGAGCTGCACATGGGTTTTCCATGCGGCTTGTAAGGGTCCAAGTACTTGAACCATTATCTGCTGCACCTCATGATGCCTTAGTTGGAAGGTGAGTAGCAGGGACTCAAGCCAGCACTTTCATATAAAATTTGAGAGCCCCAAGGGACAGCCCAATCTATTGCTGCATAATGTCACCCAATCAGCATCATCTAAATATTCATGTGCATCACTGAATATTTGAACTCCTCACACATGCAACTCAATAATCAATTTTGACTTGAGCAAGTTACTAGGGCAAGAACAACCAAAGTCCTAATTCACCCACCTTTACTTTAAAATGCCATCTTATTTGCCTTGGTAGACCTAGACTCTACTCATTTTACTAGTGTTAACTTCTCATTCTTGTAAAGGCACCTGGTGTACATGTCATAAGCTCGTAAGGATGGCCTCTTCAGGTTTCCTCCGGGACTCCATACTCCACAACAAGTTCCTGAGATGGGAGAAGGATTTCCAGGCAGCATTGCATCCAGCTGCTTACATTCCGTACAGTTAATTGTCTAGCCTCACAGCAACTCCTCGGAGGATCTATAGACTCAAAATCCAATGCATGACACTGTCTTTGCAAAGGCAAAGCTTCCCTTCGCCCCCTCCCCTCCCAACTATCCCGTGTAAGATTTGAGAGGAAAGTAGAGGAAATGTGGCTCCTATTTTCCTAGGAAAGTCAAGCCAATTGTATTATCGACTGTCTACTGCATTAGCAATTTCCAACTGAATTACAAACTGGTTCCCTGCATTATATTGTTATTGTTCAATACCATTTTCATTGCCCTAATGAAACAAAGCTATATAATATAATGGAAGAAAGCTAAAGAAGGGCCTATTTTAAAAATACACAGAGAAAAAGATAAGAAATGCTGATACTAACAGCGCTTTTTATTTTTTCCTTTTTAACTCTTTATGGCTTTCTGGATTGGGATCAAAACAACAACAACAGAATAGAGTTTCTCCAAGATTTCTCAAAGAGCAAAGATTCCCGCAGGCACTGATCAAAGTTAACTGACAATTTTACACATAGTTTAAAAAGGTGCCTAGTTAAGGCAGCATAATCTCCTAAGACCAAGGAATGAAGGTTCCCATTTTCTTCCTTGGGGTCTCCCAGAGAGAATTGCTTCCATCTTGGGGGTCAACACCTCAGAAAAGTACCATCAAGACATCATGGCTGAGCGGTCTCTTACACCAGGAACAACACAAATGAGAGGTCACTCTTCTGGATCACAGGCTGTTCAAGCAAGATGGAGAGGCCATGGCAATGAAGATCACTGCACAGCTCTGTGTACAAGGGGGACATTTCAGCAACATTCGCAGGAGATAGAACGAAAAGATAAATGTCTTTTCGCATCCAAAATCCTTCTGAAATCCTTGCACAAGAGAAGTTTTCCCAAAGTTCATGGACGTGCATCTTCTGTCAAAGCAAGGCATGAATTTCAGGATTTCTGCACTCAAAGAAACCTATCTTTTAATTCTATCATCACGAAGTTGTTCAAGTGCCCTTATGCACCCAGCTCACACACACAGAAGCAGCAAAGAGTGAGAAGGAACAGACAAAAGGGACAGAGGAAACCCTTCAACATTGCTAATTCTATTACAGCTAGAAGCTAGGGGGCCAAGCACTTGGGACATTCATGCCAGAGTCACTACACCCTACAAAGAAGAGAAGATAATTAGCATAATGAGGAACAGAGCACAACCCTATCACTCCCCAAGCATTTCTTGGGTGGAGCTGATGACTGCTAATGACATCACTGCACATACTATAGTGGCAGATGATCTATGACTGCCCTGTCTCTAGACACTTGGATATTCAGTGACACAAAATTCCATCTTGTCATTTCCTCACTAGTCTTAATGTAGTGCACACGGACTGGGAAAGCATTGTGGTTTAGCACATTAAGCTGCCACTTGGGATGGCCCAACCCATACTGATGTGCCTGGGATCAAGTCCTGCCTCCACTTGTATTCCAACTTCCTACTTATGCACCTGCAAGACAGCACATTATGGTTCAGATACCAGAGACCCTGCCACCCGCTGTGGAGAGATGCAGTTCTTGGCTGTGGGATTCAGCCTGGCCTGCTTCAGATTGTTGCAGGCATCTGCAGGGTAAACCCAGAAGGTGGAAGATTTCTTTGTCCCTGTTGTTTTCTCTTTCAAATAAAGTTTTAAAATGGATAAATAAATACACACATGAACATACCTGAATGTCAGAATCAGAGAACCAAGACAAACTCGTCAGGGATCAAACCCTCTTGAAGAATTCCTAGTGCTCCAAGGAGCACTGAGAGCTGCGTCATCCCGGTAAACTCAACACACTCAAGTCCCGCACCCTGCGTTTGAGTCATTGATCTGAGCTCGGCAGTTCAGCCTCCTTAATGCAAAAATAACTTGCATTTTCTTATTTTGGCACCCCTGAACAAAACTTAAATTGGATCAGGGAGGTATCCTAATCTTTCAAACACGCGTATTGCTTGAAAGATGAAAGTGAACAGGAATTTATCTTTTACTATTAGAGTGCTAATTTATGCAAGTTCATTTGCCTTTTGTGTCTATTGATTGGATTCTTGTTGTCTCATCTCCTGCACTCCATTAGAATCCTTGCTGACTTAACAATAATGCAGCCAGACAACATTTGCACGGAGTTTTATATGCTTTTACAGCTACAGTCTACTTAAAAGTTGGTATAAGCAAGAAAGGGTAAGTAGAAATGATGAGTGACATGAAAAAAAAAGTATTTCGCTTCATCACATCAGAAGGAAAATCTCAAGAAGATGAGAATACTTTGTGGATGAACTTCTCTTTTCGATTTCAAATAGTCAGGTCTGTACATTTGAAAAGAATCCTGTGCCTCGGGCAGGCTGAAATTAAAACACGAGTGCAATTGGAGATTACAGATTATAAAACCAGTATGCACAGCTGTTACAAGCAGCACAGGAATGGCCTTCCTTTTCCAAACCCATTTGTGTAAGGCAGTCAAACATACAAGTACAATTCCCTTTACTGTGAAAACTGGCACACTGGCTCAACCCCCGGGGAAGAGTTCTTTAGATACACTTCGCTCTGTATGTGCTCACAGTCTCAAATAATCCTTGATTTACATATATAAATGATACTTAGAAAGTACAATAAAAGCATAGGCTTATTTGGTGAGAAGCAATGGAAATCTATGCCTACTTTTCTCATAATATTCATTCTCATGGACTTTCTGAAGATGCGTTGAATGCATGTATTTCAAAAAATTTTTGTATCCGACTAAACTTTCAAATCTTTCAATTCCATTTCCTACAAGCAAATGCAAATCTTTCTACAGATGTTTTTCAACATTAATTAATCTAAATGTTTTCAGTGGATGAATTCAAGCAAACACACCTAATTTGAACCTTGCGAATGATGATTACAACATTTATTTAAATGTAAGGTGATCTAAAAACTGTGCATCGTGAGACAAAAGAATATAAAAGTTGAAACCCTGAGATGTGTTTTTAAACTCTGGAGAATGTTTCAATTCGCTCTGTACAGAACAGCATCAGCCCTGAGGAAGGATATATAACCATTTCTAATTGTTTCTGCTTCATTAATTCAGCTATACCTGAAACGCAAGAGTGAAAACAGCAAAGCCCAGGGTGAATTGAGTCTCAGCTTTGCCCAGGTGCTCCCTGGCACCAGCGAGTAATGCTGGGGAAGCCACAGGTTGTTGAGAGGGAGGTGTTGCAGCTTTGGAGCATCCCAGAGCTGTCAGGCAAGGATGTTCGACAGTGGCGGAGGGACACCTGGCAGGTGCAGGGTTCAGCCACCCAGACCTCTCTAAGGATGCTTGCAAATAGCACAAGATGTCCAAGATAGCTCACACGGGAGGTGTCACTAATAAAAAGTGGAAATCAGAGAGGAAAGAAAATCCCATCTTCAATCGTTCCTGTGGTACCCGGCTTTTTCAGCACATATGGTCTGTAAAGTTTGCTCGTGTCAGGTGGTTATCAAAGAAAGCAGGAAAGACATTTCAACTTTATGTTCCTTTTCCAGACTTTGTAGACATCGATCTGATAATTAGAGGCAGCCACCTTATTGCTTGTGGCAGGTGGCGTGGAAAAGAGGTCCTGAGTGAGGCAGGAGCAGCTGGGCATCTGCTTGGCTTCCACTGGGGTTCTGCTGCTGCTACTCTGCCCCCTGGCACACTATCGCCTCTCTGGGCCTCTGTGTACTCATCTGTTGGCATCCGAATAACAGTAACATTTTGCTCCTGCGACATTTGTTAGCATTGAATGAATGACTAATTCAGGAAATCAGTACTAAAAGTATAATGGCTGTTAAATAGTAAATGCTCAATAAATCTGTAAATTAATATAAATTGAGAAATAAGTGCAATTATATGAAGGTACTTAGAAGAAGAAGCTACTTAGAAAAGTTTGTGGAAATGGAATTAAAAGGCACATTTATTATTAAAAAATTCTGAAATACATGCTTGGGAAGTCTTCACAATATTCATGGAAAATATATATTATAACAAGACTATGTAAAGACTTCCAATTTTTGTAGCTATCCTTTCCTTTTCCCTGAGCTTTGTAAAGCACCCTTGCATTATTTACATAACTCTAAATGGTATTTTGGTCCACTCCATTCAAGGAACGTTCGTAGAAAGAATTTCAAGGATCTCGGGGAATAAAACATTTCAACAGTCAACACAGCTTGAGTAGGTAGAGTGCAATTATAACCAATTTATTTTTGCTGATGATAAGGAAAATGGATTTCTTAAAGAAGTTTCTAGAATGGCTGAGAAGCAACACTGTATTTTTCCAAGAGCTGCCTGTGCACACACAAAGGCGAGCTCAGACACCTTGTAGAAGCGTTTTGGGTATAAAGCCATGGAGGAAAGGTGGCTGGTTACTTAGGTGCTATGATTTCTGGGACACAAAGGCCATCTTTAAGCAAAAATACCTTCTCCCACAGGAACACCAGGCCATGAGTATGTGCCAGCTAATGCATTAACATATTTTCATTTCTCTGACCTATTAATACATGTCACATAGCAGAGCCAACCCTCCCGAGAGACTAAGAAACACAGAGGGCATATTCTAATGAGAAAGGGGCTGTGGACAGAATGACAGAGGTGCAAGTGACATGCCAGGGGGACACTGGGATTTCCCACAAATTCCATTGATACTGGTTCTATTAAACTAACAGTCTTCATGTAACATTAGAAAAAAAAATACTTCTTCATAAAGGCGTGTTTTAACTTAAACTTTAAAGTGGCATTTTATTTGAGCAATATCACATTCCATTGACCTTCCCCTCTTTCCTACTTGATTAACTTTTCACGTATGTATGCCCTATCTCTCCTTATTAATTAATTCAAGACAAGTATATGATTGCCTCCTGTGGCTCAGGCTTTGTACTTGAACATGCAGAAACAGAAATGAACCCAGGCACGGTCCTGCCCTAGAGAAACCGACAATCCGACAATCCGGCAAAAGAGACAGTCACACAAATAAAGCACCACGATAAAATGTGACTAATGTTGGAAGCGACACTGGTAACAAATGTGGTGGAAAGTAGGGAACGGCAACAGACTTTGAAGGAGTTCAGGAGAGCTCACACAGGATCTTGGTCCTGAAGGCCGGATAGGATTCCCCTAGCAGAAGGCAATAGATGAGTGGGCTGGTAGGCAGGTGCCAGTACCAAACCATGGAGGTGGGTGAGCAGGAGTGTTCGAGGACACAAGGTCATGAGAGCAAGTTCAAGCTTTGTTTTCAACAAGGAATTTGACAGGCAACTGAAGCAGCAGTAGGGATGTTAAGAAGGCACAGGACTGTGAAGAGATTACTATGTTGAAGACATCAGCTTGTCAGCTCTGGAGAAGACAGAATGAACGAGGAGGGTAGGGAGATCATTCAGCAGCCTACTGCATGCCACCAACCCACAGCCTTTTGCATCCATCCAGGGACCACCTGTGGAAGTCCCCTCGGATTCAAGACAGGTGGCATTGTGTTAAACTTCCAAATTCACTAGGGCCCAACTCCTGAGCTTCTCACAACTGCTCAGACAGGAGGAGAGTTTGAAAGCAGGGCTTTTGTGGGATACAGGAGGGTAGAAGGGAACCCCTTACACAGGCTACTTCCTCTGCAGCTCTTACCTCTCACCTTGTGGGTTACACGGTTGATCATGTACAGTGGCTGGCCAATTACAGGTAGGGCATTTAAAGAGACTGGCCTAAATACTGCCTGCAATTTTTTTTTAACAAACTGTGAGCATCGGGCAAGGCACTTCACTTACTCTGGGTCTTGCTTTCCAAATACAAAATTGGAAAATCAGTTGTTGACCCTATAGATTCCAGGGTGCTACTTCAGTGCGACACCTCTTTAAGATGGTGGTGGAGTGATTCCAGAAACTATCACAAGGTCTTTGTTCTGACCTTGAAGTTGTACCCAGCGCATCCATTGCAACAAAGGGCCAAGCAGCTATAACCCAATAGCAGTGCCTGGCACAGTGTCTGGAGCCTTGAGGGCACAAGCAGGCAGTAACCGCTGTCTCGTGACTGGTGTGCAAGACTGGAAGATGAAAAATAGGGCTAAAACCATTATAAAGATCGCACCCTTTCTGCACAGAAAGTGGCAGAACGAGGGGGTGATTTAAGGTGACAACAGCGACAGAAATGGCACCACGGACGAAAAGCTGCAAGACAAATACAGTGACAGGTTTTCACATCATGTTGTTCCCACACCTGCTCTCCAAGCGACCGAGGGCCAAAGCAGCACCAGAGGAAATGGCAGGGCGAAGAATGCTGAAAAAAAATCGGCGAGGTCACCAGTTGGTCACTATCCCCAAATATCTTCTCAAATGTTTCACAGAGGCTCCTAACAGCTCACGTCCTGGTGGGGCTCTCTGGGTTGCTACACCCCCGACACAGGACTATAAATGTACAAGAGTACATTTAAAATGGTTTCACACCTGTTCCCTCTTGCTAAAAACGATGGGGAAAACCATCTGTATTACCCCCTCTGGACAAATAAAACTTCTCCTCTTCCCCAGTCTTTCGGAAGGTAATTAAATGCCTTAAGTACGGAGGTAATTTAAGATTTTGTCCATCTCTAAAACTGTTGACGATATGTTAAGCAGATGGAGGTCATTTCTTTTATTTCTCCAGCTTTCCCCTTTGGCCTCCGATGAGGATGTGCTGACATCAACAGTTTGCTGTTATGCATAGTGGGTGGACCCACAGGTCCCTAAGGTGCAATAAATCACGCCCTTTCAAATCATCTGTGATTTCTACCTATAAATTTGGATTAACTATGACAGAAAGCCTTGACCATTTTTATATATGCTCTCCACCCTCATAACCGCAGGAACAGGAGTTATGAGAGAGGGAATAGGAGATGCCAATTTTTTTTTTTTTGGTCATTTTGATTCATAGAAACAAAACTTCCTTTTGAGCACCCTTGGACTTCCGTGTGCCTGTATAGGATTCCGAAGGCAAGGTTCTTATTCACTTCCTGGAAAACTGTGCTACCAACTCATTTGTGACTTGATTTCAATGAAGTCACAGGACTGAAATTGTGCGGTGCCTTCTGCCTCCCTTGCCTTCTTCCTACACCACTTTCTGTTATTTTTGGCTTCCAACGTCTTTAAGCAGGTTCAAAGCCATAATTCATGATAGCCTGATGCTTGAAAGTACTGCTCAGAAACTCAAATGTTTCTTCTACTTTTTCTCCTGAAATTTTGCTTATGATTGAAAAAAGCATGAAACATTGAGCAATTCCAGGGCTTGGGGTGAAAGCCAGGGCACTGGATATATGTGGTTCATTGACTAAATATTCCAACAGAGTATTCATTCTTTCACATGAACCGGACTCTGTTCTGGAGGAGAGAACGGGGAGTGCTTTAATTCTAAAATTACACACACAATATTGTTGGGGTCAATCACAGACCATTCACATCAATGAGGATAGGAGCGGTATGCTTACCTCCAGCTTTGCAAGTGTATACTAAAAAAGTTATCACAATGCCTTAGCATTTGCCCCATGCTTTTAGAGAATTAAAGTCAAGATTCTGGAAGCTTTTCTTTAGACAACTGCAACAAACTGAGCCCCATGTGGCCCTGGCATTTGAACCCTGAGGGTTAATCCCTGGGAGGTCAGACAGCTTTCTTCATAAAATGCAGAGGCCCAATCTATTCCATGGAACCAGGGCTTTCCGTCTTCCCAAGACAGAAAACTTTCAGCATCGTTCATGAGATGATCAGTTTATGACATCACTTTGCAATCCACTGGCATTCACCAGTAATCGCGCATTGATCAACAGGAATCTTAGGGCTGCCCCTTGTGCAGTAATCCTTACATACGCAGGCTTCAAACAGCCATTTAGTTCACATGTGTAATTTGCCCACTTACTCCTGCTGAGATAATACTCCTGGTTTAACTGCCCATACAGCAACTGGATAAATCAGCTGTATAGGTTTATATTTGCTGTCTATGCATATGACTAGAGCGAAAAAAAAAAAAAAAACCAGATGGCTCAAGTTCTAATCCCCAAAAATCAGAATTCATTTTCTATTAACCATATACACATCCAAAAATATTTCTAGATTTTGCAAAATGGAGAAAAAAAGTAACTCATAAAAAATACTTGGATGCATCAATGACTTTATTGTTTCAGAGGCAGAGAACAAAGAATTAATAAATGCAGATTTGTTTAGGTGTAAAGAGACGGCCAATGATGGTCATGGGTACATGGATGAAAGACTGAAGGAACACACATGAAAACCCGAACGAGTAAACATGTGTGTGGCAAAAACAGGAGATACTCCAGCCTGAGCCCACTCAAGAAATGCCAGCCCTAAAAGGATGACATTTATTCCATTTCATTTCCACTTAATGATCAGTACTGTGATGAAAGGAAAAAAAAAATCTCTGAATATAAAACGAATTACTTGTCTGTTATGTTCTAAAACTTTAAACAGTCACCTTATTATTGATGTATCCATCTGAGGCATTGGCTAAATCCAAGTTAAGGAAGGATGGCCCAAACACCTGGGAAAACCCAGGAACACAGAAATATACCTATACACAAAGACCTACTTCAAAGACCATCGACTGTCTATTTCAGAAAACACTTTCATTCCTTAAACAGGCAAAAAGAAATGCTCCATTGGTTTATTTCTATCCCCAGGTAGGAATTATAAGCTGTACATTGTCTGAAATAAATCCCAATTTGATCTCCTGACTTTGTTCTAAAGACACCTCACTCCCAGATGGTAATACACTATGCGAGCAGATATGGAAATACACGGAATGTGTCTGAGGACGTGACCCTGCAACACAGCCACGCTCCTGATCAACGCTGTAACACTGGCAGAGTGCTCACAGCGTGCTACTCAGACCTATTACAGATTCAAAGACCTGATGAATGATTGATTTTTTTTTTTGGTAAGAAAACTAGTTATATTTGATAAAATAAGTGACCTAGGTAATGCAACAAATAAACTTTTTATCCTGGACAAAATTTATTTCATTTTAAATAAATGAACATGCATTATTATTAGATAGGTCTTTGTCATTCTGATTTTTTTAAAAAAATATATTCATTTTTATTGCAAAGTCAGATACAGAGAGGAGGAGAGACAGAAAGGATGATATTCTATCCATTCATTCCCCAAGTGGCCACAATGGCCAGTGCTGTGCTGATCCAAAGCCAGGAGTCAGGAGCTTCTTCCAGGTCTCCTACATGGGTGCAGGGTCCCAAGGCTATGAGCTATCCTCGCCTGCTTTCCCAGGCCACAAGCAGGGAGCTGGATAGGAAGCGGGGCTACCAGGATTAGAACCGGTGCCCATATGGGACCCTGGCATTTGCAAGGTGAGGATTTTAGCCACCGGGTCTTGTCATTCTGATTTAAGTACAGTTTAAAATATGCTAAGCCTATTGTTCATGGGATTCTTTTTTATGCACCTGCACCATGCCTATATGCCTTTTACATGGGACCCCAACTCTATAAATTGAGTCCCTGAAGTATGTAAGTACAGAAACTGCAGCCTACTTATAGTGCATTGATTTCATGATATTTGAAGCTATCAACCAGGTGATTTGAAAATGGCACTACCAATGAGGTCCGCCCAGTTTCCGCTTTCAAACATTCCAATATCTTGTGGTCTTCACTTTAAAACAAACAAGAACTCCACAAACTCCAGCAATTCTACAGACGAAAGGCAGACCGTATTGGCAGCAGGTGGAGCAGAGCAGGCATTATTGAAAGACGTGTTGCTAGGCATGAAGTGCTCAAGGCCAGCTGATGCTAAGGGCCACAGAGGAAGCCAGCAGAGGCCTAACCTGCCTGCTTGTCCCCCTGCTTGTGACAGTTCTGACCAGTAGAATTATCAGCTCTTAGCAGCCCATAGGCAAAAATGCCAACTCAACTTGCGTGTGTGTGTGTGTGTGTGTGTACACGCACATGGGATACACACACAGCAGAATAAATGCCAGATTACCATTAATCCCTCTTATAATAAGAATCTCATGAATACATGGCAAGAATTCTCTACAAAATTAGCGTGAACATTTTACTTCTGTTACTTGACCATCACTTGTATATAAATTACTGTTGTATCATCCATCTTTATATAAAATGATGACAGGTGCTTTCTACAAGCATTCGGTCAGTGCAACGGGTGTCAGGAAACTATGACTCCCTGCTGAGTGGCACGTTAGTTAACTGTGCACTTGGGCAATGAAATGGCCCTCCCAAGCTCCTGAGGAAGGAAGAAGGTTGATTTCAGCTCCTGCTCTTGGAGGCCCCAGATGGTCAGGCAGTTCTCCTGGGCAATCTCCAGGCTGCAGAGTATCAAGGGGCCGACACCTGCGTCTGTGTGTGTCTCTCTTCTCATAGAGCCTCCACCCTCACAGCCTAATCCAGTGTAATCACCTCCAAAAAGCCTCGCCTCTATTAAACACCATAATTGGATTACACTTCCACTCTCTCAGTCGCATTAATGTAAGATTTAAAGGCAAGTAAGTGGCAACCTAGCAGGTGAGACATTTGCACATCAGATCAGAACGCCTGGATACAATCGAAGTGGTTACTCTACCATACTTTATGATGAGCTCAATACAAAAACTTGTTTTACAGTTAAAAAAAAAAAAAAAGGTTTTCCTGAACCTTTTCTTACTTGTTTCCAGAAAAATACATAAAGTCCCACCTTTATTTCTTAAGAAAATATAATCAGGAATCATTGATAGTGATACATAAAATCAGTTCAATTAATTCTTTCTAAGCCCTGCTCTGGGATGAGCTTTTTTCACTCTCAGATGAAAATGACTTTAAGCAAGCAATGTTTTACTTAAGCCAAACAGTAAAGTAACTGACTTTAATTACCAGCTTGAAAAAAAAAATGTCTTTACAGTAGGCAGGAACTTTATCAGGCTGAAGTCAGGAGGCCAGTACTCCATCTGTACTTTCCATGAGGACAACAGGGACCAAGCTACTTGAGCCAGCACCCGAGCCTCTCTGGATCCCCCCTGTATCTTCCCTGGATTGGAAGTGGGGTATCTTGGACTCAAGCCAAGCCCTCCGGTATGGGATGTGGACGCTTGTGACATGCAAACAGTGACATTTTTTAATGCCTATCCTAAAGTGAAGGCCGTGTTGCCAGTTTTGAAAATGTAAAAAGTATTATGTGTGCTTATTTGCTTATAAATGCATCTTAGTATGCTTGGATATAGGCAAAGATGCAATAAGGCAGAATACATGCTAGGGAGAAGAATTCTATAAATGTTTTCTAAATTGTATTTTTACTTCTTAATCTCTCTTCCCAACGTGGCTATAAAAATCAGCCAATGAGAGAGAACAGAAATGATAGCCCAGTGTGAGAGTGAAGTATTTAGGTCTGAGGAGCTAAGATGAGGAGCTAAGATGAGGCTATTTTGAGCTCACTTTCATGAACAGAGGTGGTTTCATCCCTGGCGAAGTGTTTAAAGGCAGGCGATAACATGAAATGCAGATTACATCTACCTGGAGGACTCCACGAAATCTCAAACCCGCCACATGTCCCTGTCCTTCCGCTGATGTCAAAACCCGATGTCGCGCCCGTGGCCTTACACATCTGGTTCCTGTCAGTGTCGACCGGCTTGCGTGCCGGTCCGGTATCAAGCAGGCACGGTGATTTACACACAGCCCCGCGGGTCTCAGGGCCGTCCCCCCGACTCCCCCGAGGACGCGTTTCATCTGGTCTCCTTGCCAGCCACAAATGATTGACTGAAATTAAACAAAACTTCACATCCTGAAATCGGAGCCTTCTGTGTTCTTCCACTCCCTCAGATCGTGAATATATTTGGCTAAGTCGGGGAGTTCACAAAAGGCCCATGTCAACAGTCTATTAGTGAGGCAAGAAAAAAAAAATGCGCGTTGAACACCTCCATGCTTTGACCTCTGACCTCTTTAAGCTGGCACATTTTTAAAATTCTTCTGGGGATAAGGAATTACTAGCCAGCTACACTGGAAATTCACAGAGGGCTGATACTCCAACACGCCTGACATTTTCCTTGAAAATCTTCAATGGAGGGAAGATTGGGCAGAGCACCTGAGCTCAGAACTGGCTGCTGAAGCCATGGGCATGAAACGGATCAAGTTTCACGTACCTGGCTTTGACCTCGCCCACCTGTGGCTGTTAAAACCACTTGGGGAGTGAACCAGCAAGTGAAAAATCTATTCTCTCTCTTTTTTTTTTTCTCTCTCTCTCTCTCCCTCTTTTTGTTAACTCTTTATTCAAATAAATTCATTAATTAATCTTAAATAAGTGGATCCTGCCTTTATCAAATCAATGATCTAAAATACCACATCAGATTGGAACGGAAAATTCCCCAGGAAAGCACACAGCCACAAGGAGAAGGCCCACCGAAGGCCAGGCCTCCTTTTGCTGTGAAAGCTCACCACTGCACTTTGGCAGTGGACCTCCATGCTCTTCTCTCTCCGTGTGAACTATTGTTTTGTGGAAACCTCCTAATGATTTGCAAAACTAACACCGGTCCAGTTAGCATTCGCTTACGGTAAGAGCGACACTAGCACGCGACGGCCCTGACGCAGGTGCAGGTGACATGATTTCACTCCCAGGCTGCAGGAACATGCCTGCCCGTGCCTCCAACAGCGCCTTAACAGACCTAACACAAGGAGAAACACAGCTACTGTCCCCGTAGCCTAGAACCTTCAAGTGAAAAAGAATGGTAATGTCCTTGTACTCCGAGTGGGGAGGGTGCACACAAAACTCCAGGGTTGTGGAGGTGAGCGAGTAGTTTAATTCCTAAAAGGAATATGTGTGTCTACGAGGCTAAAGTTAATCTAGCCTAAATTATCTGACGTGTGATAGATAATTTTATCCCAGAGCCACGGGCCATTTCCCACCTCTCTCTCTTGTAGCACGCTCAAACTTGCTTAGGCACTGAAGAGGGAAAAAAGTAAGTAATGATTGTTTAGGAAATGTTGGGGTGGTGCAAATCAGCCCTGGAAGAAGCCAGCTGCTCACGCACTGTCATCTGTCCTCCCAGGCTTGTTCAAACATGCGGAGTCGTCGCTGGGTATCGCATTTCCATCTAGGTAAAGGTGTAAAAAGTGGCGTACGTAGCAGCCAGCAAGCAAGCAAGCAGCAGAATCTTTTCTGATCTTGCTAAGCCTCTAGAGAGCTGAAAACGCTTCCATTTTAAGCAGAGATGCTCGGATCCCAAGTGACGCTGTCACAGTGCCATTGGTCTGGGTGTGCAAACGATGCTGCTCCCAGCAAACCAACCTGGCCTCCCACTTGCTCTGGAGGCAGGCCCCTCCACACTTCTGGTTCCCCTCGCTGTTCGCCTCTCCTCACAAGGTGCTCCCTGGGTGGGTTTGTCCCTTTGTCAATCATGAACCTTGGATGGAGAAATCTGGCATCTGGTGTTTTAAAAGCCTCTTTCTGTAAGGATAAATGTTGCCTCCATGTGAACAAGGAGACCTTTGAATCTGCGTGACTGTGAGTTCTTGCCCATGTAGGCTCATGGTGATTTTCCCTGTGAAAATCTTGCTCCCTCAACATGCTTTATTCTTTGTCCAAAGTCTTCTGGACCTGCAGGTCACAGGCCCATGAGTTCTGACTGCTGCACTTCCCATCCAGCTCCCTGCTTACGGTCTGGGAAAGCAGCCAAAGTCCTTGGGACTCTGCGGCCTTACGGGGCACCGGGAAGAAGCTTCCAACTCTTGGCTTCAATCTAGCCCAGCTCTGGCCATTGTGCCCTTTTGAGGAATGAACCAGTCAATGGAAGGTCTCTCTCACTTTTTCTCCCCCTCTCTCTGTAACTCTGCCTTTCAAATAAAAATAAATCTGAAAAAGTCCAAGTCTAATAATTTATAATCAAATAAAAACATAATGTCCCTATGAGCCACCCTTACTCCTGAGCAACAATGCACCAGTACCCATCCCTACTTCACATAGATCTAATCCACTTATTTGTAGAACAGTTCCATGATTATATGTTACTCCCATTTTGCAGGTAATATCACTGAGCTCAATAAGCATTTCAGGACTTGTTCAAGGTCAGCAGCAAAGCGATGCAGCCAGAATTCAATTCCTCACTCTCTTGTTCCAAATCCCACGCCGCTCCCTGAAAACGACACTCATTTACACTGTATTTTTGGCCACGTTACATTTGTTATTGGGTTTGGCTACCAGACAGCCCAGAGCTAAATTTAATGCTCAATAAGAGTCAGATATTACTTTTAATATATTTGCTTTCCCTTACATTTTTTTTTTTTACAATAATTATCATCGCTTGAGCAATCCCACACATACCAGTCGTTGGAAAGCCCCCACTGAGCTGCCTCTAGCACCGTTCTGGAAAGGGAGGATGAACACCCCCCTGCTCCCAGAATGCAGCCTCGCCAGAAAACAGACGCATACGCTTGTAATCACATTTCAAAACGCCAAGGTGGGAAGCCCAAATATAGCCCTGCGATAAGAAAAGGCGACCAGAGTCCAAGTTTGAACAGGCCATTATCTGAAGAGAGCAGGGGCATTCTGAGTAGAGTAGGCAATGTGAAGACACCGAGGAAGAGCAGAGACGAGAAACGAGATGTACAGAACAGAGACGGCGAACACCTTCCTAGATAGGATCTAACAAACCATAGCTATAAATAAATGCTTCATCCAAAATTTGTGTGAGGCCCACACTACTCACAGTAAGAAGGCATCGAAAGTCTTTCTACTTCACAATCCCCTTTCAAACATTTGTGAGAAAGACCTAGTCTTTCTATGGAGGACGGGCACCTGTAGACAACGCTTTTTTTACTGCCTTGTGTTAGGTGCAATTTAGACTTTTCTCACCCACTGGTGCATGGAGCGCGGCAGTGGGGGAGGGAAACAGTAATATTTTACTCCTTTCCTACCAACTTAAGAATACTGCAGATATTTTTTAAAAATGCCTTCCGGAGTCTCATTTCTCCAAGTTTAATTCTTCGGAGTTCTCCTTCCAGAGAGGCGGCCTCACTTGGCTAAGACAAGTAAGTTTGGTGAGTACAGAGCAGAAGAATTGTCGAATACCAAAACGATGTTGCAAAAAATCGTCTTCTGGGGTCGGTGTGTGTGAAAGAAAAGGTTGGTGGTGTCTTCCTTCGGGACACCATCAACGCACAGGGCAGGAGGGGTCAGGATTAAGCTCTCCCACAAAGGTGCGGCAAGAGTTCCCAGTGTCAAGTGTGTCTGTTACATGTAGCCCACTTGCTAATGGGCTGCACCAACCTGGGATCCCATGAGAGACAGGCTTTACTGAAGTCGACTTTTTAAAGATTTATTTATTTTATTCGAAAGGCAAATTGACAAAGAGAAGGAGAGACAGAGAGGAAGATCTTCCATCTGCTGGCTCATTCCCTAAAGGGCCACAATGGCTGGAGCTAGGTGACTCAAAGCCAGGAGCCGGAGCGTCTTCCAGGTTTCCCAGCTGGATGCGAAGTGGGACGCTGGGGATGCACACCAATACCTATATGGGATCCCAGCAGTTGCAAGGGGAGGATTAACTAGTAGAGCCACTGCACTGGGCCCACTGAAGTCGACATTGATGGTGGCAACTCCATTTGAAAATACCAGACCTGGGTTCACCTTGGCAGCAACAGGTGGCATCTGTACTTCACATTCTTCCTGTTATCCGTCTATTAGACTCCAACACGTATCCTTAGGATCTGTTTAGGCCCCACCAGCTGACGTTGCTAAGCTATGCCCTGGATCTTCTGTGTTTTGAATCTGGAAAGACTTCTGTGCTGTCTAGAAAATGCTGAGAGTCAGTAAAGCATCCTAAAGTGGGGGAACTGGAGCCCATCTGTCCAGTCTCCTCATGTGACAATCTGTGTTAGGATGGAGGCAGCAGGAAACGTAAAGACTTGGAAAGCAACTGCTTTTCGATTTTATTGATGCCACCCTTACATTGATGAGACCAGAGTTAAAAACAAAAAGTCACTAAAAATGAATTTAAGAAATGGATCCAGTACCATGAAGCAAAGGATTATGGGCCCATCCATTTCTGCTCCGTGTCTTCTATTATTGCCTGCTGACTGTTTCTGTTCATAAGGGACTGTGAACTATCCATGAGTACAAAATGGATACAGCACAAATTGATTCAGTAACATCACACAGACACGTATGAATAATGAGGCCTGGTTGCCGTCTGTCACACAGCAAGCGTACCAGTGTAACTGATTTATTGAAAAGTTGAGTGAGTAAAGCCTCATTCTTCAGAGCAGGTATCAGCTGTCCACTTTTTTTTTTTTTTGAGTAAAAAAACAAATTTCAACAAAGGCACTTTACAATTTAGAATGTGGAATCAGCTAAAACTTGCATTTTTCAGACTGACCTCCTTCTGATATCTTCACCAACACAGAAGGCAGGGGTGTTAGGAGTAATAAGTGACAGCAGTGTTACCATAAAACTTAAGGCATCAAGATGCTGATCAGAGATGTTGATCAATTTCAAATTCTCCACGGAAAGTTGTGTCTTCCCGTAATTGTCTGTAACCACTAAAGGAATAAGGATTACTAACACACCCCCTTAGAGAAGTATCCGGGGGGGATATGGAGTGAGGACACCCACCTTCATCCCACATGTGCCACACAAATAGGGCGGGTTTAGCCATACAAATGGAAGAGAACAGGAACAAAGTAAAGCTTATTACTCCAGTGTGGCTAAAACTTGCCTCATATCTCTTTCAGGGTACTTTCAAAGTCAGGGAATTCAAATTCTGACCATCTCTCTATTTCCATAAAAGAGGTAAAAGTCAAACAAAATGATGACCCCTAAGATCTCTTCCAGTTCCCAAGGTTCAGGAGACCTTGAAATTTAAAAACAAAAGGAAGCTAGATCAAACTAGGAAGGTTAAGGTTTCCCTAAAAGAGAAAGAGCTTGAAAATGGAAGCAGGGGTTAAAATATCCATAATGACAACATGTAGTTTCAAGCAGGTTTTAGAAGAAGCAAGGACAAAGCATACACATGAGAAGGCTGAAGCTGCCCAACAGCAGAGAGAATGCCGGGCAGCAGGGGTCCCTAGGGTCCCCAGGGACTACTCATGGAGTCACGGAGTTCAAGACCCCAACAGCTCCTTTGGGAATCCCTTGGATACGCACCTAATGGAGTTCCTACCTTGCCAGACATTCAGAATAAAGAAAAAGATCCTTTCTACAGATAATAATCAAGACAAGAGAGATCTCACAGAAGAAGAGCAGCCCTTGCCTGGGGTAAGCCCTTGCCGTGGGGGTAGCTGATAAAGACCATATTGCTTTGGTAGGTCAAGTGCTGACTTTTACACAAGAACAAAAAAAAAGGTTCCTGTTATGGCTTCTTCACATGATGTATGACTTAAAAGGTGGCAAACATGAAGCAAATGCAGCAATAACTTGATTAACCTATTTAGCCAAACGGGTTCACACACACACAAAAAAATCAATTATTTAATATGGGCAATAAGTGTGGTTTTTTTTTTCCTTTAAAAAATGCATCTGTAATTTATTCACTGGCCCTAGGGATATCTTTGGAATCAAAGACAGCTTACCCAAGTTCTGAAGTTCTCACCAAATACTTGTGCATATTTTCCAAGGCCCTTGAAAGCTGTTAGACACTTTCTGCTTCAGGCTACACATTAACTAAATTCCAATGTGCCCTGCACAGAGCAACCCCTTGATCAATGATTTCCTGCCACACTTCACAATGTTTTTTTTTTTTTTTTTTTGCAGAGTGTGTGGTTAGACCCCGGGATCACTGGAGAAATTTGGAAAACACCAAGACGTGCATGTATGCACACAACCCACTCCCGCAACACATGCACATCTTGAAACACTTTCATGATCTTAAAACTGTAGGCAGAAGTCATCTACACAGCAAAGAGTGAAGGAACAAGGAAGATGCTGTGGGGCAGGAGTCTGCAGAAAGAAGGGAATAGAGAGGGAGAAGGCAAAGAAAACGGAAGAGAAGCAACAACAGAAACCATGATTGTGTATGATGACAAAAAAAGAACATGTTGTTGAAGTACCTTCATATCAACAGTTTCTGGATTGAGATCTTTACGTTGCAAAGTCAGTTGAACAAGCAGAAACAAATGGGACAAATTACATATCGCTGAACCATTACCACGATCTCCACTATTGCATCCATAAGGCAGACAGCCCCTTGCTCAGTGGCCCCAAGTCTGTGCTGGGACGAATACGGTGTCCCAAGTGTCCACGTAGCATGCCTTGTGCAGCTCAATGTTCCCACGTTTTAATATTGAAGTTCCTAGTTCCGTGCAAACAGAATCCCAGAGACAGCAACGATCAAAACAGGGGACTTAGGATGAAGACTCCTCGCAGAGCGTAACTTGTGTCTTGCCACACCGACAGTCTCAGCCAGAATGGCTGTACCAGAGTGGCACCACACCTCTCCTGTAGCAACTCCAACCTCAGCGACACAAGTCTGCTTCTCCCTCCCTCCTGACGTTCCCAACTTGATGTTGGCTTTTGGAAGTAAAGAGAAGCATAATGCAAAGATTTTTTTACCGGAGAGAAAGCTCAGCTGGCGGGGCTGCCGGACACTTGCCTAGGCTCTAGCTCCCACCTGTCACCACCTTCCAGAGTGACTTGAGACGTCACACACGCCCCAGTCTGGTGCCTTTAGCCATGGAGAGAGGTGCTGACACAGCTCGGGAGCCAGGGCAGCTCTGTGTCCAGATTCTGCAGGTGTAGTGGGCTATACTTTCTGTCTGGTGCCAAAATAAAACCACAACCATTCTCCAAAGATGTTGAGATAGATCAGTCTGGTCATCAGTCTAGCAAAATTAATATTATCATTATTATATTGTAAAAAAAACCTATAATATAATAAACACAGAAGTATTTCAAAAAATTAATGGAAAAACAGAATTAAAGATAAGTTGATTTTGGCTAAAAAAATTCTAAATCAGGTATTCTTCATATTAACTTTCTCAAGTTTCTTCATAGAATCATTTTAATGATGTTACATATATATATATATTCTGGCTGCTGGAATTATGAATAAGGATCATTTTCAGGTGTAGTGCGGCAGGAAGCTGCCGTTTGGGATGTTCACAGCTCACGGGGGAATTCCTGGTTCAAGTATGGGCTACCCTACCTTCTAATCCAGCTTCTCACTAACATGCCTGGGAGAAAGTCGGAGATGACCCAAGAAATTAAGTTCCTGTCGCCCAAAAGGCACAGCTGGATGGATTTCTGGCTCCTGGCTTTGATGTTACGTATCCCTGACTGTTGCAGGCATCTGGGGAGGGAACCAGCAGATGGGAGAACTCTTTCTCTCTTTTTCCTCTCCTATGTACACTTTCAGATAAATAAATACAAGTCTTAAAAATAGATTATTTTCACTAAGGTATTTCAAAACACATGCATTTTTAATTTTATTCAATAACAATGCATTTGTTTTATAATTGGAAAAACAATAGTAGAATTAAAAAACATTTACAAGACTGTCTCCCAATTTTTTCCAGCAAACACATGTCACATATATACAAATCCACTCAGGCGTGTGTGTAATTTATATAAAGCACTCAAGTTCACTTGAAGGAATTGTGACAAATGAATCCAGCTGACCTAAATATTTTAGAAAACTGAAGTTAAAACTTATAAGGGCTATTTGAACAATTCCAATAATGACTGGAATGACAAACTCAGGTCTAAAAAAAAAAAAACTATCGCTGAATTAACTGAAGGATGCTACATCTACTAGAATGTTCTTATGCTCAATTTAAAATTCACTGAGGGTGGGCTTTTCCAGTCTTTCATGTTTCCATATCCAACTTTTCTATAAAATGCTATGCACTTTGGTGTCTCCTGATGATGACTTGAAATCACAAATGCTGACTTTGTAAACCTCCAGATGTGCCCACTGAGCTACAGCTATGTACTGAACTGGGCACACGTTTCCCTGTTGCCTCACATGCCTGCTATCAGATTTGGGTTTGCTCCATAGCAGAACAGCAAGGGAACTGGGTTACAAGTCGCAGGAAAGGAATTCCAAAGCTAGAGAGAGCTCTTGGGACATTTGAATATGCCTTCAGACAAGGGACAATTGGAAATGACTGCAGAGATAGGACAACTGGAACTTTATTAGGATGTAAAAAAAAGACAGAAAACAATCAGGACTTCATGATATGGGTCACAGTCCTTACTCTGTACCACCTTTCTTCTACTGAGATCAGCGCCACATCCCACGTCAACCAGAGAGAGCAAAGATGCGCTGTAGCAGAAGTCGGGGCAAGACCTGGAGGTGACACTGCTTTGAAATCTGGCGTCTCCATCCTCAGACACCAAGGGAGAAATGCTGCACTGACTTTCCTACAGAAGCAAAGTCTCATGGAGGACTCTGGGCCCAGCATCCCTGCTGCAGGCCTCCTGCTCCGAGTGGCGAACACTTTCATTTCCTGCCTGAGCTTTCCACAAGGAACTCCAATTACTCAGCCCTCCGCTGTCTTGACAGTTTAGTTAAACCCACAGAGCACAAATAGAATCCCAGGCAAGAGGGGAGATTGCCCATGGGCTCAAATTAACTACTGGTCCCCAAGTAGCTCACCTGCACTGATCACGCAGAAAGAACTAGAACACTGAAGCAAAACCAAATCCGCGAGCAAAATCCCCCACACTAGGGAGGAGCAGAGAGGAAAATAAACAGCTCAAGTCGTCAGCTCCTGTTTCTAGCTCTCCTGCCTGACTCGGTGTCCCAGCAGATACCCTGTTCACAGCCTGCAGAGGGAAATCTATTCTTAATGCAAAACCCCTCATCCCTGCGTCTTTTCTGTCCTTGAGCGCACCGAGAATGTCGGCCTAAGGGTATACACCTGTGACCCAAACTTTCCATTCTGCATGAGACTTCTGTCTGAAAGGGAAAAACAACTCCAGGGGAGTTTCCCCGACCACTGCTTCTCCCTAGTCCAATGGTTCCCAGCAGGGAAAGCCAAGCAGTTTCAAATGTGACCCAAGTGGAGGCTTACATAATGAAGCAGTTCACCTTCACTTCTTCCCTCCCCCCAGGCCATGACTTCTTGCACACCTGGTGAGAATGAACATCAATATCATAGCTTCTAAACACGACGGCTGAAGGTTACCCAAGATGACAAAGCAGTGCCATTTCTTCCTGGTTCTGTCATGAGGAACTCCGGGAGAAATAACAAGGACAGGTAAGTTCTATGGGGAAGTCCCCCTAGAGGCTCCATGGCTTTCCTCCAAGGATGTCACAGCCACGTGGCTTGGCTCAAAACGTGTGAGCCAAGAAGCCAGGTTGACAGCAAGGTCCAAGCAGACATCCCAAAGTTAGGGCAGATCCCACGTCAGAACTAAGTCCTCAGCTTAGCTTAAACTCAAATAACAAGGGAGCTAAGAGTTACATGCCCACGCAAACCCACCCCAGCAGCATGGCATGCCCATGCCAGTTGGTGGAAGTCTTCCCTCACTTGGCTTGTACTGCTGTGGTATTTTAGGAAACTGGAAGAAAAAAACTTTTTTTTTTTTGCAAAAGGAATGAGGGAACTCCAAGATGTTCATGAATGTTGTGCTTTATCTTTTCATTCCTATGCATTTTTCTGCAGGTCCAATCACAATAGAGCTCTAGGTCTCCATTAAAAGCAAGGAAGCAAGGAGCAAGGAGCGGATTCGGGTTTTGGGGCTACTGGTTGCAGTCGTGTAGTTTAAGGTCACTGGCTTTGAAAAGCCCATCCACATAGTGAACAGTCATGTGTCATTGCCAATTCTGACTTCACCTGAGACAAGGCGGGATGGCTGGATGACCAACGGAGCCAGGCCCAGCCACCGGGCTCCCCCAGAACTGGGTTGACCCCCAGGAATTTCTGAGCCCCAGAATTCAGAAGATGGTGCTCTTGTTCTTTAAGGCTGCCTTCTCCTCACACCGCCAAAGCTTCAGTTACGATACCAAAGTTCTTCGGCGGATTCCGAGACAATGGACAGCTTCTAAATCGTGTTAAGCCTTAATCTGTGTCAAAGGTGCAGGTATTAAATGCTGAGTCATGCTATGCTTCGCAGAGATAATACTTTATCCTCCCTGTCCACATATTCTAGCCAGTCAGTGAGGCTTGGAGAGAGAGCTCAAGCAAAGCTGAGCACCAGAGCTGAAATGATAGGAATATTTTCTCTCTCTCTCTCCTGAACTCCCTTCGCCTCCCACCCTGAGCAGGCCTCCGGGTCTGCCTGTTTTCATGATTCACAAACATGGGACAAGCATGATGTCACCCCGGCCCAATCTAAGGCGAAGGGGTGCAATGCCACCCCTCTCCCAGTGTGTTGCACCAAGAATACTCTCTCGGGCAATCAGCTCACCGAGCCCAGCTCTGTAACACTTGCCTTTCCAGCCATATAGCACAGTTCCTGCAGTCAGGGCTCTTCTTTCTCTGCCACTCCTTTGCTGTCTACAACAGCAGTAGCAGAGGTGAGTTCAAATAGGGGCCTGTCTGGAGAATAGTATGCAGGCTGCTTCAACTCTGGCGTGGGCCACCCAGGGAGACTCCAGAAGGGCTGGCCTTTGGCTCTGGGGACACCAGAAGCGTGACCACTGGAGCTGGGAAGGGAGGCGCCTAAAGAGAGAGTGCCCTGTGAGAAAAGCTAAGGTAAGGAAGGACTTTCATTCTTGCCCAGCCGGGACCTCCAGCCTGTGTCGTTCGGTGCAGTCTTAGCCTCAGTAATAAGGAAAAGCGATCTTTACAAGACTACTGAGAGGTTACAGAATAATTTACACTTCGATGGGCAATTACGGAACAAAATCGAAATATAAATCTAAAGGAATGATTATCATGGTGAAATTTTAGACACCACGGCTAGTGGAGGGGCTCTCTCGGCACTCCCTGAAATCCCATCACGGAGGCAGGATTTTCGAAGAGGATGGTGTAGACCCCTAACAGCGTCCTGAGAACTACAGCTGGCTCCTGGCTTAGAGCATTAACGATGAATGACATCATGAGCAAGCGATTCCTTTATAAATTTCCCTCCCAGTAGTCATGAAGAAACTCCCTGTAAGGTGCTAATGGGTCATTAACACCTCTCCAACATTGCTAATCTCTGCTTTCACCGACAGGAGCAGAGCCCACCAGAGCTTACTTATGACCTGTAATATTCGCGGGGAAAACCTATGAAGTTCCACTTCCCTGCCCCTGCCCTCCTCCCAACTCCCCCCCCCCAAAAAAAAAGCCTAGTCTATTTTGAAGGAAAATACCAAGCAAAGGCTGATAAATCCTGCAGGTTGCGCATGGATGACCGAGACTGGAGAAACCCCGTCTCAGAGCTTTCCTAAGGCAGCCTCGCATTGTGGTTTTAACTGACTCAAAAGGAAGCAAGCATGGAGGGCGGGAGGAGGTAGGAGAGAGCAGGGAGGCAGGGGGCACAGCCAGCAGAGACAACAGCAGGCCCCTAGGCAGAGCATGGCCAAATCACTGGGCTGTCTTTTCCCAGGTAGCAAAGAGACCCCCCTTTCTGGTATCTGAGTTTCTTTGCTTGGCACTGCAGATCAGAACCAGCAGGAAAAAAGTAACAAACCTGTGCACATATGTGGTCACCAACTCCAGGCTGAGGATGTTTCCTGGCAAATGCCACACACTTCATCTTAGCCAAAGGGCCGAGAAGCAATGCCGGCAAATTCCCAATCACATCACAGTTCCAGGAATGACACATTGCAACCCAGACTTTCGACTGCCACACAGCATTCTTTTTCTCTTTTTCATGATCTATTTATGCTTCATTTAATGCTCAAAACAAGTGACATCTTTGTAGCACTGATAGCACAAAGCCATATAACTTGCTTTTTAAAAAGCAGATTCTATAAAATTCACTTTAAAATGTGTGTAAAGAAATGCAAAATTAGTTTTTTTTTTAAAAAAAGGAACTCTGTCTTTTTGTTTTGTCAGAAGTTTATCACCCAATAAAAAAGAAATTATACTTATAGCCTTAAATAGTTGAGATTCACATTGTCAAAATGCAGATATTTTGTTGACAATAGTCACCCTTGGGCAGGAAAAACAGAATTGCTTTTAATGACAGAACTTTCTAGATTGTACTTGGGAAGGAAGGGTATTTATGAGAAATAAAGCTAATGATTCGCAGCGCAAAAATGAAGGGGGGTGGTGTGGCTCCTTGCTAGTCTGGGCCTCACTGGGTAAAAAATAAAAGCCAGCTAGCAAGGTTCATTGAAGGGTGCCCTGGATGCTGCTGTCCCTGGAAGGAGACCACTCTCCAGCCGGGCGGTGTTTCTGAACTCCTCCAGGCTGAGATGATCAGATCCTGTGCAATCTGGAATGTGCAGGTGGTAAAACTGCAGCACATCTGGTCGTCCAGCAGCTGCCTCGGTGCTTTTGGTTGAAAGAACATGAACGGGCAACAGTGTAACGCCTTGGCAGGTAAAGCTGCCACAAGCAGTACAGGCATCTCCTATAGGAATAGGTTCGTGTCCTGGCTGCTTCGCTTCCTTTCTAGCTCCACGCTTACGGTGGATGGCCCAAGTCCTTGCACCCCTGCATCCAAGAAGAAGAAGCAGCTTGGAAGAAGCTCCTGGCTTCAGACCAGCCCAGTTTCAGCTGTTGCTGCCATCTGGGGAGTGAACTGGCTGATGGATGATTTTTTTCTGTCTCTCCACTCTCTCTGTAATTCTGCCTATCAAACAGGTCTTTAAAAAATGTATGTGAAAACCGAGCTTTCATTTTTGAGAAAAGATCCATAGGCTACATCTGATGTAGCAATAACCAGTAGGAGAGCTTCAAAGAAGAATTAGGTCAAACAGGTTATGAGGCCTCTTATCCGAAGGGCATTTTTCCCCCAAAGCAACAAACCTGCAATGCTGTCAAACCAGTCTGTATGTCGATAAGAGGACCCGGTTTAATTGCATGGAGATTGGGAAACCAGCTTCCAGCACAGTTTGCTGAAATTTAAGCCACACTCTGCGAGGACCACCACCGAGGGCTTATGTGCAGAATTTAGTGCAAATGGAACTCCTAGTTAAAAATTACTAAGGATTTTAAGAGGGTAGCAGCCCAGAATGAGTGCAAGACCTCACGGGCTGAACAGCCAGGGAGCCCCTCCTTACTGGCCCTTTGAAAGTTCTTCCCCAGTCAGCATCCTAGAATTGCCATTCCATGAAAATAGAGTCGCAAATGTGTTAAACAATATTCCCCTTAACAGATTCAGAGATTGATATAAGTCTGGTATTTCCTCTTGCTGCTTTCCCCCTCCTCCCGGCTTTCTTTCTTGCAAACTTGAATAAAGACTTCTCAAAATATTTCAGTTTCCTGCTGCAGAGCTAAGCCAAGGAATTGCCGGGGTTGCTAACAGGCAGTTCAGTATATTGTGAAGGAAGAAGTTAACAGTCCTCTGAAAGGCAAGGCCTGCAGCCCACCACTGTCATGGTGACCCTGCCACAGTGGGGTCTTTCTTTTCTCGTTAATGTGTCTTTCAACACTGCAACAGGATGTCAGCCACGAGCCAAAGTCGCTGCCCCTTCCCATACCAGGAACCCCAGAGCTGTTTCCACACCACAGGCATCCCTGCTACTTTGAGGAAAAAGCTGCCCAGTGTGGCTTAACCTCAGAAGGAAGTACGTGTTCAACACCTTAAAGGCAAACGACCACTCACCCAGCACACATACCAGGAGGAGAAAAAGCCTTCCACTTAATGCTGCCCCTGTATTCTTGCGTCAGTTCTCCACTGCGAAGCTTCGGTGAATTTCCTTTGAATTTAACAACTCTGGCCGTGAAATAGGAAGAGGTGACAATTTCCTCCAAATTAGGAGGACATTAACAATTAAGTGTTAATGCGAACACCGTTAACAGTAATGCAATTATAACTGTATTCCACAAAGGGCAATAGGAAATAATTACTCTGATTCTCAAGTGATGGTTGCAGCAGAGTGAGATTCTTGGTCGAAAACTCATTAGGAGGGGCTCAGAAACTCAGAGGCATTACGACAGAGCAGGTGGAGTGGTGCCTTCCCCTGTAACCATAACCCCCTGTGTGCCAAGCAGTTACTCTTACCGTTTATATGGTCTACACTGACTCCAGCAAAGTGGGAACACTAACGTGCTACTCCTGGAGCTGCACGTGCAGTAAGCACCGAGCTCCTCCAAAGGGCTTATCTGAATAGTCTGAGATGCTATTTGTAGTCTCCAAGCTGGACCAAACACAACTGACACCCAGTCATCACCATACAGCTCCCGAAGATGATGAAATGGACCCTGGGAAACACCAAATCATCATGGACCCTGCACGTTGTCAGCATGGAGACTGGACCAGTAACAATGCTGTCACAGCACATGGACTGTTAATGCTATCTCTGGTTTATCTGATTCAAATTGGATGGAGAAGCTGATGAAATCAGTTCATTTCTAGCTGTTTCCTCCTGAGGGTGCACAGATGAATGTAAAGCAAGCTTCTCAATTCTATAGCAACTCCTAGTTTCGGCAGATCTGCAACAATGCATACAACCCACACTCCTGTTGTTTGTTGAACATTAACATGGAGAAGAATGAATGATGCACTTTCTACTCTAGGGAGAACATGTCCACTAGAAGAAAGATAGAATGGAATCAGGAGAAAGCTTATCTTCCTGTCTCTTTCCTTCAGCAGAAGCACAAAGTGTCAGCGTATTCTGATGTCTCCTGGAACTCCTTTCTCAGATCTCTCCAACTCTCTTCCAAAAGGCCGACTCAAGCAGGACGACTGCCCCTTGCGTGACCCAGCATCTGTCACCTTCTCCCTCACCTCCCTCGTTTCCCTTCTCTTCTTCCCAACTCATTATGCTTTCCTAGGTTAAGAAGGTACTGACTTCCTGTCGTGTCAGACAGGCTCTAATTCATGCTTGGTCCTTTGTGGTCTCCATGTTTCATTGCCCTTGAAACTACCCAGCCTCCTCTGTCAAGCTTGGTCTTTGCACCTGCAAAGGTAATTCCCACCTTGAGCTATCTGTTGCTGTTCCCTTTGCCTCTAATCCCACCATTCCTTCTGAGAGCCTTTGTCAGTGGTTAAGTTCGTCCGGTAAGCTTTCGCCACCTTCACAGCCCACCAAGAGCCCTTTCTTTCCTGAGATGGCACACACCCAGGATGCTATTGCACTTGAAATGTGAGTCACTGAGAGGAGAGGCTGCTGCTTCTCTCTGAGCTTGGGCCAACTGCACTTTATACTGCTTGGCAGTCACAAGGACCAGGTCTAGGTCTCCATCTCCTTTGTATCTTTCATCGTGAAGCACCTGGTCTGTAACTTCAACATCAGTCAGTTGAGGGTAGAAATATGGAATCTCTGAATGCAGCCTAGTTAAATGTTAAGGAGCCACTCTTACGAGTAGCACCAGATCACGTTCCTTGATGACAATGGCCTCGTGTGATGATAATTCACAATAATATTCCTTCTACCCAATGTGCTCAAAGGATCAGTTCTTATGCAAAATTGAACAAAACAAAGAATTCAGCATTGTCCTTCACTGCTCAGCATTATATCCATGGGGAATAATAAAAAGCTACCAATATTACAGTACAGCAGCTCTTATTTGTGCTTGAAGAGTTCTCTATTGTTTCTCCCAGCATTTTAGGGAGTGACATTTGTTTCAGGATAATTTAAAAATAACTATTATAAGATACCCTTTCACAGAACAAAATAAATAGCCCTAAGTCTGGGCTGACATAAAAAAAAAACACAAGTTCTGGAAATAGTACACAAAGCTCTAAATCTTTATAGAAAACACATACATATTGCAACAAAACCATACACATGAAATGTAACAGAGAGGGGCATTTGGCCCAGCATTTAAGACCCCCAATAAGATGCTTGCATGCCATATTTGAGTGCCTGGGTTCACTCCGGTTGATTCCTGGACAACAAGGTCCCCTACTTGCTCCAGGTTCTTCTTCACCTGGGTGAAAGAATTCAAGGAAAGCAGTATTTCTTGAAAGGGATCTTAACAGACTCGGTTATGGTTCAAGGCAACCGCTCTTCATCGGGTGGGAAGAACAGATGCCCCACCGGATGTAAGGGTCGCCCTTCAGAGGGTAGGGGATGCTATGCGATATTCAAGTGGAATACCGTCTGGTCAGGGCTTGAGGACCAACGGATGAGCTGCACCTGCCATCATGTTGAACTGGCATGGACGGGGGTGGCGTCTGGCTGGCACACAGGCTGCTGGCAGTCCCTCAGTTTCTCTGCGTATCAGCTGCCTACCTGCCACTCCCATTCCAGCTCTTGCTAATGAGCACACTAGCAATTGGCTCCCTGCTACCCACATTAGGAAACCTAGACAGAGTTCCTGACTCCAAGCTCTGGCTGTTTAATGCAAGAATCTGTGTGTGTCTCTCAAATAAATTAAAATTTAGTATGAATAAGAAAAAGAAAACAGCGTTCTTAAAAAATGAAGTAATTCACTATTCTAGAAAAGTGAGAGTAAATGTGAATTCTGAAAAAAAAAAATCAAAACAAGCTCTGTCTTTACAAGGCCTGGAGTTAATTTCACCTGCAATTATTTGACAATCTTGCAGATTTCTTAGGTGGTCAAAGCTGTACTTACAAAACTTTGTTAATTACACATTTCATCACTACCTGACAATGCAGTCGTTGAATGTTTCCCATTTTATTTTAAGGACTTATGCTTGCAAGAAGTTAAGACTACAGTTCTCTCAGCCACCACAAATAATAATGCTAATAGTATTAATAATGATAAAAATTACAGCATTTTGGATGTTCAAAATGCCAGAGGTTGTTAGTAAAAATCTCTGGAGATTTCTTCTAAGCATTTCAATGAGAACTCGAGGATAATTCTTGCATTCCTGGCTACCCATTAGCAACCATCACTCCACAGCTTTCATATTAAAGGCAGGAGCACTTGAAGACTTTAGTCATTAATAAACTTTGCCCAGAGGACATTAGCAAGAGGCATGCTTCAGGTGACAGGAGAGGGCTGCCCAGGATACTGGGACTTGTCACATTGTGACACAGGATCCCATGGACGTGTCTCATTCAAGTTAATTAGAGACATCTGCAACACAGGGGGCATGCCAGGCTAGTCCTGGAAGCTTATCTCCACCAAAAAGGTACAACTCATATGGGAGGTAAGAGAGCTAGAATGACAGATAACAATCAGTAACAGGAGCTGACCCAGTCATCTGAGTACGTTACCCCCTGACATAAAGCAGGTAGGACTCAGGGATGCAAATGTGGAGCTGATGAAAAGGCTGACATTTGTGGGAGCCAACCTTTGATATTAGCCCCTGCAGGAATCTCAACCCTGAAAAAGGAGCCCCTGCTTCCCTCCTACACCCAGCACCTGTCTGAACTCTTCATTCACCTACACAATACCTCCTGGGTTGTTCCCACTCATTCCAGAGCCCCCTGAGCAGTGTGCTCCGCAAACAACCCTGACCTCTTCCAAGATGTTGTTACTGAAGAGAGCTGGTGTGGGGAGTGTTAGCCTTTGTATAGCTGGCAAGAGTTAAGACCTTACAATCCCTACACAGCTCAGATCTTGGCACCAGGTAGCCAGCTCTGAACTTGTCACTGTAGCCCGGGCTTGCTCTTCAAGAGCCTGACTCTCCTGGTACTAGTGGAGTTGGGTATTTTTCATTTATCCTCTTGGTTTTCATCATTTCCTAAAAAAAAAATGAGAACAGCTCACTTGTTATGGATTTCACCTGAATCTGCTTTGCTCGCACACGCATGCGTGCACACACACACACATACGTCCCAAGAAGAACTGGCAAACAGGCTGTTTTCTTGCCTAATGTTAAGTGCAGGTCACTATGGAGGCTGATAGAACTACAAGGGTACTTCAGAAAGTTCTTTGGAAAGATGGAATCATGTACTTAAGCTTATTTTGGTGCAAAATACGTCTGAAATCCATGCAGTTTCTTCAGGATATACATTCCCACGAACTTTTTGAAGACCTCTTATACTTCAAAAGGCAGGACTCGGATATATACAATTTTCAGACAAAAACAAAGTCCGAGAGCATAGTTAGCCTAATGTTCTACAGTCCAGTATGGATTGGATGTTATAACACATTCCTGCAGGCTCTATGTTATGGTTCGACTAGATACTCCAATCTATTAGCAACTAGATTTGCACTTGACTTGAGTTGGAAAACTAGATAACGTGGCGTCGCCAGCTGCGTCTTCTCCTTGCGTGTGGCTCTCCTGCTGGATGGGACTGGTGGCCACTGGTGTCACTGGGATCTTTCCTCCAGTAGTTTTACCAGGTCTGACTTCTTCGCCTCGGTGTCTGCCTAGTTGCATTTGCCATGGAAATCTGCATCCCTCGCACCAAAGCACCTCTGTCTTTTATCCCTTCTCGGAGTTTGTTATTTAATCGGTAGTATTTTACAGATCTTCTTCCATTAAGAAATAGTTATCAGCACAGAACAACCAGAAGAGAGTTTTCAAGGATTTCGGGCTGGCTGAATTTCAATTTTGTATGCAAACATTTCCCAGGAGATCAGCAGCCCTTGGTACCGTTTCCTGCAAGCCTGGCTAATACAATGCAGGTGCTGCTGCACAACCTTGCATCTCTGCTGCAGCAACGAGGAAGGGTTCAACTACAGCATTCTGGGATGGCTTCCGCCTGTGGCAGAGCACAGTCCTACGCCATCCATCAGCTTGGTTAAAAGATGCCAGACTTGTCGCTATCAAATATTGGCTAATAGCAGAAACACCTAACACAATCTTGTGAAATCTGTTTTAGAATGACAATGACTGATAATAGCCACCATGTTCTAGAATAACGCTGGTTGCAGCTGCCAGAACTTGGAGAAGCTGGGAAGACCACAGACAAGGACCACACATGCCCTAATAGAGACTATTCTTAGAGAGGGAAGAGTTTACAGTGACTTGTAACTGGCCAGACTCCTATCTTGAAAGGGTTGTGGAATTTACATAAAAATGATTGTCTATCAGAATAGTTTCCGTCCCACTGTGAAAACCTGTGTTTAGAGACAATCTGAAGTACTTCCTGCTCGCACACCATGACTATGCTTCAGTAAATAAACTCCTGGGTTAAGGTGTTTACTTGGCTGGGAAATGACAACTAACAGGCTGTGAGAGGACGCTTCCTCAAGTTACTACCCCTGGCGCTTGTCACACACCCCTGGCTGAACAAAAGTGTCACAGTAGCCCCACTTAGTAAACAATCCTTTGCCCCTGTAAGGTAGACATGATTAAATGTTAATAATTCATACGTCTTTGTGGATGAGCATACGGGAGCTTTGCAAACAGGTGTAACCCTGCCTTTGCAAGCAGGCTCTTCATTTCACACACTTCACACCCACCCGGCTATCGCGGTCACCCATCACCGACCTCAGCTGGGTAAGTGGGAAGCAGCAGATGGTGCGCCCTGCTCAGTAACAGCCTATGAAATTGTGGCACAGGGAACTGTTAGGGTTTCGGTGGAAGATGGTGCTTTATGTAAACGTCCCCAGGAACTGGAGGGATGACAGAATGCCACTGCTGTCATCAGAGGATCTAGACTGAGTGTCCAGGAAAAACAACTTCAGGAGATCCTAAGGTTCTCCGCTGCGTGATGTTATCACGGTATATCGGGAGCGATTTGATTTGGCTCCGCTAGCTTACAGAAGAAAGGCAGAGCCTAAAAAGCCAGTATCATTCTGAGAGTGGTTCAAGGACAAGGTCAGGAATACCGTTACTTTGCACAGATGTCCGCATGATAACATAGACTTATTTAGGGTTTCCATCATGCAACCAAATATTCCTCGTACGCACAGCCCCGTCAGCACCCACCCTCCAAAATGACAACCTGGGGCGAGTTATTCACAAGGCTATATCACGACAGAGTCTCAAAGGGCCCAGCCTGAACTGTGTCTGGAATGATACCATGTGGTTAACTAATATCAAGACTTCTCTTTCCGCGAAAAATGTCCGATGTCAAAATGCTTTACGAGACAATTTCAAACTGGCTGCATGTTTCACACAGCATGACACCTGTTATGAAACGGTACCGTTGGCTAACAAAAAAAAAATCAATAAAACATGTGATGGAAGATACCAGAATGGCTTGAGAGTTTTTAAACAACCGTACTCTGGAGAGCAAAACAGAGTGTGTAACACATAGAACGGATCCACCTACACCTTTACACGTCTATGTTTTTAGTAGTCCACGATGAAGCAGGAATCCCGCGCTGCCTTCCTCATAAACAAAGCCAACAAAGGGCATATGTTGGATTTCAAAACAGATCCTCCTGGGCCCAGTGTAGTAGCCAGGTGGCTAAAGTCTTCACCTTGCCCATGCACCTGGATCCCATATGGGTGCTGGTTTTGTGTCCAAGCCACTCCGCTTCCCATTCAGCTCCCTGCTTGTGGACTGGGAAAGCAGTTGAGGACTGCCTGAGGCCTTGGGACCCTACACCTGTGTGGGAGACCCAGAAGATACTCCTGGCTCCTGGCTTCGGATTGGCCCAGCTCCAGCCATTGTGGCCACTTGGGGAGTGAATCAGTGGACAGAAGATCTTCCTCTCTCCTCCTCTCTCTACATTTGACTTTCCAATATAAATAAATAAATCTTTTTTTAAAAAAAATAGATTTTCCTAGTCCTGCTGTTTCTCCCCTCTGGTTTAACTGATTATAAAATAGATGAAAATGCCCAGTTCAATGAGAATAGCTGAGTGTAAGTTGAGAGAAATACTTCAGAACCTTTTTATCAAGCCTCATTTCTAGAATGTTCTGTAGCAGGATTCTTTCATTCTGACTCCCAATGGAGGTGCTTTCTTAGTCCATTTTGCTGCCTGTAAAATGGTTATTTTCCACAATTACTGGAACACACGAACTCCAATGCCATAGTGTGCAACCAAAGCATAACTCCTTCTTGTATTTTGTTTTAACTGCTTCATGAAAAGATTCATTGTGATTGACAAGGAAGAATGAGACACAGCAAAAACATTACATTTCATCCAGCTTTAAAAAGTCAAAGGATGCAACACAACTATAATGAAAAACTACTCCCAGTCACATACTTACTGAAAATCTACTTCCCGGGCATGTAGCACCGTGTGCGAGGTGCCGCAGGGATGGCGGAAGTGAAATGGAGAGGCCAGTATAGCTGAGGTCCCCAGTGAGCAAAACAAACAGACAAAACAAGACACACCAAAGGTTTCAAAACGGAGCTTATTGGCTTGTGAAGACAGGGAACACTTCTCTTAGTTAGACTTTATGGAAAAATCCGATGTTAGGCCAATCATAGGCAATAAATACTAAATAGAATAACATGAGAGCATCCCTTAACAGTTTACAGAAAAACAGAATTAAAAGATTTTCTTTTTGCTGCAAATTTCTGAAGTTCATTCATACCGTGCATTTGGCACAAACTTTCTGAGGACCCCTTGTAGGCATGAATTTAAAAAAAAAAAATTTTGTTTTGTTTTGCACCGAGATCAGAGTTGTAGTGTGTGGTGGGTTAAGCAGTGGGACCCAGATGAGAGTGATGACCCAAGTCCTGCCTGCTTGGCTTCCAATTCAGCTCCCTGCCAATGTGTCTGGAAAAGTAATGGTGATGCTCCAAGTATCTGAACTGGAGACCCAGATGGAGCTCCTGGCCTGATGCGGCCCTGACTGTTACAGATATTTGGAGAGTGAACCAGGGGCTAGAAGATCTCTCTCTCTTATCAGATGAAACACACACACACATGTTTTTGTACCAAAATACACTTATCTTCTAACTCTATTTTACATGAACACTACTAAAATGGTAAAATATAGATAGATACATATGCATCTTTAGGCTTTCTTTTATGTGAAAATGGACTAATAATTATCTTTTGGACAAAGCATCAACATAGTGATATTTGGAAGGACCTTACCTTTCTGGATTATTGGTGCAAACCTAATCCTAAAATTGAGTATATAGCTATTAGAAAAATAATAAAGATATGGTGGAAAAGGGCTTCCTAAACTATGACATATTACTACTAATCTAGAACATTCTGTATCGGACACTGTAATCGTAAAAGAATCTGATGAGCACACGTATTGCATTCTTTGTTTTCACAGGCATCTTAATGATAGCTTATTATAAATCTTCTTACTTCCCTCATAATCCTTCTCTCTTTGGGATGCACTGGATAGTACCTCTAACAACCAAGCCACGGGTGAAAGACAGGATTTGCTAGGTGTGGCTATTATATTCTCCAGACTATTTTCTACTTAACACCATTCCCTTTAGTTACCTAGTAAACATTGTGACACATGAATCATTTTTACAAAAAGCTAGGTAAGAGTAAATGGCTCCAAAGTTTTTAACTGTATAATGTTTTATATGCTAAACTCTGTTTACATCAATCCATCTCAAATCACACACACGCCTCCTGCGAAGAGGAGGAACCACTTCAAGACACTACCACTCGCACGCTGGTATTTAGAGGCAGCGTAACTGATGGCAGCAGTGGAATCTTTGGCCATTTTCAGGGCCAGCCACTGAAATACAGGAGCAGGTTTACACACCATAGGAACAACCTTCACCAAAAATAAACAAATAAAAAAAAAAAAAAGGAAAATCCCTTGACGGATAGGAACTGTCATGCTAGAAAGCCCGGTCAGTGTGTCCCGCCTCTTAATCCACATGTGTCTCATTACACAGCTGTTTGTGTTACACCCTATTGCTAACACAAGCTCCTGCCTGATTCAGCAATTAACACGTACATCCAACATAATGGCCAGACAGCCAGCAACAATGAAGACTCACGGCTGTGTCCCCGAAGACCTGGAAAAGCAACAGTCCAGCTTTGCTCAGGAGTACCTAGCTGCTCACTCAAACTGCCCCTTCACAAAACGCCTCTTTCCTGAAGCTATGTGCTGTTCGATTAGCAGCATCAAACACTGCCTCCAGCTGCACCATCAGGTCGACCTATGGGATTAGTCACAGATTGCTGGCGATACCCACTCTGATGTCAAGGAATACACACACAGACACACACATGCGTACAAGAGAATTACGGATACAGCTACGACTATCAAGCAGTTTAGGATTGGCGAGACTCCGACAACCAATACATTTTATGGGGCAAATCATAAAAGTCAAATGGAGGACACAGACAGTGTGAAAGTTGCAAACTTCTAGTCGGCATGTGAAAAATGCCGCAGAGTGGCAGGGCCAGAGAAGGGATATCCGGGACACAGCGCATTGGTCTTGATAAATAAGACAAGCTCACCTAGGCTTACTTCTGGAAACAAAAAGAGTCCCTTACATCTAATTCTTTTTTGGGAGAAATTAACTTTTTTTCATGCTACCATTCATGGTCATTAGCTGGTTCAGACTTCCTTAACTTGCGTTCTGAAATGAAGCTTTAATTTTGAAAATACATTTCCATATCTGATAGAGAGACAGCTAGACACAGAGATAGAGGGGAGAGAGAGGAGAGAATTCTTCTATCTGTTGGGTCATTCCCCAAATGACTGGAACAGCTGGGTCTGGGCCAGGCCAAAGCCAGGAGCCTGGAGTGTCATCTGAGCCATCTACTTACCAAGAACAAGTTGCCAAGAACAAGTGGTTGGGCTGGAAGTGGAGCAGCCGGCTCTGGAACTGTGATTCTGCTGTCAAAAGTGTTGGTTTAACTACCAACCCCACAAGTACTTTTAATTTGGATTAAAAAACAATCTGGGGCCTGGCGCCATGGCCTAGCGGCTTAAGTCCTTGCCTTGAATGCACCGGGATCCCATATGGGCATCAGTTCTAATCCAGGCAGTTCCACTTCCCATCCAGCTCCCTGCTTGTGGCCTGGGAAAGCAGTCAAGGATGGCCAAGAGGCTTGGGACCCTGCACCCGCGTGGCAGACCTGGAGGAGGTTACTGGCTCCTGG
The DNA here is from genome assembly GCF_017591425.1 of Ochotona curzoniae. Classification (NCBI taxonomy): domain Eukaryota; kingdom Metazoa; phylum Chordata; class Mammalia; order Lagomorpha; family Ochotonidae; genus Ochotona; species Ochotona curzoniae. Next base: position 16,273,628 of record NW_024466307.1, read on the forward strand.
CTCCGGATCGGCACAGCACCGGCCGTTGTGCTCACTTGGGGAGTGAATCATCAGACGGAAGATCTTCCTCTCTGTCTGTCCTCCTCTTGGTATATCTGACTTTGTAATAAAAAATAAATAAATCTTAAAAAAATCTGGAAATGATAGGGTCTGGACTAACACCATGAATAAAAGCTCAGACTACCGATCTCACCCTGACAATGAATTACTGTGGTTCACTCTCGGTAAACACCACCGTTTACTTCTTACGATGGTGATTAGTGTTAAAACAGGTTGGCAACTTCCAACTCCGGAGTCAAAATATCATCTTGGTTGCCAACAAAAATAACTACTAAAACTCCTCTAACCCCAGGGTAAATACGTAAGCAAGCACGCACACAGTAATGGATAATAAAAATAGCATTTCCTTCTACATCTGCTGCTAATTAAAATCCGATCAGAGTAATAATTGAGCAGCGCCCAGGCTACCCTCACTTTTTCTTGTCAGGTTTCAATTGTTACACACAAATGCACTGACCTCAATAAATGAAAACATACTTAGAAAAAAAAAAAAACTAAATTATAGCCATCCTTATCCAGGCCAGCGACTGATTTATTGTCACCATGGGCTTGGCAGTGACACGGGATAAGGGAGATTTCCAGGAAGTTACACCCTGCCACTGCTGCTCATGGACAAGCAGTACCACAAAAGGCCCATGAGATTTTTCCCACCAAATACCACTGCCCTCGATATACACACAACTAAAACCCAAAGAATGCTGTGTGAGTACTCAGTGTGTGCCAGTCACTTGGCTAAGCACCCCAAAGTAACATGACAATTAAGGTCCATCTTACAGACCAAGACACTGAGTCTCAGACACTCTGACTCTAGAGCTCAGACTTCATGTGTTACTTTACCCGAAAGCAATGGAAAAGAACACACACTTTGAGATCCACGTACAGTTTTTCATGGTGTGCCTTCCCTCGGACTCTAAATGAACAGATTTCGATTTTGTTGGACGCAAAATAAAGTCATCTTTTAACTTCACTTTCCAATAACTTCGTGAAGTACCCTCCTGGTTTGAAGAACTGGAAAAATAAAACAGGATTTACGGAGCGTGTAACAGCTGCCATCCCTAGAACCGGCCTTTGGGAGGCTGGCACCGTGGCACGGCACGCCACAGCAGCACGCGCTCTCCAAGTGCCAGTTCTAGTCCCGGAGGCTCAGCTTGGGACTCCTGCTAGTGCAGCTGGACAGGCAGCTGAGGATGGACCACGCACCCCGTCCCCGCCACCCTCTGGGAGAACTGCATGCCATTCTGGACTCCTGGTTTCTGCCTAATACAACCAGTCTGGTCATTTGAGTGAAGCAGTACATGGAAAATCTCTCTCTCTCTAACTCTTTCAAATAAACACATAAATGAGTGAATACTTTTTAAAGATATCCTTGGATAACAATGAATTAACTTGAGATGTGATGTCTAAAATTGCTCAGTATGTGACATGTTTGGTAGGAAAGCAAAACAAGAGTCTGGCGCCATGGCCTAGCAGCTAAAGTCCTCGCCTTGAACGTGCCAGGATCCTATACGGGCACCAGTTCTAATCCCGGCAGCCTTGTTTCCCATCCAGCTCCCTGCTTGTGGCCTGGGAAAACAGTGGAGGACAGCCCAAAGCCTTGGGACCCTGCACCCAAGTGGGAGACCCGGAAGAAGCTCCTGACTCCTGGCGTCAGACTGGCTCAGCTCCGGCCATTGTGGCTACTTGGGGAGTGAACCATTGGACGGAAGATCCTCCTTTCTGTCTCTCCTCCTCTCTGTATATCTGACTTTCCAATAAAAAGAAAATAAATCTTTTTTAAAAATGGGAAAAAGCCAGCATATTTCTAATGACAGAATCGCTTAGTGGAATATACACTCAATCTCACATTGAAGAAATTATTCTTTTAAGCAAAATATTGCTGGGATTATCCAGTCAACATCCCACTGAAAATTAAATTCAACTACAATTTTATGTCAACTGAGTCCTTCCTGCCTAATGAGGAAGGCCCAACATGCACAGAATCACTGCTTGCTGCTAGGAAACTACGTGGTTTTAGGGACAAAAAATACTATCACGTGTGCCACAGTGACACGCCACGACGATGTCGCTCACAGTGACAGGCCAACGCCACAGCGGCCCCGTGGATTACGACGGAGATGATGTCTGCACCCACACTCCCTAGCACCATCCGGGACTCCCCACTCGCTGAGTCCCGCCCTGCCAATCATGCACAACCAAATTGTGATTGCATAAACCTGATCAGATCAATAAACAAGCGTGTGATTGATTCATGTGTTTACTGCGGTATCCTTATTTTAGAGCAACTCCTACTTAAAAAAAAAAAACAACTGCACCGGCTGTAGCTGCACACGTCTCAGGCATCCCTTGATTGCATCATCCTCCTATTGTCTTTGATTTAATCTCATGTCGCTTGCTCATCAGGGCCCTGGGAGCAGTGTCTAGAGCTCTGAGCCCGGGTGTGTGCTAGGCGGCACCTTCCAAGCGCGTGCCGGGGTGTTCCCACTATGACACCACTGCCTCAGGAGAACAGAGAGAGCATGACTATATTTGGGAGCGTGTGATGCAGGGCAGAATTCCATTTGCTAAAATGAAATGCATGAGGCTGTGGCCAAGCACCGTCTTAGGCACCGATGCTCCTGAGGCTGCACGCAGCTGGGCTCTGCCCTGCGGCATCTGAGTGGAAGAGGCTGGAAGGGGGCGCTCTGCACACCAACTCTGGGGCATCTACCTTCCTTTTTTTTTTTTTAAGATTTCTTTCTTTATTATTTTTTTTTTATTGGAAAATCAGATATACAGAGAGGAGGACAGACAGACAGGAAGATCCTCTCTCTGATGATTCATTCCCCAATTGACCGCAACAGCCGGTGCTGCACCAATCCAAAGCCAGGAGACTGGAACTTCTTCCGGGTCTCCCATGCAGGTGCAGGGTCCCAAGGCTTTGGGCCGTGCTCCACTGCTTTCCCAGGCCACAAGCAGGGAGCTGGATGGGAAGTGGAGCTGCCAGGATTAGAACCGGTGTCCATATGGGATCCCGGTGCATTCAAGGCGAGGATTTTAGCTGCTAGGCCATGGTGCTGAGCCCTACCTTCCTTTTTGAGAGTGCATGAGAGGCAAACGGAGCTCTCCAGGGAGATTCCTAGGAGGCTCCTCACAAGGGGCCACAGTTTAAGAGGCGTGGTGAGCCGAATCCCTGGGAAGTCTGAGCTTGAGACAGAGGCAGCAGCAGGTGGATGAGAAACACAGGAACAGGGGCCACGTGGAAACGGCTGTAGATGCCATTCACGGGGACAACCCCGATTGCTCCCACGGGGAGTGGGCCCGTGTTTTTCAGCATTTTCAGGCTTGAGACTGGAGGAGCTAATTCCAATAGCTGTGCATGTTGGGAGAAAAGAGACGCCACAGAACCCAGTTATTACAAGAATTTTGAGTCAGCAGTCCTGGAAAGACTGAATGGGGCCAGGAACAAAGTCGTAGCCACCGAGGTGGGCATCAGTGAACGCTGTATCAAGCAGATCTCAACAGAAAATCAACAATGGTGAGGGGGAAGGGCTGGGCAAATAACAGTGTAAATGAGAAATCGGTTTGGCAGCTAAGAAAACTAGTGCATCTCCCAGTGGATGTTATCTATCTCTCTCTCCCTTTCTCTATCAATCTGTCTTTCAAATACAGAAATAAAACTTTTAAAAACCCAGCTGTGGCAGCCAGACTTCTGGAGTTTCGAGGCAGAGCGGAGGACATACATGTGTGTAACTCCTTCGGTTTGTCTTTGGGGAGCTCCTGCCATGTAGCAGGTGTCAGCCAGGGATTCAACCACGAGCAAAATAGACTGAGATGTGCAGTAGGCAACGCAGTCTGCAGCTCCTGGGGCGAGAATAAGGAGCAGCATGCCATGTACATGGAAAAGCCCTCAGCTCCCGCATGCAGTGCACTGTTGCCAAGACGGGGGAAGACAGGCTACGGGACTCAAGACTCGTGTGCTCTAAGTCCCAACCTGCTTCTAGGAGACCAAGTGCACAGAACCGACAATACAGGGGTCTTGTCTTACAATGAGGACAGCTCCTTCCACAACTGGGCCACACCTCTTGGACGCAGAAAAAGAAATGGAAGAGATGATGGACCTCCTGGCTTACCTGGGAGCGTTAGCATTCCAAGCATCAAAGGAAAAACATTCTGCATTTCTCCTCACTGACTTTTGTAAAAGATGAAATGTGCTACAGGAAAAAAAAAATTGCTTCTTATTCTAGTTTCAATGAAGCAAATATACTTACAGGTATCTGTTCTTTGGGGAATAAAAACTTACCCGGGGCTAGTCTTCCACCCAGAAAATACTTAATGGTAGGACAAGAAACAAAAAAGTCATTTTCCTGTTTGACGGGGGGGAAAGGGAAGGAAGTGAAGCGAGGGCAACGGACAGCTGCACCCTTGCCCTGGGTCTTGCTGGTTGACCCTGAGGAAAGATGCAGATCTTTGAGCAACAAATTAAGGATGTGTGTGCTTGGGCTGGTCCTAGCTGCACGGGTAGCAGCAGCTGCCAGAGAGCTCTGAGTGGTGGCAGGAATTCCACGGGCCTTGTCATGACATCATTTGCACAATGTATGCTGCGATGGCAAAAAAAACGAAACTGGGATTTATGGAGAACACTGGAGGAGGAACCTCCCACGCCAGGCTGAGCGTCAGCCTTAATCATCTGGCAGGCTTTGGTCTCCCTCTGTAACCCCTTGCTCTGCTGGCTGTGTGTATGTGTATAAATATATGCTCACACACACACACACACACACACACACACACACGACACTAACAGAAAATTAAATTGAAAAGAGCACTGAGGCAGAGTGTATTTCACGCCTTGGTGCCAATGTTTCATATCTCTTGAACGTGGGGAGAACAATTCGTAGAACTAATTAGTTTACACTGTTTAAGCAGCTTGTTCCTCGTGCCTAATCTTCTTTATGTAATGCTGTGAACAAAGCCATATTATCTTCTAAATTTTTTTTTTTCGGTACAGTTTAACAAATATAATCTCCCTTTTATTTCCAGAGATTACTTCATTTAGACATCATCCTACCTGGTTGAGTCCCCTCCTCCCCCGTGGGAGGATGGATGTAAATAAACCGTCATCTGCTGGCCTAGGTCTCCATGCCACCAGATTCCCCCACCCTTAATCTGCTCCGTTGTCATGGAGGCCACCTGGCTTAATGATGTTTACAGTGTTCAGCACCACCAGAGAGAACACAGGGTTTTCCTGAACTCTGCCCATCTTGCCGTCTCTGGCTGCGGTGTCTCAGATGCTGGACAAGCCACACCAGCCAGAAACTCAGCACCAGCTCCTTCAAGCCCAGAGCCCTGGACACATCTCCCTGCCTCTTATCTTTAAAACCCACCCCAAGATACAGAAACACAAGTACAGCTTGCCCTTCTTGTCTGTGGAGTAAACTTTTTTCTTTCTTTCTTTCTTTTTTACAACTATTAAACAAACAAAAGAGACAATCGAGAAATGCACTGTGTGTTAGGTGGCTTGCAGATATGGCACCTTGTCAAATTTTAAGTCTTTGTCAAACAAATCGCGAAGACGTGTACATGACCAGTTTTAACCGTCTGTGTTTAAAATTCACCGTTTTGGAACAAAGTTGAACATCTTTTCAATTGATTGTCACCTTTGTCTATGCTCCTACTGAAATACGATGTTTTTACCTTTTATCTGTTGAACTGTTTATTTCGTCGCATATTATGCCTATGCGTATAATATAGGTTAAAAATGTTATCTCAAAAATATATATACATAGAGAGAGAGTGAGCTAAAAAAAAATGCCTCCTGCAGGAATACAATTTAAGGCAACTCATGGTTTAACCCCAAGAGAATGTGTGTACAAACAGGCTGGAGGAAGTTCCAGACAGAAAACTTAGCTTAGGACAATTTTACTTTAAAATCTAGGATACTTAAAAACATCTGTGAGAAAATTCAAGATACTATTTTGGTGAAAAACAAAATGTTGAAGTCATGCATCTTTTGTTTGTTTCTAAAATTCTTTTGTAAGATTTCTTTTTTTTTTTTTTTATTTGAAAGAGTTATGGAGAAAGACAACGAGGAGGAGAGAGATCTAACTTTGATTCAATGGTTCCTTCCCCAAATGGTAACATCAGGCCAAGGCGGTGCCAGGAAGAAGCCAGCCAGGAGCTGTCCCTGGTCTCATCCATGCCAGGGCGGTGCCAGGAGGAAGCCAGCAGCCAGGAGCTGTCCCTGGTCTCATCCATGGGTGCAGGGCTCTCTTCTGCTGCTTTCTCAGCTGTATTAGCAGGGAGCTGGGTGGGAAGTGGAGCAGTCAGGCCTTAAATTGGTGCCCATGTGGGATGGTGCTCTTACAGGCGGCTATCTAACCCATTATGCCTTGGCACTGACCCACACATATCTTCATGAACTTCTTGAAAGTCTTCATAAGCATGATTTCAAAATATTTCTGCACTAAACTGACTTAATTCCCAATTCCACCGTTTTTCAAGTAGGTTCATTTTACACATTAAGTGTGACTTTTAGGAAACAATAAGCTTTATCTTTGTGTTTTCCTATTCCAGTCAGGCATTGAGCCACTAAGCCGCTATGATCCTATGACACTCACTTATAGGACAGTGAAAACTTAAGCAACTGCAACCCAAGACCTGGTTCATAGGCCAGTGTGCAATTCATTCGTATCCATCTGGTGGACGCTACAGCACCGTCTGAAGTGCACATATCACTAAGGATTTGAGGCAGTTACTCCCTGGGAGAGACCTTTTCATGCAGCAGAACCCAGGGAAGACCTCTATTTCTTCATTTCCATCCACAGTATTAACGCAATTTTTATCACCTTGGAAAAACCCAGCACTCTCGCAATTTGCATTTTGCTTGCTTCAGAACTGTTTACTCTCCCACGGTACCGATCTGCCTCAAAGTTCACTTTGTCCTTAATTGTCAAACAGATTCATGGTTACTCCTAATTAGAGCAAAACAGGTAACACAGCTGCGACTCCGCAAGTGTGGGACACCTTTAGCATCCATATCAAGCTGCGCTCAGGAGCCCTCTCTGCTCCCGCCCAAGGTTAATGGCTGTGAGTCTTGGGAGAATTATGGGGGAGGTGCCTGGTGGGAGGGAGATGCTTGGTTCTCCAAATGCTTGCTCCCACTTTGCCGGCTTCCAGGATTGATAATGCTGTAGAACAGTCTTTCTCACCTCGCAGCTTCCAAATCGTATTGAAGGTTTGATTCTGAATCTAGAGGGAAGATTTTAATGGCTCCACCGCAACAGGTGTAGTGCATATGATATATGCTTCAAAAAGTGTGCAAAACAGAATTAATTGCAAGAGGTGGAATAACAAGGCAGAGATTTAAAAAAAAAAAGGAAAAGGGGTAATATAAAAGTCTAAGGGAAAGGTTTGAATTCCTAATCCTCTTTTCCTTGAACATCTATTCAAATCCCTTGCCTGTACCATGGCTCTGCAGTGGAGGGCCCAATTCGAACCCAGCAGTCCCCAAGGCAGAAATGACTAGAAAAAGGAAAAGTTCCTTTATAAGACTGTGCATACATTTCACAAACGTGACTCCTCAAGGCAAAAGCGAAGTTGACAAGTAACCCCCCGGGATGCGCTAATACAATGTAAGTACTTCAGATTTGCTTGGTGACAGATAAACCCCTGGCCCTGTTACTATTCAAGGGTGATTCTCTCCCCCTCCTCCTGTGTGTGTGTGTGTGTGTGTGTGTGTGTGTGTGTGTGTGTGTGTGTGTGTGTGTAGGGGAAGGAGTGGAGCGTGAGGGGAGAAAACACTCATGGTACTTTTGGTCCTTGATCTGTTCCTTTTTTGTGTTGGGTCAGAAATAATTATTGCCATACCTGCTTTCCATGGATTATGTTCAAAAGCTACAGATATTCAGTTTTTCTGTCTTTATGCTATGGGGAACTAATCGGACCCAGGGCTTGCTTCACTGACTTACGCTGATTTTAAAAGTCAGGCTTAGCAAGAAAGAAAACGTCAAAGAGATCGACTAAGGAAGGATAAAACGTCCTGTCCAGGTAAGGCTCCATGGCTTCTGATAAGGCGATCCGTGGGTCTCCGCCTCCCTTCTGCTGCGTCTGACTCCATCTCGCAATATTCCTTGTTGAGCTCATTTTCAACAGGGGAAGGCCATTGATTTGTTTTCTTTTGAGCTTCGCCAACTGGATGCTGAAGCGAGGATGGCATATTTAAATGCCCTTAAACTTTCAGAATCACCTTTAAAATGTGCCAGGGCAATGTCCCATTCAGGGTAAATGTTGTGTAATTTTCGCTAGGCTGGGATCAGAAATGAGGGTCTCACAGGCAAAATGACATTAAAGGCTTTGCGATCAAACCAAGCCCGGCGCTATTGATTCATTTTAGTTCAAATAAAATCCCAAATCATCTGATGGAAGTAGAGTCATAAACAAAAGCTAAACTGATAAGATGGCTCCTGGGTGTGTAAGACAGAGTACCGAGGCTCAGGCAGACAACAAAAAAAGCCACATTTGCCACTTTGACCCGTTGGGTCTTCCTTAAGCACTCAGCCAGTGAGCTGATTAGGACAAGGGAGAGATTATAAACATGAGAAGAGGTAGAAGATAGCCCTAACCTTAAGAATTTACCAAATTTGGGTCTGGCACAGTAGCCTAGTGGTCCTTGCCTTGCATATACCAGGATTCCATATGGGTGCCAGTTCACATCCGGCTGCTCCACTTCCCTTCCAGCTCCCTGCCTGTGACTTTGGAATAGCTTAGCTCTGGCCATTGTGGCCACTTGGGGAGTGGACCAGCAGAGGAAAGCTCTTTCTGTCTCTCCTTCTCTCTGTAGGTCTGACTTTTCGATAAAAATAAATAAATCTTTAAAAAACAAAGAATTTACCAAATTTGGGTTGCACAAAAAAAAGGACAAAGACGATCACTTGATAGCGAAGAGACTCATTCAGGAATATACAAAAACCCTGAGGTTACGGAAGAAAGCAAGCGGACAACGCATCTGGGATGATACAGTCTTGATTACATCCTGAATTTACCCATATCCAGCCTCTTCCTGGGACACGAGGGCGTCATGTCTGCTCACCAGCCGGTAGCTGGTAGGCCAACAGGTGAACAGAACTGCAATGCCCAGTGAGCTGAAGCCACACTGACACGACACAACCCCAAGGCAAGCAGCAGTTACCTGTGTTTGACACTTGGGAAGTTCCTGGGATCCCAGGGTTGGTTATCAATACTGCAGCAAACTTGTCCTTTTCTCAGAAATAAGAGCATACATGGATTCCAATCTTTGTACCAAAATAACTGATCTTTGAATTCCATTTTCCATGAATTTTCCCAAGTATTCCTCGTGTACCAATAGCAAAATAGCAAGGGGGGGAACAAGAGGGAGCAACACTGAAAATGATTTCTGAATCTCCCCCCCACCCCTCGTGTCTTGGCTTTGGTTTCTTCCCCCTTCGCCTGGGAAAGTTCCAGCACTCAACCTGTTGGCCTCCAGGATCTCCTCCTCAAATCCACCCTATCGCTGCTGGGGCATTTTAACAGCAGCATTTGTTCATAGCTCTCGCTGGAACCTTCCCCGTGCAAACACCTCGGCACTGGGGTCACAGCCCGTGATGATCTTGACCCATTGGCTGGTGCTGTTTTTGCTGACAGCTCCATTCTTGGCCTTCCACAGCCAGTACCCAGATCTGATCACACCGGCTCTACCTCCCATGAGTCACTGCAGCTTGCTTCTGTCTGTGATGGTCCCCCTTCCTTGACAATCCTCTAATCAACAGCTGGCAAGATTCACTTTCTCTGTAAGGCCACCCCCTCCTTTCCTCCTCCTCCTCTGCAGATTTTGTTACAACATACTTTTTCTTAAAAACTTCGTGTTCTTGTCTCCCTCCTTCTACCAAAGGGTGAACCGCTGAAAGCTGAGATGGATTTGTTTTTGTTTTTTCCCTCCCCAAATGGCACAGTATTTGGCAAGCAGTTAGTATTTGCAGACATAATGAATGAAGAAATGAAAGAAGAAATGTTTGGATGCACGTACCCTTGATAGCATTAAGCAGAGCAGAATTTGTCGGGAAGCAACGAAACATAAATTTAAACAGCTAGGATGATGTCAAATTATAAAGAGAAGGGATTTTTCATTTGATGCAAAAAGGTGATGGGGAGTCGTTATAACTTCTTGAACAGGGACATGATGTAAATTTTGTTCAGCCTCATAGCAACTTGTGTCTTGAATGACAGCTATGTTTGTGCCAATCTTATTCTCCCTCCAACTCTAAAGCTCCCAGAAAACTGGGGCTGTGTCTTAATCATATCTGTATCCCCTATAGCGACAAGCAGTGTTTGTGTAACAGGTGCCAACAAATATTTGTTGAATATAATTTTATGAAGATTATTCCCTATGCTCGTAGGCTGGATAGAGCAGCTAGCAGACTGCTGTACTGTATCCTACAAGAGATGGGAAATGGATTGGAAGGGGTGACAGTGCCTATGGAAATACAGGACTAAAAATCCCAGAGAAATGAACAGTCCAATCAGCAGGCTTCAGTGTCTTGAATATAAATTAAGGTTTTCAGATCAGGATGCTGGGGAAATAGTATACTTAAAACACAAAGGTTGGAAGGAAGACTAATATTTTTTCCCATAGAGTGGATTTTTTTTTGAGATATAATATACATAGCTATATGCATGGCTAACGTGCTCGGGCTGCATGTAGATTTAACATTAACATTTGACTAATTATTTGGGATCCATGTACTGATCACTCATTTCATATTTATAAATCACTTACACTGTAGTGGCAATATTATTTATACAGGGTATTCAATAGCTTATTTCGGTTTGTTGTCTGTTTCACATTGACCTCTTTCACTTAATGGGCAAAGTCAAAGGGAGCGGGTGAGGGCGGAGAACAGTGTGCCCGTCTCGGGCAGTGTTTCTGCTTTCCCAGTCGCCCCTGGGAGAAGGCTTTCTGTCGCTTGTTCATAATACTTCTGAAAAAGCTGTGGCTATGAGCACTGAATCCCGTAGGCTCCTAATTCTTTTATGAATCCCAAGTTTAAAACAGGAATTCCATTCAGAAGTTCCCCCCTGGTTTTACCTGAGCCCCACTTGAGAATATACAGATCTCTCTCTCTCTCGCTCTCTCTCTCTTTCTCTCTCTCGCTCTCTCTCTCTTTCTCTCTCTCACCCAGGGAAACTCTGTGAAGAAAACATAAGAATGAAAAACAGAAAATCTCTTTTAGATTTCCCAAGCTTGAACCCGAGAGTCTCACAGCTAAAAGTCCCATAGCAAAATACGTGGTTCAAACAGAATTAAAAGTAGACAAAATATCTGATCAACAATTTAAGCATTACCGTTGTTACTAACACGTTCAATATGTCATTTAATCCATAGCAGACTCACGTCAGACAAAACCGAAAGAAAACCTGACAGGTTTAAATCTCCCATCAGTTATTCTTTAAAGAATACCTTAAAAAAAAAAATCACTGCAATGTCAACAGAGAAGTTACCCTGGTGCCGTTTCATTGTACGTTACTGCGTCTCAGCGTGTTGCCATTGGTTTGGTCCCATTTACGCGTCTGCACGGTCAGATATCAACGTTTCATTCATGCAAGTGACCGCACGCATCATTGTACATATCACTTGTTTGTGACAGCAGAAACAGAAAAAGCACATACTCACGGCCAGGAACACGTGGACGTGGCCTTGGCTTTGGATAAACCCAGTTATTGCATCCTTGCTCCCTTTCTTTCTTCTAGAACTCAAGGGTTGCTGCTGAATGTGCTAGAAACGCAGCCACCTTGAGGTAAAGGAGGAGCTGGCTGCCAACGACATGCCGTTCAATAGTTCAGCCCAGCAGGACTTAACGTCCCAGGCTGTAAAACCCGGGTTTTTCTCCACTCGAGTACCAGGGGGACTCGACATCACCAACACCTTTCCTGAGGCCTGTCTCTACGAGATCCTGATAAACCCACTTCACATCACACCTCAGGCTTGGGGCTGGGTCTTCCTGGACCCAGGCAGGTGGGAAGTCAGTCCACACTGAGCTTGCTTCACGCACTGCCTTCCATGACACCTGTTTCGACACCATCTGTCCCACCCATACCTTGAGCTAAACAATCACTCGATCTCCATAGACTCAAGACACTTGGCAAAAAACGAATCATTCAATAAGCCATTTCAAAGAAAACATCAGATATTTCTGGCACCAGTATCTAGATGTGGGTGTGCCTTTAAGCAGACACAACCTTCACCTCTCCTTTGAGGCTACCATGGGTCCCCAAACTTGGCATGGTTGTCGTTTCCTTGGCAGGGAAGTCACTAACCAATGACCTGTGTCCTAGGACACTGTGGAGGGGAAAAAGCCAGTGTGTGCACAGCAGGATCGTGGGTCCATATTCATCTTGATTCATCTCTCCCTGCTGGGTCGTCACTCAGTGGGGAAACAAACGCAGTATCAGTTCTAGTTACCCAGAGTCCGATAAGGCTTTGTCTCTCTCACTACAGCAGCCTTGCCAGTCCTCAGAAATGCGGCTCACACATTTCAGACCGGTGCAGCGTCTCATTCACCCCTTTCCTGGATCATCTTAGAAACCCAGCTCCCAGGCATTACGCTGGGATGCATCCCCGCTTAAGGCTTAACAACACATTTCACGTTTATTCTCATTCAAGCCACATCTTGAAACGATTTATGAATCGGAGATCACATATATTATCAGAATTCCGTTACAAAACATTCAGGAACGCTCAGCTTTGTCATCAGTGGGCAGAGGCCACAAGCTGGTTTTCCCAGGATGCAGTCCAACAGCCTCCATGGTAAAGCGAGAGGACTATCTCCACCCACGACAGGGGTGTGTGTGCCGGGCAGCTAGGATTCTAAGGTCCAGCATTTTGTCACTGGCAATGCAACCGGCTCCTATGTCCTCTCTTGTTCCTTAATGAGTAGACTAAAGCAAGTTGACAGTTTTTATGATTTTATATTTGTACCCACAACACTTAGGGACAAAGGGAGAATTGAGAATTGGGAAACAGGAATGCAGAAGACATGCAGTTCCCACTGTATACTCTTTCAAAGCAAATGCAGCTTATTCCACAGGCCTTGCTATGCACACCCCAAATAAACACCATTTTCAAAGAATAAAAGCAAATATGCTGCAAACCTTTCTAAACTATATACTTACAGGAAATCATCCAGAAATAGAAAATTTATAAAAATCTTTTCTTAAAAAAAAAAAACACTGATTCTTAAAATACAAACCAATATTTTATGACTGATTTTGTAAAAAAAAAAAAAAAAAAATTTCAAAGATGGTAAAACAGCCCACCAGGACATTTTGTAAAGAAGGAATCATATGTCATCCTTTCTTACAAACACCACTCAACTAGAATCATCATTACCAACTGCAGCGTTATGGAAGTTAGAGGTTTTGTTTTGCTTTTAATAGCTGGGCTTTTAAGAAAAGCATATTCTTTTTTCCCTCTAAGGTATTCCTGACAAAATGTGAATATTATCATTTTATTTATCCATTAAATATTAATTTATTGGAGAGGTAGAGAGACAGAGAGAGACATCTCCCATTTGCTGGTTTACCCTCCAAACTCCTAGGAGCCAAGAATTCAGTCTGGATCCCCCCCAAGGGAGTGAGGGGGTCCAAGTACTTAATCACCTACTGCCACCCAGGATGAACCTTAGGGGGAGCCTGGAGAGGGGAGCTGAGCTGGGACCCACCCACACCCACACTGCCTAGACGGGGATGCAGGTGGCCCAAGTGGAGTTTTCACTGCCAAGCACGGCTGTGCTGTGATCACCTGATTCTTTCCAATATATTTGTATCACTCCCTCTGGTCCTCTAGCCTCCCATTAGAGATCAAAGCCATCGCTTTATGATCCTCCTAGAACAAAAAATTAGGCAGAGGAGCGGGTCCCTGGATTTCACTCTGAAAGAAAATTAGCCCTCAGGCTTATTCTTGCTTTTCTTGCTTTGGATTTTTCAACTTGGAGACCCCCACCCCCCCAAAAAAAGTCCTAAAAAATTATTCTGGATTTGAAGCCAGCAAGCTAGGGAAATGTAAATATACCTAATTTGTTACCTAATGCTCCTCTGCCATAATTACTTCTATTTGTTCATTTTCTGGAGCAGACACAATAGTTTCGTCTTTATCTTTTACAACCAAATACTTTTTAGTAAACAGGAGATAAAAGACCAATAAAACCTTTGTTCCCCTCTTGCTCAGCCAAGCCCTAAGGTCTATTTTATCTCCCAGAGTTGTTATCTCAAGTGAATTACTGATAAGAAAAATTAAAGGACCCAGACACTGAATGTGTGAGGTAATTGCAGGCTGGTTCCCACACCCTGTACACCCTGTTTGGGCTCAACCAGGCCCCACCGCAGTCATCACATCCCTGCCAGCTTTCAGAGGAAATCAGAGAAGGTCTAAGTAGAGAATGACTCCAGGCCTAAATTCCTTTTCTAAGAAGAAAAAAAAAAAAAGCTAAGTCAATAAGGGGAGGTTTGAACTGTGCTTAGAATTTGCACACCGATGTGTGGCAGAGAATGCTAAGTTGTTTTCACATGCAAAGTGCATAATTGGGTAACTACCTACAGCAGCTGTCTGCAGGTCCTTTGGCCTAATTCCCTGGACCAGAAGAGGAAAATCTGGCCTTTAGATTATTATCCAGAGTGTATAGGTAGTGACCATGAGTGGAGCTCACATGTTTTCCATTTGCTAAATCATTTAGTGTTCACAGCATCCTGCTGGATTTTGCGCTGGTCCCATTTCACAGACTGGGAGACCAAAGCATAGATATTTGCCCAGTGGTGCACTTGTATTAATGCTGAGACTGAAGCCCAGGTAGTGTGGGTCTGCGTTATGATCTTGCAGGGAGTTCAATTCTCAAATAGCCAGAATTACCCAACAATATCTGTGTTTACTTCCATTATTATTATTATTTTTTAACGATTTCACTGACACCGGCAGAAAATACCATGAATTCTTAATCTGCTAATATTCTTCACTAATGTTGTAGAAACCTTACTTATTTTTGTTTATTTGACAGGGAGACGGAGAGGGATAGCTCTTCTGGGTTCACTTGCCAAGTGCTTACAATAACCGGGGCTGGGCCAGGCAGAACTCAGTTGGGGGCTCCCACGTAGTGGCAGGGACCTGGTCCTGTGCCCCCCAAGGCAATGTGCAGTAACAGGAAGCTGAACACGGCAGCAAGGCCAGGACTCAGGCACTCTGCCAAGGCATGTCCCAGGCAGTATCCTTAGCACCGTGTGCCTGCCCCATATTACTGACTTTTGAATAGGCAACTATTCACTCCGCAGAATATGTAGACTCTTGTGGGATTAGAGCAGGAGGGGGTGAGGTCAATATGGATGTTCTTGAGTCATCTCAAACTCCTACCACCGCCATTCCCCAGCAAAAAGGAATCTAAACAAGCAAATAGATAATACCCTAAAACACACATGTTGCCAAGCATCACTGTGAGCCAGAATCCTCCAGTACCCACGACCTCTAGGGAACAGTTCTAGGTCTGGTGTTGAGTGGACGGCTGTGTCCAGCAGTGAATTCCAGGAGTCAGGCAGGGCACAGGTGCTCTCTATGCTCAGAGCAAGGACAAAAGTCTTGGCCAGCAGAAGCACAGGTCTGGGAGGACATTAAGAACCTGACTTTGGGCCCAGTGTCATGGCCTAGCAGCTGAAGTCCTTGCCTTGAACATGCCAGGATCCCATATGTGGACACCAGTTCTAATCCTGGCAACTCCATTTCCCATCCAGCTCCCTGCTTGTGGCCTGGGAAAGCAGTAGAGGATGGCCAAAAGCTTTGGGACCCTACACCTATGTGGGAGACTTAGAAGAAGCTCCTGGCTCCTGGCTTCAGATCGTTGCAGCTCCAGCCGTTGTGGCCGCTTGGGAAGTGAATCATCAAATGGAAGATCTTCCTCTCTCTCCTCCTCTTTATATATCTGACATTGCAATTAAAAAAATAAATCTTTTTTTTTTTTTTTTTTTAAAAAGAACCTGACCTCCTCCTTCCTGTGGGTCCCTTCCTTACTGTCCTCCAGACTCATCATTATTCCCTCCAACCCCAGTTATTAAATAGTAAACAACAAAAACACTGCCCAGGGCCTCTTTGCTACAGACACAGGGTCTGCTTCCCAGTGTTTGGGTGGGCACATCTTGGTGACTTGCTCCATCCCAGGCAGCCCGTGTTCAGTACACAGTGATTATTTGACCTCCAGGATGGAACCTGATCTACCTCACCCCTGCCTGCGTGTCCCTGCATCCTCTCTCAGGTCAAAAGCGGGTGTCACTGCAGCAGAAGGGCATGGCCAGGAATGGGTGGCAGCTGAGTGTTGCTGAGTGCCTCCGTAGAATCAACCAGTAGATGGGAGACCTCTCACTCCCCCTCCCTCTTTTTCTCTCTTGTCTCTTCGTCTTTCCAAAGCAAAATAGATAAAGCATTTCAGAAAGTAAACCATAACCCTAGAAACACTGCCAGGGATAGTTAGCCAGGCACTACTGGCATAGGTAGATGTCTTTCTGGTGGGTCTCAGTCACAAAAGGTTGCAACCAGCTTGAAGGAAGTCTGCGCCAGGAGCCAACAGCTGGAATTCAGCAACTGTAGTTAATCCACCTTAATTGCTCATTATTCTATCAGTTCTTGTTGTGTGCTTTTGTTATTCAAAGTCATTTTCCCTAAGCACGTGCTACCAAGCATGCTTTCTGCAAGCTATGGCCAAAGGATTCTTGTATTTTCAGTCCTGGGGCTATGACTGTTTTGTTTTGAACACTGAACACTGGAGGCAAGAAAGAAAGACAAACTTTGCAGGGGTGCCTGCGGAAAGACAGCTTTGGCCTACATGGGCTCAGACAGGCTGGGGGCTTGGGGGGTGGGAGGGGGCGGTAATCAGCCTCAGTCTAAATAAGAACAAGGCTTATTTTGGTAGTTTAATTAGAACCACAGTTAACAGGGTTGCTGTTTTTCCCTAAACAATTCTTCCCCTTCTCGCTTCAGGGACGAATCTCCACTGCATCACTTTGTTTTTTTTTTTTTTGCACTATTGAATAAATTAGATCCCAGGGTTACAGGGAGGAAAAAAAAATCACCAATATAAATGCATCAGGTGCAAATTACTAAGGTAAATAGGCCCATGGAGACTGGAAGGATGGCACCGCCAACTTGGGATATCTGAGAGGGGGCAGCAGGAGAAGCCCAGGAGTGGGGGGCCATCCAGAGCACCCAGCAATTGTGACGTCAATCAACAATATTCTACACTTGATCTTAGCCAAAAGGCTGAGAAGCAATACATCGACAATGTTCTAACTAAAGCTGTTAAGGGCATCGGAGCAGTGAACCAGCCAAGTGGAAAATCTCTGTCTCTGTCTCTCTCTGTCTTTTCTACCCCCTCCTTTGTCATTCTGTTTTCAATAAAATAACTCAATCTGGGAGAACTTACAGGGCGTCAGCTCCCACTTCCTCCTCTTGGTAATGATCTTTCTTCACATCTCATGTCATCTTGGCTCGATGCTTCCAGATTCAGAGGAAGAGGGTGCTGGACAAGGAGACACTGTGACAGGACACAGGGTACCAAGGGAACACGCCCTCAACACCCCTGCCCAATACGTATCATGTGGCCTTTCCTGGAGGCCACCCGCTCTCTATAAGGCACTTCGTGTACACAGATCAAGGTTCATTTACAATGACCTAACTATAAGATGTTCTAATTTAAAAAAAAAAAAAAAATTCTCTTTTTCATTGAGGTTACCTTTTCCCCCAAATTTTTCAATGGAGACTACAGAATTGTACATATTTATAGGGTATCAGGTGATGTTTTAACATATGGAGATATTTCTTTCTGGTACTTAATATCAACTATATAATCAATAAAATACAGTCTTGACCTGTAAAGTAGCTTCTTATGCTACTTGCGTACAATCATTTGTGGTTTGGTGATGTCGCGAACACCGAGCCCGGTCACCAGAACAAATGCCAAGAGTCGAGAGTGGATGCTTTGCAATCAAGCATTCAAGCATTTATTCAGGCAAGCACACACCAAACAGGATGGGGGAAGCCACCGAGAGTGCCTCTTGACTTCAGTCTCATGGAAGTCTGCTGGGCCTTTGGCTCCGGCCTCGTGGGAGCCTGCAAGTTCGAGTGGAAGCCCAAACCTTGGCTCCGGTCTCGTGGGAGCCTACTGGCTTCTCTGGCTCCGGCCTCGTGGGAGCCTGCAAGTTCGAGTGGAAGCCCAGGGGCTTTTGGCTCCAGTCTAGTGGGAGCCTGCTGGCTTCAGTGACTGGGACAAATGCATGGGTTTATATACAAATTCAGGAGCAAAACAGGCAGTTGTTTACAATATTTTGATTGGTTATTACATATTATCTATCAATAACACTTGCTTTTCTTAATTCTAAAAAACATGCATATTCATTCTCAAAACATACTTATTCATTAATATACAATTATTTCTTCTTTTATCATTCCTACCATGACATGCTTACGTACATTGTGGCTTCTTGACAAAGGTGATAAGGGGAGGGCTTGTGCGCCTAGGAGTCTCTTGACAGGAGCGATAAGAGAGGAGGCCCCATTTCACCAGTAGTTTAGGAGGATGGAGTCACCTTTGTTAAAAGACTCTAACATACACACTATATCCATTATTAAGTCACAGCATAACTTACAAAAGAAATCTATTATTGCAGCTATTTCTGGATCATCAATTTCTGATAAAACTATAACAATATTGAGGATACAATTAAGATTATTAATAATATTCCAACCCATATTTCCCAAAGCTCCATTTTTATTTATGGTCATGTTTTGCTGGAGCAATGTAAATGTAAAGTACTTATAGTCAGACTGTTCCTATCAGGTGATGATCTGCAGTCATAAATATATTTATATCCTGTTCCATCAGAGACGACAGGTGAGTCCAAATATTACAGCTTATTAAATCAGCCCTTATTCACCAGTTCCACAGCCATGAATCAAAGTGCTCAGACCAGCCTAGTAACTCTCAGAAAGTACCTATCTCCATCAAGAATAGTGGTTTCAATCTAGCTTGTAAAAATTATTTATTTGAAAGGCAGAGTGACACACACATTGGAAGAGAGAGGAGAATCTTCCAACCACAATTTCACGCCCCAAATGCCATAGCAACCAGGGCTGTGACAGGTTGAAGCCAAAAACCAGAAACTCTACACACATCTCCATGTGGTTGGTAGTGACTCAAGCACTTGAATGTTGTCTGTTGCCTCTGGGGATGCATTAACAAGAAACTGGATCAGAAATAGAGGCCGAGGCCCAGCTCCATGGCCTAGTGGCTAACTAAAGTCCTTGCCTTGAACGTGCCGGGATCCCATGTGGGTGCCAGTTCTAATCCCATAAGTGCTGCTCCACTTCCCATCCAGCTCCCTGCTTGTGGCCTGGGAAAGCAGTCGAGGGTGGCCCAAGGCCTTGAGACCCTGCACCTGCGTGGGAGACCTGGAGGAAGTTGCTGGCTCCTGGTTTAGGATCGGCGCAACACCGGTTGTTGTGGTCACTTCAAGAGTGAATCATCAGAAGGAAGGTATTTCTGTCTCTCCTCCTCTCTATATATCTGACTTTGCAATAAAAAAAAGAGAAACAAATCTTAAAAAAAAAAAAAGAAAAGAAAAGAAAAGAAAAGAAAAGAAATAGAGGCAGGTCTTAATCTCACACTTGGCTACAGGAGGTGTTCATCCCAAGCAGCTGCTTACCTTGCTGTTCCACAACACCTGCTCCTAATGATTTCAATTCTTTGAACAATATTTCATTGCTTTATTTTGTTTAGCCATTCAGTTTCTGTTAGAAACAGTTTAACATTAGAATGAAGTCATTTGTGCACCCATTATTACCTCAAAGTTAAGACAGATACTATACAATATATTCTGTCATGGTGTCTTGACTGAATCTGCAAGGACTTTGTGACCCTGAATTAAGGAGGTTCAGTTGGTACACATGAGAGATACAGAATGGAGCAAACTGCTTCTGCTTCTGTTCACGCCAGTTAAGAATGAACGCTACGGAGTCAGAACAAGAGGCCACAACTTAAAAAAAAAAAAAAAAGCAAAGGTTAGAATCCAAAAAGATTTTTTTTAAAAAATCAAATGCATTTATAAACTATTTGGTTTCAAACACATACTGCAGCTGTGAAACAGCTCTGACCCCAGCAGACTACTCTCAATGAGGACACTCCAAAGGAAGGATTTTCAGGACGCCCAGGGGCTCCTTGGTTAATTACACTGCGGCTGTCCCTGTCCTGGTGTGCTTTTTTTTACCTCACTTGGGGATGAAAACAATTCTTTCACTCCAGTGATCTAGCCCAGGTTGCAGACACTTTGGCCTGCATCCCTTCCCTTCCCACTTCACTCCTTGTACACAAGGAAACGGAGCTAATTTATGTCCATTGCATCCATACCCCACCCCATGCTTCATTGCGATAGGAAATGGCTGTCCCTCTTGTTGGGAGCAGCCCCGTCCCAGTCACGTACTAACGAGACCATCATTATTAAGAAAGAACCCTCAGCCCACCTCGAGGGCTGCTGCACTGTGCTCCCACATTCTGGATTTGTCTCACACAGCTTCCCCATCGGGAGCAGACGAGCTAGCACTGATCTGAGGAGAGGAAGTAGCGCTTTGAAGAACTGTGTTTCTGACACCGTGGAGGCTGACGCACTACATCACACTGTACAGCTGTATCCTGTTGTGGCATCGCTGGGACTCTGAGAACCCGTGGCAGCAGATGCTGGGAGGCGTGCACACGGAGGCCTCTCTCTCTCTCTCTCTCTCTCTCACACACACACACACACACACACACAGCTCAGGCATCCAAGCAATGAGATGGTGGCTGTGCAAGAAGTGTATCAAACTATGACTTGTAAATTCCTTTCCATCAAATGCCAGGAGAAGCGCTTGATGAATGGGGCCCGGGAGAGCACTTCTCATTGCCTCCGGATGGAAAGACTTGCAAGCCTAGGACACTCCATCAATGCAGAGAGGCAGCAGATTGAAAGGCGGGAAGGCCCATCCCTGAGTCGCTGCATCTGTTTCCTAAAACAGCAGCCTGCTTCAACCCTCTTCCCATTCAGTGCCTACCGAAACCACTCCTCGGAGAGGCATGCCAGTCAACAGATGGTCTCCGGCTAAGGTGTAATCAGGAGCAGCTTGCTAAATTTACCCAAAACAAATAGAATTACAGGCTTTTGCTTCAGTCTGAAATTGAATTGAGAACTTGGGTGGTGGATAATGGAAGGGAAACATGGAAGAGCTCAAGATGCACCACAGCTCATTGGGAAAGAGATGCCTGGTTGTGCTGCAAAGGTCATTCATTTCCAGCACCCAGGCCCTCCCTGCAGGATGCCTGGCCCTCACTACCACCAGTTAATGAAGTCATCTGTATATGCTTTGTCCAGTTAGGATGCCCTTAAAATGTAAAGCAGCAGTGGTTCTAACCATTCTTTTACTAGGACTAGTTCATTTTTTACATTAAAAATTAAGGGCAGAGTTACACAGAAAGGAAGAGAGGATATGTTTCTTCATTGGCTCACCCCAAAATGGCTGCACTGTCCAGGGCTGGGCCAGGCTGAAGCCAGGAGCTTCATCTGGGTCTCCCAAGGGGGAAGCAAGGGCCCAAGCACATGCACCATCCCTTGCTACTTTACCAGGCACATTACATGTTATGTGAAAGGGAGCAGGATAGAAACTAAAACAGCTGGGACTTGAACCAGTGTTCACGTGGGTTGCTGGCGCTGCACATGGCAGCTTAACCCAGTATGCCACAAAGCTCACCCCAGGACAAGTTCTCAAGGTCACTAAAAACAAGTCATTACAATAGTAATTTAACCTCCTAAATCCTGATATTCTGATTTTTATCTTCAAAATCCCTTACTGTTTTCAATTATCCATCACTTAGAATAATGACAACAAAGTTATAAAAATGACTCAAAAAAAAAAAAAGCCTAAAATCAAACGATTTCACTTTTGTTTTGGTTTCGCTCCCTACCTACCAAGAACTGAGCCATCCAGGGAGTCACTGGGTAGCAACACTGTAAAAGTCAATGAGGCAAACTGTAACAGCACTCAGACTCCAACGAGATCAAGTCTACGGGAGACGGGCCATCTGTAACCCAAACCAACAGCAGTCTCTTCCAAATGACTGTCTTTGCAACCGTCACTACTCATCTCCACTAAAGAAAACCGTTTACTTATTAAAAAAGGCACTTCCGTGGAAAATCAAAACACCCTCCATTTCTGATAGAACACTTATTCCAAATCTTCTGCATGTATTTTATATCATTTCACTACTAGCAACAGAACACATTTACAACGTGACGGCAGGCATTCCACGAGTCACCTGTAAACGAACAATCAGAACACCCCCATTCTGCCTCATCATGGAAGATTTTGTCTTCATGTCTCCAGTTAACATTTTCAAGCCTCAGTGGATGAGAGGTGTCTGAGGATCTTTCCGGTAGTGTATTTCAAGTATTTTATTTAAAGAATCTCTCTGTCATGCAGCAAAGGGATCCCAAAAGGAAGATCGCTGTTGTGGGAAGCTGGGAATCCTTAGACAGGGGACAACTCTAAATGATCTAAAAAGAATTCCATTCTTAAGGCTTGCGTTCCATACTGGAAAGGGTCAAAACATCCCTTAATATAACGATCTTAAAAGGAAACCAACACTTGCATTACATGGCTGCTAGGAAGCGAACGAAACAAAATGTGTTTCTACCCTCGAGCAGGACACCTTTCTACTGGTCTGTTATTGCAAAGAGCTCCATGCCAGTCCCACTCTGTCACAGGTACGCACTATCAGTGGGGTCTTATCTGCTTCCTTCTCCAACCTTCCTATGTAGACACAAAGTGGATTATGCAAGTATAAGCCATAAGTGCGCTTCCAAGAATAAGCCCTGTGCAAAGCAGAATAAATCTAACAGAAGGAGCACAAACAAGGGAGGCCAGTTATTGCACACCCTGGGCAAATCATTCCACTGCCAGGACTCAGTTTACTCAGCTGTAAGATCAGAAGGACAGCCCCTCTACCTATCTCCAACACACGTAAGAACTCACAATAGAGGGCTGAGGAAGCCTTTTCAGACACCAAGTCTAAAAGGTCTGATATATATGAGGGTACTAACACATGTTCACCAAAAATGTCATTAGAAGATGTTTATTTTAGGGCAAAACATTGAAATCCATGCAAATGCTGGTTTTTCTAAAAGCTTATGGAAAATGGGGGCCGGGTAGCTAAAGTCCTCACCTTGCCTACACTGGGATTCCATATGGGAGCTGGTTCAAGTCCTGGCCGCCCCACTTCCCATCCAGCTCCCTGCTTGTGGTCTGGGAAGGCAGTCGAGGACGGCCCGAGGCCCTGAGACCTCGCACCTGCATGGGAGACCAGGAGAAGGCTTTTGGCTCCTGGCTTCGGATCAGCTGAACTCTGACCGTTGTGGTCACTTGAGCAGTACATCATTGGACAGAAGATCTCCTCTGTCTCATCCTTTTTGTATATCAGACTTTCCAATAACAATAAATGATAAATCTTTTTGAAAAAGTTTATGGAAAATGTTATCAGAAACCATTTCTGGATTCCTTTTTTTTTTTTTTTTTGGTGCTCTGCTAAACCTGTATAATTCCATTTCTATGAACTTTTTGAAAGTACCCTCATATCTGTGGAAGTACAATTGCAATAATTTGCACTACTATTCCAGTAGATTCTGAACTGCAATCTTTGGGAATAACCTTCATGCTATTATTTTTGAATTTTTTTAAAATATAGCTATAGCAGAGAAACCTACCGTAATGACTAACAGTAAAATTATGGCACTATAATATTGTCATATTTATTAGTAAGTTATTGCTTCAATAAGCCACTGCACATATAAAAATGCAGCCTTTGTTTTTCTGGATCTTCAATGCAATTTGTTCTAAAAAACTAGCGTGACATTATAATAAAGGACAAACTCTGTAAAGAGAAAAGTGCCTAACGAGGACTTGGCAATCACCGAGGTTCAGCATAGAAAAAGCACAGCATACCAGGCAAAGGAGCCTATGTGCTAAGTAAATATTCACAGTTCACATTGTGGAAAACAATCGGAACCGCATAAACAAGAAGAAAAATACTGTCCATTATATGAAGCACAATTTAAAATGATTACTATCCAATGATTTCAGTAAAAGGGACCTGGAAGAACTGCATAGAATTCCATGGAACATTCTGTCTGAAAGGAAACTGAAGTCTACTTTAAAGAAACTACAGACACATGAAGTACTAATTTTGCATGCAACAACTCTTTCAGCGCAGGCCAGGGCACCCTGCGAGGGCACGCCGGGCGGGAGGCGCTGCAGGCCAGGGCACCCTGCGAGGGCACGCCGGGCGGGAGGCGCTGCAGCGTGCACAGAGTTTTGGGTCACTGATCTCAATTGGAAAAGTTCCTTCAGTCAGCCCAAATGGATCTAGCACGTGTCTCTCTCTCTCTTCTTCTCTCTCTCTCTCTACACACGCACACACACATACACACACAAGCACACTCCCTCTCAACCCTTTCAAAAAAGCAGCATATCACAAAGAGGTATTGTTAGAAAACGCATCGTTTCTGTAATAGTCGAACATACAGATATATGACTGATTAATAAGCAGGAATGTTCAATATGTTACTTAGCAATATTCGCTGAACACTTCTTATATACTATGGGAATCAATAAAAAGATATATAACTAGGATTTTGTTCCAGTTAACGCTTTAATAATATTTTCATATTAGGCATTATTAATTAATAATTAGCCATTATTAAGCACTTGGCTTCTACATTGTTTACTTAGTT
Source organism: Ochotona curzoniae (assembly GCF_017591425.1). NCBI lineage: Eukaryota > Metazoa > Chordata > Mammalia > Lagomorpha > Ochotonidae > Ochotona > Ochotona curzoniae. The sequence goes on from NW_024466307.1 coordinate 16,298,516, forward strand.
CAATTCATTTAAAATCACTCCTCTTTAATGACTCTCTCTAGCAGGTAAATAATACTAGCTACTATGAGCATAATCTCTATCATAATCATCACTTAGAGTCTGCATTTGAGAAAACTGCAACATAAACTAAGTCATTTGCCCAAAATGTTCATCGCTAAGGAAGTAGCAGAGCCATGAGTGGCTACCCTGGCACAGGACACCAGTCTTCGAGATCAGTCACTACACAGTGCTGCTCTACAGAAAACCACGAGGAGGCCCAGGACGTGCCCTGGGTCCGGGCGTCTCTGCTTAATCAGTGTAGTTCCCTCTGCTGACCCGACTGCAAGAACCCTTTCCCCATTTCCTCTAGACTCCCTCTTCCGGTTGGTCAAATTGCCTTTATACGCACTCTGGATCTTGAATTTGCTGGGTATATGTTGTCACTGCTTCGCTATGTTTTTGTGATTTCTATTGTGAGAATCCTGCACATAGCAAGCATTCAAAAAGCATCAGCAAATAAAAGATGAACCTGTCCTTAGAACATTACCATGGAGACAGATCGAACCCCTTGATACGCATGCCTTCATTGGCTGATGACAAACAAGAATAAGATGGACTAGATCAACACGGGTTGCTAAATTAGGGACTGGGGCCATGAGCTTGACATTCTCTAGTTTTAGAAGACTGGCAGCATTCAAAGGATTGGGGATGAAGGAAAGCAGTGTGGGATGGGCACAGAGAGCTGGGACAAGTCTTCTACAAGGACCACCTGCAACACGTCTGGGTAGGATAAGCAGATTGCATCCTGTTGAGGAGTTTCACAAGGCTCTGGGGTTTTGAACATGAGATAATACAGTCGGAAGAGCAGGACAGGAAAAGGGTTAGGTGTTGCATGAAGGACAAAGGCAAATACGGAGCAATGCGCAGTCTTGGGCTGTTGAGGTTGAAATGAACTCCTAGCCGCCCCCCTTTTTAGGAGGGAGGGGGAAGACAGTAGAAACATCTACCTCCCAGTGAGGTAATCCTAATGACTTCAATCAGCATACTATAACCAATAGTTTTCAGTGCAAATAAAGGTCCATGTAGGGGGCCAGTGTTGCAAAGCAGGCGTCCTGCTAGGAAGGAGCCCACGTTTCAGTCCTGCCTACCCTGTTTCTGATCCAGCTCCCTGCTAACGAGTCTGAGAAAGCAACCAAAGATGTGCCACCTGCCTGCCTGCCACATGAGACCTGGGTGATGTTCCAGGCTCCCGGCTTTATCACGGCCTCGCCCTGGCCACTGCAGCCATCTGCGGAATGAATCAGCAATGACAGATCTCTCTCCCTCTGTCACTGTCAGTCTGGTTTTCTAATAAACAAACAAATATATCTTTAAAAATTGAGTTAACATTCCTTTTGCTGTATTATCATAAGAAGTAAGGGTACAGAGATAATGGCCTCCTCTTCTGGGATAAGTAGGTCAAGTTGTGTAAAATACAGAGCATAGAAGAGAGAATTCATAAAATGATCACAGGTTGTGAAGTCAGAAAGAGAACCATTCTTCTATATTGTATTACCTACCAAAAGAAAAAGACAAATTTTTTTTTTTTGCCTGAAACAAATTACAGAATCAGCAAATAGGAAAAGACATTTGAAGTATTGTAAAACCAGTGCATCCATGATTGTGAGGCCCAGAACAGTTAAATGACCAGCCCCAGATGACACACAAAGTTGCCAGAGTAATACGGTTTATAAATCTCATCTCCTAGTTCTGGGCCAACACTCTGCCTGTGCTGCCTTGTACAGCTACACAGGAGACCTCACTAGAAAAAGAATCCCTGGTATATTTTAGCACAACACATTCTAACGCTTTAATAACATCTTCAAGATATTAGAACAATAGGACCAATGAAAATGCATCATCCATTCCATCAATCATCAGCATACATTCATTAAGAACCTTGCCAGGCAAGGCAGGGGTGGAGGAAAATTTGGATATAAATAATGAAAAAAGCCAACCCCAAGTTTCTAAATTCTCACAGTCTCTAACGTGTGCTATGAGCGCAAAACTCACGTTTGGAGGACTGAGTTTGAAAAACAATAAACTATTTCATTAATAATTTTCTGTTGATTACAAAAGGAAATGATAGCACTTTGGATCTGTTGAATTAACTATAAAATATAAAATTTATTTTACTGCTTTAATTTTAAAAAATGCACCTACCAGAAAATTTTAAATTACAAATGTGGCTCATCCTAGATTTCCGCAGGACCGTAATGGTTTGCAGAAATAGCAGGAGACATACAGGTTGTGGGTCTCTCTCTCTCTCTCTCACACACACACACACACACACACAAAGTGGGGCGGTTCCCATGAGAAAGGAATCTCTCCCATCATCCCTGAAACTTCACCCATGATGCCTTGGGGACAATTCAGGTCTCCTGGCTCCTCCCACAGATCTCAACTCCCAGCGTATCATTTTGTTTGTTCTCTGTGCACCTGTGAGCAGCGGGAAGTGCAGATGGATGGCTTCCTGGAATAGCACTGACAGCGTGCCAGCCCTGCCGTTACAACAGCAGCCACCTTCAGTGACCACCGTGACCACAGCTCCTACACGGTGCCACAGACCTGCATGGTAAGGTTCCCGTGCTCTAGAACAGCAACTAAGCACTAAGTCCTCCTTATTACACATACATATCATCATCATCATCCTGCCAGAGCTGTATGATGATAACTAACATAATGACTAAATCCTATTTTTATAATACCAAACAAGAGTTTTAGAAGTTAATTCCACTCAAGGGTATTCCAATAATTAATTCTAATAATTTGGGCCCAGTGTGGTAGCCTAGCAGGTAAACTCCTCACTTTGCATGTTCCAGGATCCCATATAGTCGCCAGTTCGTGTCCCAGTGGCCCTGTTCTCATCCAGCTCCCTGCTTGTGGCCTGGGAAAGTAGTCAAGGGTAACCCAGGGCCTTGGGATCCTGTACTCATGTGGGAGACCTGGAAGAGACTCCTGGCTTCAGATCGGCTCAGTTCTGACCATTGTGGCCACTTGTGTAATGAATCAGCGGATGGAACATCTTCCTCTCTGTCTCTCCTCCTCTCTGTATATCTGACTTTCCAATAAAAACTCTTAAAATCTTTAATTCTAATCATTTAATTTGTTTTCTCATGTTGAGTGTCAGTAATCAGGTTTATTCATGCTTTCAGCCATTTATTCTTCATTTATTTATTTATTTATTCTTTGTGGTACGTATTGTAGCCAGTAATTGTTCTGATGTTTATATTTCCTCAACTAAATGAATATGTTTTAGGTTTAATGGCATAGGAACAAACCTTATGGCTTTTTCATGCTATTTGGACCAAATGCTAGTTTTATAAATTTATTTATAGGCTGGCTTTCCTGTGAAGCCAATTAGCACATGTGTCACATAACAATGGTGACAGCCACAGCATGTTACTTTTATGCAGTTTTGCCTAAAACGTTCATCCTTACCACCACTCACAGAAAAATTCTTCATTAAAAACAAACAACCCAACCCCACAGCTATTGTCAATCAATGCATACACATATGTTTTTTTTCTCCAAAAAAAAAAAAATTAAACTCACTAATACCGCTGCACTGTGAACATGTTCCAGGCAGAACACAGTTTGTTCAAAGGTTAAAAAATAGTATAGACCAACTTGCAATGTATTCCTGCAATTTCCATTGGCTTACATCAGAGTTAAGATTTCACAAAATGTTCATTTGGAAAGACCTACTTTCCTTCAGTTCTTGCTCACAAAACACGCAAAAGGTGCATTTTGAGGAAAGGAAGAAAATGCCACGATGCTATCTATAGGGACGGCAACACTTGTCTTACTTCCTTTCCTAAGAAGCAGGCAGCCAAAGGAGATTTCCAAGGAGGGAATCTGGCACTTGGCTGGAAAGACAGAAGAAGGCAGCATCCAACCAGGAAGCCCCAGCCACAGGGGCTGTGTCAGCTGCCCTCTGCAGGTGCGCAGGTGGGGATGTCCATCAAGGCACAGGTTAACTGATGTGTGAGCCGAGTGAGACGTACAGGATTCCTCTTCTCTTTTCGGAAACTTTGGTGCTCTTGCACCATCAGATTAGGGAGTCCCGTGCAAGATCAGAGGTTGAGGACATCAAGCATTTTTTTTCTTTTTTGCCTTAATATTTATTTACTGGCTTGAAAGACAGAGAGATAAAAATCAGGGTGCATGGGATGGTGGCAGAGATCTCCCACCTGTTGATTCACCCCCCGCCAAGCAGCCACAACAGATAGGTCTAGAACTCCATTGGGGCCCCCACATGACTGGATCATCTTCTGCTGCCTCCTAGGCTCATTAGCATTCAATTGGATCAGAAGTGGAGCATCTAGGACTTGAATTGGAACTCCAGTTCCAATTGGAACAGCCAGCAATTTATTAATCCTCTGTACTACAGCGCCAGGGCCAGATTTTCCAGATGAGGTCACGCACGATTTGCCAGGACAACACAAACTCCATGGTATTTCATAGTAATATACAAGAAAGGACTACAGAAAATTCATGAAAAATGGAATTAAAAGATAAATTTATGGGGACAGAAGTTGTGGGGTAACAAGTAAAGCCATTGCTCCTGACACTGGCATCCCATTCGGGCACTGGTTCAAGTCTTGGCTACTCTACTTCTGACTCAGCTCCCTACTAATATGACGAGGAAAGCAGAAAGTGACAGCCCAGGTACATAGGCCCCTGAATCCACATGGGAGACCCCAAAGAAACTCTTGGCTCCGGTCTGGCTGAACCTTGGCCACTACAGCCATGTTCAGAGTGAATCAGCAAACAGACAAACACAAACTTTTTCTCTCCCTCTCCATTTTTTCTGTCTCTGTAACTCTTTCAAATAGTTAAAAAAAAAAAAAAAAGGCTATTTTATTTTGATGCAAACAATCCTGAAACCCCTGCAGATCTGTTTTCCATGAACTTTCTGTAGACTCCTCCTGGAAGAGCTGATTTTTTAGACTGGCAGCTCCCTTGCAGCTACCATCAGGAACACAGTTGTGGGTGAAGCGACCAATGGTTACTTCAGAGTGAATCACTTAGCCGTCCGGCTCATTGGGACTGGTCTCAATGTGCATCACTTACAGGAAGAAGTGATACAAGAATCAGGTTTGGGTGGGGTCTCTTTGTTCGAGAGCTGACCAGCCTCTTCTTAGTGGGTTCTCAGGTACCCTGTTGCCAGGACCCAAAGGGAGGCAAAGAGTCAGGGGCAGGCCTGTGGGCTGTGCTCCCCCCACCTGCCTCTGCAGCATCATGCTGAAGTCCTGCCCTACTCAGGGATTCACGGTCCGTACTAAATCTTCCCAAAGTTGATAAAGAAAGCGAGTATTTTAGCTTGGCAGTCAAGGTGTCCTGCTCCTTTGCACCTGAGTGCTGGCTCCTGACTCCAGCTGTGTGCCAAGGCAGTGACTGTGCAAGACCCAGATTGAATTCCCAGCCCCTGGCCCTGGCCCATTCCATCTACTCAAGGCATTGAGAAGTGAGTCAGTAGAGGGCAACCCAAGTCTCTCCTTTCTTTTTCATTTTCTTGCAAAATTGTGTATTTTAATAAAAAGTATGAGTCTCAAGATTTTCTTTTTCACATCAAAATAATCTTTGAATTCCATACTCTACTACCTTCTGCAAGGAGCCACGGTGGGGAGGGAAGAATCAAGCCACCTGCTGAGACTTACAAGGAAAATACTCCTTTGGAAGCTAGATAATAACCAAATGTGACAAGCACGTGATTCTGTGGGCTTTCTTTTAAACACGCTTGCCTGCCATTTGCTACCTCTCATTTCCGAGCATGCCACAAAGAAGTACCACCCCACCGCAGAGACAATGGCTCAAAGCATCTCCTTCAGACGGCAAGTGGGAGCCAGCTGTCAGAAGCCGTATGCCGGGCAGATGTTAGCGTTTTCAAACGAGAACTACCTGCGTGGCTCTGGATGAAAACACGGGCTTCTAAAAATAGGACAACGACACCCCGCAGGAATCTGCTGTGTACTTGCGAGCTCTACAACCGGGCGCTACGGGCCGTCAGCCCCTTGCAGGCTGCCTTCATTCACCCACGAGAGGCTGGCACTACCTGTGCTGGAAAAACAGACTGAGTGCTGGTCTGCTGGGTTCCATGTGATGGGCCCTTTAACCGACGGACAGAAGCGCTCCGTAGACAGGCCCCAGGGACAGAGGAGGAATGCAGACAGAGAATCGGGGTCAGAGGAAGCTGAGCTGCACCTGGCAGCAAGAAGGCAGGAGGCCAGCTAGGTGTCACGGTTACTGTCACACGGGGTGGCGCTGGTTTCCTGAACATCTGGGCTGGACCCAGGCCTGTGGGGGCACAGGAAGCAACTCTCACGGTAACCCTAAGGAAAACAACAAAACAGAACCCATCCCGGTGCTCAGCGGCGTCTGCCGTGCTAAACGACATCTCCTGGCCCCAGGTTCAGCCATGTATTTTACCACCTCATAAAACCCCAATCAATCTTCCCCTCTCTCCTGGCACCAAGGTAAGACGCCTGCCCATCTGTCTCTCAGACATAAAGAAAACAGCAGACAGGGCCTCAGGTAGAGGCCGCCTTTTGGGGGGTAGGGGATGTGAGGTAGGGGTTGGGGTGAAGGGGACAAGAATCCGAGACAGATTGGAGAATTCACTTGGGAATTCTACAGAGCTTCCGCTAAGGAACATTCCAAGCCCACAGCCACAAAGTGGGGTTCCGTGAGCCTTGCTGCTCCTGGACGGATGTGGAGACAGACAGGTGACTGTTGCAAAGGGACATGAGGTTCCTCTGGTAGGCGGTGAACGCCCCTTCCCACCTGCACCGTGAGTCATTCGCCAAACGTCTGTTGTTTCAACTCTGACTTCTCTGCAAACCTGAGTGTGTGTGGGAGAACCGCCCGTCACCCCAAGACAGCTGACAGCTGGGAGCACAGCTCCCCCTCCCTGAGTGGAGAGTCATCCAGGCAATGGCCATGGCAGCCCTGGCAATGGAATGGTGCTACCCTGACTGTAAAGGATGAGGAAGAAAGAAAGCTTGTGATTCGTCCCAAGGTGAAAATCCTTCCAGTGGCCTTGGCCTCACAGCCCAAGTCTCGGGGTCCTGTCCCCACGCCCCCTCTTCTGCCTCTGCCCCTCACAGGCATCTCGACACACACTGCTTTCTGAATGGAAACTTACTCTTCACCAAAGAGCCATCTCCCCAGATCATATACAATCGAAAATGAGATTTGATTTCCCTCGTGAGAGCAAGATGTGGCTTTCAAAGTACTCTGCTTTATCTACCCGAGGCCTGGGCTCCACAAATCCAATCAATGAATGAGAACATAGAACTCCGGGTCCTTGCTAACCTCCTATCGGCGTGGTAGTCACGCTCATGGTCCAGAAGCATCCATCCATCTATGGGGTATGATGTGCACAGGAAGTCCAGGCCCAGGCAACGGAAAATCACTGCAACAAGTGCTCAGACGGAACAGAGCAGAGTTCCCGTCACAGCGTCTTTTATCACCTGTCTGTTGATTTACCCTTCGCTGGTGGGGTCCTCATCCTTATAATTCATATCACATATGGTTCTAGACACTGAAGTTGGCTTAAAGTTATTTTTAAATTATTTTGAGATGCAGACACACAGAGAGAAATTTTCCCAGAATTTAGAGGTCTGCTTCCTCTCTATCTGGTTATTTGCTGCATGGCCTATCTGAGGGTGCTTTTAAAGGTTCACGGAAAATTGAATTAAACGTTTATTTTTCTGCAAACAAACAAACAAACAAAAAACGGTTTCAGAGCCATGCATGCAAGGGAGCTTTGAAAAGTTTGTGGGAAAATACATAGGATGAAAGAGTTGTGCTTTCATTTTCCCGCAAATTTTGTGACATCAGCTTATACGTTTTACCCCATAGATTTTATGGTATGCTAAATTATATCTGAGTAAAATTGGTTTTAGAAACAGTGCATATGTGTGCAGGAGAGGAAGGACAATGCTCAGTATCTTTTACAGCTTATAGCTTACAGGAGGACTGCTGCAAATACTGAATCCAAGGACTGAAAACCACCCAAAAGTGTTGCGTTTTGCTAACATTCCTGTAGCTCTCTGTCTTCTAGCATGTTCCACAAATGTTACAGTTTGTTGTATCTGCGGATATTCGTAGATGATGGGGAAGCACTGTGTCGCACCAGACTGAATCACGTTCTATGATAAGTCACGTTGTAAGTGGCACCGCTACACCGGCATTACTTAACGCATATGATGTACGTAAGACAAAATCACAGGGGTTACATAAAACGAATTTTTCAAAAATAGAAAGGTTGGAGGTCACGTTGTCACACATTCTAGAGATCTACTGAATTCATATTTTCATGATAACCTAGTCAGGGTCAGTGTAGAACGGAGTGGGTTGATTGGTGTGTCTTTTAAAACTACAGTATTTTTCTCATGCAATGAAGTGCACCCAGCGGGGAGCCAAACTATATATGCAGCAACAAAACACGATTAAAAGCTTTTTAATGAAGGCACTGTAAACAGCATTTTCCTTCAGCTTTAGAATATTTCAAATACAAAATTAGCAAGCCCCAGAGACTGGAATTTCTGCTACAGAAGAGATGAAAGGTTAACTGTCTAAAAAGGAAAGAATATGTTTGACATATTCTATTTAGAAAATAAAAGGGTTTCCTAATAAAAGCAGAGTCCCACTCGATCCGCCTAATGCTCCTTCAGTGTTTGCATACACAACCGAGTAATTAGAAGGCCCCACTCAAAAAAAAAAAAAGTGAATAAAAAGCCATTGCAGACCTCGGTCCCTTGTTTACCAGGCTTGCGAGAGGCCCCGAGGTCACTATGATTGACAGGATTTGGGGGTCGGTGGGAGACTTGATAATACTCAGGGATCTCTTGAGAGGAGAGCTCCCAAATCCCAACAGTGCTTAACAGAAGGGCGGCCACTAAGGCAAACAATGGCAGAAGGATCTTCAAGCATTGCAAATGACATTCCCAGTCAATTAGGACGCATGGGGAAGCCATGCCAAAAAAGGGGGCAGGAGGGAAAGGAGCTGAAAAAATTCCCAGGCCCAGATCTTCCCTTGCCAAAGTCAAGGCAGCCTGTGGCCATTCCGTTGGGTCCATGCCTGCACCCCGCATCGCAGAAGCATCCTCACGGACACAGATGCACAGATCATTCTGAAAAAAGCAACACTGGACTTCACACGGTACAGCGGCATTATCCGCATTAAATGCACCTGAAAGGCAAAACCGAAACAAAACAACAACAACAAAAAAACCCCACAGCTCTGATCACATGTTAGTTTCCTTGTCATGCCCAGATTTCTAGAAACTCAATGAAAAGCCTTCTTTGTAGTTCCAAACATTAAGAAGAACCATACTAATTTCCCCCATGGTTCTTATGCTCCAAGATTCCTGCGACCCAAATTTAACAAGAATATCCGCCTGTTTCATTTCACATAATGATGCTTGCGATATGCGGTTATGGAGGATAAATCTATTTCCATCCTACGTTATTAAATTAGCTTAATGAGTATGACTTCAGCCACAGAGATGTCCCTCTTCCAGGGCCAGGAAGAGAGTGGCCGCAGAGCTTGTGTCATCCTGTCCTGTGCTAGATTTCCGCTGAGTAACAAGACCACCTAGCAAGGCTGCCTGAGAATGTTTAACCACCCACAGACCCTCATGCCAGACGGCATGACTCGATGAGCAGAATCATGGCACAAGTGCCGCTCTGCCTCACGGGACAGTCATTGCACCCACAGATGCGTGTATGCCAAAACAGGAACTTTTATCCAATGGGCTGTTTACCTTTTTATGACTCCCATCCCTGAAAACACAAGACAAGACAAAGGACCCAAACCAACCTTGTCTTGGCAAGGTCTCATCAGGCTTTCCTAGCTCGAGCCTTTCGTGAAAACTTTTTTTGCCTTAATCCACTTCATCCCGTCGCAAACCTGTTCAGCAATTCGGCACAGAACTGAGAGGAGAAAGAGCCAGGGAGGGTGTCAAGGCACATAGGGAAGGACACACAGGGATCCCCAGAAGTGTGTTTTCTCTTCCAAAATACAGCTTGGAGGGAAAATGAGCCCAGTCTCCCGAAGCACTGGGAAAAGCATTCCCTGTGGACAGATCGCACTGCAGAGATAACGCGCAATTAGCCATCCAGCCAGACAGCCCAGCTAGCCACCGGAAGGCAAGCTAGATGGAGGCCATTCAAGGAGGGGGAAGCCACATGGAATTTCGCATAGCTGGATTTGCTTGAGGGTTTTTCCCTTTCAGGAAACAGTCACATCAAGAAGAGAGGGCTGTCCGTGGGCTTTCATGCTGACTAGCATCGAATCCGAAAGCCGGGAGGCCTCCTCTCTCCTCTGCATCACTCGAGCTTGCGAGGTGAGAGCAAGAGGGCCTGACAGTGACCGGGTGGTGACTCGCTTTCCCCTTCTGTCCTCATTTCTCACTCACAGCTTTGTTTCCTCCTTTAAGAAACATCCCTCCATCCGTTGGCCATGCGGCCTCTAGTGCCATTGCAGGGTTTATGAAGGACAGTGTATCACCAGGGCAACAGAAATAAACACGAGAGACAGATGTGAAGGCTGGAATTCTTCAAAGGCAAGGCGGATTGACACTTCATAAATCACGATGTCACGCTGCCACTACACAGAAGGGTCTCCGGGACTGTACCCGAGGCGTTCTCTCACTGGACTTGCTGGGGGAGTCTGTTTGCATGCCACATCTGCTTAGTCATTAAAAGCTTTCTAGAGCAATGACTCGGGCTGGTAGAGTGAGAAGAGGGTGGGTCCTCCAGGTTCAGGACAATAGGCCCTTTGTTAGAGAATTCAAAGAATCAATTACAACACATTCAAAACTCTCACAAAGTCTCAGGTACAAAACAAAGATGCTTTAACGCACAGATGCACAGATGGTAAGTTCTGTGAACTTGGTTATCTGGCTATTTCGTCATAGACTCAACTACTCTCAAGCTGAGAAGGGTGAATCACTCAGCATCTTTAGGTACCTGTGTTCAGGTGAGTCCAGACCAGCTTTTCTGTCTTCACCAAGGTAGACAGGTGCGGAAGCTTCCACTGAGTTTTTGTAACTTAACAAATGCTGGTTAGACTAGGCTGAGAAGGGAAAGCTGGCATCTGATTTTTTTTTCCCCCTCAGAACCAGCTGCAGTGTAACAAAGAGCTGGTCTCCAAACTATAATTAGCAAGTTTTCAAGAATGTGTGAGAACATGTTTCTGTTTGGTACCACTCAGGTTTGCCTGAAGCAGGGCACACTGTGACTGCGGATCAAGTTACTTCTGTAATTTCTTTTAATAAATCCTCTCTATAATGGTATAGTCAGTAGTTATTCACACGCAGTCATGCACAATACTTCCAACACACCATCTTAATAAGGTACCATCATGGTCTATCGTCCAAGCTTCTACCTCTAAATTCAGTGCATAAATGTATTTACCAGAGAAATCCAAAATCTAGTAGTGTGCTTCAAAATCTACTGAAGATACTAAGACCATGCTATCACTGGGTCTACACACTACTTGATGCCAGGATCACTACCACCCAGCAGAGCGGCACCTCAGCTTGGCAGAGAGCAGTGCCTCTTCATCTACTCAAACAGGAAAGCTCCGACACCAAAGTCTACACACTTTTTTCTCATCTGAATGTGCAAAAGCACAGAACGACAAACATGTACTCTCATGACATTGCACTCTAAATGGATTTGTATTTCACTAATCCCCAACAGTGAGCACATGTTTAGGGGGAACAAAAATGAATGGTACTTATACATCGAAGGCACAGTAGGGCATCCTTCATAACCAACCGTCGAACTACGTGGCACCACAGAAAAGGGAGACGTCATAGAATCCCTCGTGGGCCATTCAGGCTTGATGCCCCCAGAGCCCCTGTTTGGCTCCTTGTTCATATGAACTACGTTTCACTCACAGCCCAAGCTCTTCATTTAGTCACTGACCTGACGTCTCATTCTAAATGAAATTTCAGGAAGGCAGGGACCTTGCCTTGTTAACAAATAGAAGGGAATTCCCAACACTCAACAAGGCTCCCTGAACACAATGATCGTTTAATATCCACTGCTAGAAATGACGTAACACAGATGGAGAGACCAGCTAGTCAAGTCACCAAGTTAATGCTACTAGATTCTACTTTTCTGTCCATGTCAGCCAAGGCACAACTTTACATAGCCTGTAAAACATCACCTTGGTTTTGACTATTTTAAGGTAGAGAACAGGACTGGCACCATGGCATAGTATGGCATAGAAGGCTAAGTCTCTGCCGGCAATGCCAGCATCCAATATGGTTGTTGGTTTGGGAAAGCAGCAGAGAATGGCTCAAGCCTTGGGCATCTATGCCTGTCGTGGAAGTCTTGGAAGAAGCTCCTGGCTCCCAGGGCTTTGAATCAGCTCAGCTCTGGCTGTTACAGCCATTTAGGGAATGAGCCAGAGGATGAAAGATTCTCTCTCTCTCTCTCTTTCTCTCTCTGTCTCTACTTTTCTCTGTAACTCTTCCTTTTGAACAGAGAAAGTAAATTTTAAAAAGAACACAGAGGGGCTCGGCGCGGTGGCGCAAGTGGTTAAAGGTCCTCGCCTTGCACGCCCGGGATCCCATATGGGCGCCGGTTCTAATCCTGGCAGCCCTGCTTCCCTTCCAGCTCCCTGCCTGTGGCCTGGGAAAGCAGTCCAGGACGGCCCAAAGCACCCGCCTTTCCAATGAAAAAATAATAAAAAAAAAATCTTTAAAGAGTGGAAAAAAGTGATCCAAAATTAGAAAAAAAAAAAAAAAAGAACACAGAGAAATGCAGATAGAGATCTCCCATCTATGGGATTACGCTCCCAACTCTCACAGTGGCAGAGGCTAGGCCAGGCTGAAGCTAAGAGGCTGGAATTCCACCTGTCTCACCACGCGGGTGGTGACCCAGGCGCTTGAGCCTTTCAGTGTCTACACTACAGGAAAATGAAATGAAGACTGCAGCCAGGACAGGGACCCAGGTCCTGAGGCAAAGAACGTAGTTTCCAAAGCAAAGTCCTAACTAGTGTGCCAAATAACTGTCCCTTCTGGCTTGTTCTTACCTTTAGTTTTAGAAATCTGATATAATGCAGACCCCTCCGGAACAGCAGCTATCTTAGAATACTTTAGAGCTGGAGAACAGCCATGACATCAATCAATTATGCAAACTCATTTTTGAGATCTTGCTTGTTTTTTTTCCAGAAGTCATCTCAGGTGCTCAATTTGTTCATCTCCCATTCCAAATCCCTCTGAAACGTGTTTAAGGCTCCTGCAGTCCCATTGCTTTGCCCTCACACATGTGCTTCACCCTTCAAGCGAACACCCCAAAGGCTGCCTCACAGGCAAAGTTCTAGCTCCCAAGAGCCACAGCAGGCACAGTAAGAGACTCAGTAATGAGCGAGTACCTTCTGCGTGGCCCAGAGGTTCCGCCATTCAGATCGCCTTCAGTTCCCAGGTTCTCAGAGTTTGCAATCACGCTGAAAAAGTGCAAGCGCACTCCTGCGCCACCCCTTGACTTCCTTCTTATGCAGAGGAGCCATCACCTGGATGCCTTCTGATTTGTAGGGAGGGCAGAATATCGAGGGTAACTTAACACACTGTGGGTTACCGTGTGCAACTAACAAGAGCAGATCTGTCTCCCCTCTTGCCTCTGCAATGCCTTTTACTCTTCTAACAGGAAAGAATTAAATTCTGCAGCAACTTCAACTCACAGGTTGGGTTCTGAATATCTTGAGGTAGCATGGAGTGGTAATTCAATGGTTCTTTTTTAAATGCCAGTGGTTTGGATCTTCAAAGAATTCAACCTGTTGGGTTCTTCTGTTCTTCATGTGGCTAATCAACCAAAATAATACTGTTTAACCTCTTTCCACCCACACCAATCTTTACAGTAGACAGAGTCACTGAGCCATGGGCAGTCCAATGTGAAATTACCGTGACTCTAAGTCACTCACCTATGTTCCTGGCAGACCAGATTTTGCAAGCAAAAAAAAAAAAAAAAATTCACTGGCCGAAACAGAAAGTCCATTCTTGGCACCAGCTGTGCCAGAAGGAACAATTACTCCGCAGGTGGGAAGGCAAATTAATAAGAGAAAAATGTTGTGCTTGCCTGGTCACAGGAAAAAGCTCACAGTACAGGTGGACTGAGCCACAGTCCACCAGCGAATAAACTAAACAAGTGTCTCTGTGCACCAAAAATGTAGCAACAGCTTAAGGTAGGTGAACAAAGCAATTCTTTGCACATCACCCGGGAGGCACCCCACTACTGATGCATACACATTTTTAGCTCTAGCAAGCAGAGGATAAGAAACTTCACTGAATGAAGGTCTAATGACACACACGGACAGCAGAGGAGAACTTGAGAATGACCTGCTTCACAAAAAGCCACTGGGCTTTTCCACGTGTTGCACAGTCCTGCTTAGATGCAAGGAACGGTGGCTTTCTTTGGTGTCCTCTGAGGCCAATGGAGCACCTGAAGTTCCAGGAGGGAAGTCTTCCCTTCTGCACCCGTCTCCACTGACAGCGCCACCGCTTCTCATGTTCCATAACTTTGTAAATAGCTGACTCACGCCTATCAGACAAGCATCCTGGAAGTTTCACGTGTAATAAATTCATGAAAATTGGTAGCAAGTGAACTCATAGTTTTTAATTAAATTCAGATTGTTAATTTAGATTAGATGGATCTGTTTGCGTGATGCACAAATTGCACTTCTGAATTGCATTTATGAATCTTACCGTAACAGTACCGTGTGAGGGAAAAGAACGGGGCTTTTGAGTCTAACAGACTAAAGGATCTTACGGTCAGAGCCAGCGCTGCCTACACAGACTAGGAAATCAGAACCACTCTGGGCTGCTGACGGACAAATACAGACAAGGACACTATAGCATGCAAGGATGACTCTGTCGATGACAATGTAAGACTAGTGAACTGCTATGAAAGAAAGTATTGTTCTTGGCAAACAGTGGTTATATGGACAATGGACACATGGTGCATGCGATGTATATGGCAAATACTTGGCACCTGTTGCTATTTCTTTCCCCCAATGCATATGCTAACATGAACATATTAAAGCGATGAACACCTTACTAAAATACGAAGCACCGAGAAATGTTCTTATTGTCGTAAGATGTTTTACATTTTCTTTTAATACTTTTATTTCATTAATAATCAAGTATATATAGTCCCGGAGAGGATTTTAGAAGGGCAAAACATAGAACTGCCTTTAAAAGTTAATTAAGGGCCCGGTGCGGTAGCCTGGTAGATAAATCGTCACCTTGCCCGCACCGGGATCCCATAGGGCATCAGTTCATGTTTCAGCTACCCCACCTCCCTTTCAGCTCTGTGCCTGTGGCCTGAGAAAGCAGTAGGAGAATGGCCTAAAGCCTTGGGACCCTGAATCCGTGTGGGAGACCCAGAAGAGATTCCTGGCTCCTGGCTTCGATTTGTCTTAGCTCCAGCCATTGCGGCCACATGGGGAGCGAACCCGTGGACAGAGACCTTTGTCCTCCCTCTCTGTAAATATGATTTTCCAATGACAAATAAATAAGTAAATTTTAGGGAAAAAAAGTCGACCAGAGGGACTAGCATTGTACTGTTGCACATTAACCTTCTGCCTGCAATTCTAGCATCCCAATATTGGTGCTAGTTTCAGGCCTGGCCGCTCCACTTCCCACTCAGCTTCCTGTCAAAACACCCGGGAAGGCAGTAGAGGATGGCCCATGTGCTCGAGCTTTTCCCTCCGCATGACAGACCCAGCACAAGCCGGCCCCCTGCTCCCTGCTTCGCTCTGGCCCAGCCCTGGCTGCACTTGAGGAGTGAGCCTGCGCATGGAAGAGTCTGTCTCTCTCTCTTTTAAATAAAGAAAATATTTAAACGAAAGTCAGTGAGAAGAACAGAGCATTCTATTTTGCTTTTAACTTACAGGAAATAACAAAAACTGCATCTACTGTTTAATTTATCCCTAGAGTGAAGGGGAGTTAGGGAGCTTCCTTCTGAAAGCTCCTTCGGTTATCCTAGAGTGGTTTTAGAATCCAGGTTCCGGATCTAAGTACGCGAACTCTGCTCCTTGCGGTGGCGCTGGGCACATGAGCGGCGGTGGGCTCCGATCCAAGGCACGCGGCCCTGTGGTCTCCAGCAGGGGTTGTACTTCCTCTGCAGCAGTTCACTCAATGTGAAGAGGTACAGGAAAACATTCTCCCTAAAAACAGGGATCCCTGCTCACGGTGACAGGTGAGAGCAGACAGAGGGGCTAGCAGGGCAGGGGCAGGGCCGCCGCCGTGTTCCACAGGCCCAGGGTGCCCATGTTGTGCCGTCTTTGAAATCGTCTTTATGGGTGCTTTCATATTCAGTCTTGGATTACACATAGATCCAGGGACTCAACGATTCCCCAAGTGAAAAGCATACAGCAAGGGACAGAACAAGATGTAGTTCCAAACGCGCACGTCCATTATTTCAATCAGTGGAGTAGCAAGTGATGCCGAGGCGATCAGAAGGAGAGCACATTTCTATTCAATAACATGCTACGGTGAAGACGGCAGGATGAGGCTGAGCTAAGCACACCAGGAAATTCCCCTTTCTTCAAGGATAGTAACACAATGGCCTACAGTACCAACGAACACCTAAACCCATTAGAAAAGTCTACAAGTTACAAGAAGCTGGTTTAAAGCGGCAAGGGGTCTAGCCATGCTTTTCTTTTTAACAGAACCACTAAGTGTATCACATGCAGTTACTTTTCTTTTATTACAGAATAACGAACTGTATCAACCACAACATGCCAGATTTTTCTATTTATTTTCATCTGAGTGAATCTGAAGAAAAATATCTCTGTGCTAAAAAAAAAAAAAAAAAAAAAGCAGGGAGTTATTTGTGTGCTTTCTGCCACCCCAGGCCGGAAACAGGACCTTCCATCTAGGAATCAGGAACCCAGACTACCCCAAGGTCTGGCTTTGTTCGCACATACAAACTTGAACTCCCAACAGGGTAGCAGTTTGGATGGACAAATGGGCCATTCAGATACACCTTGCTTCTAAAGCAGCTATGTAAGATTCACGCTGACGCAGGTGTCAGGGCGGGGGGGAACAGCACAAGAGACATTCTTAACCATTTGAATTGCATTATCCCAGTGAAATCCTTCCAGTACACTCTCCCATTTCAGATGCACCATGGCCATGTCTAGCAGGCAGCAAAGTTTAATAGTAACTTTATCTGGCATGTGTGAAAGCTCAGACGAGCATCAAGAAGGGATACGGGGAAGGTGAGGTGATGACCACGGTGGTTTTACACCCCGCTGAGCCTTTTCTTGCCTCTTTAGAATGCAAGTAATGCCACAGCATTCGTCCCCAGGAAGCAAATGCTGTTCAGAACACTCTCCATAAATGTTACTGCAGAAACAAGGACATCCCATGCCTGCGTGAACTCACATTATAGAGAGAACAGAGAGGGCTCCCTGGGCTGATGCTACCTCCAGAGGGCTGCTGCGACAGCCATCTCAAGAACGGCCCTCCGAGCCTGGTCTCAAACCCAGGAAGCCAGCCTGAGGACCTCTGCACTGCAGGCAATGGGCAAGAGTTACTATGAGAGAGCAAGCCACAGACGATCCATGATTAGTTAACACTCGTGCTTCTTATGGCTGTCACAATCAACACCAATTGAATTGACTCACAGTATAGCTTAGACACACTTACAAATCCTTAATGCATAAAACAAAAACAAAACAAACTTGGGGCTCAGCGCAGTGGCCTAACAGCTAAAGTCCTCACCTTGCACATTCCAGGATCCCATTATGGGCACCGGTTCTAATCCTGGCAACCCTGTTTCCCATCCAGCTCCCTGCTTGTGGCCCAGGAAAGCAGTCGAGGACGGCCCAAACCCTTGGGACCCTGCACCCATGTGGGAGACCCGGAAGAAACGCCTGGCTCCTGACTTCAGATCAGCACAGCTCTCCGGCTGTTGCGGCCGCTTGGGGAGTGATTCATCAGATGGAAGATCTTTTTCTCTGTCTCTCTTGCTCTCTGTATTTCTGCCTTTCCAATAAAAATAAAATAAATCTTTTTAAAAAAACCCAGCAAGGTTCTGATTTAATAAAAATGTTAGGATGAAAGTTGCTTGATCACGCTGACAATCCAGGGCAGTCTGAGTAAGCCCTGTGAGCCCCAAGTGACGGCCTCAATGCACCACTCCGTCAGGCCCATTCCCACACACCTCCAGTCTTGCTGTCTCAAAAATCCATTCTTTTTTTTTTTTGTCTTTATTTTTTCACAGCTAGAACGTTCTTTCTACGTGCTGCCTCCACAAAGCCCATGTGAAAATCAACTGGTTACCTTTCTCTCAGGAAAGTCATCAGGGGCAAAATTATTCAATTTTATTATTCAATATTATTCAACATATATATTTTATTGACTTGAGAGGCAAAGAAACAGAGAGTTCTCCCATGTGCTGTGTCACTCCCCAAATGGCCACTGCCTCAGGAGCTGAAGTTAGGCAGTCAGAAATTGAGAAATCAATTGAGGTTTCCCTCGTTGGGTGTCAACTACGGAGCCACCACTGCTGCCTTCTCAGGGTTTGAGTTAGCACGAAGCTAGAATCAGGAGTTAGAGTCTGGAGTTGAATAAAAGTAGTTCAATACGGCATGTAGGCTTCCCAACAGGTACTTAAACTCGCAGGCCGAATACCCGTCCCGGCCTTGTCACTGAATCGAGAGAAGGCTTTTGGACAAGTGCAAATGTTCCGATCTTAAGCATGGGTTATGATACATTACACGCACCTCACTCAAGCTTTCAGGAAGTTAGCTGTAAAAGTCAGAATAGGTTAGATGATGAAGCAGTAACAATCGACTCTCAAATTTCAGCGGCCTAAAACAATAAAGGTTTATTTCTTGTTCGCTGAACTATGTATTCAGTGTTAAGTTAGCAAGGGGCACTGCTCATTACAGCCACTCAGGGACTGGCTGACAGACAGCTACCACCTGGGAAGATGCTCACGGGCATGCCACAGGGAGAACAGTGCGATGACATGCAAGCAAAAGTCTTCAAGAAGCTCCTGGAAAATGCATATTGAAAGAAAACCAAATGCATGGATGTTCAATTGTTGTACACCAAACTAAACTTATTTTTAATTCCACTTTCCCACAAACTCTGGAAGTCCTCTTGGTCTGCTTCTTTTAAAAAGGGGCTTTTATTTAAATGTAGGCATTTTTACTTACTTGCAAGGCAAGGGGAGAAAGAGAGAGAGAGAGAGAGAGAGAGAGAGAGAGAGAGAGAGAGAATTTCTGTCCACATATGCCCCAAACAGCCAGGACTGGGGCAGGCCAAAGATAGGAGCCCAAAATTCCACCATGTCTCCTGGGATCCAAGAAACTGAGTCATCCGAGGCCTCCCAGGATGCACGCTGGCAGGAAGCTGGAATGGGAAGGTCAGCCAGGACTTGAGCTGGGCATCGGCAGGCAGGGTGAGAGTGGCCTCATGAGCACGCCCCATGCCTGCTTCTGAACTCTGTGAAGGAGTGCCAAGGGAACCTCAGCTTGCCCTGGGTTCATCTTAGCAAGTTAATTGTCTCACCAAATTTGAAGTACTTAATCACACCCCTGCAAGTTAACAGAACCAAAGCCTTCAAGGAAAGCCCAAGCAACTACTTGAAGTGAAGTACAGAGTAAATTATGGACTTTGTGGGAACATTTGACTCTTGGGTTTAGAAACCATCGGCTTGCTGAGCTGTCACGCAACCCAGCTAAAACATTGAAGAATCTCGATGCCAGGGCAGTGGTGGAGCATGCTCATGCTCTGTGGCATTGACATTCCATAGTAGGGCACTGGTTCGAGTCCCACTTACTCCACTTCTGCTAATGGCCTGGGAGAGCAGCTGAGAATGGCTCATGTACTTGGGCCCCTGCACCTACATTGGAGATCCAGATGAAGCACCTGTCCCCTGGCTTCAGATTAAACCATCTCTGGCCATTCACTGCAGCCCTTTAGGAAATGAAGCAAGGATGGAAGATCTCCACCCACTTGTCTTTCCTACATTGCAGGTTGCCACTCAGGATGACAGCAGGAAGTGCTACTGTTGCACAGGTCTGATGGGGCTCACTTGCCTCTGTCGTACACTTACTCAGGTGTGTCCTCTCCTCTTCCATATCTGCACACTTCACCAGTGCACAGGTGCCACTTCATAGAGAGAAGGTGATCAAATATGCCAATGAAACAAAGCTGTAAAAGATAGGCTGAGAATTCAATGAAACATTCTTCTACAACCTTTGTTTCCTAAGCTTTTCCACTCAGGTTCAAAAAGGTCAGCTATCCAAGAGCCCAAAGG
This sequence comes from Ochotona curzoniae, assembly GCF_017591425.1. NCBI lineage: Eukaryota > Metazoa > Chordata > Mammalia > Lagomorpha > Ochotonidae > Ochotona > Ochotona curzoniae. Next base: position 16,318,832 of record NW_024466307.1, read on the forward strand.
GGGATGGAAGGTTCACGTGAACCAGCTGGAAGGACTCGGGGTGCCCACAAGCTCACATGGACCAGAGAGAGAGGGCTGTCCCAGAGACCTGGGGGACCTGACCTACAGCCCAGATCAAGGGTGGTCACCAAGGCCAGCCAGACCACATTTTTAAAGTAGCACTGAAGACACTAGATTCTAAATCTGTGCTGGCAACCGGAGGGGACGGCACGGTGGAGTTGCAGAAAGTATGACGGATGGAGAAGGGCTGCCAACATCGGAGAGAGCTGCAGGCTGGAGGAGGGATGCTCTGAGGAAATCCAATGTCTCTCCCTCCAACACCTGAAGGGCTGTCGTGCAGAATGGATCTTTCTTTGTGCCTCTAGAGCGCAGGGGAAGGATGAAGCAGCGGCAATGACCCACTGACTACGGCCAAGATCGTGGCCAAGCAGAGGCTGGCTGCCACCCTGCAGAGGGCATGGCCGCGTTCTCACGTGGGCAGGAACTGGGGCAAGGCCCCTGGAGGGGCTTCTCTGCAACCCCATGCATCTGCCAACCTTCGGACGCGTTGCCCTGACTCCAAGTAGGCAACCTCTCCTTTCCTTTTTAATAAAGACATTATAAAAAATCATAATGTAATGTGCAGGAATTCATTTACACTGCTTATGCTACAGAAATCTTGATTTAGTAGATATCCCTTCAGGTTACTGTTTCTGCTGCCGGCTGCAATATAATAAAGATGCTGACAGTTGTGAATTACTTTACCGAGTCCTACAAATTATCAAGTACAATGGTAAGTAGGAGAGAAAGAAAGGGGAACGTAGGTGGCTAGGTCAACAGGGATGATGGTTGTCTTTCTGCATAATTCAAGGTGTGGCGAACATGCCAGCAAACAGATGCCCCTTGCCAAAGAGGAAGAGCAGAGAGCTCCGGCTCCAAGTGGCAGGACAGAGAGGTTAATGGAAAATGGGAATAGCTGTGCTTTATGGGCCCCACTGAAGATGGATGGCTAGTGAGATGGGCAGGAGGAATTATTTCTTATCTAGAAGGAGCTGAGGTTAAGAGATGAGGCAATGGTGGGTGAATGATGCCCAGGACAATTATCAGTGGCAAGCTCTGACTGGAGGTGACCAGGCTGCTGGGAGATGGGAGACATCTGATAGGGGCAGCCAGCCTGGCCCTGGGGGCCACGACCTCATTAATAGTTAAACAACAGCCCTGGAAATGAACACCCACACCTGACTGCACAGGTACACCACACTCCTCCACAAAAGCTTCACAGACCGCTTCCACCAGCTCAGGCTGAGCTGGGTTCCACCAGCAACAAGGATCCTACACTATTCAACCTCCTTGCAGCCTCAGGGCAAAGCAAGAAGATGCTTAGGGATTCTCAGAGGTAGAGAGCAGTGGTCCAGAAGGGAGAAGGCACACCGTGAACGCCTCTTGTCCAGCCTGGGCATGAAGGCTGGAAGAAACACAGGCGACCCCTGTCCCACCTGCCATATGGCTGTCTGACAAAAAAAACGATCCTTCAAGCTTCTTGCTTGCCAACTATGCTGGTTGGAGATTGCTAGGGAGGAAAGAACGGGGAAGGCTTTTCATGATCATCTGAAACAGTGTCCTCACTCTGTGCCACACACAAGATCACCTCTGGCGTCTACACAGCCATGACCGTTTAAGAAAACCAACTCCATCTTGCCACCCCGCCAACCCCCACCTCCAGGTTCTCTGTGCTTCGTGCACAGACTTTGGAGAATAGACGACCATAAATTCCATGCACGACAGCTTACTGCAGTGAAAGGCTGACCTCCTCAGACTCACCTTCTTATTTATTGGGGTTGGGGCAGGGAGGCGGTAATGTTTCCTGTGTTGGATGCCTTCTACTCTGCAGACCTTTCGGGACTCATCACTGTTGAATTCTTTAACAGCCGAGATGACAGGGATGTCCATTACCCAAATGGACAGCACTCGCTATTGATCAGGGCTCCACTTAGCGAGCTCATCTGTCATCCGATTGCCTCTCATCCTCACTGCTCTATGGTGCAAGGGGCCAGCTCTTGGGAGGTGTTGGGGGGTTCATCTCCGAGCCAGGCACAGCCGAGCAATTAAGATGCATAATGAGCAGCACGCTTCAGTGCCCCCCCCCCATACAGGAGTCTGAACTGGGTCTCTCTCCGTCTCCTGGGTCTGGGCTACATGGAAAGCTGCTGACTACACCCCCTCATGAAGTAGCCCCAAAGGATAATCGTCTCTTAGACCACAGCTGTATTATGCACCAGCTTCCCCTCCATGTCTGCTTCCAGAAACTCAACTTAGAAGACTTAAAAAAAAAAAAGGACTATCACAGGAAGAAAGCCCAAATCCCAACAAAACAAAGAAAGGTCTACCTAATCGTGCCAGTTAATCATTGGGGGAAAAGACTTGCTCTGCATCTAATTAGATCCATGCAGTTAAACATCCATCCAGAATCCTCTTAGAAAGGGTATGTTTTATGTAGTTCTCATACAGGGATTAAATTGGGCATGCGGAAAGCAGTGTTGATCCATTTAATGGACTCCACCCCCCGCCCCCCAACACAGACATCAGCATGCATGTCACGGAACTAGACCGCTTCTTCATCCTTTCACTAAAATGCAATAACAGAAATAATTAAACGTCCCTCAGCCCTGAACTGCACAGTCATTAGGCAACAGTCAATGACTGGAACGGCCACGAGAGCCCGAACCTCCTTCTACCTTGGCTGCTCCAGCCATTTCCATCCGCAGGGCTTTCCATAACCGATCTCCCCCGAGGATCGCTTGACGATGCCATAAAGACTGTCAGCCAGCAGCAGGGGCGCCCCGGCACCTGAGCCATACCCAGAACTATCAAATAACATTTAATTGTGGGATGACACAGTGTGTCTGGGCTTGAATTCTGATCTCCAAATGTTACCCATGCAAGTGTCTGCAGAGATAAGGTTGTTATGATAACAGCAGATAAAACCAATTAAACCTGAGAGCTGCAAACACTTCAAGACCTGGACTTGCAGCATAAATAGAATCGGAGGATGTATAAACTGGAAGAGGGCTGATGCTATCTCCCCGATGTGAGGAATGTTACTCAGGCTTCTCTCCTTGTGTGTGTGTGGGGGGGGGTGGGTGGGTGTTTCCATGTAATCAAGACAGGCGCTGAGAGACAGGAACACAGATGACCTGCACCAGCTATTAGTTACCCATATGTCCAGAGAATGTAAACCTCGCTCGTTTTTTTTCTTCTAGAATACTAGTTGTGGTTGCAATGACAGACTCACACACACTATCATGAATATACTCACAATGAATACACAAGCTTTTCTGCTTCTCAGCCGACAAGATGCGACTGGTGTCTTGAGCTGTTTATACACATCCTGTGTCTGCTCCGTGGTATGCTTGCTGTGCCAAAGCCAAAACACCAAGCGGAAGTGCCAAACCTTAACCCCAAGTTACTTCTGGTAGACCACAGATAAGGAAAACAACACGCAATTGGGGTGAAATGAACAGCTCATGTTGAGTTCCCCAAAAAGTTTATCAGATTCTGACAGCTAAACAGGATACTAGGAAATTTATCAACCAAATGATGTTCTAAAGGAAAAAAAAAAAATGATACAAAGGGAAATGGTACAGCTTCAAAGGGAGCCTAATTCCATGCAGGCTGGATTTCTTTCATGAAAAAGAAATAAATAGAAGCATAATGGAAGCTTGCCACTAAGGAAAATATTCCATTTTCTTTGTAAAAGTGACTTCCTATACAGTCTGTGAAAAATACAAGGCGAATCCTTCCCGCATGTTTGCCTTTTGGAGGGGGAAAAAAAAAGGGGAAGAAATATTAGGACCTATTTCGCTGAGCTGTCTCTCACACCTGTAGTATAAAGAGAGGATAATAACCCGTATTGTCCAAGAAAGGAGGGTAATGGCGGAGAGGCATTCAACAGTGGTGGGTAGCAGGTAGGCAGATAAAGAACTGCGGGCCCAGACCGCAAAAATACATGTCACATCCGCCAGGAGAACAATGACTATTTGTAGACCCAGGAAAAAAGATACTAGAAGCCTAATGACCCTGCCTAACAACCAACACCGTGTGCAGTTTAAAAAGAGGGTAATTTACCAGTAGTATCAGATGATAAATAATACTAGAGAACTTCAAAGTCATCTTCCTACAATACAAGCCTCGATGGCACCCTTACTAACATTCTAACGGCTCCAAGGGAAAAACACAGGACAAACAAGAGCCCAAAAAAATATGTTTTTTAAATTAAAGACTCAAAAAATAATACAGACAGACGAATAAAATTATGATAAGTTTCTAACAAAAATACAGTACTGATCTTTAGTATATGTTGAGATTTCCTACAGACAGAAACTAGATATTCTTAACTTTAAGATGGAATGCAGAGTTCTCATAGCAGCAGAACTAATGGTTATCGGCCCAAAGAGGAGACCTGCGGATTTGGAAAAGTCACCCGCAATGAATGTCATGCCTGGCTCATCTTCTTAATCAGTGGCAGTCTCTCTTCATGTCCTTACTCACTAAAGAGTCAACAATTAATTGTAGTCATAAAGATTGTCATCACTATCACTTACAATTAATACTGATGGAACAGCCACGGAGTGCAAGGTTTATAGGAAATAACAAAACAGTTTGTTTTGTAAACACTGTAGCCGTATTTCCCCACCCAGTGTCTATACCACACTTGCACTTGGAAAGCTCTCACTACATTCTTCCCTCCCTTTCAAAGCCCAGGATACCACCTTCCCCTTTGAGTTCATAGCATCCTCATGGTCGGCTAGGGCACCTGACTGCACTGAGGAGATGCACACAGATCTTCCGGTAAGCCTCTCCACAGTACACTCCCAGTTTGCTCCCTTTGTACCATCTCCACCTGCAGAGGAGAAGCTGCATGGAGTCATAAGGCATCATCATATGGGTAGTACATGAGCATCTTTACGTAGCTGGTTCATTCCTCACCACCCACCTGTAGTGACACCACGCTGAGCCTACACAGAAAGGAGAAATCTAAGATGGGCTGAGGCACAGCCCAGGAATTTAAGATAAACCCAGGTGGCTACAAAACGCAACTGCAGGAGAAAGTCATTGACATAAAGAATTATAACTTCTTTCAAATCCCTTCCCTCATTTCCTACCACAAGCCACTCAACTGCATCTTTATACTGTTTGTGGCCATGTTTATTGTTACTACAAATTATTCTGTATTTTTATTTCTTTAAGCCCCACACCTAACACACACAAGATACTATTGATAGTCTTATCTCTAATGGATGGTCAATATGCCATCCCTGAAATGGAACACAGAATACAACGAACCTTCAGGAAGTTCATGGAAAATGCTTATTGTGCAAAAACTGTGCCTGGTCTATTTCATAAACATCTGATCCCTGATAAACTCATCATTCTGTTCTTACGTGAACTTTTCAAAATAAATGTCTGTGTTCAAATATTTGTCAGAAAGCATTTGCTAAAAATTAAAGCACAGCAGAAGTTCCAAGTCTTCCAATCAGCCGACCAAGATATCATCCATCAATGCCGATCAGAACTGACTACAGGCAGGCACAGTCTCAAGACACAGAGAACATCCAGGGAGTTTTAATTCAAGATGATAGGAATGGTTATTTTATTCTTGACTTTTGAATCATCAAATAACAACAGCAACAACGAACTCTTCTATTAACACTTGCCCACCACAATCTCATTTAATCTTCAAATTCAGAGAGGGAAAATTATTTGTTCAGTTCACACCATGTAACAGAGCCAACCAAACTGAACTTCCCGATGTTTTCCCCCCAAACCCAGGGGCAAACATCTTGCTAATTACTGTGCAATATGCAGAAGGATAACTCTATGGTCCCACAACCGCAAGGAAGGCTGCAATGAGTTAAGAAGAATGCCAGATACATTCAAATGGTTAGCATGTGCTGCGATATAGTATTTGCAAACACTCAATGACGGACAAGTCAGCTGTTATCCAGGGTAGATGAAGATTAAAAAGTGGGGGATGGGGCTTGGAATGATAGCCTCATGGCTAAATGCTCATCTTGGAACTGCAGGGATCCCATATGGGCACAGGTTCAAGTCTTGGCTGCTCCACTTCTCATCCAGCTCCCTGCTTGAGGCCTGGGAAAGCTGAACTCATGTGGAAGAGCTAGAAGAAGCTCCTGCCTCTTGGCTTCAGATTAGCTCAGCTCCAGCCATTGCGACTACTTGGGGAGTCTCTCCTCTCTGTAAATCTGACTTTTCAATAAAAATAAATCTTTATTTTTTTTTAAAAAAAGTGTGGAAGGTCTTTTTAAAGGATATATCTTTGGTGAAGTCTTAAGAACTAAGGAAAGTATACGTGCAGGCCATGGGGAGACAGAAGCGTCACTGATTATGTGGCTCATTCTAGAACGGCTGGAATTCACAAGCTATATCTAAGACCAAGAGGGCTATGTCTCCAATTTTCATTTAGTTTGTAATTTGAGCGATGCAAAATCCAACTCCACTGCAACTTTTCTTAATAGAGGGGAAGACCTGCACTGTTCTCTAGGGTTTGCTTGCTCAAATTCTTTTTCCTAAAAATACAATTTAAAAATGAAGCAGCAAAGTGTTTACTGAGCAGCTACTATGTGCAAGGACCTACGCTTGCCCTTCGGACAGCACGAAGCACTATCATGCACTAGGAGTTTCCAGTCTCATCGAACGCAGACTCAGAAATTTGGATGCCTACCAAAGAATCCATAACTTTAAAAATACCAGGAGGCTCTGGGCAAAAAAGTGCACTAAATGCAGAAGGAGTAAATGCTGCCAGGGACGTCCTCACCACAGCAAAGCCGACAAGACTGAATGTATCAAACGTGTTCAGTAAATTCAGCTAACAGTTTGTATAACGTCTGTTCTGCAATAGGAGCTGTGTAAGACACTACAGATACCAATCAAACCAAGCAATGTGAAACAGGAATTGAAAGTGCAATGAGACCAATGGGTCACTTTTGTGTTATGTCCATAATCTTACGTTCACTCAGTAAACTCCAGATCCAGCTGCAATGAACATCATCTGGGTCTTGCCTGTAGCAGCTGGGAGGGAATGTGCCCCCGCCTATCTGGAGGTGCCTGCTTGCTTTTTTTTTTCTTTGTTAAGATTGCCATGCTTTGATACCGCTTCTATCTTTCTAGCTTGCAACTGCACATGTGGGCGCCACGGGCCCGTCACAATATTCTCAACTAGCAAGGCATAAGGTCTGGAGTGCGTACTGGTATGCTTATGAGAAGGCGGTCTTTCAAACCCCACTCTTGTCCCAGAAAGTTCACACTGCACCAGTAACGTCCTACGGGGCTGGTTGGGGGACAGGGAGTTCTTTGAATGTGGTCTTCATCATTTTCTTAGAAAGATAATCATGCTTTACATGCCCGAACTATTCAAGGCTGCATGCGTTCATTTAATTTACGGCATTAAGAGGAGTTGCACCATTTGTGAAGTGAGTGGAATGTGAAGGACTACGCCTAGCCCAGCATCCTCAAGGGATCCCTGGTTCTTTTGACCGCTGGGAACGAGAACAGAAAACATGTGCTGGTATCTGGTTGCTGGTAATGCACTTAATCCATGACCATGCAGGCCTGGAGACCAGGCTTGGGAGGGAAGTGACATTTTGGCGGTAGGAGAGCTTGGAATCGAGCCAGTCATCACGCCACTGGAGGAAGACCCAGGGTTAGAGGAGCAAGCAGGGGAGGTGATCCCTGAAGAAGGCTCAGAGGGTCAGAGTTCAGGTGCCCAAAGGCATTTGCAGTCACCGTCCTTGGCTCCTTGCCCCAAAATGCCTGGATGGAATCTTTAGGTGATCCATGCCTGTCACACAGAGATGCTTAACCGCTTTGCTTTCACCATGGACTATTTGTTCTGGATGATTCTGAGACGGTGTGGGAATACAGATTCCCCAGATGGACAACCTGACAGATGGACTCAAGGGAGATTAGGAGTTATCCTGAGGGTGAGGAGGGAGAGGAGGCAAGAGAGGAAAAGCAGACAGCGGAAGCTCCAAGGGGTGAGCCACTCCAAAGCTTTATGATGGCTTTCACCTTGGTACACAGGCAAGCCAGTGGGGGCAGCAGTCACACTCATGCATAACCTGGAGGCAGGAGGAGGATGCGTGCAGACGCGAGTCTGCTAAGGCTGCAAAAGGCTAGAACAGAAAAGCAACCCTAATTATTCTTCCACACAGTCATACAAAACAGAAAATGGGGTTTCCCTAAAACAAAAATGATGGTACTAGGAAAAATGATTATCAAACTTCTTATTTTTATGAAAACAATATTAACAAAGAATATCCCCAAATTTCAGGGGAAAAAAATGCCATTGTATAATACACATGAAAATGCCCCAGCCTTATCAGTGAGAGATGTGCAAAGTCATTCAGTATGGCTGCAAGTTATCAAAGCCAATGAAAAGATCACTCAATACTTTCGGATGTTTAGCAGTAAAAAGTTCTTCAGAGCTTATCACAAGCAATTATTCAATATACACTAAAGATCTTCAAAATGTTCATTGAAACGAGAAAGTGCAATTCTGGAAGTCTACCTGAAGGAAATCATCAGACTATGAAAAATCTTCTGTTAAGAGGTGAGCATTTAGCCTAGCATTTAAGACTTCATGCCCCTCCCCTCACAATACACACACACACACACACACACACACACACACACACCCCACCGGGGTCCCTGGGTTCCACTGCTAACTCCAGCTAACTTCTACTGTACACCATGGGAGACAATGGGGGTGGCTCAAGGGGTTGAGCCCCCATGCCCACAGGAGAGATGCGGAGTGGGTGCCCTGCTCCTGGCTGCAGCGTGATCCAGCCCCGCATGTTGTGGATGTCAAGAGTGAATCAGTACGCTGTGCATTCTCTTTCTGGGCCTCTACATACATACACGGAAAAGTACTGATTTCTGCTCAAAAGTTTTCATTAAGAAATACGATGAATATTATAGATTTCACTAATATGTCAGAATAATTATATTAAATGAGAAAAATCAAATCCACAGGACGATAAAAGCTAATAGAAGGAACAACAAACCAAAATGTTCCTATGAGCACAGAACGAAATACTAGCAGTGCGTCAAAATGCTAACAGCAATTATCCAAGGCTGTTATTTTACATTTAACTCTGAATTTTATACATGATAAATTTTATAATCAGGAAAATGAAAACAGCAATAAAAACCCCACCAAGTTACTTCATGAATTATTTAATAAATAATAACACATCGAAGCTAAACTTAAGGATGTTGTACTTGATAAGAGGAGAGGGAAGAATGAAGGCTTATCCTTCGGGAGCCTGACTGGGCTCAGCAGGGAAGATGTTCTACCAAGATTATTCTCACAGTCCTGCTATCTTCAGCTACGAAAAGTATTTGTGATTGTTTCCTAAATCAACAGTAATTTTACTTTATAACTCTATGTTTTAGTAAAAGAGTTAACATCCTTCCAATCTACAAGTTCTAGAGCGGTTTGGAAAATTTAACACTGACAATGAATAAAGAACATTGAACTTTCCAAGAAAACAAGGGACACTTCATTGCAACCTGATTATACTCAGACTTTTCTTGGAGAAAAAAAAAATACATGTTGTCACAACACAGCTTCTTAAATCTTGCATAATTTAACAGCTTTTAGCATCATAAGATTATTTACCAAAGTGGACAAGTACAGGGGGGACCAACCTAGTAAGGGACAGTGAGGACAGGGAATAGCTAACTAGGGTCCATTTTGGGAAACAGACTGCTGAATTCTGATTTCCAGGTAGCCAGATGGCAGACTGCTTTTTCCAGGCAAGCTGCTCGGGAACCACCCACCTTGCTGTTGACATCCGCCAGTGGTAGTACCAGGGTGGGTGGGGCGAGGCAGGGCGGGGCGGGTGTGGGAAGCAAGGAGGCCAGGCCTTTTCCTGCTAACAAACATGATTCATGTGTGTCCCGGGAGGAGGAAGCACCCATTCACCTGATTATCAGCTGCCTGAGTCATGCCTCTTGGCCGTCTTGAACGCTCAGGATCCAGGATGGGCTGCTGCCCTGCCTCAGAAGCCACCGCCCAACTTGCACAACATCTGGGTTATCGGAGTGCCCCCAGTCTCTGGTGTAACAAATCTTAGTTCCACTAAGAGGAAGTGAGCAGGCCCAGGGGACAACGTGGCGCTTTGCTTGTTCTGCATTGAGCTGTCTGGTTCAGAGATCTCTCGGGGACAACAGAACGGGCAGTCTCCATCATTAGAGTGACCGTCTCACTCGAGTCCCTGGCAGGTGCTTCTTGGTTTTGCCACACGTCCTGGCAGCACCAACAGCTTCTGCTCTCAAGGAAGGGCGGAGGCCAGCAGGGAAGAGAGCCTGGCTGGGTTGCACAGCATCTGCCACTTCTGCTCCACTGACGGGAACCGCATCCACCCATCACTCAGGGAACAAAGTAGAGAAGAACAAAAGTTGGGCACTCCAGGTTAAAAAAAAAAAATTCAAAGCAACTTCTTCAAAGGCCCTTTTATATTTATTTTAAGGAGATATTTGAATTTAAGTGACACTGTCAATCATTTCCTTTTTCAAATATGACAATGCTATTCTGCCATGACTTCTTCCTCCTGGATTGATGCAAATGAGGGGGAAGTTATAGGTTTCTCACCCAAAAAGAAAAAAAAAAAATTCAGCCATAAGTAGTCTGGCAAGGGCAAGAGACTCCGAGGTTTTATTTTCAGGATGCTTCTTAATTTAGCAATTTTCTGTTTAGCTCATATTGTCAGGAGAGAATTCTGATTCACTACACGAGACAGAGTTATGTGCAAAATTCTCTAAGGTGATCGCTTAGGAAGGCAGCCGACTCGGACAAATAGCATTGCACAGAGAAAGAGCGACAAGGCAGTGCAGATGCCGAAGTGCCACTGCATTCTCGGGATTTCCTACTTTCAGAAGTCATGAAACCGAAACGTGAATTACAATGGTCACCTTCACGCCCTGGATCTTGGCCTTGAGGAGGGCGTCCTATATAGGTTTTCCTGGCAAATGCTCTAAAATGGGGTAGAAAATGCCTAATGGGTCATTGTCCTACACAGTCTAGAGGGGTTGAAAATTAAAACAAAAATCAGAAGGAGCATGGAGGCGTTCTGTCTCCGCCCCCTGTGAAGGAGCTGGCAACCAGTCGGGGCGAGGCTGGAGCCCTGTACACACTGGGCAGCTTGTGAGGTGGGCCCTTGGGGATGTGGCCGGGGGAGCCCATTATGCCATTGGGGGTCCTGACATTTGGGGTAATCTAAGCCTTGTTACTGTGTGGCTCAGCCCTGGTGGGTGGGAGATTCCGAATGGAGGTCTCCTTACCCAAGCAATTAAGATCATTGAAGAAACAGAGAAAATGGGCAATAAGGATCTGCCTCCTGGTGAGCCATTAGCTTGGGTTCAATCAGACAGTTCTGACAGCTCCTGTGCACCAGAGGTAGGACTGGCTGCAGACATCACCCCAGGTGCAGGGGCACAGCCGACCGGGGCCTCTGAGAAGTTGTCAGGCAGGCAGCTGACCAAGTCTTGCAGCCTATCAACTGCCCTGCGGACTATCCCTAAACCCGAGAGGCAGGCCCGACAAGGGGATGAGTTCTTGGGGCACCAAACACAAGTGCTACTTGCAGGCCAGGAGCCAGGCTGCTTTGGGAGAGGGCTTGTGTGCAAGAGTGTGAAAACGAAGCTCTACGCTGAAGCAAATGGTGAATTTTGCAAGCTCTGTAACCAGCTTCAGGGCCTGCTTGCTCCATCTGCAGGTGGGGCAGTCAGTGTGGGGCTAGCCCCACGGAACCCACTACTCCCACTTCCCCTCCTCAGTGCCCCAGAAGTTGCCTTGTTTAGGGCATTCAGTCACCCACACTCTTAATAATGTCCAGGTAAGTTCATTTCACTGCAAAAAAAAAAACCACAAAAAACAAACAAACAAAAAACATGCAAACAACTGACACTCCCCTAAACACACATATGTGAAACCATAAACTCCCATATAGGTTTTCACTGTGCACATTTTCCATGAACTTATGAAAGACCCTGCATCTCCATGACTTTCTCAATTTTTTTTGCACCAACACAAGTGTATCTTTTACAATTCCATTTCCCACGAACTTTTTTTCATGTTTTCTCTCTCTCGCTGAGTGCCCTGAGAGCAGAGAATGTCTTATTCAAATTTTAACTCAAATAGGTAGTGAAACACTTGGCACATTTTAATTACCACAGTACTTGGTGCTGGAAAAAAAAAAAGGACCTTTATCAGACACATGATAAACCCCAAGAGGGCTCTGTTGCTTCAGGTGCAGAAGCCTCGCACAAAAAGTCTACACTCTCATTTCCATCTCCCTGTCTCCCTCCACATGGCTGCCCTTGAAGCCCTGTGACTTGTTACAACACCTCGGACAACACCTGAGTGGCAAACAGAAGCAGTATCTCGTGTTTTCTTGTGTTCCCCAAAAGCTGTACCTACATCTCAGCTGCCTGGAGTAAAAGCACATGTGGACCCCGGCCTTATCTCAAAGGTGTGCCTGCAAGCCTGGCTCGGTAACAGTGCCTGGCCGAGGCCCTAGTGTTGGTTAAGTCACATGGACTGGGAGTCAGCTGTGTCGAGGGCTCCTGACTCCCATTCCGACAATGACGGCCTCCGAAATAGGCATACTGAGGATGCAATTGTGCATCTACTGATCGGAGGAAGAAGAAATCACCTGCAGGAAAATGATCAGGGAAGGATGCTGGAAGCCCAGAGTGCACCACCACAAAACACAGGACGGAAACACTGCAGCTCCGCCCGGCTGTGGCCACTCAGCCCGGCAGCACTGTGGTACCAAGCTCTGCTGCTACCTTCACTGCCATTCACCTATTAAGGATGAGGACAGAGAGGCGGTCCCTCATCAAGCTGCCCTTGAAGGGCTGTGTGGCCCCTAGACAGTTAATTACTTCAAGCCAGGGTCAAGCTCCTGCGGCTGGACAGTCACGCGAAGATCCCAGCAGTTTGTGTCTGGTGCTCTTCAATCTGCTGGCATCAGACAGCAATTTTCAACAGCACACAAGTGCAAAAGAGTTTTGTTGGCAAGAAGGGCCTTTGATGGCTGTGTAATCAACTCGACTTCAACAGGCCTTTCGCACAGACTGAGAAGGAGTCAAACTTTCAAAAAGCCATTAGTTTTCTCCCGGGGAAAACACTGTCTCATTGCTCCTAATGTTGTCCCAGTAGAGGTGATTTCTACGCACTAACAGAAAATTTTGCCCACTGCAATTTGAAAACACAGCCAATGACACCCTGGCAGCCCTGACAACCGTTGTTTCCTTTTTAATTGAAGCTCAACGTCCAATGACATACTTGGAATTCGAACAGAGAGTGGACCTTCGGAAAAAAAAATTAGTTTTCCATAGATTTAAGTCCTCAGAGAGACTGGGGCTGTTTTCCGTTTCCATTAAGCTGGACCAAAAATGGCCCTACTCTTTTTTCCCCCCAAATACCCAAGTAAGACAAGGCAATTCTGCTTGCTCCTCCCCCAGCATAGAAAAGAGCTAGGAGACAACAAAAAGATAATGCGGTTTGCATGGGGCCGCCCCCTTAAGCTCTGCACATCCTCAAGGATCACTGTAGCCGACTCTGGCTCATCTGCTCGGGCACTGACAAATGATGGATTCCAACTGGGCATCCACAAGCAGAGAGAGGTCAGCTCGTCAACAGCTCCAAGTGGAAACACACGCACCTCTCATAAGCAAGACAAATCGCTCATTCGCACCCATCACTTCCAACAGAAACACTAACTTTGTATTTACTTGCACGGCGTATGTCCTGCGTCCAATGCAGTGCATTAAAAAAGCTCTCGGGCAGCCAATTGCTTTGATTACATTTATTCGTCATCTTATTACAAGGGTCTGATGGCACAGCTGCGAATGGGGAGGGTCGTGAAGGCTTCCCACCTTGTTGGTCACCTGTCAGGGCTGCGGGTTGCTCTGGCACGCCCCACACGTACAAACACACACACACACACACACACACACACGAAGCCCCAATGTGAAGAATTTTTTTTTTTAACAAAATATCATGGCCATAGATCTTAAACCTGCCATATGCCTTTCCTGCCATATGCAGTTATTTTTATTAATAACTCCAAGAACATACTGTGGAATTCTTTTTGTTTTGAAATCCGGTCATGTGACTCCTATGACACCAGGGAACACTGCGTAAATTGTACTATCCTAACACACCAATGAATGGCCCCTTTTAGAGGCAAGCTGGTGATGAATTGATATTTTTGAAGGCCTAAGCAAGCACAGGGCACCATATAGATTCCTTCTTCTCTGCTCTCGGCTATGATGGATGAAAGCGAGGCGCAGAAAAGAAGCCGCAGAGACGTGCGCTCAAGCTGACAACCAGGCAACTACAAGGGGATTGTTTTAATCAAGCAGCAGAAGAAATGGCTTTTTGTACGACTTGCTGCCTTCTCCCGCCGCACACACACACAGATCACGCGCACACTGAAGCGCTGGCCCATCGGAAAACTGGAACGCAGCAGGAAAGAACAGAAGCGACGCAAGTTCCTTCCATCTCCTACAGGGGCTTAGAAACTCACAGCGCATCTTCAACAGGGAGAGAAAGATATACAACCCAGCTTGCCCCTTTCCTGTCCTGACCTTTCTTCCTCCGCTCCACAGAAACCTCTGGGACCAGGAGGTGACACAGGTGTGCCGGGGTCATGCGGTATTGTGCAAAGCTCCTGACAACAAACTCTCGTGCTCAGGGCTGTTCGGGTTTACCGTCGGAAATGTCAGCGCAAGACATGGCTGTTGCTCAAAGCAACAGAAGCCAACCTCATGGAACCAAGGGCAGGCTGTGCAAACAAACACATCGTTGGTGTTGATCCTTGAGAGCACGCTGAGCGGCAGGTTTGTCGTGTGTTGAGAAAGACATTAAGCTGGATATATATTTATATGAAGTCCCCTGTGACTTTCAACCTCTAGAGGAAAAAAAAAAACAGCATACCCTGCCTTTGATGATACATGATAATTGTGAAAGAAAGCTGCAAGTGACCACCTAAGACTATAATTAAGATTTTTCTTCCATAAAGTTTATAGCAATGTAACTTTGGGAAAAATAGCTCAATAAAAATTTTGCTAGGACATAAGGTGTCCTTTCAGCTTATCATCATTTGCACAACAAATGGAAATTATGCCCCCAAAGAGTATCAATTTCAGAGGAGGCGGTATTCCTCTGTATATGGTAGGCTCCTGGTTATCAGGAAGTTTTCTCTAAAACAGAGACATCTTCTACATGCTGGTTTACTCCCCAAATGGCCACAACATCCTAGCATCTGCCAGGAACCCAGAACGCTAGATGGGTGAGGAGCCACATGGGTGGCAGAGGCCTGAGCACTCCGAGCCGTGTTTGGCTGCCTCCCAGAATGAACTGGAAAGAAGGCCAATCAGAAGCAGAGGAGCCAACACTCAAGAGAGGCACTCACATTTACGAATCAGGAATCCCACACTGAGGCTTAATCCTCTTCAGCCACAAAGCCCACCCCAGAAACAAACAAACAAAAGACTATTAAAACAATCTCTTCTCACACACAAATTAAGGAAAAACTGGATGTCACAAACACAATCCTACCATGACTGATCAAATGTATTTCCTGGATCTGGCACAATGGCTTAGTGGCTAAATCCCTACCTTACAAGGGATTGGATCCCATATGGGAACTAGCTTGTGTTCTGGCTGCTCCGTTTCCCATCCAGCTCCCTGCTTGTGGCCTGGGATTGCAGTAGAAGACGGCCAAAGTCGTGGGATCCTCCACCCTCCTGAGAGACCCAGGAGAAGCTCCCGACTTCAGATCAGCTCAGTTCCAGCCGTTACAACCATTTGAGGAATGAATATGCAGACAGAAGAGTCTTCTGTTCTTCACTCTGGAAATTGGGAAACTGGATCTGCCTTTCCCATAAAAATAAACAAATCATTTTTTTTTTTAAAAAAAAAGCATTTTCTTGTACTTTTCTTCCCATTTAATGTGAAATTATTACTTTTAAATGGGCAACAACAAAGACTACAGAAACGCTGTAGACATTCTTTCCGTTCTTTTGCTTTGCAGGGAGAACACAATTTTTCGTGAAGATCAACAGATACAAGTTGACACTGGCAAACAGGTGTTTGGATTCCTGTGACATGAGGAAGAAAAGACAGCGTCACCTGTGTAACCAGGGCTGACATGCTGAGCTGACATGGAGGGGCCAACACTGTCTGCTGATGGGCCATTTATTTCAGGCCCAGAGGAGCACAGTGCGAACACACCTGTCAGTTTCCTCATCTGAAGCATGAAACTGAAGCAGTCTTCAGTGGATTGCTGGGGCGGGATTCACACACCACCAAGTTCAAGGATACAAAGTGGAAGTGGGTAGAAGTCTAGCCAACAAGACGTCCTTGCATGGATTTGCATCGCAGGAAGTCTGCAATCCTGAAGTGCTCCGGTGTCTGAGTCGAGTAAAATGACATAATTCGCAAAGAGAAGGAGGGGGAGAAACAATCGTGCATGCCCACTTTTCCACGTTGGATACTCTTCTCTACACAACCGAATTCCAGGGAATCCATTCAATCTCTGCCAAGGACCTCATTTCCTAAAATTGTACACCTGACACATTTTCAACTAACAAAAATTATGTGCAAATTGTAACTGATTTATATGATAGTTTCAGGAATGCTTCATATTTCTCTTTGATTAATAATTAACTGGCCAAAAATATCGAGGCTTTCAAACAGATAGGCACCTCATCGATCTCAATGTTCTGGTAATTAATCAGGACGCAGTCACATGTCGTCATCCCTTTACTTACATAAAATAGACATTATTTCATTTCACTCTCACACAGTCTTTTAAGACAATCGATGCAAAAACTATCTTTGTTTCACAGGTAACGAAGGGGATACTTGTAATTTATCATACTCAATAGAGCTTGAAAGGGGAAGCTTTCCAGAGATAAGAGCCCAAGCCCCTAGAGGAAGCTGAGTGTTTTGAGAACAGATGGGCCTGGACTATCATATTCCATGTGTATCCATGGTGAGCACTCGATTCAATCTTTCCAGATACCATCTGGAACAGAGAGGTTCCAGGTTTCGCAGCACAATAGGAAGGGGGAGGAAGGGCCAGTTCTCTGGGGTCTGACACTTCTGAGCGGGGGTGCCTCTGTGTTAAGTTCTGGGAGTGGATTTTATCTGGCCCCTCTGCTGTACTGCCTTCTCGACTTGCAAGGAACAGGAGGCCCAATCTTTCCAGGCTGCCTAAATTGTCAAGAATCTCATGACCCACATGGACCGAAGCAGAGCCTGTCAAAACCAAACAAGGCCCGGGTTAGCACTTGGTGTCCTCCGGAAGTAGAAGCACTTCCTTGCATGATCTACAGCTCCCATCCAGCTCTTAGACTTCTGGCTGTCAAACACATTTTTAGGATGCTCTCAAGCGGGGGACTGCTCATTACGGGGGCTTCTTACATCAGAAAGACATTAGCAAAGAAGCGACTAAAATAGCTCTCACCGTGGGCCAAGTGCCCTCACATGATTCGACTCAATGCAGAGAAGCTTTCAGACGCATTTTCATTCCTGCTGGGCACACAAAAAACGCTGGGCCTTCTACATAAGCAACAACTGCGGTCAGCAATACTCGGAGATGTCAAATGGCAACCAGGGAAACACACACCCACAACTGTGAGTTCCAACCTTCCTGCTTCTCACACCAGAAGGAAAACAACGGCAATAGCAAACAGCACTGCAGGATGGGTAAAGGGGCTAAGTAAAAGTACATGTGATGATCCTCAATGGTGAGATGCTTAAAATCCGCGTTCCACTTGCTGGGTTGAGATAAAATGTATGCGTTTTAGTAGACATCTCTGCTCACACTGAATGGCAAATTTTGCGGTTCCACGTCAACTTGCCTGCCAGCCCAGGGAAGTTTCATGTGAGATGGAGACCCCTCCAAGTACCAATACGTGACAATCTGCAGTTGCGTGATGAAATACATGATATTACATGATGCACAATATGCAATGTGACCTCCCTGAGTCCCTAGGTGATGTCTGAATCCGACTGGTACTCTGCTGTTCTACGTGTAACACTGCAGCATTAGAAGGAATACTCCCGCTCAATACAGGGTGTCCACAACCACCAGTGTGGCAATCTTCAAGTTTCATTTCTAATAAAAATAACTTCCCAAATTACAAAATTAGAATCCTACAAAAATGATCATTTAATCCAACACAGCCTAGAATATTAGGGTGTTCAAGTAACGTTATAAACCTCACATCAAGCGGAAGAAGGGTCAGCTGAGGTTCACAGAGTCTTGACAGGATAATCAAGTCTGCTGGCACTCATCACCTTTTGACACTGGTAACCACATTTTCTCACTTTACAGATGAGGAGCTTGGGCAGGGTCACAACGAGCCCAAGGTCCCGCAGTCAAGGTCAAGGCCAGATCCAACCCCAGACCCCTGAGCTTGAGAGTCTCCACTGTGCACCAGGGGTTTGCCAGCATTCTGTGGCAGGCCAAGAGCAGGAATATTTCAGACTGTGTGAACCACAGACATTCTACCAGCTCCCACTCAAGGCCATTGCATTCCTCTGCCTCTTGAAATTTCCAAGTAGTTATACACTCAACGCGTTTGACTCCCCTGACCAACTTTTGTAGCAGTAACTTGCCCTTTGTGGTCAGCATAAATGAGTCTCTGGCTTAAACGCCCAGCAGAAGGGCAGACATGAGAGCCTTGAACCTGAGGTTAGATGGCGGGATGCAGGAGGATTCTTTCTGACTTGTATGAACGACTCCCTTCCCCTGTCAGTAGTCTTCCTGACCAAGCAGCACACCTGCCCACCAAGATCACAGCAGGGGCAGGCAGGGCTGGCTCAGCACCCGTGTAATACGGACTCACCCTGTCTCTCTTCTCCCCTGCCAGAGGAACTGATGTCTCTGAACATTTACGTTAAAATCTCCTTACAAATTTTAATATGAAGCATGTTCTGGAAAATCTCCCAGGACATAACCATTCTTTCCAGTCTGAAAAGGAACTATGAACAAAATACGCAAGTTGTAACAACAGGAAGGTCGTTGGATTTTACAAAGCTGAAAAAAGGGTCTCTACCATTCCTTCTCAGTGACCAATATTTGGGCTGAAAGTATATGTTTATGGTAATCCTTCTCTACTTAAATAAGATTCGGACTTTCTTTTAATTATAAAATGTGTTCTATTGACAAAAAAAAAAAAAAAAAAACAACTCTGGTGGCAGCAGATCTCTGCGATCCTGGCCACTTGGGAAGGCCCACAGCACCGCACAATGCGATCACCAATGTTCTCATTGTCTCCGGCAACTTCCGCAGGGAAAGTGGGGAAAATGCCCACGGGTTTTCCACATAACAGCTTTAGCACACCTGAGGCCAGCAAAGGCGGAGGAAGCACCATTACACTGCTAAAGATGACTGTGATGGTAATACTATTACTAGTACCAATACTAAATGCCAATATCAACTAAAGATTTGCTATAAACCAGCACTGTGCTCCGTATGAATGAGTTTATCTCACTCTCAACCCCATTTAACAGGTGACAGGAAGGTTAAGCGACCAATGAGAGAGAATGCTGGAAAATGACACAGGCCATGACTGCAGGCCTAGTGTCTATGTCAGGCATTCTCACTATTCCATTATTGACCCATATACGGTATCTATGGAGAGCCAAGTACTGCTGAAAATGCAGCTTACACGGCCATGCGCTGCAACGGATAACATATTGATAAAGAGAACCATTAACAGCTTCCAACAGGGCAAGTTCTGCAACAGAGGTAACAAAAGTTCTTAACTGTCTACACAGTAGCTGCCCATCAGTGCTTGCCGTGGCTCCACAGTTCTCCTCTTACTTATTCAAGAGGAGAGACAGAGCTCCCGCCCACTGGGTCACCTCTTCCCATGCCCACAATGGCTGGGACAGGCCAGGTGCGGAGCTAGGAGCTGGAGAAGCATGGCTCCCACGCGGGTGGCAGAAGACCATCACATGAGCCACCAGCTGTTGCCTGCCAGAGTTTACATGAACAGAAAGATGGAATCAGAAGCCAGAGAGTGCTATCCCATGGACAACCCCATGGGGGATGTGGACATCTGAGCAGCCATGCTACCCAGCATCTGCACCGCTGGACTTAATGCCCACCCCCACCCCGTAATCACGTCATGGTGAGCCCTGTTGATGGGAATGGCCTTCATCTCACCCCACCATGGTATATTCAGAGAGTGCTCACTCTCTCAAAAAGCCAAGAGGATGGAGACATTCAAAACTTTGGAGCGGAACATTCTGCTGTTGTCACATGCAGCAGACACTGCAGACTGCCATGTACAAACGATGACGTGGAAAGGAGGAGCCTGTGAGATGCAAAGGTGCGTCTAGGTGCGACTTGTGGCTCTGTCACTGCAGCAGTGGCTGAAGGCTGTAACTTGGACACAACACAGCAGCTTAGTGCTCCGTGTCCATCTGGGGGACAAAGCAGACAAGGCCTACGAGGGCACGTGGTAAACTGTGAACAGACAAACCAGTGCAAGGCAGTATTTTATTATTATAACTCCCCACTGTGGAATTAGATTTAGATATCAATTTTCTTCTTCCAGAGACGATATCTAAACTATGATGGAAAATAAATGTGCAAAGAAAGAAAAGTGATGAGAGAAGAAATGAAATGCCACTGCTCCAATTCAACTAAACATCCCAGAACTTCAGGTACATAACTCGGGTTTCCCCCAGGGGATTATGAAACCTGTGGGCAGGCAACAGACACCACCAGAAATAGACACACACTGCATGAATGCACTCTGCTGCAGCTGGGCTGTGGAAGCACTAGGCAAAAAAAAGCACAAGACACATTCATGCTTTCCAAGCTAGGCCTGAGGGGTCCACTCCAGAGGTCAAAGCCATGGTAACCCCATGGAAGGGGAAGCCACCTGTTTGGTTTCATTTCCCTCAAGGGGAAGCACCATCTCCATTACGTTTAGTTGTCTGTGATACTCAAAACAGACCTTGACCTTGAAAAGAAGCTCTTGTTAGTCTCGCAAAGCTGCCTCTGCTTCGTGGTAGGGGAACCATCTGGGAGGTCACTTGTGGCCAACGCTACTGACTCACGTCTCTTCTTCCATATGCAGTGGGAATTCAGACTTCCCACAGCAGATAATGAAGACAACACTTCTGAAATCCTGACGCTGGTGTCTTGTTGTGCATTGAAATGTAACATCAAATCACAAACTTAAGATCAGAAGAGAGTGGACCTTTAGGAAAAAAAAGGGTTTTCAGTAGATTTCATTCCCTAGAGACCAGCGTGATGTTTTTCACATCCACCCTGCTAGACCCAAAGTGGCCATGTTTTTCAAACATGAAAATGCAAACTGGAAAAGTGTTGTTTCCCTGCTACTAAACGCAGCGTACTAAATATTGACATTTTCAGTTTAAATTACATATAATTTATAAGTATTCTGTGAAATTAATTCTTCAAAGACTCAGTGAGGAAAACACCTGAATGATTCCAGTCTTAACAAATAAAGAGATATGAATTTTAAAAGGTTACCAAAAAAGCAGAGGCAAAACCACACCTACTTTTTAAAAATTATAATTTAGCCTGGGATTCAAACGTATCTTTTGTGCAATGAGCATGTTAAGCCACTGTTTGGGATGCCCCCCCAGCCCAAACAGAGAAGCCACCTACAGTTGGCTACTCCACTTTCCCACACAGCTTTCTGCTCGTTCCTGGGAGGCAGCCACATGGTAACTCAGGTGCCTTGGACTCTGCTATAATCCACATGGGAGACCCGCAGGGAGTTCCTGACTATTGGAAGAGCTCTCCCCCAATCCTAAAACACATTATATATAGATATATACCTACATATACATACATGTACTTTTATAACACGATAGATATCTGTATTTTATATGAATGCTTACTTAAATAAATATTTAAAAAAATTAAAATATCAGCTGGAGCTGTGGCATTACAGGTTAAGCTGTGTCTATGATATTGGCATCCCATGTGTATACCAGCCAGTTCATGTCCTAGCTGTTCTACTTCTGATCCAGTGCCCACACGTGTGCCTAAGAAAGCACATCGCAGCCAGCCCTAAGTGTTGCCGACACTGGAAGAATAAATTAGTAAATGGAAGGATCTCTCACTTTCTGTAACTGTTCCCTTCAAAGGACTAAATATATCTTTTAAAAAATAGTTAAAAAGAAACAAAACATGTATTACACACGTTTATATAAGGAAATTAATATTAGAGTTCAGAAATAACTTCCTTAAAAAGTAGAATTTTAAGAAAAAATTCGATATGCAATAGATTTTTTTTTTCAGCTGATCATTCTATAATATGTTAGTATGGTTTTTAAAAGTGAGTGATAAGAATTCATTCACTGAGACATTTTATTATTTTTCCTATAATGTATTTCAAGGTTAGCAAATTAAAGAGGGAGAAACTAATTACTCTAAATAGAAACAGATGTATATTAAAAGCAAGCAACTCATTTGTATCAGAAAGGGAAATAATTAAAGCTTTGTGCACCTTTTTAGAACCCTCCCGTTCTGCTGTTCCTGTTGATTCTTGCACCTAGAATAAAGGAAGTATTACTGCGGCTGACTTCTCTATGTCACCGAGATGGGAACAATTAATATTTGCATAATGCATGTAAGAACCTAATAAAATGAAAACACACTAACGATAAGCAATTGGGAGGCTTCTTTATTTATCTTCCCAGAAATACTAAGTGAAAGAGAAAGGAAAAAATTATAATCATTTTAGGACAAAAGGCAGTGGGAGGAAACTGACTGATAGGCTAAGAGAAATATCAATGGATGGCATAGAGTCCTCAATTTATTTAATCCTTTGATTGTACCTACCAATGACTGAGTGTCAAATACCGTGAGATCAACCTTAATCCCAACAGCAACTCAATGAGTTAGGCACTATAAGTTAGATTTTAGAGTGTTAAAAGTGCTAGACATCTTGTCCAAGGTCAAAGTGCTCCTGTGCACCCCAGTGAGGATCTAAACACCCACACACTGAAGACCTTTGCAAGGTCACCTGCAACGGATGCTGCAGCAGCTCCTGCCAGCCGTGAGTGCAGAGGGCACTGTGCTGTCTGCCTGGCAGCTGAGCTCTGCACAAGGGCCCGCCTGAAGGTGGGTGGGCTCTCAGCCACTCTCCACACTCAGGGTGTTTTCAGGGTTTCCCCGCGTCTTGCTCCAGGCAGGACACTCTGTGTGACATACCCCGTAGAGAAAGACTGGAGACGAGTGTTGCTCCCAAAACAGTGAGTCCTGCCAAACTCATCGCTTATTAGCCCACACAAGCTCACAGATGACTAGAATTCTCAAAGCAGATTACCTGACAGGCAATTTCATTATCTTGCACTGCTACACCTTCAGAACCTTGAGATAGCCAGATAGACATCAGCCATTAATCTGTTTGGTCGGTCAACGTGCAGCTTCGTAATCCTGTTTGTGCAGCTACCCGTGTTCAATGTTCTGCAAGCAGTTTCAGGTCCACTGCTGCATGCCCTTTGCTATGTACCAAAGGAGGATGCAACTCTTCTTATATTTTTCACATTTAACTTCATTATTTTACTCCATAATAACTCAGTGTTAGATGGCCTCAGTTTAAAGTAATTGCTACCCCTTTAATTCTCATCCAGTGAACTCAAGCTGAATGTTGAACACTTTGCCAGACAATGCAAATGCTGACCACAACATGGGTTTAATTAACCTGTGACGGAAGAAAGGAATGCAAAGAATGAGTAATAGCTCCAAGTTAGATGGAAGATAACACATTCTTCTCTAATAGGAGTGTATACTGCTAATCTGATTTCACTACAACTGTTCATTAAATCTCATGCTAAAAATAATGGGAAGGAACTTCTTTATAAGGTATCAGCTCGCGCAACATTCCATTTGAAAGATAGAGCAAAAAATAGCATTCTTTCTACTTTTCTCGTACTTTTCACTTAGGAGACTGAGAAAGGAAGGCAAGCTTCTCAAGGTGAAACCTCCCAGTTCCTATTTAACATCGTATCCAGCCCAGCAGCCAACACGCCCCAGGATGGCTCAGGTGCTTCGGGTGAGTCGGATGATGTAATCTATACTACGGGCACATGTTTCCACTCCTTACAACTTGTCCCCCTTCACAATACATCCTCCTGCCTCACTGCTACCTCTGATGGAACTAAATCAAGCCCTCGCTCTCTGTGGTCTACACGTATCTCAAATGTCAATGGGCAATCACAGTCACACAAGGCCATTCAGATCTGGCGCACACAGTGCTGTCTTCCCAACATTAACTGGCAACCGGATGTACTGCATTAAATCAGTATATACGATGTACCTGCCACACAGCGTGTGAGCTATTCTATGCACACATTTCTATGCAACATTTACAGAAGTCCTATTAGATTTTACCAAATAATAACAACAACCCACACAAGTTGTTTGGCACCAAGTAAGACTCCCATACTCTGTCCTTCATCTTGAAACCTCACTCTGCAATCCCCAACAGTCTTGTGAAATAATTTACCCAAACCTGATGGCCTACAACAGGAAGATACCTAAACCAAAGTCCTCATATAACCCATTTCATCACACGCCATCAAGAAAAAAGCCATAGGAAGACAGGTTTGATGAAAATTCTGCTTTTATTCAGATTCCTCCAGCTCAGCTCATCAGCCCTGAGAGACAGGTGGTACTAAAGTTGGAACACTTTGGGACAAATGAAATGGTTCCCTGGGTTCGGTGCTCCAGATTGCCTTCCTGTAAGCTCCAGCAGCACCATCACAGCTCTCAGCCTATCTCTAATGACATGCCATTTGGGGAGCTACGCAAGAACAGGGGCCTTGACTGATCACAAGGCTGCCTTGGCGTACAGGAAGAGACTGTTCAAGAAGGGGTGAGAGAGGGACGGATGGAGGTAGTTGGGAGGCATCTTACATGAGTTTGTACCACACACAGCCTCAAAAGCAGAGCAGGCCAGTGGCCAAGACCCAGGGCTGAAACTGCCCCGTCTAGGGCAATGTGGGCAAAACACCGATAGGCTGACATTTGTCAAGGGCCACCCACAGAAGTGAATTTGGTCCTGCCTAGTACAGTGCTCTGCAAACTTCTGCCAGTATGCTGCTGCTCTCATCTATAAAATAGGGGTTAAAAATAGCTCCTTCCTATGGCAGCCTGGGAGAGATTTTGCTCAATAACGAAAGTGACAAGTGACCTTTCTCAGAGTTAGGAATGATAAAACGGCTTGCATTGACCAGCTTTTGCTACTACTTTAAGAGTTCAGAAATGCGTTCACCTTTGCATAGTCTAAATATTTGGCTCCTCACAGTGATGATGTAAATAATGAGACACTCAACCATAGTGATTCATAGCATAAATTTACAATCAAGGAGGCCTAAGTTCAAATAATTTCTTGAAACATTAAGCAAGCTAAGGCAAGAACCAAATTACAATCATATGATAGCACGCGTCCCACAGTACAACTGGGAGTAGTAAGTAACTAAACACAAAAGGTTTAGAATCGTGCCTTCCTCATGGTATATTTAAATGCTTGCCATTGCTGCTATGTTGCAATTAAAAAAATATGAGCCCCTTAGAGCAGAACCTGTCCAAGTCTATGACAACAAAATTCAATGACAGGGCTAAAAGATCTCAACGTACATTGCCAAAAGACCTCCACTACAAAATGCCTCATGGACGTTGCTGCTAAAACATGCAGACCTGGCTTTTTTTTCTTTTTTCTTGTGTGTTTCACAACGAACAATCATTTCCCAGCCTTCAGGAAACAATCATTTTTAAATGCTTAGCACCTGATTATATTCACTGAAGTTTCCCACACCACGATCATATTATTATATTATTATAGAGCTAAAGGAAGAGACTATCCTTCTCTTCCAAAACTTCTATCTGAGTCAATATAATTCCCATTATACTTTCCCTGCTATTTTATTATCCTTTCCTTTATTAGAGGTTTAGATTTGAAGCAGCTTTAAGAAAAAGGATAGAAATAGAAAGAGATTTAAATTGCTCTTTGTCCATATTAAGGCCAAAGCTTTAGCAGATAAGGGCAGAGGCAAGGTTAAGTCAGAATGGTCAAAAGACATGACCTGATTGTGTCTTCACTTACTTATTTTCTCATCCTTTCATTAATGGGAACCATCCAATTTAGACTCAGTCATTATGTAATAATAAAAGCTGTATAAGTTTAAATGTATAGATTACACTTTCTGGATGGGAATATTTATGGTGTAAAAGAAATGCAGGCTGAGTCTAAGGAAAGTTGATGTACTTGAGTTTTGTCATACCTTCCTGTTCCTACATGGGTTCAGGTACTTCTAGGTTCAAACAAAAACAACAAAACAAAACCAAACAACAGAGGCAGAAATAAAGAGGAATTCTAATGGCCAGACAGATACTCGGGTGATAGAAGAACAATAGAGCAGCATGGCAGATAATCTTACCTTTGAGGTAGTTAACACAGAGAGATTCCATGAATCACCAGGGTGGGCAGTGGCCAGCACAGGGGCCAGATGCCCAGCACAACACCCCATCCTGCTTCCCACACCTCCTCATCTCACCTCCCTCATCTCTTTCAACACTCATCACCTCTACAGCCCAGCACCATCCCACGTCCTCCCAAATCCTTCTGCTGTCCCACAGTTTCTTCTCTGATCATTCATCATGACTCTTCTTCCAATAACATCGAACTCTTTCCCCTAGGTCAGCCAACAGGCAGAAGCAAGGATGACTGCTTCCTAACCTGCAGCCCTCGTGGGATACCAGGAGGCAGTCAGCTCACACACAGCGCTCAGGGCTGGCTCACTGACAGGAGCAGGGAACAAAGAAATTCCGCTGGGCAATAATGATGTTTGTACTGTGCACCCAACTAGCGTTCCCCTCATGATATTTCTCCTGCACAATGTGATTCAGGTTGTTACTTTGCCGTTTTATCAAAGACCTGCATACGGTTGTGTTAGGTCCCCTTCACCAAATATATAAAGTTTAATATGTGCAGTCCAAAGAATATTAACCTTGTCTCCAAAGGAAAACATGCTGTCAAAATGAGCTATTTAGAAGTCAATCACGGAGTGGGTGTTTAGCAGCATGGGTAAGATGCCAGTCAGGACATGCATATCTCTTATCAAAGTACCTGGGTTTCTTATCCAGCTCTGTGCCTCCTGAATCCATCCTCATGCTAATTCAGATAGCCCCTGGGTGGCAACAATGACAGGTCAAGGAAGGGGACTCTTGCCACCCGGGCTGAGTTGCACACTTCGTCTCCAGCCCAACCCAGTCCTGGCTGTTGCATACATTTAGGGAGGGGACCAGTAGATCAGAGGACTCTCTTAACTCTGCTTCTCAAATAAATAAACCTTATGAAGTCAATCACTGCATCTATGCAAGGAATTCTGTAACCATCCTGGTGAAGGAAGTTGAATTATTGAAAGGGGAGAAAAAAAGAAGAAATGTTAGCCCACTGCAGCGATAAATATCGAAGTATACATTGATGCCTTTATACAAGCAATTATGCTCTGGGGAGTTTATTTGCTTTGAAAAATATTTCCTGTTGAAATCTCCCCCTGTTTACCAATCTGGGGCCATAACTATAATTTTGAAACCAGAATTGGACATATATATTGCTTTGCTTCTTACGTGTTCTGAAATTGACTGAAGGATAGAGTGGTTGTGAGGAAAATATACACATACTGGTTCCCATCTCAAACCTGTTCCTGTAAAACACTTTGCTATTCTAAGAGTATTGGAGTAGTTATATAAAACTAACTTTATCTTTTTTTTTTCCTCCAATACCGCAACACTTAAGATCCAAGCTTCTTATACTGACACTTTATTTCTAAAAGATTTCTTTTACATTGAAAAGCCGTTGAATGGCTTTCAACTTCAAACTTTACTTCATGCTTATCAGCCAATATATGACAATTTTCAATTTTTACTTAAAATATTGGCTACGCTATTTAAAACAATGTGCCAATTAAGGCTTTTCTAGCAAAAGAAAGTGGAATCCAGCAGGGAGAGGAAATCATTATTCGGGTAAGTCAGCACTGCAACTTCCTCCTCAACCACAGACAGCGGCTGAACTCGGTGTCTGGTGTGAAAACAAAAATGAATCTAGTCCATTCTTATATTTCTATTAATCAAATGTTCCCCTTTAATTTCATCCACCTGCCTTTCTTTCCACTCAATCCCTTGAGTCATCTCTCACTCACCTGCTGTTTTATACTTAGGGCTTGCCTTTTGGCTGGTCACAAATCTAAGTCAAAGAATTCACATGCACACTCGGTCCTAATTTCACATACGCTGTTGCCCAGCTGGGTGACACGAACATGTGGTCGACCGCACCCAAAGAGCACATTTCGCATCTGTCAAAGAAATGAGGCTCCTCTTCCTGTTCCCATGTCTGCGCAGCCTCTCTGTAATGGGGCAGGCACAGGCAGTGCCCACAGGGAGGCTTCCAGAAAGCAGGATCTCCAGAGGGAGATGGAGCCAGGAATCATCTCCTGGATAGCAGTTCTCAGGACGAGTCAGGACACTGACCACTACTGGTATACCGGTTTCTCAACTCGGAACTATTTCTCGCCGGTTAATACACTTACTTGAAAGGCAGAGTGATGGAGAGAGAGGAACAAGCGCGCGTGCACACACACACAGAAACAGAATATGTTCTTTGGTTCACTGCCCAAATGCCTGCAACACCTGGAGCTAAGCTAGCAGCAGGAGCCCCATGCAGGTGGGTGGCAGAAACCAAGAGCTTGGACCATCACCTGCTGCGTCCCAGGCACAGGAGCTCGAAGCTGCAATGGAAGTTCAGCCAACTCAAACAACGTGCTCTACCATGGGATGTGGGCATCCAAAGCAGCCGCGTAGGCTGATACACCACAACACACATCAACACCCAAGGGGCTACAACTACCAATTAACTGCTCCTATAAATGACAGGAGTGCACTAGGTGCAATAAAAGCTATTGCTGGTTCACTCTCCTAGCTTCAATAAATTCTCCCTCGTCCTTCTGTGGCTTGAGGACCACATGAAGCACATCTGGATAATCCTGCCATCGTCAACACCTGCATCCCACCTGTTCTGCCTTGCCCGAGTTACCGTTCAAAGCCGTAAGGTTGCTCTTATGAAGATCATTCTCTCCACCCACCCCACACACCCCCAGGGATCATTGTTAAGAAACAGACATGAAATACAATTTACAAAACTCAAAGTAAATTCTGCTACCTGTCCTTTCAGGGCAAATGTGGACGGGGATTAAGCACTTCTACTACATCTGTCGACTACCTCGGGCTTCTGCCATTCATCTCCAAGGTCCTTGCTTAAACTAGTGTGCTAAGGATGCATGGTAATAAATGCCCAAGACTCGTCTGCTCTCACAGCCTGCTGGAAGAGGTTGGTAACTCCCTGGAGGAGTTCCATAGACTCTGATGCTAAGCGCTACACTTAAAAGGCCCCAGCTTTGCACACTTACTCATCTTACCAAGATCTTATACACTCCTCAGCACGTGTGTCTCACCATTAGGTTGGATATGACTTTTCATGGATTTCATGTTACAAGTCAGAAAATGAACTACTTGTTAACAGACAGCCCCTAGTGAGTGTCAGAAGTAGCTATTGTGCTGTCTGAAAATGGGAATAGTTGTATTAAGAACCTTAAGACCAATATCTCTTCATTATTGAATGCCAGGAAATAACACTGCTTCATGAGAAAATAGTAGCTGCATAAATAATTATGTTTTCTCATAGCTACCAGGAAACCAAAAGCGAAGTTCAACAGTTCAACAAATACTCTGGATTCCTCCCCAAAGTTATCTCCAAAACCTTCTCATGCAAAGTATTCTGATCTATTTTTTAACCTTTCTTTGAACTGATTTTTTTTTTCTTAAGTGGTTCTTTCAACGACTGTAGAAGTAGGTGAATAAGCAAGTACACAGAAATCCTTCAGCCAGCCTCCTCCCCAGAATGAGGTCATTTGTGCTCTTGGCTCAGGCCATTGTCACAGGGAGCCAGGAGGATGCCACAGCAATGCCAGCCTTGCAGCCTCCTTCCCAGTGAGGTCAGCAAGTCACCTGGCAGCTTTGGCCAGGCCACTCATGAGCACAGATTTGCCTCACCGAGAGTCAGCCACACGGGTTCCCGTGGAGTGACGTCACCCACACCAGCACTTCAGAATCAACTTCATGCACCTAGATTTTCCTTGAACTCAGAAATATTGTTTTGTTTTTTTTTTGTTCTTGTCTGCTGACAGAATTAATGATGTAGCAATGCACTACTGAGAGGGCAAAAAAAAAAAAAATCACCACAATGTTTACACGATTCAATAAATGATGGATAACTTACCAATCTACTGTCAGTGAATTAGAGACTGCCTTTTTAGATTTCCAGTTATCCTTGTTTCTTGTTCTTGCTCTGTCCTTTCCATCTCACAACCCACTCCCCCCACACTCACGGTCCTCATTTTTGAGCTTACATTTTTTCTTAAATCATCATAGTGTGTGTGTGTCTGTGTGTGTGAGAGAGAAATGGGCTGGGAAGTTGTTATCAGTTCATTTGCAAACACATGGACAATATTTATGTAACAACTGACCTGACACCAACATGTGAAAGCAGTACAACTGGTGTGTTGTACAACATATGTATGGCTCATATGAAAACTGGAATTAGACCTGAAGTAATAAAAGATCCTGAAAGGAGTAGACAAGGCTCAACATTTAAATAATATTTTAACCAGGCACAGAGGGAGGGGAGCATTTCCCTCCTGCTGGTTCACTTGTCAAATGCCTACTAGACTAGGCCAACGTCAAGGTCAGGAGGCAGGAACTCAATCTGTTTGACCCTACTTGCTGTCTTCCAGGGTGCACATCAGCAGTTAGGTGGACTCAGGCAAAGCTGGGACTGGAACCCAGGCACGCCAATACTGAATACAGGGTCACAAGAGGCTTCATCACTGTGCCAAATGCCCAGCCTAACTCGTTTATTTCCCAGTTCTGCAACAAACTTGCCAGACCATCCTGAGGAACAAACTCCACTGAGCGGTCATTGTCTAGACGACTGAGTCCTTCATCAGACAAGTTTTAATTTACTGCAAGAACTAAAATTGGAAGGAGAACCTCTTTTTATATTTTTGATGTTTGGGTTTGGAAAGAATATGCTAGTAGATGACCTTATAAAACTGAATTATTCTTAGTATCCAGATAATTTCTTGTGGTAATAATGGGAAATGATACTCATAATGTAATATTTATATTGGAAGAACCAGCATTAAATTACTGGGCTGTCTGTGTTATAAAATATGAGGGAAGGGCCTCGTTTTCAGCAGATTTGCAAACCAACATGAAAGTCAGTAGGATAGCAACATAAGCGGGCCCAGCTCTGTAGACCCTGCAGTGACGTCACAAGGCAGATGCAAATGTTTTCTTAATGTCATACCCAACTCTGTAAAAAGCTCCATTGGAAAGAGCAAGGCTTAATTAGTGGTTGACTCTTTTCACAGATCAAAAATGCAAACAGAGATTCACCTATTTGCTATTTTTGAATTCCACACACCAACACACCATTCTGAGCTCCCCACCACAGTCATCTTTTCCCAAGCTCCTACCCCTCTCTGCCCCTGGCCTTAACATCCAGTGTTCTCTGGGCAGAGGCTCTCTGCTCTATGCCTTGACACTCACCTTCTTTTCCTCTCTTGCAGCCCCCTCGTAGTCACATTTATATTCTCTTTGTTGTCCCAGTCTAAAAGGCGATCCTCATTTTGTCCCAGTCCTGCCCTTTCTGACATCTGGGATCCTCTTGGGTTTACTACTGGAGACCTTCCTTGCAGGGGCCACTGCTCATCTCAACCTCAACCAGCTTCCAGTTGGAGGGACTATGGCTGGGATTGGGACTGGGGCAGCCACTAGGCCTTTGGGAGTGATTCCATGCAGGACCTCTTACTTGACAACCTGGGTCTATTGACCCAAGGGTCCAGCATAAACTATGTTGGGGGAAAGATGTTCGGGCCCACCTAACTTCTCAATTACTGTCAAAGACAGAACTTCTAGGGTCCATTTCAGTGCCTAAGCTTCCCCGCTTCTGCATTTTAAACCCTAACATTTCCTACCACTATTTGCCAAGAAACTTCTAGACCTTTCCATTACATGTGTATCCTCTTTCTTGAGGCACCCCCATGGTGTGAGATATACTCCTATGCATGATGCTCCCATGACTGACTAGTAGATGAGAGTCAACCTGCCATGATTCCATTATTGGGACATACATTGCACCATATTCCCTAAAGTACCTTACCCGTTATGTTCATTACCACCTAATGAATGTCTGTCACGTTTCAAGACACAGAAGGAAAGATGGCTAAAAACTACAGCAGGGATACATTCACTTTGCTTTTAGTTTGCTCCACTGATCCAACTCCTCGTTAGATCACAGCCACTGAATTGCATGTCTCCTAACAGGCCACTTGGAAGGAGTTCCCCCACAACAACAGTCGAGTGGCTCCCCTATAGGGCAACCCTCCCTATATCCCTGTCCTTGCCTTGCTAACTCACTGACGCTGCCTCAGATGGAGAATTCCCCAATGTGCTGGAGATGCGCGAGGAGAAGTAGCCCACATTATTGTCACTATCTCCTGGAAGTCGTCTGTAACTTGCTAGAGGGGACTGTATGGAGCATACTTGAAAAGCACAACCTTTGCACACTCATTCTTCTCCGTTGGCCTCTCAGCATGTGGGCCTGGCTCCTAGGTCAGGGTGAGGTGATCTTTCCAGGGATTTGCTGCTAGAAGACAGAAAGCTAACCCTATCTGAGAAAACATGAAGCCAATAATACGATATCATTCCAACAGAAAACCACAAAGAAAGTCCACACTGGAACTAATTGGTACCGGCCAGGAAGTGTGATACAATACTCTCACTTCCATTGAAAATCTTCTGTGGTTTTAGGGTGAGGATGAAGAGAAAGAAGAAAAATAAACATATTATGAAATTTAAACCACACCAGGAACAAAAAAAAAAAAAAGAAAAAACCACAGAGCAGTATTTTTATGGGTAACTTTCAATTTTATCAAGACACAGTCAGGGAAAGAGCCTGTATAGCTATGCCGTGTGGCTCAAATGCCAAGTTTTCATTTTCCTTTACACTAATATTAAGACTTCTTGTATTTCATTTGTTTATATTTACGTAAGTTACCTTATATCAAGTCCAGATTCGGAGCATCCCAGAATAAATACTTGAGTAATTTTTGTTAACATTTTCCTAAGAGTTCATCTTCTGATTTTTAATGTTTCTCTAGAAAAGAATACTCATATGTATAAATTTAATTCAGCTAATTTGCATTTTCATCACTCACACAGCAAACTTGCAGTGGTAAAGACTTACTTTATGTTCGACTAAAATACCAATTTTTCCAGCTGACAAGAGCCAAAGAAATGTGAGGTATTTAAAACCACCAAAACCCACAAAGAACTTTTTCTTTCATCACGTTCACATCTAAGCACTAAGGGACATATCCTAAAAAATTGTTAAACATAAAGTGGCCAAACAATTACAGTTTCATAAAAATTTAAAAAACACACAATGAAAAACCAAGAGGCCAAAAAAAAAAAAAAAAAAAAGAAAGAATCCAAATCAATCAACTTGCAACTCTAAGGAAGAAGAGGGAGGAGAAAAGGTTAATTTTACATGATGCTGCGTAATTCTAATTTAACTGCTGTTTCATTTAGTGTCTAAAAACATTGTTCTGAAATCCCCTGTGGTCACACACAGAAGGGCTCTGCCATTGTCCCTGGGGGAGGCTGGCAGCTTGCCCTACCCTTTGACCTCCAACCCCCTCTTGGCAGGGGCTTACTGATATTCCCAGAAGCCTGTCTCAATGGAAGAAGGTCATCTAAAACAGAAAGAGCCCAGCTCGGGAGCTGGCGGGCCTCACCCTCCCACGTCTGCTCTCATCTGGCTCTCCCCGTGGTGGCATGCAGGGCTGGTCCAGCCTGACAGCTCCTCACCCTCCAGAAGCTCCCGGTATTTCATGTCTGTTTGATGGGGTCCCTTTTCCCCTTATTCAAAGCAGCCATCAGAGTCATGGTAGTGAGTGAGAGCTTTCTATTCTGCACTAGGGTTTGATTAATTTGTGGCATTCATGGGTCTGATTCCCTACACACAAAGGGAATGAACTAGCTGGGACTCTATGGCCAAGCCACTCCAGCTAGGAAAGTTCAAAGCCAGAAGGAGAGGCTGTGACAGGGGAGATGCCTGATGACTTCCTGTGTGCTGAAAGCTTCCAACGAAACACACAAAAACAGGCTAGTAAAAAAAAATAAAAACACACCCCATTGCTATCATCCCCAATGCTTCTGCTAAAGACTTAGAAGCAAATACGTGAAGGCCACAGTCCTTGTCACGGGAACGCAGACAAGAGGTCACAGAGCAAGTGCTAGAATGCTGGGAGTTTCACAGCCATTACACGCATATAAAAAAAAAGACCCTTGGGTTTCTTTCAGGTCCCATAAGTCACTGCTTACTCCACCGTCGAGGAAGCAGAAGATGATAAATACCACACCTCCAATACACATTTTAAGCCTTGGGTCTTTTCCAGTGAAAAGTCTGAAAGTGCTAAAATTTAAAAAAGACTGTTCCTGAATCCTACTCAATACAGACTCCCATGCCTTAGAATGCAATCCTTTGTTTCCTTCATAAGCTGGGAGTAACCATTAAAGAATAACCATGGCAAAAAGCTCAATGTCTATACAACAACCTGCTTAACACCGTTTCTCTTATCAGGTTCTCATTTGAATTCTCAAAAAGAATTACTTTTTTTAAAAAAAATCCACAAAATTTTTATCCAATGGTACTTCAACTTTTTAAAAAATATTGCAAAAAATGTGATACTAGGTACAAATGATTGTAACCAGCAAGATGAGAACTGTCCCAAGGGTATAGCACCTTCCTTAAGTTCTTTAATAAAAAGCAGGATTCTGGTATTCCCAGGATGTTAGTGATATTGCATGCAAAAAATCTCCAGACTAAATTCTACTTTCTTTCTGTACATTGAGGGAAAAAAATCAATCTTTTTTGGTGAAAGAGTTATTTATTTATATTGAAAAAGCAGATCAGATTTACAGAGAAAAGAGGAGATAAAGATCTTCCATCTTCTGGTTCACTCCCCAAGTAGCCTTAATGGCCAGAAGCAAGCCAATCCAAAGCCCAAAGCCAGCAACCAGGAGCATCTTCTGGGTTTTTCACACTTGTGCAGGGTCCTAAGGCTTTGGGCCGTCCTCTACTGCTTTCCCAGGCCATAAGCAGGGAACCGGAAGGGAGGTGGAGCAGCCAAGACACCAACCAGCACTCATATAGGATCCTGGGGGCTTACACAATGAGGATTTAGCCAAACTGAGCCATCGTGCCAGGCCTAAAACAGCTTTAAAATGCACAGGAGGAATCAAGTGAAGATGAGTTCTTTCCATGTATGCCAGGGAGCCCACCAGGACTGAAGCAAAGCAGGAACAGCCTGGCTTACAACTGGGCAGGTTTACTTGGATGGCGCTGGGCTGACCCTCACGCTAGATACGGAGTGTGTGTGGGCACATGTGTGGACAGACACTGGTGTGTGTGGGGACGTGGACCAGCCTTCTCCCTGCTCTCAGAGAACACCCTGCCAGGAGAATGACGAGGGCCTGAAACCAAGGCTCTTCAGGAAGGGAAAAAAAGGGCGCACACCCAGGTGACAGTCACATTCTGGACCAGTAACCCAAGAGTGTTCCACCCCACACACGGCTTCTCCACAAGGCACATTTCCCTGGAGCTTCTAGAAGACTCCTCCCACATTCAAGTTTCACGTATGGCCCTTTATTGAGCCAGAGATATAAACTTCTCCGGGCACATTGTCTTTTGTGTGAGGGATGAGAACAGGAAGAGAGAGCAACGGCAGGGAACGGCCCCAGGGAAAGCCGGGATGAGAATCCAGGCCCACAAGCTCCCACAGCTGCCCACGGTGGAGGGCAGGGGAGGAGAACTAATGCCCAACAGTGTGCGATGAACCTAAGCCAACAAGCCAAGGGTAAGACATGCAAGCACCGGGCCCCGGCAGCCTCACTTGTGGGCTGGGTGACATGCAGGTCTCTGGGAAAACATTTCTGAAAAGGTGAAGGTACGGAGTCAATTCTACAGGTTTCTGATTTGTGTATATATATATATATATATTTATATATGTATACTCTATATACACTGTATATACACACTCTCTCTATATATAGAGAGAGATATTTTAAGTCCTCCATATTTTTACAAGCCCATCTCAGTTTCCAGATGCTACTCTGGTTTATCCATGATGGGAACAGGTATGGAAAATCTTTAAAATGTACAATGCTAGGACAACTAAGTGTGAATGAGAAATATCACCAGTGCTTCCTGATCTGACTCTTGCTTATATAGCGGCCATGTCCTGCCACTGTATAACACACACACACACACACACATACAAACACACACACGCACACACTCACACACTCCAGCACCAGAGATGCGTATTCATATGTACAGTTAGATGGCTCATTAGCATATTCATTCCACAGAAGACAAAGCTACCTCGGATGTAGTGCTCATGTTGGGCCAAGTTCTGACAGTACAAGCCGACTCCAGAGAAGATATTCCCCGGTTCTAAGGAAAAGCTCCAGTCTGTCCCATCAACTCCCTGGAGGATGCGAAGGAAATGGCCTCCAATGTAAGACTGCAGTCCTGGGGGAGCTGGGACATTCCCTGCTCAGCAGCCCCACTTCCCAGCCCACGGGCACGTCCTGCCCCTCATGGACAGACTCCTGGATGGGAGCGGGGCTCACTGCCCAGGACGGCAACTTGGAAGCGTCCACGAGTCTCCTGCTAAGTTCTGGACATCAGAGCGGTACAAGCCATGAGCTTGTGCTTAAGGTACCAGAGATCCAGACAGGAGGAAGGTGGCCTTCAGGGTTCTCTGTGCTCTGGGTGAACCCTCTTGCCCACAAGTGGCACATCACTGTGACTTCGCCAACCCTCCAGGTAGGGACACTTCCCTCCCCGCCGCCCCCCTCAAAAAAGCAGAGGAGCAGTGCATTTCCCAAAACCACTGTGGCAGCTTATTCTCCAAACACTTGCACACTGTCAAGCAAACAACACAGAACTCGATTAACAGAAAGACTGCAGAATTCCTTGTAAAAAATAATATGCTACCAGAAGAAATGGGATTGCGGAAAATCAGTGTTACATTCTACTCTACCTAACCAAGTGTACACCAATTTTGGTCTTAAATTCAAATATTAGGAGAGCCTCTAATAGGGAGAAAAGCCAGCCAGGATTACCCTCCAGAAACTGCACGTGGCATGCCTGGGACCTACTGCATCTATAACAGCAACTTCCCAGCAGAGAGCCACGGCCTAACGGCGAAAGAAACTGCTCCTATGTTTGGAGAGGCAAGAGTCATAAAGGAAGGGCCTCTCGTTTCTAGTCATTACCCCGATACCTCCAGGTCCGTAATTACAGGGGGAACCGTGCCCTGAACTGGCCTTCAGTTTGTTCCAAACTCAGTGCATGTAATTAGCGTTGATTAATATCCTGCATTTTGCATCAACAGAAACAGCAAATCCGGATGCTCCCCTAGTTCTGGTGCCTCGGGAAACCTCCCTGCTTGAATGGTCGGTCTTTATCAAGGGGACATGCTGAGAAAATGGGATCAAACGACGCGTTGGCACCCACCTTGGTCTCACTACTCAGAGGGAAGCAGCAACGCCTTTCATATCATCATCTTAATCCCTTGCATCAACTAATTAATACACAGAGAAGGCTTTTACTTGCACGTGAGCAATTATGGCAAGATCCTGGTCGGTGTCCAAATGGAGTCGCAATATAATTCATGAACAATGAAGCTCTGGGAGAGACAGCTTGTAAAGATGACTTTTAAAACGAAAAAGCATTGGCGGGGGGGGGGGCGGGAAGCAGGCTTTAAATGACTGCATTAATAGAAGGAAGACAGGGCAGAAAATAACCATCAACTTTCCAAAAAAATTCAATTTTAGAACCATATTTTACACATGACTGGCTTAAACAGGCCCATTTATGTGAACAAAATAAGAACCAATGGATTCCAGAGAGTTTCGATTCTGCATCCTAAAATAGCAGAAATGCCACACTTACTGCCAAGGGGCCTGAAGACAAAGAAAGTTGATGCTGTTCAACAAATGGCTTTTGCAACAGGCAAACCAAAACAAACTCACTCCACCAGGCAGCTTTCTAAAATCCGGCCAGGAACTGCACCCTGACTTCATACTCCTGGGAAGGGGGTACTTGTTGTACCAGGGCAGCTAAGTGAAGACCAATCCAAGAGTAAGGAGCCCAGGGCCACAAGGGTCTGGAGGACAGGGAGGAGGGAGGACCAGACACCTGTCCGAGTGGGCACCAATGGGAATCATCCCAGTGGGAGCTTGTGGGGCACAGGGCCTGAGCAACTGTTACCTGCTCTGAGAAGCACGACCGTGCCTGCAGAAGGCATGGGTGTGTGCCTTGAACGTGTCCCAGGAAGGTGACAGCCCAGGAAGAGCCAAGCCCAGCCCAGTGAACCATGCCCTCTCTCCTCCCGACCCTCCCCCACCCCGTCTAGGTTTGGGGAGGCACAGCTCTTGCCCCGTCACCGCCTTCTTGCTAATCTCTGCATCCGAAGCTGTTTAGAAACTACCAAAGGTCGTCTTTTTTATGCTCCTAAAGAAAAAAATGCTAACCGCAGAAGTGCCAGCTCTCTGATTTAATCTAACACTGTACCAAACCGCCCTGGGACCCAGATGCCACCGGCCTGTCCGCGAGGCTAAGACTGAGCAGTTGGCAGAGCCGGGATCCTCCAGGCCCAGCTTTCTCACCTTCCTGGCAGCAGCGGCCAAAGGGCTGTCACCCTGACTCTGAAAACAAAGCCTGCTCGGCATTATGAAACAAGTCCTCTCCCCCCACCCGCCTCGTGAGGAGACATTCCTTCGCTGCGAGGTCATGTAAAACACCTAAAAGCTCAGCCGGAACGCGTCCTGGCCTGTTCCCTGCAGGTGACTCTGCCCTTCCACTTGACCTGAGGGGTTCAGAGGGAGGGGAAAGAAAAACAGCCCTGCGGTTCTGAGGCCGAGGTGGCCAGGCTGCAGGCCCGGGACACACAAGTCCTCAGTGAACAACACAAAGGAGCTCAACGCAGTCCAGCAAGGACACAGCAACCCGCAGGTGCAGGCCGGCGCCTGGGAGGGCAAGAGGGAAGTCTTCTGGGCTGCAAGCTGGAGCCAAATTGAAGAGCAGCCTGGCGGGGGACGCATCGGGAGCTGCTCTGGGCAACCGTGAAACCTGTTCTCATCTGGCAAGGGCACCCCCTGCTGGCTGCAGCGCTGAACTCCGCCACTTGGTCCAGCTCCAGGCAGCCCACGGGTCCCCGGACAAGGCCAGCCAGGAGGGAGGAAGAAGGCGACAGCGGGTTGGGGTGCAGCATCCCCTATTCGCGTGGGCGCGCGCGCACACACACACAGAGACGCACGCACGCACACACGCAGACGCACAGGGTGCAGACCCTGCACTGGCAGCCCCAAACCATCATCCTGATGCAGGCACGGCTCTCTGAAGTCGGCCAAATTCCAAGCTGGCTGAAAAGAATGAGTATGAAGTGCATGGCTGCTTTTCAAGTTGAGGAGTTCACAGCACTGGGGTAGAAAAGGAACGAGTGTCGAAAAGGGAACCCGCCATAGAAGATTCTTAACCAAGTCACACATTCACATACCCCGTGTGCCTGACCACTGGAAAAAAATGTTGCCCATCTTTTGACAAGGTTTGCCATGGTACTGTTAATAACACTTAACTCCTCAGCCCACGACACGGGAGCATGGGACTGTAACGGACTCAAACATCAGGACCAAGTTTACGGCCATCAAAATAGAAGAATAAAGTCAGTTATGTGTTTCCCCTGAATTCTTCCGTATATGATACTCTGACACGTGGAGCCATTTTCCTGTTCCTCACCACATTTTCATTCCCATTCCTTTCACTCCATTCTTTTTCATTTATTTTGTTTCGGAGTGCGTGTAAAATCATGCTGGGATATCGGGAATATCGGCCCACTGTCCATGCCTCCAGCAGGAAACCCATGGAACACTGGCTCATGTGGGAATGCATGCTCAACATCACCAACATAAAAAACATGCACTTAAGGGAGTCCCCCCCAAACTTGTGGGGGGCACCATCCGCCAGGACAATCAGAAAGAAGCCAGTCTGGCAAGGCGCAGTGGCCGTCTCCCCCACTAGAGCACCGTGAGCTCACACTGCTCCACGAGGTCACAGCTGAAGCTGAACCTGGCTTCTCCCTGGGACCCCTGGCTCCTGTCTGTTCCCAGCTCCCAACTTCAAACGCAGAGGACACCACCGACGGCAACGCTTCTAGGCGTGAGCAGAGAAACATAATGGGCAGAACAAACACACTCCGTCTCCTTTGGGTCACTGGGTCTGGTTTTCATTTTCTGGTTTGCAGACAAAACCAACATGGGGGTGGAGGGGGTAGAGGAGTGGAGTTGGAGGGAAGTACCAGAGGAATACAGACCCCAAGGGCAAAGGCTCTCAGTGCAAAACTGCAGAAGAATTTTCCAAATCTGGCCATCCCGGTGCTCGGTCTTCATACACACCATTCGCTGTGTTCGAGGTTTTCAGCTTGCATTTTTTCATGTTCCTAAGGTAGCCAACAGACTTTCCAGGTAAAACTGGAGGTCTGTGGTCATTCTTGCAGTTATTTATTTATTTACTTTGTGTTGTTGAAGGAACAGTCACTGAATGTTAGCCCTGTTTTTTGCCAAGATATCTCCTGTGGACAGTCTATAATACAACAGTGGCTTTTATTCATCGCCTCTTTCAGCTCGCACCCCAGACACCTATCCCCGGGGATAACATGATTATTTGGGTTCCCATGCTGTGGTTTACAGCGTTCAACCTTTTCCTATCAAAAGGTCTGAGAGCGAGTGCATGGCTCTACTTGTATTTTTAGGAGGTGGAAAGCAGAATAGCTTTAGAATGTACAGAATCAATCTGCACCAGTTTTAACAAAATAACACCTGCTTTGAATAGACCTGTCAGGACATTTACAGTCTGTTTGGTCCTGAGTGCACAGAAGGGCAGAGGTTTCCATAACCAAAAAAAAAAAAAGTCAGGGATTTTTGTTTTTTCCCCTCTCTAGCAGCAACAGCTTCGTAACACTTGGGGTGATCTCAGCTATTCCATTATATCCCAAAGCACCCAAATGCACAGCTATCTTTATACTTGCTATACACATGCACAAAATCATCTGTAAGAAAAAGAGGCTCTTCAGTTCACCCCCGTTTCTCTTTTCAGAAGTACGAAAGCTATCAGGCAACTTTCCTAATGAATGTAAGACATCCGCAAATCTTCATCAACAAACAGAGGGGCGAGAGCTGTCTGCAAGAATTCCTGCAGGTTCTTCCTCAAGGCTTCCAGAATCACCACTGGGCAAGCAGTGTGAGAGTTTACAGAGATGTCCTTTACGAACCCAACTCCTTGTTTGGGATACTCAGTGGCTTTCTACCCCTCGGGGGAAAAAAAAATCAACAAATAAGCTCGGAGTGATATCCTCTTAGATTAAACTCAATATGCCATTAATATGAAAAGAATTTGACAGTTTACATAAGGGATGTGACCTGGTGCCAACAACCTCTGGCTCCTCCATTCTCCAGATGGGAGCAGATTAGTAGGCAGCCTTTATTCCCCTAAGAAGATTTTTGTTCCCCCCATGGAAAAACTATAAAGGCCAATTCTGTTCCAAACTTCAAGTCTCCTACACAAATGTCTACTCGATTCTAGGCCTTAACTAATGCCTATTAAAAGAAACCCTTGGGCTTGAAGGCCTGGAAAGGGGGCAGAAAAAGAATAAGGCCAACTTAACTCTAATGCCTGCCTTTAAGAGATCTATTGACAAAGCAGTGGGGAGACTTCGAACCAATGTTAACTTCAAGAAAAAGGCTGGTGAGATTCAATTGTGGATGTGAAGGCTTGCTGGAGTTTGATCTTGACGGGGCTTAAGATAAGCAAGATAAAAACCTAAGCCTACTTACATATTAAAAAATGCAGTTGCGCTAAATTCATGACATGCCACCGTTCTCAATTCGATTTATGCCCATCATCGCCAGTGATGGTGAAGGACAGCCCTGTCGAACATGGGAAAGAAAGAAACCACAGCCGAGGGCCTTACTCCACTCTGCTGGTGCTAACATGAAAAATCATCTCCCGACAACACACAAGGTGCTCTCACGTCAGATTCCTCAGATGTTCATGCAGAAGAAAAAAAAAAAAAATCAAAGCATTTTTTCCTCTGGTCCTGTTCTAGAGGTATAAATATAACAAGTAGTTAATGAAAGAGAATCCAGAGATGACAAACAACCTTTGGCACGTAAGAACTTCTTCTAGCATCTAAGAAAGTGAGCTCTGAATAATCAGGAAAACAGTGTTCTACTTCACAAGTAGGTGAACCCTGATAAACCTTGGAAATATATTCCACTTCGCTGAAGATCCAAAAAGCGAAGTACACATCTTCCCAAACTGTCTGGCTTGCTTCATAGCAGCTGATGCACAAA
The DNA here is from genome assembly GCF_017591425.1 of Ochotona curzoniae. NCBI lineage: Eukaryota > Metazoa > Chordata > Mammalia > Lagomorpha > Ochotonidae > Ochotona > Ochotona curzoniae. Next base: position 16,361,512 of record NW_024466307.1, read on the forward strand.
CCACTCATACCCGAACCGAAAAAGGAGCCTAACTGAAGGGAACACGCTCCCTTCTGGGAATCCTTCGCGTGTGCTCACTGCTTTTGAACCCAATCGGTTCATAAACCATGTCGGAGCTACTCTGGGGGTAGGTTTCCATATTTCTATTATCATTTCCACCAACTGATAAAAATGCCCGACTCTGGCTGCCTCCTTTTGCCCAGGTTGGAGTCATGGTCGCAGAGTTCCTGCACTGTTCAACGACCTGCCACGGAGCCAGCAGACGGAAGGACAAGTGACACACAGCAGAGGTCCCACCTTTGCACTGTCTGTACCCCTCTGGTAAAACCGGAGGAACAAAATTCAAGATTCCAGTAAAGAGTCATGACAGCAGGAAGAGGTGGAAATGCGGGGAGAAAAAAAACAGGTTCCGTATGGAGCAGTCTACCCATTTAGCATGACCTATTTTTACCAGTTTCCCAAATCATTTAGTTAGAAGGACATCAGCATTTGCCAATAGCAAATATACTTAGAGATCCTCAGTAAGAAAAACTTTTCACAGAAATCTTAAAAGACAATACAAAGAAAGGCAGGATTTCTTCAAATTTTTTTTTCCCCTACAAACTGCTTCATTTCTTACAGGAGAAAATGCCTGGGAAACAGGAGCTGTTACAATGGTCTCAATCCAAGGCGGCCGGGCATGCTCAGAGGACTCAACAAAACAGAAAGCCTAGCTCTGAACTTGGCAAATCAGGTGGTTCTGAACGGATGTTGCCTATTCTTCCACTCTCCCTGCAAACTCCCTCCTCTGTCTTCATTATCATCCGCCTTGTAAGTGACAGAAGTTAGATCCAATCCAGGGACTCTTTCCCCCAAGCCAATGGCTGGGGCTGTACCTGCAATCAGATAGCAAGTTAAGGAAACGGCTTAAAGAAATGAGCTAATGACATGATTGCACACAACCAGATTATCTCTGATGGCCACAAAGAATGCTATTAGGGGGCCCCATGTTTTCAACTGATCACTTTTCCAGCCTGTTACAGAAAGGTTAATCTGCAGCCTTATTCACAAAATCAATTTTGAAACATGCCACATACAAAAGAATGACATTAGAAAATCCATCATCAGGCATTGCACGAGCGTTTCTTTCAATTGTCTTAGACAAGGTTAGTTCAGATCTTCGTTGACCCATACATTTTGCCCCCTGAAAATAAGGGCTGCATATGTGGCTTTCTCAGCTCATACTCTGCCCCGCATACTCCGTGCTGTGCCAAGAGACAAACCCCCAGCATAGGGCTGTTTATCGGGATTTGTGCAAAGCCACTCACCGCCCCCCCACAAGTAAGCATGAGCAAAATGTGCAGAGACGTTTGTCTGCCTGTGTTTTATGGCCGCAACTACCAAGCCTTCTTCCTTTAGAATCCCAGGAGGACGAATGCTGAGGTTGTATAACACTAAGGTGTGATGAAATCCTCCATCTACTCCAAGTTCTGACAGTTACACAGGTGCACGGCGCCAACTCCCCCCCCCCCCCCCCCCAGCGGGAGAAGGGGAACATTCCAGGGCTATCTCCTGTCCCAAACATCGGTGTCTGTTACAACCTGCCCCGCCGAGCTCAGCCTGCCCCGAGTTGAACATCTCTCGCTCACTCGCAGTTGCGAAAGATTTCGTGGCCAAGTGCACCCATTTTTCACCCCTGGGCTGGCAGCAGATCAGATCGGATTGTGCAATGGAAATCAGAGTACCTTTCACCTGCAAAATGACTAACAGAAATGCCAATACAGATTTCTTGTGGGCCCCGAGGGAGTTCGCAGAGGCGAGGCTCACTCAGGCCACCTGGTCATTCTGAAAGGAGCTGACTGTGAATGTAAAACACAAACCTTGCTTGAGAAAGCAGCCTGGGAAAACGGGAAGGAGGCGCTTCCCAGATGAAGTCAGTTTCCCGGCTGGGCTGTTGTGTCTATGCACAACGTGTCATGGTTTCTACGAAATCTCAGTATCAGATACTACCGCGGGCCAAACCCAGGGAAGCACTGCGTGCCCCTTTTGTACAGAGAAAACCCAGGGAAGGCCCGGCCCTCAGGGTCACCTCCAAAAGGCATCCGGGATCTGGAGGAAATTTAAAAATGGCCCACTCCAGCAGGATTACATGCAAGCCCCACTTATCTGAGCTAGAATTAGACCAAATGTCAGTAGCAGTGAATGGACAGGCTCACCCCTTCGTGTTTTGGGAAGAGCTCGTCTTAGTGTTTTGCTGACATTTTCAGTATAAAAGGGTCTTATTGTACACTCGGGACCCCCAAAGGGCCTGCTGCTAGAGAACTTTGAAAGGAGAGATTAGCACAGGCGCCTCAGCGTTGGATTCCACCTTTCAATCACGTTAGACACAGAGCTTTAGCCACTTTTTCGCTTAAAGTCATGCATGTGGTCAAAAGTTTAATTATATCACCGATTGCATCAGCAAGCATATTGTCTGCCATCCACAGGGGGGTGAGACCTTTGGCGGAGAACTGGGGTTCCACCGAGGCCGAGGAAGCTTTCCTGAAATCCCGGGCTATGCCTGACACTTGCTATTTTTTTCCTCAACTGATCAAAGAACAGAGCGTCGATCCTGATGAGATTATAATAGATTTGCACTCAACGGTCTTAACTTTTGGTAAGGTCCCTGCTCTTTCTCCAAACAGCTGAATTTTTTTTTAATAGATTGACTTTAAGCATCGTCCAAAAGGTCCCCATTCACATCCTGGGATCAGTCATTCCTCCATTCAGTTCCCAGGAATTTATGAAATGCTTAGGTATTGAGGAGATGCATAAAAAAGCACCTCTCTTTAGAGAAAATCTGCAATCTATGCCAGGCAAGAGACCAAGCAATTAAACTAGTTACGAGGGCAGCAAATTGGCTATGCATGTCGACCAGGTCAACAGCCACGAAGGTTGAGGTAACCATGAGGGCTGCAATCCCAAAGCCGAGAAATGCCAACTGTAACCAGGTTTTGGTTGTGGGGGTCAGGGGTATAAGCAAGGAGAAGCTGGCCTGGACATCAGACTGTGACCCCAGGGAGGACAGAGGAGGCTGCAGGGGACCTAAACCAGTTCCTCGCTCTAACCAGTAACAAGGATAAAAACAGAGAAACTATACACGAATATGAGCAGTCTGAAAGGCGGTTCATACATGCCAAAGAATATTAGGAAAATAAATGACACGGGGCATAAGTCAGACCACTGAGACGAGAGCCACCCCTAGGAGGACATGATGGTAAGCTCACCCCTACAGTTCTGTCTCCCCAAATACACGTGCACACACTTGTGGACATTTGCCCAGGAGAGTTCCCTCAGTATAAAGGATGCAATGGCAACAGCATTCCCAAAAGGACCCTACCCCGAGATTTAGACTGAGTCTACCAGCAATGATGCAGGCCAACTTACATGACGGCACTGCCAGAAGTTCAAGGAAGGGCAGGCATTCAGTTAAGCCGTGACACTGCCTGCAGCTCTCACAGGGCACCTGCCTACGGCTCCTGGCTCCGGTTCCTGACTCCCACTGACTGGCTTTCTGCCAATAACACGGGAGCTCTTGCATTTGGCCTGGCCTAGACCCAGGCACTGTGGGCATTTGGGGTATGAACTAGTGGATGTGAGCTATCTTTCTACCCAGTTCTCTCAAAATCACAAGAAAACCATGAGCCAAGTCTGGCTGTGACATGTACCTTTCTAGGAGCACAGGAGAAAGACTATTTCATTCTCTTTTTAAAGGCTAATCGGGCGCATGAAGGGGTCTGCCATACCCTGAGTCTCCAATCAGGCCTTCTGCCCCCTCCTGCCTGTGTACCGGGACCATGAACTTGACCCACTCTCGCTCTTCTTTCCCAAAACTCTGGAGGCTCAGAGAACACTGCCCCTATGTTACATAGGTGGGCATGGTGGTGCAAACAACTTACATAACCAGGATGCGGAGGCACCAGCTTGGATGGTAGACACAAACACAGTGGGTCAGAATTCTGCCTACTGTGTAACTGACTGGCATGGAACTAGGCACACCTTTCCGGGATGGGCAGAAGCCAGCAGAGTCAGAACAAGCAGCAGCTTCTACCACAACCATCATTGCCAACCAGGATGAAACAGCTGGTGGCATACAGCCACGCAACCCGCACAGCAGGGCAGGTCTCTCTCCTTCAAGCCACAGCACTGTCCCTCAGAGCTGGGCAAGAGGCTCCATGGACCCCAAGGCTGTGTGATCCAGTCTTTTGAACCAAACCCCTCTCTGCAGGACAGAAAACACCCAAAAGCCATAGTGGCAAGCTGCAAGGTCCTATTCTCTGTGTCTCTCACTACAGAAATCAGCCTTGCCTTTTGGTAAGTTCAGTTCAAGCTGACACAAGTGCATACATAGTTAACAATTGCCATCTACTATATGGGGTGTGCCCTCAATTCACTCCCAGCTGACTTGCCCTGCTTCCCACCTTAACCAGTGGAGAATCTCACCTGGGACTTCTGACCTTCATTTATTAGTCGATTAAACCCCGGTTGCTTATAATATTTTAAAATCATACATGGGTACTTAAAATGCCCATAAAAATAGAATTAAAAGAGTGGTGTAAACAACTTAGGAAAGCTATGCCTATTGCTTTCACAGTATGTATTTTGTGAAGACTGCTTTCACACATGGAATTCAAAACTTTCTACACTGAATTCACCTGCCTTTTAATTCCATGTTCCACAAACTTTTCCAAGCATCCTTGTGTCAGCAAGAAGTGTTTAATGAACTACAAGTCAGCATATTTCGAATATAAAGTCTTCACCCATCCATCTCTTAACGGCCCCTCCACTCGTAGACATACGAAGCTGATTTGTATCTGCTTCTGCTGAGGATTTTTACGATAATTCAGCCCTTCAGAAAGGTGTATTAGTGGACTCCATAATCACACTTCTAAAGGTACTTGACAGGTCGATACAACGGCACAGAAATTACAATTTAAAAAGCTCTTTTCAGTTAGCGACTGTTATGGCAATTGAAGACACTTAATACTAAAAGTTACAGCTCTGACAAGACCTCATGATCACAGGGAAGAATGTTCCATTTACAGACAATTCTGGGAACACAGTGGATTCTATGCCCGAGTTTTAAAATGAGGGACACACGCATAAGAACAACAGCCGGTATTTTCAGAAGCAATTCTCCAGCTCCGTATGTTTGCCTTGCCGGGTTTGGGAGTGGGGACCTCCCTGCTCTGGTGTGCACTTACCATAACGGCAAGTTAGGACAGCAAGTGGGAGATGTGGTCCATGCCTCATCTGAATCTGAAAGTTAACGTATGCTCCCCCAAAATAAACTCCAGGAATTTTCTGAACTCAGCACCAAGCAGGGACACGGAGAATAATTTTTCCTGTGCAGGAGAATCTTTCAAGATGTGTGCATGTATACAAGACCTCTCCCAGGATTGCGACCAGGCATTATTAAGGGCAGCCCACATCAGCCTGCGAACAGCATCAGAGGACAGCCTGCATCACTCAAGCCTGGGCCCCTCCCCTCCGCCCAAAACTGCAGTCCTAACTTCCAGAAACATCGCGTTTTTCTACCTCACCACAAACTAATGTCAGCTAAGCTACTTCACACATTCAGTAACAAAAGTGACTCCAGGAACAATTCCATCTACCTGGAGCCCCACTTGCAAGCATTTCACTCCCCAGGGTAGGATCCTGAGAGATTTTTCATTACTGTGTTCGCTTCCCCCGAGACGCACGGAGAAATAACAAAGACCAACAGAGACACACATGACGCCTGCAGGGACGCAGCGGACAAAAGCAGACAAAAAAAAAAATTCCACTAGTCCAGAGCACCTTGAAGATGGCAACAAGTTGTAGGTCATGGTGACAGACGCTTTAGTTGCAACGAGAAGTGTTTGCAATCAGCTGCAAAGCCATCTACATTCCTAACCCAGGGCTGCAAGAGCCTCCGCAGCCAGGCTCCAGGCTGGGATTGAATTTCCCCCAGACAGCTCCGCAGTACAGATCATAACAGTTGCCACATTCAGCTTTCATATGCTGTAACACCCTGTGATTTAGACTCAGGTTCCACCTGTCCAGCTGCCTGCCTCAGCGTGGCAATGGGGAGCCCAGGCTGCAGTGAAGGTCCTCCTGCCACACCAACGATCCCTGGGTAGCTTCACAGACAGAGGCACTCCTCCGGGGCCTCTGGAGAAGCACCGCCCCCGACAACATGTCAGCAGCCAAAACGAAACTCTGGGCTCCACAGTCAGAAAGCCGGTGCTGTGCATCGCCTCCCCCACCCCCCCAAGGACCGCATCGGCTGAGGTCGCTGCCAAAAGGCAAAGGAGAGTCAGAGCCCACAAAGCCTATCCCGGTCACGCAAGGAAGAGGGGACCTGCTCTCTGTACATTGCTGGACAACTCCCAGGCAGGCATCTAAAAGTCTCCCTCTGTGGATAGGGAAACAAATGAAGAAGATGAGTGTAAATGGTGACAGATGCTGCAGTGGCTAGCCACACAGTTCAGGGTGCCCACATCCCGTTATCATGGCATCGCCAGTGGAGACCGAGCTCCAGCTTCCTGCCCCTGGGCTCCCTTCTGGCAGCAGCTGATGGCTCCTCAGTTCCTGCCACCAACATGGGAGACCCCAATTGGGTTCCCGGCTCCTGGCTACGGCCCGACCCAGTCCCTGCTGGGGTGGGCACTGAGAGAGTAAGGCAGCAGATGCGTGCTTACGTGTCTGTCAACCTTTGCTCTCTCCCTTTGAAACAAATTAATAAGAATAATAAACAGAAGACCTTTACAAAGATGAGTTGCTAAGTAGCTCCAGCAGGATGATAACATATTACCTACGGCCCCCACCCCACCATCCTTGCCACCCTAGGATGTGCAACAGTCAGGGATGAAGTGATCAAACCAGCCATGGAAATCCTAAACATACGCGGCAGGAACCCTGATCCTTGAGCCCTCACTGCCGGCTAACCGAGCCGGCTTGAGCAGGAAGCTGCAGTGAGGAGGCTGAGCGAGAAGGAGAACGCTGGTGCTCAGATCCAGGACATGGGCTTCCCAACCACCTGGCCAAACGCCGGCTCTGGATTCTGAAATTCTAGGCACCAAAAGAAAAGTTATCTCCTCACTGAACCATCAGAAAGGACAGGCATTGCCACCCCGGCTCCCACATGGACACTCTGTGGTCATCTGGCATTCAGTTCCACCTAAGGAGCCACTGTAAGAGACATGACAGAACAAAGCAGCATGGTCCCATCGTATGTGGCACCGCGGTGACACTCAAGAAATCTCAGATTTGGGGCACTCTGCACTCCCGAGGTTCAGGTTTTTAGGTACGCTCACTCTGTGCTCATATTCATGAACCTTTCAACACATTCACGTTGGAAATTAACTTCAGTCAGGACCAAGATGATGTTTCGTTCACTTCATCAAGTATAAGCCAGAACATGACAAATAGTAAATGATTTGGTGTTTAGAGACCAGAACATGGGCCTGCTGAAAATTACAAAGATGTGTAAATTCTCTGTTTTCTTCTCAGTTTAAGAAACTAAGTAAAAATGTCCAGTCCAGGTTGACAGAGGAGATTTCTATGTTGTTAGAGAACGAGGTGTATAATTTTTTGGGAGCATAAAAGCAATTCCTCTTTTACTCTTTCAATCGTATTTGTTCACACTGATTATTCTGAAATGTTAACTTTTATATTTTTTACCCAGCCCTTTCTCCCCAGACGTAACGGAGTTAAAGCGAAACTGAACCACTGCGTCTAGGGGACCTAGGAAGATCACGTACAAAAGCATTAAACCAAAAACACTGGCGCGCAGTCTCTGCTTAGCTCTTTCTGCTTCCCTCCCCTGGCAGACTCCGAGCTGACTGATGTGAGCAAGCCCACATTCCATCTCAAAGAGCAGATGAATGGAAGATTAGCTTCTTGAGGAAACAGCTGTAAATAACTATAATCTAGTTAGTAGGATTCCTTTATGGCTTGAAAGGTTATAACAACAGGAGCCTGAAATTTCCCTGATCAAAAACTTTAATTCCCTCCTAGAGGGAAACAACAGGATATCTTCTAAAGTTCAAAAGCAAGGTCATGTGAGTAACACTTATATATATGAACCAGTAATAAAGAACTAGGATCAAGAATTTTAATCCCATAAAATTTAGGTACACAAAGATCCAAGAGTCTCATAACTAAATATTTTCCAAGAAAGAAGGGAGAGCAAAAGTAGCTTAATGTCTAATAATGTCCTGCACGCTGAGTCTGCCCCTCCTTCCTAAAAAAATACAGGCACCTTAGAGAAAGCCCAGACAGATCTGCTGACTAGATTCAAAACAGCTCACAAAGAAGCAGGGACAACTTATTCAAACCCCAATTTTATATACTGAAGTAACTTTAAAAAGAAAATATGAACGGGTCAGCTATTCACAGAACCTGAGAATCTGGATATCAAAATATTAATTACACACTTGAAAGCAGAACTTTGGCCAATGTGAACAGGCTTCTTCAAGACAAATGCCACTGAATGACGACAAGTTTTTAAGGAATTCGTTCATTCATTTGAACGGCAGAGTTGCAAAGATGGAGGGGAAGATGTCTGACACCCACTGCTTCACTCCTCAAATGGCCACAACGGCCAGGCCGAAGACAGCAGCCCGGAACTCCGTCAGGCTCAAGACCGCCCACACGGCTGACGGGGTCCAAGCACTTACATCATCTGCTGCTGCTTTCCCAGGTACACTGGCAGGGAACTAGGTCAGAAGCAAAGCAGCACGGATTCAACCCGGCACTCATACATGCCAATGGCATTGGAAGGCGATTAACTCACTGGTGCCATGATGCTATCCCTTGAATGACAATTTTGATGGTAAGAACAGAGAGGGCGGACCCAGCATGATAGCCTAGCGGCTAAAGTCCTCGCCTTGAACATACCAGGATCCCATGTGGGCATAGGTTCTAATCCCGGTGGCCCCGCTTCCCATCCAGCTCCCTGCTTATGGCCTGGAAAAGCAGCTGAGGATGGCCTAAAGCCTTGGGACCCTGCCTGCACCCATGTGGGAGACCAGGAAAAAGCTCCTGGCTCATAGCTTTGGACTGGCTTAGCTCCATTTTGTGGTGGCCGCTTGGGGAGTGAACCATCAGATGGAAGATCTTCCTCTCTGTCTCTTCTCCTCTCTGTATATCTGCCTTCCCAATAAAAAAAATATATAAATCTTAAAAAAAGAAAGACAAGAACAGAGAGGGCATGCTAGGAACCAGGCCATCCTGTAGGTGCACCTGCATGATTCATTCTGACTGGAGAGCCATGGGGGGACTGCAGACACAATGCCGAGGAAGGGACAACAGCACCATCAGAAAAATCACATTTTGTAACTTCAGAAGACAGACAGCTATTTCTAACATGCACTTTACCAGGAAGCAAACAGCTGCCATTCAGTGGCAGGGAGCATGTTCTTTACTTTGTCTTTCAGTGAGGCACAGATACACCGAGAGTTTTGATCCTTTTGATCACAATCCTAGCAGAGACCCACAGCAAATTAGACAGAATTGAGGCAGGTCAAATAGGGTTTGGGTCTCCAGCACATTGCGAAGACATGAGGACGGGCCTCACTCCTATCTCTTGGTTCCAGAAGAGGCCGCTGTGGATCCAGGCACCCTGAGAGTCCTTGGGGGTGTACACATCTCTAGGGGAAGCCCACATATACTCCATTCCAACCATCCTAATTAGCTCCCGGGGACCCCAGGGGGTCTAGGCTGCTCTGGGAATACAGGGACTCTCCCCACAGAACCAATCAGAATCCTCTCAGGAAATCTGCCAAACAGACCTTGGTGCTTAAGAGACCAAGCAGTCCGGCAAGAAGCCAAGGACACAGCTTGAGGGACCCTCTGATGTAGTCTCAGCCTTCCGTGGTGACTGGACCCAGAAGTGGCCAGATCTGCCTCACCCTGGGATGTCCAACTCCAAGGGAGTTGTGCTCTATGGCCATGAACTCCATCCTGATGCTTTCATAATAAAATTGGCATCCTAAAGCAGCCCATTCAGAAAAATGAATACAGCCAGGGCACAGCCCAAGGGGCAGCTGCCACACTGTCTCTGAAATTCCATCTATTCTCTACATTTACTTTGTCCGCTCAGGTGACCTTTAAACTCAGGAACTGGATGCTTCTATTGCAAACTTTAGTAGGATTTTTCCTTACCTTCTGAATAGTGCCAATCTTTCTGTTCTTGTGTACAACTCAACCATTAATACACTTATTGGGTACCAATAATGTCTCCAATTTGCTTTCCTTCCCAAGTGACAGCATTTACTTGTTAAGAGTTACTGCTGACAGGGCCCGGCACAGTACCCTAGTGGTTAAATCCTTGCCTTGCATCTGCCAGGATCCCATATGGGCACTGTTGTTTCATGTCCTGGCTGCTCCACTTCCCATCCAGCTCCCTGCTTGTGGCCTTGGGACTCTGCACCTGTGTGGAAGACCCGGAAGAAGCTCCTCGCTCCTGGGTTCAGCTCCGGCAATTGCAGCCACTTGGAGAGTGAGCCAGTGTCTTTCTGTATCTCCTCTCTGTATATCTGCCATTCCAATTTAAATACATATATTTAAAATAAAGTCACTACTGACAAATAGTTTGCTATCCATATTCATAGATGCTCGTTAGGGGACCTTGTGTGGATTTCCTGGAGTTTCATAGCTTTTTAGTAAGTATTTGTGGGATAAGTGAATGGCTGAACCAAGTTGCTGCTGGCGTATCCTGAGGCTGCACAGGAAGAATGTCTGAAGAGGACGGACCCTTTGTAGGCCTTTGTGACCTTGAGGCTGGAGGAGCAGCAGTGATGGTGGAGAAGTGTGCATTCCAACGCAGGGCTCGGGTCGAGAGGGAGAGGCAGAGGCAGGTCAGAGCTGGCTAGTCCCTGCTCAAGAGGAACAGTCAACTGCTGGGATTCTGTCATCGGCTGGGATCATGACAATACATGAGCAGTTCCAGGTGCTACAAAAGGAAGGGAAAACTCCCTCACCCTCTACCGCGGGCATCCATCCCTCCCTCGTGCCCCTCCAGGATCCAAGAAAACTGGTTTCAGGCAGTATCCCAGGCAGGAGGCAGTGAGGGCAATTTTCTGCCTCTCTTTTCATATAGTAAGAGCTTCTGAGTGTAGATTCTAGGTGTACTTATCATGTGAGGAAACCAAAAAGCCTCTCAAGGCATGGCCTCGGCCGCCTCATGCCTGTGGTGCCTCAAGGTCAGAAAGGGCTGAGTTTCCCACCATGACCAGGAGTAGCAAGAGCCAGTTTATCATGTGCTGGGTATGTGGAGAGAGAGAGAAAAAAAAAAATGGTTCTGAAGGAGGAGAATGAGAGTGCAGGCATAACGCTGGTAAGCTCCCACTGACATCAGACTACATACAGAAAGGGGAAAGGCTGGGAACAGCACCCATTTCGTAGCTGAGAAGTGCAAATTACAACAAGAAAGTTTTCATAAAGAACCTGGGATGAGTCCAACAGTGAAGCCAGACATGACACCAGCGATCCAAGACAGGTGAATGGAAATATAAACCACTGGGAGAGAGGAGGGGACTTTATTGAATTAGTGACTCCTGTTAAAACAAGTCAATCCCCAAATATGGAAAAGATAATTCTCTTTCCAGGAGAGAAGTTGAGACAGTGCCATCACAGAAATTAGCTCTGACTGTTGCAGAACTGTGGTTAGAAGTTAAGTTACATAAGAACATCTGGATGGTGATAAATCAGTGGAAGATATTATATGGTACAAAATGAAATTACATTTTGGGGACAGTTTAGTTCACTTGTATGTTTAATGCTTTGGATAGCACGGTGAATAAAACTGCTGAAATGAAGAAGTCTGCAAAGCAGATCACTCACAGAGAAAAATCAGCCTGACATCAAAATCCCCATCACACTGAGGCTGGGGTGGGAGCAGCTTGTCTTAATGTGACTTCTCATCCCACCAGCCTGAAAGATTGTGTGTTTACAATGTTCCCTTTTGTTTCGGTATTCTTTGCGTGACTCATGGGCTTGCTCAAATTCAGGTAATTTTGTTTTATGCAATCATGCTCAATTAAGAATAGAGCCTGCCTAAATAAAATTCACTACATAAAGATCCGCAATTATGGAAATAATTGCCCACAGTCATGGTTTTTTAAAGGCATCTCAAATCTAGAAATCAGGAGAAGCAACGTGGCTTTTTCCATAAAAGAAAAAAAAAGACAAAAGATGGTAAACAAACATATCTCCAGCCATAATGAGGGCTACTGAGTAAACAACCAGAATAGCTGACCTCACAGGTCTACCTTTAGGAAGTCCAGCTAAGCATGGTAGAACAAGAAAAGAATGCAGTGCCAGGAACACAGAAGGAATGTACAGGGCACACTGCTTCCCCGGGCATCTGGACCCGAGAGAATGCCCAAACTTTGTACCTTGCATTTCAGGCATCCCCAGAATGCTTTTATTTGATAGTGGCTTTTATTACCCTTCTACCCAAAATTATTATCCATTAATGTGTGCATTTAAAACTCAAGGAGTGGCTTAAATGTGCTTTTCAATTTTATGATACAAGTCACAGAGAAAACAGTTCCACTGATCTTGCAATTTTAGAAACGCACCTACCTTAAAGGAACACATTTCCTCTACAAAACGAAGGCTCTCTGTTTGGTAAGAAAGAAAGAAGTGCCCTTAAAAGTGGGTTACCTTAGGGAAGAGTCTGGGTTAAAAAATCAAGGGTCATTTTGTCATTAGAGGTCTTTTTTTTTTTTTTTCTAGAACACAAGCCACTACCAGGGCCTCATCAAAGATATCCGCCCACTTTACTTCTAGAAGACAATTCTGCTTTTCAGAGAGGATTAGGGGTACTTTATGGGAACACGGAAAGACCCACTAGATCTCTTCCTCTATGAATCCGTGTAGACCAAGTACACTCAGGGGTTGCACTGTTTTTCACGTATATCCCAGGACAATGCAGAAAGCCAAGAAAAAAAAATTCACAAAAGTAGATGCCCTTCCCCCATCCCGGACTCGTCACCTTCTTCTTTTGATGGAAAATTAGGGGAGTAGTAAAAGTGGAAGCCTCTTAGCCTCCAAAGAAACCTGAAAGTTATTTCCGGACTCTCAGAAGGCTTCTTGACCTACTTGTAGGCTGGGGGGTGGGGGGGAAGAGAAGGGGAGGAAAAGTGGCAGAAATAATACGTAAAGTGTTTAAAGTTATGAAAACCAGGCACTGACATTTGGACTGTAGAGCTTAGGCTCTTCGATACAATTGCTGGCTTTCTCTCTGTCTCTGGCACCTTCGCGTGTAAGACACCATGACTGTCCTTGTCTTCTGCGGTGGCCATACCCTCATGATTAGGAAAGCATGGTACACAGCAGAGGGTGCTGGAAAAAGACAAGGCCCCACTGTGTGCCAAGGCAACCACTGCACGTCCTATGACTCCAGGTACTGGGCTGCAAACCCACACACCTCAAAGGGAGAAATCAAAGCCAGAGAAAGCAAGGATGGAACTGAAAACTCCCAATGACTCCCTCCCCCAGGCTGATGAATCCACCGCTTTCAAAATCTGCGCTGGTGGGACATGAACCTGACGACTCAAAGACTATGAAAAAAGTTCTCAGATTCTACTCACTGCCTACGTGATCTGAATTAGTCTTCACAACAAACAATAATAACTAAAAAATGTACAGACAAACCGTTTCACATTTGGAACACATAACGGTGAGGTCCATTCTTGACACCTCAATTGTATTCTCACGTCCTGGAAGAGGATTCTCTCACGATTTTTCTCTTCTCAAGTGATGCTCATTCATCCTGGTCTCTGCACTGACACTAATCTGCCTTGAAATTGGCTGATTCTGCTCGAGCCATGTTTACAGGGAAGTGAGTTTCATCAGGCCATCCTGTTCATAGACCAGTTTATGCTCCATAGCAGAGAGATGATTAAAAACCATATATTACGTGCATACACTTGAAAATGACTCAAGGTGGGAAAGATAACTGTATCATTATCTGCATCTCATTCCTGGGTTGTAGAAAGAGGCCAGGCAGCACTGAGATGTTGAATGGAAATTGTTTCCTAAACATATTATTCTCCCTAAGAAACATTTGGCAACTGTTAGTGCCCGGGAGACAAAGGCTAAGGGGGGAAAAGAAACACTTGTAAATAGGATGTGGAGAGAGAGGGAAAAGACTCATTTAAACGATCTAGCTGAGCATTAACCACAAGGAGAGAAAAACAAATGTTCTGTGTTTTGCACAAACATCGATTACATCTAGTAATTTAGCTGATTCCTCTCACTAGACAGGTGCTCTGATGGCAGTGCAAAGTGAAAACTGTGCACACCACTCCGGCTTTGGTGAAAGGTATCCAGGGTTCTCAACTAGCACTTAAAATGACTTCCAACATATCCTGGCACGGCCGCTGTCGACAGTTCAATAAGCCAAACCCCTACCAGTAACGTGGCCATAAGCACGTGAGCAAAATCTTCAGCCCTGCCATTTCAGAGGCTGCAAACGTGAGCCAATGAAACACCAAGGAAAAACTGTGCAGATGGCCATGAACTTACTTAGGGAAAGCCAACCCAAGTATGTTTGACAATGACTGAATTAAGATAACCAGAGTCTGTAAGAAACAGATTGAAATGGTTCAACCAAGAAGCTCAGGACCAGCACGGTGACACAGTGGATTAAACTGCTTGCTGCATACCATGCCAACTTTCCACAAGGGTGATAGTTCGAGTCCAGGCTGCTTTGTTTCTGAGGCATCCCCCAGCTAAAGCACCTAGGAAGGCAGCACTGATGGCCCAAGTACTTGAGACCCTACCACCTACACAGAAGACCGGAAAGGACATTTCTAGCCCTTGACTTTAATTTGGCCCAGACCTGGCTGTTGGGGCCATTTGGCAAGTGAACCTAACGGATGAAGATTCTCTTTCACACTGTTGCTTTGCCTTTAAAATAATAAATCTTTTTTTCCTTAAAGAAACAAGCAACATGCACAAAAGAGGTTTAAAAAAAAACCCAAAATCCTTCATTTGAGATCAATTCCCAGACGCTTCCCATTCAGACTGAAAAAAAAAGTTCAGGAGTTCTACTAATACAAAATTTTAGCTTCCAGAAATCTAAACTCAAATGATAAACACATACACATGCACACATCCCAGAAAAGAGAATAAATGTTCTTTTTTTAAAAATGCAGTTTTTTTTCTTTTATTTGAAAGGCAGAATTCCAGAGAGAGGGAAAGACAGAGAGATGGAGATCTTTTATCTGTTGGTTCGCTCCCCAAACAGCTATAATGGCTAGGGCTGTGCAAGACAGAAGCCAGAATCCAGGAGCTTCTTCTGGGGTCCCCACATTAGTGTAAGGACTCAAGGGCTTAGGTCATCTGTTGCTTTCCCAGGCGCATCAGCAGGAAGCAGCCAGGACTCAAACCCATGCCCATACTGAAAATCAGTGTTGCAGGTCGCAGCTGTACATGTTACATGGCTCTGAGAACAAATGTTTTTCACCCCAGTGCAGATTTTAAAACTGTAGAATGGGGTCTGGCAAGGTGGCATAGCAAGCTAATTCTCTTCCAACAGCACTGAATTCCATATGGTTACCAGTTCATGTCCCAACTGATCCATTTCAAATAAAGCTCCCTGCTTGCGGCCCGGATGGTTCAAGTCCTTGGGCCTCCACACCCACACGGGAGACCTGGAGAAAGCTCCTGGCACCTGGCTTTGGAGCAGCTCAGCTGCAGCCACTGAAGTGGATGGAAGAGCTCGCTCTCTTTCTCTCTGTAAAAATCTGCCTTTCAAATAAATTAAGTGAAATTAGAAAATGCTCCAAAAAAACGTAAAAACTGCAGAACGACGCGACATCCATGACACTTCCTCTTGAAAGAGGCACAAGCTCATCAACAAAGCCCCATCAACCCACCTGTCTTTATTCTCACGAGGCGACTAAAAGCGAGAGGTGGCGATCTGCTGGTTTCATTAGCATTTTACCAAGCTGAGAAATGAAACAACATCCAGAAGAGATCCTGTGTCCCCTCTGTTTCCTTTCTAGCTTGCTGACTAATGGGGACACGGGAAGGAAAAGGGGTTTTGGCAAAAACAACTATTTGAGCATTGCCGAGTTTTTGTGCCTGAGCTTTACACCCCTTGGCTAAGGCAACTGAAAGAACCTGGGTTTTTCTTCTATGACTTCCAGTTCTAATCGCAAAATTCCTTCTTCTAGAAATCCTGCCAGGAGAATTCCCTCAGTTCCCTTGCCTTCCCTTGATAACAAGGAATTATGTGCCTATGCCTCACCGAGGAGCTTCAAGAAGTTCAGAGGAAAATATGCATTGTGGAAAAATTATGCGTGGGTTTCAAAATGCTTTGCAGCAACATACATATCTTGTAATTCCATGATGTCCTTCTCAGTAGGACCAGAAAATACAGCCATTCATTCTAACTGGCTCTCACTGGAGCTGGCAGTGTAAACAGGTTAATCAGCCACAAAGAGGGACTTCCAGAAAGTCAAAAGAAAATGTGATTAAAAGCTAATATATATATAATATTTATAATATATAATCAACATAATATAATATTAGCATATATGAGCACAATTAAGGACTATGCCTGTGATGCACATTCCAGAAGTTTCTGAGTTCAGTTTGTTTGCAACAACATAAACATCTTTTAACTGCGTTTTTCCAAGAACATTCTCATGTGCCTTGGTACTTCCTTACCTTGATTTCTTACGTGAACAAGAGAGCACTAAAAACCCCACATGAGCATAAATGCAAATGGTGAAAGACACTTTTCAAAACTTTGTTCAAAATGGGAAAACAGGGACAGTTACCTCCTCCTGAGAGGTGATGGCTCCCTCCCTCCAACTAAACTCGACCATCCAAACAGCAAGCTAACAAAGCTAACATTCTTGAAATGCTTCCAGATGAGCCCCCTCCACAGAGAGGAGAATTTATAGTGTGTGTCAAATGTCAGTGACTGAGGCTGGCTAGGCACAGGCCTGATTTTATCTTGAACGTAAATGGTGTGCGCACACACAAGGCAGGAAGCAGTTCACATATTCCATGGTTCCAGGGCTGGACCCAGCTCGCTACAACCACAGCTGCTCCCAGAAACGGCTTTGAGAAATAATGGGACCAGCCTTCATTCAGTCATTTGCATCCTTTATGTGCTTATATTTATGGGCTTTTTCCACACCAATAATCACAGGCGCTTGTAACCACTTTGGTTCTTAATACAAAAATTTTAACAGTTGTGTAGGTGGGTCAAGAGGGGAGTGTATGTGTGAAATGAAGCTATCACTGTACATATTTCACTACCATCTGTTGTTCCAATAATTTTTAATTACTTAACGTGGAATTCTCAGTGCTGAGAATCTATTTTCAAGTAAGCTACCCTGATCTAATGATTTCCATGTGCTGGGGTGGGGGGGTTGCGTTAGAATGGGGAACGTGGAACTGAGCTATAAGATCAAAGGTCAAAAAAAGTCCTCAGCTTACATACAGCTTTTTACTAAGAAGGTGCAGATTTTTTTTTCCCTCTTCTTTAACTTGAGCTAACATTTAAAAGGCAGCATGGAGATGACCTAAAAATTCAGACAACTGGTTTCTCATAAAAAACACAGTAACATCTGGCAACACGTTTCATATTAACATTCACGCCCAGTGCTGGCCTTGAACAGCAGGCTCCCTTGGACATGGCATCTGTAATTTCAGGCTTAACCAAAAAAAAAAAATCTCCCTGCAGCACCCTCATTTTATTTATTTATGTGTGTTACCTGCTCCTATTTTTTTTTTTGGCAAGTGTGAGAGCAATGATGTGGATGAAGGTGTTTAGCACATGCTAGATACTTCAGAAAGATCTCCCGAATGAATGAGCCAAGGAAGAGTCGAATGTTAAAGAACATCGCAGGAAACAAGCCTGAAATAGAGTCCAGTCCATTTGTCAAAGCAGTTACATCTTGGTACGATCAACTTTACAGAAGTACTGAAGAATACTTTCAAATGGCTTTCCATCCCTAAAAAGACTGCAGAGAGTAAACTCCAATTATACCAAGGCTCAACCGCCACTAAAGCTCAGGACACATCTGGTAGACAAATTCACCAAGGAGTCTCCTGATGGATGCCACGACAGCCCTCATTTCTGAAAGCTGAGGCAAATATCACGTGATTATTTGCAGCACGAGAACATTTTAAGTACTCTCTATTCTCTCTTTCTCTTCTTTTTTTAATTAAAAAAGTCTCATCTCACTCAAATCAGCTGTTTCAAGAATAATGACAAACGGGTCCTGAAGTGGAGACAATGAAGCAATGGGTAGCTTTAAACTTACGCCATATATGTTAGGGGACCAATGGGCTGCAGACCCACGCCTCAAGGAGGGGTCTCCCATGGCTGGGACGTGGCCTGCCACCATGAACAGATGGCACCCAGGAGCAATCCTTTAGAACACCAGGCTGCAACTAAACCTCCATTCTGCAAGGGTCTCCCCTGTGATGGGCACGCAGGGTGTGTTTCCCGGCTTACTCTGCAAAGGTCCTAGGTTTCCAGGCCAGTGGGAGACAGGAAGGCTCCAGCTCCTTCTGTCCCATCTTCCCTAACAGCCCCCAGGCAGCATAATCTGTCAAAGCTGTTATTTCTCTCTCTCTCTCTCTCTCTCTCTCTCTCATACACACACACACACACACACACACACTAATGAGAAACATACAGGGGATGTGAGGTACTCTGCTCCAGAAGGAATGGAGGCTTGAGACCTCTGTTTACTCCCTGCCTCGGTGGCTTCTGCTGTCCAGGGATGGACCTTAGCACCTGTTTTGAAACAGCTCCACCAGCAGCTGAGGGAGCCCGAGACTGGGAGAAGACTCACATCAGGTGCAAACTCTCAGCCACGCTGTACACCCCTCTCTGTCAGTCATCCACTCCCTCTAGGTCTGTCCAAACAAGGCCCGGTCACTCCCAAGGAGTAGCGCCTGCACAGCACACTCTGGACAACAGCTTCAAGTCAATCTGCGCCGTGCACCAGCAGAACAAATCTGTTCCTTCTGGAAGGAGCGGCAATTGCCAGCCAAATGTGTGATGACTATAACGTGGTCCAAAATGCCAAGGCCTTGCTGGAGAACTGCACTGTCTTGAATTCAAGTCCAAGTCTTCATGGCTCCTATGGGATGCCCAATTTTGCCAGAGATGTTGAAACCTCCAAGGCAGAGATGCCTGACCCTGCCGCCATGCAGTGTTATCACCTGGGGGGCCTTGAAACTGCCAGAACCCTGGTCCCCCTGATTCAAGTTACATGGGACCATCCAAGTATCATCCTCAGGCAATGTGATTATTCAAGGTGCAGCCAGCAGTGACCAGGCTTTCCTGAGGGATCAAGGACAACAGGGAAGTGACTCAGAAAGGAAGTTCAAACTCCAAAGAAAAAAGCAAGGAAATCAAGTAAGAATGACATTACCGAAAGACTCTGCCATCACTGTGGTCACCACTCAATTTTTACCACCTCACTCCTTATTTCCCAGGACTTGCTGGGATCCAGTTCTTCTCTTGAACCATCTCTCATTCTTTATCACCTGGAAATCCTTCTGCCATCTGAACCTTGCCTTGTCATTAGGGTTTCTAAGCTAGAACTACACCGAGCCTTCTAGAGAATATTCGCTTCTCATAAAATGGGTAACTGCTGAGCTGAAAAAGTCATATGAAGTAAGCTATTCCTCAGCACCCTCTCCGTCCTTTTCATGATGGGATCTTCACAAAATTTAATGCAAAAAGGAGGATCTTCCTTCAGATGCACGATGCTAGGTCCCCTGAGTATGTCTTGGACAAATGAAATTAAAAGATTAAATGGGGGCAAAACATTGTTCAAACACCGCCACAGTTGTTTTTTGTTTGTTTGTTTTCCATAACCTGCAGTTTCCACTAATATCTGTGTCACCAATACAATCTGTTTGCTCAGTAAACGTCAGCATCCAGGGTCATGTGACTCTATTATTCAATGCCATTTCAGAAGCTAAGATTGAAGTTAGGAGGCTGGAACTCCATCCGGGTCCCCCAGAGGAGTGAAAGGAGCCTAGGGATTTAGGCCACTGTAGGTGGCTTTCCCAGGAACACTGGGAGGAAGCTGGATCAGAAACAGAGCCGTTAGGACTCGAATCAGGCAGACAGGATGCTGCTGTTGTAGTTCCTCACTGTACCTCCATGCCAGCCACAGCACTGTTAATGTCTACATGTGAAACACGCACACTCGCCTTCAAGGTACGCCTGCAATCGGCTCAGTCACCAGAGTTACCCCAGCCTCATCAGGAGGGGTGTCAAGGAAGAGAGAAGGGCAGGTGGCCAGCATCCACAAAGCAGGGGTGGGAGGGGGTGGCAGGAGAGGAGGAGAGAGGAAAAACTGAGTCAGGTCGCTGCAGGGTGTGCCAGTGAGGGGTTTGGGTGTCTGTGCCAGACGCCGTAATCACACCAGCCATACGCCAAACCCTTACACATAAGCACAGAGAGTCAACTTTTTTCAAACGTTAATTTTTTAAAGCAAAACCCAAGTTAATAAAATGTTCCAGTAATCCCCTATCATCAAATTTTACTCAATTTGTGGTATGGACCTTCATTTCTTCATATTTTTAGCTACGAAGTCAGGGCTTGCTTTCTTCCAACCATTCTCTCATCCTCCCTCCACCACACCGGCCTCCAGCACCCAGCAATTCCATTTAATGCACCCCGCAGACTAGGCAGCTGGGAGGCTCTGCCTGGTGCTGTGTGCCCCAGGGGCTCTGCAGCAGGAAAGAGTGAAACCATTGTTCCCAAGTGTGGACTGCCACCGGCCCTGCCGCTGTTCCAGGGTTCCCTTTGGTGACCTGGATAACAAAGTCAACTTCTGGCCAACACAGTGGGTTCGTGGGTGTGCCCCATCTTTCATGACTATATCTCATATCAGATCGTTTAATTTTGTGTAATTTGTGGCATATGGCTGCCCGACAAGAAGAAACAAAATGGAATCAAAGAAAATACGGAAAAAGGAGGAAGTGGAGTCATTTGTCCCCTTCCTGGTAGCCAAGAGCATACACTATAAAACCCAAGATTGAACCTGTGGTTTCAGCTCTTTTCTTAAAAAAAAAAAAACTTCGATTACACAGTTGGGCTGGTTTGTGAATATGGTAATAAGTATAACCTTTAGAAAGGAAGGCGGAACGAGCAGATGGAAACTAATTAATAGCGAAATATTATTAATCTGTCTTCCTAACAGGAAAAAAAAAAGTCAGTCATACTTTACAAAGGAATTCCTCTGTACAGTTTAATAAAGGCACAGCTCACCATGCGACCGTAGGCTCATTATGAAATGGATATGTTTGATATAAGCCCCGATAATTAAAATCACTTCACCCTATCATATAAAGCTTAAATATACCATTAACATGGAGTCAGTTGTTACATATTACCATGTACCCTTTTACATTTATTGTTTAATACATATCCTTTACAGAAAAAGAAGCCGTAATTCATTTGTGGGAAGCTGGGAAAGATAAGTCAATGTGCTATGAACTCAGCTTTAGAATGTCTCCGAGATCACGAGAGCTGGGAGAGAATGTGCAAGGGCAGGCTTTACGGCACACACCCCGCTCAGGCCCCCCGCACACCCACGGATGCCAAGCACAAGACTCAGAAATGAACACAAGACTCTGAGCTGCAGGCCACAGGCAACTCAACCAAGTCTCCTGACACTCCGTTTCCTAATCTCTACAATGAACGTTTAAGATCGGTATTTATGAGTTTTCTATGCAGGAGGGGATCTCAAAAAAGTTCACAGAAAATGTTATTAAGACATAAGACATAAGTCTATTTTGCGGCCAAAAAAAAAAAAGTTTTTAAATCCATTCCTCATGTTTTCATTGATTTATTTTTCATGTCTTCACTGTGAACTTTTTTTTGACGATTTCACTACACACGGATATTCCAAAGTGCTTTTTATGCAAATGAACTTCTTTTACATAAACTTACGCTTGGAATTGATTAAAGAGATTATTTTAAAAAGAGAGACAGAGTGTGACACGACAGAAACCCCATCCACAGGTTAACCCCTTAAATCCTCAAAACAACCGAGGGAGGCCCAAAAGAGCAAGAACTCAGAAACTCAATCCAAGTTTCCCATTGGAGTGGCAGCAATCCAATCGCTTTGAGCCATTACCCCTGCCTCCCTGGTAGTCCTATTAACAGGAGCTGGAGGCAGAAGGCCTGGCTGGGCAATGACTGCAGGATCAAAGGGTCTTCTGTGCTAGGCCAAATGCCAATGCCAACCCACCCTTTAGCTCCCCTACAATGATTTCCACCTCGTCTACAAAAAATGATACTGATGGAGAGCAAACGACAAGCAAACCTAAAACCATAAACGTAAAAAAAGGGTACATGCATCCACAGGAAGCGATACGCATAAGAACTACAATCTTAGCAGATCTGATAACCCTAAGACTCCAAGTATCCGTCTCGAGTTGTCTAAGAAAAATATTTCCTTCTGTCTCTCGCTATTGCTCAAAGCAAGACTGAAAAATGAAAGCCGAGGGTAAGCAGTAAAACTAAAATGTTATTAAAAATTATTTTGCTCAAAGAAAAGTTAATATTTTCCCCAGTTTTCTATGGCAGCAAGAACATATAACACAAGGCTTACTACATGAAGCATTTTAAAGTGTATAGGAACTGTGCACTGTCTGCAAGGCATTGACAACAGTCCTTTCGCAGAACCCAAATTTTGCAACTCGAAGGCAACTCATTTTTTCCCTCCTCTTGCCCTGTTTTCCAGAAGTCTGACATTTCAGATACTTCACATCGGTGGACTCATGTCCTGTCTTGTCTTGCTTTGCCTGCCTTGTTTCATTTGGAATAATGGCCTCCAGGTTCACCTACACCATTGGATGGGACAGGACTGCTGTGTTTAGGTTAGATAATAGCGGACTGTACATGACACTGCATCATCTTTATCCATTCATCCATGGACAAACAGGGAGGTTGCTTTCATCTCAGTGAACCAATGCTACTTGACAAAATTCAAGTAGTATATTAATAATTTGAATAATTGAGAAAAAGGCATAAATTGGTCCAGGGCTTCAAAATATTGGAGCTATTTAACCTGGAAAGCAAAGATGTCTCATTCTGCCAGTGACAGAAGGTAAACGAAGATGGATTGAGCAGGTTTCAACAAAGCTGCTCCAATCCTCCAGGTCCCGAGACGTGTACCTGTCAGCAGACCTAAGGTGCAATCTCACGGGCAATTCATGACTCAGGACAGAAAAATCAACAACAAACAGAATCCACCAAGCCGGGACCCTGCTACTCCACATCAAGCTGCGTCATCAATCACTGTGTGGTCTGGGGCCAGTGACTTGACCTCTCTGTGCTTCACTTCCTTACCTGCAAACCGAGTCTAACCACACTGACTTCAGGACCGGCGCAGAAATCCAATGAGCTAATACAAGGAAATAGCCAAACACATACAAATCACTGTAGAAAAACACATTTTCAAATTTGATTTAAAACATTTTTTTTTAAAGATCCACCTAAAGAGAACTTAGTAAGGGGAACAAAAACTATTTTGATCCCTTTGAAAGTCCCACAATTAACCATTAAGCGAAATTATATCCTCAATCCATACATACCATAAAGTACCCATGAGTGGCCAAAGACAGACAACACAGATGGCCTCGTCTTAGTCAAGTTTGGTTTCTACCAGGCAACCTGACGGATTCCAATGTAAGCTTCTACTCAGCCAACATGACTTGGAAACGGATTCCGCAAAATTACTTCCTTCCACTGGCACCGCCTCATCACCACAAATATCAGTGAGCTTTTCAGAGGCCTGAGTCAGTAGAGGGGTGCAGGAGCTGTGTGACGTCATGCAGCACAGCCACCCTGCAGCATACAGAGTACTGCTTGGAAGACAACTAGCTATAAACAAAAATGCTGGCTAGAGAAAAGGGGGCTAGGGGCCTGCAACCAAGTGTCTCCCAGTAAACAGGCTGGAAAAGGAACTGAAACAAAAGCCCAGTGAATTAAGGATTCTCAAGCCTTGTGCCATGTTGCTGCTTCTAGGTGATGCATCTGGAATATAACAAGATGAATTTCAACAGACCATGAACCAGAGATTTCCAACATGATAAAGGGGAAACGATATATATTCAATTTTTACAAGCACTGAGTGAGCAGAAAACTGAAAATTCTTCAGCTGCTGATAATGTGCTGATAGAAGCGCATTCCCCAGACAGAATTCCTAATGAAGTGCCAGAAAAACGGGTGAGGATTAAACAAATAGAGAGACCACATAATGATACAGAAGCACAGGAACACGGCTCTCTAGCAATTTCTATAGGCCTCTTCCTATTTCGAAATGAGATCATCATTATGGACGATTTGAATAATTTATTCAATCATTTACAATAAGCCCAAAAGGGCTCAACGATAATAGAAAATCATAAAGTGCCATGAGGACACATAGTGGATAGTGTCAAGCATCTGCTAGTGTGTGTGTGTGTGTGTGTGTGTGTACCTATTACCAATCACATCCGATGCCATGTCCCTTGCATCCCTCAACCCTGTCCGCTCTTATCAGCAACAAAGAGTGGACAACTCAAAGCTGTCAACCATGTCTCCCAGAGGGAGAATCAGAGGAGTTAAGTAATTTTCCTTCCTGGAATCATGTTCCAGAATCTGCATTATTTTTAACGTCATCCAAATAACTGGCTCTGACACCAAACCGGCTTAGGTGGCAAACAACTCCATAGAACAGATGATAAACAATGAGCTGAATTTATCTACGAGTGGAGGAAATTAAATTCTTGAAAAAACACCGGTTATGCTTCATTTAGGAAGGATCGGCATCCACAGTGGACCAGGCTGTGTGCACAACATCTGTGAGCAGAAACAAAAGAAAAGAATACAAGATGAAAATATAACTATTAACTTGAAAAGTCTCATATTCTTTCCTTTGGGAGGCTGTGTATTACAGAGCGCTTTCTGGACCAAAATGCATGCAAATCAACATAGAGGTGGTCTCATAAAGGCAGAATTCAGAGGTAAAATCAAGAACCAAGATGAGATGCTGTTTTGTTGTTCATTCAAATACAATTACATTTCTACTCTTAAAAAGAAAAGCTCCATGTTACATTTTTATATTCTTCTTCTTTATAACAGACGATAATCTGGTTGAAATTTCAGCATTTCATTGTCTGGCACAAAATTCACAAAGTTGAGCTCCTTACACGTGACTGTGGAAAATGTATTCTGGATCACAGCCATTTTCTTTTAGCTCAATTCACTGAGTTAAAGATGCCTGAAGAGACCAGGATTGAGACTCGCAGGAAATGCGAAGTCTGGATTCGGGGCATCCCACAGTTCAAGGTCTTGCCTCCCTAATCAGGAAGTCATTGTGGATCTATTAAGGGAGATTAAAACATGCGCACTCAGTGTTCCTGGTTTAAGAGGTCTACAAGGAAATAGGCAAGGGAACCGAGGAGAAAGATCAGCAGGCGCAGACCTGAAATGATGGTCCAAGGTTGTTCCTTGTGGCATTGTTTATATAGCTAAATACTGCACCCAACCCCAGGCTCTGTCACCAGGGATGACCCAAACACACCACAGCACATCCACCCAACAAAACAGTGCAACATCCTGCAGAAGAATGGGGAATTTGTTTATACTCAGATATAGCAAGTTCTCCAGTTTAAAAAGTAAACAGAATAGATGATACACTAAGGGTAGGATGTACCTTGAGTAAGAAAACAGTGATTATACAAAATATTAAGCATAGCAGGCTAAACCTCTATCTGTGGCACCAGCATCGCATATGAGAGCTGGTCCGTGTTCTGTCTGCTCCACTTCTGATTCAGCTCTCTGCTTATGGCCTGAGAAACCAGTGGCAGAAGGCTCAAGTGTTCGGAACCATTGCTCGGCTCTAAGTCACCTGTGGCCATGTGGGGAGTGAACCAGTGGATGGAAGATCATTTTATGTCCATCCTTCTTTATGTAATTCTGCCTTTCAAATTAAAAGAATAATACATTTTAAAAATATTTACTCATAAATGCACGAACAAAAAACACAATAGTCAGAAAAAAATAACAAAATGGTGCCCCAGACAGGGTCATTGGGGCATACCTTATCTCTTTATTGTGTGTTGATTTCCAGTCCCCCGAATGTATCAATGATTACAAAGGAAAATAAAATACACCTGAGGATAATTAAAATTTGATATGAAAGTACTGATAAGCTGTACCAATCATAAATAAAAAAAAGTTCAAGTTGGGACCAGGAAGGTGGCATGACAGGGTGAGAGGCAATGCCTACATCCAATAGCAACAACGCTTTCAGTTCTGGCTGCTCTGATTCCAATCCACTTCCCTGTTAATGGCCTGGGAAAGCAGAAAACCATGACCCAAGCGTTCGGGCCCTTGTCATGCACATGGGAGACTGAGATGAAGTTTCAGGGTCCTGGCTTCAGGCTAGAATAGTGTCAGCTGTTGCAGTCACTTGGGAGTCACCAGCAGAGGGAAGATCTCTCCCGCCCCCTCTTACTCTGTCACTGTGCTTCTCAAATAAATAAAATCAACCTGATTTTTTTAAAAAAAAACACACCCAAAGTGGAATTCAACATCAATATAGTACAAAAGAAAGCCGAAATCCATGCTGCCCTTTCATAATTTGTATTTCCATTAAACATTTCTGAAGATCTCATTTCACTACAGTCTTAAAAAGTTCCTCGAACATTTTATAAAGAGCAGCTACCCACCGGGCACACGACAAAATTTCAGGGACCTGATGAGGAAAAAGGAGGGATGGTCGAAATATGCTTCTAACAAGTGCTTACTAGAGTAGATGCAGCTACAAAGCAGCTCCCACTTTTAAGAGAGCCATCTCTGAGGATGTGTCTCGCAGACCTTGAGTGGCAGGGTCTCTGGGAAAGCACCTGGATAACCCGCAAGCTTCTACTCCAGGCCAAAGCCGCACAGCCTTTGGAACACTCCTCATTCTCACGCACGCCTCTCCCCCAGCCCCAAACAGCACCAAGGTCTGTGAAAGGAGAGAGGAGCACCACCACACACCTGGAACGACAGAAAACCTGGATGCTGGAGTCCCTCCTGCATCACCCAGATGTCAAAGAGGAGAGATCAGTGTGAGCCGGGGTTAATCATTGGCTGCTACTCAGAGGAAGTGAACTGGAGCCAAGGTTTGAAGGTAACAAAAGGGAAATGAATGCCAAGCTGACGAGAAGGACTGCAGGACGGTGGCACAGGGCTGTGTGAACAGACAATACAGCAGCACCTGGGCACACACATGGGCCCCTGCAAGCCCTGAAGGAGAAACGAGGATGAATCACATTTGGACGATGATCGCTGGGAAGAGGTGGCAGTTCTAACCTGAGCACGGAACTCTTAGCCACTGGTGACTCACTGTTCATAAAAGATTATACACTAATAAACTGCTGTCACTGCAATGCCGGCAATCAATTGAAGAGAAGGTATTTAAATGGCTAGCCTCTTCATATACACATTGAGAATACATTTATGGCTGATGTCCTATCTTGAAACTGGATCCCACCATGTCAAGAGACCAGGGGAGGACAGGCATATGGACCTACAGTTAGCTAGAGGCCCGAAAGTCTGTCTGGAACAATGTAAGCTAAAAAGAAAAAGTGGTGATCAAGTTCTATTGCCTTTACACAGGGTCAGTGTGAGAAAGCAAAAAAGCAGCAGCCTTTATACATACAGAGCAAACTTGGAGAAGGTGTTATCCCTAGAGATACAGCTTCCAGAGACGTCCAGAGAGTCTCCTAGAACTTAGAAACACAGCCTCGGGCAGGACACGGAGAGAGGGACCACTTCCCTGTCCACGAGCCTAAGGCAAAGGGCTCACAGTGCAACACACTTCCAGCGCAGCAGAGCAGGTGGGGCAGGCTATGAGGAAGGCAGACATGTTTCCCATCACGCCCTGTGTGAGGAAGGCGACAGTGACATCCAGGTGGCCCACGGCCAGTGTCTGCCCATCGCTGCTTGGCCCTGCATGTTCTTAGGCAGCATAGATACCAATGGGGTGGGACGCATGAAGGCAAACCTACAAACAGGACAGCAAAATGTGAAAACACTGTGATTGGATTAGCAGGGGCTCTCTTTTTGAGAAAAGGATTCTGCAGCATGTAAAGACTTAAAAAAGCACATGACACTGACGATACTTTCCGAGGACTGGTGCATTGACTGAGCACTTACTCGCTGCTAGACATCATGCCATGGGCTCTACGTGTTCTGACGTTTGTTCCCTCCTTCTAGTTTCGGTTAGCATCTTTACAGAAGCAAAACATACTAGACAATCTCTGGAGGTAACTCTGCATCATTATGAGTTTGAATGTGGGAGAATGATTCATCAAGACAATATCTTAGGCACGCTAGAATATGCATTAAACACATTACATATCTTCTCCAAAGTGGATGTTTTTGGAGACAGTGGTTCACAGCTTTCCAAGAACTGATTATTTTCCTCTTTCTTGCCTCAATGCATGTATTTACATTTTCCTTAATTTACTAGATGCTAACAATGAGCATTACTTTGCATTTAACACTCCGGTTAATCTTGGGAAAGAGACGCATGCACACAGAGGACGCAAAGGAGGAATGAGAATTTAAAATCACCCAGGAAATGTGTACACCACTAATGAGATTCTGCAGGAAAAAAAAAATCCCAACAACAGCAACGACAGGAAGCATGTTCTTTATGGGTAGTCCTTTTCACAGTCTTCAATGACTACAGGAGCTAAATTTGGAAAACGGACAGCAACTTAACTATCTAAAACAGATTGTGATAAAATGTTTATAATTGTCAATAGTCTTGTGGGGTAGTAGGCAGAATACAGAATGTCATTATCTCTAAACAGGCCTCTTTCTCTTTTTAAAGTTTTATTTTTACTTATTTAAAAGGAAGACTTAGAGAGGGGGAGAGACAGAGACTAAAAGGGAGAGAGTGTTAACCAACACTGGTTCTCCCATCAGCCAGGCTAGGGCAGGCTGAAGCCAGGAGCCATGAGCTTCAACTGGGTCTCCCACATGGGTACAGGGGCCTCAACACTTGGGCCATTCTCTGCTATTTTCCCAGGCCCATTAACTAGGAGCGGGATCCTAACGGGATCAGCGAGAACTCAAACCAGCATCCACATAGGATGCTAGGTTTCCAGGTGGCGGCTTAACCCAGAGCACCACAACGTTGGCACTCAAAGAGGCCCGTTAACTGATGCAGGATCTCAACCGACAGCCATTCCAAGAGAGGAAATCAGGACCTATTAACTGTTATGGAAGCGAAAGAGGAATTGCTTCTCGTTTTTGGACAACACTCAGGAAACACAGATCATCAGGAACGAGATTTCAAAAAAACAGTTGGGCAACATGAAAAGAGCCCTGATGAAGTCCAGGTGCTTGACTCGACAGGACTGCAGTGACAGCCCCACTCCCTGCCAGACGCCCCCTAGGCTGGGGACAGCACTAACAACTGGATGTAATTCTCAAGTAATTCCTGGATTCAAGCAGAAATCCTCAAACTGGCCCTAGGTTATGAAAGGAGATGGGGAAGAAAAGACAGTTTGGGCAGCTGGAAGTCTGCACAGGCTCCCTGTAGTTAAAAGTGGCAGGAAAGATGAGAAATCATCACCAGGGAAAAAAATAAAAAAAAGAGGGAAAGACCCCGCTAGCTAGACATTCTCGGATTAGAGCCCAGTGGCTTTGGGGAAAGAAGTCCTAGACAGAGGCAGGGGAAGCAGCCATCTGGGCAAAATCATAACAAAATTCAACATAAACCTGGGCGCGTCCAAGGGTCCTGAGTGTATCGCAGGCCTCCCTAGAGGTGGCTGGTTTTCTTAATGAGAGTCCTGATTCATTGAGAAAAACTCACCCTGCTCTGGCAGGCCGTGTCTTCTTCTAAGGACTGTGACATTTCAGGACCATTTGCAATGAGAGTGGCTCTCAGTGTGTCAGTGTTGAAAGGATTAAGCAGACGTCAGGCCAACCCCTCTTTCCTGCCACACTTGCCTTGAATGCAGCTGCTAGAAGGCGGGCTCCCACTGAAGGGGCATGGGGGGGTGGGGGGACCATGGTTTCTAACAACATGCTTCCCTATTCCATTCTTGGCTGGGAAAGAATTTACAGCATTCATGAAAGTTCTCCAGGAAGGATCACGGCAATCTTTAGCCTTTACTTTCACATACATTCGGAGGCTTTTGTAAGTGTCAGAATAAATCACTCTGATACATGAGGACTTAGAGTTAGCAGAGATTAATATGCCACACCTCAGAAGAACAGCAGTCTCATCTGGAATGATCCATCTGCACCAAAGGGAAGGCTCTGGTCTCCCTCACTCACTCCCATAAAAGGCAAATTCATCCCAATTCCTCCTGCGGCCCGCGGAACAACAACCGGCCCCAACACCACCCAAAATATTCAATCACCAAGTGTTTTACTACGTACTCCCCAGGCTTAGCGCACTGCACTTGTTTGGAGAATGGAAGAAACGGCAGGAGAAACGGAAGCACGCTGCCCACCCCAGGTCCGTCTGCCTAGCCACCCTCTCTACCCATGCGGAGTTGTGACTTAGGATAAGATAGCACATGAAAACCGGTAGCAGAAAATTCCCTTTACAGGAGCAAGCCAAAGCTACAGCAGCAATGTGCTTGCTATGTATAGCTTTCCAGAGCTGCAGCCTGACTCCTGCTCAGGGAACGGAGTGAGCTGATCTACTTGGCAGGAGACAACGGCCTTGGAAAGCAAGCGGTGGTCTCTCCATGCCTCGCTTCGCAAAGAGACTCTCCACTCTTCGAGGCCTCATCAGGACAAGGTGACTCCTAAGGGCCCATCCAGGTACTCCTTCATCAAGGTGAAGCACGCATACTTCTCACATCTCAGCGCACATGAACTAGCAGTCTTCACATTATTCAGATAATCCGCAAAATTACATGGCGCGCTAAGCGTCTGGGGCAACGGCTCTGTTCTCTCTGTCACTTTAGCCCTATCCTGACTTCTTTTTTTTTTCAAATTGGGCTAATTTTATTTTTTAAAAAGTCACGAGAAAAGGACATCGGTTGTGCGCATTTCCTGTTTTCTCAATAGCAAGAACAAAGAACTGGGAGCTGGAAGGGAGAACAGAACACTAGCGCCAGTGAAGGAAATCACTGAATTCAGTATTCTGTCTCTCCTATCCACATCTGTCTCCGGCGTGACTGTATTAACAACAACAACAACAAAAACCCCAAAAATCCATAGGAAAGGGAATGAAGACATGAGTAGCACATTCAAGAAAAGAAAAAATTAGAACTTTCAAAAACTGTGTGAAGTTGCCTCCCACTTCCCCTGGAGACACCCTGGCACACAGACTTGAGCCATCTTGATAGTCCACACTCCAAGGCTTCTGAAAATAGCAGCAGGCTGTAAATGCAGAGCTGGGCAAGTGGTGGAAGCTTCTACATATCCTGGACGATTCTGGAGTGCCTCAGTAGATGAAAATCACACACCGATTCAAGTCACGGGGCTTTCCGCCTCTTATATTCGGTCAGCTATTTTCATGGAGTGCTTAACCGGGGCATATTTTCATTGGTCTATTGGTACTTAAATTGGTCTGACTGTTCTCTGGTTATCTCTTGCCTCCTCACCAGTACCTGCACAACAGCAGCCTAAGCACAGTGACCCCAACTAGTTAAAGGGGTTGATCCTTCCCAAGGGTTTGCATTCCATCAACTAGGGCTGCGAAGGGAAGGGACAGGACTCCACTGGAAGGAAGGCCATGTGGGACAAATTAGGTGCTGCTGTTAAAGTTTCAAAGCTGGTGGTGGGGGCGGGGAGGGACGGCTGGTGGCTAGCAGCTAAGCAGAGGCAGCTGTTAGGATGTGGTTTCTTGTTTATGTTCCCTTTCCCCCCAAAGCCTCTTAGGGGCTTTAGGGGAGGAAAGCAGAAACACACCCCAGTGGAGAAGTCAGCTCTCAGGATAGTAAACCAGAGACCACAACTGATCATGCTTGCGACAAAAGTGACCTGCCAGCAGAGCAAGGTCTAAATGCTGAAGCCATCAGCTGGTCATTGTCTAAAACCTGCCTTTATCTCAACACGCTAAGTCAGGTAAAACCTGCAGTGTTCCGGGGCGCTGTCCACAGAACTGAAACTCCAAGGAATCCACACCCCTGGAGCTAACTGGAGAGGCGAGGCTGACCCCGCCCATCCCCAGCTGCCACGCTACATCCTGTGTCCCTGCCCCACCACCATGACCTCTGCCCCTCGCCACCAGCAATTGCACCTTCATACTCTCCAGCCAAGCTTCCAAGACGGCTCCTCGCCAGCTCCTCTTTGGGGGTGCAAAAGTGGTTCTGTTGATCCATCCATATTTCAAGGGGCTTTGACTCAGGGCTTCAACTGGGAGTTAGAGTCACATACTATTTTAAATAACACAGAGAAAGTATTGTTCGCACAAGAGCCTCCCCTCTCCCCTGCCTGCCCTGACCCCTCTTCCCTTCAATATTGTCCTCAATAACGGGCTTTCTTCCTGCCCTGGAAAGCCAATATGGGGCGCCGGGAGGAAGCAGGGGGGAGGGAAGCATTTCTGTTTCTCTTGGCACTGAATAAATGGCTTTCTAGGGGAGGGAGGGACGCTCTCATTTTAATAAAACTCCTGTTTGCTATATAAGCTTGCTCAGGTTGCTGCTTTTTTGATAGGAGGTGATCTGAAGCAAGGCACTGACTGGGGGCTGCCCTCGTGCAGAGTTCTCCCCCAGGTGGGCAGCTTCTATGCACACTCAGGTAAGAGGGTGTGGGGACCCCACTCAGCAATCCAGACACATGCACATGGAGTTTGAACCCCAGGAATCTGTATGTTTTTGAAAAGATGTTAAGACAACACTAATGTGCCAACACTGCCATTTAATACACAGACTTTTTACAACTAATTTTTCCAAGTATTTCAAATTTCACTGTCTTATATTAAAAGAATAATATAATAATAAATTGGTTGTTACCCAGTCAATGAACACTCTTCATGACAGAGACAGTGGTATTTAGTAGGTGAAACATCAGGTATAAATATTGACTGTCTTGTTTTATTTCTTGACCTCTAAACTAAGTTTATTCCAGATCTGATTAGGATGGGATGGAATGTGTGGCCACAACAAAATAAATCTTTACCCTGCTTACAAAAACACTTGACGTCTCCCTGCCATCGCTAACCTTTTTCCTCACACCTCCCTCTGGGAAACAGCCACCACCTGCACAGCCCAACAATCTCTAACCGCTACCAAATCGCAGGGAGCTTCACCACAGGAGGAAACAGATGTCCAGCAGTGTCAAGAGGGACAGAGAAGCAGACCACAATATCCCAGCACCGCGGCTGCATGCGTTCCCACTGCTCCAACACAAACTGTGCCGCCTCCCCAAAGCAAGGCCTGCGAGAGGAGGAGTGCCTTCACCTGCCTTGTTTACCATGCGAAATGCCTACTTTGCAGTGCAGTCCTCAAGCAGCTCCATTTGGCTGGAGCCCACTGCGGGGTACATGTGGTACCCCCTCTTGACAACTGTATTGGAAGACCTGACCCAGCCATGGATGCAATGACAGGAAGCCAGGTTCCCACGCTGCCTCGGAGAAAACATGGAGGTCACATCAGAGGTTTCCCTCTCACTATTAGGCATTGGTGGGAACTTTAAGAAGTTCACAGGAAAAGAAACTGAAAGATGAGCTTATTTGGGGTGCAAAATCTTTACATGTTTTCCAAGCCATTTTTAGGGATTTCTTTTAAATGTGGTATATCAGGCCGCCTTCCCGCCTGCCGATCCGAGCTGACAATGTTCTCTGCAAAATGTCCTTTGTCCCCTGAATATCACAGTACCCAGAGGCCATGAGCAGGCTCGGGGTTCGATTCCTGAGAGAGAGAGAGGGGATGGAGACAAGCAAGCCCACGACAACAATGTGGCCGTGCCTCACCTGCCTGCTGGGGACAGCACGGCCACTGAACCACAACCAGCCTCACCCTTCACGGAACAGCAGCTCGGTCCTGCGTGGCCACGGCCTTTCACCCTTTGTCCAGAATGGCGCTAAGGACAGCCCGAGCAGGCCGCCCCCAATCTCAGCTCACCCAGGAGCGAAGTGAAGCAATCGGTTTCTGGGACTTCCCCAGCACCCAGCCAACAGAACCTTCTGGGAAACTTGGGAGGACTCTAGGCTTCCTAAGTCTGCCTACCGACAGCTTTCTCCTTGTGTGTAGTTAATGCAATGGAGCACACCTAGAACCCCTCCTGGTTTTCCCCCATGCCCTGAATTCCCAGTGTAATATTCCTTCCTGTGAAACGCGGAGTTTATATATTCTGTACACATCTATACTCAGCTACAATTCATAAAAGTAGAAAAGCTCAATAGTCAAGAGCAGCTCTTAAATTAAACACAGAGGAAACTGGAAGAAACCATTGAAAAATTAAACAGCGTAATTAAGAGGGTATCCTCTCCTAAAATCTAATAAAATGCCCTTGGATCTTACTGGGTATGGTGGGTACAGATTGTACGCTAGCTTTCACTATCACACACACACAAAACAAAAGCAGTGGAAATAATTTACTATCAATAATTTGCATTAACTTAAACAACAACTGAAATCTGGCATTAAGAAAATGAGCTATGAAGCTGGTCATTAAAACTGCCACTCCAGCCAAGGCTGCCCTCCCTCCCACCTTCTCCACCTCGCCTCCTGTGATCTTTCTCCCGAGTTATTGACATCAGTGGCATGAAGAGTAGGTCCACGTCAAAAATGACTGCTAAGCAGAAGAGGGCTGATAACGCAGCAAGTGCCCCAGTCCTGAGCAATGCCAAGCGGGGAAGCAGATCAGCCCTGAGTGCATCTGGGAACCAGGACTGGGTCCTGCCGGGTGTCTGCTACGCTGGCACTAACGCCGCAGGAGTTCCTTCTGCCCCTGGTTACCTGTGCCGCCCTGGTCCTGCCTCGCAAAGCCCCATGCCGCCAAGAGCACGTTCCTTCTGCCTACCTTCCTCCTTAGCCTCCTCCAGCCACCCGCGCCCCTGCCCACTGCCGACCAGAGTAAGGCACAGTGCCTCTTGAAAGGTCGCGATAACAAATCCAATTTGCGATTCTCAAAGGAACAAAACCAAAAGGTGGAGGAGACAGAAGAAGGGGGAAATGATATTATCGTTTAATTTTATTCATCAACAAGAAAGATCACCCTCATTTAAGATAGCAACATTCAACGGAATGGGGCGGTGGGTGGGTGTCCCACCTGCCCTTCAAAGTATAACCCCAGTTAAATTTGCTTCTGCTCTTTCCATCCTTAAAATAGTCAGATAGCAAAATGTTCAAAGGGGCACAAAGCACCATAGGAGAGCGGGCTTCTTTGAAAGGGGCCAGAGCAGCGGTGGGAAGGTATTGAGGTCACAGAGAAATTACACTTCTTTATGCATCTATAAAGAATTCAGATTTTTCCATTTTTATTGGCGTTATTATAATATTGAAGGTTTTCAGGCATGTCGTGAGAGGAGCCTTTACAGAGCTGTGCTGAGCCGCCTCCCGCTGCACCTGCCCGTCTGGCTGTGCGAGGTCCCAGCGCCAGGCAGACATCTTGGGAAGCCGTAGCTGCACCCGCTGCAACCCTCCGGTGATTTCGACAGGCACAAGGCCGGCCGAGAGCCGTGTCCACTCAAGAGCTGTGTGATTCACATCAACACACGGCCATCCGGAGACTCTGCTGATTTCTCTGCATGCACATGGCCACAGACCTTCTTTGCGGAAAATGACAACAAAGGATCCATGACTGTTTTCAACCACTAAGGGCTCAACCTATGACAGACGCTATTTGGGGCCACTCTATTCCTTTTATCAAGAATTTATAGGATCATTCAGTCATCACAAACAAAAAGGAAATCTTCTTAAAATCCTTTCTGTTGAAATACTAGAATTACCTTTTTGATTCTTTGTCCAAGTCTCAAGTGCCTGATTTAAATTTCACGATGGGGAATAAATCAACACCATCATCTCACTCACTATTCATGTTACCCACATCTTGCCTGCCTCTCTCC
This sequence comes from Ochotona curzoniae, assembly GCF_017591425.1. NCBI lineage: Eukaryota > Metazoa > Chordata > Mammalia > Lagomorpha > Ochotonidae > Ochotona > Ochotona curzoniae. The sequence continues at coordinate 16,397,544 of NW_024466307.1, forward strand.
GGCCCTGGGGTGTCAGCCCTGAGCCTTCCCCAGCTGCAAGGTGACATAGGCACATGCTCAAAGGTCATACAACAAGCAGAGAATTTTCTAGCGCTGTAGGTTTCGATCTCTGCTATTTCAGTGTTATTCCTGCTGAGCCTCGCGTGCCAAGAATACCACCGGCGCTGTCCAGAGACGCTCATGATGACTCAATGGAGAATCTGGAGACCTGGGCACTTAGCGATTCGCCTATTCCCAATGAGATTCTGTCTCACATCATTTCCGTCCTCCCAGAAACATGAAAGTGGGGCAATGACAGGTACCAAGCCCAGCGTGAGCTGCCGGCAGGGTGTCTGCCTAGCAACACAGCTCTATCTTCACCACGCAGGCTTGCCTGGAGCCTACTGGCAGAGAGGATGACATGAAAGTCAAGCTGGAAATAGGAAGGGTTGAGGGAAAGCTACAAAAAGCCCATCAGAGAGGACAAGGTGGCAAAGTCTTCTTGACTCCTCAATCAGTGAGGACAAATGAAAACATCCATAAACCGTCGAACAGCAGTGAAGCAAAGCCTGCGTCCCCCTGTGCTATACACATCACCACCACCTTCAAACACACACCCTTTCACAATTTAGACACAACAATCCACTCACTTCTCCATTTAGCTTGGTCCTCAATATGAAACACACATGTTACTACTTCCGGGTTCATTCACATTTTCTCCAGAAACGCATTAGGCTTCCTTTAGTCAATTTCTAACTTACACATGCAAAGGGGCTTCAAAAAGTTCATGGAAAATGTGCGTTATCATTTCATTCCATCTTTCCGTGATCTATGGCTACAGGATTCAAGGCACTGACCATGGCTATGGTTATGACAGGACATGAGCCTATAAATCATTTTTTTTTTCCCCAGGAGGATATCCTCCTACCGGTGCTACTGCAGCCATGGAATGTACACCCGGTGGTAGAGAATCACAGTACTGGTTGGGGAACAGCCATTTCCATTTCTAGACTGCAAAGGAATTAAATTAGCTAGACTAACACAAAATGAGCCCATGTTCTTAACACGATTCATAATAAAGGTGACTGTTTCTGTTCTCCACTATGCAATAATTAGAGTAACAAATTAACATGACATAAACATAGGATAGGAATTAGATATGATTAGTGATTAGCAGAATACCTTCAAATGTATCCACTTGCCTCAGAAGTTAACAAGAGATCTTTAACATAAAATCTTAAGTATTTTCTTTTAGTAGGAAACTTTGAGCTATTTTTTTTTGCAATGATTATATTATCTGTGAGCACCTATATGAACATTATCCTGGGCTATTATAACAACATTGTATTTTCTTCTTTACTCTTAATGTATCTTAGGATGAATATTTTACTGAATATGAGAGTACTTGTAAAAAATTTACGCAAAATGGAATTACACTTGATCTTAGTCAAAAGGCCGAGAAGCAATGAAAAACGGAATTAAACATTAAGTCTTTTTTTGGTACATAAATAAAGAAATAAATAAAATCCATGCATAATTTTCAAGATCTTAGAAATATTTTTTTTTTGAAATGTGCCTTTTTCCATGACCTTTTAAAGAACCACTCTTGCATGGTATTTAAGGATTTTTTTTTTGGTATTATAATTAAGTTACCTTTTCATATTGAAAACTTGCCAAATGTAAGTGTGTCTTCCACATAATTTATGAGTTATAGGTAAATAGTGTAATGAAATGATAAAGAATCAGCAAATCAAATGAGTCATTCAGAAATGTCAGATATAAGGCCATCTCACTACGGACTCTGAACTCTTTACAACAGATTACAGGCAGGGGCAGGTTCCAGGTTACAAGCAGGGGCACATTTATGGCAAGACGGGGCAATCACCAACAGTCTGAACAAGCAAACAACTGGCGAGGCAAACACTGTCTTTTTCATATGTAATTGAAATCCAACGTGCAAAAAACTAAAAGCTTGTCCAAATGCGTGTCTTGATCAAATCCTAATCAGCAACAGCCTTTGAGACATGATGGAGTGTAGGCTGCAGGAGAGCAGGTTGAAGGAGGAGGTAGCTGTCGTGCCAGGGAACCGCCTGGACCAAGCCAAGGGCAGTGTCCACCACGGAGGCAGGGCTGGCGACGCTGCTCTCAGCCGCTGTGTTAGCACAGGGAGACCTACTTCCACGAACTGCTGACAACAGATCTGAGACTCAGAGAACATACACTTCCTGGTCACCAGACTGTAAAATCGGCTATAAGATCCCAGAGTCCTCTTAGAAGAATAAAAATTAAAGGAAATAATCTTCCAGATAAACAAACTCAGCCACAAAATAGGAAACGAAACAAGTAATTTCCAAAGGAAATTTCTGGAAGGCTCGCAGCTTTGGCAAAATCCACAAAATGTGCTTCATTGTCTACAAACAGTGATAAAGCGACACAAGTGACTGGAAGATAATTTCCTAAAAGACTTGAAACTGTAACTTTGACAATTTTCCTCTGCAATAAAAAAAAATGAAGGAAAACTTGGGAAACACTTGATCTTGTTCATTTTATTAACTAAGCAATATAAACTTGAATTATATTGCTAAGTTTATTTGCCAGTTACTCACTTCTAAGTGTCTTAGACTAATAAAAATAAAATCTCAAGTGCTTTAAAAAGGAGCAGGGCTGAGAAAATGGCTGAGAGTATTTTTTTAATATCATAGAAGATTCTTTTTATTCACATGCTTTTGGGGTTGAAGAAATAATGTGCAAATTATTAACTGTAATGTGGCCAGTGTAATTATGATCACCAAATTAAAATAAACATAACCTTGAAGATGTCTTTAGAATCCTAAGAAGGAAGAAAACCTGGGCTGTTTGTTAAAAATTGGTGATCAGACGCCACAGCCTGACCATGCCCGTATCAACTCTATTCTCTTTCCACTTTCTCCTGTCAGATCATGCTTTCTAAAGAGAAATAAATTAAAAGCAATTTTCAACTGATTGATGGCTTTTTAAACACGGTGCACCTTGAAGGAAATCATTTACATAAAGTATTTTGAGAGTTACATCGTGAAGTTAAAAATCAAAGTAATGACCCCAATACGAGACTTCTGAATCACTAAGTAATTTCAAATAAATGAAAGGAGAATGCAAAGCATTTTTCTCCCTGGATGAGAGACTCCTGATTAAATCTCCTCCTGACACTGAAGCAGGCCTGGTGGTTCAAACGACTCCTCATTTTCAGCTAAGGTCATCACAGAACGAATGATTATCAAATAAACCCAATCAGAAAAGACTCCCGAGTCTTCAGAGCCTCCAATTCTGTCGGATTTCCGGGCATTCTGACAGACAGTCATGTAAAACATAAGGACAATTAAACTGACACGGAAATCACTACCCTGCGTCAATCCTAAGCGCAGTTTATCTAACCTTCTGATCCTCAGAGAACGCATAGGCATCCCAGCACCTGTTCCTCCTTACCACCCAATGACCTTCATAAAAAGATTAACACCCAACTCTCACACCCTGTGTAGTGCATACACATGATCCACCTTCCCCAGCCTGCGCGCAGCAAATACAGCTTCCTGCTTGGAACCGCCACAAAGCAGCTGCTGGCAAGTTAAAACTTTAAGGACCAACCTCAAGGTTCTGCCAGTTGAGCTGTAACTTACAATGCCACCATCCCACGTTGCCCGTTCCAGTGCGCTCTGCTTCCCATCCAGCTCCCTGCTAACACACTGCGGAAAGCAACAGATGATGGCCCCAGTATTTGGGTCCCTGACATCCGTGATGAGCGATCCTGAGCAGCCTGGCTCAGCCTTGGCTGCTGTGGCCATCTGGGAGCAGTCAATCAGCAGACTGGAGATCTCTCTGCCTCTCTGTCACTCTTTGAAATGAAGAAATAGGTCTGCTTAAGGAGATCTTACACTCTAACAATGTTTATTTGGAAACCATGAAACCGAACACACAGTGTTAAATTTCAAGTAGTTTTATGAAAACAAGTAGTGTTTATTTTTATTTATTTGAAAGAGCATGAGAGAGAGGCAGAGAGTTTGCCTTCTGCTGGTCCTCTCCTTACATGCTCCCAAAAGACTGGACCATGCCTGATCTCCCACATGGGTGGTACAGGCCCAAGAACTCGGACCATCTTCCTCTGCCTCCTGGAATCATTAGCAGGAAGGAGGATCAGAAGCAGAGGAGCTGGGATTCAAACCAGCAATCTGAAAAGGCTTATGCATGTGGCAGTCTGCAGCTTAAACCCCTGCGCCACAAAGCCCATGCCAAAAGCAGTGTGTGGCTTTTTTTTTCCTGCAACTCAGATAATTTTATTTAAACTGAGAAACAATTCTTTAAACTGTATTTAGATCTAAGACCCTCATGTTATAAAAATATCAATAGCACTGCTAAGTTAGGTGGAGGTATTTCTAGGTTAACAAGATCAGATTTGATTTGGGATTTTATTCTTTAAACAAACTGTAGGAAATTGGTTATTTACAGAAAATATTTACATATGTATTGAGAAAGGTACATGTGATAAAAGAAAGGGCTTTGGTATACGCTGGCATCATAAAGGCAGTTCTCAAAGTGTTTACTTTCATTATCTTGGATTTTTCGTGCCTAAAATCCTTCTTCACCCTCGATCTTGGGGGTGAAGTAATACCTTCGATGTCCCATATCAGCAATTTTATACTCTACAACAAGGGAACCTTTGCAGACCTCCTGAGCCTTACCGTAGGAAAAAGTGGAGTCGTTTTTATAAAGAAATTCAGGTACCTTAGTGCCAAAGTAGTGTTTTATAAAGAGTCTCAAATCATATACAAAAATATGCAACATTTACAAATTACAACTGGAATAGATATTGACAAAATAAGCTAGCAGAGCTGGGTGTTTGGCCTGGCAGTTAAGATGTCTGCGGCCCACAGCACAATGCCTGCATTCAGTTTCTGGTTCTTGCTCCTGGCTTCAGCTTTCTGCCAGTGCAGAGCCTGGGAGGCAGTGGTGGGGGCTCAATATTTGCATCCCTGCCACCCACACAGAGGACAGCTGGATTGACCTCCAGTTCCAAGCTTCAGGCCCAAGCCCAGCACCGTGAAAGCATCTCGGAAACAAAAGAGACGATAGGGTATCTGTGTCTCCCTCACTTCCCACTCTTTCCTCCTCTCCCTCTTTCTCAAATATATATATATTTTAATATAAGCTAGACATATGGGGAAATACTTAACTCAAACGGGCTTTCTCCCAGGTAAAGGTATTCAGATTATAATTCATGTGTCCATTTATAATTCTGCTTATTTTGAAGGGCACACAAACACACGCAGTCTGTGGGTACCTGCACCTGCCTCTGGATAAGCTCTTCAATCTCACGGTGGGCATCATTCCATCTTTCGGCATCAACACAGAAATATATCGCATGAGTTTCCGCCAAGATTCCTGTTTGCATCCCCTTTCTCTCAACATTCCAGAAGGAACCCTAGGATATCTATAACACTAAAGCAAGAGAAGCCAAAACGTAGCTCATATACTCAACATATCAGCAGGACATGATAACATGGTGACCCAGACAGCCAAATGTCTGAATACTGTATGAACAACTTGGTGGTGATTTTTTTTTTAATACCTCATTTTTTCTTTTTTTTGACCCTGTATAGGGAACAGTTCATGCGCTCCTGACACTCCACCTTTTTTCTGTAAGGGATTTTCAATTTGAAATGACCACAGATCAGGAGCCACAACCTTGTGCTGTTGAAAAATCTGCGAACCACCAAAAGAAAATCAGGAACTTAAAACGCATTGAGAAAAAGGGCTAAGCCTTGTTTCTAAAAAATGATACTGCCGTCCTCTTTTTTCTTGCTGTTCTTTTTAAATGGGAAAAAAAAATCTTTAAAATGACAAGCTAATCTTAAATTGGAGTTTTAAGGGGCACCTGACTGGCTTGTCAGACTAAAGTAGCATATTAACTACACTCAGGTGGCACCACGGGAACTCCGTTTTTATCATTCTGATATCCCCTCCAGGGTTTCAATCTTCTCTCTTGGAGCTCAATCATGCTCTGTGATGCTCTGTTCCTACATGAGGATGCGACAGAATTTCTATTTAAAAATACATTCGGGGAGGAGGGGGGCAGTGTCAGGCACTACTGATTGAGAAGGCATTCCATGATGATCCCTATTTTCAGTTAAAATGCGCACTTAGGGTTTTGGATTTAACACCCCTGCCTCGGCAGTCAGACAGTCATTTAGCCAGAGTCAATCAAGCATATGATTAGAAATAATAACTCACAAGCAATGAATTGAGAAAGATTAGATCTTTGCCGAAATGCACAAGAACGGCATCCCATTATGCATCCTTTCCTCTCGGGTTTCTAGAGAGCAGATCAAAAAACAAACAAAAAAAAATGTTTTTCTCACACTCTGAATGCTGCCTTGGCATCCAATCTGCCTAAATACTCTCCTATCCTCGAGATCAGAGCCTATCAGCCAGCTGGACAGAACCATCCTGGGCAGGTGGGAGAGGGTGTCCCACCCAGCCTTCCTGCCCTCCACTGAAGACCGAAGCCCATGCTTCACACTGAAGGAATGGGCCAGAAGCTACACCCACCTTGGCTTATGTATACAGTAAGAAAGATAATACAGCACAGTAAAGGCCCAAAGACAATTAGCATCCAAAACCACAAAGAATACACTTCTGCTTGTAAAACGTTCTTCAGATTAAACTTTACTTTAGCGATCTAGTATTTTAGGTAAGGAAGGCATTAGAGCAACACTTAGAGAAAGTATGTTTGGATTTAGTAAGTCTTATATTGAAACCAGTAACCCAGGTTCAAATCCAACTTCTCCACGTAGCACCTTTGATGAAGGCAAAATGAATTAATTTCACTGATAAAGTCTGGCAGATTAAGGTGAATTAAAAGGGTTTCTACTTATACGTTGCTTTATCAGAGCACATACAGTATAGCTCAAAGCCAGCGGTGCTAATAATGCCCAAGATGATTCCAAAGGGAAAAAGGTTGACAAACCTGATAAATATTTTGCTTTAGAATATAATAGAGAGGATTTAGGTTGATTTGTCTTCCCAGCCATGCTTGGTTTAGGCTGCACTACTGCAGCCTAGACTGATGACACTAACATAATTCACACAAATGAGGACAGCACCGAGCAGTCTGGGACTTGACAAATTTCTGCAGATAAATCCCAAGGTTGGAGAGACCACATGCGGGTAACTGGCAGCCAGTGCAGCGTAGGAAGAATCTATGAATAAAGTCCACACACACACACACACACACACACACACACTGGGAAAAAACAGAGCTCTTGAGCTTCTGCATTTAAAAGAGGCAGGGAGAGAGTTGCGTTTTCAGTTAGCTGCGAATACAAAGTATCTCCGTATCTCCAGGGTAGTTTCACCAGCGGTTGACTGAGACCATGCAGGATTCTTTACATAAAACACCAACGCTCATTCATTGCAAGTGGCAATACTAGAAAATGCCACTGCTAAGCCTTTTTAGGAACTAATTCTTCTGATTCAACCAACAGGAGAAAGAAAAAAAGTCACACAAAAATCAAAATATTAATTGGGATGAATTCAAGTGTTTTTCTGATCACATCTGATAATAAATGGGTCACACATTCTCATTCTCTTAAAGGAGCCAAATTCAGGTCCATCTCTAGCCCCTATACCTGACCTTAATGTTGTCGAAGGCCAGAGTGAACAGCAATGTTTCTGTGGGGAAACTCTGGCCCACCTTCACTGCAATTTTAGGGAGAGGTTATAAGAAGTCAAACCCTAAGGTTTTTGCAACTTTAACCCAGAGAATGTTAATTCTGACTTAGCCGGTAGAGCGACACCTAATCTACTACTGAACCTGAATTTGTGAGAAAGTGCATATACACACACATTCACACACATCACGGAATCTTCCAGGAGTAAGAGAAAATGGAATTGGAGCAGTGCCTTCTATCCCTCAAATCATCCAAACTGCAGGCACTCACCCAGAACCACACAGATGCCGCCCACTGTGCCAGCCACTGGGATACACGTCCAAATTCACGGAGCGCGGTTCTCGCTGCTCTGCCCAAGTTTTTAATTGCTAGTTGGAGAATCAGGTGGAGTCACACCCAACACTCACAAAGGGGTTTCCACTGCCTCCTGCAACTTTGGACCTGACCATCAGAGGGGGTAAGGAAGTCAAAGAGAAATCATGGGGACAGGCATGTTTGTCCCACACAGCTTGCATTTGTTCACAAGAGAAGAACTGCAAGCCACCTTTGTGTCTTCTCATGGGGAAAGCTGTACAAGGTTGAAAGCGGACTCTGCTGAAATCACCGGGAAGGAGGTTCCCAATTAAAGTAGCCACAGTTGGCTTTCATGCCTTACAGGAAGACATCCACATTCATGATGTCTCAATGAACCTATGAAATGTTTAGATTAAAATGTATACATTTCAAAAAGAAAAAGGGAGGGAATGCCCTCTACCACACTGCGTAGAACCTCTCGTTCTCCAAAAACACAGACTAGACAAGAGCTGACTGACTTTCTCTGAGGTGCCCTGTCTATTCCTAGCACAATATCTTTTTGTGGGTAAACTACAAAGCAAAGATTTCCAGTTCAGCCCTGGTCAGCAATTCTTCTGTTCTTTTTGTTTTGCTTTGCTTTGTTTTGGTTTGGTTTGTCTTTTGTTTTGTTTTGTTTTTGAGCAAGTCAAGCAACAGGAAAAAAAAAATAATTCAGGCTTTCAGTCCTAATTCAGTAACTTTTTGATGCATCCCAGTGACTTTATAGTGGTAAGAAATTTTGTGAGCATGAAATTCATTTTAAGCAAAATGCATCAAATGAACTTGTGACATTCTCCTGCCACTGTTTTATTTTTTCCCTCCATTTCCAAACCCTAATTGACAGCACTTGAGAACACTGATTCAGCCTCCATGTGCCATACAATTCCTGGGACTGCAGCGAGAGATTCCTCGGGCCAGCAGACTGACAAATCAAAAGATAAGAAGCACCTCTCAGCTTGAATCAACTGAAATGTGTCAGAAAATACATTTGGCATAATCTTCAGAAATGTCAGCTTTGGCGATGACAGGAAAGGCACAGTTTTCCTGACAGTTTTAGCACACCAAAGTTTCAGAGTCCAAGTTGGAGTGACGAGGGAGGTGAGAGTCACTTTTGTCTGCTATTTTTGAGGAAAATACTACACGCAAGAGGAAACGTCTTCCATGCCACCTGATGCTCTGACAAAGACGTTATCAGATGCTTGATGGCCTAATTAGCACGAAACTTGGAACATGCCTGCCCAAATTAGCAGCATTAAGGTGTCTTTCCAGTTTTCTGCTTATGAAAGCCATGCTGCCTGTTTCTAGAGGGATATGCCCAACTCCGGTCCTCCTCTCTACCCCCAGCGTGCTGCTCGCCAATTAGGAATTTTGATAAGTGTGTATCACGCACATAAATGAGCCATGCACATGGAGTGAAAATGCTGGGAAGGAAGAGAGGGAGGGAGGCAGGAAAGAAAGAGACAGAAAGAAAGAGAGAGAGAGAGAGAAAGAAAGAAAGAAAGAAAGAAAGAAAGAAAGAAAGAAAGAAAGAAAGAGAGAGAGAGAGAAAGAAAGAAAGAAAGAAAGAAAGAAAAAAAGAAAGAAAGAAAGAAAGAAAGAAAGAAAGAAAGAAAGAAAGAAAGAAAGAAAGAAAGAAAGAAAGAAAGAAAGAAACTTCATTGAACATAGGAAATAACATACCATTATTGTAGCCCTGTCATGGCAACTAATTTTTTTTTAATCAAAGTAAATTAAAACCCAAGCAGGCAAACTGAAATCCTTCTCCTCTCAGAATTCTTCCTAAGTTGGACCTCCTCTGACTCATCCCGCCTGTCACCGGCATCCTCGTCCCTGGAACCACACTTTACAAACTGAGAATGATACAGAACACAGCTTCCCCGGTTCTCCAGGAAGCAGCTCAGGGAACCAAGATGCACTCATGCTTCTAGCCCTGGCTACCACACTCTAATTCCTTCCCAGCTCCTGTTTGTAAACAGATCTCCAACAGAAACGAGCTCAGCGGCTGTGGACCTGCGCGGGAGCACTGAAGGGCTGTCAGATGGGGGACACGAATGCTCCTTCAGACATGTTCTCTCCAAGCCCTCCGAGGATTCCAGCACTGTCAGCATTCATCTGACTTTCATTTATAAACGAACTTGCACACATCCACAACCATCAAGAATGTTGACAAAATCTCCGTTAACACTTGGCATCTCTCATTTTCTCAAAAACAAAAACAGGATCTCACATTCAGACAACTCTTAATTGTGCTGGCCACGTTTCATTTACTTTCACCACCAATTCAGCAGCAATCTGTCAATATTAGTAGCATAAATTACCAAATAGTGTAATTTACTTATCGCAAACTAATTATACATTTACATATTTATGAATGTTATGCACTGAAAGAAAGTTAAAACTCATTTCTTTATTGCCTAAGTCTCTACATCTATTCAGCGACGTGAGAGAAGTACCAAGTCCATTAAAAGGACATAGCTAAGAAACACATAACATTTTTACTTAATGCAGACTCTATTTTTAGCATGGCCTCAGATCTTTTTTTTCTTGTCAGAAAAATCAAGTCATTTTTTTCCTACTACATTGAGCAACTGTAATGTAATGTAATATAAGAAGACTCTGCAAAAGACCCTTAGTCTACCTTCTTCTGAGTTGAGCATTTTGAAATTCTATTCCTCAGTGAGCTTGATGTTGTGTGCCCCCTACACACTCCCCACCCTGGCCATGCCTGGGTAAGGAAAATGGGTGCAGGAAAACAAGCCTAGGAATTCCCCACTGCTGATAAAGAAGAAGTAAAAACAAACAAGTGCAAGGTGCACGAATCAGTACAGCGGCAGCGATGTTGTGTGCCGAAGTTGGTAGATAGATGCAGGAGTAACTAAAGGGCCTGGGCACCAAAGAAAGAATGGGATCCCGAGGCGGAGCAGCCGGGAAAGGGGCCTCCACGCTGATCCTGTGTCGTGGTCGAGTGGAAGAGCGTGAGAAGGCAGTCCTACACTGGGAAAACCAAGAGATCTGGGACACGTAGAGAATGGTAGGTGGGAGAGCCCTGGCCAACCCCAGCATGACAGGCTGAGACTTAAAGGGAAAGCCATTCATCCCTCAGCAACGCAGAGACATCGAAAGATCTAAAGCAAAAGGAAAGATGTGACCAAAATGATGTCATGAGTGGTAGCTGGCAGAAACTTCTAGTATAAACAGACTGGAGGCAGGAGAACGGTCAGCACCACACAAAGAGGTTAGCAGAAGGGTCAGGGTGGGGGAAGCCTGCCTCTGCTCCCCGAGTCCAGCATCCCAAACAGGAGTCTTCCTTCCCTAAGCTGCAGGGCGGAGGGCCCAGCTCTCCACACACGTGGTCGTTTATCACCCTGGACATGGGTGCCAAGTTCAAGGACAGAAGACAAATAGGTACTGAGACTTCCCATTTTGGTCTTCACAATCCACAGAATTCCACTAAAACTGAGTGGACTGTTTAAGAAGAAGTCAACAAAATTTACTTACAGAGTATGTGGGCAAGACCAAGCTATTCAGATAGAAACCCTGTTTTGCACTCAGCAAACTTGTCTCCTGGCTGCATCCTCTGTGGTCCAGATCATGGGAGAATCACCCACTCTGTTTTCTACTTTGGAAAACAGTAATGGTCTCTAATGCCTTGGTTTGCTATGTGGAATAAATGAGCATCATATGGAAAGATACATAATTATCACTATTACTAAATAATAACAGATAAATCAAAGAGGAAGGAGAGGAAGATGCCACCAGGATAATATTTTGATAGATATTCATGTGAAGGAAGAAACAATAGTCTCCTCCAAAATCTGCCTTTCCCTTGATTCGATTACTCAGTTTCCAGAATCACAAATGCATCTATGTGTCACTGTCCCAAATTGGAACTGAACGTACAGTCCTAAAAACAAACAAAACACTCCATGTTAGAGCCTCCTCCCAACTCTGCAGCTTTCAATACTGACAGGCATGAGAGAAGTCCGTACATGGCACCTATCATGGGAAGGCAACACACTCCCCTTCATCCTTTGCTCTAACCACGGTAACTCTGATGATGGGCTCTTAGCAGCCACGGTGCACCATGAGGAAACAGACCACATCCCAAGGCTCAGCTGATAGCAGTCAAGGTTCGCGAGTGCTTACCTAACCCCGTGGCTGCACAGAGTCAACCAGGAAGCTTTTAATAAAACACTTATGCCCACACCATCAAATGTGCACTGACTTAATTGCTCAGTTGGGACCAACACATAGAGATTTGGGTATGGGTATGAGACGTTCCCAGATGAATATATATGCGAAACTAGGGTGGAAAGCTCACTTACACATACACATCATTATCATCCTATTATGTTATGTGGAATCCTATTCTATGAATAATTCTGTTAGGAAGGCACCGATAAGCAAGGATAAGAATGGCTACCATGTATCGACTGTCTCGAATACGTTGCATAAGCTCCTTGCAAGTCAATTTATCTACATCTTCTAATTCAATCCTCAGAACAACTCCCTGATGTCAATATTAGTATTTTTTCACTTCTTAGAGAACAGGGGCAGCGAGTTTAAATATGGGCTTGAAGTCTTGCAAGTCAGTATCTGAGCCCAGGTTGAACTGAATGCAAGGCAGGTCTACTGTCCAGATGTGTTTCATTTCCTCCTTGTCTTCTCAAAGTGCCAGTGAAAGTGTGATGTTGGGGTAGGAGAGAAGAAAACTAGCAATACTAAAGATGAATCTCTCCCACTACTGGGAGTGGTCCTAACTTTTCTGTATATGTCAATTGCTTGCCTGACAATGCATCTAACAAAAAGTGACTTCCATTTAATCATCATGTGCAGCAACTTACCTAGAGTTTATATTTGCTCCATGCAAACTTCCCTCTGACCTAAATCCTAAATCTCTCTGACCTAAATCCAGAAACAGATCAGGTTCAGCTCAGATTGCAAAATGTGAGCAAAAGCATCAAACCCTCAAAAGGCTCCAGCCTCCTGGTGTAGCCGTTGAACCACATCACGTGGAGTGCACAGCCAAACACTCTCCTCCTTCTTCCCTAAGGTTTAATGATAATTTATGGCCGTAGAACATTTGTAAATTTAACAGCCCATCAAAGTGTCCAGGAGAACACCAGTTCTAAGGACTCATTAAGTGACATTAAACATAACTTTCCATGAAGTACTGTACAGTATGAACGGGTGGGCAGGCTGCTGAAAAGCCACTACTGTGATAATTTATCATTGGTAATCTTGCTTTACAACTTCCCCAAACAGTTTTTTTTTTCCAAAGGGGAGGGGGCAGTCATTTATCCTACCCCCGAAGGAGAGAGGGGCTTTACTACTGTGCCGGTACTATCAATCACAAAGGCAGAAAAGTTTAATCATACTTAGGATTTGCTCATTCTTTCTCCAGCCACCAAAAAAAAAAAAAAAAAAAAAGGCAGGGAAAAAAAATTTTGTAGTCAAGAAAACATTTAAGGATTTTAAAAGTTCATTTATTCCAACATGGTTGTACTGTTTCCAACTTACCCCCCTCTCCCCCAATTCCAAAGGTCATCTTTAAAACATATCCCCCCAAAAGTGGAATTTTCTGTTGCCGGTTCACCAGTAGACGATTCATAGGGCCCGGCGCAGTAGCCTAACGGCTGAAGTCCTTGCCTTGCATGTGCCTGGATCACATATGGGTGTCAGTTCTAATCCTAGCAGCCCTGTTTCCCATCTACCTCCTTGCTTGTGGCCTGGGAAAGCAGTGGAGGACAACCAAAAGCCTGGGAACCCTGCACCGGGGTGGGAGACCTGGAAGAGGCTACTGGCTCCTGGCTTTGAATCAGCTCAGCTCCAGCCATTATGGCCACTTGGGGAGTGAATCAGTGGATGAAAGATCTTCCTCGCCTGTCTCTCCTCCTCTTTGTATAGCTGACTTTCCAATAAAAATAAATAAATCTTAAAAAGGAAGATTCATCTAATTTCAGGACATGCTCCCAATGGGACTTCTTGGGTTTCAGAAGTGCGTCAAGAGCTGAGATCTCCAGCAGGCCTTCACTCAGAACAGAGCGTTAATTCAAAGTATCATTAACAGTCACCCTGATAAAATTAGGACATTAATAAATGCTGTAATTAAAAGCGATGTTATTGTTTCCTTTTTAAAATGATCACAGGCTCGATGATTATGACAAAAGTCACTGGTCAAAGTTTGGCATTCTCTCCTGCAGAAGAAATGGCATCATATATTTGCGTTAAAACCCACCCAGAAAGCCAGGAACATCCTAAAATGGTCATGGTTTTTCTGTCAGAGATGAATTCACAGAAAACAGGAAAGGTCATACAACTGAATTTTTAATATTGTAGCAGGGCGGCCATCATCTTGCAGGATGAGGTACCGACACACAAAAAAAGTGAGTTTTTGTATTTTTATAAAAGCACAGTGCAAGTGGTGGGAAAGCCGGTGGGCAGAGCATAGATTAGCCGAGTTTCCACAAGGTCAGTGCAGCCCATCACAGTTCCAAGCACAGGGTAAGTAAGTAGCTCTCCTGTGGGAAGAAAAGAAACACGAGGCATTCCAAGGGACACAAAATATCAGACTTTGGGGTCAGGTCTTGGCATGACTCTGGGCCTGCGTACAGCCTTGCATGGACACAGGGTGTCCTCTGATTTTAGGTCTCTCTTGGAATGTCTGCCAGGCATCCACATTCGTTTTCATTCTTTCACAGGATGACTGCAGAGTCTGTAGAATTCTAAAGTTTTAACTACCAGCGAGGGCACTACATTGACTTGGTTTGGGCGTGGCTTTCACAATGGCCTCTTTTCCTCTTTCCAGACATGATGTCCAACACAGGTGTTTGCACTCCTTTGCCACTCACGTCATTTTTTACTTAACTTTCTTGACTAAAAATATACCAAAAAAAAAAAAAAAGAAAGAGAGAAAGAAAGAAGAAAGAAAAAAGAGATACAACTTTGCAAGTATATATCTATAGCAGAAACTCCCACTTTGTTGCATGAAAATAGATACATAAGATTAAAGTAACCTCAGAGTAGCAGGCATTTTGACAATGAACTCCACTATATTCACAAACAATCTTAGTTCACTCACTTAGTCGCTCTTCCATATAAGCCACAAACCAGTATCTGATCTACAAAAGTATTCCAAAACACTCATGGAACAATGGGATTGACAGTTAAGTTGATTTTCAGTGCAAAACATGTTAGAGACCCATGCATATTTTTTCATAACTTGCGTTTTCCAGGATCTGTCTGGAGACCCCTTCAGAAGGGATACATCAACAGTTTTCAAAAAGTGTGAATGGTATGATAAAGGGTTTTTTTGCACCAACATAAACATATTTTAATTCCATTTTCCCATGAACATTTTCAAAGCAGGACTAAGACAAGTAGAAGAAAATTACCACCTGCAACATGTCTCCTTGACTCCCTTCCTATCACTAACACCAATTTGTATAAACTACATCACATGGTATAATTGCAAGCAATTTACTCACATATAAAATTATAATTTTAATTCCTTATTAATTGGTGTTAAGTAAGAATTACCAGATTATTCCAAAGCTAATATTCTATAACAGCAAGCAGACACAGGTTGAGCAGTCATCCAAAATAGCTTACGCATGGTAAAATAAAGATTGAACATTAAGGTATAAAATTATTCTAAATCCCCAAACACACCAGAACCAATTGTGAAATTAAATGTGACACTTTCCATAATTCAAACTACAGTACTTGATTTCCGTCTTTCTCTTCAGCTACTCCTAAATTAAATTAGTCTTATTGATTATAAGTCAGAAATCCCTGTCTTGTTACCGTGATTTTCAAATTTTAATGAAATGCACAACTCAGTCGCACACAGCAAAGGGCGCATCCTGAAATTACAATATAGGAAATTAGGTACAGAGTTTATGAATACCAACACTGAAGCCACAGCCACAGTGAAAGCCAATTTCTTTCCCAGCTTAAGGAAACTGATAAATTCATGTCTCAAGTTCCTGTTTTCAGGTCTAGCACGACAGATGATCATTCAGTGAGCTTACCAACCGATTACAGCTTGATTAAACTAAGCATCGGTTATGCCTAGGACCTAGAACAAAATACAAGTGCAAGTGGACTATGTATAACTGGCAGGCAGAAGCCTTAGTAAAAGCAGAACCAATGAATCCACATCCACACGTCATCCTGGACAGTGCAGAGAAGCAGTTAGTATTTTTTCCACATATTTGCTAATAAGGTGTCCATGCTGTGGACAACGCCTCTTCCAACTGGTGCCCCTGGATAAAACACCTCCTGGAATATTAAACAGGGAGGTCTTCTACTTCACAGGAAATGAGCATTACGGGAAAAACTGCATGGGTTTTGAACACATTCTGCCAAACCATAAACTTTCTCTTTTTCATTTATTTTCTCCCCGATGTGTCTGTGGGCCCCTCGCACACAATGAGCGACCTCCGAGAACACACTTTGTGACCTCAGACTGTGTCCGTAGTATTTTCAGCATCCTCGGATGTGGATTTGGCTTTGACTTTCACAATTTAGGTGAAGGATATTCTTTAGCAGCTTTTCCTGACAATCACACTTGGCAGACATCTGGGAATAAAGAACGGAACCCAGAAGATCCCAGACCCTTCCTCCAACGGCTTCAATCCAGACCTATAAAGTGATGCACACTGCTTTTCTGAGCCTCTAATGTGAGATTTTATTAAGTATCGTTAAATTGGAGGGGGGGCCGCCAACTGCTGGCAGGAAAGGCATCTCACCAGAACACTACACTTGAATTACCAATATCTGGATTTCAAAAGAACTTTTCATTCCGTTTTCCCTTGAACTTACTGATGTGCTTTAATTTTTTTAATTAATTTATTTATGCTATTTTTAAATAAGGATTTTCTTTTCTTTTTATTGTAAAGTCAGATAGACAGAGAGGAGGAGAGACAGAGAGGAAGATCATCCATGCGTTGATTCACTCCCTGGGTGGACACAAAGGGCTGGAGCTGAACCGATCTGGCCAGAAGCCTCTTCTGGGTCTTCCACGTGGGTGCAGGGTCCCAAGGCTTTGTGCTGTCCTCAACTGTCTTCCCAGGCCACAAGCAGGGAGCTGGATGGGAAGCGAGCCCACTGGGATTAGAACCAGCTTCTATATGGGATCCCAGTGCATGCAAGGTGCGGACTTTAGCCACTAGGCTACCACGTAGGGCCCTGTTGATGTACTCTCTTATATTCTACAATAATGTTCCTTCCTACCACATCCTCCCCCCCAAAAAGGTATCACCTTTCCATTTTTCCTATCACCATGAGTGATTTTTTTTTTTGCACTTCTCATTTTCCCTTTGTTAAGAGTGGCGAAATTAATATGTAACCAGAAAGAGGGATGTACCAGTGCCTGGAATAACAGGGCTGAGCTCTCAATTCTCCTCCTCCCAACACACAGAGGTGAAACGTTCATTTTGCCACACAGACAGAACGCTAAATGTTATTAGACATGCTATCACCTGAGGAATTGTCACCAAGGGAGGGCTTAACACACAAATGACTGCTCTGGTGCCATCTCCTTCCTCGACAGAACTCAAGGTGAGGCCAGCCAAGAACACCCACACCCAAAATAACTGGGGGTGCTTTTTCAGAAGAAAAAAATTCTGCCAGCTACAGAGCATTAAGCCCCTGCCTCTGCGTCACAAGGCTCCAATTCAGGTTCTAAACACACGTCTACGTATGTAAGTCGTACATCAATTCTTGCACCTTGTATTTTCTAGGATGATGAATTTCAACGTCAGTGACCACAATGGTATTTACACAAGCAGCAAACATTTGTTTCACCAGAGGATAACAGGTCTTACTCATTAGCACTGCTCACTGTCAATTATAAAAATCATTTATTTTTCACCATTAGAGCTACACGATTCTTAGTTTCAAAATATATGTCATCATTCAATTAGAATGAATTAAAGCACTAACATTAACCAGGCTAGATCTAGAGCAATCCATCATTCCAATAATAAAAATTAATGCTTATTAATTTCTTACTTTGTGCCATACAAGGAACTAAGTACTTCACGTTCATAACTCAATGCCATCGGTAAAAATAACGCTGCGAGGCAGGTGCTAGGATTGCTGCGCGGGAAAGTGATAGATCAAGACATTAAAATTAGCCTTAGACCACACAGTCAGTAAATGGTGGCTAACTAGTTCCAGAACTTGTAGATAGCAGATAAGCCAGTCCTTGCTCAAAGAGAACTTAACTTTCTTAAAACAAAAGAACAGACTGATTAATTTACACACATTGGTGCACTTTACAAAGTTCAGGTCAAACCGAATCTCAACATGATTTAGCAACTCAAAGGAAGCTTAAGACACAAGACGCCTAGAATAAGTTTTTTCCATACAGGAAGTACCTCTTGCTCCACTTCTCTCAATCCATCAGGAAATTCGCCACTGGGTTTTTCAAAGATGGAAAGTGTTCCGGCTACCTAGAAACTATCCATGAGCTGAAAGCACAGCTCTTCTATGCGTTATTCAAAATGCCACAGCATACTGCACCCAGACAAACTTGCATGAAGTCTCAATAATGCAAGCGCACTGAGTAATGGCAACCGAACAAAAATCACAATGTTAACTCCAAGACGAAATATGAAGCTAAAAAAAATAAAAGCCATGTGAGTCCCTTTCAAGCTGTACCTCAATCTTGGGAGGCCATGAAAAAGTTGGTTCTTACTGGGGACAAAGAAAGGTGGGGTTTTTTGAGGCCTGGGCAACAAAAGGAAATCACTTCTGACTCCTTGATCCTACTAACACCAAATCACCGAAGGAGGGCATGCAAGCGACACGACGGACAAGCTACCTCTCATTATCGCATTGTCTGGGTAGGCAGAAGACAGGTATCCTCAAAAACTGTAGTTTTCAGACTCCCTAAACCGATTCTCTGACGTTTCATTTGTTCATCTCTAACGAGAACACGTGTAAGAAGGAAACGTGTTTTCACTTGGTTCCTTTACGCTGTTTCTGAACTGTCTGAAAATTAACGTGCCTATATTGCCACTATCTTAATAAAAGCAGAGCTCTGTCAGCCCACACTCAAAACCTGCAATATTCTGCAAATTCTACCGAGGTATTGTAAATGTCATTAAGGGCTGCTTGGTAAATAATTTTCAAGACTGACATAAAACACCAGGCTAAGAAGCCATGTTGTGGGCCATGTGCTAAGAACACTTTCCACACTTACTTGTAGAGTCCCCATGTCTCTGTGTATATTCACACGCATAGGCACACGTGGCATTTTAGGGCAGCAGAGCTACCAACTATGACTGTATAATAGATAAAAGTCACCGTGACTTTGTCCAGACCCACAGAAGGCATCACACTGAGAGTGAACCCTCATGTCAACTGCAGACTTTGGGAGGTGATGCTATGTCAGTGCACATTTATCATCCGTGACACATGCACCTCGCTGGTCAAGCATTGATAATGGGAGAGGCCGTGCGGGTGTGGACACCGGGCATAAACAGGGTATCCCTACACCTTGTGCTTTCAAAACACACAGTCTAGGCAGAGGCATTGTGGTGAGCGAGTTCAGTTGCCTGGGACACTCAGATCCCATGTTACAGTAACCACTGGGATCTCGGCTGCATTGATTCTGACCCAACTTCCTGCTCATGCAGAAGATTCCGACACAAGTGCTTGGGCACATGAATGCCTGACTCCAGCCTGGTCCAGCCCTGGTTGCAGAGGGCAGTCTGGGGAGTGACACATATATACTGATATGTCACTCCCTCTCTACACGCTGCCTTTCAAGTAGATGAAAACAAGCAACATTTGAAAGCACGGAATCCATTTTGTGGCATCAAAATCTGGTCATCCCATGGGAATTCAGAAGCCCCATCCAGTGTGTGTGTGTGTGTGTGTGTTTTAGGGGGTGTCTGCTTGTACATTCTAAATGCATTTGCATATTCGTGAATATATTCATTCATGTATGTCCTTTATAAACAGAGACACATAACAAGCATGCCCACATTAAAATAAAGAGTACACTTGCAGGCACACAGCAAACACAGTCTTTCTAAATGTCCAAAAATAAAACACATGGTGTAAATTATGAAATGCAGTACATGAAATATGTATGTGAAAGTACCAGAGTAAGACTCCCCACAGAACACTGACAGGATCATGATTGCTGTCAACACTCTTACTGTGAACCTGTTTGGTTTTAATATAAATGAACTCAAACATAGATATACAGACATGTCCATTTTCCTAACAAAAACAAAAGTGTTTCTGTTCATCCTATAAAATTTACCTGCATGGTCCAAACTATTCTATCATCAATAAGAAAAGCACTGACATGAGTGTAGTAATTTCCCTACAGAGAAAAAAAATGGGGTGGAGGAATTAAGTCATCAGAAGAGCTTTGCCAGGCTTCCGCCAGGGGTCTGCTTCATCAGGTGACTGACGCATTTGCATATTTTGTTTCTATCTGAAAATTTCAGGGATCGAGTTGATTTTCTTCAGTAGTGTGCACAGGATGGCTGCTGGTGTGCAAGTACTCCAGCCACCCAAACACAAACAAGCCCTGCACCACTTCTCCCACACACAACCTTGGCTCTCTTGTATAACCCCCAGCCACCCAGCCCTGCCCAGAAAGAAGGATGGGCAGGCGGTCCACAGCATGGCTTGTTACAAACAACCGCTTCCCTGCTTTCTCCCCATCTCTCCTTTCCCTCTTGGGACCTCTGCCCTCCCCACCGTCTCTCCCCAAAGGCTGAATTATTTCCCCATCTTTTTCTTGCTCTTTCGGCCTTCTTTCCTTTTTCACACTTGCTTTTGGTGACTCCCTTCTGTGGTTTTCTCCATTACACCATAATTCACGTATCTACACTTTGAACCTTTTCACACACACACACACAATTGTAATACTTTGGCAAAAGCCCAGCAAGGAAAAATAGAGACGCAATACATGAGCAAAAAATAGCAAGGTGGGATCTTTCACCGTTCCTGTTACTGCTCCTGCAGGTCCCATTGCATCAATCATCAACTTATTCTCTTTAAAGGCACTGTTCTCTAACTCCTTTCCGTTTCCCTCTCTAACCATCCTCTCTTCTTAACATTCTTTCCTTCCATTTGCTCACTCCCATTTATTAATTAACCAAGTTTATAACACCCTTTATTAATTAGCCAAGTACTCTACCAAATCTCTCCCTCTACACGTGTATAAAATCCCCCCAGATTCTATCCTGAGGACATTGTTTCCTTTGATCACTTGCCATCTCCCTAACAAGCCCACAGCAGAACGGGTGTGAGGATTTGTTTCCAATGAACACTCTCCCAGGATGGAAAGAGTATCTTCAGCCATCGTGGAGGGGTGCCTGCAAAAGGAGCCGAAGATATTCTTTGAAAATATTTTCCTGACCAACTCATGCACTCTAAAGTGTTTAAAGACTATCCTTTCAAAATGATCTGACGGAGCACACGTTTTCCAAGTCATCTTTCGATTCAGTATTCCATCTCCCTGTCCATATCATCGGCACCAAACTCACTGCAAGCTAATTTCCATGTACTCTCCAGACTAACTCCCTTTTCTTGCTTTCCAATCAATGGCACACAGATGTACAACAAGGAAGAAGTCCTTTCACAGTCCCCATTGAGTTCATTTTTTTAACTCGTGCTCTGCTTTTTGAAAAATGTCTTCCTGTCTTCATTCTTGGTGAGTCATTTGTTACTTGTAATACTAATCAGGCCACCAGGCATAGCCTTTTCCTTAAGAACTGCTGGCCCCAAACCCTCTTCTGTGCGGTTTTAACAATGAATTCCACATGAACCAGCCAGCTCCATCCAAGAGCCAGGACAAGACTTGCAATTAGGTTGCTCCGCTCTGCTGTCCTCTTTCCACTTCGACACAACAGGGCCGCAGAGTGAACACGAAGGCCTGCGCGGGCCCCACCGCCTCACTACACTGCTGCCCCGCATTACTTCTGCTTTTCTAACTTTTCCACTTGTGAGCATCATCAATTATGCACTGGAATAACAGAGGCCTGGCCAGGCAGTGTAACATAAAGGCCGATTATGACAATAAATAATTTAGGCACCTGCGTGCCATGTTCCTTTTACCAGTGATAGGAGGCCAAGGGACCGTGGTGCACCCTGCAGTCCAACCCCACGAGCGGCCAGCTGGGTAGCGGCCGACAGAGAGCTTGTCTGCGCACCCGTGAACGCGAGAGCAGACCCAGTGACACCTGCAAAAATGGGAGAATCACAAAAGCCACAGAGCCAAGCAACTTTTTTTTTTGTTTCATGTTTGATGCTGGAGACAGCCCAGAAAGTTCAGGAAATAATACTGTGATGGTGGTGTGTGTGTGTGTGTGGGGGGTACCTTTTATCTTTCAGTAAATAATAAACAATTCCCTACACCAAGATTTTACAGATAGGCTGTTTACAAACCAGGCTATTCGAACCGTACGCCAACCTCAATCTGGCGAGCTCTTACCCACATAGCAGGTGCTATGTTTAAGGATAAGGTGGAACCAGGAGCTGGCCACAGCTGCCAAGTGGCAGTGGGGTCTTTGGAAGAGGGTTCATCAGCTATGACTTGGAAGCGCTTCAGGTCTCTTCATTAGCAGCCTATTTGTTCCTCCTGAGACTTTAAGAAATTTACCACGGAGAACTTTCATCTGCTCAGAATGTACAAGCAGACACCTTCCCTGTAAAGTCTTGGTTGGCTCAGAACGCTACACTGCCAACAGCATCTGGACGCTAGCAGTTGATGGGAAAATGAGTGGTAAACTGGATCTTAAAAAGCAACTCCCCAACTGGGCCAAACTGGTGATATTTTGAATGGGGGAAAAAAAAAATCCAGGTTGTAACAGCCCCAATCCGTGACACACCTTCCGTAAGACAATTCCAGACCCGTGCGGCATAGTTAATGCTTTAAAAAGTAAGAAGAATCCTGGTAAGTCTCTGTAAGAGTCAGAAGAACAAATCAAGACACCAGCAGGGATGTTGTTAAATCAAACGCTGACCTTAAAATACGTGAAGTGCAGAAGCACAGTGATTAATCCATGTCAAGTGAGCCTCGACTTTACTTTGGGAATGAGACTTCCATTATCTAGAAATGTTCCGAAATTAATCCTTAGTCTACACTGAGAGCTAATATTACATTTCTAAATGCAAATTGACGAAAACTCTAGGGGGAAAAACCATTTTGAACTGTGGTTTCCAGAAGGCTCGGGTTTAGTCGTGTCAAATTAAAGGGGAGCAAAGCTTCTTAAAATAACATTCTTCTTAAATCGCATCCATATGATTTAGCAAATTGATACGGCCAAAGTCAATAAATCATGATACAAGCATTTTATTTTAGTGTACAACTGCTCCGAATTTCTGCTTGGAGCCAACGTTTTATAATTTCGAGCTCAAAGTTAGATGGCTAGCGTTGTCTAAGCAAAGCAAACTACTTCTCACAACGTGGGTTCCAGCTTTTCAACGTCAACGCACCCCCAGTGGTGGAAACTGCCCTCTTGCCGTTCACAGGACACACAGCTGGCTTTGCTGTGGTCGCTGGACAAGCGCCCCATGAAGAGCCACCGGTCGCAGCATCTGGATGTGTAGGTTTTCCATCACTCTTCCGTGTTGCAAGTGCTTCTTTTTCTTAACCCCAGGGATTTCATTTTGTGCTGACACATACCCAAGAAGCAATCCCCATGAAACTACCCTTTTAAGGCAAGCGTTCTGTGCACTCCTTAATGATGGGTGTTAAAGAGGAATGGTAATTATGATAGATTTTGAGCCTTAGGTAACAGACAGCCTCACAGTGAGAGGTTTCACTACATTTAAGACCAAACTCCTCATTAAGCTTTGGAGATGTATGAATTCAGCACTGCACAGACACTGACAGCAAGGTCCAGGCTAGGAATGCATTCATCCTAGCGATGGATGGGCTCAGGAGCAAGCCAGCACTCAACAAGGTCAAGCTCATTTGCCCAGATGGTGAGCAAATGAAACTTCCCAGAGAAAATTTAATCGAAGAACATTGGCTAGAAATATTGGCAGCATCCATACTTTAAATGCCATTCTCTTTCTTGCCCTTTTTTTTCACGTTAAATATATATATATTTTTTAAGTGAGTTGGCTTAAGCTACCACATTCAACATTCTACATGCTGAAATCACACACTCACATAAAGGTAATCCCCAGTTTTTAAGAAATGCCTAACTACTACGAAAATACTATATACACACACGTGCTTGGCACATATATTGGAGATTCACAAAATCTAATCTAGATAAATGTTTCTGTAATGTAAGGGAAAAAAAGTCAATCCTTGACCAAGATTCCCCGGCCCTCTCCGCCCTCGATCTGCGTGCCAAAGTTCTCCAGCCCTGCGAAGGTGGCAAAAAGATTTTAATATTTCATGGAGCACAAAGCATGTTCAAATCGAATACATGGAAATGCTTTATCTTGTTCTCTACAGATTAACTATCCAAAATGGTGAGAAACTTCAGGGAGTCATGCCAGTTTTCATCAAATAACACACACATTTCTTTTAAGTTTGTTTTTTTTTTTTTCTGAAATGGAAAACCTGAGCTAGAAGGGTTATTTGATGTACTTGTTTACTTAAGATATGTATTTCCCAGAGTTTCCAAATCCCACGGAATTACAGCTAAAATAACTTGGGATACCTTACTTAATTTCTTTTCCAGAAGAGGAGATCAAGTGCTTGAAGGGGGACGATAAAAGTCACGTATCTTGCATAACAACACTTCCTCTACTCGACTTAAACCCCAGGAAGTGTTTAAAAGAGAAAGAAGGCAACATTGGCAAAGGGGCTCCCCAGACAGCCAGCTGTGAAGGTGATAAGGCTCTGGCAGAGGAGCGGTGTGATGGCATGGGGCAGTAATTCGTAAACCATCAGAAGAGAGCCTGAACTGTTTTTAGTGTTTCATAAATATTTGCGAGCCAAGCAAGCATTTCTGGTTTAAATCAACCCAATTTTAAACTTTTGGGATTTATAAGAACACCCTACCATAAATCTTTCTAAAAATTGCCTGCTTTTGTTTATTTTATTTTACTCAGGCCAATAATGACCACGACAAATACTTAAATGCTGAACGAAGCAAAGATTCAAGTCCTACCTTCTGTTGGGGAGGCTTACATTTCTCTTAGAAAGCCAAAGGAGTGAATGGGGTCATTATTGGTCTCTTTTCTTCTTGATAAATCCTAATCACCCCCCCCACACACACACACAAAAGTATAATATAAAATCATCACGGAATTTCAAGAATAAGAAAAATGTGGAAAAAATAAGATTATAACCTTAGCCTATGTCTACACCCACAGAGGATTTTCAGTTAAAAGGAAGTCCTTTCAATCTACGATATTCAGAATGACAAGAGCAGTCCTGCAGCTCCAGCTCCCAGGATCTGTCAAGAAAATCGCAGACCTAAGTCTCAGTTCATGCGAGAGTGCTAACAGGAGGTGAGGAAGGATACGGAGGGAAAAGGCATCTTCCTAGAAGGGCTTAGGACCAAGCCTACAGCGCAGGGAACCCGGCAGCCGCCTCTCTTCCGTTTTCCTTTTGCTTCTCCAAGATGCTATGGAATTAAAAATGCAGATGAGGAACAAGCTATTTTCAGTGGAAAACCCTCAAGATGAAAGAGAAATATATATATGTATATTTATGTATGTAGAAATATAGATATTAATATATGTAGAACCTGCCTAAATTCAGATTTAGATATGAGGTTGGAATTCACATTTTCTAGAATATTTCTACTTTGAAAAGGACAGGGGAGAGGCATCCCTTTTTGAGGGAGGGAAATATACACACACTGCACACACTAGGATCATAGAAAAAGGGTCCTCCAAAACTTTCAGGGAGAAATGGAATTGAAATATAAGTCTATTTTGATGCAACGCATTTTTGAAAATCCATAACATAGATTCTATGTTTTAACGGTATTTTTTCCTTGATTAACTTTTCAGAATCTCTTCGCATAATGCACTCATAATCAGTGTAAAGTTGAAAAGCCCCTACAGAGAAAAAGAAATACCTAAGCTATCAGCTTATTATTATTTTTTTAGGTCACCTTTGTCTTTCAACTACTTTTCATTATAAAATCAATGTTACTGCTTTCTGCTTTCCAATTCCAAAAAGAGAACTTAACAAAGGCACAACATCTTCTGATCATATACATGCAGCGTCCAGAACATAGAACTTGAAGGAACAGGGAGAGACACGGTGGTTAGCAGAGGCTGGGATGCAGCCAGTGAGAGGAGCTGGTCAGAGAGGACAAACTTTCAGTTCCGGGGACCCAGTGTCCGGCATGATGACTGCAGTTAGGAACAAAACTTCTGAGACGAGGTTATATGGATTCTCAGCAGGAACAAGTAAGCATGTGTGCTAAGACACACGTTCTAGAAGTTGATCTAGCCATTCCATAACACGTATATACACCCAACATCATACAGAACACCACAAAGTACACTGTCTCCTTGTTCACGAGTAATGAAAATATCTCAATAATATAGGAGTGAAAGAGAGATGTGCAAAAGCTGGGAGTATAGAAGAATACAGACTGCACTAATGGTAGTAAGAATAAAATCTGCAGTTGTAAAAATGTTTCATTTAAAATTTGTTGTTGCTGTTGTTTTTAATTTTTATGACCAATAGAAAAAAACATCTATGCCCCAAGGTGTTTTGTCTGAAAACACAACATGTTAGTTTGGGCACTGACTTTCATTTTTTTAACCCATCCTACACTTTTATACACAGAACGGCCAACTGTGTAATTAAAATCTTAAGAGACAAGGTTATAATTCACATTTCCTAGACTGCAGCTGCCTTGAACATAGCAGGGGAGAGACACCAAAGTGGTGACACCCTTTTGATCAATGTAATTAAGATGGTATTCACTTGCTTAAGCATGGGTAAGAAGCCAGGTATATGAGGAGAAATGAGTAAGGACATAGATGCTGGATCCAACCGTCAGAGTCTGTGGTCTCAATTCTGCCACGACCGAAGGCCTAATTTCGAGATGTGTGTCCTCACTGTGCCTCAGCTTACTCACTGCAAAATGAAGACAGCAGTAATTGCGGGACCTCATGGGGTCCCCATGCAAATGGTATGCCCCCTCCTCCTCTTCCCTCCCCGCCCCCACACACAGTGCTGGGAGGGGATGAGCAGGGACCAAGAGCCAGGTCATGTTTTATCCCATGGCTTTGGCGCAGAACATGTATGCTTTCCAACGCGCAGCAGAGCAGCAGCCACTAGCGGTATTTTTTATTGTAATAGCACAGGTTAGTGAGAGCAAGCTTTCCCAATTATCAGTGCCTCAAACAACAGTGAACAGATAAACAAGCATCTCATTTCTCTTACTCATTATCAAAGTAACGGGTATGCAAACAGCAGCTCTTTCTTGTTTGTTAAATGAGATCCTGAGGAAAAAAAAAATCCCCAGTGCTGGTAAGAATATAATGAAACTATAAAGCAAACTGACAATATTACCAAGAATTATATGGTGTGAATCCTGTTGCACTCTACAATCCATCCTATCACTCCATCTAGAGAAAAAAAACAAAATGTGAGAAAAACATGCTTTTTAAAGTTACGTGTCGCTTATGCTCATGAATCTGAAGACATCAACATAATGTCTTCGTGTCTGCAGTAAGCAATGGTAAGTTAGAGGTGTAGACTATGCAACAAATGGGATTCCACACCCTCCTGGCCCCACGGTGCTTATTCATATATAAAAGGCCTAGAGAGACCGAGATGCCACCTTTCCATCCATTTCACCTTTCCACCATTCCAACACGCTGGGTGACAAATGTGGGGACAGGAGTATTTGCCAATAGACTCCAGTACCATGGGGCAGGACGCAAAAGCAACAAAGAGGAGACTGCGAGTTTTCTTGATAATAAAACGCAACATCAGCAAGGACAGGTCTCCAGTCACACAGCATGCTTCCAGCAATGAGAAAAGTATTTACTACCCTAAGAGAAAAAAAGGGCCGGGTGTAATCATTTCATTAATACCCAGGCAAATGATAAGAGCTCAAAAATGTCCCAATGCCGGTCACAGAAAAGTATGCATTTCTGTCATGTTACGCTATTCCTCCTCCAGTGGAATACTGCTCATGATTAGAATAAAAGCAGTGTGACTTAGAGATAGCAGCCGCCATCATCTGGCTTCCTGATTCGGAAGTACCGTTTGTTTCCCTGGTTGTTCCTTTAATAAGGCCTGAGGGGAGAGTCCAGCCTGAAAATGACCTGTAACAAGACAGCAGAGAACGGCGCTCACCCTCACTGGGTTGCAGCAGAGTCATTCTGAGAGCTGCCAGGCCTGTCCACCTCAGAGCAGCTGATGAGACGTGATCTGCAGGTGAGCCGACTGGCTTGCAGCGTCACCACTCCAAGCCACAGATGGATGATTTCCCAACCACAGTGGGAACTGCCACGCAGGTTGCTTTGTGAGACCAAGGCCAGTGTTGCCACACGCAAGGAGAGTCACAAAACCACCCACTACAGGGATGCCACTTCTCTCCCAAGAAAGCATCACAGAGCTGGCCTCCCCACACTCACCTTCCTTACGGGAGTGGAGGACAGAAAGTTCATGCAAAGCAGAATTCAGATTCTTGAGTATGGAAGAGAAGAGAAGAGAGGAGAGGAGAGGAGAGGAGAGGAGAGGAGAGGAGAGGAGAGGAGAGGAGAGGAGAGGAGAGGAGAGGAGAGGAGAGGAGAGAAAAGAAAAAGAAAGAAAGAAGGAAAAGGTGAGCTCTACGTACATGAAGATTCTTCAAAAGTGCAGGGATATGTATATGTATATGAAAAAAATGAGTGTGAGTTTCAAAAAAAAAAACTCGCCGCATCCCCAAAATGTATCATTGTAATTCTGTTTTTCCATGCACTTATTTCTGACTTTCACCTTTAGCACCCAATTTATATTCACATTTATATATTTTAATATATAAATATAAAATATGAAAATAAAATAAGTTGTGTATCACTCTTTATGGATACATTAAATGTATGTCTAAATAAATCGAAGTTCACAGACTTCGAAAACATCCATTGTATTGGAAATAAGAGACATCCATTTCCAGTCCTTATAACCACCTGATAAAAGCAAGCACCAAATCAGGATATAACTCTGAAGAAGTATTGTAAATCATGAACTACAGAGGGAGAAAAACAGAGGCCTGAATCACTGGTGGACAGTCCACCTTTCTTTTAAAAGTTTCATTAATGCAACAATGCCTACGATTTCCTGGGATCATGGTTTTACTGAAGCCTGTCATTCTATGGAAGGGGTTTTCTTGTTGTGACCTAATGATGTATTTAATTTTTAATTACACTGAATTTTAAACTACAAAGGGTATGTAGAAAAGACAAAGCAAGTGTGTAGCATCTGTTCGTTGCATCTGCACTCACGACCACAAAAATTAACCTTAATCTAAACAGGCACAAATGGGTTTTCATGCCATCAGGAGACCCAAGTACTTAAAAATCAATGACTGTCCACCCAGACAAAGAACAGCTGTTTCCTAATATTCCAGCTCCATATTGAGCCCACACTCCACTCGGTGCCTAGTTCAAAACCGCCCACACACTCGGCTTCCCCACCAGGGCAGCAGAGCACCTGAGGGCCATGAACTGCGTTGCATGGGAACTCGGGAGTTCCAGATGGCGTCTGGGGAATCTGCTCCTGCCACCATCTCCTGGTGACTGTGTAAAAAGTCATCACCACCATGCGGTGGGACAGCTTCCGGGAAGTGCTGGCTGAAGGAGGCAACAGCTCAGTTCAGGAAACCAGCATGTATCGTGGCGACTCGCAGTGCAGACCTCACAGACCTGAGAATGGCTGAGTATAGATGAAGTGGATGCACACCTCAAAAAAAAAAAACAAAAAACCAGCAGGTGAGGCACGGCACATTATGTGGCCTCATTTAGCCACTCTGCAAAGCTTTTGTGCATCAAAGTGTCACACTGTACACCAGAAATAAATATCAATTTTTCTTGAGAGAAAAAAAAAAAGGGGGGGGTCAGCTCCTGAGTCAGGACCTACATGAACTCCAAATGGAGGCCCGGGCAGCTGGAGACTTCTGGGTCACCGGGCTGTCACAACCTTCTCTCTCTCTCTAATCTTTTGCTTTTGCTTTCCTGAACGACAGGAAGCCAAGAGGATACAGGGACAGAAGGAAAAGCAACCTGTCAGCGAAACGAAAAGGAAAGGGGTATACGGAACATGGGCATGGTTTTGAAAGGAAGCTCCTCACACAAGAGGACTTCCAAGGATTCCATTCGGGGACCACTATGTTGATTCATTTCAATTGAAAAAGTAGAGTGGTACAGCTGTTTCACTCCCCAAATGCCTACAACAGCTGGGACCGGACCAGTCTGCAGCCAGCAGCCTAGAATTCATCCTGGGTCTCCTACCATGTGTGCAGGACTCAAACACCTGAGTCGGCATTACCCGTTGGCTCCCAGGATGTACCTCCGCAGGAAACCAGGATGAGAAAGCAGAGCCGGGACTTGAACCTAAGCCCTCCAGCATGACATGCGAGTGTCCCAAGCAGCGTCTCTCGTGCCCACACAGCTGCCTCCTGAGGAACACTTTAAACCAAGAATTCCACAGAGCAGAACAGAGCAGGAGGGGGAAAACGCACAGAAATCACCGCTGAGACCTGTGTTTTGTGCGACATCTAAAATGTCATTTTGACTCCTATCTTTCCCCACCTAGGGGGAGAACCCTAATCTAGATGACCCCGAGGACCCCATGCAATGCCATCTTTTACAGGGCTTTCCTAATCCACTCTCAGAACTCAATTTCAAACACCACTCATGGGGAGCCACACGTTGGGATAAATAACTAGGAAACACAGGAAAGCTACCAGGAGACCTTCAGAAAAAAAAAAAAAAAAGGGACAGGGGAGGCAGCAATATATATCTCTTCTAACATGAGCGTTCCCAGGATCACAGAAATTCTTGCAGCTTCAGCAGCATCTTATCATGATGGGGTTCTCTCCTGGTTGGGGAGAGGGGTACTCTGAGAAGCCCTGGACACCATAACTACACTGATGGAAACATCCAGAAGCCCTTTAAGGAGGGTTCGTGCCGACCTCATCCTGAGCTAACCCTGCCAGCTCTGCGCCCTCGGCCTTGGGTGCTCCAACATCCTGGGGCATCCTCGGTGCTCTCTGGATCCAGCCACCCAGCCTGCAAGGTGACTGTCTCCAGGAGGCGCCATTCCTGGGTTTCAAGCATCATGACTTATTGAAACCCTAAAGGGAAGTCATTTCTAAATGCCACTAAAAGATCTCCAGCTGCTACCGTTTATGAAGTAGGCTCGACAAGAGGGTGGGGGGAGGCACAGGGCCAGCAGAGAGAGGAATTTAGACAAGGGCGAGTTATCCAAACAGACCCCCTCCACACAGAGTCATGTTTTATCAGCTTAAGCGTTCCTGCCTTCTGTCCCCAAGGTACTCCCGGCTCAACTCTCATTAATTCTTCTTTATGGCTGTCTACTTCCTTTAAGTAATAATAATAATAATAATAATAATAACAGTGAAAGCAGCGCACAGCTAGACAAAGTCCGTGAGTGTGTGAAAATTGAAACGACTGGCCAGATGACTTACCTGGAAACAGCAGAAGTATCTTCTCTAATAAATAAATAAATAAAATATAAGCAAATAAATAAATAACTCAGGAAGGTGGTTCCCCCCTCCCCTTGGGCCACGGAAAAGAGTAAGGCGCTCTCCGTGTCTGGCTCTCCCTCCCCCATTCTTTGGGAAAAGTCTTTTCATCTCATTAAGCTGATTAATCCAAATGCAGCAATTTGCTTGTGGGTCCTCTGGAAGTGGTGACACCAGTTGAAAAGTCCTGGCAGAGGTTTCCTGTGCAGGAGACAATAAGAGGGGTGACACGGAATCCCGCGTTGCCATCCCCCCAGGGGAATTGGTCACCTTGCTTCAGATTGCCACTCGGCATCTTCCAGAAAGCTTTTGAAAAATTCTGCAGCATTTACTTAAAAATAGGACAGAAATGGAGGGGGGGGAGAATAAAAAACCTATCAGGAAAATCTTTCACTTCATTTTAAAAATTATTTCTTCATGAGTGAACCAAACACGATCCAGAGGAACCCAAGTTTCACTGGAGGGAAATTTCCCTGTGAAAACAGAAGCAGTACTGACGGCTATCAGGCCACATGAGCAGATAAACCTTCTTACTTTTTCACGTGCAATGTTTGTCTTCCAAAACACGCTAATTACCTAATTAGTTCCTGACAAAGAAACAAATACAGTCAGGAGTCAGCAATATCAACAAAATTTTAATAATTCAGTTACATAACATCGCAATGTCCAATGTTTTCCACTATTCGGTGATGAGTTCATCAAGGCAAAAAAAAAATATCTCTAAGATGAAAAGCTTTAAACCAGGGGCTAGAAAAATGAGTGCGCCTTGTTTTGAAGAAGCTCAAGGATTTTTCCAGGCCACCTTTAAATTTGCACAACACTCAACAGTTCATTTGTGCCTTATCCAAAGTATCTCTCCCAGCTGCCTGAAATAAATTTATACTGCCATTCATGATATTTTGTTTAAAAGTGTCTCTTTAAGTAGCATCCCATTCAGATCTTAATAATCACACCAAATTTAGTTCTGCCAGATCTCTAAAGTGTCTTTTTGTGTGTGTGACTTTCATCAATGTATCCACAGTGCTTTGAATCAAAATGAAGTCAGCTTCTATTACTATACTGGCCCTAACACACTAGACCGAACACACACGCATTTGACTCGCTCTCACTTCAGGATTTTTTGGTAGGTGGAGTTCATTTTTACTTTACTTATATCTTACAGATATTACCTACAAGCGAATTCAACCAGTCTTTGCAGGGTAACCCCAACTGTTTATACGCGGTGGACAGTTCTAAAGATGCCACTGTTGATTTACAAACGGAAACAAACATCATCAAAAGCTTCTTCCAAATCTTGACCAGATGGGCTCTTTTTTGTTTCTTTAGAAAAAAAAAAAATGTAAGGAATTCAGCACCACTAAGAAAACCACACACATCTGACCGACATTCTCTGTGGTCCCCGGCCTGTCACCTGGACCACCAGTCTCCCCCCGGCTTGTCAAGGACCTAAGATATAGAAAGTAAGCCAGGCAGCTAACAAAGAAGAGTAATCACAGGTTGGGCTGTGGCTTCCAATTAGCAAATGAGAAAAATGGAGGGTTACTTCAAGCACAGCTTCTGTTCTGTGAAATGCAAGGCAAACAATCTCCAGAGATGCTAACTGGCAATACCTAGTATCACACATACAGGTCAAGGGCCCCGAGGAGCAGTTACCCAGATCGAGTAAGACTGGAGATATAGCCGACCACATGAGGACTACCGCTGATAACATGCATTGTGCTAGATAAAGATTTGCCATGAGAGCTGTGTGTGCGCTCACTGGTTTGATAATAACCATTTCACAACATGTATGACTCCAAAAAGCCTGTGGAAAGCAGAATTTTTAAATTGCTTCTTTGGGTAGACAGTCGAAATTCACGTAGTATTTCATGATATGCGTTTTCCACGAACTTTTTCAAGACCAGACTGCACATGCATTTCCAGGGTTTTTTTTTCTTTTTGCACCCAAATAAACTTATCTGTTAATTCATTTCCCATAATACTTTCAAAGATTCCTTGCCAGTGTGTATCAAAACATCATCACTCTGTGCATCTAAAGTGTATCTCATCAAAAACACATATATTCTAAAGCAGCACCATTCTCACACAGTGCCTACAGAATGCCAAGTACGGCCGTGCACCTGATAGCAGGTAGATGAGAAGCTTCTGGTGTTACTGGCTTCAGCCTGGTCAGGCAGTCACCACTGAAGGATGCTAAGGGAGAAGGGGGAGGGTCCAGGCCACACCTGTTGACACGGGTTCTTCCCATCAGCAATTCCTGGGAAGAACTAAACAGAAAGGTCACTCAGGGTCACCCATGTTCTCCAAGTCACACTAAGAGGGGAGATGCTGGGAGATGGTTAAAACGGCTTCCAGAAATATTTATGTGGGAGGAACCGCTAGTTACCACCACCAGCTACACTCACAGAAAGTGGTTTTTAAGATGGAATTTCCTTGCCTTTAAAAAAAAAATACTGAAAAGCCTTCCTTTAGAATTTTTCTCCGAGTTCCTCCAGAAATAGGATTTTATTATATAAAACTCACTGGAATCTGGATTTTTGAATATGATTATCAGCACACTAGAGGAAATGAACAAGCATCTTTAAATATCAAAGGCAGGCACTTGGGGTAATGATTGAGATACCCACAACCCATATCCGAGTGCCAGGTTTTGAGTCCTGGCCCTGCTCCCAATTCCAGCTTCTTACTAATGTACATCATACGAGGCAGCGGGAGACCGGCTCAAGTACTTGGACCCCTGCCACCCACAGCGCAGACCCACGGAGATCCGAGCTCCTGGCTTGGGCCTTGCCCAAATCCAGCTGTTACAGTCACCTGAAGTGAACCAGGGAAAGGAAGCTCTCTCTATCCGGCTCTGTCTCCATGCCGTTCAAATAAATATAAATATATTCACAAACTTTGTAAAAGAGAGTTATGATGTGCTTAAGGCCTCTGTAATATGAATTATAGACTCTGTGATGTTGTCCCCCAGACAACAACATAACAATGTAAAAACACAGGCAAATGAGATTTAGTAGATAAAATAATGTATAAACAAGTATATTTATGTATCTCAGTAAAATAACTTATTTTGCATCCTAACTAATATAAACACATTTCTGCTGTATCCATTTCTATAAACTTAGAACAGGCACCTAAATGACTCTGTATATTGACGGCTATTATTATAATTTCTTCAGCATCTCACAATTGTATTATGGCTGTAATTATTTACAATAGATTTAGTAGCAACTAGTATCTGCAGAAAGGAACTATGCTTTAAAAACCACAGTGTTATAATTAACACTGTTAGAGGTCTTTTTAAAAGATGTTTCCATGAAAAGCACTACACTGATAACTGGAAATTAGCATCAGTAAAATAAACCTATTTTAATATCTAACAACTAAAAATAAAATTAAAAATGACAGAATTACAAAGAAATAGAGAAAGACAGTTTCTACAAAGTGAAACTCGGGATTCTCAAATTTAGGCAGCTGGCTTTTCCTAGATAATGAGGAAATGAGAACATCAAGTTCATATCCAGTGCACGACTGAAGGCAGATCCAGTAATGGCTGCCGCTCGGCAGGTCCACCCAGTGGGATGAGAACCAGCTCCGATCTCTAACAAGACACCGCCCCAAGGTCTGTGACTGTGATCAGTTCCCTGCCCACCCAGACCACCAGCGGAAACTGCGTGAATCAAGTCCAAATTCCATGGGCTAAAAACTGCCTAGACAAACAGACCCTGAGGTTGGCCGGGCGAACCCAGCATGGGGTGAATTTGGCGATCACATGTCATCTCTACATTGGCCATCAAACTGATGCAAATGCATTTCATGAGTTCCTTGAAGACTTAACTGATTTTTCCGGCTTAATCGCTCATTCCGGTCTAGAAAACTATCATTTTGGTGGCAGGTCTAGTGCATTTAGATTTTCACTGATTATTAAAGCAGATATTTGAAACATTTTTTTTTCTTGGGATAGTTTACTGTGACAATCTTTATATATTTTAAATAATCCTGTGTGGGGAAAAAGCATACAAAAGCAGAGAAGTTATGTCAATAACTGGGATGGAAGAGTGGGACAGTGCAGTTACTGCTATAACTATAATTGAGATATATTGTATTAATGCATGCTGAACTCCAAGCCTTACACATCCATACAACTTTCAAAAATCTTTCCTAGTCTATTCTTACCTTCTTGAAAAGGCAAAAGAAAGATAAATGAAAACTAGCTTCAGGTAGTAATCAACTGTTGCTAGATATTGCAGCTGTGAGTAGTTTTTTCTGAATCTACCTTCTTCTTCCCAAACACTTAAATTTGCCAAAACTATTCTTGATTTTTAAAGTGAATCTGGGAGTTCAGACAAGGCAGTTGAGCTCTCCCTATGTGAAAGCTGAATATGTAACTCAACAACTTCAGTAAGCCTGGCTGAATAATTTGGATAGCTGGATACACATCATACATTATTTTTCTTACTGATCGACTGTAACTTCAGTCTAGCTTTCCAGATATAATCTTTAAAGTCATGTCTGGAAGTAAAAACATAAAACACAAACCCTAAAAAAAAAAACCCTTAGAATCCCATTTGGAAAAACAAAAAAGCTGTGTTTTCTCTAAAAGCTTACACATGTTATAAACCTAAGTGAATTTGTTTCTTTGCCCTGGTAAAACAAAATAAATGAATTACATGTTCCAACCAAGGAAGTGAAAAAAGCCGACAGATTCCTGAAGTCAGAAATGACGTCCCAGAGAACAGCCATCCCTTCATTTCACGGATGAAGGAACTCAGCCTGACCAAGGTTAAATGACTCGCCCAAGGTCAAACAATTAATAGTGTCAAGGCCTCACCACAGCGCAGTTCCTCTGAGTCAGGGACTTTTGCCTAAGACATCAATGGACTCAATCACCTTGTAAAGATGAAAACCAGAGCATCGGACGGTGTGCTGGGGGTCAAACACAGAGCTGCTAGAAAAGAGAGAGCGACATCCCCATCCACTTGGCTCCGGTACCTGGTGTTTCTTAAAAAGACATGACTTCATCTTGCAAACTGACAAAATCAGAAAGGAGAATTTTCACACAATTAGCACAGGAGTTCAGTTAGGTTATCAAAACATTGGGGAATAGGCAGACACGAAAATGAAATGAAGAGAGAAAATTTATGAAGAGACAATATATCTTATAGGTTAACACTCAGATGATTGATGTTTCCAATTAATGAATCAAAGTAACAGTAACACCTAAGTGTCACCGAGCGAACAGCGAGCTCACCGGGCGTTTTACCCGCGTTTACCCTTTCACCAGATCATCGTAATTTTGCAGAGGATACAACATCCTATTTTCCAGAAGTGAAGACTGAGGGTTGGAGAAAAGCACCAACATTTGCACACAAATCCTCCTTGCCCCAGTTAGGCCAAGTGCTCTCGCTGACATTAATGTGTCTCAATACACAATGCTTTGCACCAAAAGAACAGATCATGGAACTACACAAATCCATGCAAAAGCACTTGCGGTAACAGTTCATATGCATTGATTACAAAGTATGCACAAGGCATTATTCTAAACTTAACGTGTAATAATACAATGGTGTTTCAAAAAGATGGAACAAAAAGTGTGAAGCTTTCTGCTTATGCACACCCTACCAGGCAGCGACAAGTGCCACGCTGCATGGGAAAGCTGCATGAAGTTCCCAGCTCTGGCCTCCTCCTGGTCCCAACAAGGCCCTATCTTGCAGGCTGTAGGCACTTGGAGACTGAGGCAAGATGAATGTGCTAGCTCGCTTGCTCTCTCTCTCTCTGAACCCCTCCCTCCCACCTGGAGTTTTCTCTGTATCTCAAATATATAGATATATTTTTAAAAGGATGATTTTACTGCAGTGCAAAAAAAAATTGAAATTCATGGACATTTTTCCTAATACACATTTACCATATTACCATATAATTATGAAAAAAAATTTACAACAAAATTAATTATATGTTTAATGTCATTATCCACACATTTCAGTAATATGTTCGTGCCTCATCTAATCCCAGAGGCCTCTGCACAAACACACTGGCATTTCCCTGCACAATGGAGAAGGTGCCACACGGGAAGGTGCAGCACCGAGCAAGGAGCAGACAGGCAGCCAAGGGCACACGGCAGCCACCTTGAACTCAGACCGATCCCAGGCTAACCCTGAACATGGTGTTTTTGCTTGAGAACCGCCATCCTAGACCTCAAGAATATTGTAGCAAGACCCAGAGCATGGGCAAAGATGCAGAGAGCAGACTCAGGCTACAGCATCCTGTGAGTAACTCAACTTGAAGCCGGGCTCAGCTCTTGTCTTCCACAGGCTCGGAGGGTGGGCAGTGTCACCTGACCCCCGATGCCAGCAGCATACAGTGATCGACTGGCAAGCCAGGCAGAGGCAACACACAGTGAGTGTTCCAGGGGTGTCTCCCAAACTTGATCCATTCACATCCTGTGGGGAGACCTGTGCCTTTGATCAGGAGCAATTTATTGCCTGCTTAGTTATGCTGGGGAAAAAAACAAAACAAAACAAAAAAAGAAAACCTCCTGAGAAGGAAACATTAGAAACAGTTAAAACAAGGGATTTGGGACAGAGGAACATCAAGTCAAGCACCCCTGTCACCTGAAAAAAAAACAAACTATTATTTCTTGCTTCCAATGTGCTTATTGTAGAGTAGGCAAAATGTGTATTTAAAATGTTAAGAAAATCTATACTCATGTGCTCACCAAAGTTGACTGAACACGTAACAATTGATTAAATGTATAGGAAATTTTCTTGATGGTATGACTTGCAATATTCTGAAATATTTACTCAAGGTCTATCCAGGATCTGAAAGTCTCTGAAAATGATGCCCAGTGTAACCAACCCCAAGGAGGCAAGCTTTGGAGGGCACAGGCAATGGGGGCGGCCAGCATGCAACTCCCAGGTGGATTAACCTGACATGCTTGGGAACATAGTATCATCAGACCTCCACTTACCCTAATGGCAAGTCAGGGCACTTCGATGCTGGCTTGCTCGTTCAGTCTATCACATACTCAAGAGGAAGAGAAATGGGAACACATAGCCCTGATCCTCCTTGGAAATCCTGCCCCAAGCTCACTCTTGGCCCTCTCACCAAGTACTGTTGGACAGAAGATGTCACTGGACCACTGCCCAGCTGACTCCTTCAGCTGACTCCACCATAAGACCTGCTGTCAAGATTACATAAACGATGACTGTCAAGCCCGTGAGGCATTGTGCCTGATATGCAACAAACGCTGCTCAATAAACACAACCTACTTAAGTGAGTTCCCAGATGGGCACACAAGTGACCCCATGGCTTCTATAAGCTAAAATGCACTTCAGCCCTTGCACCTCCACAGCCTGCCCAAGAGAACTTGGGTGGCTTTGAAAAGTGTAACTCAACAATCTTGGAGCTCCTTTTGGCTCTCCGAAGCCTGAACAAAGAGGCAGGCACAGCTGGGACACCATCCCTCCAAAACGCAGCCCGGATGTCTGTTCACTGCCTCCTAGTTTGTTTCCTTATGTTACATATTAAACCCACTATTAGTGATTTGTTTGTTATGAACAGTGGTTGATTGGCTAAAAAAGAGATTTGAAAACAACTATTTCAGATATAACAAGGTCGTTTCTCGGCCTTTTGGCTGAGATCAGGCAGATTGTAACAAGGCATCCCAGATTTCATCTGAAATTACTTTTCTTTCCTGCCACCTAACCCAGGACAAACCCAAATCTTCAACATTGACCGCTACTGGGCACATTCACAAAACAACTGAACCTCTGGTTTAGATCTGCAAAATCTAAATCTGTAAAATCATTACAATACACATTAGGGACGCTGTTCCATTCATCTACAATAGGGAATCATACAGCATAATGACCTACTGCCTACACAAACCAGCTCCTGGATGGTCCCCAAATCTGCCCACACAGCACACAGCAGCCCTTCACCCTTGTTGCTAAGAGTCCCTGGAATATTCTTAAAGTACTCCACCCTCTCTATTAAAAGCATACCCATTATTCAAGACCTAGATTAAATGATTCCTCCTCCCGGAAAGAGTTTTTGATACCCCGCAACACATGTGGCCCTGTCTCTCTCTAGCTCTGTCCGTGGCAACCCATGTTTATTAGGACATTATTTGTTCTAATATATATTAACGACTTGAGTGCGACAGAACAGTTTGCTGATTGCCTGGGCAATTAATGAATATTCTAATAGTCCTGGTATTTGCTTGAATGCGGTCATTAGCACGGATATGTTCAGACATAGTATCAGAGGAGAGGATACCCTAACAGGGCTACTTACTCTATCAGTGGGAAAGAATAACACTCCAAATAGGATGCTCTGGGTTTTATTGTGTGTTTATTAAAAATCACTCTGCAGTCGAGACACATAAGAAATCCTTTTTAAGAATGTTTACTTTTCCAGTTAGTAAATGGACCGTGATGGTTTGCACTAAAACATAAGCCTGCCAGCTGTTTGTTTGGGTTTTTGAGTGAAATGGCAGAAATACAGGCAGCTTTTACTCAAAGTGCTCCACTTGAAACAAGAGAGTCTGTTCCATATTTAAATGCTTTAATTTTCTTTGTAAAAAAAAAAAGTTTCCATTTTTTCATAGAACATGAGCATCTCCTCATCAGAACTTCAGAACTTGTCGTTTCACATGGCAGCTGGTTCTCCCTCACCCATCCCATACCCCAGGGATGCCAGAGCACTTAGGAGACCCAGGAGAGTATCTAATACAACGTGACAGCTGACAGAGGTGACGCTGACAGCAACAGAACAGGTAGCAATCAGGGTGGGAGCAACCCTCTTCTGGAACCCATATGCACCCCTTCTCTTTGCTTTGAGCTCCCCCTGCAAAACACTGCATCCCAAATCTCCTCTCCAAGATGGCACCCCTGTAGGCTGGGAATCTGCACGGCTGGGCAGACCCCCCCAGAGGCAGGTGGTGCCCAGCCACAGCACATTCCCAGAACATCACAAATACACACTGGTGGGCGCCTAGGTTTGCAATACAGCCTTCCAGACCGGCAGCCAGAGGCACAAGCCCTGTCCCTCGCCTTCCCCTTCACAGGAACACTGCAACCGGCTCTGGAGTGCTGGCCAAGGACATACAAAAGGCAGCCTGTACTCGAGTTCTCAGCCACTGTTCTAAAGCTCCTTCCAAGCCCATCTCAACCGTGGGGAGTCCTCCGGGGTTCCAGATTTTATTCTAACTAAAGGAAGAAAGGTGAAGAGGGAGTAAATAAATTATTGTTCAACTCACTTTCTCAGAGAAAATAAGAGAGGATGTTCAACAAAACAGGTTAGACTTTCAATACTAATTAGCAGTTTATAATGAGAAAAACCAAACGTCTTCCAACACTGATTAGCATGGTCTTAAAAACTCTCCATCAGGCTGAAGTGCAAATCCACTTAACGCAAGCCTTGCCAATGTTTTCCTGTTCTGCCCAGAATGGCCAGAAGGACCATGGCAGGGTCGAGCCAAGCTCTCTCACTTCCAGACCAGATCTCGAGTATACTATCCATTCTAATATGATCTAAAACAAAGCTGCAGCAGCCAAGCCCGTGGGTTATGTGTGTGCTCCACGAACGCCAGTCAGTGTGCCTTCATGCTCTGATGAGAACAGTGGTGGGAAAAGTCACAATCTCCCTCTTTCCACCAGAGAATGAGGCTCACTGACTGTTAGGTACCACATGGGACACAGGCTGGAGAGACTCCCACAAGTCAGTGGACTTGCCCATGGGTCTTCATGGCCCTCAGTAGATCTACATGTAGACATACTGTGTATCCAAAATAAAGCTACTTAACCACAAATAGATGTGCACCTGCCCAGCTGGCGTAACTCTTTAAAAAAAAAAAAAGTCAATCGTCATAAAACCAATCTGAAGTGACAGAAGCAATAAGGGTCCTTAGTACAGACTTGTTAGATACCTGAGGAAAAAAATACTCAGGGCTTTCTGCTGTTACCAATTATAATGCTCATTATTCCATTCAAATCCATTAAGACTTGGTTCTCTCTTTTGAAACAATAAGTGATATATTCCATTCACATTTTACATTCCCGTAAGGACAAAGCCAAAAAAGATAAGTGTAAAAAAAGAGAGAAGAGGATTTTCAGTTAAAAGTGCTACTTTCTGGTATTTAATGGACAGGTCACCCTGTTCCATATTCTACAGCTGTAAAACACCGACTGGCACAACAGCTCAAGTGGCTAATCCTCTGCCTGCAAGCATCAGCATCCCATATGGGCGCCAATCCACATCCCGGTTGCTCCACTTCCCATCCAGCTAGCCTGGGAAAGCTGTAGAGGAAGACCTAAAGCCTTGGGACCCTGTACCCATGTGGGAGACCCAGAAGAGGCTCCTGGCTTCAGATCAGCTCAACTCTGACCACTGCAACCACATGGGGAGTGAATCAACGGATGGAAGATCTTTCTCGCAGTCTCTCCTCCTCTCTGTATATCTGCCTTTCCAATAAAAATGAATCTTTTTCTAAAAAAGAAAACCACAGTGACATAATTCGCCTTTCACAAAGAAAAATGAGAATTCAAACGGCCCCTCCTTTAAAAAACAAAGTAAAATGTAGCAACCTGGAAC
This sequence comes from Ochotona curzoniae, assembly GCF_017591425.1. Classification (NCBI taxonomy): domain Eukaryota; kingdom Metazoa; phylum Chordata; class Mammalia; order Lagomorpha; family Ochotonidae; genus Ochotona; species Ochotona curzoniae. The sequence continues at coordinate 16,439,812 of NW_024466307.1, forward strand.
TGGCTTGTTCTCTCACATTTGGCTGAATTCATCCAATATACTGGAATACGTGCCACTCAAACTTTTTCAACATTATATAACGCATTAATAAAAGCTAAATATTTAAAATGTAACTCAATCCAATCATCTCACATCTCAAGGAATGACTGGATTGCTATACATTCAATTCGATCAATCAACATGCTCTCATGGAGAGAAAAAAAAAATACAAAGCCTGGCTGAGACCCAGTCCCTGGCTGATATTTTTAAACCGATGTACAAGAGTCTAAGGAATTAATCTTTTAATAATACAAAGTGTCAATACGTAAGTCACTCAAAATTTAAACTTCTTAACTACCCTTTTGCCAAGAAAAGCAGCCTGGAACAGGGGAAGGGGTTGTGACCATTAATCATTCATCAGACAGGGAACCCAAGAAACATGAAATTTCAAAGTTTGAAAGTGGACATAAACTCACAGCAAGTAATTCCCTGGACAGACCTTAACTTGTAATTTAGCAGGACAAAAGAAATTTGCTTTTGCATGAAATGATACAGGAGCAGCAAAGCTAAGTGGGACATTCCCATGAGCATAGCAGCTCTGCACGTGAAAATCCCACGCTTTTAGGGGACAAGCCAGTCTGCCTGCTGTTCACTGCTAAACGACCCTTGGTTTGTTACTACTAAACATGATATACGTATGGCTACTGGTCAAGGTCTTCCCTCTCAGAAGTCACTCAATGTCTAGGGAGAGGATCCAACAAATCATTGATAATTTCCCTTTTGAATTGTTTTATATGATTTTTTCGGCCCCCCATGGGGTTCATAGATTCATGAGTAAAACAACATTGTAAGAGTAAATATGTAAGTATAATTGCAATTTTTAAACAAGTATTAGGCTTATTTGGTCCCTCACCAAAATCACTACAAAGGTATGATGTAAAATCTGCTTTGAACCACCATACTGCTCCACACAAAGTGGCCAGTTACAATGTTACATGTCACTCAGGTTTCAACACATCCACTGATGTATCCACTGATGTATCCGCTCACAAATTCCCAGCTAGATGCAGTTCTGCTCTATTTCTGCTCCTTCCATCAAGGCGTGTATAATTAATATGTACCAAGTTTAAAAGTCATCAATAGCAAGAGTTCTTCAGCAGAGAGGCGTCAGGAGGCTCAACCCCGGCTTTCTAGCAGGAGGCGTCAGAAAAACTCCAGGCTCCCAGGACCAGCCTGGCTGCTGAGGAACAGCCTCAGACAGGAATTGATTTGTTTCAACAAGCTCCTCATTGGAAATACAAGCATTTTCTCCAAGGCAATGTCTGCACTCATTAATTCCCCCCACTGAGATGGGGACGTCTCCTTAGACCTAGGAAGCCCAACGTGGAGGAAACAAAACAGAAGAGACAAAGTGAGGGGGGCAGGCAGAGAACATCAGAAAGAAACTCAAGCGTTGTACAAGGAGGTCTCCAACTCCTGTCCAGGAAGAAGGTGCCAGCAGACTGGCCGCTCTGTCCATGCTCACACGGCAAAGAAATCCAAGAAGAGCCCCACCCTCAACTGCTTAGAAAAGAAACCTACATTATAAATTGTTTTTGAAGACCACACAGACAAATATATATATATATATATATATATGAATAAGTCAACCTTTCCATGAAATTGAACTAGAGCAGAAATATAATCAAAAATGTTAACAAAAAGCAGCTGCCCAATCTGATGCAGGTTCCTAAAAGCTGGTTCTCCCAGCACCTGCCTCTAGGAGACCCAAGGGCATCTGAACTTTTCATCTAGTCTGGTGGTCCTTACAAAAATTCAGAGCAACAAAATGACATGAATTCCATGCTTTCCCCCTACGCTGTAAAAATGATCTGTACATGGACTCAGATGAATGTACGTAAGAACTTGGTTAAAAATCTATTAATCCAGTGACAAATCACTGTTCATGAACTTGAGTTAAATAGCAACTATCTAAAGTACTAATTTTCCTTTATTGCAAAAATGGAACAAAAAGACATTAAAACTACTGAGTACCGTCTACTTTTCCCCAGACATGTCAGTAACCACAAATCTTAATTCTGCTCTGAGCAGAGCCCTTCCACAGTGCGAAGTCAATCACTTCATGTTAACCAACGGTTCACATGTTAAATAACATTCCAGACACACATCATACTTCTCTCTATGGAGCCAATAAGGCACACACATGGTCACAGAAGATGCTCTCATCTCTAGGCCTATGCAACTCATAAAACCAGAAAACCTAAATGGATGTCACCTCAAAGCCACTCTCTGAGAACCCTCATTTACACTATAAGCATGACCATAAACTCATCCACCAACAAACAGAACACTAATGATCTCATTTGCTAATCTTAATGGAGTTTACATTTCTGATGAAATGCTACCCAATCTTCTAATTTGATTCGTTTTGTCAAGAATTTTTAAAGGGAAAGAATTGCTTTTGTTCTATGATTAACAATACAAAAGTGGTGGTGAAATTGCTACACAAACAAGGAGTATTCACCAGGTTGGGGTTTTTCGTTTTTTTTTTTTTTTTCTGTTTTCATAAAAAACGCCTGGTTTGCAGTAGAAATGATTTTATCTTTTTCATAATTGGTACATACACATTCAGTAGGTCTCCCTACTCCTGTTTTCAAAGATGTTCAAGTTCACTTCATTTAGGAATAGTGTACGGACTCACCCAAAAAGCAGGGGGGCCAAGCATTTGAGCCCCTGAAACCCATGTGGGAGAATCGGATGCTGTTCCAGGCTCCAAAGCATTCCATTAGTTTCCTCCAAGTTTCTGCCAGGCTCCACTCTAACCATGGCTGCCTTCCTTGGCAGCAGTGAACCAATGGGCGGAAAACCTCTCTTTCGATGCCTCCTCTCTCTCTTTCTCTCTCTCTTCCTCTCTCTCTCTTTCAACAATGCCTTTCAAATAAGTCTTTAAGAAATAAAGAAAAGCCACAGGAGTTGAGAGTTGTAAGCAAGTGGCTAGAAACAAAGGCAACTAGGTTATCTGAATCTTTTTAAATCCCAGTTTTCACTCATGTCATCCCTGAGCCATTACAAATGGTACAGAAAGTTCAGACAAGTACAACCTGAGGAAAATGGCTCTCACCACGGACTGTTACCTAGACAGAACCCTTCAGACCGTAGTTTGTGGTCTGAATCACCAGTATCACTTTGAGCCTATTAGTAACACACAATGTTCATGCTTTTCCCAGCATCTGTTGAACTAAAATCAACATTTTGGGAGCCTGCACAGTGGCATATCAAACTTATCCTCCACCTGCCACGCTGCCATCCCATGTAGACACCACCTGGTATCCTGGCCGCTACACTTCCACTCCAGTTCCCTGTTTATGGCTTGGGAACACAGCAGAGAATGGTTGGGCTCCTGCACCCGCGTGGGAAACCTGGAAGAAGCTCCTGGCTCCTGGCTTCAGATCGGCTCAGCTCTAGCAGTTGCAATCATTTGGGGAATGAACCAGCAGATGGAAGATCTTTCTCTCTGTCTCTCTTTCAAACCCTGCCTTTCAAACCAAATTAAATAAATCTTAAAAAAAAAAAAAAAAAACAACGGGGGGGGGTACATTCTTCCAATATCCAGTGAGATGTGGGCGTGGCTGAGTACATATCGCAGTGACATGGATGTCACTAACGGAATGCTTTAGTGGCAGGGCTATTGTTCACGGAGTGGGTACTGCAGTCATTCCCATTGCTGGGAACAATCCACTGCCCTTGGGAACCCTGGATAAATCCCTGTCAAGGAAACCTACACATGACGATTCCTTAGAGCATGCCCTACTTTGCACTGTGATTCCATCAGTGCAGCTCTCGAATCCAAACAAAACCCTGACGTCTCTCTGCAGGGACAGATGTCTTATTCATCTCTAACTCTCCGTTCGCCTCCTCGCCTTTTGTATATATCACTCGATAAACATTTTATCAACTATAACTTTAATATATTAGGTCAGGAATACATTCTGAGTAATCAGTACTAGCTCTACTTCCTTGATGTGAAAATTTTGGAAAAATAAATTCCAATCAACACAGAATCTCTAAGTTAACCCATTTGGATTTGGTTTTAGATACCAAAAAGAAGATGCACGCAAAAAATGAAAATAATAATGGAAAACCTGATGAAGAGCCAAGTCCCGATTATCCGTGGTAGCCAAGAACAGGAGAGCCTGAATGACTGAAACGCCAACTCCGATTCTAAAATCTCATGTGATTTACGTGTTTGCCTCCAAATCTTTTCTGACCCAGGTTGCTGCAAGTCTGAGACATGCTATCTTTTTACCTCTGTTTTCTTTCTCAAATTCATCCTCCACTGGATAGGATCATAAATCATGAAAACATGAGAGAGGGCTGAATAATGAGTGAACCAAGAGATTAGCTCTCAAATCACTAGGTAGCAACACAAAAATACAGGGCTGAAAAAGAACAATCTGGAAAGGAGATAATTGTGAGCGAGCTGGAACCAGACGCATTAATAGGTATAACCATATCCGTAACAAGGCCACTCTGAAACAATACTTAAAATCATTAGATATTCAAACTCATACACAGGGATAAAAAAAAAAAGGTAGGGAATCTTTCTCCAATGAACAACTGCATAATTTTTTTCATGCTCAGGAACTCATTTAGACTGTCCTTTATGCACTGGTCTTTTTGTTTGTTTGTTAGTTTGTCTCAGAAACTCCAGACTTTAATGAAAAACCAAGAGTGAGGAACACATGTGCATGGATCCTCATGGACTATCCCATGTACGCAAGCACTACACACACACACACACACACACACACACCATACCCTGTCATGTAGTTGTCTTCCTGTGAGTTGGGCTGACAATGATGACAGTAGAGTGTGTAATTATTTTCATTGTTCCCCTGACAGCTCTAGCACCACACAAGACCTTTTTCTTTTTATGTTGTAAATGCTATCAGAAAAAAAAAATACAGTAATAACAAGCATTTAATTATGAGCCCAGCAACCACAGTGGGAACAGTGCCAGAAAAGATTGGAATCTCTGGGATAGCGCGCACGCGCGAACACACACACACACACACACACACGAGAAAGTGCCCTCAATGGTAGCAATCAACACTGATGCCAGGCACACAGTGGGCAGTTTCCAGTGTCTCTGTCGACACCCTGAAGTATAAATACGATGCCACAGCAATGCTAAAACCAAGAACATTATCATCTCTGTACTAAAATATTCATCAGAATAAAGGCATTGCTTATTAATAAGGGAAATACTCTTTAGAATATCCTTCGCTTTTCTGATGCTCTCCGGGAAGCACACAAAGACGCAGTGTCGAATTTTGGGTTAGGCCTTGCCTTTCACACACTCCATAAAAAAAAAAAAATCGTACTCGTGATATCAAATATCTGAGTGCTACCTTCCCTGGGGCCTAGTCTAATTTGCTTTATACAGTGTTTTAAATAAAGCATCGCTGGCTCTGCCGTGGCGGATACCAGATCCGTCGCTGAGGTCTTTTCTCGCCTGATTAATTAGTAATTGGGAGACACATTTTGGCAGTTTCATTTCCCTATTATTTTCTCAAGTTTGACACAAAACACTGTCAGAAGCACCACTATTTGAACTGTACCCTTCTTAGTGCTGGGTCATTACATTTTAATAAATGGAGCCTCTGCCACCAAACTACAGAAATAGGCATAAAAGTTTATTGAAGCAGTAACTGTAAACAAATATATAAAGAAAACACTGAATGCCACAGTATCTAAAACATTAATGGTCTGTCTGAAACCCAGAGGTTAGTGGTGAGGCTGCAGAGCAGGAAGGAAAGAAAGGGCCTTTAACAAAACCAGTGCTTTCATCTGTCTCCTAAAATAAAAGAGAAAAAGAAGAAGAAAAGAAAAGTATTAGCTAAATAAAGCAAGTAAACCCTTGGCCTCAGCAGACCGGGCCTTCGGAGCCCTGTTCAGCCTCCTCCATTATTGCAAACCAGTGAATAAAATCAGTGGGAAGTAAAAGACATACGGTAATCCAGGACCCACATAGAACTCAGCAGAATTCCTCCCACGCTTAAGACACAATTTTCCCAAAAGGTTAGAGGGACTTCACATGACAGCCAGCAAGCAGGATCCTTGAGGGGAAGCTGCAAAAAGCTACGGAATCAATTTCAGAATCTCCCTCCCAAAGCACCAGTCACTTCAAAAACACATCCTGCTACCGTGGTGGCTCGACACACTTGTGCCCAGGCAGTGGTCATGCTGTGGAGGTCAGAGGTCACGGTATCCACATTCCGACATGTGTCTGTATGTTCTTGCCCTGAAACAATGCAAGTGGGGACTGGACTCATTGGCTCCCACTCTGTCTGACCTAATCGTAAAACACAAAAGAGAATGTCTCCGTTTATAGATGCATTTTTTCCCTTGTCCTCCTCTACTTGTTGGCATTCAATAAATACATAGTTCTCTACGTGTCATTAAGCTCAGTAAAAGTGCTACAAACTTCTACATCCCCATGATATGGCAGATGCAGCAATCATCAAAATCTAGATAGCAATTTGCACTGTAATTATCCAACCAACTAAGCCATAGCTCAACTTCAAACCACCACACTGCACTTTTAATACAAAAAAAAAAAAAAAAAAAGCTTTCATCATAAGCAAGAGGCAAGAATTCATTGTTAATTCTGGCTTATACATATATGAGTAAGTCACAAACAGGAGGTAAACTAGAAACCCTGACAGCTTGGAAACAGCAAAAGAAAAACCAAAGGTATCTGTCAGTTCATCGACAAGGTCACTCGGGACATTCAGGTTATTTCAGTCCTCTCCAACAGCCACTCCAAGAACAGACAACAGGTATCGGAGGGGCGTCTTTCCGCGCAAAATGGCCACTCATATCTGAACTTGAACTGTGAGCTGTTTATGTCTTGTACTCATATGCATTTTACGTATTGCTTTTACTCTGCATCTCCCAGCACCTAAAACCCTTCTAAGGAGCACAGGCAATCTGTGATGTAGCACCCAGCCTCGGCCAGTTCCCGGAGACTGCTGAGTCCAGCACTTCTCAACTCTATCCCAGGGAAGCCCTACTTTAACCGCAGGCCCTGACGTGGCTGCACCCAAACATCATTAAACAGGTGCAAGAAGGGCGCACACATCTGCGGAGCAATTCACAGGCTACCTGTTCTTCTGAATATATCCAGAATATTCGAAATACAGCGGAAACATGGAATGTTACGTTGATCCGGTATCCTGATTTTGGGTGGCAAATAGGAATTTACTTGTAAGTTAATTTCAGAATCCACAGGAAGTGTCCATCAAAAAGAGAATGAGAGGTTGCATTTTAGGAACGAAAAGGCTCTGACTCCATAGAATTCTTAAAGCACCTCAATGCTTCACTGAGAGAAGATACCTACATTTTTTTCAACGCCTTTTACTGGAGAAAGATTGCCGGGATCATTGGTCAATTTGGGTGAGGGAGAAAAATGGCCACCAAAAAAATAAAAGGAACTTAGTATGGTCAGCAATGGCCAGTATAGGCAGAAGGTAGCACAGCAGCTATGTATATTTCACTGCTTTGAAATTAATACTAAATTACAAGCTTCAAAAGAAACCGATATGGCAACTTGGTACAGTCCAACATTTAACACTAAAATATCATCTGCCTAGTTTGAAATATATTATTACTAAGCTTAAGCATCCTTTTTTTTTTTTTGACAACTAAACACAAGAAGATAGCGTTTGAGTCACTTCACAAATAACGTAGAGCTTGAAACTTAAAATCTGACCAAAATCACAAAGTGGTGTAGTCTCCTTTTCTATCGTCCATATTCATTTCCAGGCCATTTTCACGAAAGAAATAAAATCGGTCTTAAAACAAGATGGCTGCTTCTAGGGGAAAAGAAAAGAGAAAAACACGCTGACTTGACAGAAAGCCCAAAACCTAGCTTTTCTAAATTAGGAAATAGAAACTCTGCCATATATTCTTCCAATCTCCATGTTTTCACATACTTCCCTACGGATTCAATGCAGTTATTCCAAATCATTCATAGCAAGTGATCTTCGTAAAGACGCTCATCTTCGCCTGCTAATGACACAACTGTCCAATGCATGAATTCACGCGTGCTGCTCTACATGTCTGCTCCATGTATCGGGACAAAAAAAAGAAGCCCCCTTATTTCTTCACCCCAAAATCATAACCATTCATCAAGAAAATCAGGTCGCTCGACAAGTGATGGGAATATCGATAGCTCTTATCTCTTAAGCGTTCAATCATAAAACATGCAGTGATCTCCCATGACAACCAAATCATCTGAATCTGACTTTTTTAAAGTAAAAAAACACAAGCATTTATCTATGGGACAGTCTCTGCTTACACTGCATTTTGCTGACCGCCCCAAAAGCCAATGGCAGGACGACTCCAGAACTCACACGTGAAAATTCGAAACATTTTCCTCCATTTTGAAATAATTTTTAAGTAGGCAAAAAAAAAAAAAAATCATGAGAACCTATTTTTATTCCTTACTTGAGTGGAAAATAAGACCTGACAGTAACATTTTCTTCAACCTGTCAACTGTCAATTGTATGAAGGATGCTTCTAAAGACGACAACGGTTTATTTTTCCCTATTGAAAATGATAGAATTCTACCTGAATGGAAGCGGGGCTCACCATCACTCTGGTGGGGACACTGCTGTCGCTCAGCAATGCGCCAGCTTCAGTAGGAGTCGTTCGTGTTTTGCTAAACGGTGTTCTCACTGAAATACAGGGCTCACTGTTTGAAAACTATCTTCAGAAGCCTCCGAAGTCAAAGCCTGCACCCATACAGACCTGTGATTAGACACAAGGGCAAAGATTGCTGTGTTTCTGAGAAATCCTTGAGGGAGCATGGGCTGTCTAGAAAGCTGCCACAGGGAACGTGCTTTACTCAAAGGCATGCAGAAGACCTCCCAGTGCAGAAAACCTGGGCTCTGGTGCTTTCAGCTACTGAAAAACAGTAGCTACTTCTGGATACTGTATTCCTACACCTGTTAAGTCATGGCAAATAATAGTGTAAACTTTCCAAAATATTTTCTTCTAGTTTTTTTTTTTTTTTTTTTTTGCTTCAGATAAATACAGAGTTTTTCTATTCATTACTATTATCTGCAGTCCCCCCACGGTGCCACAGAACAACACTTCCGTGTGCTGTGTAATTTCCAGCGAGGCGCTTGTGTGTGACTGTCTAAATTTTGAAAATCTAAATGCGGACACACTGAAAGAGAAGCAGATCTGGTAGGGAGTACTGTTCTCTTTAGAAACAGTGGAAGTTCATTCCTCACCAAAAAAAAACAAAAAAAAACACCTTTTTCCATCGCAGCTCAGGGCACAGGTTGAGAAGCAGCCTAAAATATAAATATAATAATCAGTTTCTTAAAAGAGATGGTAATTTATCGATGGTTGGCTATCCAGGGCCACCTCTGTAAGACAAATTCTGAAAGGTGAATATAAATCCCTCATTTCTCCCTATTCTTCTCTGAGTAAGAAGGTGTCATCTATCACCAACGATCAAAGGCCGAAATTTGTCAGAGTTCAGAAGACTGGCACTATCGTAGGTAAGACTCAGTCTCCCTGGGCAAGAGGCCAGGCCCTACCTCACCTTCCATAGCGAAATTCAGGCTTCCTCTTCAACACGGCCACTCTAATCCAGTCTACCCTTTTAGCAATTTGTACACCACTTCTAAGATGAAAGTCAGTAAAACAGAAACAGGAGACAGAGCATGGTCACGACTTTGCAACATCTTAGCTTCGGCAGTCCTTACAGATGCAGAAGCTACTCAAACCAAATCCAACACGTGGAGGGTTAAGCTGCATCTTTCTAGAAATTACTAAGCAAATGAGTTACATTAAAAAAAAAAAAAAAACACCCTAAGCAGTAGACTAAACATTCACATACACAGAACACTCCATCCTTAGCACAGTGCTGGGGCAGCTTCATGTGTTCACTCAAAGACAGATTCTTTCAGAAGGACGAACTGCAACCGTCCATTTCCCAGGCGAGCAAGCAGCAGGTGACTCTCGGCAAAGCACAGGAAAGCAGGTGCTACTCTTCATCTCTCCCTGCCCATCAATTCACCCGGCCAGTGGACAGAACACAGGGACCTAACTCATCAGGAGGCACTGGGCCAGGTTCAACAGCAGCAAAGTCAGGAGGTTCGCTTGTCCCTGTGGAACTAGAAGCTCCCTCCAAACTTCACCCTCAGCCTTCAAAAGACAGAGGCCTTCACAGCCATGGTCCAGCAGCTCTAACACACAGGACAAGCTGTCAGCTGAGGGAGCCCACCATCCGGTTCCTAGGAACTCCTGGAGACACTTTGTGATACTTTCAATCACATGTACTTCACAATGTTGGTCTCATCCCGCAAACGCCAAATTAGATGGTATGGTCAAGCATGCCTGGGACAGCACTGAGGATGCTCCAGGCTGCCAGAGAGTAGGGACAGCTGACTGCTTCTGAGTTTATGAAGGACCCATACATCAAAGCACCAAGTGGCTGCAACATCTCCACAAGCAAATCTGCTTTTCAAAAGGCTGCAGGAACACCAGGCAGGTTCTCTGTAGGTTTTTCTACAAATGAAAACAAAGACTCTAGATCTCAATCACACTGCTGTCCTCCTGGTATTCACAGACACACCTTCTTAAGTAAACAGCCAAACTGTAAAAGTATCTCAATACACTCACGCATCCACCCTAAGGGCTCAGAGTGAAGATGCTAAACAGTATCTTTGACTTGAAGAAGGTCTCTGTTTCCAAAATGTAAAAATTCACTCTTTAGAATTGCAAAATAAAAGGAAATATTTCACAAGTCTGGCATTAACACAAACACCAAGTTCCACTTCCCTTCGTTTCTCACAAGTTTTTAGATCTTAAATCATGTGGAGTTCACTTGTCAGTGGAAAGGCTCCGGGTCAATATACGGGCATACACAGATCCAAATAAAGATGGTTCAGATTTTTTTCAAATGAAGCAGCTGAATGCTGAAAGGAGAAAAGCACTCCAGGGAACATTATTTGGGGTGTTGGGGGGGGCGGGGAAGGACAACTTGGAGTGCTCACCCAGAACTTACATAACTTTCACAACTCCAAGATTACACGTTAACACACAGAAATGGTATCAATTCCCCACCATTCCAAAATGAAATGTTGCATTTAAAGTCCCTTCAAGCACTGAAAACATCCAAGGAAAACACCTTATTAGGTTAAAGCTTAATACATCCTTGATGAATGGTACTGATATATATACATATTTTTTTCCTTTAAGAGAACAGACTTTTCAAATGATACAGAAACTGGGGCAGAACCAGCAGCATCCTGGTGGGCAATGCATGCTTGTAGCATTGTCTCCATCATGTCTACCAGGAGACCTGCTCAGTGGCAAACAGTTACAAGAATTCAAGAACAGGTTTTCAGTATACAGACTGTGGAAAGGAACATTCTTACTGACAGAATCGAACTGTTTCCAGCAGGCATATTCTTAAAAACCAAGTCATCTGGCTGGACAAGCACAGCTAAACACAGGCAACAGAACTGCACTTCCATCACTAAAGTCTTCTGTTATTGCATATTCTTACACGCATTAAGGACAAATAACTGTCCCCTCCTTGGTTTGGAGGTTAAGAACTCAGTGAGACTAAGTGACATTTCAGTTCAGAATTCAGCCTACCCGTAACAAAGGATCACTCACCCAAGTTTCTAGACTTGGGAAGAGCAGCCGATGTCTTTAGACAAAGGCTACCCTGAAGAAGATCCACCCAGCTGGCTAGCTCTCAGCTTCGATAGACTTCGCACCAGTTCAACACAGACAATCGCTCGTGTCCACCTCCCAAAAGCTACTGGCAACTAAAGTTACCAGCATTTCAAAATGGAACATATGCTTCTTGTGAGTACCTAGGAACACAGACTCTCATCACTGTAACTGCAAAGCTATTCTGAGAGCAGGTCCATACATTATTTTTTTTTCCACTGAATTTAAATTTATAGATGTCACACAGAGAGGCAATAAGGCGACTCAGTAAAACTCCTACAGGCTGCAAATGCCACTTGGAACAGTTACCCAAGAAGATACCCCATGATCAAAGGCAGGCACAGTCCCAACTTCATCAAAATCAAATCTCAGGTGTCACCTACCAGTTCACACTGAAGTATATCTACTTCATTCCAATAGTGATTCCATTAATATCATGTTAATGCAGCTACTGAACTTTGGGGGAGCAAGAAAAAGTCCATTTAGGTTGTCAAGTAAAGTTATCTACTTTTTTCAAGAAACTTAAGTTGTTTGATCTCAATACTGGTACAATCTTCCCAGGTACCTTCAGAAGACCAAATGGTATAACTGACTTCACCGTACGAAATGATAACGTGCACGATAAGGAAATGAAGGACCCCGAATTGACCCAATTCAGTTCACACAAGTACAGTAAGCCTTCCGAAACGGTCCCTATCTTTTGAGACCTCTAGCTTTTGTTTTTAAAGGACTGACTTTTCATTTGGCCTCCAAGTTAACTTTTTCTCAATGCATTAAAAAAAAAAAATCACTTAATTCAGCATTCCAGAGACAAAACTGCCTGCCACTACCTACTCGTAAAATACAAGTGCTGCTTCAGTAGCACTAAGCAAAGCGCCCTCATAAACCCCTAGGACTATGAAGCAGCAGCACTGAAACTCTCCAGGCAAGCGGGGTACCTCGCTGCTTTTTTTTTTCCCCCTATGATTATCAAATGATAACGATCAAATAAAAAAAAATATTTCCACAAGCTCCAATTAGAACGCTGACTTTACTCTTCATATTTTAAAGTTCTGTAGATTAACTTTGCCTGGGCAGGTTCAAAGCCATGGTGACACCCGGAGCAGAAGGGGGTGTTGTGCAGGCAGGGCGGGTCTATCCAAAAACATGGCCTGCAACAAAAAGCAATGTGCTCATCTCAAACCAAACAACAGTATTAAAAAAAATCCTGAGATAAACCTCCCCACACTAACTCCCTCCAACTGGCACTATGGGGTTACATTCTGCCTCTTTCCATTCTAACCCACGAGCGACTGAATATCCAAGTCTACAAGGAAAAATGTCAATGCCACGAAGGAAAAATGACAATGGGAAAAGTTTGGAGTGGGACAGAAAAGACACACGCAAAATGCCCCCAAATCCAACTGTGTGATTCACTCTGGCTTTATTTGACCAGGGCTAAAATTTAGAAATTGCTCTGTTTCATAGGCGCTGTCTAATCAAGCCCAAAGGGGAATAAAACCAGACGACATGAGACTTGCTTTTAACACCACCACAACTGCAAGGAAAGCTCGCTCTATTTGTCTTGTCAGCTTTAATAAAAGGCATCTCCTCCGGCACGCTGGCTCTCTCCTCTATGCCTAACAGTGGCAACTGGCAGGTCAAGAAGAGCCCACCTCCGGGAGACTTCCGTTGTTTAAGGCAAACTTTCAGGGGGGGTCTGCACTTGTGCCAGGAGCACAAGTGGGGGACTCGGACTACCTAGGTGTGACCGGCGGATAGCCAGGGCGAGGGGTAGCCTCCCTCGGCAATCTCGGAGACTGCTCCCAGGGAAATCTTCAACCGAGCGGTCATTCCCCAAGCAGGGAATCCAGCGTCTGCAGTCGGGCAGAGGCTGGAGGCCGGTGCGGGAGGCCGGTGCGGGGGGCCGATGGGGATGGGAAGGACAGGAGGCGCCCCAGGGGCGCTGGGAGCGCAACACAGCCTCATCCCTCGGCCTCCCACCTTCCACTGCAGTACCGGGTAAAAGCCTGGGTTTGTAGGTACAACCGCACTATTTTCCTCCCAGGCGGGCACCAAAAACAGCCCCCAGCTGGAAAACTGGCCTCTGTTGTGTCCGGCGGAAGCCGAGCGGAACGCGTCCGGCAGGGCCCACCGCTGCGCACAGGCCTGGGAGAAAGTAAGGCGCATAACTGCTCTGAGCCGCGAGGGGTCCGCCGGCACCTCACCAGGGATGCCCTCTCCATCCCACTTCGAGGGTCCAGGAACCCATGGAAGACTGCGGCTGGCTGGGGTCCAGCAGGCGCACCAAGGCCGCCCCGGGCGCCCACCTCTGGCCTCCCGCGTAGCCGGCGGGTTTCGGGGACGCCTGCAAAAATGGTTCCAGGTAACCGCACGCCTTCTCCGGTTCCGCATCGCCAGGCCGCGGGCGCCGGTCTCCGGCCGCCCCTGGCCAAACTCCGCAGTTTGTTCCGAACCGTGACGTAACCCGGCATTAGATCAAACTTTCTGGCCCCCTGAACCTACCGGGTGGGGAAGAAGTGAGACGGCGCAGGCGATGCTTAAATCCCCTGCAAAGGCAAGCGCGCCAGGCCCACACCAACTTGGGGCTGAATGATTTCCTCACAGTTAAACAGGAAGAAAAATTAAAAATCTAAACCTTCCTCGTTCCAGCCCCTCTCACTTCCCCTAGCCGGTGCGCGCTCTCTCTCTCTGCGCCCCGGGGAAAAAAGGGGGGGGCGGGGGATTAAAACGCACACACACAAACTTTGGGGGTGTTTGGCGGGTTCCCCCCCAGACCATCCGGGCGGGAGCAGCGCACGCAGAGGGCTCCCAGCGCCCAAGCCCTGTTCTGGGATTGGGATGCCGGCCAGCCGGCCCGGGATGCAAGTGCAGAAGTCCCTACTGCCCAGCTCCCGCCCTTTTCCGAATCTCCGCGCCCGGAAGGGTAGTGAGTCGGGGCAGCTTCAGGATACCCAAGCCTTTCGGCGGTGGCTTGCTTAACAAAGAGGGGCGCGACGGGTGCGCTTCCCACGGGCGGCTCCAGCGCCCGGGTGATGCAGGCTCCGGGATGCGCGCCGCCGGCAGCCTCTGCGCGCTGGTCCCCGCCGCCGCCGCCCCTTCCGCAAGGGCCCGGAGTCCGGGTACCCCGGCTCTCCGCCCTCCCCCACCGCCTTACCTGGGGTTGCTGCTGTTCCAGTAGACGGCGTAGCGGTCGGCGACGGTCTTGGAGCCCGGGTCCTGGCTGAGCACACACATCCAGAGCACCAGAAACAACAGCGTCAACATCTCCACGTGCAACATCCCGCCTGGCCAGCGGCGGAGCCCCCGACGCGCCACTCCGGGGAAGAGAGCCGAGATCCGGAGGGAAGAAGGGAGGAAGGCAAAGGGGACAGAAAGAGCGGACTCCAAATAAATACGAATAAATAGAAATGAAGGGGGGCAAGGGTGGGAAGGGGCGCACACCAGACTGGGGAGGGACGAGTGACCGAGAAGAAAAGGCGGTGAAGTGGAGGGGGGGGCGAGTTGAGAGGGTGGAATCGAGACAAACTCGCACCCCCACTGGAGGGTTGGGTAGGAAAAAAAAAAAATCACAAGATGGAGAGGAGCGTGCGTGTGTGCGGTGGCGGCGGCGAAGGCGGAGGAACGGGTGCTGCGAGGTGTCTCTGGCGGCGACGGCGGCGGGCTGGTCAGCCCGGGAGAGGGAGGTGAGTGGCCGGCCGGGCGGCGGCAGCGCAGGTCGGGGCAGGCGGCGGCGCGCGCTGCACAGTCACCGGGAGATGCGCGCCGCGGCCGCGGGGAGACATACACTGGCCCGCCGGGCCCTGCTCAGCGTCGGCGCCGCGGGCTGCGCACGGTTCCGCCGCCGCCCGGGGCCCTCGCACCGCGCCCGGCTGCGCTCCAAGTTACTTTGGCGGCCGACGGGGCGACTGCAGGAGGAGGGCGGCTTGTGGCTCCGGGGAGTCGCCGGCGTGTGGCTCCGGGGGAGTCCGAGCGTCGAAGGGAGAGAAGACTCTTTCCCCCGTCCCACGCCAACCACCACCAGCTTTCGCAGCAGCCTCCTCTGTGCCGGAGCTGGGCGACCCCGGGAGAAATCTCGGAGAAGTCGTAGGTGCTGCGGTGCGGGGCGGCGCGCCGAGAAGGGCGGGGATCCGGGGCGGCACTCGCTGCCCGCCGGCGGCGTCCTAGGACGGCTGGGTCGGCAGTGGCGCTGCGGAGGAGCGGTCCAGCCTCGAAAGGCTCAAAGAAAAGTTTGTCTGGTGCGTCTGGCCGCAGGTTTCCCGGCGGAGTCGGGTGGCGGCGGCGGCGGCGGCAGGGCGCACCGAGCGAGGCGCGGGGATCTCCCGGGCGCGCTGCCCGTGGCCGCCGGTGCCGGGCGCAGCCGAGAGAACCGAGAGCGGAGACTGAGAAACAGCCGGCCTGGCGGAGCGGGGATGCCCGTGCCCACAGCCCACGCCGTCCTTGCCGGAGCGCAGATAATAACCACTGTCGGCGGATCCTCCACTCCTGGATGGGCGGCTGTCAGTCTCGGGGCGCCTCCCGAGGGGGCGAGCCTGGGTCCTCCCCCCACCACAACAACAACAACAACAAGCGGTGCCGAAGAGCCCCGGGCCGAGCGCTCACAAGTGTCCCCGCGACTCCGGCGTGTCCGGCCCCGAGCCCGGCAACTTGTAGAGAAGCATCAATCAGTTTGAAATGGTCAGAGAGGAAAGAGAGAGAGAGTGCGCACGAGCGAGCGGCGCCTCCCCGCTCCTGCCGCCGCGGCTCCTTCTCTCGCTCCTCACGGGCGGCAGCGACCTGAGGTGAAAGCCACCACCCGAATCCTAAAAAAGCCCTGCCCAGGCGGGAAAATAAAACTTGAGGGCGGCGGCGGCAGCCACACACAGCAGCAGTAGCAGCAGCAGCAGCAGCAGCACCACCAACTCGAGCAGCCCTGGTGGGATCCAAACGACTGGCGAGAAGTGGGAAGGGGTAAAAGTCAGTTTTGCCAAAGAGGAGGAGGAAAAAAAAAAAAAGAAGAGGAAGAGAAAAAAAAATGCTTTATGGGGAAAAAAAAAAAATCTCCTCGGGCACGCCCCCTCGTTAATGACCTGCGTGTACAGCCGGCGGCGGCGACCCGGCGGCAGCAGCCTCTCCAGAGCGCGAGGCCGCGCGCGTGACCGTGGACGGGGCGCGGGGCGCGGGCGCGGGTGTGAGCTCCGGACCGGGCGGGGGAGGCGCCGGCGGCCCGCCCAGCCTGCACGGCCGCCGCGGCCCGGGTCATGTGGCTGCCTGCTTTTTTTTTTTTTTTTTTTTCTCCCCATGCAGTTTACTTGGGGAGGGCTGGGAGGAGTGTGTCTGTTGGGGGGGGGGGGGGTGCATGGCTGGAGCAGCCAGTGAGGGCCGGGCCTGCTGTTTGCTTACAGCTCGCGATTTTTTCTCTCTCTCTCTCTTTTTTGCTCCCATCCGATTGGTCTGCTCCACGGTGAGGGGAGAGGCGTTTTTCTAATCTCCTCCCAGCTTCGCTCCTCCCGCGTTTCCAGCTCCACCAGCACCCCACCCCGCCCCACCTCCCAGAAACCTGACTAATTGAATTACTAGGAGTGCCTGGGCGCCTTCGGCCACGTGTAACCCTTTGGATGCTGAATTCCGGGCCCGATGGATGAGGTGACATCTTTTTTGAAAAACCTGTGAGTTAGGGTCTGTCGATAGGAAAAGGAGGCGCGCGCGAGAAGCCTCCCCCGGGACCCCCAGGTGACCCCCAAGTCCCGGCAGGCGGGCGGAAGCGCGCCAGCGTTGGTGCGCCCCTGTTCCGTCCGTGGCTCCCCGCCCGGGCTCCGCGGCGCCGGGTTACCTGGAAGACGCCACGCGATGCCCGTCTGTCTACATGGGAAACCCAGAGTGGAGCTGGAGGGAAGACAGGCCGTGCAGACACGTTCGGCACAATTGGGGAACCACTGCAGGGAAGTGGTTACGTTCTAGTGCGAGAACCTTCCAACCCGGGAGGACGGGAGCCCGAGCCCTTCCGGAACACCTCGCACCTTCCCCGCAGCGAGCCTGAGGCCGATGCACTCACGGCCCCATTCTCCTAACGAAAAGCCTAGAACCTGCCTATTGCGGATGGGAAGGAAGGGGGCCAGGACCGCGCGTCCTTAGAACCCTGGTGCAGGTGGCGCGCGTCCCTCCCGGGGGGCACCGCAGTGCGCGCCGTCCCCCGACACCCAGCCTGGGTTTGCTCTCCTTTGAGCTCGCCGGTTCCAAGAAGGAAGGCAGTTTGGTTGCGCTCCAACCCTACCTGTTCTCCCTTCTACTTATTCGGCGAATAAAATCGGCCCTCACGTCCCTTCCTTCTTCCTGCCTTGCGCTCTCCAGAGCTGGGCTCGCGGTTTCCAGGCGCGTCCGAGCTCTTTGGAAGCGTCCAGACGCCCTCCAGTGGCGAGCGCGCGCTCCGCACCCAGCAGGGTGTCTCCCGCAGCCCTGACCTGACTGCGCGGGGGACCCAACGCACCTGGGCTCTGGGCGATAGACCCGCGCGGGGGAAGAAACCATTCGCGTGGGCGTGGATGGGGCTGCTGACTTGGATGCTGCGGGTCCTTGCATAGAGTTTCCAGCCTGACATTCCCCTAGGAAAGGAACCATTCTGTTTTGTGACCGGGTATAACTGCCATCAGTGTGAAGGGGACTCCTGGACAAGCCACCCAAAAACTACCAAGCCCCTTCTTGACAGAAGCAAATATTTCATTATTTTCTGAATATGGATAATAGAAATTCCCCAGTATCGTCTGCGTGCTTCACAAAGTTCTAGGATTGAGAAAGAAGTGGGAAACTTATGAATCTAATGTTAAGAGGCCGCAAAGACAAGCGTGGGTTTTTTCTATTAAAATTTTATCTCAAGCGTCGTCTTCTCTCCCCGGTCCATCATCTTGCCGGTGTTCCGGTTCTGTTTTGGGAACCGTGTCTTGTTTTCTATTCCTGCAAAGGCGAATCTCCTCCCTCTGCCTTTGCGTAGGAGCCCTCACGGCACAGGCGGGTCCCTAGGCAGGCTGGCACCAAGGTTCTAAAGCTTTGGGAGGCAGAAACTCCTGACTCGCATTGCTGGCCCTCATCAGGGGGCTGGCCAGCTGGCTTCCCGTGGTGTAGACAGCCCCAGGGGGTGAGCAAGCAAGAACAGAGCGCCCGCCGCTTCCTTCCTGCACTGAATGTGAAAGTCAACCTGTTAGAACACTCTGGAAGCCTTTAACAATTCACCCATCTCTGATGGGCTTAATGTCTGCATCGCCTCATCTTCAACAGAGAGGGAAATGAAGCCATATATTGTAGCCTCGCTTAAAATAATTCAAGGGACAGGAATAAGATACCTCCGCTGTTCGGAGCATAAATCCACTGTCTTCCACGTGAAGTGATTCATAACCCTAAATCAAAGGCCTCCTTCTGGGATCACATACATAAGTAACTATTGATATTGGGTTTTTAAAGCTACACTACATATGTCAGCAGAGCTGCAAGGGAGGTGATCACTGGATCATGCAGCTTTGTTCAGAACACTGACCTGGCGGGAGCTGTGCAGATCCACCTTGCACGAAAGTGTTGCGCTGTGCTGAACCCAGCGACTTTTAAGCTGAGCTGTACCAAAGAGCGTTCTGAGGAAGGAAGCCAGCAGGAAGTGGAAGAGGCAGGAATGGACGTGCAAGGGATGCTCTGATGCTTCGTTTGACAAGAAACCACAAGTTGCAGAGCTAAGACCTGAAAAAATGATGCTGTGCCTGGACCAGGACCGTGACGGGCAGCCGAGTGCACAGCGCCATTTTTAAGCACGTGTCATTGGAACAATAACGCATGACCCTGAGATTGAAACCCTCACTAGGGTTTCATTCCTTACACTTCCCTCTAAGTACCTAGATGAGTGTTCCAACCTGCATCGTGAATTCGAATCAGCAAGAAGAGCTTGATTCAAAAGGACGGTGCCAAGGCCCGACTCCCTTGTTTCATGGGTTGGAGGGCATCTTCCCAGGGGAACCCTGCTGGGCACGAAGGGCTGAAAACACCTGTTTCAGGTCATCCGTTGTTCACCTCACCCACTGCTGTATTTTGGCTTGAGTGTCTGGGAAGTGGCCAGGCTCACCATAGAGACAACAAAGTTGTTTCAAGATTCTATTAAAATGAGCCGATATTATTCAAGAATTTTCCCGTGGCACAGTTACCTAGGATTGCTATCTGCAAGATGTGGCTGCATCTTTTTTTAATGGATTCATGTTGTAGGAAGTTACATCCACCAGACAGAAGTGGAGTTCTGTTGGGTCAAGTGTCCAGGCGTATACATAAAACAAGCTACTGAACCAAATGGCAGGGCCCACCAGCTAAGCAGCCCTTCCTGTTCCACTTGCATCAGCCTGATATCCGGAAAATATGGGAAATCAATTGTAGAGCAATGGTTAAAGCCACACACCGCTTCTAGCAGAAGACAACCCGTACAGGGGTTGAAGCCAACTCTGGTGTTCTTGGCGTTTCCAGAATTCACTGCAGAGGCCCCAAGCCCTGCTGCCCTGCTGCCCTGCTGCCCTGCTGCCCTGCTCACAGGCGGCTCACAGGCTAACTTTTGTCTCCTTAGAGATTTTGCAAAATGTTCCTTTTTCTGACTGAGCTGTCTCTTCCATGTGCAACCTGCAAGACAGTGGGGGAAAGACCACCGGGCAGAGTGCCACGCCTCTGCCAGCCCCGCGGTGTTCTGTGTCACTCGGGAATGTCCCACCTCGTCCTCTTCCTCCCCAGCTGGGGTGAACTTGAGATGTCGCTTCCTCAAAGCTGCAGGCCACCGTGGGAGCTGCCGCAGCCTTCTAAAAAAAAAAAAACACTTTAAAATGTCTTTATTTTTCACAAGCAGTGTAGTTGTTGTCCATTTAGACATATCTTAACATCAACATAGTAAACATTTTCCACATATGGAAATTTCAGCAGTCACTTTGATAATAATGCAGCCGTGCATACCACTTACCTTGGATTAAATATGTTGTGTGCCTGTGTATTAGGACCATACATGGGGCTCATACATAATTATAAATGTCTGTGCATCTAGTCGTCTAATCAGTGAATTGGAATAATGTATACTGTCCCAATCTTCCGTTTGTAAGTCATTAAATAACACAGCGTAGTCTTTGCTTAAAATAACACTATTACTATGAATGTCTTTTACCGAGAAATGAGGATTTGTATCTTATTTCACTACAATAGTATCTTATTTCACTACAATAGCAACCATGGACACCTACCACATTGCTTTTCTGTAAATAAAAAAATATATAAGTAGCCATTATATTGATGAATATAAAATTAATTTGATTTTTTAAAAGATTTATTTTTATTGGAAAGTCAGATGCACAGAGAGCAGAGAGAGAGAGGAAGATCTTCTGGCACTCCCCAAGTGACCGCAACAGCCAGAGCTTAGCCAATATGAAGCCAGAAGCCAGGGGCTTCTTCCAGGTCTCCCAAGCGAGTACAGGGTCCCAAGGCTTTGGGCTGTCCTCCACTGCTTTCCCACACCGCAGGCAGGGAGCTGGATGGGAAGTGGAACTGCTAGGATTAGAACCTGCGCCCATATAGGATCCCAGTGGAGGCAAAGCGAGGACCTTAGCCTCTAGGCTACCACACGCCAGGCCCAATTTGATTTTTTTTTTTTTTTTTGCATTTTCAATCTAACAGAATCATTTTCTCTGTCTATGATCACCCACAAAAGTATGTGTATGCATTTAAAAATTTTTTTTTTCTACTGGCTTAGAGACACTCAGAAAAGCTAGATTTGTGTGTGTGTCATTGACAACACTATACACACACACGCTTCAGAATATACAGTACAACCCAGAGACAGCGAGAGGGAGAGAACTTGCCTTCCAATCAATTTTCACTGGAGATTTTCATCAACTTCTGTGCGGATTCTATTTAAAGACGAGCAGAGGATCTAACCCTCAGCCAGTAGGCATGATTATATAAAATAGGAGAGGCCGTCTCTAAGCCCCTTTTTAGCTTTGGTTTCCCTCCCCCCCCCCCCCCCCCAGATCTAAACTGGCTAAGCAAAGTGAAGTGCAGAATTATGGCAAAGTAAGATATTCTTTTCTCAGCTTATGTGCATTTTTTTGCCTTCAGCTAAAAGACTTCTTTAGGGGGATTTGGGTCTGGGTATTTTTTGAGATGATTGGATTTTTTATCTTTGTTTTAGTCATCTAAATTATTGTCTCGAGTTTTTTCTTCACTTTACTTGGTGTTAGTAGAAATGATCTTTTAAGATGTACTTTTTTTTTCCTTTTTTTTTTTTTTTTGAAAAAGTGTCATCTGACTGCGGATTTGTGACTTTGTTGTGAGACTTCCAAATATGTTATGCCAACACTGTAGATTTCATTGTGACGTTGTGAAGTTATAGCTAAGGTATAATTTTAAAAAAAAAACAACATTCCATCTTCTAGTTTTGGGTAATCGTTATATTCTAAAGCTGGTCTCTAAAGAAACCACTGAAATTTAGGATTTTAGAACATCAGATAATAACGCAGAGGATTATTGGCTAAAATATTTCTTCAATGAGAAATACTTTACTGAATTGACTCTTTCTGAACTCAAGCCTAGGGAGGGACACACGCTGCTAGGATTCAATGAGAGATTATCGCTCTCCGTTTCCATTTAGTCTCCATCCCCTTGGCCTGTGATGTATGCTAAATGAAATGGGATTTATGGGTTCAGCTAGATTCTGAATTACCCACTTTTCCTGTGGATTAGGAGACTGCCGTTCTTAACCCCTTTCCTTCAAATCCATCAGGAGCTTTTATGCGGGCTGTCTAGTATTCTGCACGCTTCCAATGCTTAATAAATATTACAATATTAGCATCATAATGCATCATCTTAAAAGTACTACATGGGCTGTTAAGTGAGCTCCTATTCACTTTGAGCCAAGACATCAGAAAGTTTTATTTTCCCTTATACACGTAGAAAATCAGCTGAAGACATCCTGTCCGGGAAATAACCGCCCTTGGAGCCAGCCTGCGCAGAGTGCGCCTCCAGTGATGCGTTCCATTTCTTGTACACATTCTAGGGCGTGAATTAGCCATCGTGGTACAAGAGAGTCTAAAAATCAGGCAGGCAAAAATGGAAATCTCCTCATTTGTCCAAAAAAAAAAAAATGTCCTTTTTCCCACTGGCAATTCTGAAATGCTATACAAGATTACCGGCAGCTAGATATTATTTCCTGCCATTAAGAATCTCTGCCTTGTGTCCGATTGGTAATGTCACATAGACCTAGATTAACAGCCACTAAAACGGGAGGATTTTCCTTAGAGTTACTGAAGTAAAAGGAAGAAGAAAATGACTGAACACAATTCCAACCTAAGTGGTTGTTTCCGGGGTGGTCCTGGTTCGAAACTGCCGTCAAGGAGAACAAAAGAACACGTTCCCCTCCAACATTAGCCTCGGAGTCTGTGCATTTTCTCAGCCAGCACTTGACTCCACTAGGCTGCAAATGATGTGTCAACTGTGGTAATTAACAACATGGCCCAGACGGCTCCCTGGCACTGTGGTCTTGCCCCTAGCCTGGCATAGCACCATCTGGACTCTTTTTCACCCCTCAAATCTGAGCTGACCTTGGGATTGCTTGCTAAACGGGGATGGCCACTGCAATCTTGTGCCGACTCTGAGCCATGCCTCCAGTGGTCTTCAAGCTTTGTCTGCGTCTCGAACCCGCCCAGTTACCTTCCGATTGCTAGGAGACATGGAAGCCGGTTTCCGCCAGCTGCTCCCAGCGTACTTGCAGCTACCAAGGAAGCCCTCTGAGACTGGGAGATTGGTGTAACCGAGCCCAGCGCAAACTACCAGCCCCCTCTTACCCCGGGATCCAGAGCTGAAGGAATGTGTCTTGCTTTAAGGCTTTTTCCATAACCACAGGTAACAGATGTATGTCCTCAAATGATTAAAAATAATACTATTCAGCACTAACATATTCTTTCCCAGGGTTAGTTTTTTGTTACTTAACTGTTCGGTGTCAAATATGTATTTGGAAATCCCGGTTTCTGAATATTTCTAATGAAAAGGTTTATCCCTGTTGCTGTGTAACTCTTGCTAAGGAGTCCTTTTCTTAAAAAAAAAAAAAAAAAAAAAAAAAAAACAAAAAAAACACCACTTTTTCAGACCCTAAGACCCTAAGTAACTCAAGAAACATCCAGGCCTTTCTGATCCTCTTGGATAATGTCAGCTGGTTAGAGCGACAAACCTGAGCGGCTGATTTATCCACCGGCAATTCTTCTTCTGAAACGGTGTCTGGCAAGAAAAATGAAATGGGAACACACAGGGAAGCTGTGTTTAGCCTCACCCTCAAATCTCTGCATCACTCAGCATTATCGATTTCACATCATGGCACCTTCCTATTTCAGCAGGAGGCTCTGCCGGGGAGACGGACGCTCCGGTGACCCTGGGAGGGTCATCTTGTTGTCAACTTCCAACCACGCCGGCCCTCCTCTGAGTGGACAGTTGTGGCTGGCGGGGTATGCCATGGCTCGCTCTCCACAGCTGGGACAGATGTGCCGAGAAAGTGAGACGTAAGGTGACCTCGTATCTATCGAGACTCGTTTCTCTATATTTGAAAGTCTTGACTGGCACAAGATGTTTTCTCAAGTTCCCTCTTGCGCTACCTGCCTGGGTCTGATTACTTACAGCAAGGATGGAGTCCGATCCCCAAAACTCGCATAGTCTCTCCAGCAGGTGCTTCCTCTGCAGCGTCGGAGCCAATGGCCACCCTCCCCCCCTGCTTCTTGCTTCTCCTGTGTCCCTAATTTCATCTACCAGCTGGTCGATGACCCACAGCGCTTGCTGGGCGTAGAGTTAACGCTCGGTAAGTATTTGTGGGATGATGCCTGGTATCCTTCCCTTTTGCCAATAGATGGTTTTGTTTAGACCTCTTTTCTCTCTTTGATGGAGTGATGTCCTTAAATACCGCACTCCCTCCATAGCGCCCCCTGGAGTCTCCTCATGCCTCAGACTGATCCGCTAGGACTCCGCACTGGCCACCATCAGAACCACATGGTCCAGCCTTCCTGTGGACTTTTTTTTTTTTTGCATGCCTGTCAGTGTACATGAAAGGCAGCAAAGTCTAAAAAGTGCAGCAATGTATGAAACAGATCCAGCCATCCTTCCAGGGCAGCTGTTCCCTGGGATGCCAAGGTACTGGGGAAGTCCTTATTGCCACAAACTCAAAACTGACCCACTTAGCAATGTGAAGGACCTGCATTTGGCCAAGGGATGTCAGAGCAAATTCCTTGGTACTCAGGTCTACACCTCAGTGATTGACAGCCGGTCCTCTGGGACCCTCACTCTGCCCAGGGTCTCTCCGCCTGCCACCATCATGATCTTACTCCGAAGAGAAGTCTTCGTGTCCCCCTGCCCATCCTCACCCAGGCTACCAGCTTGCCTGACGTCTCTGTCCTCCCCCTGCGGCTCTTCTCCACTTCACTCAGTAACTGCACCCACTCTGGCCTTCTGGGGTGCCCACTCCTGGGTGCACAGGAAGCTGTGTCTTCTGGGTACCTGGATCTCATCTCTGCTGGCTCCTCTGCCTGGAGCAGTTAAACCACGCTTAGAACCTGGAGTCACCAGCCCTCAACTCAGAATTGCCACCTCTGTCAAATCTCTTCTGACTTCGTAGGCCAGATCAGGATTCCTTTAAATAACTCTCCAGCACCGAGTCCCTTTGCTTTGTGCCCCTGTACCCTGATTCAGGCTGGCTCTTTGTGTGGCTGAAGCGGGCACTTCCTCTTCTCATCCGGGTGCTCAGCTTTGTGCACTGCACGAGATAGGCACTTTGTACATCTATGCCTGGTAAACGAATGAGTGTATGTGTTGGTATTTTCCACTGGGTTTTCCTTTGTGGTTTTCTGTTAGGAAGCAGGTCACAGTGTTTGGCCGAAGGCAATGGGGAGAAGGGGAACCCTTAGGTACCACTCAGAGATGTAGAAAGCAAGAATTACCCTAAGAACACTGCAGCAAAAGAATACCGAAGGAACCCCAGCTACAAGCTTCCAAGCCAATCTTACAGACCTAGTTGCAACCCTAAGCCAGACCTCCCTCGGAGGTCTGAAGAAGGAAGGTGGCCACTTCCAAGGGAGACACGCAGAAATGCAGATGCAGTGCAAATTCCTGCGGATTCCTGAGAAACTGATGCTGGCCAGATCCATGCATGGCAATGCATGGGTTAAGTTCCTCTCTGCCTCCATCCCAGTTTCCTGATAACATCTAAGCCACTAAGCCACTAAGCCAACATCTAAGAAGTGATGGCCCAAGTTCTTGAGTTGCTATCACCCCTGTGGAAGCTCTAGATGGAGTCCCTGGCCCCTGCCTACGGACTGGCCAGGCCAGCTGGCTGGTGCAGGCATTTGGGAAGCAGCAAGGAGCTTCATGGGGAGCAGCAAGAGGCCACGATGCGAGACAAAGGCAAGGAGACAAAGCTGGGGCGCTCGGACTCATAAAGCTTTGTAAAAACGAAAACTGGCTTTGAATCCAGGAAGATAAAAACACACGAGGGCTCAGAACCAAGGCCAAGGACATCAGCTGATCAGAATCATTCTAGATGTTCCTCTTAAATTCATCAAACTGGGATTTCAGGATCCCTGCATACTTTCTTATCTTTAATTCATCGTTTTCTGTTCCACTTGACTTTGAAGCCCAGCAGTGTACACTTTGGGGCTAAGGAAATGGTAAGGAAGGTTCTGGAATACCCACAAATGACCCTTTCTCAGACGGCCTCCATACAACAAGAGGGTACATCTTCAACCTCTCCAGACCTTTAATGTCCTAAGTCATAGAGTGAGACCTCTGTGAACAGAGAGGGGCTTCCTTGCTGCTTCCTGTGCGGGTTCATTGTGGCTTAAAGAAGCACAAAAGATCTCAAATTGCTAAATGAATTACACGGAAAGCAACAAGAAGGGAGGAAGCGGGCAGGATTCTATAACGTCCCCGAGTCAATAAGAAACGTGCATCATTAATCATAGACACCACGTTGGCAAATTATATTTTTAAATGATAGAGGCAATTATCACTGCAATTACATATGTACAGGAATGCATTATTTTCTGATTTCACCAGTCAGCCAACCTTACAGGATATGTGAAGAAGAGACCCAATTGAACATCCTTGTTTGCAACCTCAATCTCGTGGGGGAATCTTTCCGTTGGCTACAGGAGGCTCAGAAAAGGAGCATTATAATGGTAACCCTTGGTGTTACCACTAATCCCTTTGGTAAGATAATCACTTTTTCTTTCATTGTGAACTATATAATATAGGATACACATACGCACCTGTCCCTGTCTTGCTTGAAGAGAATATATATTTTCATCATAAATATCCTGGAAATAAATGGACACATCTGCAGAAACAATGGAAGACTGTGGATCACGATAGAGTGAGAAGATTGCAGCAAGCACAACCGGCACTGGCCTTTCTTCTAACCTGATAGAGTGAACTTTGCTATTTCCTTCAGCTCATGGTCCTAGCAAGGCAGTGTGGTGTGGTGGGAGGAGTTCTGGCCATTTCTGCAGTTCACTATGACCGCAGCCTTGAGAAAGGTACTATTATCACCAAACGCCGATTTGTAAGATATCATAAAATATGCTGTGAGCATATTAAGTATCTAGGTTAATATCAGGGGAAGCAACCTATGTTCTACACTGCACATATTATAAATGGTAAGCCCCCTCTTGCTGAAGTTTGCTTTATCTTATCCTATTCAGATAAATCATAATGCCCTTTTGTCTTTCATTCATTCCACCCACACCTGTTGAGTGCTGTTCAAGCATCTGAGACATCAGAGCCTAAATAAGGGAATCGCCATGGTGAACCGTGAGACACTGAGGTTTGAGATGGAGTTGAAATACTGAGATGTTGAAAAGGGTAGAGATGACACTGAGCTTCTGCGAGAGGAGGGCAGACTGGGTGGAGGCAGCAAGATGCCAAGGCGCCTTGCTGAGGGTTGGATAATCATTTTAAGGATTTCTGAGAGACTTGCAACAAGGACTTGAAACGCTTTCCATTGGATTCTCCTATGTTACGGGCACACGGCTACTAGACCCCGTGCAGAAAGGGCTCTGAGCAGCTCTCTCAATGGCTCCTTCCTTCTGAGCTCATCCTGACAAAACAGACTGTTCCCAGCACTGCCCAGAGCATCCTTCATCAGCACGCCTCTGATCTTGAGGCTGTACACACAGCAGACCTGGTTGATGGGCTGCTCCATTTTGTTTTTTGTTTGCTTGTTTTTTGGGTTTGTTTTAATATTCATTTGTCTTAGACAGAGCTACAAGAATATTTCGAAAAGTTCATGGAAAGTGGGCCTAGCACAATAGCCTTGAAGCAAAAGAACTTGCCTTGCACTTGTTAGGATCCCATATGGGCGCCGGTTCTAATCACGGCAGCCCCGCTTCCCATCCTGCTCTCTGCTTGGGGCCTGGGAAAGCAGTTGAGGACAGCCCAAAGCCTTGGGACCCTGCACCCACGTGGGAGACCTGGAAGAGGCTCTGGATTCCTGTCTTCAAATTAGCACAAGCACAGCACCGGCTGTTGCAGTCACTTGGGGAGTGAATCATCGGATGGAAGATCTTCCTCTCTGTCTCTCTTCCTCTCTGTATATCTGTCTTTCCAAGAAAAATAAAGCTTTTTTAAAACTTTTTTTTTTAAAAAAAAAAGTTCATGGAAAATGGATTCAAAAGATAAGCCTATTTTGGTGCAAAAAAAAGTTTTTGAAATCCCCGCATAATTTTTCATAACAGGTATTTTCCGATGAATTTTGTACTATCACCCAAAAGCATCAGTTTCAACAATTTTGTATCAAAATAAGCATCTTTTTGGTGACGACTGGTCCAGGTTCTTGGGCTGACCTGCCAGAGCATTTCCTACTTAGTGGAAAGCATGGAGCAGCAGACACAGGCCAAGCTGTCGAAGGAGAACATGACCGCTCCTCTGGTGCTGTAGCAGAAGAAGGAACGAATCAAACTGGACGACCAGCCCAGCCAAACCATGATGGCCCGAAGATCTCAGTGAATGGAAACTTGAAGCTTATGAAGTCAGCCAATGGACCTTGGGAGGGGGGCTTCATCCTTTGGTGAAATCAACAACCTTTCAGAACTATCTAAACCACGGGGGCAGAACCCTCAGAATACGTACACGTAGAGATGCTGGGTTGATATGAGGTGGCGGTTCCTCATCCCTGGGTGCTGCGACATTTAAAAAGTGATGACTGGTTTCCCCCTTTGTCTCTCCCTTCCCCCAGAAACAACAAGAACAAACAGCAAATTTGGAAACAAGTTCACGCAATTTTCCCTAAACTTTGATCCTTTTCACCTGATCAATCATGCAATCGTCATAAACAATAAAATTTTAAAAATAATGATATTTTTTAAAAAAGATTTTGTTTTCACTTTTTATTGGAAAGTCAGATATACAGAGAGAAGGAGAGGTAGAAAGGAGAATCTTGGGTCCGATGATTCATTCCCTAAATGGCCACAAAAGCCCGAGCTGAGCCAATCCAAAGCCAGGAGCCGGAGCTTTTCTGGATCTCCCATGTGGGTGCAGGGTCCCAAGGCTTTGGGCCATCCTCGACTGCTTTCCCAGGCCACAGGCAGGGAGCTGGATGAAAAGTGGGGCTGCCGTGATTAGAACCGGCAGCCATATGGGATCCTGGCGTTTGCAAGGCAAAGATTTTAGCCACTAGGATACTGCGCTGAGCCCTAAATAAGCATATATTTTAAGGACTTCTTTATTTTTGAAAGGTGGAGTTACAAAGAGGGCGAGTTTTCCAGTCTCTGGCTCACTCCCCAAGTAGCCACAGGCCCGGGACTGGAGCAGACTAGCACCAGGAAGCAGGAGCTGCGTTCAAATCTCTCACTTGGGTTTCTCTGTTTTCCCAAGTGTATTAGCAGAGAACTGGATGGCAGGTGGGGCAGTTGGGACTTGGGAATGCGCTCACGTAGGATGTAGTGGCTTAACTTACTGTGCCACAACTCCAGCCCCTAAATTGAGCTTTCAGTTTCATTTTCCACGAAAGTTCTAAAGTCCTCTTGTATGTATTTTCAGCCTGTGCATACACTCTCACTTTAACATAGCCTCCAGGTCTCTTGCCTCAGCTCAGTGGGAGGAGCTTCTCTATAACCTGCAGGGTACTTTCCCTGCCCATTGTGAGCCACAATACTACAGGGGAAAGTGAAAGACAGGTCTCTTAGAAGCCTGAGCACAGCTGTAAGAGTCACAGCAGGCTGCTGATCCCCCAGAGCAACTGGAAAGTTTCAAAAACAACTGGGAAGCTCTAAAAAAAAAAAGTCTAAAAGGTCTTAGAGAGTAATTCCAACTGAATTTCTGCTTATCTGTGACTTTTTAGAGAGATTATTAAATCTTAAAAAAAAATGTTTTATTTATTTGTTTTCATTTGATTTGAGAAAGAGAGAGTTGTTCCATCTTCTGGTTTATTCTCCAAATGCCTGCAACAGTCAGGGCTGGGCCAGACCATGCCAGGAGCGAGAAAGTTAATTCGGGACACCCTTTGCAGGGGTGATTCCAGGATAGAGAATAATCTACTCTCATTGGCTCTTTTCTTCACCCCTCCTCTCCGATCGGGCCCCAACCTGTCTCTCCACCTTCTTATACAAACTCAGATACTTCTTGTAGGAGTTGTCAGTTTAGCTTGTGAGCCAAAGATTAGAATCCACTAACTGTTGAACATTTGGCAAATTCAAGTGTTTGCAGGGAAAAGACCGCCAGTCACCATAAAGGGAAAGCAGCCTTGCGCTGTAACTTTTTGCAGGCCATTTGTTTTCTGTGCCTGAACCATCCAGTTGAATCTGCCACAGCAGACTTGCCTTGGAACCATGCTGGACCCAAGAGTTACATTTTTGTGTTTTTCAGAAAATAGAAAACTCTGGATTTTAAGGAGCACTCCTCAAAGTTTTTAAATTAGAAAAATCTGCCCTTTAAACATAATTTGGCCCCTGACCTCATGTGAGAATTTAACATCCATACTTACAGGCTAATGACATCGAGGGTACAAGCTTAATCCAATTGTGGTATTTAGTGAGATCTGGTAGCAAGTGCTCGGATCATTTTGGTTGTGCCTGTAATATTTTCTCACAAGGAGTATTGTTATAGCAACTTCAAACTGCACGCAACTGCTCTCTCTCTCTCTCTTTCTCTCTCCCTCTCTTTCTCTTTCTCTTCCTCCCTCTCTCTCTTCTTCGTGGGCACCACACTCCCCCCCCCCCCCAAAGGATCCTCCTGACCAGAATACACATCGTGACATCCTGCCATAGAAAAGAACCAACTGGGCTGAACATGATAGCGTAGTGCTCACCTTGCATGCACCGGGAGCTCATTGGGTGCCGGTTCCTGTACTGGCTGCTCCACTTCCTATCCAGCTCCCTGTCTGTGGCCTGGGAAAGTAGTAGAGGACGGCCCAAGGCCTTGGGACCCTGCATCTGCATGGAAGATCCAGAAGAAGCTCCTAACACCTGATTCCAGGTTAGCTTAGCTCTGGCTGTTGTGGCCACTTAGGAAGTGAACCTGTGAATGGAAGGTCTTTCTGTCTCTCCTTCTCGCTGTATATCTGACTTTCCAATAAAAATAAATACTTTTTTTTAAAAAGAAGAAAAAGAAAAGAACCAACCAAGGGCAATGTTGCACACAGTTAAGGCAATTCACCGGAGAAGACAGTGAACAGAGACAGACATATTGCGCACGCCATGAGGAAGTAGCAGGCAGGCAGGCAGCTGACACCTGCTCCCACACGGATTGACATCCACAGGGTACACCTGTAGTGGTAGTCCCTTTGCAGTTAGGGTGAATGGGTAGGACAATGAGATGCATACTTGTAACTCATGTGTTTCTTGGTTAGGGTTACTTTTCTATTTCTCTCTGGGCAAAGCCAAGTAACCTATATTCTGTTTATCTTAAAGGTCTCCACCAAATGTGCTGGGGCCATCATCCACACTTTCTTGATATGTATACTGCCTCAGGCATTTCATTGTAGTAACAAAAAGCTGATTACCACTGACACTGTATTCAGAAGACCCAAATTCCATCTTCACCAAACAAGACTGGCCAGTGAGTAAAATGTGACTCTGTGGTTCTAATTGGCCATGGCTTTGACTGTGTCTTTGCATACAAACGTTCGTGTAATGTGACTTTCACAGTGAAAAGTCATCCCAGGCAACCCACCATGAAGTTAAGCAGTGTGAAATTAAAGAGAAACTCCTAGAAATCTACAGATACTGGTGTTTATGCGCAAACACACCAGCAGCAATAAGAAAACCAGGAATTCCTATTAGGAGACTAACAGCCACTTAAGCAATCTTGTAATGAAAGAATGCTTTAAACATCCTGTAAGAGGCCCATGGTGCATTCTTGTGTGCCAGAACACTTCATTTTTCATCAACAAAAAGCCTCCAATTGTTCTCCATTTTGAAATGGCTTTGTCAGCGAGGGTATCAAGGAGGCAGTTAGAGGGGAAAATAATGACACAGTACAAGTTAATCCTTAACCCTCATGTTTACCTTTTGAGTGACAACTACAGTTGTCTGTTTTGCAAATATTGTAGCTCTATTCTTGAGCAAGATGATAGGAAAATACATTACTTTCCACTATGAGTGGACATTAGCTAGGGGGAAAAAAAACACAATGCAACACTTTAAATCAAGGTATCCACATTCAGGTGGCAAAAATGGCCAACTGACTGCAAGTTTAGAGGAGGGTTCTTCAACTTCTACGCTGTTGACACTTGAGGTTGGATCATCTTGAAATGAGGGTGGGTCCTCCTGTGTCCCATGCTTTGCAAGGCAGAATTGCTGGTCTGTATCCTCCAAATGCCAGTGGGACCCTTCACACTCCTGTTTTTACCAGCTCTGAAGTATCTTCTGGCATCACTAAATATCTCCTGTGTTCAAATTTGTCTTCTGTCCTGAATAATTATTTCAGAGAAAGTGGCGTGCATCACACCTTGGCTTTTGATTTTCCAAGCAAGCTTCACTTGGAGAAACCAAGGGTCCTGTGTTGTGGTACAGTGCATTAAGCAGACGCCTGCAAAGTGTCAGCATTTCATATATGCACTGGTTTGAATCCCAGCTGCTCCCCTTACCATCCAGCTACCTGCTGGTGCACCTGGGAAAGCAGCAGATGATGGTCTAAGTCTTTGGACCCTTATATGGGACACTCAGAAGTTCCTGGCTCCTTATTTTAGCATGGCCAAGCCCCGGATATTGCAACTATTCGGGGAATAAATGAGAGGATAGAGGATCTCTCTTTCTCTCTTCCTCCCTTTATCCCTTCCTGCCTCCCTCCTTCTCTCTTCTCTCTGTAACTTTTTCAATCAAGTAAATAGATTGTAAGTGGGTGGTTACACAAGCAGAAGAAGAGAAGAGAGTAGAACCAACATCACCCTAACTTCCTCTAAGCCTGGTGGGCAATGTCTGGCCTGTGGACCACATGAGGCCTAGCGAATCATTTATCTGGTCCTGCCAAGGCAACAGAGGATGAGACTTGAAGTTCAATACATGTATGGCAGTATAATTTTTAAGTTGATTATTTCACGGGGCCTTTGAATGATGTCATAAATATTCAAATGGTCCTTGCTAGGATGAAGGTTCCCTCACCTCTTGCAGCCTTCGTAGTACTATAGGGGTAAAGAAGGGTGGTCTTTGAGGCAAGACCAGGGAATGAACACTGAGAAGGAAGAGGCAGTGGGGGAGAGCTTGTGGGGTGGGACCTGATGGGAGATCCACCCTGTTCATGCCTCTATCCTGCCTCTAATAGCCCAGGACTCAAGAGCTCAGGCCAGGTCGTGGTAAGACTCAGTTGAATCCAGACTACAGATAGGCACCCTCAGCCCACCTCCTACCACACGTTGACAGATGAAA
This sequence comes from Ochotona curzoniae, assembly GCF_017591425.1. NCBI lineage: Eukaryota > Metazoa > Chordata > Mammalia > Lagomorpha > Ochotonidae > Ochotona > Ochotona curzoniae. Next base: position 16,473,423 of record NW_024466307.1, read on the forward strand.
TGGTATCACTTAGACCCGGGGAAGCCATTTATTTATCTCATTTTACAAATGCAACATTGCTCCAGAGGGACTCAAAAGGTTATAATGGTGGTTTGAAATCGGTAACTCTCAATTTTTCCTTCATGGTTGTGGAAGAAGTCATGAATTCCATTTCTCAGTAGAACCTCAGAAACACCACAGGCCCAATGCCAGCTCACAATGAAATGGCCACTCATCCTCAGGAGACGACATAGCTTCACCGTGAAGAAATCACACCAAACCCCAAAAATAGGAGACAGGAAGGGGACGAGCTGCAGTGTGTGGCTTTCGCATTTGCTGTTTTGATAGTGCCGTAAAGTGTAGTTTACCGAAATAACTGCAATTTTCAAAGGAAAAAATTTTTAATTTTTTACTATATTATTTCTCTGTCTGGAAGCAACTATGTTCCTAAGGTTTTGGTTGAGTTGTTAACTGAATCTGGTTCCATGCAGTTAAATGTTTCAAACTTAACACCTTGCAGCCTCTTCCTCCTCCTCCTTCTTCTTCACTTTAAAGAACAACAGTGTTAAAATACTTTAAAGGAAACATTTAGGGGAGAGCATTGTGGCACAAGGATTCTTTGCTGCTTGGGATTCCCACCTTCTGTATTAGAGTGCTGGTTCAAGGACTAGGTGTTCTGTTTTTTGATGCAGCGTTCTGTTCATGTGGGCTAGTAGGCAAGAGATAATGGAACAGCTGCCTGGGCCACAGCCACGACGTGGGAGATCTGGATGGATGTCTTGGCTTCAGATCAACCCAACTGATGGTTGCTAACTTCTGGGGAGTGAACCAATGGATAGATCATATCTCCCTATCCCTTGCTGTCCCTGTCTCCCTGCTTTTCAAGGAGATGATAATAAATAGATACACATTTTTTAAGCAAAGTGTGTTGGAAATAGGTTCTGTTTGCAAGACGGAATGTTGGCTCAGCAGTTACAGTGCTGTGTAGGACTCTTGCTTCCAATAGCAGAGCGCCTAGTGTGAGTCTGAGCAGCAGATGGTGGCTCAAGGGCGTGGGGCTCTGCCTTCCACATGGGAGATGAAGCTCCGGGCTCCTGGAGGCAGCCTGATCAAGTCCAGCAAAGACTTACAGACTTGCAGGCATCTGGCGAGTGTATCAGCAGATGGAAGTTTGCTCTTTCTCCTTTTCCGCCTCTTTCAAATAAAGTAAAAATAAATACCAGTTCACATAAAAATATAGAAATAAATAAATGGGCCTTTTGCAGACTGATCTACTGTCTACAGTAGATATTCCTGTTCAGTACTGGAAGACAGTTGCTGTGGCTCAAATAAAGAAAAGGTAGAAGTTTGTACCTTGTCCAATCCAGCCACTGGGCACGATCATTTAATCTCCTGAAAATCACGATTTGGGTGCTATAAATAGCAAACCTCGGCCTGCGTTACAGATATACTACACGTTTCTATGTTTCAACAACTGCATAAGCTTTATATTTTCGCCTCGCAAAATAAGCGTTGACATAAAACTCCCTCACAATTGTTTATAACACATTGTCCATAATAGGCAGACATTGTTTCTAATTATCAGTTTGTACTATTAGCTAGAGAAAGTGCAACGCGAGGAAGCAGACAGCTTTTCTTTGGTCTTTATGCAACAACAAACAAGTTGTTATGTTGAAATGTAGTAAATTTGTTCTCACAGTAGCTGGCATTCCCTTCACCCCGTCACAATAACTCTCGATTCCAGCTTTAATCTTTGCCACAATGGGCAATGTTTCAGTAGAGAGACTTCTTGGCTGGTTGTCAGAAGGGAATTTCTAGACTAATTAGACCCTTATCAATCCATGGAACACACAGAGCAAGCCTCATCCTAGATGCTGCTTTGAGGAGAGAGGGGCAATGCGCAGAGCCTCTCCCGTGATCCTGTGTTGGGGGTGGAGTCTTAGTTTGTGCCACACCCAAAGCACCCAACAGTAAGTGCAACTGACTTCAGGAGTTGGCTCGAGTTAACAAGTGTCAAATGCAAGTAGGTGACTCAGAACCAAGTGCTATGCTCCCAGGCTCTGAAATCCACCCCCGCCAAAACCCTTGGATTCTGCTGCCAACCCGTGTAATTATGGGCTGGTTACTTCACTTCTCTGGGTCTCCGTTTCCACACCCAGTGGATCCAGCAAGCCGAGGTCATGTGCCTGCAGAGTCAGGGCCCCGGGGAGAGCACAAGCCAGCTGATTGCTCTGGTGAGAAGTAGCTCCCTGCTGGGTTAGTGCTTGCTTCCAAGACAGTGAAACACAGCTCTGTGCAAAGTGAGGAGACAGGGTGTCCACATGAAGATTGTGTTTCCAAAGCAGAAGGAAGGAGCAAGCCACCTTTGGAGCACAGACTAAGGCAGGCTCATGGGGAGGAAACACGTGCCACGAAACTGCTGCGATGCTGCTCTTCTGCAGGGGGGTGACACCTGAAGGCTCGGTGGAGGGGTGCTCCTGGCACGGGGGAGTCAGGTGAGGAGTCAGCAGACCTCGCCCGGAGGGTAGGTTTTGCCTTCTCAGTCCTAATTCCGCCCATGGCTGGATGCACTCCGACACTCAGTAGCTCATGAGAAGTGCCAGATGGGTGATCCCGGTTACACAACTCCATCAACACACTTCTTGTACGTTCTGGGCAGTAAGGTGAAGTGATCAAAACCATGCAAGCCAGTATTTTGTAGACTTGACTGGGAACTGAAAGAGAGGCAGAGGACGAGCAGCGGAGAGAAATCCCGTTCTTAAGGCAGCCTCGCAGCAGGAGCCTGGGAGGATGGACTCTAACCTTGCAAATGCTGTGAGGGGACTATGAGTGGCCAGAAAGAAAATCACGTCAAATAGTTTTAAGCGCAGATGATACAGGCTTTGTTTTTCCAAAAAGGTAAGTGTCAGGATGTAACAGCCTGTTTTTGAAAATGAGTAATGATCAATAAATTAGATTTTGTGGTTTGATATAAGTAGAGTGGATTTTTCTTAACTTCTGGTTTGTCCATTCGTCCCCCCCCCCCAACACTATTCATTGTCATTGTTAAAGCTAGAGAGAAAACCAGACAAAGAAGATGTTCTACCTGCTGGTTCACTTCACAAATGCCTGCAGCATCTGGGCTGGGGCAGGCTGAAGTCAGAAGCTTCAAACTCAGCCCTTCTCTCTCACGTGCACTTGAGCCATCTGTCACCGTCCGGCTCCTTGAAGGTGCACCTTAGCAGGAAGCTGGAATTCCCAGCAGAGCAGGCGCTCAGACATGAGCTGTGCTTTCCCCAGGGACAGTTTAACCAAAGACCTACCTCAGAGTAGCGACATAACACATGTTGCTGCCACTTCTGTCATATTATTTTCAAAAACTGATTATTATAAAATTCACCTAAGGATATGAAGTTTCCAGGTTAGCCCAGACAAATTTAAAGAGATATCGGAGGGCCTGGTGCCGTAGCCTAGCAGTTAAAGTCCCCGCCTTGAGCGCACCGGGATCCCATATAGGCGCTGGTTTGTATCCCAGCTGCTCCACTTACTATCCAGCTCCCTGCCTGTGGCCTGGGAAAGCAGTCGAGGATGGCCCTAAGCTTTGGGACCCTGCACCTGCGTGGGAGACCCGGAAGAAGCTCCTGGCTCCTAGTTTTAGATCAGCTTAGGTCTGGCCATTGCAGCCATTTGGGGAGTGAATCAGTGGACGGGACATCATTCTTTCTCTCTCTCCTCTCTGTATATCTTACTTTCTAATAAAAATAAATAAATCTTTAAAATAAATAAAGTGAAGTCATAATTCAGCACATGAAGTGCTCTTAAAAAACAGTGGGTATTGCCATTGCTCCGCTCTCTGATGAAAGCCAATATAACTAGAACCACACCTGTGTCACGTCTATTTAAAATGAATTCCAAATGAATTAAAGACAGAAAACTCTTGGTATGCTTTGGGAAGCGGAGAAAGTCTTACATCAAGCCTAACAAGGGCAAATCACGAAGGAAAGATGGACTCTCCGGACTTGACTTTTGATGACGGGAGAACGCATCTCGAGAAAAATCCAGTAGCCCACATCGAAGCTGACAAGGCAGGTATTTGAGATCCAGGATGTCAGTTCTTGTTATGAAGCTTAAAGACATTTGAACATTGAGGTATACGGGGATGTGATGTATAGTTTTAGAAAATTAGAAGTAACTTAAATGTCTGTCATTGGAGGAACGGGTAAGAAAATAATAACGGAGTTTCCCATGCCTCCGAAATGTAGGAATTTACATGTGTTAACGGGGAGAGACCTTAAACACAAAATATTGAGGAAAAACACAAGATGAACACAAGCAAGACTTTAGTACAATATGGTGTTGCACGTGGATATTTTAAGAACGCAAAATGGAGCCAGACTAAGTTCTAGCGGCTGCACTTCCAGTTCAGCTCCCTGCTAACAGGCCTGGCAAGACAGTGGGTGATGATCCAAGTTCTTGTGCACCTGTTACCTACATGGGCCGTCTGGATGGAGTTCCAGGGTCCTGGCTTACACCTGGCACAGCTATCACGGTTGGATTGAAGCAGTGGAAGGAAGATCTCTTTCTTTCAGTAACTCCGCCTTTCAATCAAATAATAAAGTCATGAATCTTTTCGAAAGAAAACATTACTTGTGAACTATAGAATCACACATAAGGTATATTCAGAAAGTTCATGGAAAATCCTTCTTGTAAAGAAAAAAATAAAAAACCAAGCATGGATTCCAAAAGCATTTTTGCATCAAAATAAACCTACATTTTGATTAAAATTTCCAGGACGTTTTGAAATATCTTCCTATACGTAGTAAAAATATAGACGATAGATGGTTAACTAGCTGTGATTCACAGTCCAAGTTGTTTAGGAATAATACAATGAAAAGTAATATCACAGAGGAGTTTAACTCCATGTGAGGGGTTTATTCTCTTTTTCTAAACGATAAAAAAAACTTTACATTTTAAAATTGAGACCTGTAGAATGAATGTCATATTACTCTTTATTCCTTTCTTTGTACTTGAAACATTCCAAAACAAAGAATGAGTGTTAGCAATTAATACATGGTGAGAAAATTATCAGTCTCATAACCTAAATACTGTCTATGAAAAATTGCTTAAATTTTAGGGCATTATCATTACTGCTTTGGGAGTGTTCAGAAATTTCACTTCATATTCTCTGAATGCCTTTTCGTTTTGCTTTGTTTTAGTTCTCCACTTCCTAAACTGTTGAATATAAATTATAAGGGAAGAAAAATCTACTATAAAACATGGACATCACAAAAGAATTCTTAGCTTATTAAGAGTTTTACGTCAATTTTCACTTTAATTTTGATTGTTCATTACTTAGTAAGGAAAGGCAAAATTAAGAGGCAAGAGTCCCATACCAATGGAAATTAGAACAAGTTACCGGACTAATAAAATGTAACATACTGAAACTTGTTTTGCAATACTTTTCAAACAAGGAAGTACCACGGAAAATGAGACATCCTAGCACATTCCAAAGTGTAACGCTGGCTCTGGGGAGTGGAGCCCTCTTTGATCTTTGCACAAATTGGCTCCTGGAAGGCAGAAGGCTCCTTGGACACAAGTCTCCTGGGATCTTACCCCTGAAGCATCTCAAAACTAGGAAAGTGGCAGAGACAGACACCAGATCCAGACAGAATGGCAACCATTTCACAAAATCAGCCCTTGAGTGATGTGAACAGACAATTGTCCACATGTAATTACGGCTTTTGTTATTTTTTTTTTCCCCCGTGAAAGCCTTCCATTGCTCCAAGCTTAAATGCAGCAGATAGAGTTATTTAGCCCGGGCTGGCAATATTTCCTATCCATATTTCAATAGATGATCCTGAATTGGTCTCCTGGAAACATTTATGCTGACTGGATTTGAAAACCTCTGTGTCAGCCCTCGTCCTTACCTGCTAACACCCAGCTCTAATGGACAACAGCAGGAGTGATGGTAATCATGTCTGCCCAGCCCTGGGCGCGCCGCCTGGCTCGGCACACCACACCAGTCCGTCTGCAGGAAGTGAAGGAAACAAGGAGTGTAATTCAATGAATACTTGGCAAGCGAGCTCGAGGGTTTCTTTTTCATTTTAGAGGAGCAGTGATATCAGAAGCAGGATTACGAAAAAGAAAGAGTTAGTAAAAATGGGATCGTTGTGAATTAGAATAGCGAGGCCATTTCAAATTGAATTACACAGGATCATGGCAATTAGAATTGGAAAAGTTCTTTCAGTCTTTCTCTGTCAAAGCATGATTACTCCCCCTGGTATATTCTGCCTAGCTTAGTCCAGTCCAATTTTAAATGATTCAAGTGACGGAGCCTACTCGGCTTCTCTTGGGATATCACTTTACAGTCTCAAATAGCTAACTGCCAGGGCATCCATCCTCCCCCTAAATTTTTCCTTCGCCTTATTCCCATTATTCTGTTTTGTATTACCCAATCCACCTTAAAACTATTTGAATTTAATTTTAAATTGGGTGCAATCTACATTCAGGTGATTAAATCCAGCTGAATCTGAATGCTAATGGTTAGTAATTCAAATCTCTCCCTCTCTCCACATACCACCTCACACATGTGGACACACACACACCGTCATCTACTCACACGTGTATTTACACGCCTATCCACACAATCGGAAACAATTACCCCGTCAGATCCCTCATTGTTACAACAATCACAAAACATCAATAAGCCGCTGCTGTAAAACCGAAAAGGCAGCCGAAAGTAGTGAAGCCAAATATTATTTTGCCTCACGAATATTCTGTTTCATATCTTAAGTTTCTTTTTATATATGTGAAAGGTTGAGTCACAGAGACAGAGAGATCTTCTAGCTGCTGCTTTATTCAGCGAATGTCCACAGTAGCCAGCGGAGCCAGGTTGCAGCCTGAAGCCAGACAGGCCATCCTGGTCCTTCACACAGAGGCATCACCAGGTGTAACCTACACCGCCCAGGGTGTAGGTTAGGATGGAGCTGGAGCGCAAGTGGAGGTGACACGTGATCTTGCACACTCATCATGCGCTACAGGTGTCTCAAGAAGTGATTTAACTCACAAAGCCAAAACGTCTGCTCCAAGAATGTTACATTTCTTTCACATGAATTAAGTGACATGATTTTTTAATTTAGTGGCTAATGTAATTTATTACAAATAATATAGATGAGCAGCATGATGCTAATGCTATAAGTTTATATATAGAAAAATATCTTATTCAAAAAATTTCTGGCACTCATTGAAACAACACTGACTCCAATTTTCTTAAACTAAATGTGGTTTGAGCTTTGAGTAAGGTGTAGAGCCTGGGGCAACAGCTTGGGGTATTCAAGGTTAATGGAGGTTGCTTAAGGGTATTTAAATTTGATCAAAGAATTTATATAGCTTTCAGTGTCCTTTCCAAAGAGCTGCCCAAAGTCTTTTGCGCACCTGTCAATCATTCAACCAATATCCCATCAGGTGGGAAGGTGAATATGGTGAATATTCCAGAAAAAGGAGAAAAATTAGACAAATAATTTTATTCATAAAACATTTCAAGTTGAACAGATAATAATCATTTGGGTCAATGATTATATACTCACAGTTTTGTTGGGTGACTTTTCATTTTTGAGCTTTTTAAGGTCAAATTACAACAACAAAAAAGTTCATTAAAAGAACAAAGAGAATGTGGTAAGAGGTAGCCAAAGAGACATGTCAATGTATGTTTTGGAAGATGAAAAAAAAAAAAATCAAATGGTGAGCATTTAAGCTATTTAAGAAAATAATCTAGTAACAGCTAAGAATTTTTGAGCACTCATTCTGAGCTAAGTTTTGCTATGAAAGCTTCATAATGTAACTCATTTATCTCACAACACTATATGGTTAAAGTATCTCCAGAATCAATTGTTGAGAAAGCTGGTAAGTGTTAGAAGCAATAAACTCAGAAATCCTAGCTCTCTCTCCTAAGCAGAGTGCAGTATCCCGGAGAAGCAAGCTTCCCCTCCAGGTCTTGACAGATCTGGGACTGGAGGTGTTTGCACAGCGGGCAGAGATATGACTTAAGACTAAGAGAGAGCGACTTGTTGAGTGTGTGGAGCAGTTGAGCCTTTTTCTGTGCCGGTAGATATGGGAATGAGCAGACTGCTTAAAGCACAAGCTGAATCTCCTTGGAAAAAGTCGCCACAATCACTGATACTGTGGAGTCCTATGAAAGCTTCAAGAGACCCCTTACACGCAGACGGTGGTGTCTGTCTAGAAATCCCATTGATGTGTGGAGAATTTCCAGCCAGGCTTCACTGGAGTCCTCTTGATATCTTCTTTCTGCTTTATTTCAATAAGAGATTGCATTTCACTTGATTTTCTGTGCCTCGTGGTTTTTGAATGATAATTGGACAACATGTTGAAAAGAATGAAGGTGCAGAAAATATTTGAATGTCCGTGTGAAAGAAGTGAACCTTGATGCTTATTTCATGCAAAATACAAAGTTAATTTAAAATAGATCATCGAGGTCTTTTGATATGTAACGGTTCATTTTGTCATTTAACTCTCTCTACTTACCCATTTAAAAAGATTTCCTGTTGCATTCTTTACACACAAACAAATCGAAGTGGAAAGACTAACTTGGTGATTCAATTAGATACTGTTCGTATGCGTTGAAATACTGCTGAGTATGCCCATAAAAGACAAATAGTACAGGTTAGCCAAAAACCTTAATAAAATAACTGAAGCAAGTGAAATAAAAGTTAAAATATTGCATATCATCATTTCAAAATGATTTCTTCCTTTTCGCCTTCTACAATGAATCCTGCATGAGTGTGTGTTCAACAGTTAGTGGAAACATGGAAGTAAGAGGTAAGTTTACATTGGTATAAATTTTTCTCTGAATATTCTGTAGATTACTTATTTGGGGCAGAAAATACGGGCAGAAGCAGATGGAAAAGTCAGCCGTTATTGGCCACACAGACATGACCACTATTGATATTTCATGAAGAAATTTTGTGTCCTCCTGTCTTTCACTCTCATAGGGAAGGCATAACTGAGATCATGCAATTGAGATTGTACCTATCAGCTAAGCTAAAATTTCCCCCTAGTGATGTTCTGTATACATCTTTCTAAGTAGCTAGTATAGATTTATATTATCATTTTTAAATGTAAAACATCTACATAATATGTAGGAACCTGGGGCCTGGCACGGTAGCCTTGCGGCTAAAGTCCTGATCTTGTACGCGCCTGGATCTCATGTGGACACCAGTTCTAATCCCGGCTGCTCCACTTCCCATCCAGCTCCTTGCTTGTGGCTTGGGAAAGCAGTCAAGGATGGCCCAAAGCCTTGGGTCCTTGCATCCACGTGGGAGACCCAGAAGAGGCTCCTGGCTCCTGGCTTCGGATAGGCCTAGCTGCAGCCATTGCGACCACTTGGGGAGTAAATCGGCACATGGAAGATCTTCCTCTCTCTCCTTCTCTGTCTGTATATCTAACTTTCCAATAAAAATAAATAAATCTTTTTTAAAAAGTAGGAACTTCGATAAATTAAGGATGTTGTGACTGACAGTTTTCATATGCTCTCCATCTTTTTGTTAGTTTTGCTTGACACACTACTCACATCAGTGTGAGCAAGTATTTGTGAATGGAAGAGTAAAGTTTATGCCACTGAAGATGCTGTCAGACAGTCAAAAGGGAAAGATTCAGGAAGAAAAATGTCTTTCTGAACCTGGTGATGGCTCAGTGGCTAGCTCCTCTCCTTGTATGCTCTGGAATCCCAGATGGACAGCAGGTCATGTCCCAGCTTCGTCACTTCCCATCCAGCTCCCTGCCTGTGGCCTGGGAAAGCAGTGGAGGACGGCCCAAAGCCTTGGGACCCTGCACCCGCATGGGAGATTTGGAAGAAGCTTCTGGCTCCTGGCTTTGAATCCGCTCAGCTCTAGCCATGGCGGCCACTTGGAGAGTGAATCAACGGATATAAGATCTCTCTCTTTGTAAACCTGACTTTCCATACATATAAATAAATATTTTGTGAAAGAAAGAAAAATGTCTTTTTGTTTAGAATCTCTTTGGGGGACGTCTCCTTATGTTTGTATTACATGATCAAGATGCCAGCTGAATGAAGGATCTACTATGGGTCTGCTCAAAAATTAACTTCAAACAGCGATGCAGGCGCTTGCTTTGGACGAGGGATGTGTCTTTTGGTTAAACATGAATAAAAGCTTTTGTTTAACATGGCATAATACTTCCAGTGAGTTTCATACCAGTGAAACTAACTCTCAAAATGTCTGATTATAAAAATTAGATTTAACCTCTTAAACCCAAGACATAGATCACTGTCTTTTTCTTTCAGTTTTTGAGTGTATTACCATAAATACTACCTGTCACAAGACTGATAGCTGTCAGTAGCTCAAAAAAAAAAAAGGAATGAAATTGAAAATACATTTGAATATGGGGAATATGATAGCATTTTCAAGAGAGACGACATTAACAAAAGGTTATGGCAGACACGAAAAGTATCTCCGGAATAGCAAAATCAAGAAAAAATCTTCAAATTAAATAAACTCTGAAATCAACCTCACCAGAGTTGTATTTCTACCAACTATTAAAGTCAATAAAACACTTAGTGGTCCCTGGTAGTCTATCACAGTGACAAACCGAGTTTACTTTGTGAATTTTAATATTTAATGTGTGTATCAAGTTGCAGGGCACAGTTTCAAAACTACACAACCCAAGTTTGCATTTTTTTTCCAAGTGATATCTGAAACCATCATTAATATTTCTCCAACAATGTAAAAATTAATCTTGCCTGATCTTAAAATGTACTTTTAAGCATTAACAGGGACATGTAAATCCAGATGCCTTTATTTAGAAATCCAAGTTACCAAATTCTAGGACCCTTTTTTTTTTTTTTTCCAAAATTTCAAACTCAGTTGGTATCTCTTTTGCATTTTCTGGTTTTAAAAAACATGTTATTACATGCAACAAGTTGGATGGTTCTAAAAGGCTTTTTATTGAGTGAAAAAAAGCCAACCTCAAAAAGGTTATATATGACTTTGTGATTCTGTTTATATAATGTCCTTGAAATGACACAGTATAAAGAGCAGAGATAACATTAATGGTTGTCAAGGGTTTGGATGGAGGTGGGTGTGACTAATGGGGGGTATCATTGGGGAATTCGTTTGGTTACAGAAATCTACACAAGGGAGGAAACGTAGTAATACAACACACACACACACATATATACACACTCACACACACACACACACACACACACACGAGCTCATGTGAAAACTAAACAAAGTCTGCAATCTACTGAATGATGTTGTCACAAAATCAATTTCCTGGTTTTGATTTTACAGTTATGTAAAATATCACTACTGGTGAAAACTAGGTGGAAAATTCACAGGATTCTATATATTAATTTGGTAATTTTGGAAGGTTTTTTTTTTTTATTTTAACACGGCATTCATTCATCCATGCTTTGTTGTGATTTTGATAGAGAGAAATGGAAGCTATGGTGCATGCTGGAGCTCTCATCTGTTCGATGCCTTCCCAAAAGTCCCCAGTGACTGAGACTTGGCTGGGGTCTAACGTGAGGAGCCAGGAATTCCGTCCCACCTCCCGCGTGGGTGCCAGGAGCCCAGTCACTTGTGCCATCTCTGTGGTCTCCCAAATCTGCCTCAGAAATCAAAAGCCAGAGCTGGGACTCAAAGCTGGGGACTTGGCTACAGAGCTCCAGGTGTCTGCTTTTCAGGCCAAACACCTGCCACCATTCACATTTTCAAACTTCGTATAGACACGTGTCAGAAAGGAAGCATATTAGAACCCTTAACAGCAAATTACATGTCATAAATTTCACGTAATAAAACTTATCGGAGAATTTCTTTGGGTTCTCATTTAAGGCCTTCAAACGCATTTCTGACATGCTTGGCAATCTGGTTTGCATAGTTACACAGATACACTTGTTCAATCAGCAGGTACTTCTTACTTGTTTATGTGTATTCATTCACAAAATTAAGCTGGTTTCCTGATAAATTGCATAATTTGTGTCCCCAAAGTGTTCATGGCTGCTCGGAGCCATGATCTCTACACAGACAATGAGAGGAAATGCAGGTTTTTCAAAATACAGAGCATCCTATCCAAGACATTCTTCTGCACCCCTTAGGAAGATATCTGCCCTCGTCCCAGAACGGAGGAACGATGATAAATCAGAAAGGAGCATTGGTAGATGGGACAAAATTTGGAAGAGCTTCCATGCGGGAGTTGGTGATGTCATCCTTCAAACAATTGGGTGTTATCAAGGACCTTAAGTAAGGGAGAGGTGAATGAATTCAGTTTTTCAAAACTTCTCAAACTTCAGTAAGCAACTCTGCAGGATGAATATCTCACTAGAAAATGGCAGACATGGGTGTAGGTGTTTGGGTCCAAGGTGAAGATGTGGCTTTGCTACTTGGATGCCCATATTCCATATCGGAGTGATTTATTGGCGTTCTGGCTCCATTTCTAATTATGGCTTCCTGCTGACGTGCACCATGGGAAACAGCAGATAAGAGCTCAAGTAATTCGGTTAGAGCACCCGCGCAGAGACGTGGATTGAATTCCGGGCTCCTTGCCTTAGCTTGGCCCATCCCAGGTGTTGCAGGCGGTTGAGAAGCCAACCACAGATAGACGCTCTCATTGTCTGACTCCATCTCTCTGCATTTCGAATAAATAATAAATAAATTTTAAAAAGCTTTTGTCATAACTCTGACATGACCTAAAAATGACTGTGGGGATGGATGGCCAGGGAAGATGGACCCTTGCATTCTTTAGGAGGAAGAAATCTCAGGACTTGCGAAGCAATTATTTCTCATTTCCATAGGAACAGAGGTAGCCAGAAATGATGACTCAACAATTCTGACTTCGGGAGGAGCTTGAAGCACAAGGAGGGTTGCTAACAGAATTCACACGCACGTTATCGCCAAGGGTGAAGGTTAGTAGAAAATGGACTTCCTATTGTTCAGGAGGAAGATCTGGACCAGAGACAGATCCCTGAGGTAGGAGTCAAAGACCATGAGACAGTGGTTCTCCACCACTGAGGCATGTGGATAACTTCCCTGGCTGTGTTCCACATCAGGCTTAATAACCAGATGCTCCCAGGACGGGGGCACGGCAGTGGCTGACAAAGCAAAACAGCTTCCCGTGGATGATCTAACACACAGGCAGGGCTTGGGACCTCTGCTGTTTGTGGTAACTGACTGATTGAAAGGATGAGTCCACTCGGAGGCTCAGCACAGCCTCTCAGCTTGGTATACAAAGAGGATTGATGTTAATGAAAATCTCAGAGGATCTGTTTACTTGGTTTGATGTGCAACACGGGAATTAGGATTTGTAAAGATCCTGAGTGATTTTAGTGAGCAGTCAAGATAGTTCACTCCTGGAGCTGGCACTTTGGTGTGGCGGGTTAAGCAGCTGCTCACGGTGGGACGCTGGCTCAAGTCCTAGCTGTTCTGCTTCTAATCCAGCTCTGTGCTAATGCATCTGGGAAAGGCAGCAGCAGATGGCTCAACTTCTTGAGCACCTGCCACCCATGTGGGAGATCTGGATGGAGTCCCTGGCTCCCAACTTCAGCCTGGTCCAGCCCCAGCTGTTGCAGATATTTGAGAAGTGAACCAGCAGATGGAAGATCTCTTTGGAACTCTGCCATATGTGTATGTATGTGTATATATATACATATATATATATTTAATGTGCTTTATTTTCAGGGAGATTTTCAGACATTAAAAGCGTGCCTTTCCATGTACTAAAGCTGAACTTATGTCCAAAACAAGCACTGCGACACATTCCTCACTCCTACGTGTACACCTAATGAAAATGAAGACTGCATTCTCAATAATCCATGTCAAAGGACAATCACAGCAGCACTGGTTGGAGTACCCACAAGCTTGAATACACTCAAATGCCTTTCAGAAAATGGAATAAACTTGGGTACTCTGGTTTTACAATGGAATTTTATAATCAATGAAAATGAATGCTCATTCAGTATAACTTACTTTGTTGTATCTTATAAATGTAAAATGGAGAAAAAGAAGCCAGACATGAGACTAAACACAGAACACTTTCATAATAACAAGTGTAAAATTAGTGGGAAGCAGAGGCTGCGGTTATGTCATCGTGCCTTAAGCTCTCACCTGCGATGCCAGCATCCAACAGGCCACTGATTTGAGTCCCAGGTGGTTCACTTCTCATCCAGCTCCCTGCTAATGGCCTGGTAAAAAAGGGGGCGAGATGGCCCAAAGGTTTGGGCCCCTACCACCCACATGGAAGAGCTGGGTGAAGCTCCTGGTTCCTGGCTATGACTTGTCTCAGCCCTGGCCACTGTGGCCATCTGGCATATGAACCAGTGGACGGAAGACCTCTCTGTCCATCTGTCCCCCTTCGGTCTGCAACTATGACTTTCAAATAAAGAACTAAATCTTAAAGTATTAGAGGACAAAGAGATGATGGAAGGCAGAGAAGGCCGTCACTGGAAGTGGGTGGAGGCACAGGAGGAACGGCTTTTCTGGAAATGTTTCCTTACCTGACTTGGGCCAGTGTAAATTAGTTTGTTTACTCCGTGAGGATTCATTTAGCTTTACATTTAAGAGCCTTGTACTGCTTTTCTATGTACATTAGATCATGAATAAAATTTTACATAAAATATGTACATAGTAGCAAAAATGCACTCAAATGCGATATGGTTTGCATGTTAATGAAGTGAATCCAACTAGGCATCAAATGGGAATGAAAAAAATATGCTAAAACAATTCCCCACAGCCATTGTCAGAAGTCCATACAAGTTTATCCCTGAAAATGAAGAAGTTACAACTAGGGTCGATCAACTAACACATTCCCCACGTTGCAAAAATGCATGTAATACTTTGTGGTTTTTCAACTGCATGCATTTTGTATTAGGCTTGCAAGACAATGTAACGATTTCTCACTTCTCTTTGGTACTCATTTCTACTTAAATGTTATAGAGATAACTCTAGATGTCCCCATTAAAGTAGGTCTGGGGTCCTGCAACTCTGGTCCAGCATACAAGGTACTTAGAAATCGCCACTCTGGTGCACCAACAAATGAAGAGTTAAACAGACTAAAACATGAACGCTTCTTCTTGGAGTCTCCTGGGCAGCAGCGAAGTCTCAAGGCTCTCCCCCGACCTCCAGGTGAAAGAGACAGGCGGGTCCTGACATCACAGGATTCCCAGGGGAGATCAATCCTATGTAGAAAACTCCAAACAGTAACTGACAAAATGCTGGAGACTCCGTGTGGACAGCTCTGCAAGCTCAAACCCCAGAGGACCCATTAATACAGAACTCTCACTTTTGTGATTTTTGCTAGTGTTAAGTCCTCCTGGTCCACCTTGCAGAGGGAGGAGAAGCTTGTAAGGAAATGTACACGAGCTTTCTGTCCTTCCCTCTTTCTCTCTACTCCCCCCACCCTCTCCTTCCCCCTAACTTTCTTTCTTTCTTTCTTTCTTTCTTTCTTTCTTTCTTTCTTTCTTTCTTTCTTTCTTTCTTTCTTTCTTTCTTTCTTTCTTTCTTTCTTTCTTTCTTTCTTTCTTTCTTTCTTTCTTTCTTTCTTTCTTTCCTGAATATTATCTCCTGTTCTGCTCTTCACAAAGCCTGCGTTCACGATGAGCTGTTTGCAAGAGCTTACCCCTATGAGGGTACCATCACCCCTAAACCTGCAAAGGCAGTTTATTGCATTCTGTTCTGGCAGGAGAAGTTCTGATGAAGTTCACACTTCAGGGGCAGAGTCATCAAAATATTGAAAGCAAATCCTAGGACTCCAGAATGCTCCTCCTGCCAACCTTCCTCCTGTGTTAATGAAGGCCTAATCCCTACAGTGCCACTTGCACATGCACACCCTTCAACAAAATATTAGCAGCCACATGACAGACATTTTAAACTATCAAACCAGGGATTTAAAAAAAAGAAGTTGTTGAAGACATACTTCTAGAACAGACATTTGCAAATTACAACCCATCCAGAAAGCTGTCTAATTTTTAAAGGTTTGCTTGTTTATTTGAAAGTCAGAGTTGCATAGAGAAAGAGCTCCTCCATTCTGTGGTTCGCTCTTCAATGGGTCAAAACATCTAGGACTGGGCCATGTCAAAGCCAGGACTGGGAGCTTCATCCAGATGTTCCACATGAGCGACAGGAGCCCAAGCACGTGGGTTATTGTCTGTTGTTTCTTCGGTTGAATAAACAGAACTCAAAACATGCTATCGCAGAGAGCAGTCAACCCACTCAGCCACAACACAACTGAACAGGAATGTTTCTTTTCTTTGTTTTTTTTTTAAGATTTTTTTTTTTTTTACTTGAAAGGCTGAATTACATAGGGGGAGTGATATGTGAAACAGAAAAAAAAAAAAAAAGACAGAGAGAGAGAGAAAGAGAATGAAAAGGCCTTCTCTCCACTGGTTTACTCTCTAATTGGTCACAATGGCCAGGCTGAAGCCAGGAGCCAGGAGCTGCTTCTGAGTCTCCAATGAGGGGCCCACCCAGGACACGGGGTATGTCTCCACTGCTTTCGTAGGCCATGAGCAGGGAGCTGAAGTGGAAATGAAGCCAATGGAACTCAAACTGATGACCCTATGGTATGCAAACACTGAAGACAGTGACTTAAATTACTATGTCGCGGTGCCAACTCTTGACCAGGAATTTTAAAAATATATGTTCAGTATGCTGATGGAAAAAATATGTATCATGCAATAATGGATAGCTAATACAAGTGGAGGAAGTATCAAAAGAGAAGCTGGAAATTAGAACCATTGAAGAAAAATCAGCACATCGAATGGGCAGATTGATGACTGAAAACATGCTCAGAAGGAAGTTCCGAGTTTAAGGATACAAAAATAGAAATTTCAAAAGTTAAGGAGCAAGCAGAAGAAAATAGACAATGCTCTAAGAACAGTGAGATAATTACAAAACTGTAAGAATATGGGTGAGAATACCAGAAGGAGAAGAGAGTGGGGAACATACGCAATATTTGGGGTCCTAGTGACTGAGTTTTCCTCAAATTAAGGAGACAATAAACCACAAATTCAGGAATCTCAAATATCACGAAGTAGGGTAAATGCTCTGGAAAAACTCTGCTGGCTCCTTTGCTATCTCAGTTTCATAAAAATCAAAGGTTGATTGTGGCCAATTAGAAAATCCACTTTGGCTATAGATGAGCAGCAATAATAACTACATCACATTTCTTCTCAAGAACAAGGCAAGCAAAGAGAAGGAAGTGGCCTATTTAAAAAACGTTAAAAGAAGAAAAATTACCAGCATAGAATTCTGTAAAATTCTCTTTCTTTTATTAAATATTTATTTATTTAGTTGAGAGAGGGAACGGGAGAAACAGACAGCGAGATCGTCCAGCTGCTGATTCACACTCAGATGGAGGCAACTGCTTGGGCTGGTACAGGCCAACGCTTGCAGTCTGGAGCCTGGGCCTGCACACTGCAATTCTATCTGGGTCTCCAAAATGGGTGACAGAGGTGCAAGTGCTTGGGCACTCTTCAGTTGCTTTCCCAGACCTGGTTATCCCATGTGGATGGGAAGGGTCCAAGTTCTTGGGCTACCTTTCATTGTCTTTTCAAGCACAATAGCAGGGAGCTGAATCCGAACCAGCACCCTTTTATGGGATGTTGGCATTAAAGGCCACAGCTTCATCTGCTGTGCCATTAATGCTGGTTCCTGGAATAGAAATCTTAAAATGATTCAATTACACCTTGTCCACAAAAACACCTCATTAAATATAAGAAAAATACAGTTTAAAGGTAGAGGATGAAGGAAATTTTATCTTGTTAGTGATTAAAACAAAATGAAAATAATCACCTTAATTTTAGGTGATGCAGACTTCACAGCAAGAAAGTTATCGGAGATAAAAATGAAAATTGTATCATGATATAAAGGCTCCATACTCTAAGACAACACAGAAATTTTTTAATGTAAATGAACCTAATAACAGATCCTTAAAGTATGAAGCAAAATGATTAGAACTGTAAAAGAATGAATTGACCATTGTACTTGGACATTTTAATATTATTCTATTAAAACTGGACAGATCTGTGGGACCAGCTTGGTGGCACAGCACACTAATCTTCCATATGTGATAATGGCATCCCTTATGGGTGCTGGTTTGCATTTCAGCAGCTCCTCTTCTGATCCAGCTCCCTGCCCATGACCTGGGAAAGAAGCATAGGATGGCCCAAGTACTTAGGGCCCTGCACCCCTATGGATAACCTGGAGGAAGCGCCAGGCTTCTGGTTTCAGACTAGCATAACTGGATGTCATGATCATTCGGGGAGTGAATCAGTGGAAAAATCTTTTTCCATCTCTGTAAGTCTGACTTTCGAGTAAAATAAACACTTAAAAACATGGCCAAGTAGAGCAGAAATAGCATTAAGGCAGAATTAAATTCAACACCACCATCAATCAACTATTAATGGACTTCTGTTAGATACTTCAATGGCAGCAGAATATATATTCTTCCCAAGCACACATGCAACAATCACCAAGAAGCTATACTCTGTCACATGAAACACGTATGACCAGATATCTAAATTTTTAATTATATATTTGTGTCTATGAAAGGTAGAGAGACAAGAGGGACAGAAAGCAAGAGGAAGGGAGGGAGAGAGAACAAGGAAAGAAAGAAAGAGAGAGAAAGAAAAGAAAAAAGAAGGTAGGAAGGAAGAAACAAGGAAAGGAAGGAAGGAAGGAAGAAAGAAAGAAAGAAAGAAAGAAAGAAAGAAAGAAAGAAAGAAAGAAAGAAAGAAAGAAAGAAAGAAAGAAAGAAAGAAAGAAAGAAAGAAAGGAAGGAAGGAAGGAAGGAAGGAAGGAAGGAAGGAAGGAAGGAAGGAAGGAAGGAAGGAAGAAAGGAAGAAAGAAAGAAGGAGAGAAAGAAAGAAAGAAAGAAAGATTTCCCTTTGATTGTTTTGATTCCAAAATCCAATGTCTGCAAAAGTTGGTATTGGGCTGGGTCAAAGTCCAGAATCTAGAACTAAATGGGAGTCTTGCATGTGGATTGGAGGGACTTGAATGTACTTGAGCCATTGTCCGCTGTTTCCAGAGCATGTATTACCAGGAATCTGAATCAGGAGTGGAGTTGGGACTTAAAATCACATATTCTTATGTGGGATGTGGGCTTCTCAAACACTATCTTAATCACAGTGCCAGGTCAGTCTTTTTAGATTTGCTTATAAGTAACCGTCCTTTTAAGGAAAAATTACAGTGACTGCTAACAAATTGTAAAGCATTAACTAGAAATAAATAACAGGAGATGATGGAGAAGTTAACAATTCTGTGAAGATCAAACCACACACTTTTAAGTCACACAGATTAGATTAAAAATTCAAGAGAAATTTTAAAATATTTTGAACTTAATAAAAAAAAGTGCAATTTACTGAATTCAAGGGATGCAGTAAAAGTGGCACTTAGAGGGAAATTCATAGTATGAGATATATACTGGAAAAGAAAAGGACCTAAAATTAATCATCTAAGTTTTCATCACAGAAACTAACGAAAGCAAATATAGTTCAAAGTAAGCAGAAGGGAAGAGCTAGTAAGAATTAGAGCTAAATTAAATGAAATTGAAACCAAGACATTCATAGAAGCTCAACAAAAGCAAAAGTTTATTCTTTGAAAAGATCTTGATAGGCCTCAGGACAGACTAACAAAAAAAAAAAAAAAAGGAGGAAGAAGCAACAACAACAACAAAGAGGAAAGAAAGAAAAAGAAAGCATGAGGAGAAGATACAAATAACTAATATTAAAATAAAGTAGAAGACATCACTACAAGTCCCCGTATATTAGATAATCAATAAATACTATAAACAACTCTACGTCATAAATGTGATTACCTAGATGAAATGAACCATTTCCTAGAGAGACACAGCTTCCCAAAACTCACACCAGGAAAGAAATAGTCTACCTAAATAAATAATGAAGTGAATTAATAATTAATGACGCTCCAAAGCAAAACACCAAGACCCAGAAGAACTCATTGGTGAATTTTACCAAACATTTAAGGAAGAAATTATATCCATTTTCTCTAATCTTTTTTGGAGGACAGAAGCAGAAGATAAACTTCTTAACTCATTTAGGAGGTCAGTGTTATTAGAGTACAAGAGGCAGACAAGGAAACAAATTCTAAGAAAAGAAAATTATGTACAACTGTCTCTTGGGACCACAGACACAAAAATTCTCAACAAAAAGCTAGCAGCTCAAAATCCAATAGTGTATAAAAAGAATTGCATACATGACCAAATGGAATTTATTCTAGGTATGCAAAGCTGATAACAGCTTTTCTTTAAAAAAATAATTGATGGGGCCCGGCGCGGTGGCGCAAGTGGTTAAGGTCCTCGCCTTGCACGCCCGGGATCCCATATGGGCGCCGGTTCTAATCCCGGCAGCCCCGCTTCCCTTCCAGCTCCCTGCCTGTGGCCCGGGAAAGCAGTCGAGGACGGCCCAAAGCTTTGGGACCCTGCACCCGCGTGGGAGACCCGGAAGAGGCTCCTGGCTTCGGATCGGCATAGTATCGGCCCTTGCGCTCACTTGGGGAGTGAATCATTGGACGGAAGATCTTCCTCTCTGTCTCTCCTGTCTGTATATCTGCCTTTCCAATAAAAAAATAATAAAAATAAATCTTAAAAAAAATAAAAACATAATTGATTAATGGAATTCATCCCTTATTAAAAGGCAAATTGATATCATATCAGAAGAAATCAAACGTATTTGGCAACTTCTGTATTCACTTACCAAAAAATGAAAAGAAAAAAAGGGGGGGGGAGGGGGTAGATCCTCAGCAAACCAGAAGTGCAAATAAGCCTCCTCAACTTGGTAAACACCATCTTAAAAAAATCCACAACTAACATTACACTTAATCGCGAGAAATTAGGTTTCATTATAGAATTAGGACTTCTTGGTACTCCTTTTCAGCATTACACTGAAAGTGCTAGCTATTGCAATAAGACAAGAAAAGTAAGCATGATATACATATTGGGAAAGAAGAAATAAAACTGCTTTTGTTTAAGGATATCATTGTCCTTAAAGAAAATCCAAAAGAACAGAAATTGTTCTGAAAATAATGTGTTCATAGGAATAGGTGATTATTAAATCTATTATAAGATACATACGTCAATCACATTTACATATACCAATAATATATGAGTGGAATTTCAATTTAAAATCACACCATTTATATTAGTTCTCTCTGATGAAACACACGGGCCTAAATCTAACAAAATATGTTGAAGATCTACTTGAGATAAGTTGTAAAACTTGGATGAAATAGTTCAAAGAAGTAACTAGAGATATTCCATGTTCATGGATAGAAACATTCAATATTGTCAAAATGTCAGTTCTTCCAAATCATATGTATAGATTCAATATAATCTCACCCAAATTCTCAGAAAGCTACTTTGTGGATGCTGACAAACTGACTCTAAGATTTGTATAGAGACACACAAAACCCAGTAGCACCAACTCAGTGTTGAAAGAACAAAGTTGGAAATCTGACACTAATAGAGCCCAAGACTTATTATAAAAAATTATGGTCATTAAGACTTGGATTTGTAAGAGAATAGATCAGTGAGACAGAAAAGAGTACAGAAGTAGACGCTGAGAAAGAAGCAAAGGCAATACACTGCAACAAAGATAATCTTTTCAACAAACTACTAGACATTTTCATATAAAATAGTGATTCCAGGCAGACTTTACATTTTTCACAAAATTTTGCTCAAGGCAGATTTTTTAAAAAGCCTGAATATGGAAGCAAAACTATAAAACTTCTAAAACATAAATGTTCTTCTATATGGTAATCATTTTAGATACATCCAAGTTATGATCCTTGGAATAAATATTCCTAAGTTGGGTTGTAGTAGCATTAAAAACCTCTACCTTATAAGAAATAATTAAAAGATTGGGAGAAAATATTTGCAAATGATACATTTGATAAAGGGATGTTATCCATATATATCAAGAGCTTTAAAACTCAGAATCAAAAAAGGAGTGACTCAATTCAACTGGAGGAAATAAGCTAAACAAATATCTCCTCAAAGAATACAGACAGCTGACAAGCAAGCATATGAAAGGATGTCAAATAAGCAGATGAAGCGATGTCGACATTACATGTCATTGGAGAAGAGCACATTGTAGCAACAGTTTACTACCTATCAGACCCGCCGAAATCTGAAACACTGACAACACCAAATGCTGGTGAGACGGTGGAAAAGCAGAAATCTCATTCATCGCTGGTGGGAATGCAAACTGGTACAGCTCCTTTGGAAGACATTTTGGCAATTTCTTACAAAACTAACATACTCCTACCATATGATCCAGCAATTGCACTCCGTGCTGTTTACTCAAATGATTTGAAAACTTATGTCCACACAAAAACCTGCACATGGATGTTTATAGCAGCTTTATCCATAATTGCCAAAATTTGGAAGCAACCAAGATGTCCTTCAGTAGGTGAACGGATAAATAAACGGTGGTACATCCAGACAACGAGATATTATTCAGTGCTAAAAAGAAAAGCGCTATGAAGTCTTGAAAACACGCGGAGAGAACTTAAATGCCTATTACTAAAGAAGCCATTCTGAAAACTGCCTGTTCTATGATTCCAACTCCATGACAGCCTGGAAAAAGAAAATGGCAACAGTAGAAAAGATGAGAGGTTGCAGGCAATGGGAGAGGGAGGGGTGGATAGCAGGCAAGCGCTGGAGATTTTTAAGTCAATATTTGAGGAGGTTTTTTTTTGGTGTTGCTGTGACAAAGTATCTGATGGCTGGGGACTGTGTAAGGGAAATGAATTCATTTAGCTGCCATTTTTGGACCCTGTTGATCCAGGATCCAGCTGCTCTCACGGTTTGGCCTTTGGTTGAATCTCCACAGGGCAGATGGCGTCTGGGTGTGAGCTTGCTGAGAGTTCAGTGAGAGACACAGGTCACATAGTGAGCAGGAAGCCAGTGAGTAAGGAGGGACCACTCTTGCTCTTTCACAACAACACTTCTAGGGTCCCAGGAGAACTACATCAATTTCTGGGAGTAGCTGCCGCCAATGACCTTCCTGCTAGGGCCTCATGGTCCCCTCACCTTCTGCCTGGCTGCCCTGGGGACCATGTTTCCAGCACAGGAACCCCTTGAAGCATGCACTCAGACCATATCCAGATCATAGCAGGCAGTAAAATTATTGATCTTCATTTAGCCTTACCATGAATACACATCATCACACAGCTACCAAAGCTCGGAGAATGTACAACCCTAAAAGTGAATGTAAAGTAGGAATTCGAGCTATGAACAATGTGTCAAGGTGAGTTACAGGATTGCCGCAATGTGTCACCTGCTGCGGGATTCCGATGATGTGGGCGACATGAGTGTGGGGAGAGGCAGTGAGAGCAGATTCTACATCTGCTCCCTCAGTGTAAACCTAAAACTGTTCTAAAAACAAAGCTTAGTAATGGTTCAAGAAACTGATATTCACACTCACATTTGGAATTTTTCCATGTATTGACCTGCTCACAAAAATGAGAGAGAAATTATTTTATTCTGTTGCTTTCAGAGTTACTGAGTACTCTTAGGACTCCAAAACTTCTTAATGTGGCAGAAATACAGAGAACCTATTTTCCTCTCATGATTCCTGAAACACAAACCACATATCACTTTTCATTATAATATATGGAAAATTCCAGTTTCATACTATAATCTCACGTAGCTTTTAGAGAGAAACTATTTTATAATATGTCTTAAAATATCACTTCGGGATATACCTCTTGAGGTCCTAAAAAGAATCTTCTAGGCTCATCGTTATTTTATTAATCTGTTATTTAGGCCAGCATGAAACTAAAAGTAGATGAGTGTATCATTTCTCTTTAATGCTAATGCATAATACATGGTTTTTAGATGGGTTCTAGAAGGAAAAAAGTTCTTCAATATCATTTATTCTTTTTTGAACAGAAATAATTCAAAGCATCAGAACAGAAAAAGACTGCCGGCTGTATTATCAGGTGTATTTTTCTCATTGTCTGCAGGTGGCCATGTAAATGAAGAACCAGGCATTTTCGTCCTTCGTGTTGACCCCTGAATGGAACTTTTGCTGCACACCGCTCTGAGCCTTCTTCTGCACCTGTTGTGTTTAGGGATCATGTTGCAAATAATGGCACAATTATCTACTTTGGGGAATTCCTGGCTTGTTGTGAGCAAATGATATCAGATCTGTCATGTGCATGATTGTTTAGGCAATTGTTCCAATAGCATTTGGACAACAGAGTCCATGAAGAGTAAGTAGAAATCGATTTTCAAGACGTGGGCCATGCTGACACAAGCGAGGGGAGCACATTGGAAATGACAGGGTCTCCAAAGTGGAGACTCCACCAACTCACTGAGATGTTTTCGCATATGATTTTTTAAAAATGAACTCCCCACGTGGTTTCTAGAAAAGATATTCTAATCTTGTAAGACTTCTCTCTCCACGACAGACTACATCCTTTGTACCAAATTTGCTGATCTTATCTCCAATTATGTCCAACCTTATTTTTCTCTAGTTTTATTTAATTGCCCTTCCTCCAAAGAATTGTCATAAATGGTCCTAATAACTGTCTTTGACCTATCTGATTCCCAAGTATTTTCCTATGCTTTGCTTTCTGTTCTAACTCCGCAGGAATAACAACCTCCCTGCTAGCATCATCCTTCTCAGGCCTCGCAGGGATGTCTGGATGTCACCATGGAGACAGGGTACCATAGTAAGGTCCCTACTGGGAGTGGGGCAGGGCTCTAGGGATCAGGCCTACCTGTGGCAGAATGAGTGTAAAGCCTGTTTGGGAGAGAATAGGACATGGATAGAGCTACAAAAACGTCTATTCTGATGTTAACAGGCCTGTAAACCAAATTTACTTCACTATTTCAAGGAAATAAATCTGGATTTTGCAGCTTATCTCTCCAGTCACTTGAAATTGTAGTGAAAATTCAGACTCCAGAAATACTACTGAATCACCTTTGTATTCATAAAGCTGAAACGAAGTGTGTGTGTGAGAGAGAGAGAGAGAGGAGAGACAGTGGGGGTGCAATGTTCTCATATAAATCTGGTTTAACATTAGGTTGAGTCTTCTATTTGTAGAGGTATTTGAGAGTAAGTAGTGTTGGGAGTGGAGGAATAATTATTAGCACTGTTGTTACATTTAAGAATCCCAGATAGGAAAGAAAAAAAAGAAAAACCCTCAACCCTTTTATCATGGGCTGATTTTAGATCAGTATTGTTAGGGGGTGACCCTATACCTGCTCAAAATCTAGGAAAAGCCATTAAGAGCCCATAACTAACAATGCACTAACCATTTCACAACGAGGCAGTGAAATACGGAAAAAGAATATGACTTCAAAATCTTCGATAGAGGTTTTAAATGTAGGTTTTCCACTGTAAGCTTTTAGAAGGCAAAATCCTAAACATTGCGTGGCCTAAAATATCACAGACATAGCAAAAAGCATTCTCAGATGTTTGCACAGGGGGAAAAGAAGAATCATTTATTGATCAAATCCAAGGGAAAAAGGAATCGTTGGCCCCAAAGGCCAAGGTTAAGAAAGGATTTGAGGTTGCACAATGCAATTTGAAAATACCAAAAGTTAAAAAGAATAACAGATCACATGGGTACTAGTTTGTAAATCTCATTTCAGGGACTCAGAGTGAGAAAATTTGCAGTCTTGTATACAGGAGAAACATTTGTTAAGTCGGCATCTTACTGGTTTCCTCTCACTAATTGGTTCCGCCTGGGTCACTGTCCAGCTAGCCCATTCCTCTCTGTTCCCTGGCGTGCTACCAAGTATGAAAAACTTTTTGCTGTATGAAACAAGACTTTCTACAGATGCTTAGGGATTAGGAACGTTTTAAGGATAACAGCTGGATTGAAATGCAGCTTTCTGATGTGCCAGAGCAGTTCCTCAAACTGTAGCAGGCATCGGAACCAACTGGAAGGCTTGTTGAGACGCACATGCCCAGGTGCCCACCCCCCACGTTTCTGATTCAGCAGATCTGGGGCAGGGGCGATGCTGAGCAGTGGCATGTCTGCCAGATGCTCAGATGTTGCCAGTGCATCTGGAATCACAGACCGACGGCTACTGCCCTGGGCCTGTGGTGTTCACCCCAGCTGCAGGGGGCTGGGAGGTGTGCAATTCCCAATGTTACAGACAGAAGGAGACTATGAAGAGACAGAAATATTCCTGAGCCAATCCAAAACCAGGGGCCAGGAACTTTGGATATCCCACAAGGGTGCAGGGTTCCAAGGCTTTGGGGCATGCTCTACTGTTTTCCCAGTTAAAAGCAGGGAAGAAAGAGAGAGAGAGAGAGAGAGAGAGAGAGAGAGAGAGAGATTCCCTCCATTGGTTTACTCCCCAAGCGGCCCCAATGGCTGGGGCTGTGCCAGGCTGAAACCAGGAGCCAGTAAGTCCATTTTGGTCTCCCACACAGGACCAAGCCCTTCTGCCTGCCTCCTTTGCTTCTCCAGGCACTTAGTCAAGGAGTTGGCAAGGAAACAGAGCTGCCAGACCAGGACTGACCCTCACATGTGATTCCCATGTGATTGGAGGTGATTTAACTTGCTGTGCCACAATGCCAAGCACAGGAGTGCCTTGTTTTCTACCTTGCTGTCCTCTCTCTGACTGATTTATTTTCTTAATTCTTGCCTGTGGAGTTCATCATGCTCTTTTATGCAGTTGATTAGTTTGTACTAAACACATCCTTTTATTCAA
The DNA here is from genome assembly GCF_017591425.1 of Ochotona curzoniae. Taxonomy (NCBI): domain Eukaryota; kingdom Metazoa; phylum Chordata; class Mammalia; order Lagomorpha; family Ochotonidae; genus Ochotona; species Ochotona curzoniae. The sequence goes on from NW_024466307.1 coordinate 16,500,105, forward strand.
TTTTTTCTTTCCTCTCCTTTGCTGAGTCTGTTTTTTCCTTCACAGGCCTCCCTGTATATGCTTGCAATAAGAATGCTTCCCACTAAGCTTCATATATTTGTGTGTGTGTGTGTGTGTGTGTGTGTGTGTGTGTGTGTGTGTGTAAGCTTACTGTTGGGTGTGCATGAAATTTTGTGGGAAATTTACATAACTGTTACTATATTGCAAATTTCATTTATTTCACCCAGTAGCATGTTTTTGAGATCCAGTGATATTACTGGATGAAAATCTACTTCATCCATTCTCTCGGACAACTACATATTATTCAACCCAGGCACAGACCCATGCCTTAGCAGGGCACCAATATTGCCTTCAGCTCACAATATCAAAGCCAATGTTGCAGCACGACCCTTCCATGCCACCCTGTGCCACCCTGTGCATGAGTTTTCCAGGAAGGAATCTCAGAATCATGGCAGGCACACTTCGTATTGCCACATTGTGCCAAACTGTAGTCCAGCTGGATTTAATACCCGATTAGGTTCCTACCTGGCTTGCATGAAGGCTCATGGCAGCTGGTATGTTTAATGCTCAAATTTTGCCAACAGAAATGGTGCCAAATGCTCTTTCTCAATAGTCCTAATTAGCACTTCTCTAATTATTAATGAGACTGATCATCACTTCAGTTTTTCACTATCTTTTTAAGGTTTACTTATTTTTACTGGAAAGTTAGATAGAGAGCAAGAATTTCCATCTGCTGATTCACTCCCTTCATTCTCCACATGGCCACAGTGGCCGGAGCTGAGCCAATACAATGCTAGACGCCAGGAGCCAGGAAGGAGCTTCCTCTGGATCTCCCACATGGGTGCAGGGTCCCAAGGCCTTAGGCCGTCCTTGACTGCTTTCCCAGGCCACAAGCTTGGAGCTGGATGGAAAGTGGGGCTACCGGGACACGAACCAGTGCCCACATGGGATTTCAGTGTGTGTAAGATGAGTACTCCAGCCACTAGGCTACTGTGCTGGGCCCAGTTTTTCACTATTTTAATTAACATTTCTTTGGTTATTAAGAAAACTGATTATCATTTTCTGTTTTTTGCCTTTAGGATGTCAGCAAATTGCCTATCCATACTTTTGTCCATTTTTAAAATTGGATTTTTGTCCTAACCGTGTAGATTTTTGAGAGTTCCTTAGTTTAAAAATGGATATTTTGTTGTTACAGACATGAAAATCTGTCTCTGTGTTGTCAGATGTGTATCATATCCCTGTTCAACAGAAAACCTGAATTCTATGTTGTGGTCATATCTTACATATATATACACACATATATATTTGCACACATACATATCTTTTAGAGAGATATGGGTCTTGGGCACAACAGCTGGAGCTGAGCCAATCCAAAGCCAGGAGCTTGCTTTGAGTCCGCCATGCAGGTGCAGAGTCCCATGGCTTTGGGCCATCCTCTACTGCCCTTGCCAGCCCTCAGGCCACAAGTAGGGAGTTGGAAAGGAAGTGGAGCAGCTGGGACACGAACCGGTGCCCTTATGGGATCCTAGCACATGCAAGGCAAGTACTTTAGCAAAGTCGTTAATAAATCTGGAGTGAAAAATGAGAATACTGGCAGTGTGAGGGGCATTGCTCCACATGAAGGCCAAGCTGACAGGACCACAAGTTTGTGAGTGGTTTGATTGTGGGGATGCTTGGTACAGAGTCCCAAGCTGCTAGGAAGCAAGTCTGGGATGCTTTGGCTGTGCTCACGAAAGGCGTCTATGTTGATTTGCTGAAAGAGGATTAGGAATGCTCCACCAGGCTAAAAATTTCTGAAGATATTTAGGGAGCCATAAATGTGTTTGCAGAAATCCAGCAGCAGCACAGCTGGAAACCAGAGGTTCTTTCTGGTGATCTCCAACAGAGCTATCAGCAGGAGAGTTTAGTAGACAGATAGCCAGGTCAAACATGGTCAAGCCTGAGCGGAGGAAAAAAAAAAGCAGGCACTGGGAAGTTGATCAGCAAAACCAGAACGAGGAGACTGGAAAAGTCCCAATAAGCTAGTCAGCACATTAGATTTTCTGAGTGTGACTAAAAAAAATTACAATCCACCTCAAGGCTGATCTTGAACTCCATTAGTATCTTTAATAGATGGTTGATTCTCTTGCAGGTTGTTTTGTAAATTATTAGATCCTCTACAATGGCAATTTAGTCTATTATTTTCCAAATTTTATTCATTTCAATTTATTACCTGCTTGTATTGCCTCTTAAACTCCCAATATTGTTTGCTTAGTAGCAGTAGAAGAAATTAAAATGTTCTACTAATTTCAAGCCCAATCGTATTATAATTGTGCAGCCATACAATCCTTTGCTTAGGAATGTGGTAGTTTTCTGATGTAAATCTTTCATCCACCTGTAGTTTAGATGATGGACACGTTCAGGAAATACATGGAGGCATTGATAACGTTCGCAATTCCAAGGACTTCTACCCAGAGCTAGCTAATTGCGACAAATTTTGTTTTGTGTTTGTACTTCTGTAATTTTTGTCGTTGAAATTACATATTCTTTCTTTCCTCCCTCATTCTCTTACACTTTAGAAGTACTGTGGAGATCCTTTCTCTTGAAACACACAACTGCTTTCTTTATCTGTCTGTTCAGTGGTTTTCCTACCTCTTCTCTTATGTTCTCTTTGCCCACTCTATCCAGTATTGTGTTAGGTAGTATCACTTGAGCCCCAAATAATAATAAATCTCTCTCTTTGCAAAGGGAGAAATAGAATATCCAGATAGCAGAGAGAAGGATGCAAATATTCCCGTTCACAATGTATATGCCTTCTGAATTCCTTATTTACCAAATGGGGGACCGGTCATTACATTTTTATTCTGGGGCTCCAGTGGCGCAATCAGTTAGCGTGTGGTACTTACACGACATTTCTATTCTTCTGCCCTCTCAGCCCAACCCAGTGATTTGTTCAGGGTGGCAACTGCTTCCATCAGCATTGTAACGTATTTGAGCCCTGTAACATCTTTCCAGTTACCTATGTATTTAGGCAGTTGTATCACATTGCTGATTGCCCCATATTGAAATTACTCAACAAAACTCCCAGTATTTGCTAATTATTTGTTGAATTCGTTTTTAGAGCTGACTGGAGTGATTCACATTCACTTTTCTTAAAATTCCATGCTGCCATTCTAGTTTCTCAAGAGTTTTAGAAACAAGTCTCTATTATCCAAAATGCTATCGAGAGCTCCCATCATCTCATCATCTGTAGAATTGGATGGGAATGCCATCCTTGAGTGCTCTGAGACCTTTGATAAATATGTCAGAAAGGACAGGCCCACAGAAGGACCCCCAGGCACAGCACTGTAAGAGTTCCTTCTGCTTGACATGGAATTAGCATTCTTGGACATGACTCTTCAATTATTGATGAAATCACTTGACTGCACTTGCCTCCACTCCACATTTCTGCATGTTATCCACAAGGACATTGTGAGAAATAATATTGTCAGAGGGACAGCTGAAATACCAACATGGTGTGTGTGCTGCAATTCCTGACCTGCCCAATTAGGAGACACTTGCATTGCTTTACATCATCATTGCTTTGTATCATCTTAGCTTTAGATGAATTTCAATGCAAACAAAACTAAATCAAAGAAGAAATTTGTAAATTTTCCTGACTCAGAGCATAGGTTTCCTCCTCTCAGCTTTATCCCCTCTAAGTTGGCTCCATAAGCAGCCAGACAGCAATTTCCCCAATATCCTGCCACTGAGCCTCATTTCTAACCCAGTCCAGCAAGATGGGTTCATCAAAGTAGCTAGCCCTGGGTCACTTGCCCACCTTTGATCCTGAGGCTGAACTTTGCTCAATCCAAATTATTTGAGCTGAGAAAGCCTGAAGGATAACAATATGGGGCCAGCATTTTGCAGTGGCTGGAATTCTGTTTGCAATGTTGGCACTCCATGAGTGCTGATTCAAGTTCTCCCTGCAACATTTCTGATCCAGCTGCCTGCTGAAATGCCTGGGAAAGCAGTGGAATCTGGTCCAAGTACTTGGTACTCAGATGCAATTTCAAGTTCCTAGATTTGGCTTGGATCAGTGAATGGAAAATTCATTTCTTCCTCTCTCTCTCTCTCTCTCTCTCTCTCTCTCTCTCTCTCTCTCTCCCCTCTTTCCCTCCCATATCATCTCCACTTTGCTTTTCAAATAACTACACGAATATTTTCTCAAAAAACAGGAAAGCTATAACAACACTATTTAAAGAAGCATAAGCTGATATTTTCAATACTCAACGAAGATGTTTTGCCTATTCGTGTAGGCTGCATGGTGTTTTATGAATATTTTGTTATTAGCCCAGTTCAAGAAGTTCAAGAAATCACACTAAGTATTATTATGAAGCAATTCTTTTACATGTGTAAAATTACACAACCAATCACATATATACATATACAATATACGGTGTGTGTCTGTGTGTGTGTCTAAAAATCTCTCAGCTGTTTTTAGCTGCAAGCATACTACGCTTGGATGAACAAGGCACTACAAGAAGTACCTTCCTATAGTGATGACTAATGAGTGTGCTGTGTTTTGCATCTGGCCAACTGACTTTAAACCCACTCACCACAGAAATCTGGGCAAGAGAGCTGTCCGCCGCTGCGAGGTGAGGGAGTTGTGTGTGCATTCTGTGGTGGGTTTTCCCACTGCAAAGACATCATTTCTTGGTCCTGATTCATTCAGATGGCAATGGTAACACAATAATAGCAGTTCTAAAGCAGCAGGAAATGCCAGAGTGGAGAGAGACAAGACGATGGGCTATATTTGGAATGCAAGTTAACTATTAGAATGTGGGTATCTGGAGCTGCAATTTGGTTTTTCAAGGCAGATTTTCCAAATGTGTTTAATGGTCTAATTTGGTTTTTGTCAGTGCATTTTCTTGGGTGCTCAATTTGCCAAGTAACAATCACATTGAAGTGTGTGGAAAAGACTCCTCCATGTTGAAAACAAGGCAAGGGAAAGCACAGGGGTCAAAGTTCTCTTGCAGGATACTCAGAGAGGTTAGAAGGGAATCTTGAGGTTCATCTATAAGTCTTTGCACCCACACTCAGTGGCTAAGTGATGACACTTTTGATATAATTGATTGAGGAAAACAGCTTTCTCATCTCTACGCTATCAGCCATCCCAAAAGGAAAACAAATAGCAACAGACACAAGAGCCCAGCATCACTCTAATGGCCCCAGAAAGTACAAAATGGCCTGGGCCTGAACTGAGACTTCTGTTCACATTGGGCAAGGTCTCGTCTTTTCCTGTCCTCGCTCTAAAGGGCCCTGTCTGTTGTATTAAACATTTCACAGTTCTCACATATCTGGGCAGAGTGCAACCACCATAGCTCATTACTGAAAGGTGGACAGTCAGGCCACAGAAGGAAACGAGGAGCTTGATAACTGAAATATATTAAGGCTTTTCTCCATGTATTGGATATAAATGTGAAACCAGAAACCAGTGGGCATTTTTGCTAACATATAAACAAATGAAGGATTACATTTAGAAAAACCGTGTGTGGAGCGAGAGAATGAATATTTCAGCAACCCAATGGAGAAGGACCATAAGTTCTTTTTGTTTTGTTTTGTTTTATTTGAGAGCCAAGCTACATAACCATGGGAGTACAAGAGCATCCCCATACTTTCCAGACAGATCAATAGCATTAAATGCTGCAGTTAGGTCTAACAAAATGAAACTAGCAAGAACATATCAATGAACACAAAGAACCTGATCATTATCACCCCTAAGATATAAAGAACAACAACAAAATTGCAACTTATCTGAGGATACCACCATTAGAAAATAGGGCACAGCCTTAATTTCCTCTCCCATTTTCACAATAAGAAAGTCAATCCAGTGCTTCGGGCACTATTACATTAAATATTGATATGGAGTCACAGTATAGTAGGTTTTCCTTCTAAGAAAATGATAAATTCTTAATGAAGAGTAGGGAGACAGAGCCCAACATGAATGGGTAATTCATTCAAGCACAGTTGACTTTTGTTTTGAGGGATGTTCTTTTTCCATATTACATAAGGGACGATCCTTCTTCAGATTTAACTTTTCTGACATAAAATGTGAGTACCTAATAAATATTTCTAGATTCTAAATGAATATTCTTGAGAAGCTTTCATTTGGCTGCCTCTAAGCCTATGTTTTATGGAGAAGCTTGACAATCAATAGTACCCACTTACAAGGAGGAAAAAAAAAATATGTCTGTCTATGGGGCTGTTGCTCCTGTGGCTTTTTGACCTATCTGGGGCTGGCCAGAATTCTCTGCACCCTGCATACACTGGAAATATGGAAACCAAGTGTTCTGCAGCCAACAATGCCTCCAGATGCAAATCTGCAGCAAGTTGCACGAAGTTGCATGGTTGCCAATTCAAGCTCTATTCCATCCAGCTAAGTAAGGTCTCCTTGAGCACAAAAGTATGGAAGGCTGCACATGAGCGAAGTGCATAAGACAGGGTTCTTTCTAGTCCTTAGCTTGCAAATCATCAGGGATATACTCAAAGCATACACAGAAACTACACAATGAAGCTCAATGTGTGTTTTTATTTAGGAGATTATGTGCAGCGGTGAGACCAAGTAAGATTTTTGGGCTTTAATTGAAAGTAAAGGAAAATGACAGAGGTCATTTTTTTTCTTTATTTTTCAATTTATGAGACCCAAATTGAGACATAATCCTTCTGGGAATCCTTGAGCCCCTGTACACACGTGGGCGTATGTATACTTAAAATGCATAAATACACATGCATGAGTGTGTTAAGGATTACTATATTTTCTTGGAGAATTTAGACTTCTATTATCATGTAATATACCTCTTTATTCTAAAAGTTGACCTCCATTGGCGCACTCCTATTGCTAAAAGAGTGCCTCAGTCCAGGCATTCAGTAACAACCGGCTTTGGAGTCAGAAGACTCCTAAAAGAGGCTCTGTGTCTGTTACAATGATGTGTTGGTGTGTTTTCTGGAACTAAGTGTGTATTTGTTTAGCCATCTCAACAGAGCACTGCCCAGGAAAGGCCAGTGAGGTATCTCACATAACTTCCAGATGTACTCTAACCAGACAGTCAGAAACTAGGGAACAGGCCAGGCTCTCCATCAGGAATATCAGCAGAGTGAGAATGAAGCATACTGGGAAATTAGGAAACCCAACAAAAATGAAAACATATACTGTAGGTAGAAGGAAACCGAGTGCTTTGACAAATTCCAAAAGGTGTTTTGAATGTACCACAACTCAAGGACTAAGTTTTAAATACAGCTAACGTCGGTTAAGACAAGGAGCTAGGTAAAATCGCATTTGCTAAAATCTTAGGCATTCCTGTGGATCAGTGGAATGAGGGCCACGTGGTTACACAAGTGAATGAAGAGCCTCACGTCCTTCGTGACTCTGGTTTGAATGCTTTCTTGTGGAGCTTTTCCTGTCTCCTAAGCGCTTCCGTGCCAGTTGAAAATGACAGTGCTGTATTTTAGTAGCATTGATCCACAGAATCTCCTTACACGCTCTTCATTTCATAGGCACAGACTCATGACTTGGATCTTCGTCTCCCAGCGGTCTCTGATGAACCGCAAGGTGCAGAGCAGGGTAGTTAAGCATTTGATTTTGCAGTCAGGGTGCTGTCTCCAAGTCACCATGACATCATTTATCATTTGTGTTACCTTAGGCAACTGACATAGAGTTTCATTTTTTATGGTTCCTTGTCTGTGAAATGGAAGTAATGACAGACTGTGCTTCATGCATGACTCTGAACATTAACAGTGACAAAGAAAAGCTAAGTACAATGCCTGACCCACAGTCTGATCTCAAAAGTGTTTGCTGATTCACAAGATTAATAAAAATGATTATAAATAACCTGGCTAATAAGCTGGCATTATTGTGTCACTGTTGCAGTTTCTTAATGTCCTTGTTTTCATAGTTCCTTGACTGATGGCCCCAGTTATGGACAACTAACTCAGGCTTGACTTCCAAATCATTCTAGATCTTTTCTGAATCCTTTAGGTGAGAGCAATCTTGACACTGTTTCTGAGAACATTTCAAAGTTGACTTTCTTTTTGGCATGACAAGAACTAGACCAGATCTAGGAAAAAGAGCTCAACATTCAACCAACATTCCTCCTGTGGCCGTCTTTCTTCTTCTATAGAATTTCCCACTTCCTGATTTTCATATTTGTGGTGTTTCTGGTTTACTGCCTATTTTCCCACTAAATTCTTTTCTCTAGAAGAGGGATCTTTGTTTTTTTCCTAAATGTTCCTTAATTGTCTAGAAAAGTTCCTGGCACATGGTAGGAATCCGAGAAACATGTATTAGCCACAGGGTGGTGATGCGATGGGAGAATATCAGACTACCAGCTTGAGTGCTGTCTGTTCCACTAATGTACCTGGGAAAGCAGTGGAAGATGGTCCAAGTACTTGGACCCATGATGCCTACATGGTAGACCAGGACAGAGCTCCTGACTTGTGGCTTAGCTGGGACTACTCCTAACTGTTAGGGCCACCTGCCGAGTCATCAGCAGATAGAGGATCAATCAATCTCTCTCTCTCTCATCCTCTTTCTGAATCACCCTGCTTTTTCAAATAAAGAAATTTAAAAATCTGATTAAAAAAATTGTTTTTAAAAATTTGTTTTTAAAAATTGTTTTAAAAAATTGTTTTTAAAAATTTTAAAAATCGTTTTTAAAAAGTCACACATACAGACAGGAGGAGAGACAGAGAGGAGGATCTTCTGGTCATTGATTCATTCTCCAAGTGGCCACAACGATCAAAGCTGAGCCAATCTGAAGCCAGGAGCCAGGAGTTTCTTCTGGGTCTCCCATACGGGTTCAAGGTCTCAAGGCTTTGGGCCATCCTCAACTGCTTTCCCATGCCACAAGCAGGGAGCTGGATGGGAAGCAGGGCCTCTGGGATTAGAACTGGCACCCATATGGGTTCCTGGCACACACAAGACAAGGACTTTAGCCACTATACTACCATACTGGGCCCCTAAATCTGTTTTAAAAAGAAAAGTAATTCACTCTTTTAAAAGTTGTTGAAATCAAGACAATAGGGCCTGGCACAATAGCCTAGTGGCTAAAGTTCTTGCCTTGCATGTGCCAGGATCCCATATGAGTGCCAACTCGTGTCACGGTGGTCCTGCTTCCCATCTAGCTCCCTGCTTATGGGCCTGGGAAAGCAGTCAAGGATGGCCTTGGGACTGTGCACCCATTTAGGAGACTCAGAAGAAACTTCTGGCTCCTGGCTTCAAATCATCTTAGCCCTGACCATTGCAGCCGCATGGGGAATGAACCAATAGATGGACGATCTTATAAAAACAAAAAGAAAAGAAAGAAATCAAGACAGCACTGAAATGAATGAAGTGCAAGGACCAACCAAAGTGTTGATCTATTTGGATTGTGCTCAGGCAGAGAGAATCAACTGATCAGGGTTATACATAAGTAGCATAGATAGTTCTCAGGGAAGCCACTCCTTGAGAATACACCTGTCCCCTAAAGAGAAGCTCTTGGGCACCCACTGAGTGTACTTTGAACTACTATAAAAGACAGTACTGACAACTGGGAAAGTTAGCCAACAAGAGACACAGGGTAAATGCAAAGAAGGGGATTTCAGAGATGGAAGACTGCACATCGCTTAGCTGATGATGAATGGACTGCTATTGGGCTAGCATCCCGTTAGTGGGAAAATGGCTACAGAAAGACAGCAGACATGAATTTGCATTTTCTAAGGACATCAAAGAGCTCCAAGATTCTGTGGCAGAGAAGAAAATGCCAATGTTGTAAAAGAGGGTTCACGGAAGGCATCGGCTCCTCCAAACATTGATTGCGCAAAAACTGTCATGGTCTCCGTCCTCATGAATCTTAGACTATTAGGATTGATAGGAATATATCAATAGCCAGGGCCTGCTTTGTGGTATAATGGGTAAAGCTTCTGCCTGTATGGTCAGAATCCCATATGAACACCAATTTATGTCTTGTTATGCTCCACTTCTGATCCAATGCACTGCTAACAGCTTGGGTAAAACAGCAGAAAATGTCCACTGAATAAAGCTTCCAGCCATTGTCCTCTGGCTTTGGCCAGGCCTCCCATTAAGGCCATTTGGGGAGTGAATCAGTGGACAGAACTCTTACTCTGTCTCTGTAATTCTGACTTTTAAACAAATAAATAAGTCTTTTTAAAAGTGAATGCATCAGAGTAAGCATTTGGCACAACATGCCTTACCGAAGTCCCTGCTTTGCTCTGATTCAACTTCCAGCTCATGTGCAACCTGGGAAATAGCTCAAGAGTTTGGTGCCCTGCCACACACACAGGAGCCCTGGAGTAGCTCCAGCCACCTGCTTTGTCTTGGCCCAGCATTGGCTCTGTGGCCCTTTGCACAATGAATCAACAGGTGGGAGAGCTTTCTCTTTGTCTCTCTCTCTCATGCTATCATTCTCTATGGGTGTTGTTCTAGGTTGTAGAGATTCCAAAATTTTTGTGACAAATAAGCTTATGTGTTGGTTCTTTTCTTTTCTTTCTTTCTGTTTAATATATAAGGGAATTGGAACAGGATCAGGGAAATCCAAGGAAGGCATCCCTGAAGAAGAGGGGCCTGGCAGCAAAGACATCAATTAGCATATTCCACATCAGAGTACTTGATTTTGATACTAAGTTTTAGCTCCTGACTCAAGTTTTGTGCCAGTGCACAGCCTGGGAGGCGCGGCACCTGGAAGACCTGGAGTGAGTTCTCAGCTCTTGGCTTCAGCCTCACCCAGCCCCAGCCAATGGGATCATTTTGGGAGTGAACCAACAGAAAGAGGAGAACTCTCTCTCTTTTTCTCTTCTTGTCTGTCTCTTGTCTTTTCCTTCTTCTGAAATATATAAAGTCAACTTTAGAACAAGAAAAGAGGACACACCGTGCTTCCTGCTGCTTTTCTGAACTTCTCTGAAACAATTGCCCTTTCTCTTACTTTAAAGACTGTAGTAGTGTGGTCTTTGGGAAACTAAGGTTTAAAACAAGCTCCTTGGCACCTTCTGTTTCAGCACAGTTGGCATAGCTCATCCCTAGAAAGAAGCAAGCAAGAAGGCTGGGCTGTCCTTATGGAGAAAACACAGGGGTGAGCGGGACTGAAATACCATGAACATCTCAAGTGTCTTCCCGACACGGCTGGATGAGCAGTTTGCAGACTGTTCAATATGCAATGATACGTTCAAGTGGAGAAATTCTTCTACCAACTTGCGGTGAAGGGGCTGAAGTGGGGACATGATGATTTATGGAGGGGTTAGCATAGTTGGGAAACTAGTAAGGAAATTGTAGCCGCAATAGGGACCAGAGGTGGAAAGACGGTGGCACTTAGTGGTGAGTGAACCAGGGAAGCAGGACTTGTTATAGGCACGTGAAGACAAAGGGGAGCTTCTGGGTGTCAGTGAGTGAAGGTGTTGACTTGGAGGAATGGAAAGGGCCCATGATCACAGGGCTGTGTTAGCAACAAACTCATGGAAAATGTGGTGCACAACTGGACGGTCAAGCTGTGAGGCTTGGTTAAGTGCTAGGGAAGAGCATTCGGGGGTTCACCTGTAGGGGGTCAAGGTTGAAAATGGGGAGATGGATGAGAACTCTAAAGGAGAGAGATGAGAGCAGGACAAGGCGGGTCCTCGGAGTTTGGTAGCACTCTGGCACAGATAACTGACATCCAGAGGAAGAACTGTCTCACAGAGAAGAAACTCTGCACAGGATGATCATCAAAGCCTCATGCTTGATGGAACTAGAAACTTCAGGAAGGACAAAAGGAATGAGTGGCTGGCACCCTAAACATAACTTAGAAAACAAATACTCAAGAGCCACTGGAGTGTCCTGAGTCTTGGTGAGAGCATAATTGGAAACCTGGTGGGGAAAGAGAACGGGAGTTCATGAAAATGAGAAGGGGAAGCAAAGGAGGCAGAGCTTAAAGGGCTGTTCTTTAAGAAATACGGTGATGACATGGGGTACCACAAACAAAGGATTGCCCTCTTGGGCCATGCATCTAAAGAGATCATCTTTTCCAAGATGTGAAAGTATCGGATTGCCACTATTGAAGGAAATAACCAGAATTCTATCACTTTTTAGCACTTCTGGATGGTCATAGTGGAAGTTGTTCATCTGGATTATTGGCTTGGGCACTAACGTGACTCAGTGAATGATTAAATGGCCATGCTTGCGGCTGTATGAAAGAGACATTCAGTGCCTTGGCAAGTCAGCACAGACAGTGGATTCTTTATGTCTCTGTGGCTGTCACTCTTCCTACAGCTGACCGCTCAGCCCTGCCCGAAGGCTGTCGGCTCTGCTGCAGAGGAGCCAGGAAAGGGAGAGAAGCTGACAAAGAATCGCAGACTGCAGGCCCACACGGAAAGCCAAAGCACTGACTCTCCTCTGGTGCTGCTTTCAGAATCTGGAGCTGAAATCAGCTGAGATGGGGAACAGCGCCTCTGGCATGATGACTCACTAGGGAGGGAAAGTGTGTGTCCTTCAGTCACCCATCAGGAAGTCACAGCTGCTGGCTTCTCCCACGGAATCCTGCAGAATATAGCTGGATAGGCTCTGCGTCTTGGGGTGGAAACTTCCACATTGTAAAGCTTTCCAATCATTTCCATTTCCAGTCGTGAAAACATGTATTTTTAGGTGGATTGATAGACACACACAGAATATATATATATATATATATATATATATATTATCTTTTCATAAACACTTACCTGTCAGCGTCTGTTGTAAGTTAGGGTGCCTGTGAATAAAATCTCACCTGAATTAACCTAAAATAAAATGTTCTCTATATGAGCTCCCGGGAAGATGAACCCCAAGAAGGACGACTCAAATTCATTCCAGAGAAAAACGGGAGACTAAATGAGAATACCAGGTAGAGTTAGAGGGTTATTGTGATGAACTGATTTCTATATAATACGAAGGAAGATTAGAGCTCATAGGGTTCCATGTTTTAAAATAAATCACTGCATGAAAGCAGAGGAAATATAACTAGGAATTTTATTCGCAGGTGTGGTTAACACTTTCCTCCCGGTGCAGAACTCAGAATCGCAAAATGAAAGCGCACTTTAGGCAGGACTCCAGTTACCTGCCCAAGAAGGCATCAAGGACCTCCCAGGAGCCCGGTAACATCTAGGATCCTGGGACAAGGTAGCGTACACAAAGAGATCCTTCCCACTCTCTTGGAGCTGAGAGGCTGCTGGGGGAGGGGGAGGGCTGAGAGCAGAGGTGCAAACCAATAACAGCCATGATGAATACATAAGTCCAAAGTGAGATAAGTGCTTGAAAGGAAAAGAATGGAGGCCAATAACAGAAGACTGTAAGTGGGGGGTGCCGCCAAGGAAAGGCTTGCCTGAGAAAGGGCTATTGGGAGTCGGATCTAAAGAACAAAGTTGAGTACCAGCTAACTGAGAAAGGGATTGTGGGGTGCAGGGAGCAGCATTCCAGACCCAGAGGAGAGTAGGCCTATTTGGACCCCACCCCCACTCTCCCAACCCCCACCGGGACCAAGCAGCTCTGCTCCTTGTTAAAGATTTGGCCTTTATTCTAAGAACAGCGGGAAGCCATTCAAGGGTTTTAAGCAGGTTGGTGACATGATCAGATTTGTGTTTTGAAAAGAGCACTCCGGCAGCAATGTTGAAAACAAATTGGAAAGACATTGTCTAAAAGCCAATTGTTTCTACTCGGTGAAAGCGAAGGCTTGCAGCTGTCACAGTCACCATCCTGCCATCACCTGACCCCACTAACATTTTTCTGCACCTCTGAGGCCATGCGGGAGCTATTTTAAGTAGAGGATTAAGAATTTCTTGATTCCAGATGATTATCTGTCAACATCTGAGCTGGACACACAATGCCTTGCAGTCCACTCCAAATGTTGATGGGCACGACTCGGCATTGTTCCTGTGAGTGATCAGTGGTTCTGCAAACATTTCTGCATTTTAGAGTCACAGGCAACAGCATGCTTCTGTCCTGCTCACTTCTCTGCATTGGGAGCGGCCATCTTCTTCCTGGTTTCCCTAGCTGCACTCAGACTGCGTTCTGCCCATCACACCGGCAGCCACCTATCAACTACCTCAACCGTGGCCCTGGCTGGAGCGTCCAGCTATAGACGACAGGTGGAATAACTCGGAAAAGCGAGCTGTGGAGGAATCTCTAAGTAGCTTGTAGCATTTTCAGAGAAAGGCCTGCTTGCAAAGACTCAGTGAGCAAATTTCAACCAACCCAACTAAACCACGTCTCATCTCTTGTCCCATGCCTTTGTCAGACCCCAGAATTCTACCCAATGCTGGGGAAAGTGCTGAGTTAGTGGATAGGGCTGGTGGTCCCAGTGGAAGTATGCAGAAGGCTGTGGGGACCTAGTGGAAGCCTGGTGCTTACGGCTCCAGCCCGGGGAACCCACATGGTATCTTTCCTATTTCTGAACTGCAAACCCTTGCAGTAGAAACTCACCCACTTTAAGAGAAGCGTAAACCTATCCTCCCACCTCATTTTTAAAATTGTTTTTTTGATACAATTTAGTTGGTGGTGGGCTCCCACCTCATTTAAAACGTTCTTGGTGATTGCAGGCAAGTGGCCCTCACTAGGTGTCAATAACATGGCTTTAATTGCTCTGCTTTCTTAGACGAAGTCCCTGCAGACACCTCCCTTAACTTCCACTCTCATTGCAGTGGCCTCAGCAGCCACACAGAAGGCTAATCCTTTGTTGACAAGAAGGCCTTTTAGTACTTTAAGTGTGTCATTACGTCTCCTAAATCTTCCGCAGGCTGGAGCTCCTTGTTTCCTTGCATGAATGCCTCTCTAGTGAGGTTTCTAGTGCCTGGTTATCTCCACTGCAGTCCTCCAGACCTGCTCAGAGTTTGACAAATACCATTCTTAAGACTGGTGCAACGGGCTGATTCACTCAGCTGGGCTCAATCAACTGTATTCTTTCATTCATTCCCCGCCTCGCCCACCCCCTCCCCCAGTGCTTTTCCACCTGTGCACAAAATTTGAAACAGACGCCTAGCTTTTCTAATGTGAAAAATAAGAATGGTCCCATTGGGCATTAAAAATGTAATAACTGAGACTGCAGTCTAGACCATTCCAATTTACTCAAATTTCCAAATATGCATTGAATGTGGGGCTTTTCCCTCTTTCTATCCTGATTTAATCTGATCTCAGAAGCCTGGGGTTGAGGGACAGCGGATGGCTGTGAAATTCACTATTTCATAGCTCTCTCCCTTTTTGTCACTGGCTGCCTTTTCCAACCATTTCAGGAGTGGGCTGGGGGAAAACAGATGAGAAGGAAACAACTGACAACATTCGATCCGTTGGTGCCTGCTAGGCACAGTGGATATGCAAAGCTGATTCTTTCTCCTCTGTGGCTGAGGATATCTAAACCATGTCTGAAAATGTTGCCATGACAAATGTCAGCTTCGGGAAACTCACTTCAATTCTAAGGGATTAGAATCTGTAGGACATACGGCTCTAGCATCTGTGTTGTAACAACCACTGTGGTTAAGTCCCATACAGACCATTGTTTGAGAAGCAATGATCTGACGGTGGTTTCTCCCATGGCCCAACAGTTCCAACCCTGGCCAGATCCTGGGTTTCTGGCCAACATGTGCCTCCAGGCTTTGGTTCTGCTTTGCGCTAAGCCCACAAGGAAACCACAGGACACGGCTTTTCCTACTATACGGTAGCTGTATAGTCCCCTCCTGATTGTTTTCCTTTCCTTGTTGCTATACTCCTGCAAGTTTCTTCTACTCAGATCAAGAATCTTAGACTTCAAGGGCAAGGTAGAGATTGACATCTCTACTTCAGACTCCTGGAGACACAGTCCAAGCTCCCACAGTGTTCTAAATATTCTCTTCTGGCTTAAGAAATGGAGCATGGCCCCTCTCTTCTATTTCCCATTGAGGCAGGTGATAGGCTATGCTGACTAAATTGGATTTTTAGTCTATTAATGTATTCCACAAAAGTGATCCAGCAGTCTTATTTGGGAAACAGGAGGATCTGATACCTCTAGTTTTATTCATGGTCATTGGTGTCTGTTGTAAAAGTCTAAAACAAGGAACAAAGTTATATTGAACATCTTGAACATGGTAATGAAACAGTCCAAAGGGTGCTAGCACTTGATTCAACCCTCCATGTATATTAGTCTAAACTCTGTTATTATAACAAAATACTTGAGATGAATAATTCACGAAGAAGAAGGGGTTGTTTACCTTGCAGTTTTTTGTCTGTTGGTCCCAACAACACAGTTGGGTGTCAGTGTTCTCAGCAGCTTTCAATCCCAATGATTGTAATTTCATCAGCTTGAGGCTGATCTGTGTATTACTAATCCATCTAATCATTGCGTGCTTCGTTGGTGGAATTCTCATCCTAAGGGAAATTCTACTTCTGCTTGAATCTCTTTAAACGATCTAGCCCCAACATCCATTTTGAGCCCCTTTACCCAATGCTTTTTGAATGACAAAAAGGAACCATTTCCACTCCACTGAGTAGAATCATTTCTTCACCACGTTCATGAGGTAGAATCCAAATCATTTCTTCAATATTTTGAGCATGCTCTTATACCATGTGAAACTTCTCTTCATCCAAAGCGGTCACAGCCCTTACTCTTTAGTATCTGCCACAAGGGTAGCAGCTTCCAGCAAGCCTTGCCTGATTTCTGACTAAGCTTTCTCATTCCTCTGAATTCTTGTGGTTCATCAAACACCCCCATGTTGTGCATTCAGATACACAAATGTGAACAATTGTTCAATTCAGGAGGAATAGCATCTCTCCAAAACAACTACATCTTTTCAGGATGAAGAAAACAATATAAACTACTCTATCATTCGTCTTGCATTGGTTTAGGCAAAACATCATTTTCTTTAATGTTTTGCCTGTAATTTGTAAAACAACAGAAAATATTCCTACAGACATGTTGAAAATTTTTCCCAGATGCCATAATTTGAGGACTGTACGGCGATGTCTTCACGATTCCTGCTGGATGTCCAGATGCTGAGAGTCTGGGAATTCAAATGATCAGCAATTTTTGGAAATAGGCTTTTTGTGGAAGTCATTTTTGTGGATGAACTGGGAGGTGGAAGAAGAAGGAGAGAAGGTAGAGCTGGCACTACCAGACTTGAAAAGACAAGACAGGGGCAAGAAAAGTTAGCAACTGATTTCTGAATATCGTTAAAAACCCTATTGTATGAGTGACAGGGAACAGCTGTTTCATGCTCTCGCTCAGAGGAGGACAAATTCTTTTAGGTTCTTGCAAGAAGAATTCCAAAGAGACATCAGAAGAGTCTCCAGACACTGAAGTGGGTGACAATGTGCAATAGGAGAGCTGCTTGTCAACAGAAGGGAATGGAGACATCTTGCCCGACGTGGGAAGCAGGAGGGACCTGTCTGGAAGGATCAGGCCCATCCAGGGTTCTACTCTATTCTAACAGGGCAACACATGCAGAGACAGAAGCGCAGCCAATTTGGGTCCCCACACAGTCACATGGCTTTCTCTGCGACCACCCCTTCGTGGTTTCGTGACCCTGGGAAGCTAACCGAATGGCTCCAAAACTCAACTTCCTCATTTGCAAAGCTGGGTGATGCTGGGCAACACCCATGGCAACACAAAAATCACCTATAAGGTGTCTGTGAAAGTCAGTTTTTTGGTATTTTATCAGATATGTGGCACCTTCTAGGCACCATGTTAGGCATTTCCATACCACTATCTCCTTCACAGAACCATCTTCCAAACCCTCTAGAAAATAGGCCGATGGGCTGACTTTTCACCGGAGCTGTGTTCTTTAATTAAAAATGAAAGCCCCAGGTATCAAAGACCAGCCTGCTGAGTTCCCTCACCTTTCCTAACCATGAGACATTTCCCTGATGTCTGCAGCACGTCTTTGACATCTGGGACACAAGTCCAATTTGCCTCCACCCCCAAGTGGCTCCACCTGTCACCGTTATTATGTGATCTTTATAAAATTAAATACAGAACATATAATTTTTTTTTCATTACACTTTCAACTAAAGCCACCGAGCTCACAAATACAGGGTCTGTTTCATCAAATGAAAGGGCACCACAAAGGAAATTCTTATATTTAACTTAACATCTCCAAAACAGTATTTAAAGCAAAAGAATGTATTCATATTCAGTTTATGCCATATTCAGTTTTGTGCATCTGATAAACTTGTGACGGAGTGTTTGTTAGTACCTTGTCGTTTGATACACAAATTCTATTTTCTTCCAAGCTGTTGCTTCTTTCTTCCTCCACCATTTACCTAGAGAAGAAATGTCATTTTCTCAAAGGATCCCCGTATGAGAAGCCCTTAACTCTGCTGTTTACGCCAAGTAAAGAAAGTGACTATCAGTCTGCAGTTGGCAACAGCTGTTGCACTTCAGTGCAAAAACTTGGTAAACTTTCAGTTTAAAAGCATAGAATGCTGAAGTTTCCTACGTCGTTGTAATAGAAAGTATGCATGTGCATCCTTTTTCAAGAAAACTTTGCCTTCCCAGGTGCAAGAATAATGAGGCATGCTCTCCATTCCCAGCACAACAAAGAGTTTAGTACAAAGTGTTATATATAGTTTAATGCAAAGTAGATTAATAATGCTCTCTGTGCTAAAAGTGAAATTTAAAAATCTGAACTGTAGAGTTGAATTCATAGGGTTGAGTCAGAAAGAGTCATCATAATTGGAATTTCAGCAACACATTTGGATGATAGAAATCAGTGGGGCATGACAATCTTGACTTTGAGTTATACATAAAGATAGCTTAGGACTTGAATGAGACCTGAATACTGTATAAAGAAATTCTTAGACACTATGGAAATGGTTTACCACTGTGAAGAGAAAAGGGGACGGTTGAATTACTTTTGCTATAAAACCATATGTAATGTGAAAACCAACTGAACCAACTTTATTCTCCAGATGTCTTCAAAACGGCATAGTTGCAGAATTTCAAGAAGTATATGAAGATGATTTCAGGGGGTGCCTGGTACTTTTTGTCACAGAAACAGCAACAATGGGGATAAAAAGTTTCAGTGATCCCAGCATAGACAAAGGCAGCTCTGCATTGGGTTCAGTGAAGCATTCATTAATGGAAGATGCTCGAATGGCAGCATTTGGAAGAAGACTTCAGCTTGAGCCCCGGCACTACCGGGGCTCTGTGGGACCATGGGGAAGCCTTCACGTCACTAACCTTAAATTCCTCATCTGCAAATGGAGAACAATGCTCATACTGGCCGTGTAGGGCTGGGGTGGAGGTTTAGATGAGATGTGGGTACCTTCTGCAGAACAGGATCAGGGAAGTAGAACAACTACTCGATAAATGATGAGGGTCAAGGTGCTGAGGAAGAGGAGGGAGGGAACGAAGAAGAAGAAGAAGAAAACAAGATCAGTTTAGCATTTCCATTTTTATTAAAACAACTTTCAGGGGAAACAATTACCTGGTGTTGAAGTGAGAAAATATTCCTACTTCTTCACAGATAAGCAATAGCATAGCTAAGAATTTAGAGACATTTCTTTGTAGAAAAATTCTAAGATTTAAATGAACTTGTACATCTTCTCAGAGAATGATTTATTTTAAACCCAGAATTAAGCGGTTCTTGGATAACACCCCCTATGGCTGACAGTTTACTAACGAGGGCAAGTGGGAGTAAGGCGAGGATTTTAAGCAAGACAGGGAAACACTAACCATCAAAGGAAGGAATTGGTCAGATAGATCTCATCAAAAGAACACATTTCTCATCAAAGGCCATTGCTGACAAGATGGAAAAAATTAACAGGAAGCATGTGCAGAACATGCACCTGACGAAAACCAAATATCCAGTGTGTAAAGAATGTCTGTATGTGAGTAACATAAAGCCACAACTCAATAAAAAGGGAAACAAAAGATAAAAAGCACTTGAAAAAGAAGACATACGAATGGCCAATAACTACTTGATAAGATGCTTAACATCATTAGTCACCAGGGAAATGCAAATTAAAACCACAATGAAATATCATTGTATATTCACAGGCAACCTAGAATTTTTTTAAAAACATAGCCCACCCATATGTGGTAGGCAAGTGGAAAGATTAGAACTCTCAAGTGTTACCTGTAAAGGTGAGAAATGGTAAAACCTGGAGTAGACAGGACCTAGAGTATTACCCAGAAATTCTACTTGTAGGTATTTAGCCAAGGGAAAATAGAAGACATGTCTGTGAAACCTGTGCAGTCATGTTCATAGCAGCCATATTCAAAATAACTAAAAATCAGGAACAATCCAACGGAGTAGTATAGAAATAGGTTTTTCCATGTCCCTGTAGTAAAACACTACTTAGCTATAAAAAGGGAAAAATCTGCTGTTTATGTACAACAAAAATATAATACTGAGTGAAAGAATTTTCATACAAAAATGTCATTTATAGAATTTCTAGGTTAGCCCAATCTAACATGTGGTGTAAGCGCCAGAATAGTGGGATGCTGAGGGGGCAGCAGCTGGATGAGGAGAAGCAGGAGAAAACTTCTGTAGGATTGATAATGATTATACCTGGACCAGGGTTTAAGTTATACCAGATTTGTGTATTTCACCACATGTTAATTTTCCCTCAAATAAAAAATAATCATATAAACAAGTTGTTTAAAACCTTAGTTGATGATATGCATGATGAAATGTTTGGAGGCAAATGTAATGATGCTTGAAACTGACTTTAAAATACATCCAAGCAATTAGGATGGATTAATGGATGCCTAGAGAAATGGACGGACAGGCTGTTACGTGATAAAACGGATATAGTAACATTAACTGGTGAATTGCATAACCTAAGCTGAAGATCTGTGACTTGTAAAATTCCTGTAACTTTATTGTGTGTTTAAACATCTTTGTAAAAATCTACTGGGAAAGAAGTTAAGACTCAGTGGGGTAGCCAAGACTCAGATGAGTGGGCTCCGAAGGCCCCGATGAGGGGCTACTGAGTTCATTGATTGACTATGACAACAATCATAATCTGAAGAGAGATTTACACAGGTACTTAAACAAGGGACATCACAAGCAATAGAGATGGGACTAAACTAAAATGCAGTTGCCAGATATGTAAGACTTTTAGAATGCCTTGGACTAAACTGAGCCAAGAGAAAGAGGAAAGGACCCAACAGAGGGCTATTTGGAGAGGCATGAACATTCAAATGCATAGCTTCTATGGTTCACCTCATTCCCCAGCCACAACAGGTTCAGTTTGTGGTTAACAGAGTTACAGAATGGGGGAATGTAACTCAGGATCAAAGAACCCAATCTCACGCAATCAACGATCTGTCAGGAAAAGAAATCAATGATGCTGAACTACCAGAAGAGACTACTCAGAAGAAGTGAGTTTCATCCGGAACATTCAAAATTGTTATGTGAGTATGTGCAAGTAGGGTCTATGGGTGGGCACTATCGGAAACAGACTCTAGAGCAGCAGGCTAAGATGGAATTTTGCAAATAAGAGTATACCATGAAGACTAAAGGGCACATATTTTAGAACAAGGAGGTTTGGACTTGAATGTCAAGCATAGGTAAATCCATGACTCTCTCATTGCCTTGGTTTCTCAACTAGAAAATGGCATAAAGAATGGTATCTTCTACCAGCATTATTGTGAGATGAAAGGAATCCATCATTCTAAGCTCATTAACACATTGTCTGCCACCTTTTAAGCACATCCATAATGGTAGTTGTTACTGTCCTTGATAATGCTGCTCATGGAAACATTGCCATGAGGGATGCTGTATGCCCCTGCATGGGTTAGGTTCAGGGGAGGAGTGCTTCTGAGATTCTTCAGATGCTCCAACAGAGCCCAGCAGACACTAGCCAGCAAACCATGGTGTGAAGAGGTGATGGAAAAAAAGGGTGATGGACAGTTTTCATCTGGTGGGTTGTGTGTCTACTTGTGGGCTAGAGAATTAGTGGAGGTGAGCCCAGGATTTCAGAGCAACCCTGGGGGTTCACTTGCCACCTTCACTTTCACTTGGAACAGCACCATAAATACTTCTGCCTTCTCAATGGAAATACTTTTGTTTTTTTAATGTTTTAGCAAAAATGCCAAAAGATCACTTTCCAAAATGGTTCTGAAATTTCAAGTATCTTTGTTTTAAACAGTCCATCCATGATATATGCAAAATGGTAAATAAGCAGAAATTAGCTTTGCAAGGAAGTGAGCCTTTGGGATCACAGGAAGGTCCGAGAACACTCACACATCTCTTTCATTCAATATTTTCTGGAACTTCAGATCTGTCAAGCACTCTGCAAGGCACCAGGGTTATTTGTATTAATCTGAGTAAGTTCCAGTCTCTGCTACCAAAGAATTTACAGTTTAGTATCTGTAGGAAAGTCAAAAGGATTAGTAGAAAAGATTAGGAATTAGTATGCTGGGTGCACAAACACCCTTTCAATACCAACTGGCAGTCTACAAATCTGTAGTTCTTGACACAGGAAACAGCAGCTTCAGCTCGGTGGGTGTATTTAGTACCGAGAAGAGACCAACAAACCAACTCGGCAGACTGGCATCAGCCTGGAGGTTGTGTAAGCCATGGGCTAAGTATGTGGAAGGTCAGTACACTTCAGAACAGTAAAACACAAGGGCAAGAAGGAGCAATCCCCATGCAATGAAGCAAAGAAATGACTGCTTCAGGAGGGAAATAAAAGTCTTTAATATACAGAGTGTAGAGAGCTTAAATCTACTTTAATGCCATGATGGTCATTGAATGTATTAAACATATATATTCAGCTCATCTGGCATGGCCTGGTACAGATAAATGAAGAACACATGAAATAAACTGTTGAGAGCCTCTAATTTAAGCTACAACTTGGAGTTCCAAAGCTGGATGAAAAGCTTGGTAGTTAATGATAAATTTCAAAAGGCTCATGATTGAGAATTTAAGAGACGTGGTTTCAACCAAAGGAATTTAAAGTAAAAAAAAAAATTTCTCTTGCAATTGTTTGTAGTATAATGTTGATGGAAAAGAGAATTCTTCCAGGAAGTTGTTATGTGTCACTTACCCCATGGAAGTACTTCCAGGCTCCAAAACCAGATGGTATTCATTGTGAGATCCCAGGAGGACTGACATTTGAATGGCCACACTGTTGGTCAGGACATAAAATGCAGTCCCAGTGTTAATCTCTGACCCAAGTATCAGGCTCCGCTGGGAGTTTCCTCTGGAATAAAGGTTGGAGAATTGGGTCGCGTTGTCTATTAGTGCAGAGGAATTATTTTGGGGAAATTAAAAGTGTTCGTCCTCATGAGATATAAGAAACTTTTTTTTTTTTTAGAAAAAAATGTGCAAGCTGCTTGAATTCTGAAACCCTTGCCTCAAAGACTAATTGAATCAATATGCAGTTATAATCCTGATATATTCTAAAGCAAAAAATAAAATCGATATTCAATTTAAATTGTTGGGGAAGGAAGACAACATGAGGTAAAAAAAAAAAAACTAATCCAATGTTAGAGTAAGAGTAATTTATATATTTTTGTTCCCAAATTTCCTACTCTGAATATGTATTAGGTATGAAATCGAGAAAGATGGCTGAAATGAAGAACTGTAACAAACCAATATTTATATATTTATCTCTAAGACTATTACTAATTGTGAAATATTACTGCAAAAGGATCTTAGAAAATCCAAGCCTAGTAGGAGTTATGGTAGCCACTCTGGGCCCGGACTCCATATACAGGAGCGAAGATAGATGTCTAGTATTATTTTGTTCTTCAATAGAGAAAAATTACTAGTGATTTTAATGAACTATTCAAAACTTGATGAAATCTAACCAACTCCACGTTTCAACCTAAGGAGAAAAAAAGAAACTTTCTGAAACTAATAACCAGGAAAATGTACCAAAATATTCAACCTGAGTTGAGCATAATTACAAAATATTGTGTCAAAGACTGGGAGGAACCATACTTTGGTCAATTTTTGGTCCCTTTCACCAAGTTGTCTTGTTTCATTACTAGCAAGCCATTGATAATTCAAAATAAATTGGCTCTTTGTTCCATAATACAGTAATCAATAAGATCATTAATTATACCAGTCTTCATAAGTACAAAAAGCCATTCCATCTCTCTTGTATATAATTCAAAGTGATCAAAAGGACTAGAATATTAATTGATTACCTTCAAAGGAGGCTGTGTTTACTTCCCTTGCTTGGTAATGTCACCTGGAGCCTGTCCTTGCTTCAATGAGAGAAGACACATGGCAAAGAGGGGGTGAACATAGGCCAATTCATGGCAGAGTTTTTCTCTGGCAAGGTTTTT
Organism: Ochotona curzoniae; assembly: GCF_017591425.1. NCBI lineage: Eukaryota > Metazoa > Chordata > Mammalia > Lagomorpha > Ochotonidae > Ochotona > Ochotona curzoniae. The sequence continues at coordinate 16,524,329 of NW_024466307.1, forward strand.
TTTTTCTTTTAGAAGAAACTTCTGGTTAGTCCTTGGTCAGGCAGGCCAGTATCCAGCCAACCATCTGGAAACTGTGTCAAATAACCCATACTGAGCATGAGATAAGGTCTGTCTCCAGGTGAGAGGGGTGCAGTGCTGGGCTGCAGGGCTCCGGTTCCTGTTTGTTCTCTTGGATGCCGATAAGGCCAGACACTTGGCTTCCAGACACTGCTGCATCCGTCACATGACCCAAGTTCATCCCCAGCCTAATCTCAGTCCTCAGTCCCTGGACCAGAGCCCTTCCCATGTAACTGATAGCTGACATCCTCCTTAAGAGCCATTTGCAGGTGAAAAACACTCAATAATTCACCTTGGGGAGAAAGGACAGGCATTTTAAACTGGCGGTAAAGACACTGTGTTCTATCTTAGAGTGCTTGGTTTTCATTCTTGGGTGGGGCTCCTAACTCTGCCTTCCTACCCATGCAGACCCAAGGAGATTGTAGGAGAGCTGCACTGAGTTCCCAGCTTGCAGCCTCAGTCTGACCTTTGGGAGTAAATGAGCAGAGAGGTGTTCTCTGTCTCTCCCTGTCCTCTGTCTCTTAAACAGACATAAAAAATCCTCATCATTGATATCTTTATTAAAGCCAAGACTATCATTTTATTGTGATTTTATACCCTTAGTTAACAGAGTTTCTATTCATTTGTTGATCCTGGATGAACATTAGACCCAGTCTACATGTTTAAAATTTGTAGAAGTTGATTTTAATAATAATAATAATAATATGCTATGATAACCTTCACAAAATCTAAGAGTCTTAAGCTGCCCATCCTGGATGGTCCTCCCTGGCATCTCTGATTCCGAAGAACACCAGAGCTTCTCTGCCATGTTCAAGCCAGCAGCTGAAAACAAGAGTCAAGGTCAAATGAGAGAGGAAATCTTAGATAAATCAGATACATTTCATTTTGCACCAGGATTTTTCTATTACACGCAACTCTATCAAAAAGCCCATCCACACAGTTTACTTTTTACCTGGAGTAAAAATTAGAGTTTGCAAATTGTAAATATAGGGGGGGAAAGACAATTTCGCACTGTTTTATCACTGTCAACCCAGTGGTTTTTGTACCCGAATTCCACCTGTTTGAAGAATGCCATGATTGCCTTGTCGGCCTTAGAGGAAGCAGCATGGGGCAAGTCTGCCTCCCCCGACTGTCAGAGATGCAGCTCAGGGAATGGAGGAAGGATTGTGAACAAAGGAGCAAAGTCGTGTTAGGATGAAGTGAGGTACACACTCAGTCACCTCCCACAGGCAAGTGGGGAAGCCCTCTGGTGACCAGGCACAGGTGCTCTTTGTTCAATGTAAAACTTACAGTCATGAGAACGCGAGGGTCATCGCATTGAAGAGACACCATTTGTGCCAAGACACGTTTCTACTTCCTCCTTGGTGCTGTGAAACAGACAAAGGTTTGCTCTGGTTTTCCACATCTGCCACCATCCAGGCAGAAATGGCAGCAGCTGAAGTCAATCGGTTTCTGCAAAGTACGAAGCACCCTGACCAAGCACACTGAACCTGGAGCAGGCGCGTCTCCATCCGCTCTGCCAGGCACCGTTAGGAACGTGAGCAATCTATGGCTCACGTTCCTTGCTGACTGGCTTAAAAAGAGAAAATGAACTACATTTCTCATAAGGATATTTTGTGGAATTTTTCCACATCATTAAATAAAATGTAGCCCTGGTTTGAAGGCATTTCCTGAGAGAAAACATTTCTTAACCTACACTAACTGAACTATCTGAAACAGCCTGCCTGTGTAGCCCCGGATATTCTTGCCCTGATTACTTGTAATGGGTCTCCTACCATCCTGCGAGCTTACCCGCCTGGCTGAATTGCTTCACAGCCATCCGGAAACACTGACTGCTAACATTTTATGGACGTTCTTAGAAAATGGGTGGCTATTCAGTTCTCCTCTCGCACTTACATGGGATGGTGAAGAAGATGACATCTGTAAAACAAAATTAAGAAAACTAAGGGCGGGCTTGGCTTTGGCTAGGTGTGGGCTTTCTTTACAACGTCCGTGTAACAAACTGTACCATCGCCTTTTTTTTATTGTTCACGGAGGAAAGATCTACTCAAATGCAATGGACAGAAAGCGGCAGGTGCTATTAAAGCGAGCAGAGTCAAAGAATTTTGTTGGCCGCTGGAGCACGTATTTCACCTTTTTCCTAAGGAAGGGCCTATACACAAATTGTCTCTCCGGCCCCCAAACCCTGCCATACACACCGAGAGATGGCTTGAATACGTTCTGAGTTCAGTTCTTTTGGGGTAATGTGAATTTCCGTGCCTGACTTCCCAAGTACATGGTTCCTGCCAGGGAGCAGGATGCTGTTCAGGGTGCAGGTGTATGTGTGTATATGCATGTCTTTCTCATCTCCTGTGGAGAGCCACATGAGATGCCCTGGCTTTCAATAGGCTTCTTCGGCCTCCTTGTTTCACTCAGAAATTTTCTATTAAAGAGGAAGAAACTGAGACATTCCTTACGAGCAGATACCACACACCTAGTGTTCCATCCCAGGAGCTGTCTGGCCAATTTGAGAGTCAACATCGGACTGCGCAGCAATGCTTTTCTGTTTCGTTTCAGTCTGAACTCTTACAGTTGTTCGAATTGAATCAAGAAGCCAGCGTTTCAGACTAAGTGGTAAGCTCAAACAAAACGAGGAGACTTCATCTTAAATGGTTGTGCCAGGGGCGGCTGATGTGGTACCACCAAGTTCACCTTGAGAGAAAAAGATGGGGGAGGGCGATGGTACTCCCCCCCAGGGGTTATAGCTCCACAGTGGTGTGCAAAACAGAGCGTGGGAAGGGAAGAGAGCAGTTGGCACCTCCGCAGCCGAATCCACACCGCTGTGATGCAGCAGGCTGGAGGACTGGGAACGGACTCTGTGAGTGGATAACCTCGGTGACACACAGAGTCAGGTTCCATGTCATGGCCATCTGGTCTGGCATGAGCACTTGTCGTGTGTGTGCGTACCCAGCCATTCTTCCTGTGTCACCGGGACGAAGGTGCTGTGTCTAACAAGAAACACAGGGCAGTTTTCTCTCCGGGGTGCTGGATCAAATTCCCAGTCTCCTAACTAGGTTAGGACTCTTTCTCTGCTCTGGGCATTGCCTGGTGGCAGAGAATAACCTTCTGCTCCATTCTGATTCCCTGGAAAAATAAAACCTTCGAGAAGGAAGAATGTCCTATTGTTGGGGCAAGATTATCCCTCCGGCTTCTCAGGGAGGAGGTGTTTTGGCATGCGGGAAGAGATTGTGTCCTAAGGGCCTTCTTGGTTTTACAGCTGGACCCACTCAAACCCGTGCAACGAGTCCGCATTACATGGAGAAGCCTGGCCAAACACGGGCACTTCAATCACATTCAATTCACTTGGGTTCTTGTAAATGAAATAAAACCCCAAAGCTGGGCTTTTTATTTTTCTTAGGGCAAAGTCCATTTAGAATTGATATAATCACTTGCTATGGTTACATACGCTGCATTTATTTTTAAATAGCTCCACATCCCAAGGGCTCCTGATTTTCATCCACACGGCAGGTAGGAAGACGGCAGGAAAATCATTTTCAACACAGTCTGCATTATATCCAGGTTCAAAAAAAGCACATTTGCAGAGGCAGACATGGCTGGGGAAAGGGCTGCGCAGCTTGCAGACTGCACCCTGCATTTCGTGTCCTGCTGAAAGGCGTCTAATCCAGGGCAAGACTGGGTGATGAGATCTATCCTGTCAATGACTGGGGTTTGCGACTGCCTAGAGGAACAAGCCTTTTCCCCTGATTCCGGTAAAGACAGTGTTTGAAGAGCCTTGTTGTACTATAACTTACTGTTTGCAATGCATGTATCCCATATCCGAGTGCCAGCTAGAGTCGCTGCTGCTCTGGTCCAGCTCTCTGCTAATGCACTTGGAAAAGTAGCAGAAAAATGTGCTACATGGGAGACCTGCCTCCTGGCTTTATCCTGGCCCCATCTCGGCCACTGCAACAATTTGGCAAGTGAACCAGCAGATGGAAGATCTCTCTCTCCCCCTGCAACAATTTGGCAAGTGAACCAGCAGATGGAAGATCTCTCTCTCTCTCTCTCTCCCCTGCAACCCCACCTTCAAATAAATAAACCGTATTTGTAATCCTTGTGCATGTGGAGTCAATTGGTTCATGAGTCCCCTGATGGGCTAGTAGTAATCTCATTTAAGAAGTGCTCTTTCTGCTGCTGATGCCAACTGAAGAGGGAGTGGATGGGGATGTTTCTCAGATGGGGACAGCTCAGGTGTCACTGTGAGCTCAGTGGCTGGGGGAAGGCGCAAGCTCTCAATGCTGTCTGCCCCACTTCCCACTGTGTTCATGAGTCCCTTGTGGGCAGTTTCTCTATTTTGCCTAATGTCACTGAGGTTGGGGCAAAGCAAGTGCTTTCCTTTTCTCCTTCGGCCAAAAACTGAGTCTCACCAAACTTTGAATGCTAAATGTTGAATCTCCATATACACGCCTTGCTAGTTAATGTTTTATTTGCATCAGAAGCTTGCCCTGTGGCCTGTGGACCAATGTGATTGACTATGGATCATTTGGCCTAGAGCTTGACAGTTTGTGAATTAGGGTCTAGCCTTTACTTCTATATACTCATGCTTACAAATGTTAAAATATCAATTTCTGGCGTCTGTGAGAAAACTCCAAGTGCTGGCCACACTAGGCTTTCTTTCACTCTAAGCAACCAGTCAGAAGGCAGTAGCCACTGAATTTGGTCATCAATCAGTTGATTGATTGATCACACATTGATTGGAAGAGCACGCTCATCTACTGGTTCCCCTCTCAGATTCCCTCAGCAAACCAGACTGCATCACACCAAAGCTGGAACCCAGAAACTCAGCATTTACATGTGGGTGGCACTGGCACAGTTACCTTAGCCACCACTCTTGCCTCCTCACAAATGGGAAACTGGAATCAGAAGCCAGAGGCAGGTGTTGAACCAACGCTCTGATGTGCGATATAAGCATCCTGGCTGGGGCCTTAACTGTTGGGCCAACTGCCCACCCTTCTTGTTCCCTCTTGATCTGGTGTGTTTTTTGGCTTGTAGGATTACCATTATACTCTATTCCTTCTTGTGAAAACTCTGCCTCCCTTCTCTAGTTCAATGATGTAGTTGAATAAGATTCCATGGAAAGAAGCAATCCAATAAGCTACCTTCTTATCAATGGCTGGTGCTAAGGCTGGAGCTCACAGTGTAGCAATGTTGTTTCCTCCTTATCATGCATGGTTGCTGACTTTTCACACATGCCACTGCCTCCAAAGGGTGCTGTCAGGGTTACTGGAGCTGCAAGGAGGCTGCAAGATGGTTGCTATCACTGGGGTGCCACTCAGGAACAGAAAAGCAAATGCTTTGCAGGCTTCTGAGAAAATATTACTGGTAACAAATTTCTTGTGACATTTCATAAGTGGTCATGACACATATGCGCAGTGTGTGCCGTGGAGAACAGCTCTTGTAGCTGCAAAAGGGAAAGGCATAAATAAGTTTAGAGCATCGGATTTATAAAGCATGACAGAAAAGAAGCATCAACAAGACCTCCAAGTACATAATTCTGGGTCAGGATAAATACTGGGCTTACTTACTTCAATTCAATTTCCTAGGTACATCTTTGTGGCCAGAGCCTGTCTACTACACAAGAGAAATTGATGGTCACGTTCTTCTTGTGGTTGGACTTGGAAGGAACCTCTACATTAGATTTAGGGAAAGATAAGTGTGGCCTTTATAAAACTGGAAAAGACAAGGAAGTACAGAAATTCCTCAACAGAACTCCAAGTAGGTGAGTGCCTTAGATTAATACCGAGCACAGAGGGCCTTGCCCAGAGAGGGGCAGGACTCCTGGGTGTGCTTTGAGCATGGAAGATGAGGAGGCTGGGACATCCAGGGTGACCAACAGGGAGCAGGAGTTTAGAGAACCAGAAGATGGATTGACAAGTTGGGTGCTGGTTTAGGGGAGAAACTTTGGGATCTGAGTCATGAGAAGGAAGAAAGAGAGGAGAAGAAATCCACACAAGTGGATTCCTTTGTAAATTCTCCCCTCTCCCACCCCATTCCACCAGGTTGGCCTGGTTGGTGGCCTTGATGTTCATTGGTATTCTGCTAGTTATTCTCCAGCATGGCTGACAGACAGCCTGAGAAACCAGGCTTCATCCTTGGAGCAGGAAGGGTGGTGGATGCTGGTCCCCAGTGTGGAGTGTGGCTTCCACCTTCATTGCCAATCACTTTTGCAGTAGTTTTAACAACAGGACTGGCACCTTGCCCAAGAACAACAGGTTCTCGGAGGAAAATTGGAAAGTCGAGGAATCTGATTGTTCACAGGCAGAGGGACTCCTGTTCCACGGTAGTTAGATTCCTCGCAAGATGGCCAAGCAAAGCTAAAACAGAAAAGTACGCATTCAAGCCCAAGGCCCCATTTTGGCTTCTTCAAATTCAACGTGAGAGGAGCTCTGGATGGTAAAGAAGACATTTGGAGGCTTCTGAAACTGTCGTTGGCGGCTAATGGTTTTAGTCAGAGCTCTTGAAAACGATTTTACTGCTTCTCAGTGGGACTTAAACTTCAGCTGTCTCAGGCTGACTAATTATGGAGGTAGAGTTAAAAGTGGTTCTGTGATCAGAGCGGACAGGGGGGAAGAAAAGCAGTGAACCACAAAACTGTGTCAGGAAAGTTTGCTTTTCATGGTCATTGAATTAACGAAGGAACAATCCTGCTCTGATCCATCTTTCTCTGTCTCCCCTGGCCTAGCGACTCCTGGCCTCAGAGGGGGAGACTCCGGGGAGACCCCAGTACTACTTGCACCATAGGGGAGCTAGCACAAGAGAACGCTCCTTGGTCAGGATCAAAAGCTTGGAAAATTTTAATGCTGACTTTCTTGGCACTTGCTAGAAATGTGACAGTTGTGTTTCTGGGGTGTCCTTCATTGCAATGAAAGATGACAGCACAGGAGGGGACATAAGGCTTTCCTCCCCCCACGCCCCGTACCTTGGAAATGGAGGGAAAACAGAACGCCTTGCAGGTGGTCCCATCTGCAGCTGAAAGGAATGCATGATTTTGGAACAGAGCTAGACTTTCTTTTTCTTTCTTTTTTAATTATGAAAAAGAATGAGAAGAAAATGCTAATAAAGTTGTAGCTTAGAGAATATGCCTGGGAGAACAGCCTTTATCATCTGCTTTGAAGGAGAGGCTGAGAGAGAGAGTTGAAGCTGGAGAGAAAGCACACAGAGTGCCCTGGGCACAGGTACACAGGTTGATACTTAAGGGACCAACCTTTCTAGAAAGTCATTTCAAACTCAATGATTTGGGAAGAATCATTTGTAAGGTCTTCAAAATGGCATATCCCTGTTTCATCTCCAGACAGAGGTGTTTATAAAGACCCCAACCTCTGGCTTAGGGATACCTAGATACATTCTGGTAGTTAGCTTAACTTTGATCCAAAGCAGTGCTTCCTCTTGATAAAATAAATAAATCTGGGAAAGGCGTTTGGACCACTCTCCCCTTCCATATTTCTGCCTGTGACTACAAAACTGAATTATTTCAAAGGCATCGTTTAAGTCGGACTTCTGTTTTGAACAATATGCTGACTGGCTGTCCTACTGATAAATAATAGTTAGCATCTATTAATAAGAACTCACATTGAAAGACTCTAATATATGCCATCCTTAATTTTTGTCATAAAATCAAACCTCAAAGGTTTTTCTTTGAGCATGTCCACGCTCCGACAATGTGCCCCATCATATGTGTTGCATCTGCGTTTCCGCAGACCTGTTGGAAATACGTAGTCCTAGGCCACAGTAGCAAAGCAAGGAGGCAATGTTCACAACTTGTGTCCTACCAGTGATTACATTACATTCAGCTGGATTTTATCATTTCAATGCATCCTTTTGTTTAGAATTCAGAAGGCAGGAGTGAGGTAGGATTACTGTTGGCTGGAAAGAGTCTTGGACACATAGATCTCACACATACAGTCTCCCTCTGACCTGGTGTTGCCTCAGTTGTATTGTCTGTGGAATGACCAGTCTCATATCAGACCTAGATATAAAACAAGGGTGACTCACGTTATCATCAAGAAACAAACACTGATGTCTGATACAAACATAGAATTTTATTAATAGAATGCACAGTCTCAGAACAACAGAAACCTTGTGGAATGTTATTTCAATTTATCTAATTCTGAGTAAGAGTTTCCAAAATAACATTCTCTCATGCAATAACCCTGCCTCAAAGATAGCAAATAAAATGTCCTTTAAGGAGACTGGAAACTATGGAAAAATCCAGAAGAGAAAGTCTCTCTGAAATCAGACATTTTAGCATAATTATAAAACATCATAAAGGCGACAGCTGTTTATTTCTTTCTTTAAAAACACAAAAACAAAAAGAGGAAATTGTGCTTGTATCTGACCATTTCAAGATGATCATAATGTGGTCATATGCACTGTCGATAATTCCCTTTCATACTTTAATATGCACCTGACACACCCTTTTTGTTTTGCAAACTTGAGACCCTGTTGCATATATAATATTGTATCCTGACTTTTTATTTCAAGTTTAATCAATTCTCCTATGACATCATGTTATCTGGAAGCTAACATTAGCTCTTTCCTTATTTGAGAGTGAGAGAAATGGAGAGACACAGAAAGAGCAAGCTTTCACCCACTGGGTCACTCCCTGGATGCCTGCAATGCCCAAGGGTAGGCTGGAACTGAAGCCAGAAACCAGGAACTCAATCCAGTCTTCCATATTAGTGGCAAGAACCCATTTACTGGAACCATCACCAAAACCTCTCAGGCTCTGTCTTTGCAGAAAGCCGCAATCAGACCAAAGCCAGAGCTGGAAATTGAACCCATTTACTCCAGTTTCAGACATGGACTCAAACACTCACCCTAATATTAGCTTTCTGAAGACGGAAACTGTATCTTGATATGGTGAAAAAAAAAATAAAGTGTGAAATGTGATGTGAAGGAAAGAATCCTTATCCCCCATTGCAGACCCCTGTTCATGCCTCACAGTTAAAGGACCATGGCTGACTGTCTCTTACACACACCAGTTTGAAGTGTCTGAGCTAGATGTTCTTAGTGAATTCGCATCACATGCATGGGATGAATCAAACTTGGTCCAGAATTTTGGCTAGTGAAAACGGAAAATTCTTGTACAAACAAGAAGACTTCAAAAATTTTGTGGGGACAGGGGGTGGGAAAGGGAATCGAAACGTGCATGTTGGTGCAAAAAAAAAAAATCTTCCCATCTTGAAAATATGACTTGAAGGTCTTGAAAATAAGACTTTAAAAGGTTGCATAAAATAATACGTTTTTGTGAACGTATTTCAGGACCTTTCATACTTTCAAGAGCATGTCAAGTCAAGTACATTGTTCATGTGAACAGGATTTCTTGGGTGATGGTTCATGTGAACACCAAGGATTTCCCTGAAGAAGTGCAACAGCTCTGGTGATGTTGCTATGGTCAGTGGGTTAGGATAGACAGCAACCTTGGCCCTTGGTGAAGATTAGAAGGGCCAGGAAACATCACATTTGATTTAGGACAGTGCATTCCACAGTTCTTCCTAGGCTTGCTTCTGCATGTTGAAGGTGATATTCAGGCATCTACATGGCTAGGAAATGGCAGTGATTGATGTGGGGGGAGGTGCAAGAAATTAATAAAGGATTGAGAGCCCTGGTGACTAGGAAGGAATGTCCTTGGGGGCAAGGATGGAGGTTGCTGTTCAAACTGCCTCTTTGTGGAGATGCAGCCTAGTATTGTCCTTTCCGTTTTTAAAGGAGAAAAATCAGAAGCATGAATTTGCCCAAGTCTCAAAAGATGTATTTTTATTATTAAAATTATTATTATTACTTTTAGAGAGACAGATATTCCATCCACTGGTTTACTTCCCAAACGGCTGCATTGGCCAGGTCAAACCCAGGAGTATACAATTTCATTTAAGTCTCCCTGACACATAAGCAGGCAGCTGGAAGGGAAGCAAGATCAACAACTGAGCAGCTAGGACTTGACCCAGTGCCCAAGTATGGGATTCTAGCACTCCCAAGTAACAGCTTAAGCTCCTGTGCCACAGTGCCAATCCCTGTTCAATATTTAAATGTCAACAATTTATATATAAAAAAAAGACCAACCTTGGGCTGCCTGATGGTATGACCTTATTTCTTCCCTTGGAAGTCTTCCTCACCAAGGACAACCCCTATCTTGACTTTACCTGGAAGCCTGCATTCCAGAACTGACCCGTGCCCCTCCTGTCAGGAAGCCTGAGTGGAGCTGAGGGGGGACAAACCTTGACATGAGATCCTAAGTTCAAGTGCTTTCAGGACAAGGGCTGACCGGTCTCACGGCAGGGGTGCCGGGAGCATCATCCCCTCCTGTTTTGCCCACTTTGCTCTGTGGCTAGACAAAGGAAGTTCTCCCTCCTCCCCAGGACCACAGGGCTGTAGCACCTGCCCAGGAACCTCACCCCTACTGAGACACTTGCTTCTGTAAGAGGGGCTCGCTCGAGTGGGGCAGCGTGGAGCAGATCCCTGACTATAGTCTGTTTATCTTTTCTCCTGAATCCACTTAATGTGGTTGAAAATCTTTTCCCCCACTCAAAAATATCTTTTCTGCAATCCAGCTCAAATCCCTATATTTGTGTTAGCAGATTTGCCCTTGAGTGTCCCTGCGTGAGTTTATTCTGTCTCCTAAGAGGCAAAAAGAAAGCAAATTCAATTTTACATAAGTAGGGAAAGGAAAATACCATCAAACAGCTTCAGGGCAGCAACTGTAGATGTTTTCCGCAAGGGGAATTGGAGAGTCTGCTGTGTAAAAATGACAAAAGTTGTTGCCAGCGAGAGTCAACAAACCAGTTTGGAATCTGATGTCCCATACAAATGATAGTCGCTTGGCATGGTATGGGTGTTATGAAAGGACGCAGGAACCCAGGGAGACCTTGGGCCCTATCTGTATAATGAATTAGACAGGAGTTGACTCAAAACGCCTTTCCCCCTGGTGTCTTTGCTACTCTGAGGGGGTGCCTTATTTTCTGAATATTGAAATATGGAATCAAACAAACCTATCAATCTATTTCTCCCAGTTATTTGCATTTCAAATGGTTGAGATCTTTTTAAACATTCATATGCTTCAGCTTGGTAACACCACTTGCAGAAATTTATTCCACCAAAGTAATTCTCAAGAAGAGCAAAAGAAAAAAAAAACCCCACGGAAAACAAATGAAGGATTCAGTAGTGATGGGATTGGTTAAATAAAGCCTTGTTTATGATCACCGTGAAATGTTACACAATCATTGTAATGACTGTGAAGATTACACAACAGCAGAAAACACTCATGTTAAAATGCCACAAAGGTAAGCATGATGAGGTACTGTACAAACCAGCCAGCAACATAGCCTTTGCAATGAAAATACAAAAGGAGGGGGAAATTCAATGAGAAATTAACAGCAGCTTTGTGTCTGAGAGATAACTGCTTTTTCTTCTGTTTTCCTTAATGTTCTGTGTTTTCATAAATGAGTGTGAATTACTTTGATAATGAAAGAAGCATAAACACTTAAGAATGAGACTTAAATGTAACACTTTAGAAACTGACAGCTAATATCCACAGGAAGCCATCTCTCCGCCGAGGTGGATTTCAGATTGCCACGAGTAAGATTTCCTGCAGGAGATTCATCCAGCTCCATCATGATCCAAAGGCACCGCTTTGGAGCAAGGAATACAAATCCAGCTCTCCCTGAGAACAACACTGCCAGCAGTGCACAGAGTCAAATTAATCATTCCAGGAAAGCTTTATAACTCAGAGATGCGATTTTAGTATTTCTATCACAATCTCCTCTAAACCTTGTACAAGTGGTACAATCAGTCAGAAAATTAACCTTATTAAATCCTAGCTCTGGGATTAAATCAGGGATTTCCAGGGAAGCCAACTCAGAGGTTGAATGGATGTAATGTGAAGTGGAATTTCCTTTCATTTTGCATCCCCTCCCCTCATAAATCTCTGCCCTTCTATTTCATCAAGTGATCCTTTGTTCTAACATTCAGGGCAGGAAGTGTGGAGACAAATGATCAGCTTTCTTTACACCTCTCATGATTTTCAAATATGCACGTGGTTGAATACATCAAACACATCTGCTTCAAGACAGTCCATGCTAAATATGCTCAATATGTGTAATTCATAGGCAATGCAATGCCCTTCCTTTCTTCCCCCCTTCATGGCAGAGCAACAGACACATGCACACACACACACACATTTTTTTCAGCCCCAATTTTTAAAAGGCAGGGCAGCACATTTGCAACAAGAATGTGTAAAGCAGTTTGCTGCTGTGTCCAAATCACATCAAGGGTGAGTTAAAACGACCTTAGCAAGTGAGAGCAAAAATGTGCAAGGCAGAGGACTGAAGGTGGGGAGACAGAACCTGCGTCTCCACTGTGTGCTTTCAGAAGTTCTGTGCTCTCTCTTCTCTGCTGTCACCTTCCAAACAGCCTCACACCTGCTCATTGGGAAGAGGCGATGTTGTTTGTCTCTTTGCTATGTTCTTTGCTATGTTCTTCCAGACTTCATGGGGAAAGTTTCTAAAGAAACTATTTTGTCATTCTCATGCAGTTTTCACTTACGCTCTTTGTAGAAGCACAAAGGTGCAACGTGAACAGACAAAAGGCAAGCATTTCTCTTGATGCCATGGTGGCTTACTTCTCCACCACTTTTTCCCTTTGGAGTGTCTTTGGCTCACGTTGCTAGAAAAAGGCACCTCTTGGTTGACAATTATTCCCAAGATGCTTCTACAGGGATGTGCATGAACTATGTTCATGTGGATATGAATTAAGTCTGAAGTTGCTAAAGTTTATATTATCTTCCCCTAGTCATTATCACCTCCCCTTTTATCTGTGCAAATTAAATATGATATGCTCTCCTCCCGGGCGTATTTTCCCAAGTTGCGTGGGTTTGGTCTGCATAGTCTTCAAATATGCCATGGCTTATCCTGGGTGGAACAAAATCACTGGCATTGAACTTCTAACAACAAGCCTTTGAGTCTGCTTCAGAAGAACTTATTTCAGGTCTTTGAGCTTCTTTATTATTGTTCAGAAAACAAGGGTAATCACAAGAACTCAATGGAACAGAATTCCTAAGGAATTAAGTTTAATTTCCCTGATGGAAAACTATGCTGATGCTTTTATCATCAACAATGATGTCCCTACCACTCAAGTGCCTCCCTCAACCCCAACTTTCTCTTTCCTAATTTCCATTCACAAAGAAGTCTGACCTTTACCCTAAGGCTATTAGTTTCCTTTAAGAGTCTGGGGAAAGGGCCCAGCACAAAAGCCCTGTGGCTAAAAAGTCCTCCCCTTGAATGTGCTGGGATCCCTTATGGGCACCTGTTTGTGTATGAGCTGCTCCACTTCCCTTCCAGCTCCCTGCTTGTGGCCTGGGAAAGCAGTAGAAGAAAGCCCAAATCCTTGAAACTCTGTGCCTGAGCAGGTGACCCAGAAGAAGCTCCCGGCTTCAGATCAACTCAGCTGCAGCCATTGCAGTTACTTGCGGAGTGAACCAGCAGGTGGAAGATCTTTTCTGTCTCTCCTTCTCTCTGTAAACCTAACCTTCCAAAACTAAATAAATCAAGGGGAAAAAAATTAGGAAAGACGTTTATTAAAACACTTTATTAAAAGGTCCATGGGGGCTGATTCTCTCTACATCCATTTGCATTGGAATTTTAAACATTGCTCTGATTAACCAAGTCACGGTGAAATTTCCTACAGATTTCTTTGACTACGCTAGAGATTGAACATCAGTAATAGCTTGCAAATCGGAGTAAACAATTCCACAATGTTCCAAGTGACCACTCAGACATGGGGCTCTGAAGATAGGTAGAGATGACCATCAGGAAAGTTAGTGAGCTCGCAGTGTGGTCTTAGAGGTAACCCAGGGCAACTGCCCATCACGGAGTCACTTCTCACCACTCACTCTGTGGTTGTTTATCCAGAAAGCAATCCAGACTAAGCAACCCAGACTCTCCGACCAGGCTCTCCCAGGAGTTGGGGGGAAGTTCTTATAGACTGAAACTGGGCTGAGAGGACTGTGGTTAGTTTTTGGTTGGTTAGTGGAGCTTCTGACTTCTGTTTAATTCATCAGTTATGTAGTGTTCTTTAGAGAATTTATGCTGGCAGGGTGGGCTTCAGTTAGTCCAGGGGTTACAAGGAGATGACATTGGCGTTTTGCTTGGACCTGGAATTGGCCAATATGAATCACACAGGACAGCACTGGGCAGCAAGGTTCTCATTTATCAGAGAAGGACGTGATTCCCTGAGTCTGGTGATTAGAAGCGAGTCATGCCGGTGGAATCACTCCCTCAAATCCATGAATTCCTTTAGATAAAGAACAGACAAGGACACATTGGGCTAAGGGGGTGTGGGCATAAATAAGAGGCTGAACCCTGCCTTGGGCCTATAGGGTTTCAGTCTCAGTATCAAACCTAGGCCCTCTGATATAGAATGTGTCTCACTCACTTGGTCAAACACCCTGCCCAAGTGGTTTCTCAATTAGCATAACAAATACATCAACATCGCCATATGCACGTAGTCCAGAAAATGCCATATTATTTATGCCAATCTGAAGAGTTCCAAATGGACTCTTAATTTTTCCACCCAGCCTCTACTCTCCAGGAGAGACGTCACTTTCCAGCCTATATCTTATTTTTATTAAGTGTGGTTCATCCATTTTCTGAAAGGAAGTCAGAATGAGAATTCCCACTTACTGGTTTCCTTCCCAAATGTAAGCAAGAGCCAGGGCTTTGCCAGGCTGAGGGCAGGAGCCAGGAACTCTGGCTCTCCCACACGGTGGCAGGGACTCCAGTACCTGAGCCATTATCATCTGCTGCCTCCCAGGCTCATTAGCAGGAACGCTGGATCAGAAGCAGAGGCTGAGGCGGAACCAGATCCCAGGTGTTCTCGTCTGAGACAGAGGCGTCTCCAAACGCAGCCACAACAACCATCCTACCCTGATTCTTGATTGATTCCAGTTCAGAAGTGATTCCGCTGACATCTCTCTGCAGCACGATGGCAGTTCTTCTTGCCAAGACCCTGGGCAGCTCATCCATTTGTGGTGGTTCTCATGAAAACCTCCCTCAGCTACAGCCTCCATGTGCACCACCTACACACACACACACACACCACACACACACACACACACCTGAGCACACGTGGCCATTACTCTTTTGCATTCACAGCAAAAAGCACTTTTACTTCCCTTTGAATTACAGCTCTCTTGGTGCCTCTTTGCAAATAACCAGTGCTGTGGTGTTCGGCACATTTCAGGGAGTGGATCACCGGCCTGCCCTCTTTTTGCATTATGACTACACTCATAAGGGCCAATATCGAGGGGGAGGGGTTTCCTGACAGCATCCGGCATCAGGCCTTCAGCCCCGAAATTCTCCCTCTCTGTGCTCGGTCCTATTACCTCGGGGAGAGCTCTTATTAATCTCAGTGTCAGAGCTGTTTCAACAAATCTACTGTAATAATGAAAAGTCATCTTATCACACTTTGCTCTCAGTAAATTTACCATTCTTTGATAAGGTTGCAAGCAACTGGGAAGTAATTGATCTGTAATTAGTGTGGCGGCCGCTGAAGAGAGCTTGCGTTGGGGTTTCATCATTTATCTGCCCAGCACAGCGCATCCAGCTCCACGCACTAAATTATTTAGCATTCCTTTCAAATACAAATGGTCTCAATGGGTTCTCCATTATTTTAAGAACTTTCTGAAGAGGAGGCTAGCATTTAAATTTCTGATTATCTGTCACCGGTGCCCGCGCTTAAAGGAGCAGGAGTGGAGGGCATCATTTTTCACACATGACTTGCCCGCTGAAGCCAGCCCGCACTGTGAATGCGGAAGGACCGGCGTGCTTTGATCTGAACCAAACTTGCACGATTTATCTTTTAGATGCACTAAAGCGTTTGATAAATGTCAATTTGACAATTAAATTCTTCAAGGGCCACAATATATCACCATCACAGGGTCTATTTTGGAGGATCGGTCAGCCATGACGTCTTTCAGCCAAGAGCGACCCAGAGCAGTTGGAGAGGGCTATGAGAGCTCCCGGCCTCAGCTCCCTTACCCCTGGCAGGTTCCACACTTACTCACTGTAGTAGCCGCGGACCTCTCCTTCAACTCAGGCCCAATCCAGTGCCAGCTGCTCCCAGGGACTGACTCTGCGGGTCGTTTCTTGGATGGTTTAGGAGTCTGTAGCAAGCCAGCCCTTGCACCCCTTCCTGTGTTGAGATACGGATATAGGTAGCCAACGGATTCCCTTTTTTTCTCCTCTCCTATTTTCCTTTACATTTTGCAGGAGACAAGCTCAGGGAGGGCAGTTAGTGTTCTTAAAGAAACAGGGAAAGAACCCAAGTTGTGATTTTAGTTTTACCGAAGACCTAGTTTGCCCTTTGATTAAGGAGGTCATTGGTTAAGTCACACGGTAGGGATTGTAGCTGCTGGGTGAGAACGTGGGGAGAATAAGCAGCGGCTGTGATGGCTGGGAGTATGGGTTCACCTTTGAGGCCATTCCAATACTTTAAGCTACAGGAACTTCAAAGATTGTCCCTGCCCATGCTGGGTTCCTTCTAAAAATCTTGGAGAACTGAAATAGTTACCAGATCATGGACAAAGCCTGCTCTCTGCTTTCTCCAGGTTTACATAAAAAAAAAAAAAAATCTGCCCCTTTTGACTCTCTGCTCAGGGTAGAAGGAAGAATTACAATTATAATATGACATTTTGAAATGCTTCCCATGAAAAACTGCTTTGAACTCCATGGTTAAGGAGGAATTTCCCACAATGGAGGCTGCCAGGGACACAGTCACAATACTTCTGCTATCACCCTTCCAAAGCCGCAATATCCATCGTGGATAATGTGGCTGGTGCAGGATGGCCCCGCCACTCTAGTCAGCATGGGTGTGATCCTATCCATCTTTTAACAGCACCAACATTTCGGTGTGTTCCTGAGGGTTGACCTGACCTGCTACAAACATAGACCCAAGATGCTGCCCTGGGGTCTGTGAGGGATCTTTTCTCAAGGGCAGGAGAACATTTGTAATCCATATGATCTCGAAGAAACAAGAAAAAAAAAAAAAAAGCCAAGCAATGGAGTGTCTTGAGGGTGTTTCCCTGTTTCCAACACAGATTAATTTTTTGGATGGGCTATCATGCAGTATTGTCAATCAAACCCTTCAAGAATCGTAATGTGACATTAGCCTTCAGTGCAGCTGGAGTCCCGGGTGTTGACAATGTGCTCACACAGAGATGGAGAGTATGTTTCATCTGTACTCTCTAACTTTCTGTAATGGACGGAGAGATACGGCTGTCTCGTAGATAGGGTGACCATAGGATGCTTGTCATGTGTCGAGGAATATTTCTTGCATATGTACAACTGGAGCTAATAACTCAAGATGATTTAAAACAAAAAAATGTCATTCTGATCAATGCCTTTTCAAGGTAGAGCATTTTACAAGCCTAAAATGAAATGTACTCAGTGACATTTAACTTAGTCACCTAATAGCCATCTTGCCACCTCTGCTGTGTTGGGCTTATTTCTTAAAGATACCTCTATACGTATTTGAAAGTCTGAATTATAGAGAGGTGAGAGTCAGAGAAAGAGAGAGAGGGAGAGAGGTCTTCCATCCATTGGATCACTTCCCAGATGGCCACCATGGCCAGGGCTGGGCAGTTTGAAGCTAGGAGCCAGGAGCTTCCTTTAGGTCGCCCACTCAGGTGGCAGGGCCCCAGTCTTCTGCTGCTTCTCCCAGGCCACTATCAGGGAACTGGATCAGAAGGGAGGTAGCAGGGACTTGAAGTAGTGCAGCATGATGGTGCAGGCGGCTACTTCATTCGCTGAGCAATAATGTCTGTTTCCTGTGCTTCATTTAAGACAATAACTTGTCGTGCTTCTGTATTTTTCCCCTCATTTTCTCCAAATGTATGTTAGTGGATATATGTAGGAATTCAGCGGGTAGGTAAACCTCTTCTTAGTGATAAAAAATGATCTATCTTAAGTAATGATCTTTAGAACACTACTTAACATATATTTTAATGTATTTTTGAGAGATTGGCAGTGTTCTTTGGAATGACAGTACTAATGGAATAAACTTCTAAAGTCTCCTCCTCTATGTAAATTGTCTTTTGGAATATCACTGGATGAGCCAGATGAATTAAACATATGGAAATCTGATTTAAAAAATTAATCCAAAATTGAAAATTGCAACATGTATCCCAAATAGGGCTTATTGAGTATGTCTAACACTGTGCATGGCGGAATGAAGGACTCCCAACTCTGTCCAGATCTATGTCCTCTTGTCTGTCTTGTGTCCAGCACAGGAGTTCCTAATACCAATAGAATCTGAGGCAGGAACATGCTGACAATGTCGGCCAACATACCCAGGTCTCAATGCCCAAAGGCGGGCGTTCCACCTGCGACTGTGAGCATGAAACACCCAAACTGCCTCTCCTTCTCCTTCTTTCTACCTGAACGTATTTTTACAATAATAAAACTGAGTCATATGTATAAAGGCATGATCTTCATATGACTGAATGTCAGCAAAAGTATTAAATATAATAGAATTTTATTACTTTTGTATGTAATTGGATGTTTTGCTGCTGGGCTTCTGATGTTCAAATAATAAAATAGGGCATATGTGTTGTAAATTATTACCTATTTATACCTTAACATTTTTACATTTCTTTTGGCAAAATTATATCAGTATCAATATTATATACTTTTTGATTCAGATGGAATACACATACCATAAAATGAAACTGTTTAAAGTCAACATTGCAGGGGATTTAGAACATTCACATATTGTGTTGCCATTACCACTATTTAATTCACAACATGTTTAATGGTCCCAAAAGCACTTCCCCCACACTTCCCCTCCCCAATTCCTGATAATCATGATGCAATTACTGTTGTAATCATTAAGATTTCTGTCAAAATTTTTATTCTACTCTCAAAAGCATGAAATGTAAAAGACAGTACATAGTAACTAGAATATATACGAGTTATGAAAATCTAAATCAAGAAAAACAATTTTAAAACACTATATTTTTGAAAGGCAAAAGGTACATAGAGGAGAAGCAAAGAGGGAGAGAGAGAGAGAGAGAGAGAGAGAGTTCTTCCATTCTCTGATTCACACCCCAGATAACTGCAAGGACTAGAAGGGCTGAGTCAGGAGGAAGCCAGGACCCAGGAACTTTGGCCAGCTCTCCCACATGGGTATCAGGACTTGGCCATCTTTCACTGCCTTCCCAGGTGTGTTGGGTGGAAGCTGGATTAGAAGTGGAGCAACTTGAACTTGACATACCACTCCTACATGGGTTGTTAATGTCCCAGACAGCTGCTAGCCCACTACATCTAGCCCCATAAAAATCCTATCAATTTTCATATATTTGTACAAGTCACTCCCAGAAAATAAAAATTATATATTAAAATAAGAAAAATACAACAAGCTAAAAATCTCTGTGTATAGAAAATTTAAATGAGCTTTTCAAAAAGTTTGTTTTCAATTCACCTTTTCTTGAAAGATTTTATTTAGTTTTGTTGGAAAGGCAGATATACAGAGAGGAGGAGAGACAGAGAAGATGTTTCATCCGCTAAATCACTCCCCAAGTGGCTGCAATGGCCAGAGCGGAGCCGATCCGAAGCCAGGAGCCAGGATCTTCCTGCAGGTCTCCCACACGGGTGCAGGGTCCTAAGGCTTTAGGCTGCCCTCCACTGCTTTCGCAGGCTACAAGCAAAGAACTGGATGGAAAACGGGGTCGCTGGGAATAGAACCAGCACCCATATGGGATCCTGGCGCATTCAGGCAAGAACTTTAGTCATCCGGCTATTGCGCCAGACCTTCAATTCACTTTTTTAGCAGCTCATTTTTTATTAATAAGACCAATTCACAAAAGTTATATTGTCAAGGTTCATATTACTTAAAACCATTTGTTTTCATTCCATCTCTCTGATTTCCACTCAATTCTATTTTTTTTTTAAGCTGCTATTCTTTTAATGATCATTACAGAGGTGAAGGGATTGGGAATGCAGGCCCTTCTGGACCTCTGGTAGGGATGGTGAGCGTCAGGGAGGGAAGAAGAAGAAAGTTGTGTTTGTGGTGGGTGGAAGTGGGGGGAGGGGTATGCAGGTCATTATTGTCAGACTACATTTGTGCCCGGGGTTGGACAAGGTTTAATGCCACTGCCTCAGGAGCTTCAGAGTGGGAGACAATGTCCTGGGAGATTGGGACCACTTGAGTGGTCACTGTAGGAGAGGTGGCATATTCCACGTGTTCTCACAGGGGGCTCTTCATTGTTCTCTCTGTTGGTTGTCCATGTCTGAATTGGTGTGTCCTCAGGTCTTGGTGCTTCCCATAGACCTGGGCCTGAAGGGCTGTGCTACTTGCTCTTCTTTCTGCCCTTTGAAGAGACACTGGAGGATCCAGTTGTCTGGGTATTTTCTTCATCCTTTCTCTGCAATCAGCAATGGAGGCGGCCTGATCTCACAGCATGTGCTCCTCGGCCAGACCACATGTGCATGGATGTTCCCTGAGATCAGGGATCCGGTCAGTCCAAGGTACTCACATGATTCAGGGAGCCTACTCCTGGAAAGGGCACCCTCCCAGGCCCACCCTCAACCCCAGTTCTCATGTTCTTTGACAGATGCTGCAGCCTGGTTCAGATCACCGCCTGCCTATATCCTGTATGTATGTGCAGGTGTGTTGACCTAGTGGGGAAGCCCCTCCAGAACCCATAGCAGATCAGCTCCCAGTCCCAGTTCCCATGAATGTCAGTGGCTGGGTACAGTGGTTTGACCTGGCCCATCCCCAATATTGTCTATCCTTCATATCAGCCGGTTCAGTGATACAGTTGAGACAACCCTTTGGACCCTACTAGACCGTTCCCCTAACGCAGCTCTCATATCCATCATGGGTTACAATAACCCAACATGGCCAGCCCCAAGACCTGACTCTCTCAACCACTGGCAGGTACCCTGGCCTGATGGAGGCAACCCTTCAGAATCCATGACCTGGTTCTTATGCACTGCAGGAGGTACTGTGACTTAGCCTGGCCTACCTCCACTCTTGGTTCTACTGTGTACCAGTGAGTACTGCCACCAGATCCTTCCCAACACTAGCCCTGGCTCTTGTACTTACTGGAATGTGTAGCTGCTTAGTTGGGTGGATTCCTGCAGATCTCTGTCAGGGTAGTCCCCAGCAATAATCTGGCCCTCTCTACCATCCTGATTTTACTTGTACCAACTAATACAGCAACCAGCCTGGTCTGCTCCAGGACCTTCTCTTATGCTCATTGGCAAGTACCTTAGCCTGAACAGGGCAACCTTCCAGAATCCCTACCAAGCTGCCACATTAACATGTGCCCAGTGGTATTGTATCCTGGCCTTGCCAGATCTTTTACTGACACGTGTGAGCACTGGTCTAGTTTGTGGAAGTCTCTGGAAACCATTTTTTTATACCAGTTAATCATTGGCAGCCTCACTCTGGCCTGTCCCTAGTTTTGATGAAAAGCCACAGCAGGGAGGCAGGGTGGGGAGGAGGAGGCTTGGTGATGCTGTCCTTCCCTGTAGGCATGTACAGTGGCATCAGGTCCTTCTCCCCATCTGCTGTATGGCAGCATGGCAGGAGGCACAATTAACTTTTTAAAGATAAAACTGTATTAGCTACTTTTAAAAAAAAAAGATTTATTTTACTTGTAGGTCATAATTGCAGAGAGAGGGAGAGACAGAGAGATCTTCCACCCTCTGGTTCACTCCCCAGAAGTTCCCAACTGCCAGAGCTGGGATTGAAGTCTGGACACTTGACGTGAGACATGGATTTCTAACAGTTTAATCACTAGACCAAATATCTACCCTGCTTGAGTAAATATTCAACGCTCCATTCTTTGTTATTTACTGCCCTTGAAGTCTCTACTTGCTTGGCTTAAAGATCCAATGATAATCGGATGTGCATTTTCTCAAATACCTAGACCGATAGACCTCCTGTGTTTTGCTCTGTGTGTGTGTGGTAGGACATGACTTGAATATTTGTAAAGCTTACAGCTCTGTCTTAGCCTTCACTTCCTGCTTGTTCAAAGCTTCATTATCAGCCACAGTTGAGAAATTATTGCTTTTCTGGTCTTTCCTGGTTAAACACACAGCCCTGAATGTGCACATGGCTTTTTAGAATCACAAGAATATGTCAAACTTTGCAAAACCTCTTACGGATTTCTCATTACCCACATCCCTTCTAGTTAGTTGGTCATCCTGGTTGTCTCAACTTCCATCGCTTCTGCAGACAGGTACACTATTAAATAATTGCCTCTAATTGTTCTCGATAAATGGGCTGTGGATATGGTTTTTCTCATGGAGTCAGGTCTATCAGGTCAGATAAAGATTTCTGAATGCTGTTGAATGCATGTGGATTACAGAGAGGTCAAATTGTGTCAATCCTCTCAGTAGGGACATTTTTGGGTCCTCCAGCTCCATCCAGAAGTTACCAGAACCTTGGTTTTCACAGCAACTACGGTTGTTAGGCTATCTCTCAAGGCTGTAACAGGAAAGGGAGCTAAGAATAGAACAAGTTAAAATACCACAAAACTCAATATTACTAATATTCAGCCACTGTTTTAAAAACAGGTGCTCCTTTAATTGTTGCAAACCTTTAATTTCCTCATTTCTGAAAAATTTTATTTTTGACAATTTTTGCCAGTTTCTTTTTTTCGTTTGCTTTCATATAGAGCAGATTTTTGGATGTCCTTACTCTGCCAATTTAGAAGTGCTTCTCTTATTCCCTCAGTTCTGCATGTTCAAAACTTTTGTCTGTCATCTTTACATGTGCTGGAAATAAAAGTTTGGCTGAATATAAAATCATTGGCTTACACTTTTCCTTCCTCAAGTATCTTAAATGGTTGAAAAGCCAAAAATGTCTTTGGAAGATCTGAAGCCAGCTCCCGTTTGCTTGTAATAGGTAACTTGGTTTCTCTGCCTTGTGGTTCCTTCCAGGCTGACAGTACTTGGTGTGCACTGTCCCTCATGAACACTGGAAGGGTGATATGTTCCGAGGACAAGGAAGGCTTCCTGTGCCTCCTTCTTGGGTTGATTTTTGGCATCTCTTCCTGTCATTACACCATCATCAAGGAGTGCTGTGAGCCCTTTCAGCGAATCCACTTCCTGGAGATGTTTGGACTCTCCCACTCGAAGTTGCTATGAGAAGAGAAGCCCTTCTGGAACACCATGCTTCCAGACATTTCCATTAGGCTGTGGATCTGCTCATTTTAACTGTGCTCTTTGTGTTTTTCTTTACCTATTCCAAACGTTAGCGTTTTACCAGATATTTTAGTTTGTATATACACATGCATGTGTATAAAACACAAATACTTTTTCCTTTGTATGTGTTTTCCTCTTGTTTTTTTTTTTCCACAGCATGTTTTGATAAGCAGGAGTTTTGACTCTGAAGAAGTCTATTTCTTTTTCATTTTCCTTTGTGGTTAATGCTTCTGTGTTCTAAGAAATCTTTCTTTGTCCTGATGCCATAATGCTATTCTGATATATTTTCTTTGGAAGCTCTATGACCTTTTTATGTACTTGAGAATTTGTTGATTATATCTGTCTGCTATCTTCTCACTGAAAACTTTTACAGAAGTTTTCTTTGTTTACTCAGTTACCTTTTTGTGGCAGAATGGGGAAAAAATGCTGACTTGTAACAGCCTATTTTTACCATGGGTATATAGCAATATAATTTTAATTTAGAAAACCAATCTCAATATCCTATCGCCTTCATTTATTTGGTGTCTGTTCTATCGCTAAGAGGCATTAGTTATTTCCCTTTTTTATAGCTCACGTGAAAGTTAACTTTACTCAAGGAGATGGTAGAACCAGCCCCAGATAAGATGAACATATGATGTTGGAAAGGCACCTCTCATTTCTTCTGATGAGAATGATGGCACGGGCTTGGGACAAGAGGATGGAGAGGCTCAAATACTGACAAGTGACATTTGGACAAAGAAGGAGCGATGAAGGACACAGAATGAAAGATGACTTGGTGCGGGGTTTGTTTTATCTTTAGCTTAGATGCTTCCTTTTCTTACCAACAGCAAACAAAAGAATTTGAAATTCTCTAGCTTCCCTTTCCAGAATAAACTTCTAACTCGGGAGCCAGTGTGGGGAAACAGGAAGAGCTGCTGCCAGGAACAGCTGTTCCAACTTCTGCTCCAACTCCCTGCTAATGTACCTGAGAACACAGCAGAGGATAACCAAGTGTTTGGTCCCCTCACGCAGGTGGGAGACCCAGATGAAGCTCCTGGCTCCTGACTTCAACTTAGCTCAGCCATGGGTGTTGTAGTTATCTGGGGATTGAAACAGCAGAAGGAAGGTTTTTCTCTCTATATTTTTTCCTTTCACCTTCTCTTTCACTGTAGTTCTACCTTTCAAAAAAAAAAATACAAAACAATTCACAACTTCTTGCCATAAACCTGGTGACTTTTCAGAAATCCCTGTCCAATCAAAGGAAGGAGAAATGAGGACGATTTGCATAGCCAAGAGATCAACACACTTTAGAGGAAGATTGGCAAACTGAATCATGATTGGCAACCATCAGGGCTGGGCCAGACCTTTGCCGGGAGCCCGGAACACAGTCTGGGTCCCCCTGGTGGGTGGCAGGGGCCCACACACTTAGGGGATAACCTGCTGCCACAGGGAGCAGGGTAGGAAGCAGATCATGCAGAAGTGTTGCACGTGGCTGTTTAACTCATGGCACCACAATACTTGCCCTGCGCACAAGTTTTGCTTAAGAATCAACCGAATGGATACACATTTATATAAATATGAATGCTTTTATATTATTTGTTAAACATACATATGGTTTTCCTGTTCATTATTTTTTAATCTAAGGCAAATGATACGGATCCATGCCAACTGTAAGCTAAGTTATCTTCTACTTTTATTTATTTATTCTTTCCATTCAAACTCTTCATGATATTGGTGACCAGTTTTGAATATAGAAATGTACAAGCCTTTCGGTTCCCTTTACAAAACTGACGACATTTCATTTGAACTCTGTAGAATCTCCTTAATCTTCTTGATATGACAATCTGAACGTTGTTTACATAGGATGCTGCCTGTGTTATATTCCTTAGAGTGGGCCTGAAGGTGTCTCGTACAGCTTCCCTATATTTAGAAATGCAAACTTAATTTTTTGTTATTGGCTATGAAATAGTAATGTCTTTTCACAGACAGCTGCTGAAGTGGCTGTGTCCCAATAAAAGTCTATTCTATTGATTCTGGCTGATATAAATTCATGAAAAAAAGAAGCAAAACTACTTGGAAAACAGGAAATGTTATCTCCTTTTTCCTCTGTTTCTGTGGAATGACAAGAGTATCAATGAACTGGCAGACACAGAGTGCCAATTTTGTCTGAGGACTTCACTATTTCAGAAATGCAGGTTTAGATTAATATGTCTTTAGATTTATACTTCAAGATGAAATTTTAACACTGTAATACTCTTGATATATAATGAAATAGAAATAATATTCAGCTGTTATGTTTTATTCTGAAATTATGCTACTTGTTCTCAGCATTTATCATTTCTAACTGTAGAAATCTCTTAACTTTTAACCCAAGGAATTTTCTTTCATTTTCTTTGAGACTGCAGTCTTAACTGGATTAATAAATAAGTGTCTTGCTTCAGTTCAGAGGCCATTTACAATCTTTATCTTACAAATTTGTCATTTCTCTTCTAAGTTTCAATAATAAAAGCAGCTAAGTATGCCATATCTACATTTTTTTGATAATCTTGAAAGTTTACTTATTAATATCACTCAGATGCATATATTCTAACAGAGTTATATTCTATGGGCATTACTTTACTTCTTGGTTTCACCTTCCAGTCAAAAAACCCTGTAGTAGCTTTTTCCAAAGTGGGTTCGTGGAATTATTAAAATCCTGAAGGGTAGGATAGGTCTTCAGCTAAAATAAAGGAAAGATGGAGAATTTAATCAACAAGTATATTTGGGAAATGTTTGGTTAAAATAATGCCTTTACTCTTTACTATAGAACTATAAAAGCTTTTCATATGCTTAACTGCTTTGTGATTTTCTTTCTTTGTTTCTTAAAGATTTATTTATTGTTATTAGAAAGGCAGGTATACAAAGAAGAGAAGGGACAGAGAGAGAAAGATCTTCCATCCACTGATTAACTCCCCAAGCTGCTTCAATGGCCTGAGCTGTGCCAAACCAAAGCCAGAAGCCAGGAGCCTCTTCCAGGTCTCCCACATGGGTGCAGGGTCCCAAGGCTTTGGGTCGTCCTTGACTGCTTTCCCAGGCCACAAGCAGAAAGCTGGATGGAAAGTGGGGCTGCTAGTATTAGAACCAGCACCCAAACGGATGCCAACCTCCACCCAGCAAATGTACAGTGGTCTGGCCACCGTGGCAGTAGTACTGCATGCTGGGAACCTCTGCCCACGGCAGTCCTGGTGCACAGAGCCTTGAGCCAAAGATGATTATCTTCCAGCTGCACTGTCTAATGGAATTTATCCTGTTGCATTTTAGATTTTCTAAGGACGTGCCTTTCCTTTTTTCCTTCTTTTTCTCTTCAGGCCTGGAAATGACAACACTATAGCCACCTCATTGAATTTTGGAAGCATGCTTGGTATTACTGTTTCCCAGGGAAAGAGTGATTTTTCCAACATGAATTGTCATAGCCATACCAATATCTTATTTGCATGATATTTACATGAAAAGTTAGACTTAAGCTTTTTGTTGATATTGAAATGGATCAACACTTTTAATTGCATTTTAATAGTGAGAAGGTAGTGAGGGGAGGAGGGTCAGGCAGAAGGGGTGTGGGAGGTGGAATGCTGTGATTTGAATCTTTCTGTTCCTCCCAAATTAAATGTTGAATTCCTAACCCCCTAGGTGATGGTATTAGAAGGTGAAATTGGGTTGGTGATGAGGTCATAAGGATGGCATTCCCATGAATAAGACTAGTACCATCATGATAGAAGATCCAGAAAGCTTCCTTGTCCCTCCATCCTATGGAAGTGCAGCCAGAAGATGCACTCCATGGACAGGAAGCAGATCTCAACCCTCAATGAACCTGCTGGCACCTTGATTCTTAACATACCAGAATCTAGAATTGCTCTTGATAAACCACCTAAATTGTGGTATATTGTTACAGAGACCCAAACAGACTGACACCTACTTAGAGAAGTAAGGAGATAGCAGGCATTGGAAAACAACTTCTGGAAGCAGAAGGGCAATAGACAGAGTCTAACACTTGGCTGAATTTCAAGACCAGCCTGAAGATGAAGCCGACTCTGAGTGAAAAGATTAAGCTATAAAGACAGAGGGAAATGGAGCCAGCACTCTTCATCAAACCATACTGGAAGCCCACTTGAAGGTCAGGTACTTTCTGACGTGACTTTGTGGTCACGTCAGTTGGGGTGGGCTTTCTGTACCTTGTGATTGCCATTAGGACTGAAGATGTGTTAGGATAACAGTTTCATTATCTTAAGACTTTTCAAGACAGAGTAGTCAGGTTGAAAATCAACCCAGTGAACTTGTTTGCACGTTACATCGTAATTTAAAGTAATTTCAGAATCTGAAAGTAAGACAGATTCCAGACCTCTGGCCAGGCTCTTCCCTCCTCTCCACGCTGCCTTTGGCATCACTGTGCGGCCCAGCTAGAAGTTAAATTCAACGGGAAAGAGAGAGGTCTGAGCCCAGCTTTTCCTCTGCTGCTTCATGGAATCGATCTGGCTCCAAAGCACTCTAGGTCAGCTGTGAGGGAGTCTCAGGAATAACCCATTGTAGGAAGGATTTTCAAAAAGTTGATGGAAAGCAGATGGTGCTTTTGGTGCAATTGACATCCATTCGTATGCAGGACTACAACATTTTCATGGAAATTCCTATTATGAAATAACTGCATTGATAACAAATTTTTGCACTAAAATCAACCTGAAGAATTAGTGTGTATGAAACATGTACACACACACACGCACAATTATTTGGCTACTGTTCTATTTTTTTAGCTTAGAATGCATCCGGTCTTAAGTACCGCTTTCCTCAATGTAATTACATAAAGTAACCATTTCTAAGTGTTTACTGTATGCAGAGCACTCTTGTAAGCATTTTTGCATGCACTGTCTCATTAAGTCCTCCCAACTGCCATAGCCCTACAAGGCTATTTTTATCATCTCTGCCTCACAGAAGAAGCAACTGGAGACACAGAGACGTTGAACAATTTGCACAAGGTCACACAGCCTGTGGATGGCAAGGCAGATTTGAGGTCAAGAAATCTGAGTGTATATTTCAGTAGCAAACAACTCTGGTTTGCATCCTTGACTGTCACCTCCCAGCTGTGTGGTGTTGGGCAAGCCATTTCCCTATCTAAGCTTCAGGTCTGGTGCTATAAGGGTTACCCACAGATACACTCATCGAGGTACTGGAGTGCCCACAACTTCCGTCTGGTTCAACGATTCATGAAAACAATGCCTGGAACTCAGAAATGCTGTTCTACTCATGGTTGGGGTTCACTATAGTGAATGGACACACTGCAACCAAAAAAGCTCAGTGGGTTCTTTCCTCAGCTTAACATAGAAATATAAAGCTGGGAATTGGTTGCAAACAGAGAAGTTTTATTTGCAAAGTGACCAGATGAACATAGAAAGAAGAAGGAAGAAGAAAGCACCTCCCAAGAGAAAGCTGGGAGGTGGTGTGCCTCTTGAAAGGAGAGAAGGAGAGACACCAAAAGTTTGAGGAAGGGTCTTGGGATTTTCAGCATTCCCTGACCTCTCCTTGTTGGGCAGGATTCATCATTGATGGAAATGGCTGGCCAATTCTTGTGCCACCCACTTGAAGTTGTGACCAAGATTTCAGTGGGTTTGGCTGATCTCACACAGGGATATCTGTGAAGGGAGAAGCCCAGGGCAGACAAGAATTCATGACAGAGTGCAGTAAGCAGTCAGCTGTCCTCGCCCCATGGAGTTTGTGCGTGAATGTCTTTCAGTCACCATGTTTAACCTTATGAACAAAGTTCTGGCATCCAGGAACACTCATGGAAGCTGTGGCATCCAGGATTTTCTTTACGGATGGATCACATAGCTCTGAGACACCCATGTGTCTGTGGTTACTCAGGTCCTGCCCTGCCCCCATTCTTCCCAAGATCAAACTGGCTCTGCTTGACCCAAGTGTCCAGGTGGACCAGGACACTTGCCATGCAGGATATTCCAAGGGCTTAGGAATGGGGCTCCTTCGAGGAGCCTCGCAAGGAGCAGGCCTGTTTCTGGAACATGAAAAGTTTGAATAATCCAGACTTGCTAGCTATCTTTATCACCTCTTAGATTAGTGTCTTGGAATTGCCTCTTGTTGAGCACTCAGCTCTGTCCGCATATATGCTCTCCCACACCAGTAGGAAGTTGCGTTTTGTATTTAAGGATCCAAGAGGATTCATCCAGCTCCAAGTTTACCTCAAGTTCACTCACTGTCCCTAAATGTTAGTAAACTGCTCCTTATATTTTGGAATTTCAGAACCAAACACTTCTATAAAGCAAGAATTCTCAGTTTGACACAGCAAGCAATGCCAATGGTTTGGTTATACTCTACAATAAATACATCAGACTGTTTCTTCCAAAATCAGAGTATGAATTTTCATCTTTTTCAGGAATATGTAGTCAAGATGTCTGTTTTTCTGTTTCTGTTTGGACTTCTGTTGCAATACTTTCAAACAAAGCCTTTTTAAAAAATATATTTATTTACTTTTATTGAAAAGGCAGATTTGCAGAGAGAAGGAGAGACAGAAAGATCTTCCATCCACTGGGTCACTCCTTAAGTGGCCATAGTGGCCAGAGCTGATCTAGGCAGGCTTTGGCTGGTCCACGAGGTTGGGGCAGTTCAATCAGCATTGGAATCTGTTTGCCATGGTACACAATCATGTTTTCAAGTCCAAAACCCTGCCTGTGCTGTGTGAGTTTGAGAGCTGAGGTTAAGACCACACTGATAGCTCAACTTCCTCAGTGAAGTCTATTCGGGAGCCATGGCTGCAACTGGATCTGAAGGAAGATGGCCGGGAAGGGAGTATGAGGTGGGTGGTGTGGCAGGAAATGCTAATGAAGTTACAGCTAATTGGTGTGTGTGTGTGTGTGTGTGGCAAGAGGAGAAATGACAGGAACAGATGTGCAGGTAAGACCAGCTGCCAGCAACCAGGGATGGCCCATCTTGTCTTCCTGCCAGGCTCGGTCCACACTCCTGCCGGGAAAGTTTGTGCTACCTCCAGGTCTTCACGGAACATTAGTCAGGGCTATGCGGAGGAAGTATTTGTCAAGGAGATGTCACTCCAGATCTGATCCCAAAGAAGCCACAGGAGTGTGGGCTGCTCTCCATGTGCACTGCTTCAGATTGACCAGCTGGGGCTGCAGACATCGTGAGGACCCAAGGCAAACAGCATGTCATCATCTTTCACACACATACACACACAGTGTGGTTCCTGAGATGTTAGTGGTCCCGGGGTCTGCACATTCTGCATATACCACAGGCCTCAGCTGCAGGTGTTAGTGTGTCGCCCTCAGGGGGCCTAGGGCTTCTGCATGGATGCCACCCACTCATTCTTTCATTCGTGCACCACAAGCTCTGTTGAATACCTCTCCACTGCAAATAAATTGGTAAACAAAACAGGACTCACGTGCCTGCCTACATGAAGGCTACATTCCATGGGGGAGAAATAATCAAGGAGTGAGAGAGAACCAAAGCATAGTGCTAAGGTTGCCTAATTAAGAGGGTCCAGTCTGTTTCCATCCCTCTGTTCTCGCCCATACATAGGCAGTGAGAGCCGCCTGGGCAAAAGCTCAGGGTTGGGAGGTGCAGGAACAGAGTGAGCAAAGACAAGAGGAGGAAGAAGCAAGGTCAGGCAGGCACGAGGGCCCTGGTATGCATTGTAAGGGTGTGGCTTTGCTTCTCAACCAAACAAGAGGCTTGGCAGAGCTCTGAGCAGAGCAGAGACAAGAACTGGCTGACATGTCTGAAAAGCAGCATTCTGGCTGCAATGCAGCCAATCAACTGCCAGAGGGCAAGCGCAAATGCAGGTGGACATCTTATCAGATGATAAGTAAGGGGTGATGGTGGCTTGCACGGGGGTATTAGCAGTGGCAGGAGGAAGGAGCAGTTGAATTCTGGGTACACGGGTTTCCTTTTGTAATCGCTTTCCCTTTTACCGAGTGTGTGGTTTCCCAAAGCTTCATCTACTGCACTTTCCCTTTGTCCTAGGATACTTTCAACAGTTCTTTTGCTTAAAAGGTCAGTTCATTTTGGTGCAAAAAAAAAAAAAAAGGTGAAATTTCTGCAATGTTTTGTGTAATAAGCATTTTCTGTGAACTTGCTAGCTACTTGCTCTATCCTGAATTTCTACAAAATAGTTTTTCATATAATACTCACCAACATCAACCTTAGAAATGAGACAGCCATAAGCTGTGCCTGATACAAAGTGTTTATGCATGTGTGTGTGTGAGACAGAGAGAGAGAGAGACAGAGAGACAGAGAGGCTTACTCGCTTTTTAAAAAAGCCTTGGGAATATCTGGCAATGGCTTTTCCTCCTAGATCATCGCCCATGTGTGGGTGACTATTCCAATCACACTATTCAGTTCTCTTGTCTCTCCTCATTCCCTTTCAGCGTCACACTTCTTACTGGCCCAGGTAGCAGGGTTTATGAAGCTGGCCTAGTGTCAAGAGGAGTTCTGAGGCTCAGGATGGGCAGAGATGCTGGGTGAGCCCACAGGGCCTTCTGGTGCCCCAGGTTCCATGTTTCACTGGGGAACTCAGGCAGATAAAGAAGTCAGCATCCCTGTCTCCACACATGAACTATTTGGACTGTTTTTGTAGGGCACTCTATCACTACCCCTCCATTCCTCTGTCCTCGCCCATACAGTTGGCATGATGCCTGTTCGTGAGCAACACTGCTTGCCTCTCCTCTCCATGGCTGACTGTACTGGATGTAGAAAGTGTTCAGGAATCAGATGCATGCAAGTCGGAGGCCATGCCAACTTATGTAGATTACTCTGTCTTGTATCCTGTGTCTTCTGTTCTCTGTCTTTTCTTGCCTTCTGACTACAGTGAGTGTCTAACTGACAGGCTAACATTATACTTTGGCATAGTTGAGGGAAAACTGTGCCTTGTGATCCAGCCCTGCCTAGCCCAAGGGCTCCATGGAAGCCTCTGGGACAAAGTCCCTCTAGTCATGAAACATGTGCACTTAGAATTTCTCTTGTGAGACTGGATTGTGTAAGCAAATCGTCTATGAAGTGGGAATCCAACGTTCTGATCATGACAGCAAAAGAAACACGTGGCTCCCAACTGCGAGTGCTTGCTCAGTGAGAAGTATTCTATTTGACTTTCTTACTAGGAACAGACAGGAAAGAACTATTCTGCAGTATCTGTTAGGTCCTTAGGATGGGGCTACGAGGTCTGACTATACTCACTTGTGCAAGACCATCTCAAGAAACAATCTCTTCTATGGTCCTTCTCTAGACATCCACACACTTGAGGAGACATGAAGTTCCAATACTCCTTCAGGCTGCCCTGAGAAATAAGCTATTATCAAAAAAGAAGAAATTGGACAAACGTGAGGGAGGATATGGGAAAAAGAATCCTTATACATTGCTGATAGGAATATAGATTAATGACGTTAGAGAACAGTATGCGAGTTCCTCCTCAAGCTAAAGACAGATCCACCCGGTGAGCCATTCTCCCACTCCAGGTGTATATCCAAAGGAAATGCAGTCAGTGTATGAAGAAGATGCCTGCACCTCCGACATGCTGAGCCAAGCTACGTGCCTGCTGATGGATGAGAGGATAAATAAAATGGAGCCTGGGTATGTAGTACAGGCACACACGCACACACACACACACAGAGCCATAAAAAAGAGCAAGCCTTTGACACTTGGTAACAGAATGGATGCAACCGCAGAGCATTTAGATGAAGTGAAGTTAGCGAGAGCCAGAAAGACAAATATCACATATTTCTTCTCATATGTTCAAGTCAGAATAAATAGTGGACTTGAGCTTAAAATAATGATTATTTGAGGCTGGGGCAATGGGGAGGAAAGGGGAGCAGGGGAGGGTGGTTAACGGGAACCACCCTCAGCACAGCACCAGTCACAAGAACGCATTCTATTCCAGGTGAAGAACTAGCAGGGAGAAGGTGGTCGGCTCCAAACACGAGGTTAGGGTAAGAACATGAACTAAACTGATTTCTGGCTTGATCTGCTGATGTGGAGCCAAAGTGTTGAACTATGTAATCAAACATTTTAAATAATAGAATGACAAAAAGTGACTTAAAATGCAAGCCATACATGCATAAAGCCCCTTGGTAGTGTTGTTCCCATTAGGGTCTCTGGCTGGCACTGCGGAGACAGTGACAGAGGGCAAGAGTCCAGGTGCGCCGCTGGCCAGCTCTCATCACACAAGGAGAATGGAGTAATTTCCTGGCTCAGGCTGGAGGCAGAGTGGGTAGCAGGCACGAAACTTTTATAACATGTGCTCATCTCTTCCTAATTCCCATCCTCCCATCACCATGGCAACCTGCACCTTATAAAGACAGGAGACGAGATTTGTGAATCTTATCTCAGCTACTTGACCTTCAGGCCTCTTTAGTATGAAGTTTTACTCTGTGCTTTTGAGGAACGTAACTTACCTAACTTGTGCATTACTGGGAAATGGATTCCTACAGATGTTATGTGGGAAACAGCCAAAAACTTCCAGGTGGTTAGCTAGGGAAGGCAGGAGTACCGGTGTGTGCTAGGGGCTGGCCAGGCAAGGTCATTCCAACCAGGGAAGATGCCAGGCCCCCTGCTTAGAATGGGTGGGGAGAGGGCTGGCATGTTTATGATACATCTTAAATGCACTGTGTACCTATGTGACACGATGGTGAGAACTCCTTACTGTTCATATTTGCCTCACACGCTGGGCTTGGTGTTATTGATAAACAGAGACAAGTGGGAGACATGATATCCATTGGCAGAAATGATTGGCTCTGGATCATAAAACCCTGAGAAGGGTTTTAGACAAAGGAAAGGGAACTCCAAGTCTAAGGGCACAGTGAACAGCACTATGGGACCCACTGCCTAGACAAAGGAGCCAGCAGCAGGGCCAGGGGAGGGTGGAGGGTGGCATTTCCACCCGTGGCCTTCTGATATGTGGCTTGTCCTTAGTGACAGAGTGCACGGAGAGAATGGCGATCTCAGAAATCCTCTGTGCATGGGAGGGGTTCACACAGTGAACTGACAGGGTGTCCATTCTCCCTAGTATCCTGATTTTGGGAGAAATGACCAGTGCAAATGGGTCTGAGCGCTGAATCATCCCTGGCTTGGTAAGCCAGTCCTCATGCTTCGCAGGTACCCAGGACCAGCTTCTGATTAGCCCCTGGGGCATCCTGCCACTGGCACAGGCCAGTGTTGTGGGAGGCCTGGGCATCTTGCTAAACCCCTGGAAAAGGCTGTGATGCCAGGGGCAGCGGCGCAGTCTGGCACGTGGCTTTCTTGACATGTTCATAGAACTGTGCTTGGGCACTCTTGCTGGTGTCTGGGAGTCTAGGAACCCTTTGGTGCTCAGGACACACTCTGCACCAAACAAAGGCTCTGTGCCCCTCAGTGACAGAGTGTGACCCTGGGATGCAGCATGGCAGCATGCAGTTGCACCTGGCTCCTCTAGGGCCTTCCTACGCGGCCCTACTATTGTCAAAACCGTAGCAGCCAAAGAGCACTGGGGTAAAGAAGCACTGTGACATCCAATTGGGGGGGTGGGGGGAGGAATTCAGCAAACATATGGAAGAGTTTTCCCTCGCAGAGGAAGTAAGTCCGACACAGGGGCCATTATTTCAATCTTGCGCAGTTTGCAGCCTTAAGAGATGCCCAGGAAATACTTTATGCTAATTCTCTTTGTCTTAAAAACCTGAAAGATCTTTCCAGAGAGAAGGATAATGTGACTTGAACTCTTTTTTTTTTCCTGTTTCCTCTCCTTCAAAATAAATTGCACTTTTTAAAAATGTAGGATTTAAGCCATTCAAAGCCATTACATGAGTTGACCATTTCACTAAAAATAAAATAAAAACTCAGAACATATTCGCTGGGTACAAATCTTCAAGAAGTTAAATACTGCATGAAGGCGTTTTGTAGTACTCTGAATTCGTTCACTTGTGGATCTGGAAACCTAGCAGATAGGCTCTATTAAGGCAAGCACTCGTTTTCATTAATTTTCACTGTGCCTCTTGGCCTGTTTTCACTTTTTTTTTTTGTTCTGTAGTGTTCTCTACAGAGAAGCAATTTACCTGAGAAAAACAAACAGTCTGGAATCTAAAGCAACTCTTATTTCCTAAGCCTGGTGTGGTTTCTGGCTGAAAGATCAATAAATATAATCTAAAATTTTCATAGGGATAAGCTTCTTTACAAAACATGTTTTAGGCAAAACTTTCCATGCTCCTATTGTAACGTGTCAATGCTCACCCCAGCCATCAGTGGGAAAATTGTACAATCCCTATTTTGAAATGGTTTTTATACCATTTACCCAAGATACATCAAGTATAACTTCCTGTGATCTCCAGGAATGTCAGTCACAGTAGCAGAAAGTAAAAAAATGATCGGAGACAAGAAATCCCACAAGTTTGCCATATCCAAGTATGAATTTGTGATAAAGCATGCGCATATGTGCATAACTAATGAAGGCAGGGTGCATATTCCATGAGGGTTTCCTTTAAAACATGTTTTTTATTTATTTGAAATGCACAGCTACAGAGAGAGAGGAAGAGAGAGAGAGAGAAGAGAAAGAGAAGAGAGAGAGAAAGAGAGCCTCCATCCACTGATTCATTCCCCACACTGGCCAGGGCTGGTCCTGGTTGAAGCCAGGAGCCCAGAGCATCCTCCGGTTTTTACATGTGGGTGCAGGGACCCTAACACTTGGGCCTTCTTCTATTGCTATCCTAGGTGCATTAGCAAAAAGCTGGGTTGGAAGTGGAGCAGTCAGGTCTTGAACCAGTGCCCATATGGGTTGCTGGCATTGCAGATGGCAGCTTTGTTCACACTGCTACAACACTGGCCCGAGGGTTTCTTTCGGTGAAAGATTTATTGGGGCCA
Source organism: Ochotona curzoniae (assembly GCF_017591425.1). NCBI lineage: Eukaryota > Metazoa > Chordata > Mammalia > Lagomorpha > Ochotonidae > Ochotona > Ochotona curzoniae. The sequence continues at coordinate 16,560,472 of NW_024466307.1, forward strand.
GCGTTGTGGTGTAGCAGGCTAAGCCACCACCTATGTCTCTGGTATTCAATATGCATACCAGTTCTTGTCCTAGCTATTCCACCTCTGATTCCGCTCCCTGCTAATGCACCTAGGAAGGCAATTCAAGTATTTTGCTTCCTGTCACCCTTATGGGAGACCCAGTTGAAGCTCCTGACTACAGCCTCGCTCTGCTCTCACCTTTGCTTGCCTTCTCTCTCTCACCCTGCCTCCTAGTCTCCCTGTATCACTCTGCCCTTTCAAATAAATACATAAATCCTTTTAGTTTCTAAAGAATCATTACCGTGGTAGCACATTAGACACAAAGAGGTCTATTTTTTTTATTTTTTGTTTCATCTCCCAAATGCCCTCAAGACCAACGCTGGGCCTTGAATGGCAGGGGCTCAGTATTAAGGCCATCTGCTGCAGCCTTCCCAGCCATACTAGCAGGAAGTTGGATAGGAAGTGGAGCAGCCAGGACTCTAACTAACTCTCCAACATGGGACATCGCATGGCGAGTGGCAGCTTAATCTACTGCACCACAGTCCTGAACCCTAGAGTATGTGTTAGTTATCTCAAAAAGGGCCAATCTGAGACCAAAGATTGGGGACAGGCACTGTACCAATCAAACACTTTGAATTCATCCATGCCTGGGGGACACTGCATGAATTCTGGGTTCCTGACTTCAGCCTGGCCCACCCTGGCTGTGGTTGGCTTCTGGGGGCAGAAACTGAAAGATGAGATCTGTTTTTCTACCTTTAAAAATAAATAAGAAATTTTTTAAAAAATAATTTTCAAGGATTATAAAGTAAAAAAAAAAAATTAAAGCTAGAAAATTGAGTAATTGTATCTCAGTCATAGCTCTTTTGTAATGCTACCACTCTGCTGGAAGATGTCTTAGGACAAGTGAAGCATAGTGGCCAGAGAGGCTGGGAGGGAAGAGAGTGAACTACCGCTGTCCTGAGACTGGGGGTTTCTGGGAACTCAGGATGCCCAGTGGTAAGACCAGGATGCTTGGTCTCCTGACTGGGAGCCCAGAGGACACCAAGGTTGGGAAGAGGTGCCCGACCACTCTTCAATAAGTAAGACATGTTAGACTGGACCACCGAGTCCTAAGGCTCAGCAGGTGTCTGTCACAACACCCGCCCCCAGGAGCTGTTGAAATAGTTTCTGGTTTGGTGGATGTGGTGGGGGAAGCCAGGTGCTGCTGCTATTGTCAGATGCTGGCCTGGTCTGGCCAAGCCATGGAGTGTGCTCACCAAGGAGCCTCTGCAGGTCCTACCGCCTGTGCTGCTTTGAGGGTCTTGCGGGGAGGCCTGGCACCAATAGGGAGGCCTGGGGAGGCACTGCTGGCCAGTGAACAGGCCTCGCAGCCTGGACACCACCCAGGGGGGCCAGTCCTGGGTTGTATCTGTGCCTCTCAGGCTGAAGCTGTGATCCTACTCTCATGCTGGCACCCTCTGAGAGCTAGGCAAGGCGAATGCCAGCCAGATGATCTGACGTGGGCGTAACCAGTCTCTTCTATGGAGACAGTCTCATGGGAATCTTGTGTTTTCTCACCACATGCTGAGCCCTGCTTACCCTGTGAGGCTCGGGACATGGTTGCCAAGCGCTAGAAGCTGCTCTGTTCTGGTATTCACAGAGGTGCTTACCTATACAAGAGGAGCTGCTGGCTTGTAATTAACAATTTTCCCCAAGTACCTCCCCCAACCTGGGTCTCTATCTGGCAGTCCCTGGATTAAGCAAGGGCGGCTGCCATTTGCTTTCATGCATCACTATGGAGGATACCCATTGAATGTTGGCTATCGGTTTTCACAGAAGAGATTAGAGAGAGAGAGAGTACTGTACTTTCCATAGGTCGTGTCTCCTTTAATCCTTATGAAAATCCTCTGGGCCTCTTACCTGTTTTTCAGATAAAGCAGATAAAGGGCTGTATCCTAGGGTTGTCAGCCAGGAGTCAATAGGGCTCCACGCATCCTCACTCTGCACTGTCAGCTGTCTGCCAATCGTCCAGGCCCGAAGTCCAAGGGCTGCATTCCTTCAGAAACACATCTGGAAATGTGCAGAAGTCTTTCACCCAGGCAAGTCTGTGAATATCAAATCCTGGCCAAGCCTTCAGGCTCACAAACCCACAGTGAGTGCGCCCTTCATTCTCATAGCTTGCGAAGCAGTTTGGAGCCTACATGGTGCACGTGTTTGTCCTTCTTCCGCAGTTGGATGATAAGTGCTCGGAGACAGGCTTCCACTACCCCCCACCACACACACTCAGCAGGCTCTCGGTGAGCACACGCTGAATACTAAATGGTGATTAGGTAAGAACTTTGGCTTCCTGCAGCTCTGTACCTTACCACACAGGGTGAGGTATGTTCTAGTTTCCTAGGCTGCTGTGACAAATGAGCGGCACTTGGTGGCATAAGGCAACACAGGTATATCACCTTATGGTTCAGGAGCTCCGAAGTCTGAAAGGGGTTTCTCAGGACTAAAATGAAGGCATCTGCTAGAGCCCCATCCCTTCCAGGAGCCCCAGAACAGCTCCTTGCCTCACCTTCTCAGGTTTCTAGAGGCTTCCGGCACTCCTTGCAGCATGGTCTCCCAATCTTCACCGACAACACTGGGGTCGAGTTCTCACCCTGCATCTATTCTACCCTTTTTTCTACCTCCATCTCCTGCTCTGAGTTTGGTTTTCATTTTGTTTCTTGAGAAGAGAAAGACAATGAGAATCCCCTCTGCTGACTTGGTGCCTGCATGGCTAGCAGTTGTTTGGGGACAAAGGAGGGGAAGCAGAGACCCAATCACTTGAGCCATCACAGCTGCCTCCTAGGAGCTGCATCTGCATGGAGCTGGAGTCAGAAACCAGAACTGGTCATCAAACCCGAGTATTCTGAGATGGAACACAAGTATTGGAATTGGCATCCTAACCAGGAAGCCAAACTCCCACTCTCCTCCTCTGGTTTTAATAACCCAGTGAGTACCTTGCATCTGGCTGGATAACCCACAAGAAAGCCAGCTGATGAACAATCTTAGTTTCCTCCACAACCTCAATTCCCCTTTGCCTTGGAACTTAACTGTTCATTGATTTCATGGATTAACACGTGGCAATCCAAGAAGCACCTTTATTCTGCCTACCACCTTGAGGCCAGAGAGTAACATGAAAAAAGGGTGACGTCTAATCCAAGTGCACAGGAAATGAAACTGTGGCTCAAAGTGAGCCTTATGGGAGCATTCCCAGGTGAGGTTCACTGATACAGCACAGAGCGGAGGGCCAGGGAAGTCACACCTGGGGAGTGTGAATCGGCACTTTTATACTCGGGTCCAAACAGGAAGTGGGGTGTGGTGTTTCAGAGGAAAGAACTTATCCTTATAAGGTAATGTGAGTACTGATGGATTCCCTCTTGTCTGGTCGGGCCCATACATCACCTCCAAGCCAGGCAAGATTTCTGGGCACTGTAATCCCTTGGTCTGATTGCATCAGCCAATCCCCCCACCCCATCTGCCTTCCTTCCTAAAGGCCGCCCCTCCCCCACCCTGGCTGGCCTTCACACAAAGGGTCACTGTAATGAATGAAATTCCCACATCAATATAACTTATCAAAAGTACCTGCTACTGCTGTTGCTGTTGGCACGTTTGTAAGATATATCATTGCATGCCCAAGGACTTTTTAATCCTCATATTAGTCTAGTAGCATTGCCATTAGCCCTGTTTGCAGATTGGGACACAGAGGCAAAGAAAGATGGTCTAACTATGCCCCATGGAAATGTGAAATCACAGCCAAGATGACACCATCATTCTCTCCACCCCACACAGCACCCCTCCTGGAGCCTGTCTCAACCCCTAGCCACCACAGCCACGTGCTGCCATGGTATCCTAACCAGGAAGCTAAACTCATGCCCAACTCAGACCCCTCCTCACCAGCCTCACCACAACCACAGTGAGGGGGAATGAGACCTGGCAGAACTCTCCGCAGGCAACTCTTGGGGGATTTGTTTTTCCTCTTATTCTTGTTGTTCAAGGAGACAGATGATAATTAGAATGTCAGAGCCCTTCATGCTTCCCTGATCAAGATAGCTGCTTTAGCACAGGTGAAAGCAAGACCCGGAGGAAGTTGTCTGCTGTGAGGGGATGGGGATGGTAGGTATGGATTCTGAGGAGAGGCCAAGCTGGGGAGTCCAACACAGGGCTGGCTCAGGGGAAAGCTGACTGCCACTCCAGCTGAGCCAAAGCTAGCGAGGGCTAACCCACGGGGTCCCAGGCAGCTCCTCTCTCACTCCTCCCTCCCTTGTCCCTGAGCCCTACCAGCTCAATGGGAGTCTGTTCCCAGAGGACCCATCCAACAGCCTGCTCATTCTATTCAATCTCTCCAATTCTGTTAATTTCCCATTTCAGCAACAGAAACAGCAGCTGTCAAGATCAGCAGCTGTGTTCTTTGTCTCCATGGCTCTACCTCTCCCCTTTCCCGCTCCAAGTTAACGAAGTGGATCACGTATAACTTTCCAGGGGAAAAGGAGAATACAGGTCCTGGATAAAATGAGAGGAAAACAAGGAGAAATGAACTTATGGGTGCATGAAGGTGTCAGGCCGACTGGAGATCTCAGAGACAATTCCCCCAACCTTTCAGCCTAAGTTGAACAACTTCTGTGTGCTCCCTAGAAGTGACCTCTCAAACTCATTTTGGCAAGGAATCCAGTTTCCAAAGTCCCACATGCATAGTAGACCAGCTCTAAGCTCTGCTGTGCATGACCAGTGTATAGCTCAGGCTACACATGGCTCTTCCCTGGGGGCAACAACCCCTGGACTCACTCTGCTACACCTTGCGTAGGAGACCACGTGCAAGGGCATGATGGCAAAGCCAAGGTGGCTCTCCAGGGCCATACACACTCAGTTTCTCACCTGAGTAGCCCTGGCCTAGGGGCCTTAGGGAGAACATGTGACCTGTATAGTTAGGGATTTCTGGAGCATGAGCATTACAGCTAGAGAAAACAGCCAGAGTAAATGCAGCTGCCAGTGTGGCTGGAGCTTTAGAAGCGAGAGGAGAATTAGGAGGCACTCCAGCAAGGAAGGCAAGCCCTAGTGATGATTCAAGAAAGGTGGAAACCTTTCTTTCATGGCTATGCAACAGGGTGCATTGCAGAGTTTTGAGTAGAGTGTCATGCTATCACCAAGCTACAATAGAAGATTGGGTGACCTCTTCACTCCTGTGACCATTCAGACAAGAGAGGGGAGCATGCTTGGGAGGTAGCTCTGAAAGAGTGAGCATAGGCCTTCAACTGGAAATATTTTGAAGCCAGAGTAAAAATTAAGCCCAAGAGGAAGAGAAGAGGCTAGGACAGTGTCCTAGGATTTCAAGCTGAGCAACATCATGGAGTTATCACCACGGAGGTAGGGGAGGGCAGCACATGAAACGAATCTGGTGAGAGGTTATCAAGAGTTTGACTTTCGGTACGTGAAGACTGGAGCTTCCATCAGACCTCCAGCCACTGAACCGTCTGCCATGTGGGAGTCATTAAGTTGGGAAGGGTGAGGGAGGGAGTTACCAGACTTTACAGACATAAGACTCAGTGAAATGGCCAGAGCAGTGAATCCACAGAGAAGGACGCTGCCAAGTGATGACTCGGTAAAGGGGGTGGGAAGGAGACACTAGATAGGAGGAGAGGAGTGGAAGCTGAGAGCGTCCAGAGCCCCAACAACTATGGAAGAATATGGTTGGAAGAGGACAACTCAGGCAAACTGCCAAACTTCTCTGCTAAATGGACATGTTAATGCTTCAAGAGACACTGTTGTGAGGTTAAAAATGACCACTTCATGGAATAACTATGCACTAAGGGTAACTACTGAGTAGCACAAAATTTGTCCCTCAAGAAGGAGGCTCCAGATTTGTAGAGCACTTGCTTCAGCCCCCGGCTCCCCAAGATGCTCACAAGATAATTCTTGACTCACAACAGCAATGATTTGGATGTGGTCCACAGGGAGCCACACGCTCCTCTGCTCCTGGTGGCCAATTACAATTACTTAGTGCTCATTAGCCAGTGCAGGTAAGCAAGGGAATCTGCAACCGCTCCACTTAGTGCTAAGCCTCTGAAGAGCCGCTGGATTTCTTCTCCACCCACTTGGGGGTTCACTACCAAGTCTTACCTATGCTGACCTTAGAAAGTTCAGGGCCTGAGGCCAACCAAGAAAAGCCAATGATTCAATCGTACCATACCCACAGCCTAGTCCCAACTTCCCACCTTCAAGACACCAAAGGACATGACAGAAGTCCAAGGACAACCTCCAAAAGAGAAACCAAATCAAAGAGAGGCAACCTGAAGGATGCAGTCTGGAGATCAGGCCCAATGCTATGCTCTGGGCCCTGTGCATATACGGATATATACGAGGACACCTTCCAGAAGCTTGTGAAGCATGTTTATTATGAAAAGACTTGCCAAGTTAATCAAGGGTTTTGTACCCAAGCAACCTACTTTTCAATTAAATGTTCCAATTTAAGATTACATACACACATATATATATACATATATTCATTTTTATTCATTTGAAAGGCAAAGTGACATAGAGAGACAGTCCACTCCCTGAATGGCATTTCAACAGCCAGGGTTGAATGAGCCAGTAGCCAGTCATTCCATCCAGATCATCACGTCTGCCCTCAAGGTGCAGTAACAGGAAGCCAGAGCAGGAGCTAGCGCAGAAGTGGAGCAGCCAGGACTCAAAGCAGCACTCTCACAAAGAACACAGTCATCCCCGTGGGGGCGGAAGCCACCCTACCACATTGCCCACCCTCATTCCATTCCCGACGCTGTTCCTGAAGTCTTCTAGCACGCCTAGCATGTAGAACTGGGTTTCTGCATGTCAGCCTGACTTAGTTTTTCAGTTTCTCATGAGTCAAGCAGCCAGCCCTTTCCTTGGATTCCTTTTGTGTCTTCCAAAGTGCTCTCACCCAGATTCCTGCCCTCTCCCAGCTCATCCCACCTGCTCCCCTTCCTCCTATCAGCAGGCTAAATCTGATACCAGAGTTCCAGGGGCCAAGGAACCAAGTTAACAAACAGCTGGGGAGATCAGGCCGGCTTCCCAGGGAACAGCCACAGGCCCGGGCTGAGCAAGGCTCTTTGGGACCCACTGTTGTCTCTGACTGTGGGTGACATTGCACAGGAGTGCCAGCTTCTCTCACAAGGCCTTTGTTTTGATCTGCAAAAGTCTGCTGAGTTTCTTTTGGGCCTTGTCATGTTAGCAAAAACAAATGTAATAATATTCACTTGAAAAGGCTCATATGTCTTGATATTTTAATAAGCTTTTGATTCTATAGGGACCTCTGAGGCTTTTAAAAGTTTAAAGTTAATAAAGAGAGTAAAAGAAAAAAAAATATGAATTGTTTTTAATTATTATTATCCAGGATTAACCAAGCCAGTTGTGTATAATTAGACGGGAGCTACCTTGCATCCTAGAGGTAGTCAATGGGCCCGCAGGGGCACTGCCAGAAGGCTGAGATGTTTACAAGGCACTGGAGATGTTTTCACCAAGCTCATAATCCCCGTTGCAGGCGCTATTGCTTTTATAATGGATGTGTTCATTACGACCAGCGGCTAATATGCGAATCCATCATCTTCCAGCACAGCTGACTCTGACGTGCGGGGGTGGCAGTGGAGCGCGGGCCACGCGCTTCGGTGGCGGAATTATTAAGGGGGGCCCCATCAGTATGCAGCTTTTTCTGCGGTTTTATTTTTGTTGCCATGGCTGAGAGGAATTTTGAAGGAGAAGGCAGATAAGACATTGCCAAAGCAGTGATGATGAAGATATCGCTGGGAAAGTTGTTTGTTCTTAATGCCTCCAGCAGTGAGAGCCGTGGGCCAGGAGTCTGGAAGGTTTTGTGGGGGAACTGGCCTATGACCTTCAGGAATCTACTCGTTAATTCAACTCTTCCCGAGTGCTCCCACAGGCCAGGGGGTGTCTTAAGTGCAGAGCGCAAAACACTGAACAAGAAACACCAGCAAACCCCTTCTCCCCAGCTGCCAATCATCCTTGGGATGGCTGTCAATCACCTGAGAAACCTCATGAGATGCATAGGAGGAGACCCAACTAGTGCTTGGCTGAGTGAGGGTGGGATCCCAGCCTGCGAATTTCAAGTGTTTCAGTAATGCGGATGGCTGCCCCTTGAAGTAAAGAGAAGCAATGCAGTCTAGCCAGGGCTGTCACAGGGAGGGTGATTGTTCAGGGAGTCTGTTCTTCCATCCCGTGGTAGAGATGCTACTTGTCCTGTCTCCCTCTCTTACCTGGAGTCTCCAGGAGGCAGCTCTAAGAAGGAGCATGGTGGAAAAGTCCAAGGAGAAATCATTGTTAATCATTGTTGGAGCCTGAGCCAGACCGTCACTGGCTCCCTGCAGAGCGGACATGACTTGGGACAAAGTAGTTCTGTCCGTCCCATGGCCCAGGCCCTAAGAGTAAGTGGGATTTGCTGGTCACCACTTCCCCAGGAGCTGGGGAGCAAGTGCGGCTGGTACTGGAGCTGGCACGTCAGGGCATCCATCGCAGTGTCCTATTTAAGTAGGGATCCTCAAGTACTCCAAAAAATACTCCCATTAACCCATACATAACTTTGTTGTTGACAATGGCTTTGGAATGTCTTTCATTTCTGAGATGAGAATATGACTTGGCTACAGCCACCATCACCCGCCCCACCCCGCCATTAGCAGTGACAACTGGACTGAGCTGGCTGGCTGGGTTAAAGCCCTTTTCTTCCCCCAGAACCCCTTGGGTGCCGCCTCCCAAGCTTGCACAGCTGGGCTGAGAAGGCACATTTCCAGAAGCAGAACAACTGGTTTTGCATGAGATGACGCCAACCCCCCACTAGCTACTTTCAACAAAACGGCAGGCTCTGGTTGTCACTGCACTGCAGCTACTAAACAGTGGTAGTGCTTTTATTTGTCTGTTAAACACTTTGCTTGATTTTCCTGCTCAAGGATGAGTGGATGGAGTCGGTTCATGCTCAGCCCTGCATACCTCTTTTCTTGCATCCAAAAACGAAGGACTTAATTCAAATGACCCATCAGAGTCCTCTGCCCTAGGTCCTGTGAGCCCTGGGTATTTATACTAGACTGGGGTACCAGATCTTCCTCTAGATGCGAGCAGGCTATTTGGGAGCTCTATAATTGAAGCCTATTTTCTTATAAGGGATTTGTCATAAAAATTTCTCTGCTAGAACAACAAGCTGGAAAGGCAGTTGTGTTATTCCCCTGGGGCGTCTCCACGGCTATTTCTTCCCCACCTAGTCTCTGAGGAGTAGGGAGACCAGAAGGCGGGTTATACCCTAGGGCAGGAGAGGTACAAACCAGAAGAGGCAACTCAAGGGTAAGAAGCTCCATGAGTTCTGGGTGACATGCTCCAGTCCTCAGCCTGTCTTAGCCGGACACATGTGCCACCTCAGCCTCCCACCTTCCTCATCCTTGTCCCTGATTTATTCAGGATGAGAAGTATCCATTACAGTACTCCTTTTACATTGGGTTAAAGAGCCATTGCTCAGCAAGCTACTCCATCTCTCGGCAAACTCAGAAGTATTTTAACCGCAGGAGGTGCTCCCTGCAGCTTCTAGGAGACTAGAACTCTCTGCACTGGGCATTGCAAGGAGCAAATCAGTTCCCTGGGGGCTCCTCAGCTGAAACTCATGCTGTTAGAGCCGGGCAGAGCCTAGGAATTCAAAACTGCTGGTAGCAAGCCTGGCTGGCTAGTGGAAAATGGAGTTTGAATGTGTTCTGTTGGCAAACATGGTTTTCACGACACTGAGCTACAAACCTAGGGGTCTGTACTAGGAGACCTATACACAAGTACTTGTAAATACAAGTGTCTATACTATTTCCGTAAGATTTTTTTTTCTTCTAGAACCAGAGATGGGGTCTTCAGGATAACCTGCCAGGTCCCAAACAATAATACGTTCAGAATCTTAAAATGGGTTCAGGAAATGGGGTCGCAGGCAGGATTTGGGGAATAGAATGAATGAAAAATTACCAAAAAAAAAAAAAAGCAGTTTAAGAAAAATGAAAAGGACAGATGTTGTGGCATAGCAAGTTAAGCTGCAGCCTGCAATGCCAGCATTTCGTATAGGTGCGGGTTCAAGTCCCTGCTGTTCCACTTCCAATCCAGCTCCCTGCTAATGCCCTCAGAAAAGCAGCAGATGTGGCGCAAGTACTTGGGCCCCTGCTACCCATATGGGAGATCCAGATGATGCTCCTAGTTCCTGGGTCAGCCGAGCCCAATCCAGCCCTGGCTGTTGCAGACATTTGGGAAGTGGAACCAGTGGATGGAAGATTTCTCTATCTCTCTCTTTCTTTTTCTCCTTCTCTCTCTCTCTGTAACTCTGACTTTTAAATAAATAAATGAATAAATCCTGTTTCAAAAGTTAAAAAAAAATTCATTTGGAGCAGGGTTGGCTATTAATGGTCTGCGTTTTTTGTGTGTGAAATCCTAAAATGGCACAAAGTGCACACAGCCCCATGCGCCCTACGACCAGGAGAAATCAGGAAAGAAAAACTTGAGCCAGGCACTGGGGAAGAGACAGAATGGTCACATTCCTGGGGGTGAGCTGCACACATTCCAGATCTTTCCAACCTGAAGCTGAACTCAACTTCAGGAAGTGCTTCCTAGCGTCAGCCACAATTCTCTGCTTGCTTAACCATTGGGACAAGACATTTTCATTTTTAACTCCATTAACTTTATGGAAAAGGCTTCTTGAATTCTCTGCAACTCTCTGTGGTGTTTGCTAAGTAAAATAACTCCGTGCCCTCCACAGCCTTCACTCATGCATTCTCCACTCACTCTTCCGAATAAGTAATAAACACATTACGTATCATAGTTCCCAAATGGACCCCCAAAGCACCCTGCAATCGACCTCCTTCCACTCAGGGAGACCTGCGGACACTTGGAGTCTCTGGTGCTGAGACGGCTGTGTGAGCTTCCCCAGCCCCTGACTGCTCCAGCTCAGTGCAAGGACAAGGCCAGTGCCTGGTCGCCTGTGGGTGCAGGGATTCGGGTTTGTACCCATCCCATTGGTGGAAGGTCCAGAAGATTGGGCGAGGGAGGAGAAGCAGGGAAAAGTGTATTGTTCTAGCTGAGAGCCCAATTGCACTGCCATTTTTCAGATCCATTGAGAAATGTCAACGTGCTTCTCCGCCGTCTGGCGGCAGCAGATTTGACCAGGTGTCTGCACACAGAGTGGGTTCTCACAGTTGGGCTGCGTGTGTGTCATCAAGCTAAATGAGGAGCCAGTTCAGTCCGCCACCCCCCCTCGCTTCTGCCGGCCAGACACACTTCTCCATATGACAATCTTATAAATAGCTCCTGAGCAGCTGGTCGGGCTCTCACCTCCTGACTCTGTCAGATCCCCCACCCAAGGCCCTGACAGCCATGCAGCTGGGAGCTCCCCATTCACCTTCCCTCCTTCCTCCTCTCTTCACCTCTCGCACACGGCCACCACCCCAACAATGTCCATCACAACCTGACGTGCATAGAAAAGGAAGCTGGACATGGGTTGGACCACTAAAGTGAGCAGTCGCCCAATTAACCCAAGGGACAGAGGGCTGGGAGATGTGGTGTGAGATACCAGACAGCCTACAGGACAGGGGCAGATGGCTGACCCACTGAAAATCCCAGAATCCTTCTGGAATGAGTCAACTTTTATAAATATCCATGCGGCTCTGCCATACTTCTATCTGTAATATGTACATATTCAAGAATGGCTCTTGGGCAAATAAATGCAGGCTAGAATATATAATTATCCTCTTTCACAAAGTACTAACAAGAGTTATAAAGAGGGTAGGACCTACGATAAGGAAAATCCATCAAAGAATGAAAGGTTTGGAAGCCGACATAGGATGAAGAGGTCATGAAATAGATGTGGTAGCTTTTTCATTTCTCTTCTGAATATCATTGGTTTCTATGGGAAGTCAAAGCTCTCACAGGTAACAGAGATGCAGTGATAGAGTCAAGCTCATCTGATAGAACTGTACTGGGTGTCCTCCGTGTACCGGGCACAGGCAATGCACACAGTCATCCCCTGGCTTTCATCAGCCGAGCAGGTGCTGGCGCATGGGGATACTGGAGAAAATGGGGTGGTTGCTTTTGGCGGTTAGGATCCTGGGAGTGGACAGGGAGGATATGGAAGCAGTAGGAGATCCAGCAGGTGTAGGCAGCAGTGAACTACGACACTGTGATGTGGAGTCATTGGATAACGTCGCAGAAACCGCAGGTTACTGTTCAGGGTGCACCTCTCTGGTTTGCTCCTGACAGATCCATCTGCTTTCTAGTGCTCTCACATAGGCATATCTGAAGGTTTACCTTTATCACAGTTTAAATCTCCAGTCAGAGGCATCCTTGAAACACAGCCTCCCCCAAAATCATTTCTTAAAATACCCACATAGGAGGTGTTGACATCGTAAGCCAGGGGTGCTGGCTTGGAGGCCTTCATGGTGCTGGTAGCGGAGTGGGTAGAGAAGCCGGTGATGCTTTCATTGACACTGGCCAAGTTACTGTATTCAGGTTTTGGTCTCTGTTGAAACCCTGACTTACAGCATCCCATCTGGCATGCACCTTCCAGAAAGAACTGCTTCATGAAGGAATGTGGGAACTATGCTTACTGAGGAGTGTGTACAGATAATGTGATTTTCAACAATCACTGATAAATATCATTAATAAATCCCCTCTTACAGGGGAATAAATGGAAATTCAACAGATTGACTTGCTAAATGCTAAAGAGTGACAGGGCTGTGACTTGAACTCTAAGTCCATTTTGAGCCCGCATAGCTGGGTGCAGGCCCATGATGCAGGTATCTGAAAGAAGAAACAAGCAGAATGGCCTGGAACAAGAAGACAAAGAAAGTGGTGCTTGTGGGAGCAGGCCTCCTAGGAGATTCTTTCTCCTAATTAGGTTTAAAGGATCCAGATTTCTGTCCTCACCACTAGGTCCCCCTCCACCACAGCTGTTGGGAAAGAACTTCAGCTGAGAAGGAGACTGCTCATCCTTCCAGGTGCTGTACCTTCTTGAGGCTGTCTCTCCAGTGTTCTGTGCTGAGTTCAAGCTATCCAGTGTTTGAAGATCCGCAAGCAATAGGTCCCTCCAGCTCCCTGTTGCCCCCTTGTTGTCACATTGACCTGTTAGTGGGAGATGACCCACACAGGTGGCTGAGAGTTCAAGGTCATGGAGTTTCTGGGAAGTCCAGGTGGTGACATTCATCAGGACGATCACCACAGACTTCGATGGCAAGAGACCCACACCTGGACAGGGCCCCGGGATTTATCCAGCTCCTTGCAGGCCTGTTTCTTTCTCTATCCGCGAGCCACTGCATGCCTGCCAGCCTCCATTGGATGCCGCACGCAAAGCACTTTGTAATGCTCTGCAAGCCTAGCTGGCCTCCACAGAGCAGTTTCTTAAATGCACTGCACCCTGCCGCTGCTCAGCACTCTGCCTGCTTTCTCTTCGTTTATCATCATAGTACCCTGTGAGCAGGTATATTCAGTACTTCATTCTGGCCGTAAAAAAAAAAAAAAAAAAAATAGAGCCTATGGGTGGTGAAATCAGTTGTTCTGAGTCATGCAGTGAGTACATGGTGGAACTGGGATCAGAGCCAAAAGCTAGCTAGTTTCCTTCCTTCCATAAACTAGAGATTTGTTTTCACAAAGAGAAGATCTTCTATCTATTCCTCAAATGGCTATGTCAGCCAGGGCTGATCCAGGCTGAAGCCAGGAGCCCACGACTCCATCTAGGTCTGTCACATGGGTGGCATATGTACAAGTGGTTGGCTCATCATCACTGCTTTCCCAGGTACATTAGCAGGCAATAGGATCAGAAGCAGAGCAGCTAGGGCTGGAACCAGCACTCATCTGAGATGCCATCCTCACAATACCACCACAACACTGACATCTTTCCTCATCCCTGACAAGATCTTTCTTAATATCGAGACCAAAGATTTTGGCAGAGAATCATGGGTTAATAGCCCAGGCTGGTTTCTGGGATACAATATACATCATTTTTTTTTTCCATTTTTGACTCTTCAGAATAAGATGTTTGGACAATTAGATCCACTGCCTGAAATGTTGTGAGGAGTTCATGTGATGACTTCTTTCTTTTTTTTTTAAAAAAAAGATTTCTTCAAATTATTTCTTCACTTTCATTTATTTGAAAGGTAAAGTTAGATGGAGAAAGAGCTCCCGTCTGCTAGTTCATTCCCCAAATGCCTGCAACCGTCAGGGTAGGCCATGCTAACGCCAGGGGCCCAAATCCAATCCAGATCTCCCATGTGGGTGGCAAAGACCCAATGTCTTGAACCTGCTTCCCATCCTATGCAATGGTAGGAAGCCGGATTGAAACTGCAGCTGGGACTCAAAGCAAACACTCCGCTGTAGCTGCCCACAGCAGGAATCCAGCCACTGTTGCAAACATCCCAGGATTTCTGTCTCAACCAACCATCTGGCTTTTCAACAATCACAGCATTTTCACCACAATGTTTAGAAAAGAAACGTACCACCAATTCCAGTTTGGTCTTTAGTACTCGTTCTGAGAGGAGAGCTGAATCCTTCCCTTTTGAGAGCAAGACTGAAGGACAAAATGGGGGAAAAAAACATTATCTAATAGTTTCATTTGGAGACTTTTGTTTCTGGTGTTCATAACTGAACAACAGCTTTTGTCTAAAAAATTAAATGTGACAAGAAATTAATCCACATTGTGATCTAATTATTTTTAGAATTATGAGAGAAATGTAAGGTGTCTCAACTATTTAATTTTGAGAAGTGTCTGTGGAAATTAACTTCCATTATCTTTCATAAGGATTGTAGCTTTCTTGCCATCCCTAAATTGCATTTTCCACAGTCACTATTGTTGTTATTCCTGACACATAAGGTCACTAGTATCTCAGGTAGGTTTCTAGCAAGCTGTTGAGACCATCCAGGCCTGCTGAGGTCTTGGCCACGCCTTCAGATGGGTAGCAGAAGCATTGCCCACCCATTTCCTAACTGGTTGGGAGACCACTAATGGGGAGCATCTTACCTGTACGTTCCCATACAACAAGGAAGGGTCATGGAAGTCTTAAAAGCCAAAGACCATTCCAAAACCCCTCTCTCTTATTTCTAGAGGCACCCCACTCCCTGGAGGTGCTTTTCCCTTCCCTCTTCTTTCTCGCTCACCTGATCCCTTCGCAAATAAACTTTTCTCTGTCTGTAGCTGGTTCCTGGCTTTTTATTTTAATAATAAACAGTGGGAAGAACTGAGCAGGCTTTTCTGGTAACACTGTCACTTGAGGCAACATGTGACGTGTGACAGTTCAACGTGTTATTTGTCAAGTTTATGAATTAGAATACAGGGGCTAATCAAAGATGGGGCTGGAGTCTCCATTTCTTTTATCATACAAGAATCAATTGTTCAGCAAGAAGGAAAGTCAAACCCAGTGAGATATTAAAAAAAATGTATATCACTCAGAGACTAAAGAAATAGACCAGAATCAGATCAAAAGTGATGGATTGTGGTCAAAGGGAACAGAATTGGTTAACTGAATGAAAAATATTTGAATTTGGAAAAAGTGAATTCACAATTGTGATTTTTTAAAATGAATGTTGTGGAGATGTTAAGGCGCACCCATCTGTCTTAAAATATGTCCCCATTTGCAGGCTACAGGGACCTAAATTCTGAGTATTTAAGTTGATTTTGGGAAAAAGGTATTGGATCCAGATGGTATCAACCAAACTCAAGATCATGAGCTGGGAAGGACCCAGCTGGAAACGTCTAATGTGAGGAGAGAAGCCGGAACACGTGTCCTCAGGAGGGAGAATGCCCCAGTGAGTGGTCAGCAGACACCTTGGGACCCCGAATGCTGCCAGACAGAGGGAGGAACTCTCGGGAAGGAGATGAGGAGTCAGGAGACATCTGATTTCATTTACCCAGGGACGGGGCAGATCCTCTCTCATTGCAGACCTACATTCAAAGCTAGCCCATCAGGTCACTAACAAGTAGGTACGTCATTGTAAACAAGCATTCTAAGAACACCCGGAAGTCCCAGGGAAACACCCGTGGCATCGCTGGCCCTAGGTCTGGAAACAAATGGTGACTACAGTCAAACACCAGGAAGATCTGGGGATGTCCTGTGCTGTGGTGGGAGAAAGGCGGTGTGGAATCCGCCCCAAGGTCAGGAAGGCTCCCCACAGGGAAAGCATTTACGAAAGAGAAAGGCCAATTAATTAACTTGTCAGAGGCTTTCCCTTAGCAAGCAGGACAATAATGGACGCTTGCATAACAAAGCGCCACTTCCCCAGGAGCCTGGGGCCTGGAGCTTCCTTCTTTTCCTTTCTCCTGTTGGGGATTCACAAGGTGCTCACCGCGGCATTCACTCAAAGCAGCCACTCCAAGCCGCTATCGGGTTTAGTCCCGGAACCTGCGTATCCACACCAGTAGGCTAGGAACATGAGAGTACCCCCTACAAATGGCAAGGTGCAACTATGACACTTGAGGGGCAAATCACTCCTGGATTTTTTTTTTCTTTTTAGGATTTATTTTATTTTTATTGGAAAGTCAGATATACAGAGAGGAGGAGACACAGGAAGATCTTCCATACTTTGATTCACTCCCCAAGAGGCCACAATGACTGGAGCTGAACCTATCTCGAGCCAGGAGCCTGGAGCTTCCTCCAGGTCTCCTACATGGGTGCAGGGTCCCAAGGCTTTGGGCCATCCTTGTCTGCTTTCCCAGGCCACAAGCAGGAAGCTGGATGGGAAGTGGGACCACCAGGTTTAGAACCAGTGCCCGTATGGGATGCCAGAATGTGCAAGGAGAGGACTTTAGCAACTATGCTACCATGCCGGGCTCGACAACTAGACTTTATTTTCTTAAATTCTGCAATTAAATCTCCTTGCCGTAAGCAATGAAATGATATATTTTTGCCTTTTAGCTTTTAAGAGATCAGCTGAAATTTTTTTTTTAAAGCATGACTTCTTTATTGTGAAATAACAGCTCACTCACTGTTGACCCGCTTCGTCATTGCGAAGTGCACAGGAGGATACACTCAAGGTCTGTTTTTGTGCTGCAAGCCTCCAGAGCCATCTCCTTCTTGCAATACTAAGACTCATCCATAGCTCCCCTCTCCCCCTCAGCTGCCCACAAGCACCATTCCACTTTGTTGAGAAAAAAACCACTTTAACAAAAAGACAAAAACTCCTCCCCTGAGACACAGCCTGCACCTCACCCACTCCCCCATGCCATGTGTGTACTCCCATGTAACAGATTTCATTGCCACCTGGACCACCTTGGTTCTCTTTAACATGAATGTCTCCCGCACATTTGCAACAAACTGTGGGTATCAGAGTCATCCCTCCCTGCTCCCCCACGTTGGGAGCCCACCCAAGGTGAGCTGCCCCCTGGCTGCCTGCCATTGGGCTTCCATGTATTTTGTTGTGCTTTCTGTTCTGGCTTTTTCTTCTTTTTAATTTACTATATATTTAAAAGGCTGTACTTGTTGCAGTGTGAATTTGCAGTGAAGGATACATTTGTACTTTTTAGAAAACTCATTGCTAGGTACTGTACATGGTCTGTGTGCTTCCTTGTTATGAATATAAATTTTTTCTTTGTGAAAAAAATTTCTCAGGGGCAGCACTATGGCATAGTGGATTAGGCCCCAGCTTGAGAAGTTGGCATCCCATATCAGAGCATCAGTTCAAGACCTGGCTACATCATTTTTGATCCTGCTCCCTGCTAATGTGCCTGGGAAGGCAGTGGAAGATGTACCAAGTGCTTATGTAGGGACAAACACATCTTATGAAACCTACAACAGTGTATGGATGGCATGCTTCTCAATGACTTATTCAAACATCCCCACATCTCTCCAGAATACCTACACATGTGTGATAACAATCAATTCAGTCTTTTTTGACATCTTGCCAAATTTAAGTCATAGAAGGACCACGATTTTACTCATATTTTTTCATTTTTTTTCTCTCTATGAAACATAATTGTCAAGGAAGGAAAATAGAGCATATTTTGTTTGACAGTTTATTAGCTTTAAACGCTTTGGCATATGGCATGTGGGCCTCTGTTTGTACTCTGGTTCTGGCCCCCGAATCTTAAGTATGCCTGATTGTAATTGCGTGTGGAATTATCTGTCTTTATCAGGTTACCATAAATGTTGAAGAAGCAATTATTTGCCTTGCTCATTATGGCATCCCCAGTATTTGGCCTAATCCTGATGTACAGTTGATTCTTAAAGAATTGTGTAGAAGACAGAACTGTAACGCATCATTTTAAGCTATAGCTTGCAGCACTGGCATCCCATATGAGTGCCAGTTCGAGTCCCGGCTGCTCCTCTACTGAGCTAACAACCTGCTAATGCCTCTGGGAAAGCAGTGGAAAATGACTTGGGGCCTTGCACCCTGCTACCCATGTGGGAGACCTGCAAGATGCTTCTGACTCCTGGTTTATGGCCTGACCCAGCAATAGTTGTTGTAGTCATCTGGGGACTGAACCAGTGGGTGGAAGATCTCCTTTCTCCCTATCCTCTCTCTCTCTCTTTTCTCTCTCTGATGCTGTCTTTCAAATAAATAACCAAGTCTTTTTAAAAAAGAGAGAGAAAAAATGTGTTGCACATCACTGAAATTGCCTTCATTGATGAAAACTGAGCAATGATTGGGCTGTGGTCTGGAATCTAGAAATGTAAATATGAGTAGTCACAGAGCCTGCCCAAAAGCAGTTTGTCTTTCAGTTGGAAGAGAAAATCAGTCCTGTAAAAAAGGGGCTTTAGAATCTATATATTTGATGTGAATCTTTTAGTGCGGCAGGTTAAGCTCCAGCTTAGTCTATCTGCATCCCAGCTGGAGTTCCAGCTACTGTGCTTCCAAACAAACTTCGTGCTAATGTGCCCTGGGAGGCAGCAAATAATAGTTCGAATATATAGGTTCCTTTCATCCATGTTGGAGACTTGGCTGGATTGCCAGTTCTTGGCTTTGGCCTGGCCCTGTCCTAGCTGTTGTAAGCATTTAGAATGTACATACTGAGTGCTACGAACAGAAACTCTTCCCACATCCTGAACTACATATGTAATATGGGAGGAATAATGAAAGCTTGATTGCGAAGATGTGAAAAGTAGAAAAGATTATTCACATGAAACACTTAGCACAAGCCGATCAATAAATGGTAGATTATAGTGGTGTGTAAGTGTGTGTGTGTGTTTGTGTATATGCTCATCAAACTCTTCTTTAGACTTTCTATCTGATTTGTAGAGTAAAAAGACAAAGCAACAACAACAAAGAGCAGGAGCCAGCAGGTGTAATAGTAGCAGAGGGTGTGGATACAGCCATGGTGGTGATAGTAGGATAGTAGTGCTGGTGACTCAAGTGTCCGTTGAGGAGCAACCAGTATTTATAGGCTGTGATGGTCAGGAAAGTCATCATGAAGGAAAAATAGAAGTTTTAGAGAGTTGAACATATATTTAAAAAAAAAAAAACAATAACAACAAAAAAACACAGTTTCAAAAAGAGGTTTCAAGGAGTCTGTTTTGGATGATAGGACAACTGGAGAAAGGCAAGTGGCAGATCCCAAAAGTGAGCAGATGGGAGCAGCTAGAACTAGAAGCGGGGCAAGGGACAGAACTGAAGGTTTAGTTCACAGTGGAGTTAAGAAAGAGGATGGAGGGCCTGGCGACATGGCCTAGCAGCTGAAGTCCTTGCCCTGAACACGCCAGGATCCCATACGGGCACCAGTTCAAGTCCCGGTAGCCCTGCTTCCCTTCCAGCTCCCTGCTTGTGGCGTGGGAAGGCAGTCGAATTCGGCCCAAAGCTTTGGGACTCTGCACCTGTGTGGAGAAGAAGTTCCTGGATCCTGGCTTCGGATTGGCGCAGCACCAGCCATTGCGGTTACTTGGGGAGTGAATCATCGGACAGAAGATCTTTCTGTTTCTCCTCCTCTCTGTATATCTGACTTTTCAATAAAAATAAAATAAACCTTTTTTAAAAATAAAAAGGGTGGGACTCGTGGAGTCCATGGCTAGCAGAGGACACTGAGCGTCCCCCACCAGCCTTGACGCACACCAGGTATGAGGGGAGCACCTGCCAGGCTTGAAAAGGGCTGTGGGCAAGCCGGAGTCACTGGGAAGACCCAAGTGTTGATGGAGAACAAGAGCTAAAGAGAACACTGAACAGACAGACTTGGTGAACCTTGGCAAGCGCAGGCGGCAGCAGAGCAGGGCTGATGGTGTCACCTTGAGGATCCGGAAACAGAGTCGGGTGGCAAGGAGAAAACCACCTCCCGTGGAGAAGGTGAGTCTCCTATTTGGCTGTGAATCCTTGCACTAAAGGACTTGTTACATGGACTGATGCAAATACGAGAGATTGAGAATGCATGTTCTCCAGTGTCCCTAAAAAGGTCCTCGTCCTGTCACGAACTATGTGTGCATGTAGATAACTGCCTCAACTGTCTATCCATTTCTTCATTTAAAATACAAGTTTAATCATTCCTTCCTTGGGTGTCAATAAAAGTGAAATGTGAGGAGATTTGGAAACTTGGGAAAGTACAGAATGCTTTGCAAATAGATGATGTGATGATGATACTTATCTGTCAAGTCAGCCTGGGTTCTCAGTCCAGGAGTTCCAGATACACCACTACCGTGAGTACATAGAAAGCCTGTTGCACCACTTCCAACTCTTTGCCAGCTTTTGGGGAGACATGAACAATTTAGAGCAAGAGTTCTAACAATAACCTTAGACATCGACAAGCTGACAAAACAAGCTGGATGAGGAGGGACATGAAGAGAGAAGAGAATGAGCATCAGCGAAAAAATAAATAAATAAAGCAAGGCCCGATTGGAAGGTTCTCTGAAATCAAAGGTTGAGTTTGGCGAAGGCCACTCCACAGCTGGGCTTCCACTTCCCATGAGCAGCCATGCAGCTCAGCTGTCTGGAGTGGAAAAGCAGAGAATAACTTAACAGTATATAAATTAAATTAGCAGCATGGAAGAGCTTGAGTTATATTTGGGTAGAACAGTGATATGATTTCCCTGGCTCTGGTGATATTTTTTTCCCAAAGCTTGGCTGCGAATACTTCAGTCATACATCTCTCTGGGAAGCTGTAATTCACTATAGTTTCTCATGTGTTAATGTATCACATTGAGTGTTGACAGACTGGGCATTTCATTATTTGAGGACTGCTGTACTTTCTTTGCTTCTTGAATAATGAACTGAGTTCTCTGCTCAAGTGTGAGGCCCTTGCAGAGGCGCCTGGGATCCCGGCTGGCTTGCACTGGGACTTCTATGGCCACAAGAGGGTAGGCACAACAATCACCCAGAGATCTCAGGAAAACCCTGACTCATCTTAATTATCTGGATACAACTAAAATTGCGTCTCTGCCAACTTGGAGACACTGTCCTGATTGCTTTGAATATTGAATAGTGTTTGTAAGAAGTGAGTCGTCATTTGGGTATTAATCTCTGTTGTGGAAGCTGCTATCATTGTAATGGTGACTGTCATATGCAGATTAATCTGCTTGAATTACCTAGAAAACAGCTTCCAATGATCATTTCTTTTTTATTTTTTTTAAAGATTAATTTTTATTATTTTTTTATTGGAAAGGTGGATATACAGAGAGGAGAGACAGAGAGGAAGATCTTCCGTCCGATGATTCACTCCCCAAGTGAGCGCAATGGCCAATACTATGCTGGTCCGAAGCCAGGAGCCTCTTCTGGGTCTCCCATGCAGGTGCAGGGTCCCAAAGCTTTGGGCCGTCCTCGACTGCTTTCCCAGGCCACAAGCAGGGAGCTGGAAGGGAAGCGGGGCTGCCGGGATAGAACCGGCGCCCATGTGGGATCCCAGGCGTGCAAGGCGAGGACCTTAACCACTGCGCCACCGCGCCAGGCCCCACTTCTTTTTGTTTTTAAGATTTACTTGTTGGAAAGGAAGAGTCACAGGGACAGGAAGAAACAGTATGTGAGAAAGAGAAAAAGAGGAAGGGAGAGAGAAAGATGGCCACAGTGGTTGGGGCTGGGTTGGGCCAAAGCCAGGAACCCAGAACTTTATCTGGGTTTTTTTCCTGGGTGGCAGGAGCCCAAGCCCTTGGGCCATCTTTTGCTGCTTTTTAGGCACATTAGTAGTGAACTTGATTGGAGTGTGGCAGCCAGAATTAAGTGGCATTCATACAGGCGAGATGTTGGTAATGAAGAAAGTTTAACCCACTTCAACACAATACTGGTCCCAGAAAACTATTTTCAAAAAGTTGAAATCCACCTTGAATGGAGATAAGTATAAAATAACTCCTATTGATTATTTGGGATTGTAGTCCATGAGCTTTATCATACTCAAAATTATGGATCTGGAAAAACAAATCACTCAGGGTTCAGCAAATGGCAAGGAATTGATGTGTTGGCCAACAGCCAGTGAGGTCTTGGGTCCCCATGTCTGAGCTTGAGGTGCATCTTGTGAGTCAGCCTAGCGGGGATCTCTCCCCAGCCCAACCTTGAGGTGAGTGCAGCCCTGGCTGATATGTTGGGGACACACTTACGAATGACCCTGAGTCAGAGCATTGCTAGCTAAGTGGTACCTGGATTCCTTTCCTCTCTTCTTCCCTGCCTTCATTTCTCTCTTTCTTTAAGATTTATTTATTTATTTGAAAGTTAGAGTCCCAGAGAGGTAGAGGCAGTGAGAGAAAAATTTTCCATGCACTGGTTTACTCCCCAGATGGCTGCAATGGCCAGGGCTGGGCCATGCTGAAATCAGGAGTCAGGAGCTTCATCTGGTCTCCCATCAAGGTGCAGGGGACCATACACATGGCCCATCTTCCACAGCTTTCCCAGGTATATTAGTAGGGGACTGGATTGGAAGTGGAGGAGACAGGATTCAAACCAGTGTCCATATAGGATGCTGGTATCACAGATAATGGTTTAACCTTCTACACTGTAATATCAATCCCTGTTCAAGGATTTGTTACCCAATGTTATCAGACATTGCAGCCTGTTTGGGACCAGGCAGAAAACATGATGATGGGCTGTTCATCACAGCAGCAAGTCTGGGACCATGCATACAATTACGGGTGTGGGCAGGGCTTTGGAGCATAAAATGCTGGGCTGCTTCTGAGACTGCAAGATTTCTTTCACCAGAGGCTTTGTTCTCCTTCAACCCCTTTCACACACAGGTCACTTTCTCTCTTGTCTAACAGAGAAGGGTCTTTGCAAAGTGCCTGTTGGGGTGGAATCCCTGAGGAAATCATCCCGGCTTTCTGTAGGGACATGATCCTTCTGCTGCCTGTGATCCTTCCCCGAGTGTTCTGCCATTGCCATCCACATCCTCTCAGCAATGGCCGAACCTGTGGCTGCCCACACTGGACTGTCCAAAACCATGCCCACATCAGCCTGCTTCCTCCTGGCCTTGCACCCCTCTCTCGCATCTGATTGTCAGAACAGAAACCTGACTAACACAAGTTTTTTTTAAGTGTTCTTTTCCTTGTTAGTTATTGTTATTTATAAACCATAGAGACCAGCACATAGAAAGATTTAAATTCGTGGTTCATGAATTTGCATTTCTATTGGGAACCAAGGTAGTAATGATAAATATTACAACGGAAGAACTCCAGGCACCATGGATACCTCTTTTGTCTTTTTTTCAAGTTTGGACTTGGGTATTCATTACTATTAAAAACATGCTGAATATTCATTAATATTAAAGAAAGTCCATGAATTCACAGGTAGGAGAGAGAACAGAGTTAAGTTTCTCCCTGGACTATTTGTCAAGGGTCTGAAAATGGGAAGAGTTTCTTCAAATGAAAAATAACCACTAACGTCATTAGTGGAGGTCTTGAGCCTAAAGGAAACCATTCCCCTTGCTTTGAGGAGAATCAAGACACCAGGGAGTCCATGTGAGAGGGTGGGGGTCTCTGAGAAGCCCTTTCAAGCAGTGGGAATGCAGTGAAAGGGGCACACACCGAGAAGGCCCTAGAGGACATGGTGGATGAACTCTGCCTTGGCAAGGGTGCCGCACGGCGCAGGGCACAGGACACGCTCAGGGTCCTATCCGTGGTCTTTGCTCGTACCCACTCCTTCAGATTCACAGCCCACACTGTCAGGAAGGGCAACAGAGACCACGTTTGTGAAGACAATATTTCACACTTTAAGAAAACAGAAATGCATGGTGTGTATATTTTTGTGGCCTCCCATTTAAATAAGAAATAGCAAAAGCACGTGTAAGGACAGCACTGGAAGATATAATTGATTCGGCTTATGCAAATATGGTGTTTTTCTTAACGCTTTCCAAAGAATTCAAAAGGAAGTCATAAGACTAAAAGTCATTTTAAGGAACTCTTCTCCCCATCCCACCCCCTTTTGGAGTAAAAGTGACTTTTCTTTTTTGGAACTAACAGAACACAATTTTTAAAAAAATCCCCGAGGGATCCAATATTTAGCATGAAGCAGCTGAGCCCGGCAGCCAGGAGCTTCCTCCTTTCCTCCGTGTCTGAGCGCTGACAGATGCCATTGGGCCAGGTGGATCGACTCCTAAAAACCAGGACTTCTCTGTCTTTCCCAAGAGCCTCTCTGATCTCTTTCAGAAACTTGTATTAGAAGTGGATATTTGGGGAGATTAGATGCAGGAGACAAAGCTGGGTGAAGCCTGCCAATCACGACGGGCCTTCCAGGGCACTTGACTCTGCTCGAGGATCAGCCTGGAAGAAAACCTGAGATGGCACACACGGTCTCCATACAAAACAAGGCTTCCTCTCCAGCGAGGTCTCGGGGATCAAGCTCCCTCGTCACAATGAGAAACAGAAGCGAGCGGATGTTTGCAATGCTAAGCTCCCTTGTGGAAAGAAGGCAGCCTAAGACAGGGCCTTCAGACCTGCAAGAAAAATCAATCTGATGGAAAATTGACAAACTTGTTTAACGTGAGGCACCAGGACCAGGTGCCGCCCCTGGAGCTCTCCACTGAGACTGCCGCCGCTCCCATCAGCTGCTTAAGCCGTTCAATTACACAGCATCATCACCGAGGGAAACTTTCTCTCGCTCTCTTAAACCAAACATCACTTTAAATTAACTTTTTTCCCCCCATTGTGCTTTAAATTGCAATTTTTTTCTCTTAGTCTCTGTACTAAATTATTAAAATCACCAACTGCTCTACAATCAAAAATATTTCAGAAAGCTCTGATGCCAAATTTGGATTGACTGAAGTGAAATCAGACAGAAGGGAAGCTATTTTGAATGTTTCCATGCTTGTTGCATTGTTTAAGGATATGGCAACAAGTAGTTAAAACAGGCTTCTTGGCTTTCCCTGATGAAAGCAACGTGAAGCTCAACATTTAGCCTCATTATAGCCTAATTCAGACCAGGAAAACATCTGAGTGTGCTGAAACTAATTCATTTACAAATAGATTGCTTTTCTTCCTCATGTAAAACATGCTCCCTTTGAACATTTCTAAGATATGGTAAAATGGTAAGTCAGGCAAGGTTTTGAAAGTTAGAATGTAAAGATAAAGTAGATTAACTTTTACAACTAGAGAAAGGAAAAGATGTTGATAGCCTAGTAGACGTTAAATGCCATGTAACTAGGCCTGCAGACGGAACTAAGCATCTCAATTCTTCCCTATGTACTTTTTAAAATGAAGATTTATTCATTGATTTGAAACAGAACAACACACATGTGTAGAGAGAAAGAGAGAGAGAGAGAGAGAAAGCCCAAGACAAAAGGAGATTTTTCCCTCTGCTGGTTCACTCTACAAATAGCTGCAGGACCAGGACTGGGCCTGGTTGGAACCAGGAACCTATTTCCATCTGAATGTCCCACATAGAGAATGCTCTGCTGCTTTCTTAGGCACATTAACAGGCAGCTAGACAAGAAGTTAAGCAGCCAACAGTCAAGCCAACTCTCCAATATGTGACGCTGGTATTTCAGCTTAGCTCATTGCACTATTGCCAGCCCCTGTACCTTCCACTTATATCATCCGTTAACTTTCATTGCCACAGACCCAAGAAGTCAGATGCAGTAAATCACACAGGAGGTCTTTATTTCAGCAAGGCAGGTGTGGGTGGGTCTTTATTTCAGCAAGGCAGGTGTGGGGAGTTGGGTGCTGAAGCTGCTCCACAGAATAGGAAAAGCTGTTGCAGGATGGCGGCTGGCCCAGGGCCAGGAGGCGGGGTTGGTCTCGCCAGCAGGTAAACAGGGATAGGCTGATTCCCTCACTGCGATTATGTCATTGCTACTGGCCTATCAGGTAGCGCCAACTGGACCCACGGGGAGAAGTGATTGGTGGAGAACAGTATAAAAGCAGCTGGTAAACGCTGAGGAGGAGAAAGACGCGCGGAGCGAGAGCGGGGCAGCACAGAAGGGTGGAAAAGCTAAGGCGTACAGGACGAGGAGGACAAAGATGGGGAGAAGAAAGACGGAGGGAATGAGAAGGGGGCAGCGTGAGGAAAAATAAGGTGTACAGCAAGAGGAGAAAGGGGGAGAAGAATGGAAGAAGAAAGGGGCAGCAGGTGGATAAAGCTAAGGCGTACGGGACGAGGAGGACAAACATGGGGAGAAAGACGGATGGAAAGAGAAGGGGGGCAGCGGGAGGAAAAGTAAGGCGTACGGGACGGGGAGGAGAAGGACGGACGGACGGACGGAACGAGAAGGGCGGGATGGGGAAGCTATGGCGTCCGGGGCGAGAAGGACGGGGAGAAGAAAGATGGGCGGAAAGAGAAGAACGGGGCAGCAGAGAGGGGTGGAAAAGCTAAGGCTACAGGACGGGGGCAAAGTCAGAAAAAAGACGGACGGAACATGAAGAATGGGGCAGTGGGGGAAAGGATGGGGAGAACAGGGAAAAGTGGCAGAGAGGGTTACGAAAACAACATAGACCTACGAGGACAGGAACGAGGAGAGGAACGGGAAGAAAAGTAGCGGAGAGCGGGCTACAGAAGCAGGGAGGAAAAACTAAGACCAACGGGGGCGGGGGGTGGGGGAAAAGCAGCGGAGAGAAAGCTATAAACACAGCCACTTCTGACAATGAGGGGTCCGGTTTTTCCCAGACCCTCAAGAGTGTGCCTCGTCGTTCGTGTCGTTGGTGGTCGGCAACAGTGGCAGTGGAGAGAGGAGGAAGCAGAGCTAGGAGGTAGGCAGAGGGAGGGGAGGAGAGCATGAGAGGATTGCTCCCTGGTGGGAGACAGCCAGGGACCACTTCCACATGGCAGAATGATTCGTAAGGGAAAGGGCCGACCAGGGTGTACAACACTGGGTTTTACACATCTCGGGTGTGGGGGATTGGGAAGGTAACAACTCCTCAGTTTGTGCGTGCTTCCGACTGTGACGTGTCCTCGTGGCACGTGTTGAGCTTCTGCAGACTCCGCATGGGAAACACTTGTGCATGGAAGTGTCTAACCTTCGCAAAGACCGCATTGAGGCCAGGGACGCTCTGGTGTGGCTGGCCAGAGGGAGGAAGGGAGGGAGACCGGGACTCGGGTCAGCTGCTTGGTGTTCCAAGGTTACCAGGTGTTCCTGGCTTGTGATAAGGTCTCGTTCTTTGGTGCACTCAGCTCGTTAAGGGTTTACTTCTGCTTGGCTCAACATCTTCAAACATTTACACATAATGCATACACAGGCTCAGAGGATGAATTCCACTTGGCTTTCATATCCAGATATACCTCAACTTCCAGCTGTTGCTGCTGATGGGTGATGAGGGCTGGCCAACTATGTCCATGCAGAAGTTTCTACTCCTTGCCTATTTCTGTCCTCTCCCTGCTTTATTATCCTGGAACCCACTCTACTCCATTCCCTCCACCAGCTGAGTTCAGTTACCACTAACTGCTCCCTGGGCTTGGCTGCTCATGGAAATCACATGGAAGTCTCCAAGTAGCTTCATGGTAGGTCAATTATGTCCAGCTGGCAGTGGGCAGAGCCTTTATTAGAGCTACACCTGCTTATAATGAGCAGGTCTTAAAAACGGGGGAGGAGGGGTGGTTAATTGTCTGATTGGAAACCTGTTCAGTTTCCAATGGGGAAAAAGTTCAGAACATGTGCTTGTAATGCAGTCAGGCAAGTGAAAATCGACTTAAACCCCTACCATGGCAGAGAAAACAAATCGAAGGAAGCTACCCAGTTGTAAATCTGTCCCATTTCAGATACAAGCTTCATATTTATGAAAAATTCTGAACTGAGTTTCAGAGTATAAAAACACACTTCAAATATTACCTTGTTTAGGTCCCAGGAGATCAAGCCTATTGATCTCGGCTTTTACAAGTTAGGAAGCCAACCATAGCAGGGCTCAGCTGCTCCCTGGAGAGCTGCTGGCTAAGTGGCAGGTGTGGGACAGGTACCTGGGCCCCTGACCCAAGAGCTCACATTTCTCCCTGAGACAGTCTCGGGCACCTGTGGGATGGCGCAAGATATTGCACCAAAACGTTGCCTTTCATTTCAAATTAGAAATAAAATTCTCACCTAGAACTTTATTCCTGAGATGTTTGATTTTTGTCCTTATAACTTCGGGCAGGAAATGTATCTTGAAGGAATGAATTTGTTTTGAAGCGGTTTTCTTGGCAGTAGAAAAGCTGGTCAACCTTATTGCTATATCTACTAGTTCTCTGGTCCATATCTACATAATGATCCCTTTCGTAAAAGAACTTTCCCTTCAGCTGGCAGGCTTTGACGTCAACATAATGAGGAGTTAAACAGAGGCTGCTGCTAAAAATCGGAGGAAAGTTGGAAAGATCCATCCTGTTTGGCTTGGACATGGATCCTTTAGGAGAGGTTGGTTGAGGGTTGAAATGAAGGAAAAATAAAATACCTGACCACTTATTAAAGCATTAGCTATACAGGGTTTACATATTTTACAAAAAATCTTATGGCAAAGTCTAGATCTTACGTGAAAATAGATTATATTTTTTTCTTAGAGACCAAATGAATCCAGAGGAATGAATTTGTCAAATGAGTGGCACTTGCAAAAACCTAATATTGTCTGGTTTCCAGTCCCATGCTGCCAGTAGAGGCAACTGCAGCCCACACTGCTAGCCTGAGCACCAGCAGGGGGCCCATGGGGGCTGGGTGCCTCAGTGCTGCCCCATCGGCTATTCCTCAGGTCACAACACGGCCTCTGTAGGAGCAAGCACTCTTGCCCTGCACCCACCTCCATATGCCTTAGAACACGCAGTTTATTACTGTACATGCAATAGTAGCATATATTGTGAGCAGCATATTGTATTTTCCCACATGTTACTAAGCTGCAAACTTTGTCAGCTCTCCTGGGAAATCTGGGATGGTGTGAAGTGAACTCCTGTCACCACTCAAAGGATCAGTCCTTGCTAAGGACCTGGATCAAATCCTACCAGATTGCATTGATCAAATCAATCTCTTCACCCAGACTGGTTGTAGCCAACTTCGCTTCAGTGTGAAAT
This sequence comes from Ochotona curzoniae, assembly GCF_017591425.1. Lineage (NCBI taxonomy): Eukaryota > Metazoa > Chordata > Mammalia > Lagomorpha > Ochotonidae > Ochotona > Ochotona curzoniae. Next base: position 16,589,812 of record NW_024466307.1, read on the forward strand.
GGATGCAGTAAGTTTCCAACCATCTAGTTGGCTATCTCCCCCCATGCTATTCCATTTAGCTTACCCACTGGCATGGATCTTTGTAACTAGCAAGAGGACATAAGGTGAGCTTTCCCAAACACCTATGTTGGCACCCTCTGGGCACTGAGCTTGACCCTACGTGTTGTAAAAGGGAAAACTTAGGTCTTACCTAGAGCCAAAGCGGAGTTCTAAGCCGTTCTGTAGCCGTCCTTGACTGCTTTACCAGACCACAAGCAGGGAGCTGCTGGAAGTGGGGCAGCCAGGACTCGAACCAGCACCTATATGGGATTCAGGTATATGCAAGACCAGGATTTAGCCACTGAGCCGTCATGCCTGGCCCAGAATTCTTTAAATCCATGTTTCTAACACCCACTTTAGGACGAGATAGTGGCAGCCTGGCTTTCATCTCCCCAAAAGCAGACCCTGAGGTGCCTTGAGAGGTGGATTGCCAGGGACATGAGCAGGGAAATGTAGACATGTATACCTCCCCACCCACTTCACGCCAGACTAGAAAAGATTCCCTGGGCCCAGAGGATGTAGGGAGCGCAGGTGAGAACATGGGAGCCACAGTGGGTAAGTGGTTAACAGCATCGCTGGGGGATGGCCCTGGCTGCTGGGCAAGCCTGAGAATGGAGGGCCCTCGTGCCTTTCGCCGAGAGCTGTGGCAGCCAGGCAAGGCTGCAGCCTCGCAGGGATGCATGCTGCTTCAACACCAAGGCGCGAGAAGGACTTGGGATGTTGACACTGGGCACTGCCCCCAAAGCTGGTAGAAGTGATTGACATGGGGGTGCAGGTGCATAGGGCCAAGGCTTGGGCAGGGGTAAAAGCAGAAGCGGGGCGGGGTGGGTAGCAGGGGCAAGGACTGGTCGTCGATTTATCCCAAGCCCACTTCCCGTCCTCCGTAAACTTCAGTCCTGGCAGGTGCACCCAGAGCGGGTGAGTGGAATCTTAGCTTCATGATGATCCATCTCTACCACTTCAGAGGTAGGGCTTGGAGCAAATTAAGCAACACATCCTTACAAGTAGTGCAGCATGACTGCAATGGACACGCCTGTTGGAAGTACAAAAACGAAACCATGTTGCTTTCTCTACAAAGGACAGTGGGGAGGGGTTGGGAGGCGGTGGTGAGAATGTTCTCGCTTGGTCACGTGGCGCCTCCCGGTCCTCTTGCTGGGCCTCGCTGACAGTTCTGCTTAAGTTTTGAAGCTGAGAGAGAAGCAGCCGTGTGAGGGAGTCCGGGCCTTTAATAGCGCACACTGCGGTTCCTTCTTGAAGCAGACTGCCGGCACGTTCAAGGTAAAGTGCAGTCCACCGTTCCCAGAGCTCACGTCGGGGAACTCCACTAATCGACTTCGTTCTCACTTATTCCAAAGACTCGCCTCCCGCCTGAGGGGTGAAGCTCCGGGCTTTTCAAGTGTTCAGACCGCAGTGTGGAGACGGTTTCCCTGCCACAGCGTTAGCCCTGGAAGATGCAAGCAGACACCTCGGTGAACAACGCCTGTTGCCTGGGTCCGGAGCCAAGTCTGGGTCCTCAGAGGTGGCCTCAGACTCAACCCCCATGTCTGCCACTTGGACAGAAAACTGGAGACTCCAAAAGGAAGGGGGGTCCCTACTCTTGGGCATGCTTAGCAACTGAAAAAATTCTATTTGGCTGAATCACACTAAAATGGGCTGTATCTTAGAATGGGGGCAGCAGTGTCATTCACAAACAGCCAAAGAAGCCGTCTGTATCCCACAAAGGGGCCGGAACTAGCCGGAAGTGAAACAAAAACCATGCAATGAGAAAAACCAATACAGGAGTGGTCAGCCAAGGGGAAGGGAAGGCTGATTCCCCCGTCCCGCGTCCACACACTGAGATTGTTCCCTTGCTGTGTTAACGGAGAAGCCACTGAGTGCACCTCCACTTTCTCTCCCCTCACATCGCTGCCGGTAGTTAGGAGAAATACCTGGATTGCGGATGTACATCGCCAAGCCTTGGCAGATAAAGGAGCACACTTCGGCCCAACAGCCTCCCTTTAACTCACGGCTGCAATGAAATCACAGGTCCTGTTCGACATCCTGCTGGAATGTGGGCAGGAAGATGAGCTGGTCTCCTGGGGGGGGGGGGCGTTGTGTGTGTGTGCCTCCCACTCCTACCCCCACGCCTGAAAGGGGCTTAGCAGGTACGAATCTACCTGGTCATACTTCAAGGACACCTGGAAGGCTCGCCCGATGATTCCCTTTACCATAAATGTGATCTTTCCACTGCCAGAAGGAAAGAATCTCATATTAAGGTGCCAGTGACTGATCTGGGTTTTTTCCCAAGGACGGATTTTGACCAAAGGACTTTTGGCGCACAGAACTTGTAGAGCTGGAGAGATGCGTTAGGGCAGGATGGGAAACACCGTGTTGAGGAAATGATGGAAAATGGAGTGCTGAGTGCTCAAACGAGACACCTCATAATTCTTGTTTAGGGGACTGCCTTATCCAGAGACAATGAGCCATAGCTTTTGCGGAGCTCTGTAGAGGTAACCTGCTGGCTCAGAGTTCTCTAAACACATTAAAAGTGATGTTTGTCAACTCCCACCAAAACACCTACACTTGACTCTCGAGCCCTGCCTTTCTGGCTATCATTCTTTAAAACATGGTCTGGGGTGAGTGGGTGGTGCAACCATTAAGATAACTCAGATGCTCAAACTGTATCCTAGAACCCTGCAGCAAGTGCTGGCTCTCCTTCCAATTTCAGCTAGCTGCCGGTCGATGTACACCCTAAGGGGCATCGGATGATGCTCAGATGGACATGTCTCCGCAGGTAGATGGAATTTCTGGCTCTGACTCAGACCTGGTCCAACCCTGACTGTTGTAGACATCTGGGGAGTTAGCCAGAGAATGGGAGATCAATTTCTTTCAATATTCAAAAAAAACGCATAAAACCACAGTGCTACCATCTGTCCAGCAAAATGTGTTGCTGCATCCAGATTGCAGTGGTCAGAAACCAAGATTTCCTCATTTTACCAATGAGATTCTCAAAATAGTCTCCGTGACGCAGCTTCGAGGGCCAGCATTGTGGTACAACAGATTAAACTGCCATCTGTAATTCTGTCATCCTCTGAGCACTGATTAAGTCTTCGTGCACCACTTCTGATCCAGCTCCCTGCTAACACACTGGGAAAGCAGTGGAAAGGCGGCCTGAGTCCTTGAGCCTTGGCACCCAAATGAGACCCAGAGAGTTCCTGGCTCGTAGCTTCAGCCTGGCCCAACTCAGGACTTGTAGGCGTTTAGAGCAGAAAGTAGGTAGAAGATCTTTCTCCGTAACTCTGCCTTTCAAATCGGTAAATCTTCAAAGAAAATGTTTTTCATTATAAATGTGTCAGCTCTCCCTAAACTGAGTTATGAATTATTATGAAAGCAGTACCAATAGTTCGGAATCAAGCAAGCTCAAGTTTAGGCAAACCTGGAAATTTCTGGCAAGCAAGCTAGGGATCCACTCTGCTGAGAGCAAAACATTAAAAACTCAATTGTTAAACGGTATGGTGTTATCATATAAATAGGTCATTGGAACAAAACAAATTTTAGATGAAGAATCAAACTCGGAACTCAGTAGTTGGAAAGGTGGGCATTTTACAGAATATGGAGACCATTAAGTATGTGTTTAAGGGTTAAACTGAATCCATACTTAGCACAGTAAAGCAAGATCAATGTTTTGAGTAAAGCAAGATCAATGTTTTGAGTATGAAAAGTGAAATCACAAACTTCTGAAAGAAATACATGGAAACTTTTGTAAGGAGCACCTTTCTACCCACAACTTCAAATTCAAGTGTAATTTATCAATCTCTGATTTCAAAAAATCAAAACCTTTCCCTATGAACAGGTAACATAAAATTAAAGAAGGAAAAAATAAGTTGAGTACTAACTTCCCTAAGGAATTTACAGAAAAGGAAATAAAACAAATAAAGGCCTGATGTGATAGCCTAATGGTTAAATCCTGGCCTTGCGATTGCTAGGGATCCCTTAACCTGTTTGTGTCCTGCCTGCTCCAGTTGCCATCCGGCTTCCTACTTGTGGCCTGGGAAAGCAGTTGAGGATGGTCCAAAGCCTTGGAACCCTGTACTTATGTGAGACCTGGAAGAAGCTCCTGGCTTATGTCAACAGTAATCCTGAATATGAATACTCCTTTCAAGCATCTGCTCTCAGCGATAAACCAGGAAAGAAACAATTTTTCTGTCTTGTCCCAAACGGCAACCACCAAAAGGACAGAACATTTTGAAAGTTTCTAGTGATTGAGCAACAGGCCCCCAGAGGGACAGTTACGATGGTTAATCTCATGTCAACTTGGCGAGTAATCGTGTATCCAGATTCCTGGTCAAAGGGTGTTCTGGGTGTGAGTCGGAAAGTGTTTATTATATTAACTAATTTTATTATTCCATGATACAGTTACATAGGCTCTGGGATTTCCCTTGGCCCCTTCTTAAAGTCCCCACCCCCCCTCCACTAACTTTCCCCAGGTCATTACAATAGTATAATCCTTCAGTCATAAAAGTCCATCATTCTGTTATTTACGTGTATCTTGACATTGTGGGCATGGACAGTGGCAGAGTCCAGCATCCTATTAAGAGGAAAGTGTTTCAGGATAAGTGACAGCAAACCACAGAACAGCCATCTGGAGTCTCACCCCGCCACTCTACCCCTCTCTCCCAGAAGGACACACACCATCTGCCAGCCTACCAGGGACCACAATGAGGCTTACCTCTCACTACAAGGATGTCTGATAAGGATGGGGAGACTAGCAGGACAGCTGAGGGACTCAACTTCTACGGCATCAAAAAGGAAATATTGGAATACAAGCTTTACCCCAGCTCCCTAATGATTTGTAAATGGATGAAATCTTTCCCCTTCCGCCCTGTGCAGGAAAAGAATCTTGCTGTAGCTTTGCTATGATCACCTGCCTATACAACTGTCATCCCACATGTAAGTTCACTATTCTTGCAGGTGCTTAATCAGTCTCAAAATTCCTTCTCTGTTTAGGAGGCATTGCATGCTCTTCCATCATCCAGATTAACACTTTTAAAATACATGTTTGGAAAGCAGGGTGACAGGGAGAAACAGATCTTCCATCTGCTGGTTCACTCCCGCAACGATCTCACAGGGATGGGTCTCCCACATGGGAGGAAGGTACCCAAGCACTTCGGTCATCTTCCGCTGCCTCTCCAGGTGTGCCATCAGGGAGCTGGGAGAGAAGTGGAGATGCTGGCATCACATACTGTGGCTTGGCCCATACTGTGACTCTGGCCCATAGATTAAATACTGAAATCAGAAGAAAGACTGCCCTTTTCAGTGTGAGGGCCTCATCCAACCACCTGGAAGTCTTCGTAAATCAAAATGCTGAGTAAAAGTTCTTGCCCCCTCGCCCTCAGCCTGCCCTCACTTACTCTAATTCTTACTCTCGCACCCTTCTGCTTCTCTCCTTGCCTGTTTCTGCCTATCCTCGAGGTGAAACAGGGAGGGTCCCATCTCCCCCCGTCTTCATACTGGAACAGAATTCATTAGATCCATCTGGGTCGTGAGCCTATCTACTTTTGAAATGAATTACACGCTTGTGGCTCTCCTGGGTCTCTAAGCCATAGAGCTCATCGGTATCCACAATCACCTACACCAATTGCTTGCAATAAATTTCTACGTACCCATGACATCCTGTTGCTTCTTTTCCCTTGGGGAACCCTGAATAATTCAACCATGAGTGCTGCAAGAGGAGCAGGAGGCAGTGTGAGCCTCTGGCTGTTCTACCTGCTGCCCAGAGATTGCTCTGGGAGGGAGGTTCCAAACAGCCCAGCAGCTTCAGGAGTTTGGGTACACCATTTCAGATTCGGGGTATGAGCAAGGCTCCAAAACAGACGCATGCTCTCAGTTTGGAGGATCTCGGAGCCCCCTCTGCTTGCCCACGAGCCGCTGCTGTCAGCTCTGAGTGTTGTAAACAGTGGAAGCACCTTTACAGGCTGTGCCACATTTCCACACAGCAGGATTTCTAAGCCCAGCTCACTACCTCATCAGCCGTGCCACCTAAGAAATAAGCTGCTTCCATTCCAAAGGCTAGCTTGTCTATGTTGGGCTCAAGAACAGATACAAGTTCATCTCCAACTCAGCCACTTCCTGCGCGATTCTCAGGGGCTATTGTGACCACCTGCTGTCTTCATCCAGTGTAGACTTCAGCTCTGTGCAGGACACAAATACAAGAATGGTGAGAGCCTGAGACCTCAGAAGGGGAGGCTTGCAGGCTCCTAGTCTGTCACATAATCTCTTGAGATTTGTTCTCAAACTCCTTTAATTCTAGAATTCCATAAATTTCTGATAATGTTGCAGCCCAGATGCAAGCCAATCACAGCACTCCAAAACATGGCAAAAATTCTTGTTCTAAATTCAGAGTTACATGATGTCTTCAAGGCGATTTGGTTGAATCTCCCTTCCCCATGCCAGAAGCCCCACTGGAAAAACTGTTGAGCTTGTGCCTACATTTGGTATGTTAGTGAGGCACTGCAGGTCCTTATCGGCTCTCCTGACCCCAGGAAAAGACCTTGGGAAATCAGAGCCTCCTTCACTGGCTGAAGGAGCAGGGCACTCACCTCAGGGCACTTCACGCCACTCTTCCCACCCGAATCCTGGAAGACCGCCCAAGCAGGGCTGTAGGATGCAGCTCAGGCGTGTGAAGCCTCAAGGCCAGCAACTCAATTGTGTTCCTTTGTCAGCCTCAACCAGGTGGATCTGTGGAAACAAATGTTCCACATTGGACTTCCTCCATTGGCCTTTCTGTGCTAACCAGCACCCCTGTGCTCCCGTGGCCAACAAGGAACCGTGGAACTTCACCTTGACTGCGCACGTCTCGCAGCCGATGCACGCCTTCACATCCAAGCCCAAGAAGTAGGAGCCCTGAGTGGGTTTTTTGAGTCCTCCCTGGAGGCTTTTGGCTCCTGGTGCTAAGAATGTGTTACATGAAAAAATAAATGCTGCTTTTTTGCCATCTGTAAATGAAAAACACTTCATATGTTTAACTATTTCAAATTGCCATATGTGACACACACTCGTGCACACACACTCCACATGCCTGTTTGGGGGCTGGGATGGAGTTGGGAAGACTGGCTTTGAGTTCCTCTTCTAACCCTCTGTTTCTTCTCTCACCAGGGATGGGGGTAAAAATCTTCCAGAAACAGCAGTTCCCCTTAGCGGGAGTACTGAGGCTGGCTTAGCCTGGTCTTCCTGCACTTTCTCCCATCGGTGACAAAGCTGACAAGATAGGTCTGCCCCTTCCTGATGTCCACCACAGCGAGGGGAAAAGTCCGTCCCTGAAGTACGTCGTTCTGTGAAAAGAACATGACTTCATGGTGGCAGCTCGGGAGCTCGCCTTGTTACCCCTCTGGAGCCTTCTTTAGGTTCATCCATATATAGGTCCTTAATCCATGTGTCAGGGCTCTGGCCCTGGGTGAACAGCCCTGTCCCACAGCCTTGGCTGCTCTGCAGTAAAGGTCGGCCTTTCCATACTCCACACCATCGGGGAGTGTGAGAGCTTCCCTGTGTGCAGCCCAAGGGGCCTCAACCTTTCCTCTTCAGCTTTTTGCTGCTCCTTTTCATTCTAAGCAGTGGGCAATACAGCCCCGTTACCTGCCCTTGCACATGTAGCAGGAGCCTGATGGATGATACTCCTGGTGCGTCCCTTCCCACCTGTACACCGTTCCGGTTCACCTGCAGAGGCACTCCCATCAAGTGGCTGCCACCTGCTGCTGGCTTGCTTGCTCCTCTCATCACCAAGCAGGTTCAGGACTTCACCTCATCCCCTGTCACCTGTTTTCTTTAGGGCATGAGACCCCTCCACTGCAAACAAGACTTTCAAATTTTTTCTTAAAGTTACTTTATTGGAAAGGCAGATTTAAAGAGGAGATAAAGATCTTACACCTACTGGTTCATTTCCCACATGGCAGCAACTGAGTTGAGCTGATATGAAACCAGGAGCCAGGAGCTCTTCCAGGTCTCCCACGTGGGTGCGGGGTCCCAAGGATTTGGGCCGTCCTCAACTGCTTTCCCAGTCACAAGCAGGGAGCTAGATGGGAAGTGAAACGGGTAGAACATGAACCAGCACAAATATGGGATTCCGGTGCTTGCAAGGCGAAGACTTAGGCACTGAGTCATCACACTGGATCCAGGACGTCCCAATATTAATCCATGTGAGGCACTCTAGTTCAGCTACCCTGGGAACCAACTGCCACCAATGCTTGGTCCAAGGGTGGTTGTTTACAGCAGGCCTAGCAGTGGAGACCCCTGAAGCCCACACTGGAGGCGCTGGGCTCAATCTGCAGTCCTAACTCCTGGCTCCAGCTTCCTGCGGCTGCCGAGCCTGAGAGCTGGCATTCACAGCTTGTGTGCTGTGTCCCTACCTCCCAAGAGGGACTGTCCAGCCACTGCCTCCAAGCAGCCTGGCCGTTGCGGGTATTTGAGAAGTGAAGCAGTGAATGGGAGTTCTCACCTCCTCTGATCTCATAAGTAAATGTTCCAAGATCGGTTTTACATGATTGCTCCTTTTTATATTTGAAAACTCAGAGGGGCAGATAAGTCTGACCTTCTTTCAAGAATGCCGGTGTTGCAATTTGAGCCTTCCCAGCCCCTGCTGGTTGTCCTGGGGGGCTGCCAAGTGTGGCAGCGCTTTGGGGTGACCAGCCACACAAGCACAGCAAGGCCCCTTTCCGTAGGTCTACAGCGTCGCCTGTTTAAAAAGTTAAGTGCATTTAAAGTGCAAGTATTACTCTGAAAACATTCCCTAATTAATAAATGTTCTACATTTTTATGTGGGAATGTTTAATATTTAATTTTTCAATAATGTTATCATTTATAATTTATTAAATTTATTTTGTGGCTTGTATTTATTAAAAATTGATATACTTCCTATTTCCTTTACTCCAATGTTAGATGGTTTTTATGCAAAATGAGGGAGAAATGGGTGCTTTTTTGTCTCAGGATTTCCTTAAATCCTCCATGGTGGCAGGTGGAGACTCCGCCCTCCTCGGCTAGGCTCCCTTGAACACTCGTGGTGTGTTCTCATGGGCACTTGAGTAGGTCTGCAGGTCAGCCGCACTGCAGGAACGGGCTGTGGTGCTCTGCTGGGCAGACAGCAGACTGCTCAGCTGCAGGTGCCACGTGCACATCCGGTGGCCAGAGTCTCCATACCTGGGAGAATCCAGAACCTCGGTCATGATGGATGGTACCTGGGGATTAGTGGCCCTCAAGTGGACAGTTCAGTGACAAAATACTTCTAAAGAAACGATGGCTGTTAGCCGCCTATGGTCTACATTCTGTGCACTGGAGGCCACGGCTTGGGTAGCCAGGAGACTTGGAAGTGAGGCCTGAAGTTGGGCTAATTGGTTTTCCGAGGGCAAGCACCCTCACTCTACCTGCCCTTTCCACTACGGGCAGGCTCCAGACTGCCCCAGGTGTGAGGAAGGTAAGGAGACCAGGGACCTGCCCACGTGTTTGAGCACTAAGAGGTGGTCCTGAGATCAGCTAAAGACAGGGTTCCAAGGGGGGTGAGATGGCCAGGGCAGCGGAGCTGGCAGCAGGAAACCAACAGGGGAGGCATGACCCTGGCACCTCCGGGCGTCATGCCACTCTGAATTACAGCGCATCACAGTGGGCTGGGAAGTGCTGTGAGATGCTACCTGAACAAAAAATGGGAAATCCTGTGCAGACCTTACTGTTACTTCATGGTGCCCCTTCTCAGCCCTCATGCGCCGGAGGGCAGGGGCTGCGCTGTGCTGGCTTCGTGTCCTGACGCTGCTCTGAGGGTGCTCCGGGAGCCATCAGAGGATGGCTTTGAAATGTGTCTTCTCATTAGCAACGTGTCTCCCAGAAAAGCTAGATTAATTGGCAGAGAAGGTGCTGACAAATGCTGGCTTTGCAGGGAAAGAAACTTCTAAGACCGCACTTCTTTTGTGCAGCAGGCTCCCAGGGTGGCCGTCTCCTGACCTGACAGTGCGGAGTTAGGAATCCACTGTACCTGGCAGGCTCCCTCTTGTAATCGGGTTGCAGAGTCTGTGGCGTGTTGATATAATGCCCTAAAACACTTCCTCAGCCAAGTGCTTTACACAACGTGAAATATTTTTCTATGCTAATGTTTCTTTTATTGAGTATTTTTACAAAAAATTATCACACATTCTACAGATATTCAGCAACACTTGTACAACCAAAACAAAAAATTGCAAAACCACCAGACACTCTCACATTAACAAGAACAAACTTATTGTGCATAGGGAACACACTCCACCAGGTGAGTTGCAGTGAGGTCTCTCCTGCCTCATGTCACCCTGGAAGGGCATGCCCGTGCTGCCACATCGTCGCCTAATGCCGAGGGGTCAGCCCCCAGGGCTGCACATTGCAGCTGTATGGGTCAAACCGACACAGGAAGTGACTATTTGAGGGTCTTACAAGATCAGGGAGGAAACCAGAGTGAGGCCTGTTAACACCCTGCAGAAAGCAGCAAGCAAATGGGCCAGCTGCCACTGCCCATTGCTGCAAATCAGCTTAAACAGAGGGATGGGCCTGCAACATCTCTCGGTGACTGCAGCAGGTAGGAATGCCAAAGGCCATCCGTGTGATGTGGACTACAATGCAGTAGGCGTGCTTGCAACTTCAGTATTTGCTCAGGGTGAGCTTTGTCTGGTTCAACAGGGTTTTCCCTGGTAGCTGATTTGCATTTCAGTGTGGAGCTTAAGTATAAACTCTGTCTAGGGGAATGAAATGCCCTGGGGCCACCCACCACACACACACGAGAAGCATATGCTGTATGCCTTGCATGACCCTCGAAACGAATAGTGAGCACGGTAAGGATCTACTCGGTGATGTAGCAGGAACGACCACGTTGAGTGGAAGAAACTGGATGTGCCTGTGGGCCCCAGGACGGACTCCAGCTGGAGGTGGCACGGAAAGCCTGTGCTGCATAAGGAGGGTGCCCAGGCAGGGCATCAGTTGCGGAGGCCCATGTCGGGGAATCGGGCATCTGTCAGGCTTTTTGGAGCCACAGCTTGTGTGTAACGCGCAAGAAAGGCTTGGATTTAGTACACAGCTCGCTGCCAAGCCATGCCAGCTTCGCAGAGCGACAGGGAGCCCAGGTCCTGGAGGGCATGATGGGCAGCGGGTACACGTACCCATGTCACACTTGCCCCTCAGACATCCAGGAGTGAGTCATGAAGAGTGTCTTCACTCCTTGGGACTGCTCAGCAGATGAGAAACAGGGACAGGAAACGGAAGTGGCTTGCACGGTGTTGTAATTCCCAGAGAGGAAGGCCCAAGGCTAGAATACGGTCCACGTAGTTTCTGGTTTGATCTTTGACTTCTCTCCCGTTTTCACCACCTGGACTTCCAGTTTCTGGAATGCCCTCCCCTCACACCTGTGCTCTTGTCATTTGTCGCTGCCTTCAAGCTGGGTCACCATCAGACACTGTATCTGCTCCTTCAGCGCTCTGCTTTGCAAAGCGGGATTCACCACTCCTGCCCCAACCCCAGCACTGTTCCTGGCCTTCCTTGCAGAGTGGTCCTGCTAAACATCTGGGGTCTTCTGCGGAGGCAGCTACAGGTTCCAATGCAAGCAGAAGGGCCTGAGGTGTTGCTGCTGTGTCTGTGCCCAGCCACTTTGGCCTCGTTTCAGCTCTGGCATGACGGGTGACGATGGCCATTCAGAAGGGCGTGCTTGGGCCAGCGAGGAGGAAAAGGCTGGTGTGAATCGTGTACTGTCAGTTCTCGCTCCACCTCAGTCATCACTCCCACCTGGTCTTAACTGCGCAAAGCGTGCGTCAGATCCTCAATTCCTGCTCAGGAAGGAGGCCTGCAGTGAGCTTCCACCCCCAGCACTTCGACAAGGCTCAGATGGGGCAGGCCTGCCTCCCACGCCCCCTGGGTGGGGAAGCTGCAAACACACCCTCCCTCCACACAGTCTCAGAGGCTCCTGCGAAGGCAGCCGGCTCCGTCAAGTCGGGCTTTTCTTGAGGGTCTGCTTGGCAAACACGTATGCGTCTTACTTTGAGGCAGACCGTGTCAGCGGTTTAATTTAAGACATCAAACAAGAAACAATCTGTCTGCTGTAACCTTTCGCTGCTGAAATGCAGAGCCTCGGCGGCGGCTCCTGGAGAACACTCATTATCCTGGTCTTCGTGACACGGGACACGTTGTCTCTTTTCTTGACTTGACCTTAACACATCACTGATGCAAAACATATTTCTAGTTTGAAAAATAGTCATCTAGAAAATAAAACCATTTCCCCATCTCAGCCACCGTGCCCAGGCCCAGCGCTGCTGGAAACGTGTTTTCTTTGTTTGATTTGTGCTATTGAATGGTTCTAGTCTCTTCCCAAGCATTAGGGAAATACTAAGTGAACAGAGAGGTCCCCTGATTTGTGGAAACCTAGACCCTTTGAATTTTGACCATGAACTACTCCTGGGAAATTAGAAGCAAAGGAAGCTTTGGCTTATAAAGAATCGGGATCAAATTCTAAACCAATTTTTTAAAAGATTTATTTTCACTGTAAAGGCAGACATACAGAGAGGAGGAGAGACAGATATTACATCTGTTGACTCACTCCCCAAGTGGCTGCAATGGCTGGAGCTGAGTTGATCTGAACCCAGAAGCCAGGAGTCTCTTCCAGGTCTCCCATGTAGGTACAGGGTCCCAAGGCATTGGGCCATCCTCAACCTTCTTCCCAGGCCACAAGCATGGAGCTGGGTGGAAAGCAGTGACACTGGGATTGAACCAGCGCCCATAGGGGATCCCAGCTCATGCAAGGCGAGGACCTTACTCGCTAAACTACACAGGGCCCAAGTTCTATAAATTTAAAATCCCATAATAGAGCTAGCTTTGCAGAACAGCAGGTTAAGCTGCTGCCTGAGTCTAGATTGTTTGACTTTTGATCCAGCTCCCTTCTAATATTCCTGGGAAGGCAGCAGAGGATGGCCCAAGTATGTGGGCCGCTGGGCCTACTTGGGAGACCCACATGGAGCTCCTAGTTCCAGGTGCCGTTAGGGGAATAAACCAGCAGTTGAAAGATCTCTCAATCTGATATAATTAGGGTAGAAAAACTAGGAGTCATTTTAAATATGGTGATGTTTTACAGATAAGGATACTGTGACCCCAAAGAAAAGAATGCATCCAAGATATGTATTAAAGTCTGCATGCTTATAGGCTAATGACTTTTATGTAAAACCTATGTAACATATATACATATATGCCCATAGTAGTTAGGCAGGCAAATAAGTCAGGAAAAGATTGTCAGCTTTATAACTTAGACTGTCATCAGAGACCTCCAGTAGCAATATCTTCTCAGCTTGCAAGGGAGTGGCAAATAGGACATGCCAGGAAGTATACTTGTAGCTGTAGTATTTCCTTGGTTAGGTTGAGTTTCCCATAATGCAGCAGGCTTTCTTGGGTAAATGATTTGCATCTCGGGCAGGAGCTGGGGAATTTGTGTGCCATTAGCCAGATGTTGTGGGATCATCCTCCGCAATGACTTCACTTCACTTTGTTTCCCAATAAAAATCCACTTCTGTGCATGCACTTTATTGCTGCCGTAGTATTTCTGAGACCAGCATTGCACTGAGATCTGGTAGGCCTGTCACCGACTCCTCCTGAGAATGGAGTGTAACCACATACAAACATATCCCATTGGTTTAGAAGAATTTTGTTGGCAGATGTCTCTGGTGCAATACAAAGCTAACCTTGACCTTCACTGTGCCTTCTTTCCGTTCATAGTCTCTAGTCAATTCCTGAACCAAGATGGATGCTGGATTCCAGTCCTTCTGTCTCCACTTGAACAGGCTGATGGACGAAAGACAAAGGCTCAGGGGCTTTCTCCCGGTGTCTATTTGTCTTTGAAAGAGATTTCCATAATTTCCTCCAATCTTTGCCTATAGCTCACCAACTGATGGGCATGAGGAAGAACGGGAAGTGTGCCAGATAACTCCATGTCAAACGTGGGTGTTGAGGGGTGTTAAGCTGACTTTGCCACTTCGCATAGTGTAAGTGTGGTAATGAAAACACTGGTAGATCTAAATTTGGCCTCGTTAAAACCAACACATTGGAACTGTGGTTCTGATAGTGGTGGAGCAGCTTGTAGGAAAGTACTTCACAGAGCTCATGGAAAGTCGAATTAAAGATAAGTTTCTGTGCAAAAAAAACTTGAAATTCATGCATACAAGGGGTCTTCAAAAAAGTTCGTTCAAATACGTATTGCGAAAAAGCATGCACTGATTTTAGAAATGTTTTGCACCCAAAATAAACCTATGATTTAAATCTACTTTTTCATGAACTCTTTGAAGTAGTCTTGTGTTAGACTAAGCATATCATAGATAACTCTTCAGGGTGGAAGATCCTCTCGGAGAGTTAACACAAAAACAGCAAGAGCGATTCAACCAAATAAAGGAGCCACTTTCTGTGGGTCAGACCCACTTTGCTGCATCTGTTCCCTGCAGGGCACCCCTCCAATCTAGCAGTCCAAGGAAGATAAGCCATGGCTTATAAACTCGGAGGGCCGGGGGTGGGCTTTGCTGCTTTTCAGGGGACAGCAAGCTGGGGGACAAAAGTATTGGACAGAGGAGAGACCCGGTAGAACCTACAGACATGAGAGCTCTTTTAAAGGGTCACGGGAAAATGAGTGGATAAGTGTATCTTAGTTCAAAAATTGGAAAGTGATGCGTAGGTTTGCACAGTCTACATTTTTGCGTGAGTTTTTGAAGACCGTCCCCTCCCCCCCTCAGCTCTCTGAAACTTGAAAGCTTCTAAAAGGTATTTCAGCTCTGTCGATGCTGACAAGAGTGGGGAGTTCAAGGCCCTTCAAGCTAGAGACACTCGGCTATTAAGTGTCTTTGTATTTAACTGAATTGTATTGTATTCTTTGTTTTTGTGTAGTATTCAAGCTGCACACGTATTCAACTCCCTGTCAGGTGCACACAGGCCACCAAGGCTTTGTCCTTCACCTCCTCCTCTCCCCTCTTTACACTAGAGAATTGTTAGTGTGTTTACACTCGCTCACTCTCTTCTGCCAGCTTCACACTTGCTCTTAAGCCCACGGTCAATGAATTTTCTACACGCTTTTTCTATTTTCTATTTCAGATACACTATTTTTCAGTTCTAGAATTTCCATTTTCAATAGGCTTCCACTTCTAAGTTGGGATCCGCCATCTGTTCAGTCACTATGACCATCTCTTTGCTCTGTCCTCAGTTCGTAACTTTTTTTTAAAGGCATAGTACAATCCAACCTTTTTTTTTTTTTTGGGAATGTGGATCTGATTTCCATTTTCCTTCACATCGAGTAGATCGGCATGAACAGCACCACACATCACGTGTGACAGAACTGGTTTCTGTAAACTCCCTCTTGGGAACACTGGCTGTGTCCCACCAGGTACGTGTTTGCTGATGTAAGCTGCGGAGAACTGGCCTTCCTCTTTGTTGCAGAAGAGCACAGCTGAGCAGCAGCAGGACGGGACATTCCTGTAGCTCCTACCCGCATTAGAAAAGAGTAAAAGAAAATGACAGAGCTTTATGAAATGACGTGATAATAAGTTCTGTAACTTGGCTGCAATGAACTGATTCACAAACGTACGGACAGCAGTAAACCTGTCCCCAGAGAAACTGCAGCATCGGGTTGTTGACTGGAAGGAATCTTTGATGCATTTAGGAAATAAACATTAGCAATTTTACATAAACTCAGAAGACAGCTATTAGGAGGCTATAGCATAAAAAAATGAGAACATTTCTATATCACATCAATGTATCAGGAAATACTAAAAATGTTTTTCAGGATAAATAAAAATACCAGAAAAACATGTAAATATGAATCATGAAGAGCCCTAAAAATAACAGCCCATATCAAAAGACTGAGGAAAAAAATTGAACACTGGGCCTGATGCGATAGCCTGGCAGCTAAAGTCCTCATTGAATGCGCCGGGATTCCATATGGGTGCTGGTTCTAATTCCGGTGGCCCCACTTCCCATGTAGCTCCCTGCTTGTGGCCTGGGAAAGCAGTCAAGGACGGCCCAAAGCCTTGGGACCCTGCACCCGCGTGGGTGACCTGAGGGAGGTTCCTGGCTCCTGATTTTGGATTGGTTCAGTTCCGGCCGTTGCAGCCACTTGGGGAGCAAATCCTCAGATGAAAGATTTTCCTCTCTGCCTCTCCTCCTCCTCTGTATATCTCTTTCCAATGAAAATAAATCTTTTTAAAAATTGAGAACTTAAAATCCATAAGAACAATTCTCAAACTAAAAATGTGAATATTTTTTGATTTTAGGAAGGGCATATAGAAAACTCCAGAAATAAGATCACTTACCCATGCAATAGGGAATGCTTTCCCAGCAGGTCGGGACCGGGGAGCTTGGCGTTCATCGTGTCTGCTCAGCACTGACTAGTGTCAGAAAAGAAAGGAAGCAAAACTAGATGGGAACATTGGGAAGCATAAGAGATGGCCTTACTCTTATAGGACATAATTTTTTGGATTAAAAAAAATTCAAGACTTGTTGAACAATAATGAATTGGCAAGGCCAGGATAATATATAAAAGTAGTGTTTATGAACTCTGCCAATAGCAAACAACTTAAAATGAAAAAAAAATAGAGTAAATTCAAAAGCTGCACTACAAAATAGAGTAACTTTTTCGTATATAATTACCTCATGGGTAAATGCAGCAAAAAATCTTGACATGATCAAACAGGTTTCTTATGTAATTGGTTGATGGAATTTTTAAAAAACTGTCCTATAAACGTCTACAACATGCACACCGATCGCTAATCTTTCAACATGAGGACAGCGCCTTTTTTCAATTTCCTTCCATACTGCATTCTTGTAACAATCTAAAACATCTAAATTTTCACTGAATTTTAAGATTTATTGGAAAGACAGATCTACAAGAAGGCCATACAGAAAGAAAGCTCTTCCGTCTGCTGGCTCACCAAGTGACTGCAATGGCCAGAGCAGTGCCTCTCTGAAGCCAGGAGCCAGCAGCTTCCTCTGGGTCTCCCATGTGGGTGGAGGGTCCCAAGGCTTTGGGCCATCCTTGACTGCTTTTTCCTGGCCCCAAGCAGGGAGCTGGATGAGATGTGGAACAAATGGGACGTGAACCAGTGTCCAAATGAGAACTTGGTAGATTCAAGGTGAGGATTCAGCTGCTGGGTTATCGCACCAGGCCCTCACTCAATTTTCTTAAGAGTAAGAAATTAAATGAATTTCAAGTAATAGTGCAAAATCCTTCCACATTTTTATAATTTCTCACATTTGCAAGCTAGATGCCTTAGCTCTAGTCTGGTAGTATGTCTGTGACTCGCCCTTCATGTCGATTTGCAGAACACTAAACTTCCTTTACACAGCAGCACGAAGACAAACTTGCTTGCCATCTTTCCTTCAGTGGGTTACATAATCTATAACTTACATCATGACAGTCACACACTCCTGTACTGAAGCATTGCTGAATCTGTAGTTTCTCATTTAAACCCAAGGCAATGGTCTCCTTCCATTCATAGGGATGCAAGAGACTTCACCACTTAAACCAATACAATTCTCCCAGAGTCCTTCATCTCCTTTCCCCTCACTGCATGATTTTGGCCCCAACAGCTGTAATCCATGGCAAAACTGTAGCCAGCCCTTTAACCGTCTCCAGCTATATTCTTGGTGTTTTGGGAACTGGAATGCCAAATGCCCGCTTGAAGATCTTTACCAGTGTTGCGTTCTAAGTGGCCAACACACATGGAGTCATTTCCAGCTTGTTCAAACATTCTGGGAAGAGCAGGCTGAAACTGGAAACGACAGTACGTGGAAATCAGAAGCAAATGGGTGACCAGTTGGAACTTCTCCCCATTGCTGGAGAGAATGTAAAATGATTCAACTATGAAAAATTGTGTGGCATCATTTAGTAAAATAGATTTGCAAATGCTAGCAAATACTGTAAGGTATTTGCCCTGGAGATATGGGGGTTATTGCTTTGTTTTGAACGTTCGTGTCCTCCCCGTAATGTCTGTCGTAATTCTAATCCCCAAAGGGGTGGCACTAGGTAGTGGGGCATCTGGGGGCAAACAGGGCAGGAAGGCAAAGCCTCCAGAATATGATCCACATCTGTCCTTACCATGATGGTCCGTGGGCTGCCTGTTCCCTTCCAACACATGGGACCACAGAGATGAGGCTGTGCGGGGGATGCAGGCTTCAGCAGGTGCCATATCTGCTGGTGACTTCCTCTTGAATTTGCTAGCTTCCATCCTTATACTGTTGCTCCTGAGCAGCAGAGTTTCTGGGTGTTTTTAATAGTTCAGTGGACTACAGCAATTATACAGAAACGAAGCTACAGAGTCACAACACAAGGAGTGGATCTTCTAAACGCTGTTGAGTCGTGAAAGAACTTATGCAGTTTTTCATATGAAGGTCAAATTGCACTTTTAAGAATGCTCAACAGATAGCACCACCAAATAAAAACAGATATTTCCACAGAGGCCGGAAGAGGTCACCCTGGAGGGGGCGTGGGGAATGCATGCCGAGCGGACAAGGTGAGGCAGCCTGCATGCCCTTGGCCTGAATGGGCCGTGCACAGTTGGCTTCACGACCACATGACAACTGGACATCTACCAGTTACCTACTTCTGTGCTACATTTCACAGCGAAATGCTTTTAAACATCATTGTGCTCCATAACTCGCCCAATGTTCCCGTCATCACTCTCCCCGCCCCCACCCCCCAGTTCTGTTTGGAATTGTGTCCAAATGCATCGCTGACAAAGGAGGCATGAAGATGCTAATTACTAATTTGTTTCGACTCTTCGGCTAATTTTAAAAATGAAATAGAACTAGGAAGAAACAGGTTCAAGCATTCAACAGTAGCCACAGGGGGAGAGAGTAGGCAAGTGGACAAAACGCCCATTAGTACAAATTCATTCTGAGACAAGTGTGCTTCCTGTTTTATGGTTTACTTTAGAGCAAACTCAGTCATCTGAATCATGTAATAATGCAGGGTGCCAGTAGCTTAATTTTCACATTAAGCTCAATTATTTAAGTTATCTACAAGTATGCTCAGTATTGCCCTCTGTGCATCCATGAATCCTCTATTACAAGCCAACTTCTGATTTGGATTTGAAGACACTCTTTAATAAAGGCTTCATTGAAATTCAATGATCGAGATTTTTTTTCCACCATTTACTCAGCTACAAGATGCCGCTTAAACAAAAAAACAAAAACAGAATCATTTGTCAACAGAATTGAGCCTGCTTAGGTGTTTCCACTCATTGTGTCATTGCGTATAAAAGCTGCCATTGTCAGTGGTGACCCAGTCCATTAAGGCAGCATTTATTTGTAAAAATTATTCTTTTGGAAATGTCTTTCATTTTTTCATTTCTCATTATGTTAATGACAGAAGGTTTAAGAGATGGCATTCCATAAACATTGTTTATGGTTGCATGGCATACTCGGGAAGGGTTTCCTTTCTCTCACACTCCATCCCATGCCACATCCTAAGAACATTTCAGACACTAAATGCCCGCCAGCCTGGAGTAGTCAGGACTACTTAGCCCACTGGGCAACGATGCCTCTAAACTCCAGAGCTTTCAAGTGATGCCAAGTTGTGGGAAAAGGTCAAGGAATGCGTGAAAATCTCTCGTCACGTGGCAAGGAGCAGCACGGAGTCAAACAAGGCCTGTCTTTTTGAGATGCTTCTCCCTCCTTGGGCTGCTGGGCTCCATGCAAAGTGTTACCAGGCAGGGAAGATCGCAGGGGAGGGATGCTCTTGCGGGTTGTTTCTTAGAGTTGGCTGTTGTGGTCTGATGCTTGCTTTCCTGGAGATGACTGCATGGCAGGGACTTGCAATGTCTCTAGTTGCCTTTGCATTTGCTAACTGGATCAAAAACTAATCTTAAAAAGTATTTATTTGAAAGGCAGATTTACAGAGAAGGAGAGAATGAATCTTACATGCACGGATTCACTCTCCCAACAGCCACAACAGGCAGAGCAGAGCTGATCCAAAGGCAGGAGCCAGAAGTCTTTTGTGGGTCTCTCATGTGGGGACGGGAGGCCATGGACTTGACCCATCCTCCACTGCCTTCCCAGGCAGCAAGCAGGGAGCTGAATCAGAAGTGGAGCAGCCAAGACATGAACTAGTGCCCGCATGGGATGCTGACATCCCAGGCAGAGGCTCAGCTTACTACACCACAGTGAGCTCTGTATTGGTGGCAATTTGTTTCTGTAGCAGGCGCATTCTAAAATACAGTTAAATTTAGTTCAGCCCTTGGGTCTGCCAATAGTTTGCACTTTGTCCTAGGTGAGATGAGCTAATTCATTTCAGTTCTTGTGCTATTAACTCTGTGCCATAGCATCAAAATCGTCCTATTAAACAGGTGTCCTGGTGTCCAGGTGGCTAAGTCGAGTAGTCGGGCATCAGTGTCCCAGCACTTGGCATGTGGGATGACTGTCCACCTTGGAACTCGTCTTGCTGGGTTCCAAGTACAGCATGCTCCTGATTGGCCTCTCGGCCGAATCCATCACTGTCTTCATCTCCCCAACTTCCAAACCTTGGAATGCCCGCAATCCTCTTCCTCAGACATCTCCCTCTATGCCGGCTGATGGGTGATGACCACGGGTGCTGACTCCATACAGGACCACAGCCTCAAATGCCATCTGTTCACCATCATTGTCCCCCCTTAGGAATCAAACATGTCTCTTAAGATTTCTTTATTGGGCCCAGCGCAGTAGCCTGATGCCTAAAGTCCACACCTCGCACAAACTGGGATTCCATATGAGCGCCAGTTTGTGTCCCAGCTGCTCTGCTTCCCATCCAGCTCGCTGCTTGTGGCCTGGGAAAGCAATTGAGGATGGCCTAAAGCCTTGGAACTCTGTACCTGTGTGGGAGACCTGGAGGAAGCTCCTGGGTCCTGGCTTCAGGTCGGTTCAGCTCTGTCTGTTGTGGCCACTTGGAGTGAACCAGAGGATAGAAAATCTTTGTCTCTCCTTCTCTCTGTAAATCAGACTTAGAGATGTATTTACTTGAAAAGAACTACAGAAAGAAGAGACAGAAACCTCCGCAACCAGGGTTGATGCAGCCTGATGCCAGGAGCCTAGTACTTAATCTGGTTTTTCACATGGGTGTTGAGGCCCAAGGACTTGAGCCATAGTCTGCTGCTTTCCAAAAGAGTGGAAGTGAAGCAGCTGGGATTTGAACCTGTACTCATAAGCAACGCTGGCATTGCAGGCTGAGACTTAACATGCTGTGCTACGACGCCTGCCTCTGAGCTTCCATTCCTATTTGTGTGCCCATTGTACTCACTTGGATGACTAAACTTCTCAAAAGTAACTTATCTAAAACCAAAGTTGTTATATTCTCCTCCAAAACCCTTTTTGCATTCTTTTCCACCAACCAATGGAAATTCCATTATCTCTGGAAACATTGCCTTTCCCTTATTCTATTTTTTTCTTCTGCAAGATTAGATATTATGAAGTTCTGAACTATACTCCATATGTCTTAATACGGAAATCATCCATTCAAAGGAAAAACAATTTTTTTTCCGGTTCTGTTTTTGCTTCGCTGAAGTCTTCGAAGGTGCTGTGAAAGGTTCTTGGAAAATGGAATTAAGAGAGAAACTCCTTGTGGAGCAAAACATTTTTGAAATCCATGCAAAGGTTTTCTTTGCAATGCACATTTTCTGACCCTTTGGCTTTGTATCTTTAATAAACTCTTCCTGTCTAGGCATTTCACATACTATTCCAATCTTCCATTCTAATTTTTATTGTACTTTTCATATAGAAAAAATACTTGGTTCCTTAACAAATGCATTTGTTCACTTTTGCTGTTTTTTTTCTCATACATATATTAAAAAATTTCTAGATTATTTACAGAAAAATGGAAGTCAGAGGGAGAGAATCTTTTATCTGCAGGTTTACTTCCCAAGTGACTGCAAAGTCCAGGGCTGGGCCAGGCCAGAGCTGGGGGCCTGGAGCTCTATTTGGTTCTCTGTGTGGGTGGCAGGGGCTCATACACTCCCCGGGCAAGTTAGAGAGGTGGATGGAAAGTGGAGCAGCTGGGATTCAAACCTCCAGTCCTATGGGATGCTGACATCACAGGAGGTGGTTTGACCCACTGTCGTTGTGCTGGCTCTTCTTACACATTTCTTAAATGTCTTTTTGTATCAAACATTTTCTCATGTGTCAGAAAACGTCACTGTGACGCCTTTGAGGACACGGATGTGCTGTTTGGCATCAGGTCATCCAAGTGGCAGCAGAAAAGGCAAACTCCCACTTCTGTGTGTGTGTGTGTGTGTGTGTGTCAGGTTGTGAGTTTCTGTGTGTTGGTTCTGCAGCTGCAAGGTCTCCTTGAGGTGTGGACTTGGGGGTGTCCTCCAGGGTTGGTTTTGTTCTGCACAGTATTGCTGATGTAGCCCCTTTTAACAAGATAAGCACACGCTGTACAAACAGGGTGAACAGGGTTTGCTCACCCCCAGGGGGATGCCAACCGTGACCATTTATTTGGAGGGGAGCTTATACAAAAAAAGTCCGTGAGTAGCCACTGCTCCAAGTGGTCCTTTTTTCTGACTCTCTGCTTCTTCGTGGTTCTTTTGCATTTAGTTTGGTTTGATGCTGTGTTCTTCCAAGGGCAGATGCCCTTGGGCCTCAGGTGACACACTCTTGGCTTGGATGGCCAGCTGGTGGCTGGCCCAGTGTGCCATACCTGCCCTTGGCTGCAGGGCACCGCTGGAGGACCTGCTGAGCCAGCAGTGTGGGTCTTGCTCCCCAGGTTCAGATGTTGCTGCCCATTGGGGGGGAGACCCTACCATGCACACGGCCTGCCAGCTCCCGGGCATGCTGACACATGTGGCTTAGGAACCATGGCTGCAGAACAATTCCTTTAGGCCAAACTTTGTAAGTTTTCTCTGTAAAGAGCCAGCTAATAGAAATCTAAAATCATCATAAACACGTTGAGGCCAATGCTCTGGTGCAGAAGGTTGGGCTGCTGTCTGTAGTGGTGGCATCCCACAGGGGCACTGGTTTGAGTTCTGGCTGTGCTACTTCTGCTCCGGTACCTGGGAGTGTAGTAGAAGATGGCCTATGTCCATGGGGTCTCGTACTCATGTGGGAGACCTGGGTAAAGCTCCTGGCCTTGGTCTGGCCCAGCCCTAGCTATTATGACCATTTGGAGAGTGAGCCAGCAGACAGAAGGGATGTGTGTGACTGCTTTTCAAATATTTTTAAAACCCCATTTATATTAATTCCATTTTCCACACTTTTTAAAAAGTTAATCACTGAAAGGTAAAGTGACAAGGGCACACATGCACACACTAGCCACAGCCGCTGGTCCTGGGCCAGGCCACATGCAGGTCTCCCCTGGGGTGGCAGATGCCCATCTGCTGCCTTTTTAGGCATGAACAAGGAGGTGGATGGAAAGTGTTGGAGGTGGCACGCACACTGGCCTGTTGACACGACACACTAGCATTGCAAGTGGAGGCTCACCTTGCGGTTGAGGGTTAACTTTGTGGAGCTTGTGGTCTTCATAGTAGCCACTCAATGATGCTGCTATAGCGTGAACTGAGACACATGGAATACAGAAACAAATGGCTGCAGCTGGGTCCCACCCAAATGTGGTTTGCAGGCATTTGGGCCTCTTGGACCCAGAGGCCCTGCTTCGCCTATCTCTGCTCTCCACACTCACAGCCACATGCAGTCATTCCAAAGAATTTAGAGACAATTTCAATGAACACTTCCAGATACAACAGCAGTGGTCTCAAGATCCTCCTGCTGCCCTGTCAGCAGAAATGGAAGTCCCTCATTCACACTTGTGCTTGAAGACTTGGGACAAAACTGGAGTTTCCTCTAGTGACCAGTCACCCAAGCAGGCCACCAGGCGACTCGTCTTCACCTCTCTAGGGTGCTTCTCCACCTGTTCCCCCTACAGAGCATGCCCTCTTCCCTGCTACCTTGAGGCGACCTTGAATTTGCCCTGCTTTTTCATTCTCCTTTGACTCTGCACACATTTGCCCATTTTTCCTGTTGCCTTCCCCTCCTTCTCCATGTGAAGCTCCCTATGCCCAAGACCTCGAGTGCTGCCTGGAATTCTGGGCAGGATGCCATCTGTCAGCCTCCAGGGAGTTTCCTAGTGGGTGTTTTTTTGGGGGGAGGTTACTGGCCAGTTGAAGGTGGGCGTGAATGAGTTTCATAATCTTTAAACCTCCTGGCACGTACATGTTACTCCATGTTTAATTTACGTATTTACTTTTGAGAAGCTAAATAATAGCTAAGGAGATGGGTGATTGTTTAAGGAATGGGATTTAAAACAACCCATCTGTTGAAACCCTGGAGGTTTTATTCTTATCTTGGCAAATCACTGGCTAAATCAGAATCTCCCTCAGTCTGGCTAGTTTATTACTCTGGGTCAGCCAATCCCTAAATCTGAGGCGAAACACAAGGACGCAGCCCACTGCACGCATCAGGCCCCACCCACATCAGAGAGGCCATTTATTGTCCCTGAAATAAAATACAGACACAGTCTTCTGTTTCTCTTTTATTGCAATCCATTGCAAGGTCAAAAGATTCACAGAAATATAGAAACTACAAACTGGGTGAATTTTCTTTATCCACTCAAAAAGACATTAAAGACAAAGGACCAGGATTTTCCACTACAGCCATATATTTCATAGTCTTTATTCTGAAAATACTGTTGACATTTCGGAGAGGATAAAAAGCCCTGCATTAAACATGTTCACATGTATTTATGACACTCTAAGCTATATAAAAAGAACAAACTATATTGCCCAGAAAAATTATTGAAAGCCTCATTTCAAAGCATCTAATGAGAGCACATTCACCGACCGACACAGGCTCGTGCTGGGGGATGCTTTTCCTGGCTGTGTTTTGTAATTTATGCTTCGAGGCTAGGTATGAGATTTCTACAGGTTTCTACAAATGGACCAAAGCAGGTTTCCAGGTTATGTTGCATCAGGCTTTTGGGATTAGTCAACATTTTAGAGTAAGTGCATGTCCCCCCACCCCGCCACCCCCAAACCTCAGCTAAAAGCATGTTACAGTGCTGCGAGTCAGATTCAAACAATGCAACAACAAAAAGGGAAATCGGTTATGCACTCTGCAGCCATCTGACACCCAACATGAAGCACGCCAAAGAGGATCTCAACTTTGAACTGAAATGCTACCATCTACATCAGATGGCTCTCCCTTCTTTTTTCAAAACTGTTTAAAATATAGTGTGACATATAAAAACTAAAGTTCTGTTTATTCACTCAAGCTATTCTTACTATACATACTGTCTTATAAATTAGTTTTGGGTTAAAATCAGTTAAAATATTATGAAATAAGATTCTTCGGTGGAGAAATGCATATGGAAATGAAATGGTTGTTCAACATGTAAGAATTTCAGTTTATTAATGTTACTCCCTTCAAATTAAAGTAGTAATCCTGTATAATTATGGGAAATATTCTAGGTCTTACTAACTAGATTTTCTTAAGTGATTGGGATTAAAAACAAAAGAAGAAAATGCCATATTGGAAACAAGTTGACATAATCAAAGGAAAGGTGTTTACAAAAAATTCATCATAAATATGTGAATGGCATCCAAATGTAAAGGTATCTATGGTTATATGCATGTATTACCTTAGCAACATTGGGACTTACAGAAAACAGTATCAAGTCAGTTTAACTGTTAAAGACCAACTAATAGTTACATCCACACCAGGGAAGAATAAATAGCAAATCCACAAGTCAGGATTTTGTCTAGTTCTACAGAGAAAAGATAATCACTCTTTAACTTAAGAAGGCTCCCTGCTGTCTTGTTGATAAATCTAGACACAGGAAAAGTTACTTGAGCCCGAGTCCCTACTATGAATTTATTGTAGAGACGTGTGAAATCAAAATATATATTCATTTACTGATAGGTACTGTCTTCACCGAAAGCTCACAATCTTTAATAAAGCAAGAAAATGCTCACTCCGACAACTGTAAACAGAATCTGAATGAACAGATTTTCTAATTTTTCTTAAATCATATGCTAGCTAGCAATAGATCTTCGCAGTAGCATAAGAACTACTCAAAGAATAACATGCATAGATCCAAAACAACCTGTTCCCAAACCAAAGCAAAGCAAAAATAAAAGAATTCAATAGGATTGTCTATTTATATTTTGTTTATTGATAATGCTACTAATGCAACTACCCCAAAATCTCAAATGTACTTTCATAATTACCAAAGTTAACAATGAAGTGATCTGTAGTTTTTATTAATAACTTCACACCATTAGTTATGTTGGTGGCTTCGACGTGGATAAGATTAGCTCCAAATATCATCAAAAATATATCCCAACCAGTTACTATCTATGAAATAAAAGCTAACACAATGTTAACGTAAAACCAACTAAAATATTTAGTACTCAACAGAATGCATTTGCAGAATAATGAATAATTTGTGAGCTGGCTAAGGGAGTTCGGATTGTTGCCTCTATATAAAATATTTTAAAAAGGCTTTATTCTCTCAAGTCCCCAAGTCACCCACCAAATATGAAGTTGGCCGCCTCTGGATACACTGTGCTAGGCTGAGCCACCAGAGTCGATGACCTACTTCCTCAGCGGCCCTGGAGGAAGGCTCCTCTTCCAGGAAATGGATCTAGAGGAACAGCCCTGCTCTGTGTGTGTGTGTGTAAGCTGTGGATACTGTTGCATTGCAGGCTTCTCTTGAGTGTCCCGTCCCTCTGGGGTTTCCCCAGGGCAAGCACACCATTCCACCCCATCAAAGAGGTGGCCTTCCTTTTGGGACATTGGCAAGTGTCAGCAATTAGACACTCACAATGACACACTCAATCTATTTAAATGGATATTTAAAAAAATACTTATTAGAAAAGTAAGCCTTTGAACTTAAAAACAAATGTTTGTGGCTCTCATGATCTGTAAATTTAAGAAACAAAGCCCAGCTCACTGGGGAACAGGTAATGGGTGCGCTCGGGCTGCGTGGTAAGCAAACAGCACACAGGTAGACACACTCTGGTACACACGCACACAGGTGACACCTAAAACCACTCGGGGATCCCCACCCCAAATCTACATGGCCCCTTGGGCCTGCTGAATGACCCTGCAAGAGCACAGGTGTTAGGAGGTGGCGGCCGACATGTTGGGGGTCCAGCCCATCTGGTAGGCTCTCTCCAAGGTCCTCTTGCAGTCCTGCAGGACAGTGCTGAAGGTGATGTGTGGGTACTGCTGCACGAGCTGCTCCACTGTCACTTCATTGACCTGCGACAAAGAAGAGGCACGTCACACCCCAGGACCACTACGCCGCACTGCTGGCCCTGCTCCCTTGCCAGGGCCTTCCTGGCAGCTGCGCGGGAACCAAGTGTTCTGAGACCTGTGTCCCCTTTGGTCTTACCTCTGACTTCCCGGTACTACATCTGTCCTTAAAGGCATGGTATAAAGAAATCAAATGTGTTTTCCTAAAGAGTAAATGACAGTGATCTGTCAGGCTCCTAACCACATCCAGGGAAAATCTAGCGCTGGGGAGATGAGAAAACAGGACAACGGCATCCCACTATGGAGCTGGCTCTGTCATCAATCTGACAGGCTTTTTAGAAGCCAGACCACAGAATGGGGGGTTTGGAGGAAGGATACACAGGATTCTAGACAGAAGCGCTGGGGAAAATGTTTATTTTCTCTTCCCGGTAAATGGTAAGGGACTGCAAACTTCACATCTCTTTGTGGGAAAGGCTGAAAAGTGAGGAATCAATAATTAAAACATACATGGCTGGCAGGTCAGAGATGGCCCCAGTAGACCTTAACCATCAAAGATACCACCTTGATTCTTGATTAGACAAGGCAATCAGACAGGCCTAATTAAAACTAACACCTTTACAATTGCTGTGCTGTGAAGGGATTAATTTGTCAATTATTTTTAAGCTGATTGCAGTTCATATCACAGAACTAGACAGCTTCCTTCATCCTTTAGATAAATAAATGATTAACCTAAGAACCACAACTTTTAGGTAGCTTTATTTAAAACCTTTATTGAACTCTTGGGCATTTTCAGCTACATCAATATTTTATTTATACTGAGTAAGCTAGTCTGAAAGAAGTTACTTGTGATTTCTGTGTCCCTCTTAATGCCCATCATTGCACAGAATTGGGGCCACTAGGACAAGCCTGAGACACCACCAAACCCTCACCATTGCAAACTCTTTGTAATTTCCCTGTGTAATGCCTATTTTCACTACCATAACAGAAAATTTACAAGAACTATGATCTTAGTATCATGAGCCAGTAATGGCTATAAGTGAATGAAGGATAAAATAACAAACTACAGATTAAAAAGAGAAATCCAGGAATAAGAAAAGCCCAGGCACTGCCACACCCAAGATGAAGACCAGTAGTTCCCCGAGGAAAACTCTTCAGTCCAGTGCCCCTTCTCTGGAAAGCCTTCCTTCAGTAACCCCACCTCCCCACGAGGCTGCCTTAGCGGTTCCTTCTCTCTGCCCCCACCCCCGGGGGAGTGAGGCAGGAGGGAGTGGCACTGCCTGAGCCTGTGGCATTATACAACTTTCCACTTGCCCCTAACACTGGAATAAAAGTCCTAGTACACAGATTTCCTTGAACTTTAACGTTAGCAAGCTCCGCCTAAAGCGGAGAAAGACTATGGCCCCTGAAGCTCAATTCAGCAGAAACGGAGCCTGCCAGAACAGGTGCGAATCCTGTTCTCGCCTCATTTCTTTCCGCGTCGGTTTTCCCAGCTGCAGCCTCAGCATAAAAAGCAAGCGTGTGAGTCCCAGCATTGTCCCAGGGATTCGTGTAAGAAGGTGCGGAGCACCGTGAGCGAAAAACGTGGCCACGCAGCGGCCACGCGATGAACCGTCACTGAAGGCCCGCTCGCTAGGTGCTCGTCAGGATTGCCACGTCAAAAATCAAATACGGCAAGGAGTAATTTTTAGGATTTCCTCTAAAAATTCATGGACAGGAAGTATCTAGTCCATTTCAATGCTTTCTGGAGGTGATACCAGAATTTTCCAGAATAACACAGTCTGGGTTTTATATATCCACTGTCAGGAACTCCTTCCTCTTCCTTCACCGATGCTCCCTCCTGCTCCAAACCTGAAGAATGCGGGTTTCACCAAGAGATGGCTGAATCCACTTGCTCAGCAACCCTGGAGAAATGCATCTCGCATCACCTCGGGTAAATGTGGTCCCAGGGCACCAAACTAATAGCACAGGTGAGAAAAGCATGGACGAGGCCAAACATTCAAATCCACCACAAAGACTGTTTTCTCCAATCCACAAATGAGCCTGTAGGAATCTTGACATCTGGGTTTGACAGACACTTTGGACGATTTTTATTTTTAAGTACCCCTATCCGTTGGCTCATTCACCAAATGCCCACCACAGCCGGGCAGGCCAAAGCCAGGAACTGGACTCCCGCTCTACGGCTCTCAGATGGGGGGCAGAGGCCCAACCCCTGGAGCCACTACCCGTTTTCTCCCGAGCTCTGCTCTACAGGCAGCTGGAGTGAGCAGCCAGAGGCGCGCAGAATCGGGGCTCTCTGCTGTGGGGTGTCGATGTCCCATGTGGTGCCTTCAAAACTTCAGAGCCAAGTTTTAACAACAAAGTCTCTGTGCAGTGACTATTTTCTAGGAAGAGGCATACTGGTTATCTCAAGCGATCCTGATTCATGGAGACACCGATTTCCGCAGTCTATAAAGGAAGGGGCAGTTGGGCATTGCAGTGAAGGCCTTCCCACAAGCAGGGTTAATTTCCTCCATCGGATGCTCTGATGTCCATATCCCTCCATTTACCAAGGGAAACCGGATCAGTTTTTTTTTCCCCTAACTGTGCTCTCTATAAATACCAGAAAATAAGGTGGGGGGGGGGGAAATACATCCCATTTTAGCAGCATCACTGGAAAGAAAGTTACCCAAGGAATATACACCTGTATTTCCACGAGGATGGGCTGCCTCTTTTCCTCACACCATTTCCTGGCCACAAAATGCAAACCTCTTACATTAAGGTTGTGTTCACTGATTCCTCACCAGGACAAACGAGCTCAGCTCCGTTGTGGCCAGAGAGGAGGGGCTCGGGACACCAGGACAGGCTACACCACGGAACCGCTAGGCCCACGGAGGCCTCTCTGCTGACTTTGGGCCCTGCCAAACTCCACTCGCTACAATGAAAAGGACTGTTCTCCCATATCGCCTGTGTGTAAACGGGGAACACTGGGATGATTATGTTCTTTTTTAGATTTCCTTCTGATCCTGGTTCGCTGTGTTCAATTTGTTTTCTTCCTGCTGAAAACTATCAACGGCAACTCCTATATGACACACGAGATTTGAAAAATGCAGTGTGTCTTCCTACAGAAATATGCAGCGGTGTCATTTGAAGAAATTACTGTGATTAAAGGGAAAAAACCATGTGCCACATGTTTTTTTTTTAAATATAAGAAAGATTGGATTTTATAGTTCTCTCCCAAGACTGCATAACCATAATTTACATTTTCAAAATTATTATAACTCTTTTTAAGGTAGTAGTAATTTGTCTGGTATTTTAATCTATTTTGAGTTAACATCTATTAGCACTTTTTGAAAATGTGAAGCAAATTGCTATGCTAATTACGGTAAATGACACCAGGGTTTCATTATGTTGCTGCCACCGCTGCCGCCATGGAAGGCTGAGGCAGGAAGCTCTGGGCTGCAGCATTTCAGGGATTCAGTTTATCCTGTTCTCCTAGGCCGCCAGATCACTGCCTTCCCCAGCAGGCAGGTAAGTGTAAGCTCAGGCCGATGATAACAAATGTTCAAGAAATAGAACCTCTGATCAGGTTTGCTGGAGAAGCCATTGATGTGAAGCGATGTCTATCTCCCCTTGGGCTCTTGTCATGAAACCGGGGCTGTGTCTCCTGTCTCAAGGCAGTGCGATTTCTGCACTCCTGTTGTTTGAACTTCAAGAGTGGCTCCACCTTGAACCCTTCTTGGGGGGGGGAGGGAAGGGGAATCCTGAGGGGTCTTCCTCTGTGTGGGGTGGGAGGGAAGGACGGGGTGGTTCCATTGTCACATTGATCTCTGGCATCCGTGGCCAGTGGGAACACGGGAGGGATGGCCCAATTGCAGATGAGGAACACTGGCCACTCCTACTGGGAAGTACAGGACTAGACGGTTCTTTTGGTTAAGGACTTGCGGGGGGAGGAGGGGAATGATTTTTTAACCTTTGTGAATAATAAGGCAAAGTGTCTCCAGTATGCATGGGGAGTGCAGAGGGAAGGGTGATGTGTTGAGCCTCTACTGAGCCAACTGAGCGTGAATTCCTTGAATCTTAGTTCTGTGACTCCAACGGAATTAATATTTCACTCGGTCATGCAGCCACCTGGTGATGCAGCCCAGTGCCTGGTGCTCTCTGCACGGAACCACGGGCACTAACAGATCAGTCCTCCAATGACATATTCACTTGCAACCACCTCCTACAGTATAGCGACAACAGAAAAGATTGCCATCTGTCCAGGAATCCTTTTCAGAGCCCTGGACAATCTTCTCAAGATGGCTGCTCAGTGACAGGGAAAAAGCACAGCGGGGTTCTCTGTCGGCGGCAGGTGTAGCTGTGGCTGTGCGGGACTTGTGGGCAGGATGGAGACATGAAGATGCTGCACTAATAGGGGTCCTCCTGCAGGGCCAAGTATCCCTGAATCACAATCCCTCCGTGTCACTCTCAGCAGATGCCTGGCTTCTGAGCCGAGCTGTGGGCAAGGCGCTCACTGGTCACTCGGCAGGGCAGAGGGACAGCAATGCCAGAGCTGGAGAAGTGCTTCCTGGGAAGTGCAGGCTGTTGTGGAAAGAAGCCTGCACCTGACCTTGGGGGGCAGCTGGAAATGACACTGGAATGGACTTGGGATGGACGGGGAGGGTGTGAGCTTGTTGACCTCATACACTCTACAAAATACACCAGGCGGGGAAAGAAAGGCAACCAGCTCTTGAATTGGAATAAAACAAGCAAGCTGCATGCAGTATGTCTCTTGCCTCATTCAGCAAAGTCAAGTATACTGGGGATGCAAGTTCATGATCGCCAACAGCTCTGTTCTGAGGGTGAGAGGTGCCAGGAAAATGAGCCCTAAGCCTGCAGGTGGGCAGCGCAAGGTGTCACAAACTGCACACTCAGCTCACGCCACCTGACTCGGGGCTCACTCCTCACGCAGACCTGTCACTCTTCCCAGGCTCCCTGGGCAATGTCACTCACTTCTAACCTCCCCAGAGGCTGACCGCTGGCGACCCAGAGGCGCAGCGTGCTCTCTGCTGTCTGCCTCCCTGTGAGTTTCTCAGCTGTCGGAAAGTGTCCTGGGTGGTGGTGGAACTGCTGTTTACCGTCCACCAGCAAGTCACGGGGACAGCGCCATTTTCAGAGACACTGCCGTTGCAAGGAGTGCTTGCACGCTCCATGATGGGCTCACATTAAAAAGGCTAAAATAAGGGCAATGTGAATTTTAGTAGCACCCTGAACTTGCATGTAAATGAGATGAGTCATCTAAGTGCAGTTTAAAATATTTTTAAATAAGACACTAAGAAAGATGAGAAGATAGGCTGATTTTTTTTTTTCAGGACCTTGTGCAGCCAATGACATGTAGTACTTTGCTGTCGGCTGGTGCAGGTTGGGGTGATTGCATTTCTGTCTTCGCAGCTGGACCTCTCCTGTCCCTGCTGGGTCACACTTGGCTGAGGTTTCTCCACTGTCGGAGCTGGGAGCTCCAACGTCCACTTCTTGTTCCATGGGGGTGCACTGACACTTCCTAGCTCAGCATCCTCCTCCATCTTGGATTTCAGCAGCCTCGCCTTCCCTCTCTTGTCTCCCTCGAACCAAAGCCCTGTACCAAGAGTCCCATTGATTCATGTATAACAAACACAGCTACTTCTTTACTGATGTGGGTAGAATTAAACTGCATTTTCAGCCAAGAACAGGAACAAGAATCCTTCCAAAAATTCATGGAAAATAGCATCAAAAGTGTACTTGTGCAAAATTTTTTGAATTCCTCTACAGGGTTTTTTAAATTCCCCAAGCAACCTCACGTAGTAGTTGTCACATCAATTGCTCATTATGGTCACCTAGACACCTTGAAGGCTCTCACTGCACAGCCTCAGCCAGTTGTCTCAGGAGCCTGGTGGTGACCGACCCTGCATATGAGTTATTTTCAAAACTCCCAGGGCCCTGCAATGCACAGCTCTGCATTGGACCTACTGGTCTGCAGCTTCTCCCCAGGGTGCATTGTTCCGTGCACTCGGGAATCTGAAGGTCAGATGTGAAGATCATTCAAAAGCAACAAGTGCCTAGCCACTTCCATAATGCCCTCCACAATCAACTGAGTTGGGGGTTCTGAAGAAAAGCGATGCTGCCCCTCAGCGTAGTGGCCTGTCATTTCAGAAAGAGCCATCACTGTCAGAAACACCAGGGCTGGTCTCTGTGGTGAAAACCCCCAGGCTTCCTCTGCTTCTACACCTAGTCTTCCATCACTGGGTGAATAAAATCCCAAACCACATACACATAAAACCCTACGAGGGGACAACAGAAAAAGCAACAGCTCATGTAAAACTCCAAAGAGCACAGGGAGAGAGCTACAGTGTAGGGAATGAACCTAGCAGAGACAGGCTCATCAATTCGGTCAACTTTGTTGAACGCAGCCACTCTGGTTTCAGAATCGGGGATGATTGGAAGTGCTCTGCTCTGTCAATATCGCAACAGGCCTGGCTTCATGCTGTCTCTTTCTCCGGAAATATAGGCTGCCTGTTAACAGGGGCAGTCTTCTCACTTGAGTAGCAAGTGAGAAGGCAGCAAGGAGCCTGGGAGCCTGGGGAGGAGGGTGGAACACGGGGCTGCCTGCAGTGTTAAGTGAGAATCAGGGATCGCCATTCAGAAGACTCTAATGGCAAATCAGGGTGACAGGAAGTCCAACAATCAGGCTGTTGCACAGCAAAATAATGACACTCATTTTCTGTCTTGTAGAATGCTCCACCCCCCGAGAAAGATGTTTCAAGCCAAGCACGAGGCTTAGCACTTCTGAGGCCGCAAACCGATGGTCTTGACTTGATCCAGCACCCAAATTGAAGCGTTTCACAAACAGATGCTGAGTGACATCAGCAAGGAGAAACCCACCCACGGGGGAATCATCCTGAGTGGTTCAGCAAAAACTCCTTGTAAAAGACCGAGCCCTAATAAGATAATCAGTGTTGTCACTGAGTGAGTGGGAGGTGTGATGTATTTATAGAACACATCTGGGTGCTTCTAAATCAAGCTTGCAGAGTTAAGCTGAGAATCCTCATCCAGGGGGACAGCTCTCTGAACTGAAAAGTCTGCTTTCCTTGGTGCCCAATGGCTCCCTGAGTCTCAGCTTTTCATTCTCTCGCCTAAAGGCCAGGGCAGTGGTAATCTCCAAGTGGGTACCCCAGGGAAGCATCTTTCCCAAACTGCAGTTCCCATCAGAAGTTTCAGATTTGACCTACTTCCTGAATCAAATTTATGATTAACAAAGAATTTGTTTTGCCTCAGTGCGCTCAGTAAATCTGCAGATGAAAGAGCCTGAATGGAAGAGATACATCTGATTTTCAGAACGACTTCTACCTAAGTCAGACCATCTCGGGGGATGACTGTCAGGAATGCTCTGTTCAGCCACACCCCGGAGGTCTGAGTCCTTTGGTCCTGACTTAAGAGCGGCCTGCAGCTTCAGGGCACTCACAGCAGAACCCCGCTGGCTCCTTCGCATCTGTTTCCTTCTGTCCAAACAATTTTTAACATCTTTCCTGTTATTAAGAGGCACTCAGTCTCCAAATTTGCTTTTTGATAGATAATGCCTTTATAAGCCTAAACTGTGGGCTTCAAATACACAGGGCAACAAAAGTGGGGTTAAATTCCAAAAGAAATCAGGTGAAAAGCATGTACAGTCCATCCATCCATCTCGCCACCCACCTCGCCACCCACCTATCCATCATCCAGTACTTGTCTAGTGACAGCAGTGTGGCAGGTCCTGGTAATGCAACCTTGATAAACTAGATTCCCATATTCTAATGAAGAGGATGGTAATGGGAGTAATTAGCCACCACACTGAGAAGAGCTGGGATTTACTGCTTACTCCTCTGCAGGAGCTTACACAGATGCTGCTGCAGAGCCCTCGCCCTATCCCGTGAGCCAGGTGCTGTTACTGCTCCCACTTTACAGATGGAGAGACAATGAAACAGGAAAGAGAAAGTAGGAAAACCAGTAGCTGGTAACAGGAAAGCCTTGAGGAAGACATTCTTGTGAGGAGAGGGTGTGATGGAGCAAAAATGGGTGTGACGGAGCAAGGAGTGTGTGATGGAATGGAATGGAAAGGGAAGTGCCCACTGCACCTGGTGACAGAGGTCAGTGGCGACCAGTGGCATGGTGAGGATGGAAATTGAGCTAGTCACGTTGTAAGCAAGCAAGAGCCATGGCTCCAGGGACATCCTAATCAGAAATCTGATGGTGGATTGGCAGAGAGGATTACAGAAGCCCAAGGCTGAAAGCTGACCAATGGCCAGATGTTTGGGAGGGACCTCATTTGGATGTCATTTTTAAGACATTAACTAGCAGTTTTTCAGTATAATTCCTATCTACCTGTCTCCTCTGGGAGGCTGAGGGCTCCACAGGGTAGCAGTTGTATCTTAGTCACTGTGGTTTTTTTTTCTGACTTGTCACCTATCATAGTGATGGGAACCTGGTCAGCTGTTCAATAGATAGTTCTTGAATAAATAAGATATAGGAAAACAGTTGAAAGGACACTGGGGGCTGGGAGGGAGAGCTAAGTGTCCTCTGAAAATGACTTGCACTTGGAACTAACAGTTGATGAGACTCAGCGCGGCAGGCCCTGCTGACAGCCCAGCCTTGGCTGCAGGACCCGTGTCACGTGGGCCACCGCTGGCCATCCTTGCTTCTGCTTGCTGGAGGCAGGTGCTTGGGAATCCAGAGAGCTCTCGTGGGCTCTGTTAAGAAATTCTGTTACCTTTTCTATTTCTAAATTAGAGAACTAATAAGAACCTACAACCTAATTCTTTCATGTAATTACTGATGCCAAATCCAGGCTCCAAGGAGATTATTTACTATAATACAATGATGCTCCAGGGTGCCTTCCAGTGAACAGTGAACAACAACACACCATTTTATTTGTCCTCCAGTATTTGGGGAATGGTTGACTCTCCACCACGCCTCCAAACACACATAGACACATGCCACACACACAGTTTCTCCATGTATTAATCTAACAGGAAAGTCGGCCATAGGCAGCCATTAATAAGCCCATTCCCTTAAGAGATTCTACACAGATAATAGAAAGCAAGGACTACTGGTTTCCAGGTGTCTTCTTTCTCTACAAATCTGAGTCATTTCAAGGGTTCTCAAAATATAAAAATTGCCATCTACTGCTTTAAAAAAACTGCTCCCTGAGGGCTGGGCATCTGATACAGTGGTTACGGCATGGCTGAAGGGCCTGCATCCCATCTTCAAGTCCCCGTGCTGGAGCTCTGGTATTGTTTCTGGTCCAGCTTCCTGCCAATGCACACCCTGAGAGGTCGCAAGTGATGGCCTGACACCCACGCCACAGACCCAGACTGAGTTCTAGGTTCCTGAATTCAATGTGGCCCAGTCCTGGCTTTTGTGAGCATTTGGGTAGTGAACCTGCTGATGGAATATTTCTTCCTTTCAAATCATTTTTTTTTTAAAGAAACTTGGCCTGAGTCCCAGGGTGAGTTTTTCTAGTATCTCAGTGTGTTTATATTCATCACTAGGATATTACAAACCACTGGAGCAGGTGATTAATATATTGATTGCAAGATTCCAAACCAGGACCTTGGACAAACAGAGTGACAGATGATAAGAATAGTCATTTAACACTGAGGGCTTACTTGTGTGCTTGACTTTGCGCTAAGGGTTTTACTGCAATATTTCATTACATCTTAGAACAAGCATCCAGGATGAATGTTCTCACTTCCGATTCTCAGACTGGAGACTCAGGTTTTCTGAGCCTCAGTCGTCCAAGCTGCCATCACAGCAAAGCGAAGATGCAGGATTTGAGATCCTGGGCGATGGGGTGTAGTTCTGCTTCGTAGGGGTTCACGCTGGTGGTTCCTGGTTTCCAGTTTAAGTGCAGTCACTGCATCTCAGCAGTTCACATGAGGGCAGGCTGCAGGAAAGTGAGGCTGAGATGCAACCTCTGAATTCCAGCTGATGTGCTTTCAATTACTAGGAATAATCGGGAGAGGATTGTAAAAACGTGTTTTAAAGTGCGCCTGTGTGGAAGCCACCTGGACAAACTGTTTCATCAGCAAAAGGGATGAGCTGCTGACGCGTCAAGCCGCGGGGTGCAGTTGGGGTGCTGGGGGCGCGGAGGGCATCACCAATGGCTGCGGTAAGGGTTCCATCGCCTAAGACACACGACTGTGCCGTCATGGAACGTCAGAGCGCTGCTGCCTTGTTAGCACAGACGGCTTTCTTCGGCTTTGTTTTTCACTTTATTTTATTTGACACAGCCCCCCCATTTTTCAATCTTCAGTTTTGGCTCTAGGCAACCTGGGAACAGCTGTGCATCCGTGGCAGGGAAGCTGGAAGGCGTCAGGCTCTCGCTTTGTTTCATGGCTGAATTGCGTGACCCAAACAGCGCTGGACACAGTGCCCCACAAATTATTTTTTCCCTTAAACTGATTTTTCCAGTTATTCTGTGTATTAGTTACAGAGACCTATATTATTTTTCCCCATAGGGCTTTCCTGCTCATGACTCCTAAACAAGCTGATAAAAACTCCATTTTCCCCCGCAGAAATATTTAGGTGGTGGAGGCTTTCTCTTCCCATAATTACTTCCTGAAAAATGCAGCGGTCAATTCTCCCTGAATATTTTCACATTCAATTGAGCACACTAGACGCGGCCCTTGAAATTTTAAGGTTATAAAGCCAAGCTGACTGGTTTGCATTACTGGCCTTCTATATCGGCTTCCCGGTGAACTGATTTAGGTTAAAGAGGAAAAAAAAAAAAAAGAATCCCTTTACAGTTTAGAGGAGGAAGTCATTTCATGTGTCCTGAAGAACAGAACCACAACTGTGAGACGAGCTCACCTGCTTCATTCCTTAACTGAAAACTTTGGGAAAGGGGCCAGTGAGGAGACCAGTCTAGGCAATGGATGCTTGATGAGAAATGAATTAATTCGATTATTTTCACGGTGTGGATCAATAATAGCCTTCCCCAGAGACCCCGGCCCGAAGGCTGCCAGATAATCAATAGGATCACGGGGAGCTGGCCCTTCTCCCCTGGCAGCTCCTCTGATCTTTTCTGGGCGGGACTCTTCACGCCTGTGTAATTCTAATTTATGTCAACCAGAAATCAAAGAAATTCCAAGAGGCTTCAGTCATAGGACATTGGGGCGGGCCTTTCATGATCTATTTCCCTCTATTCTTTCAGGAACTTGGCCCTTGGCACCACTGCCTCCCCCTGGCCGCAGGACACCCTTCCAGGGCAGCTGCAGGCCAAGGTGGAGGAGAGACCATTAGGTAAATCGAGGTAGGCTGTGTCCTTACCACCTCTAAAGTCGCAGGGACACAGAACAAGACATTTTAAGCACGATGCTTTGCCAAGAGTGGCTCTCCCTCAATAATGCTCTTTAATGATACCCCAGACGCTGGCATTTTCAAATCAAATGAACAGTGTATAAAATTAGTTCTGCATGAAGTTAAAAAAAAAAAAAACCTCCAGAAAGTGAAAGGGAGCTTTTAAAAGCTCCAGTATTTCTCCATCCAACTGCTTTTCGCAAGGGGGTTGGCATTTGAGAATTGCTACGTTTACGATGTTATTCACTGCTCATAATTCAGGCCCTGTGTCTCCAAACTTGTGTATTAGCACACACTGCTAAGGTTTCCCACACCAGCCACTCCGCCTCTGGCGGGCTCTGAGTTCTCAGCCCATGTTGGGCCTCCGTGCACCCTCCCTCCTCACCAACCTTGCTACCCCAAACATTTTTCATTAACCTTGAACACTGCATTTGCATTTGCCCTATAGCTTTCCCAGGATTTTTTTTTCCCGTTTCTTTTCAGTTTTGTTCTCTATCCAAATTGCCTTGTGAGAAATGAGGGAAAATATATTATGATGAAAAACAAATCTATAGAAAAGTTAGAATTCCCTGAAGTTGTGAAAACGATTTTTAGGACCAAAGCCATTGTCTGTTATTGTGGAAACTTGAGTAGACATATTGTTCTTATTAGAGGATCCCATTAATTGTACAGGTACTTTTAACTAAATCGCCAAGTAAATGTGAGTTAAATTGGTAGGTGATTTTGGGTCAGCTCGAGTTCCCAAGGTTAAGTAAGCCTTTGAACAACCTTTAGGGATAGAAGCTCACCCCAATTCATCAAAGCCATCTCCCACAGCGTTTTCTTCACTCGCTTCTTTCAGTGCAATGAAGTTTAGAAGATTAAGAGGCGTCAGCTTCAAAACCCTTTAACACGCTTATCCATCGAGCAATCAGAAAAGCTTCCTGATACCTTTCCTAACTTTACAGCTGCCCGAGCAATGCTGTGTGTGCTGCACGGTGGGGGGGACCGGGGGGGTGCTCACCAAGGGTGCCGCCAAGCATCTGGTGCAGTTGAGTTTTGACATAGTTCCTTAATACAAGTACATGTGGCTTGCTTCTGCAAAGACTGGGTTTAATATTTCCTCACCTGTTCTCCGTTTATCTAACGAGAGTGAGGAGTTGATGGCATAGCTTTTCCTACAACAAATGCAACGTGTCTGGCTATTTTTGCAATTGCTGAAAAGCTAAAACGAAGGAAAAAAAACCCCTAGCTTGGAAAAGTGCACCCCCCAAATTACATGTAAGTGACCCCAAATGTAACTGACTACATAAAAAAGCAAACACAATTAGACTTATTTCTTAGTACCACTGGGCCCTGGAATGTGAATGCAGGACCACATGGGCTCAGGGACCACACTCCTGGCCTGAGACTGGGTGCTACTGTATGAGGCTTTGGTCTCTTGCCTTCTCCTTTGGGTCTGGTAGGGATCCCAAACGACAAAAAGCCAAATGCATGAGTTTTTCAAGTGGTTAGCAGATTTGGCTCAGGAGAAAAGACCCACTCTAATTGTGTCATGTAATGCCAGGTTGGCACAGATGGCCACACACGGAGGCTCCGGGTCATTTTGTCCATGCCCTGATAGAAGTGTTTGTTTCTTATTCCTAGTTTCATCTTTATTTTTCTGATGACTGTCTCCTTACCTGTGTGAAATGCTCTTTTACTCACTGTTTCCTTGTCCCTGAGCCTGACTATGTTATTAAGTTAATTCCAAATAGTGTCCCACAGAGGTTTTCAGTTTCTATCAGAAAATGTATACAAGTCTAATTATTCCTATCTTTGCATACAAAATAATAATTCTCATTTTCGGTTTATGGGAAGAGACAGTACAAAGTACATCTTCTCTAATCGGAGTTTATTTTTTTCCCCACTGTTTTAAATTTCCTTTCAAAATGGGTTAGTGGCCATTATAATTTTTTTCTCATTTGGTTTGGAAATATCACAGCACAAGTTAATAGAATGACACTGATTATAAAAATCATCAGTAATCGCATTATATAAATAACAACCATTATTCTAAATGCTCCTATAGAAGGGGTTTTCCAACAGCTCATGAAAAATACATATTATGAAAAGACTGCATAGATTTCGACATTTTTTCAGTAGAATAAACGGCTTTTTTTTTTTTTACTTCTGTGTTTTTTCATGAAGTTCTTGAGGTGCCCTCGTATACAAAACAGACCTTATGCTCTGGCCCTCGGTTCTCCCAGGTCTTTCCCTCCACACTGGATCTGCATGAGGAACGCTGGCATGGTACCCCGTATTACATTTTCCAACCCAGCAGCACTGGATGTCTTTCATTTAAGTATTCCTTAATTTCTGCAGCAATTTTCAAAATGTCAGGTAGGAAAGGTTCTTCAAAAAGTCCATGCAAATGTGTTTTGAAACATCTATGCATGAGGTTCGAAAAAGAAAAAAGCCTCTAACACGATTTTTTCCATAAACTTTGTGAACTATCCTCACATCTTGGCTCTAAGTGCTCACAACCCGTCCGACAGGTGTGATGTTGATTTCCTGCACAGGGAAATGGGCACAACTGCAATGACATAGCCAGAGTGTGCACCTGAACTCTGGCTCCAGGGACTGCACCTTGGCTACTAACAGCTTTCCTTTGCTGTTATTTATTTATTGCATAATACAAAATGTGAAAGCTGGGTACCTACTTTAGGTGCGCACACAACTAAACCAATAAGCAGGCTTTCCTGTACCTTCCTTGCACTTGGTTTTCGTTTGGAAATGTCTTCTGTTCTTGTGGGACCTCTCCTGCTTGGCTCTGAGATGCCGTAAAGTCTGAATGGACCAGAAGCAAGGCTGGCCCAGCACCTCCTAACGCTGGGCTGTGGTGCAGCAGCTCTGGCCAGATGACCTTGGCCTAGAGCTAATGGGCTGCCAGAGCAACTTTCTAGCAGGACAAAGGACTCGGGAGCCATCTGAGAAAAGATTAAAGCCTTCAGGGACACTGCTAAGTGTAACAGCCTCTTCATCTCATTTCGTACTAATTTATTGGCCTAGAAAAGCACCCATTGCTAAGATGTTGGTCAATCTGGCTGGGACGATCTACTGTAACCAGGGTATCCAGCTTCTGCACTTCAGCTCTGGGAGTGCAGCTGGTCTCAGCATGTCTGCAGAGTACCGAGTGATTTCTGAGAAGGCTGATGCATGCACAGGGGTGCACGCATGCACACAACCTAATGCCCACGGTCAGGCAGCACCCATGCAGCGATTTCTTCCAGAAGCTGGCGAGATCTGTCACTGACCCTTGTTCCTAACATCTTGCTCACTGTGGACCCGGTAACTTGTCTGAAAATTCACTTTCAAGCCACAAGGTTAGTGGCAGTGTTCAGTTGATTTGCAGGGAGTGCTGATGGGGACTTGCAACCTCTGGGTCCCAGTGCTGTTGCCTAGTTACAGAGTAAGTAGCTTTCTAGGCTTGGCTAAGAATACATACTAAAATCTCTGTAAACACAACTAGCTGAGAGGTCCAGTATAAATAGGGATTTTAGACTATTTTGAGCTACGAATTAAATCAATTAACACATGACAAAGCTTATGAGGAATCAGCCATTCTTCTATTGTCCTCACATTTGTTACGTTTAATAAGTGGCTGCTCTTGTAGAGGCACCTCTCATCACCACTGCACTAGTAGTGCACATGTGTCGGTCAGGTGCAAGTACAGTCGCCTGCCTTCACAGGGCCCCCTGTTTGCTGCTGTATCCAGCCAGCTGCACAGGCCTTCTCCCAGCCTCTGGACCATTTCTCATCCTGTACTAGGAATGGCATCTGACGTGTGGGGACACAAATTCCTCCTTGCCCCTTTCTTGCCCCTACATGGCCAGAACACATAGATGTTGAGTCCTGAAATTATACACATGGAAAGACCCAGTTGGGTACTGTGCTTTTCTACTTTATTGATGTAAGAAACTTGGAATTGAATTTTCCTGATAGACCCTGCAAAGTGCAATTTACCATGCAACCCTGTCATTTTGGTCTATGGACTTTCTGAGTAGCATATCAAAACCTAAGCTGCTTGGTGTGTGCTGTTTCTTTTACTTTCTACTTAAGC
This sequence comes from Ochotona curzoniae, assembly GCF_017591425.1. Lineage (NCBI taxonomy): Eukaryota > Metazoa > Chordata > Mammalia > Lagomorpha > Ochotonidae > Ochotona > Ochotona curzoniae. The sequence goes on from NW_024466307.1 coordinate 16,632,473, forward strand.
ACAACATTCATTATTAAGGAAATGCACAAATAATCTCACATTAGTAAACCAAATAAAAATGCATGCAAACATACAGATGTACATACATTTATATACATACGCCTCTTACGCATGCGTGTGTGTACATATGTGTGTGGTGTGTATGTGTTTGTATATGTATATATGGAAGAGAAAGGGAAAAAGGAATATGACAAAGCTATTTACTTCACTGACAGAGAAAACAACAATTTGATAGGCAACTCTTACTTTATCACATCTCATGAGCCCCAAGTACCGCAGAGACTTGCTGCTTTGCGCAATCAAGGTGGCTCCTTGGTCTGTGATTTCCTTGCACCATCCGACATCCACCGTCTCTATGGTCATGCTGTAGCGCCCAATGGCAATCAGGGCTGAGAGGAGACACAGAAGAACGCACCCATGTTAGCAGTGTTAGGAATCTCTATCTAATTAGGACCATTTCTCTCATTTCCTCACTAAATTTGTTCCTGAAATGTTGTGTGTAAATGAATGTTTTAAAAACTAAATTAAATTTGAAATGCTTTAGGAAAGCTTGCCCTATGACAAACCCTTCTGCAAACTGAATTATCATTCCATAATTTCCCTTTCATTGGATGTAACATTTTATCAGATTTACTCACTACAAGGTTACCAGTACTTTGGAACATGCATACCTACACAATGAACAAATTAAAATGAATGACAGCTATAATACTGGAAGAAAAAACCCAGCCCAGATAACATTCATAATTGTTTTACAGAAAAATCTGTAAAAACACCATTTTGAGGTTTGATACAGTGTATGTGATGCTTTTTTTTGCCAGTTGGCATAATTTTTTCCATGTGTTCATGACCTATGAAATGTGAGTATATAATATTTTTTGCATTAGTCTGTTTGGACTGCTAGGAATTGAGAGTACAGTATACATAAAGTTAAATTTAATTGATGCTATGCTATAGTGCAGTAAAGGGAATACATTTGTTATGGCCAATTTCCTCACCATATCAGAAGTCTTCCTTCTATTAACATAAAATAATGCCTGCCGTGTGAGAACTGTGCCAACATCTCCAGTCTCCGTGACTGTTTAGCACTGTACGATACAACGCAGGTGTTGGTCCCCTAATCTATGATGCACGCTGTGCATCATTGGAGAGCTCCATGACTCATCAGCCTGCCAGAGTGACCAGCGGATGTGCCTTCCACAGATTTCCAATCTGCTAGACATGCACACCTCTACAGCTGTGGATCATACAAACAGAATTCAGTAGCCCCAGGCAGAATAAACTTATGGTGCATTTGTCTGAGTAAATAATAAAAATAATAAGGAAATGCAAATTGTTTAATTATAATCCCTGTCCCACGATGGCATACATGAGTTGATTTTTGTGATACTAAAAGTGCATGATATTTTCCAAAATGCATTCACTGGATTGATTGGAACAGAGTGAATTACTCATATAAACAAACATTAACTCTTGCAACTCACAGGAAAAAAAACTTGGCAAAATCTCTTTGATAGTAACCCCAATATTTTTCTTTTTCACTAGAAAATTTGGTCCATGTACTCAACAGTTTCAAGGCATTTCCAGGGACCATCAAATTTTTACAAAAACAAGGATCAGGATTGCAGTTTTATTAATGAAATACCTTGGGCAAAGGATTTCTCTTATTTAAAGATTTATTTCTGTTAGAAAGTCAGATGAACAGAGAGGAGGAGAGACAGAGGAAAATCCTCCATGTGCTGATTACCTCCCCAAGCTGCCGCAACGGCTGGAGCTGTGCCCATCCGAAGCCAGGAGCCAGGAACCTCCTGCAGGTTTCCCATGCGGGTGTAGGCTCCCAAGGCTCTGGGCCATCCCCAACCACCTTCCCAGGCCACAAGCAGGGAGCCGGATAGGAAGCGGGGCCTCTAGGACCAGAACTGGCATCTACATGGGATCCCACTGTGGGCAAAGTGAGGTCTTCAGCGCTAGGCCACCGTGCCAGGCCCAAGATTTCTTTTTAACTTCATGGTAACAGTTTGCTGTTGCGCTCATGTTTGTACATGCTGCTGGCATCGAAAGCGTCCCAGTTTGCTGAAGTGGTCTGATACCTTTGTGCCATAGAGTTGATACCCCATTGACATCCCTGACTTGAGGACTCTGGTTCTCCCTGGTGCTGTTACAGCTTGCACTGGTTATGATATCCTGAATACAAATGAAGCAGGAGATACATAAAAGAAACCCCTTTTCAATACAAAATGCTCAAACTATGATTTTCAATGAAGACAAAGTACAACCTGCGGGATGGCCCAAGGTTGGGAGACTGTGTGTGGCTGTTTTATGGAAGTTTGAGGCTAGAATGTGAAAACCAAATATCATCCAAACAAAGGTGAATCAAATGACAAGAGACTCTGTTAGGGGCTACTTTATAAGTAAATTGAGGGTCAATAGCTATCAACTCTGGGCGCTCTTATCTCTGGGTTTGGTGTTTTTCTTTATTTTTGTTTTCTAGTGCAATTAAAATACATAATACATAAGACAACTGGAGATAAATTAAGGTATTTGGTTTTTGTTTTGACCCAGTGCTATTTAATGAAGACAGAATTAAACTTTGCTAGTGCTTAATTAATTCATTTATTCAATCAACATTTCATGAGCTCGAGAACATTTCTACCACCATCATTGAGTGTTTTCACTGGGCCTGGCCATGGGCTAACAATTTGAGGCACATTATCTGCTTTGACCTTCACAGGAACCCTCTGAAGTCTTACTCTTCGCTCACTTTAAGGCCTAAGAAACTGAGTCACAGTTTCCTAGTAGCAAAAGACAGTGAGTAGGGGAGTGGGTCAAAGTGGAGAACGGAGTCAGATCCAGGGCTCCACATCAGCTCATGGTTCAGGCAGCTGACGGCTCCGACAGGCGGCCCTGGCAGCCTGCTGTAACTGTGCATAGTGGGCCAGAGCTCACAACCGGCTGAGTGCAGGTGAGAGGTGTGGAGGGAAAAGCCAAGAACAGACGCAACACAATCTCATTCCCAGTCTCTTCCCACTCTCACCTCTGTTCTTCATTCGGAGCTTCTCAGAACAAAGCACCCTAGCATTTACTGCTCTTGGGAATGCTGTTATTTATCTTATGCCCAACTTGCCCCTTCAGGGTGATAATTCCTATACAGATGTTTAACACCTAGCATGTGCCAGGTACAGAGCAGGGTCTCAGAATGGTCTGGAAAACACACCAATGACTGCAACATGGTTAGGTCTACTATAAGGGCATGCCTCACACTTTGGAGAGGGAAGGAGCCCTTGGAAATCCTCACAAAGGGCTGAGATAGGTTTTAAAGGGTGGAAAAAGCCTTCTGAAAATCCAAGGAGCCATGGCAAGTGTGTTGGGCAAAGGAAATGCCATGTGCAAGATAGACTGGTAACAACGATGGGGAGCGAGAAGGGGACAGGGGTGGTTCTGTAAGGCCGAAATAAAAATAAGGACAAGGAAGTGACAAGATCCATTTCAGATACAGAACAGCAAAGCCCTTGATGTCATGAAGCTTCCGGGAGACAAGATGAATGAGACACAACAGGCATGCAGTAATCGTGCTTTCCAGAAGGACTGGAGAGCTGGGGACAGGCTAAGTTGCAGCCAGATGGGAATAAAAGGATCTGGCGTTCTACCGTGCACTGACGTGGACTACAGAGAATGATAATGCACTGTAAATTTCTCTGAAAAAATACAGGTAGAGAAAAGAATTCTAAATAGTTTCACCATAAAGAGATGACAAATGTCCGAGGAGACAAGATCTGTTTGTCCCGGTTTTCAACATTACACGATTTACACTGGTAACTACAACTCAAGGTTTCATTCAAACATGCATCATTTATGAAAAACAAATGTTGAAACAAAATCAAAAGAGACGCAAAATAGCTGACTAGAATATGCCAAGTGCCGAGAAGGACAAGGGCTGAGCATGATGGAGCAAGCAGGCTAGCCCCTTCGTCCCCACAGCAGCACTGTATACTGATACACAGACAGCTAGGGCAAAAAAACTGGGCCCCAGCCCCAGGGAAAGGACAGAAGCAGACTGCTGGGTTCCACAGCTAGTGCTCATCTGGTCCTGTAGCCGCATTCAGAAGACCTGCATAAGAGTATCTTTCAATGATTATTTAAGATGTAAACATTACAGCTTAGAAGTAGTTGAGTGTTGACCCTGTGGCTGTAACTGATTCCAAATTATGGACCAAACTGTCTGTCTGCCTTTGGGTGTACAGTGGTCTGGAGTTCAGCACGACTCTCACTACTGAGATGCCTGACCTTGGGACACCATGGCACTTTGCTGGATCTCAGCTTGTTCACCTGGACAACAGACATTATCTATGTGTTGTATTTCACAGGGTTGATTCAGGGTGTAAATGGATAATGCCAGTAAGGGACGTGGTACTAATGTACAAACGTAATAGTTTGGTATTTCCCCCAAACCATGCCACAGGTGGTACAGCTGATAGGAAATGGAAAAAACTTCAAAAGTTTCAAAAAATAAAAAGCTTTGGGCAAATGAAGGCACTATGTAAGTACTTTGTCAACATGTTACTGCTGGAGTTCCTCAACTGTTTATTCTCTGTGTTCATGAACTTGCAGACTGCACCTGGGCTGGTGGGGCTCTCAATGTAATATGTGATTACTGTGCTCATTGGGGTCTGACACATTACAATGGTACTTAGCTTTGAAAAGGGATAAATTCTGCGAGACCATTTCCTGATTCCAATGCAATCTTGTTTTTCTCACATAAGTGCACCTAATGCAGAGAACTCACTTTTTAAAATGTTCCACAAATTAAGTTATTGCTCAGTAACTTGCATGCTGATCAAGGATATACATTAATTCACTAGTATGTATTTCATAGGCAGACAGGTGACCTTTGGGTAGACATACCATCAGCAACAACGGAATGGTCCCAATTAGAGACCATTCTGCTAAGTTTGATGAGCCACTTCCAAAAGGATACAACTATCATGTCTTCACTAAGACAACCTTCATGCAAAATACAAGATAATCAGATATATAGGTAAACATGTAAATAACATATATTGATCAAGAGGAGCTGTATATTGGAGACTAGCATACCAAGAAATGAAGATAAATTGCAGTATGCATCTCTACTGTAAAAGATGGACTCCCACTGAAATTGTTGTCTATACCTACAATGTCCTGATACACTTAAATAGCACAACGACGATTTGTGACTGTTGTTGAAGCCCTATTCTATTATAACACAGGGAAAATCACTGCGGGGGAAGGAAGGGAGGGAACGTGGAGAGGGAGGAAGGGGAAATCCTTGAGCCTGTGAAACTATCATGAAAAAATACAAAAATTTAAAAAGGAAGAGACTTACAATGGCGTTTTGTGGTACTGAACTGGAATCAGAGGTATTAGAATGAACACATCTATAAGTGGATACACTCAGATATGAACAAATTATAAACATGGTGTAGTGCATTTCCGGGTGGTATACACATGCTATTCTAGCTCTTTCTGCTGGGATGCTGGACTAGACACAATAGTACCTTGTGGCACTCAAGTCTTAGTTTCTAAATCATTCTCCAGTAAAGGAAACAAGGGCTCTCAGAAAAAATGTTTTAGTCCAGGACTGGGACAGGAAAAATATGAGTGGAACATTCTACGGCATAAGAAAGTTTCAGAAAGAATGACGATACGTCAAAATGATGCAGGACCTAGTTAAAAGTAGCTGCCAATGGCCAAAACTGGAACAATTGGAGCATCAAAATGATAGCATTTAATGATCATACAGTATCCACAACTCCATTCTGATATATGAAAGCATTTCAAAATGGTCATGGGAAAGTAGAATCAAAATATAAGTTAATTTTGGTGTATATATAACTTGTGTAAAATGAGTTAACTTGGAAATGCATGCATATATTTTTTCATAGTATACATTTTCCATGAACTTTTTGGAGACTACTCAGACATTGTAATGAGTTAAATGGTCATTTTCCCACTCAGTTCTTGTTTATAACTGTTGCCTGCAGTTTGACTAATCTAAAATCTTTTCACTTGTATTGGCCTTACTATGATTTAAATTTAAAATATTATCTCACAAAATTAACAAGGAAAGTAAGGGAGAGGAAAGGAAGATGGGTGAGAAGAGATGGAGGGAGGGAAGGAAGGACTATCACATTCTTAAAATTTTATCTGAATTATGCTTTATTAAAAAATTCAAATTTAAAAAATAGAATTTTGTACGAAAACTTTGCCTTTAATTCCATTTGCCATGGAATTATTTTATGGAGCACCTCATAATTTAATCAAAGAAATTGATAAACAGGCAAGAAGAGATGATTCTTCCTTGCAGAAGAATTCCAACTAATAAATGTAAGAGGAATGAGGGAAAAAAAAACATCAGGCGGTGCCCACAGCAACAGTTGTTGCAGGCAAGCTCCACCAGCAGATAGAAGTAGCTGGTGAAAGTTGGAAGAGAAGCAGGATATTGGCACAGTGTCAAAGATGTTTATCAATTTTAAGAGGAAAAAAAATGTGACTCTATGAGGAGAGAGTCTAGCCATCAGACATCATCATATTCAAATGAGCCAGGCTAGCATCACCAATAAGGACACGCAGATAAACAATATCCACCCTTCATCGCTTTTGCAGTATTCTTGCCAAAATGAATAACCTTATTCTGAAAAGATGACACAAACTTAACAAGAGAAACATTCAACAGCATTCATCAAAGGGTCAAGATCACGAAATACAAAGGAAAAATAGAGGGACTGTCAGGTCAGCTGTACCCTATGTGTGATGGCCTGACTTGCATTTCAGTAAGATTTGTTGGTCAGTGAAAATTCCTTACTATCATTTTAGAAGTCCTTATTGCTAGGTGTAGCTGGGTGGAGGACATATGAACTTCTCTAACTTAAAATACTTCCAAATCAAGTTTTATAAGAGTATGGATAAGCTAATGATAAGTTGATACACTAAGTATCCTCGGGGGGAAAACGGGCATTATTTTGACAATGATTTGATATAAATATTAGGGCTAGGAAGACATTTGCTCCCCTCATTGGAGTAAGATTTGTCACACAGTTGTATCAGTCGGACATCTACATGTGTCATTGTGTCCTGACATTCCATCTCCTGCTATGGATCTGAGTACCTGCAATAAAATCAGGGGAAAAAATGCCCTGCTGCTTGAAAGAAAGGGTTAGAATTTAACAGTAGGATTAATATCTTTCATGTAATACTTGGACAAAAGCCATCTGCAAAGAAACTTCTTGGCACTGTTACAAAGGAATAAATATGAAACACGCCCTCTTTCATAGAAACCATAGAAGTTTTAAAACAAAGAAATGACACCTTCCGAGGTGTGTGTTGTTGTGGATAGTCCCTGCACCGGCCCTTGGCTCCCTGGAGAAGCTATCTTGGTCGTCCCTAACTCGAACTTTTGGGGAGAACTGCAGGTGTCTGGGCCAAGGTCAGCTGCCAGAGTCCTGGGGATTCTGCTTGGGAGAAGCTCTGTTTACTTCCTGGGTCCTGAGGTGTAGCTGAGGGCAAAGGCAGTCGTCTGAAAGCAAATGAGCACGATTCCTTCTAAGCATATTCATGGCTCAAAATGTCTGGATCTTTCAAGATAATTTTGCCTCTCACGCAGCAGTTTGTTCTTATATATATAATCCGATGCTGTTTTATTCTTCTCTTCGAATTTGTGCCCCTTTCCCGTATTCTCCTACTTCATTATATTCATTATATTCTTCCTGTTATGTGTGGCAACCCACACACAGTACACCCTAAGATGTGTGGCCTCGCTGCTCTTTGTGCTGATACTTTGTTTTGGAACACTCCACTGATTTTCTAATGCAGAACTAGGTTAGTTCATGTTCGTGCTGTTTAGGCAGTTGTTGGCCTTCCCCACGAGGCTGTCAAGTCTTTGGAAGGGTGAATGTGGAGGATGCTATTCCTAGGACCGCAGAATCACTGAAAATCAAGTGTCACCCATTTGTCAGAGTTTTAATTAACTTACTGGAAGCATAATGTACATGAAGAAAGCTGCACACGTCCCAGGTATGCAACTAGATGAATCTGTGCAAAGTTGGCCCAGCTGCATAGCAGAACCCAGAGTGAGAAACCCAAGATGGCGGCCCAAGTCCTTGTTCCTCACTGCAGTCTCCGTTCAGTTCAGGTACACAGGCTTGCACGAATGGTTTTGAATAGAACCAAACGGCAAACACCTCTGGGTTTTGAGGTGCCCATCAAGCTTGTGAGGTTCACCCTCATTGTTCTGTGTGCTGTGTTCGTGCTTGGTGCTGCCTGATATTTCCATAATTCTTAGGGGCCCTGGGTGGTTTCCACATCAGGCAAAGAACAGCTTTCTTAACACAGATAACGTTCCATGTAATTCGAAAGGAAATCCTCCAAGTCCATTTGCAGGGACATGGAACTTAAAATAATAAACTCAAGGGGAAGAGGTAACATTTTGAGAATCTTTCACATGCTCACTTCTTAGTGAAATGTCCAGACTGTGGATGCAGCATGCCTTGCTTAGGGACTCTGAATCCTTCAAAATGATATGGAAGCTACACGTAACAAAAACAACTGCCAAACAGTATGCTGAGCATTAGAGGGCGAGCACTTGGAATCGCTCACGTGTTTTTCAGATGCCACATGTGGGGCACTCATTTTATCTAACTCTGCTTAGTGAGGTTCAGGAGAGCAACACTCAAGCGTGGCCTCTCGCTCGGAAGGGGAGAGCTGCCTGTGGCTCGTGACCTTTCTGGGAACAGGCTCTCCTGCCCTAAGCATCCTGAGACGGAAACACGAGCATTATTTATAGGTTGCTCTGTTTTCTTGCCTTAGAGACAGACAACCTGGTGGAAAAGACAGTGCAAGTGAATAATTTCTTTAAATTTAAAGGTCTTTTAATGCATCAGGAATAAGGATTCTTTTTTCTCCTTCCTTCTTCATATCTATTTTTATTCCACAGTGGAAACAAACATCTAGATACTTTTTTGGATTATGTGATTTCTGTAAGTTTAATAAACAAGTGGCTTACTTGGAACTAACATTATACTAGATTTCATCACTTTATGATAAGGAAACGCTAGGCTTAATACGTTTTGGATCACATATCTGGAAAAGTATACCAGTGTATCTGTCAGAGGTCTGCCTTGATTGCCTTTCTGGTCTGAGTTCTACAACTGTAAAGATATTCACGCAGATGTTAGACACCAAAATTTGACCAATGTGTGCATGGGACGATGCAAGCACAACATGTCCACTTAGCAGACGCTAAAGCCAAGGCGAACACTCGTGTTAGGTTGACCAACACAGATGGCAAACTTATCTTGATAGTTCCATAAAGGAAACCTGAACAGAGGAAAGATCACACGGGGATCATAACAGCATGAAAAGATTGATTCTTCTTCCATTCAGCAAGTATCAACCGAGGACCTGCCATGTGCCAGATAATGTATCGATGCTGAGTTAAGAGGTCAAATCTGTGTCCTGATAGAGCTTATGTACCAGAAACAAATGAGCAGACAGAATATGGAACTTCTCAATTGGTGGAAATGCCTTGGGTGAGGGGAGGCAGTGCTGCAATTTTAATTAGTGAACACTCCTGTCAAGACCTCACAAAGAAAGTGACATTGAACCAAAGGACCTGCAGGGTGAGAGGAGCAAGAAACATAGACAAGGGAAAAACCTGTTTCTAAGGCCAAGGGATATTGCTGGTTTGTTCTAGCATAATGAAGAACAGTTGAGACGGCAGAGTTGATAAGAGGGTGGGAACATCATCTTGCAGTTCACTTTTAGAAGAGTGGATTCTATTCCCAACAACAACAACAACAAAAAGCAAAAGTCACTATAAAACTTGGTGCAAGCAAGAAGTAAAGTTTGACTTCACTTTTCCCAGGACTGCACTGGTTTCTGAGTTGAACAGACTGGAAAGAGGGAAGAACAGAATCCCAGGAGAGCACAACTATTTCATCAAGAGACACAGTGACTTGGGGTTGAATATCAGAGATGGAGAAGGGCCTGACTTGGTGTGGATTTTGAGGACAGGTCCCTGTGGCGCCTGCAGTGATGTGGGGTGAGAGTGAAAGAGCGACGATGTTACAAGAAATCTTTCCTTGACTGTTTGAGATGGAGGAACTACCTCGCATGGCCTTTTACATGGCTGTCCTTCGGGTCCCATGTGTCTGAATGTCCTGGCATTGGTGGGAACACTGGCTTATCTTACTGGATGTAAACTCCAGGGAGAGGGCCGCAGATCACCCACACTGTTGTGACCAGAAGTTTCATTTATTGGTGTTCAGGATACTACATTCATTTAGATACGTACATCGTAGACACCACCGTTGCAAGCAGTTAGAGAAAATCACTCAGAAAGGGGTCTTGTTTTTTCTCTAGCATTCACACTCATTCTTTCACTCTAAAAATAGTTATTGCACAGCTACAGTATGCCAATCACTGTGACTGAAGGATTTTATTTTTTTGCCTGGAGGGAGATAATAAGTAATACATACTTTTCCTTATATGCTTTTGTATTAAAATTTTTTCCACTCTAGAGATGTTTTAGTTTTACAGAAAAAAAAAGAAAACAAAATCTGAAAACAAGCACACACAACACAAATCAGTTGCTACTGGACAGATCACTTAATTTTCCTAGAATCCAATGAAGAACTTGGCATTTCCTACAGTGACTGCTCTCTTACCCAGTGCTTCTTAAGGCAAACAGACACTTTCTGATGCCAAAAATCCAACACCTTAAGACATATGAAATCATGTGGGGAAAAAAAAGGCATAAAGCTATTTACAAACGAAAACTAAACACAGAAAGTGTAGCTCAATTACTCCGTCCTAACGGTAAGCAGAACAGGTGTATGGCGGGGGCTGCTGTCTGGCGTGTGGACTGCCTTCAGACACCCGCAACCATTTTCACTCTTGGGTGTTTCCGCTGCAAGAAAAGCTAAGGAAAAGAAAACATAAAACTCAAAGCATTTCAATTTGTTTTTATAGTCCAGGGGAGGATTAGACTAAAACAGAACGCTCAACTTCCTGCACTCATCTCTTTGATTTTTCTCTACAACCTTCCTGGCAACAGCCCCTCTGTAGCAGGCTGCTGATGCGCCTGTGTTACCTCAGGAAGGCCGGCAACACCTGCCTCCTTAAGCTGGCAGGGGGCCTATGGATGTTCTTGCTGGGGCTAAGGATTAAGAAAGAGAAATAAGGGGAAAATCAAAGGAATAAAGTGGAAAGAGAAAGAGTGTAAGAGGGAATCACGAGGAAGAGAGGGGGAGGAAAGAGGCTCAAAGAAGGAGGTGCGTAGGACCAGCGGCACGGAATGCACAGACGGGGCCCAGCTCTGAATGCATGCTCGCTCTCTCCACACACACACACACACACACACACACACACACACACACACACACACACACACACACACACACTCGGCTGCAACCATAGACTGTCCTTGAGCCTGGTGAAGGTTAAGGTTTAGAACTCATCACTTACATGGATGTTTCCATGACCAAGGATCTGAGTTGGTGACATACGTTCCCACGATCAGATATTTTTATAAAAAGCTGTAAAAGCAAGACACTCGGTGCTCCTGCTATCGAAGAGAAATTCCAAACTCTGCAAGCCTGGGGCCCTCTGACATCCTGAATCGGTCCCTGACCCACTCCAGAATATTTGGAGTCAGATGGTTTGGCGACGCATACCGTGTGTTCTGAAAATGCCACCCAGGGATTCTGATGCAGAGCCAGGTTTGGAAATCAGTGAGAAGGCCTCCAGACTGATGAGCTTAATGAGTCCCTGAATCTGAGGTAGTATTTCTTTCTGGAGCCTTGCCACCATTGATTGGTACATAAACCACATAACACTATGTCGTTTGGAAAAAGCTGACAATCGGCAACACTGCCTTCCACACTGCAGTGATGAATCACAGAGCCCTCTGCGCCCAGTAATTAACTATCCATTTGTATGTACTGGCGGTAGGCACACTGTTCTTTTCAACAGGGAAGGAAGGGAATTTGGACATAACATTAACAGTTGTTAATACCAAGCAAATAGAGTAAATTGGATTTATTATAAAGAATATGTGTGTGGATTTTTCCCCTAGCAGTTGATATAATTTTTCTAGCTTTCTAATTATAGCCGGGACAGAAAATGGCTGAACCCAGAGACCTCTCACGGCAGCTAATAAACTTTTACTTACAGGAAGAACACTTCTTGGGTTGTGGAATGACAAATAATTTACTAAGCTTTTCCTCCAAGATAGCTAAAGGTGATTCACCTATATCCAGCTGATGAATTAGCTTTAGCTAATAATCAGTGTCATGAGACAGGGAAGCAGCCGCCGCCTGTAATTATGTTGAAAGGAATGAAGGAAGAGATCTGATTAAGAAAACAAAAGAGCCTCCATCCCCCAATCCTGCTGGTGGCACAGAGCAGCAGGAGAACGGCGGGCAGCTTGCTCTATCGCCAGGTTTAAGGTGAGGCCCAGACGCAGGCAGTGGTACTTTCCGCCTGTCCCATTCGCCTTTCCCAGGCATTCATTCCTGATCTCTGGTCACTAAGCCTCACGTTTTCTCTCCGAAGGAGGCAGATGGGGGACTGTTATTAAGGCTCTTGCCTGCTGCAGGCCGGAAGGCTGGCCTGTGCTCCCAACCTGAGTGCATGTGTTTGGCCTCGGGGATCTGAGGCCCCAGAGATGCACAGCTGGAGGAGAGCCATCCTGCCCAAGCTTCCCGAAAGACTCCTCTTTCAGTCCCGGCTGCTTGCAGATCCCAGGCTTTCGTCCTTTTCCAAAGCCTACCTCATTGTCTTTCATTTGGTTCTGGGAATTACCCCCATTTTTTCTCAATCTGTGTTTTTGCCTTAAGGTCTTTGCTTTGACTTAAAGCCATCTCTGCTGGTTTCTGTCACTTGCAACCAAGGAAAACTGTATATGACAACCCAGTTATTTCTTACACTAACATAAAAACCCCACAAGGATTCTCAGCCAGGGCCAGCTGAGTCAGTGTGGTGACGAAGGATCTATGCTCCCTTCTTGAGCATTCAAATGAACTTCTTTCGATTCCCCATGATGTCTTTTTAAGTCGTCCAAACAACAAATCTATTGATTCTACAAAAACGGTACAATGTATTGTAAAAAGTAAATCAAGTACAAAAAGTTTAAAATTACTCCAAGCCCCACTGTTCAGAAATCTCACCAACATGTCATACGAATCTTTGGCATGTCAACAGATCCAAAGATAAAATGATTTCAGAAGTCTCATCTATGAGTCTACACATTTTAAAAAAATTGTTTTAATGTGAAGTTAACCTTCCCCTTCCCTCTCCTCTTCCTCTTTCTCTCTATGACCCCTCCTCCTCTCCCCCCTCTCTCATCCCTTTCTTTACCCTCCCTTCTCCCCTTTTCCTCCTCCCCCTCTCCCTCTTTCCTCTTCCTTTTCCCTGACAAATGTATTTAAAAAATCTATAAGTACATAACTGTAATATTCAATTGTCAGCAATGAAAAGGAAATCCCAAAAGTCGCCAAGAAATAAAGGCACAACATGTGCTAATGAGAATGGCTCAAGTCCTTGCAACACAGTATGGGAAGCCAGGAGATAAAGCAATGATTTCACACACTAAACAGAAATGATCTGCAATCTGGAATCCATGCACTGCCCAAGTGACTATTAAGTGTGAACATAAAATTTAAAAATGCTGTGAGACTTTTAAGGGCTCAAATTTTAACTGCCATTTATTCCTCTAGAAGATATGTTTCACCACAGAAAGAACTGAGTAGAGCTGTTGTAAGGACAAAGACGTGGAATCCAGAGGAGAGCTACAGAGGGAAGTCTTAGGATTTCGAAGCACTTAGCCCTCATAGTCTTCAATTCAGCCCAGAGCCAGATGTTGGAGAACTTCAGATGCAGCAGGGGGAGAGAGACAGAAAGAGAATGAGAAAGACGCTCCAATAAACTCAAGACACTGATAGGAAATCGAGCTGTTTAGCAAGTTAACTGCTGGAGTAAATTCCTGCCTCTAGGTCCATTTTCTCACACAGAGTTGGGTGCTTGGTAGATCCATCAAGCCCATGTCTTTCTCCTTTTCAGAGACTTGTTCTTTTCCCAAGGATGCAATTTCATTTTTCTCTCAGAACAGTGTTCATGGCTTTCTCCTATTGATTCTGCCATCTGCACTGCTACTGTTTCCTCCTGGCTTGTTTTCCTATTTCTGTGGTTGGAAGCTTCTTTAAACTGTCTAGTAGCCACATAGTTTTGACCACATCACCCCTGGTTTCCAGTGTGTTCACTGGCTTGGGGAACTCAGCCAGGGCGGCCTGCCATGGGCTGGCCTCTAAGCGCATGCTGGAAGTGAGTTTTTCTGTTAAGACAGTTCCAGTCTTTCTTCTGATTTCTGTTTTCTATAAATCGGCTGATCTCTCTCAACCTCTCTTACCTCTTTGTGTTTAAAAAAAATCCCTTAATGTCATTCTGGCAAGATTTTACAAAACAGCATTGAATATCAATGCATGTGGTCAACCAACCATTTTAGCTGGTCAGAAAGAAAGAGCATGGGAAATCTACGGTCTTCACTAAGTGTTCCATTTCAGGTATTCATTAGAAATTGCTGCCTTTGGGGCTGAATGAAGCACATTATCAAAGGAAGGTCAGTCTTTACACATACCCTGTCTGTTGAGAGCAAAAAGAAAAGCTAGAGTAAAACAGGCTGGCTTAGCAATGATGAACCGTGCATACTTGGGGCAGGTAAATAAACCTACAAACTAGCCAACACTTTTTTGGCTATTCCTCACTCATGCACTGTTATGCTTTCTGTAGTGTTTATATTTAGGCACATGTGTATGAGCGAATGGATACTTTTTTATATGTAGGTTGTATGCATCTGGCTTAACTCCTGTCAACTGGAGATTTGTATTTGCTACTGAGGAAAATAATACTCGAAATTAAATCCTGGATGCCTGAATTTTTTTTTTCATATATTCTCAAGGAATAATTTCTGCAATTTGGATTTTTCTTTCATAACATATTTGAACACTTTTTCTGAGTTAACCAAACATTACATATAAAATGTTCTTATATTAAGACACTTGAAAGCAAACAAGTAAATATCTGGTATTTTATATAAGTGCTTTCAGTAAAGTGCTTATTTTTATAAAAAAGTATATTAAGACTCAACTCAGTTTCTTTTAGTATTAAAATTTGATTTGGTTTAATTGTACAAATCTGGAATAGTATTGTTTCCATTTACTTCTTTCTAACATCTATGCAGTATATATTTGATAGTCATTAAATTCAGCCAACTATTTCTCAGGTCCAGAGAGAGATGTCTTCAAGAAAACAGACTATGATTGACAGGCCTTCCAAATCAGTAATACTATAAATATTTATATATATAGTAATAAACAAACTATTATTAGTTTAAGAAATGCAATTTATCCTTGGGGATAGCAGGTTTCAAAGTTATGAAGCAGAACTTGAACATTCCAGTTTCCCCAAATTTTAGTTTCAACAAATACAAGCTGTTCCAACTAAAGGATATCAGACAATTTTGTTTTCTATTAATTATAACACTTATTTTTTCAAATATGCATGTAGCATGCAGTAATCATTATGCTTTAGGATTGCTTGTGTGTATTAAGTATATTACTTGGATGAGCTGTTCAGACATCAAGAAATGACATATTCTAAAGTGATTCTAGATTCTAGGTCTTTAACTTACCGAACTTTACTATAAACCCTACTAAATTTCAGGTGACAATCTGTCTAATGTGCATCCTATACAAGTAACGAGCTGTAAGTTGCACCACAGATAAGAGCTAACAAAGTGCTATGTGATTAATTTCCCAAACATTCTATTAGGTGCTAAGTAGAATAAGCCTCTCCAGAGTTAGTTATTACATCTCAGAGGATCAGAAACCTTATAAAGTTGCTTTCAGCTCATAATGGGGGACTTGTCACATGCAAAATATTTTCAGTTACTTCACTCTGTATTATCACATCCGTGAACGTAAGTCACATTTCAGATTAATGAATTACGGTGTTTGTGTTTTCATTGCTTTCAGAAGATTTAAATTGTATTTGTAACTATTCTTCAGCATATTGTGAATTCCATTAACTCAGATACAGTACGGTCTTTTTACTTCGGCATGAAGGAGTTCCACACCAGTGAAATGAGCAGGGAATAGTCATTTACAACTTTACAGTAGGTTGATCCATGTGAAATTAACGGCTCTCCGGGTCAAACATGATTAAATATCGAATTTCATATGTATGTGGAAACATACACACCAATGTTTCTTATTTTAACTCTGCCGGGTAGGAACACTTCGCAGAAGCTTTATATTTTTTAAATTGGCATCTGTTGGATTAAGCCCAACCTTTCCCTAATGATTATGATTTTACTCTGCTGAACTATCCAGCTGAACTCAGAGCTACAGAGCACCTCTTTTTGATCTCAAATGCCTAAAGGACCCATGTCCATAAAGGATATGAGTGAAGGTGTTTTATTATTGACACATGCACCTTTTATTTGCATGCAATACATATATTATTTTTAAAAAGTGCACCTGGTTCCTTTCTTTGCACACCACCCTGCACTCAAGGTCTGCCTTCTCTTTTAGGTTATTACTGATGAAGACTCAGACAATGATTACTTTGGTTTTTTTGTTTTAAGCCAGATTATTATGAATACATACACTCACATTCACACACATACAAGTAAATGACAGTCAACGCCGGGAGTCAGTGTTGGAGAGATGATGGGGAAGGGTGGCACTGTGGATCCTGAAATGCCCTCCAGACCGAGACCTGTGGCAGAATGGATGCCACATACGCTGTGGTTAATTTTCACTCTGAACAAGCAATGCCTATGGAGCAGAGGGTTAAGCCACCACCCACAGGACCAGCATCCCACATTGGCACCTGTTTCAGTCCTGGTTGCTCCACTGTGATTCAGCTTCCTGTTAATGTGCCTGGGAAAGCAGTAGAAGATGGTCCAACTACTTGGACCTCGCACTCATGTGAATGCCCCAGATCAAGTCCCTGGCTCCAGGCTTCTGCCTTGCTGAACCCTGCCCAATGCATCCACTGGAGGAGTGAGCCAGCAGATATAAGATCTTTTTCTCTTTCTCTCTGCCCCTCCTCTCTCTGTAGCTCTGCCTTTCAAATAAATACAAGCATAAAATGTTTAAGACTGTAAGTATAGTGTTGCCAGATCTTCAACTGTTTGAGGCTTGGAATTATTTTCAAAAATTTGAACCACGTAATACTTAAGTCTTAATAACCAAACCAAACAAATTGAGAAACACAAAATAGAACAACAAACCAAAAAAATACCCCCCAAACACAAGTCCAAAATGAAGACACTGTGTAGATCAATAATGCGGAAGCTAAAAGAAACAGGCTTGTGCCCAAACGTGGCCTTTGGGGCTTGGAATCGCTGCTCTAATTGCTCTCATGTGATCTTGTGTCATTTGACGTCACTCAGTTCTGTCTCTTCCCTATCGTTCAGAGATATTTTCCAGTGGCTCCTAAGTTTGCTAGCCAGCTCGAGAAATCAGATCATCCTACTTATCACAGTCTATACAGCTGGAATGACTGTATTCTGTCACAGTAAAAGCAAGAGGTTTCTTGGAAACAATTTTAATACACTGATGCCAACACAACCTTACACTCTCCATACTGGTGATTACTCAGCAGCATCAGTGGTTCAGGAAAGCAGGACAGCTGGCATGCATTGTTGCCTCATCACAGTGATCCTTTTAGGCTGGGAGTTCGTGGCCAAAAGGGTTAATATTGGAAGACTTCATAAAAACCCATTAGATTGATAAGATTTCAAAAAGCTAGGATAGGATTATGTGTGAATACCTAAGCAAAGAATGGGTTTCTCAGCGGTAGCTCTAGGACCTGAACATCCCTCCTGGACCCATGAAAAAAGATCTTCTCATCTAACTTTATTTTTTATGAGTTCTTATTATGAAACTGTAAAGACAAAAGCACCAGAGATTTTATGTATGCACTTTGTGGTGTCTATTTTAATTGCAGAAAGCGTTGTTGTTGTTCTTAATAACGTGGAGGCTTTTGGTTTGTGTTCTAGTTCAAGCTGTTTGATAATTGATCTCCAGACAATTGAAATTTCACCATAGTTTGTATAATAAAAACCATCAGTCACTACAGAGACTGAATACAAAGTGAAACAACAGGAGTTTTTGTTGTTTTATCTCAGTGATTTTTAAGACTGAAGAATTTTTCTTATGTATTTTGACCTCTATGTGACCAAAATGAAAACACTTAAATCACTTTGATTTTGCCTTTGTAATTATAATCTGATTTGTAATTTAACTTTCAACAAGAATTAGGCAACATACTTCAGAAGCACATTACACAGGTCATATAGTGAGATATTTCCTCTACATTTTTTTTCTGTAGATTTTTAGTTTGGATAATAATAACTTTCCTTGGTGTTTATAACTTCAAAAAACCTATTATGAGTTACTTAAAATAGTTTTGTAGTAATACTAGTAATGTTATACAATAATTATTTAAAAAATCCAGTTGTTGCATACTTTCAGCATACCTGAAACACAGTATTCTTTAATGCAATACTCTAAAGTATTAGAGTAGGCTGAGTATCAGCAACTTCAAGTGAAACTGTTAGTAGGTAGTTTTAGCATGAGCCCCATGTCACAGAAGGGGTAAGGTCAGAACAGGTTACAAAACCATGCACCCAGGGAGCAGCAAGGCCAGGATTCACACCCAGACCGTCTGGTCCCCAGGTAGCGCAGTGCTGATGGCAGTGAGGACAGAAGCAAAGGAATGCAGTGGAGCAGAGCCCTTCTCTCAGTGTGCTTTGCCCTGTGCTTGGGGAAGATGACACTAAAGCGAATGGGAAAAACAGAAACCAGTGTAACACAAGAGGGCAAAGATGACGGGGCCTTTGCGTTCACACCCCGATTCAGGCTCTAGTGCTGCTGCGACATCAGAAATTTCCCTCTGCTTCTCTTCATTCCCTAAGGCCTTCAAAACAGCACGTCGCCAGCGAGCAGGAGACTTCAAGAAGTGTTGGTCACATGCCCTGAGTACTGCCAGGGTAACTTTCTTCAACACTCTATAGCTGCCTATTTATAAGGATAATGTTCTGACTTCAGTGTCAGCATAGTCCATTATCAAATGAACGGCCTTGTGAAATGTTTGTGACCCCAGGCCTAGCCCTGCTGCGGAGCTCCAAACTGCACACCTGTCCCCAGGCTCCTCTGCAAGCTCCAGAGATACTGACCTGCAACAAGTCCAAATGCAGTTCACGACTGTTACTTCAGACCAGTCCTATTTCCTACCTAGGGATGGTTCCACAGCACTGCCTAGACCAGAGCCAGGAGAGTCGTCCTTTTCTCCTCTTATGGCTTAGGCTCCATGTTCAATCAGGAACTCACTAATTGATTCTATCTGCTAAACAGCTCTTCAGTCTGCCCGGTTTCGCCATGTCCATTGTCTCTGCTCTAATTTGGATTCTCGCCAGGTGCTGCAGATCAATGACCCACTCTACTTGGTTCCCTGTCTCTGGTCTTTTAAAGTTTATTGATTCCAATACAGCATCACAGTATGGGTGATATCAAAAGCAAAGACATTGTAAACTTGAGCTGACTCAATGCTACGGCAGGCAAGTAACATCCACTGACAGGGCGGACTGACACACTTGTGTACTTAGCAGAACATCTACTCTTGCTGATGACCAAAGAGAATAACAACCCTCCTCCCAACACACACACCTGCATTTTTCCCTAAATAAAGGACACTGAGCTCCTATGAGGCTTCCATTCTAGGAGTAACACTGACTTGAAGAACCCCTAATTCTGCTGAATCCCCTCCTGGCCTACCCAAACCCCAAGGGGGCTGGCAGAGCATACGGTGTACCAAGACAGGGAAACCCCAAACAAGAAGAGTGCTTAGGTTTAGGTATAAAAACCTAACAGGGCGATCCAATTCCTTTTGTTACCCACATTGTGGTCCTTCACAAGACTTAATTACAAAAAGATAATACTCAAGGCAGCAGTAATTTAAAAATTACTTCCACATTCTGAAAAATTACTTTGGATGAGAATCATTTCAATTCAATCCATAGCAACGTACTAACACAAAACCAATTCTTATTTTGTTAATATAAAAGTCTTTTCTGTGCCTCCTTAAAGATTCTCCTGGGTATAAAATATACAGCATGTTTCTAAAAAGAGCTTATTCCAAACTCAAAATTTTATCTAACTTTTTTTGAGTATTTCGTTTTTGCTTTGGTTTCTCTTCTAATCTACATTTGTTAAGTAGGGGTAACATTAAAATAATGCATGTAGAATACCTCCTCCAATATCTACATTAATATCTGCTTACTGCTTGTCTTCTATGAAAACAAGGGCTTAAAATGCATCAAATACCTGCCATTGCAGACACTGTATTGTTAAATATATCTGATAGAAGGTATACTGTGAAGCTACAATCATAACAAGCAATGATACTTAGTTTGTGGAAAACAGAATTGAGACAAGTTTATTTTGGTGCCAAAAATGAAATCTGCACATATCTTTTTTTATAATGTGTATTTTCCATGAACTGGCAAACTCATGGACACACGTGTGTGCATGCCCTCTCTTTGGATATACAGATGAGGCAGTAAAGTCACACGCTAAGAGCTCATTTTCAAACTTTTTGCCCATCTGGAATTATTTTGATAATAGAATTTCATATCATACTTTTGGGGTGGAGACTTGCCTCTTAATAAGTTCTATATGTTTCATATTTTCTCTGGACTCACCTGCCTCGGGCAGCTGCGGCCTCCCGTGGTAATTTGTGTGTCTACCTTTGTGCATGTGCGCCCCTGGGCAGCACTTCTTCAGAATGAAGTATGGGACTACAGGGGAACTCAGCAGGAATATAAGGGCACAGCCATGCTGGGAACCAATCTAATATTCTGCCCAAAGGGACCGACAAGGAGAGGCAGACGGAGTGCCTAGAGCAAACTTTCATTTATTTATTTATTTTTGTGTATGTCAAGGAGTTTAGCAAATCTTGCTAAATTCCCTAGATTCAAATGTATATTTTGACCTTCTCTTGGAAACTAGATAACAGGTCATTTTAACACGCAGAGTGATTTCCACTAATGCGGGGTTTTATGGAACCCTGTTCCTTAAACATCACAGATACTCAAGGTATGTTAATATTGACAGGTACTCATGCACGCTAAACATAAATAACATATACCAGTATTTATTAGTTTCGGTTTCGAATACTAAAACATAATGGATAAAAGCTATTTTAAATGAAGGTAAAAGGAGAAGTAAAACAAAACGGGCACGGCCGGTTAGAAATGCGCCAGGAACGAGCCTACCAACAAAAGGAACAGCAGTTTATGAATATGTACTAAGTGGCACCGTTGTGTTCAGTCCTTTTATATGCATCAACACAATTAATCTGTGTGTGACTTAGCTGCCTCCTCAACCTACAAACGAGAGGGAACCTTGAGCACTTTAAGGACTGTTTCCCAAGAGGCAGGGAGCGATTCCAATGCAGGAGTGTTTGCTCTGGATTGTAACACCTCACCTCACAGTTCTGAATAATTAGTTAAAACTAGTGGAGGAGAGAGAGAGAAATTATTGGAGTGGGTGGATGGCGGGGGGCAGTAAATGCAAACTGTTATAAAGGGTAAGCCAAAGTAACCCACTACACTGAAAAGCATCCAGGAGCCAGATTATTTTTTTCATGGAAATAGTCTGAACAAAGAGACCATACATTCATAAACATCATGCAATATACAGGTAACTTATGGTAATATTGTTACTCTAAACCTTATTTTCTTTCAGTTAGGCGTATCAGCAGTGGAAGTAACATGATACTGAGATCTGAAGGCAACCCTGGCCTAGTCCGACTTAGAAATAAACTTCTGAATCACAATTAACATCTTGGTAATATAGATGAAACCCCCACGACACGGGCAGTGACCCACTGAATGGAGCACAAGTGTTAACAGCTGCTGCTTTGCACTGCTCTGCCCTGCTGTTCTCTGCCTCTCCTGGACCCTGTCGCCCGTTTGCACTTCAGAGCACCTCACAGGGTGACTATGTGAAGTGTGAGTGCAGAGAGGGTTAATTTGCAAACCCTGAGTTCTGGTGTGCCGAATAAAGAGCAGCCACGTGACTTTATGAATATAGTCGTGCACCACGAGTGAAATGATGCAACGGCCTCAAACGCACATGTTCGTGCTCAGTCCCAAACACCTGTGCATCTCACCGCAGTGCTCAGGCCATTTGCAAACTAATATCTCCCTAAAGCAAAACAAAGAAACCAAACAAGGAAAGCAAAACAAAACAACAGAGCAAACAGATAACCAACACTGTTCTACTTAGTAATTTTTTAAGTGTGAATCTTGGTGTGCTTTGCATAGTTAATCGCAGCTAGGTTAGTTGTTGATTTTACCCCCAGTCAAATCCTTTCTCCCACTTGCACAGAAATCCGTTTACTTATTCAACAAATGGTGGTGATGTGTAAGTACAATCTTAGGAACTGGAATATTAAAAAAAAAGGGTGGTATATAGCGCTTTTAAAAACTCACTTTTAAGCCCCAAATGTCCACATATTCCAGCGTAATGAAAGTTTGAATTCATTTGAGAAATAAAAAGCTATATACAATAGATCTCCTATAACAGCTAGGAGTTTAAAAGTAGGAGAATATGAACAAGTGAGTTCAGAGGTGGGCCGGGAGGAGCAAGGACCTGAGAAGCAAACAGTGCCCTGGTGAGGGATACATGTTAGAATGGGGCCCAACAAGAGAAACGGTCACTTCAGTGGGGGAAATACAGCCTGGTGTCGTCCGGTTAGGCTGCTGGCTGCCCATCTGAAAGCCCACCAGGCTGGCACTGGCGGATCTCACACAGCCATCTCCTTCCGGAACAGCTCCTCCTGTGGTGCGCTGCAGGTGGTCACAGTGTGACGGACTCTGCCACAGCCCTCGACTACGATGGACTGAACCTGGGATGGCCCTTCACGCTTAGAGGGACACGGACAGCATGTTTTAGGGCAGTACGTGGTGTTCGGATTCTGGAGGAGGTGGGGAAAGAACACAACTTTAACATAGTTGAACAGCGTGAAATCGATGTAGAATGGGCTAAGATAGAAAACAGGCAAATGCCCCGTCGGGGTGGTTTGAATTTTCATTATTAGGTCTGCTAAATGGATTGCGGGTACTTTGGGAAGAAGAACTGAGCCAAGTTTCCAGGGGAAGAGCGACAATTTGTGTGCAGTACTTTGGGATTGTCAAATTAGCTTCAAATAATGATACCTACTGTATGTGAACAATGTTTATTGCTTGGTGGCTACACATAACTTGCATATTCTTTAGCCCAACAGCACTTCTGACCATAATTATCTGCCTTGCCTAATGAGCGCATGGGACTTTAGCAGGCGGCCCAATGCAAATGTCTTCCTGTTCCTTGAGCAACAATGAGAGTGATGGAAGCACAGAGAACAGCTATTAGTTCCAGAGCCCTTTGAAACACTTCCCCCCATCAAACTCAAACATTCTTCAGCTTACTCTGCGTCACAAGCGTAAAGTAGCAAAGTCTTACTTTTCTCCTAATTAAGGACTTTGCGCCGGAGGGAGTTTTCGAGAACACACGACGCAAATGGCAGCATCCCTTTCACATCCTCACCTCGAAGAATTCTGAAACTCTAAATAAAATATAAAGCTCGAATGCAGAGGCAAGAGAGGTGAATGGCAGGGCTGAGGACAAAGATGGAAAAACCCTCGTGCGAATCGAGCCTGTTCACGCTGGGACCCGACCCCAGCAGGCCTATCCCTTGAAGCTGAGGGTTACAGTCCAGGGGTAAAAGTCAGCGCTGGGGAAGGCAAATACATTGATATTTACATTACCACTGTGGCAGCAGAATGGTTGGTGAGGGCATCTGGCATACAGAATCAGGCTTCTTTGGAAATGTAAACTGGCTCAATTATTCTTGCTGAGCTGTAGAGTACCCTGAACTGCGCTGACCTTACTCTAAGCAGCTCAAATAACCTCCACTCAGAATGTGCACTGGTGTTAGCTTGTCAAGGGGGAGAGAACTGCAGGGAGAGCAGTTGCCCAGAGCAGGGAAGGCCTGGCCATGGAGGGTTAAGGAACAGACTTCCATGAACTCGGGTAGAATAAGGCTTGCTAAAAGCTCGACAGAAACCAAGAAGCTGGGCCTGACTCTGTTGAGAACCATGAAAGAACCAAATACATTTAATATGCTGTACTCTTGCCAGTGGCACATGATAAGTATATACACTAGGACAACTGCTTTACAGAGGTAGAAACTGACATGGATTTGTAAAGACGAATGGGTTTAGTCTTCAGAGGTACAAAATGAGAAGTGGGTGTTGTGGCAGAGGACACTAAGCTGCCATCAGGACACCCGTGTCCCACAAATGATGGTTCAAGAGGCAGCCAGGAGAGACCTGGATGGAATTGCTGGCTTTGGCCTGGCCAGCCCTGGCTGCTGTGCCCATGTGGGGAGTAAATGAGAGGATGTTAGGGCTCTCTCTCTTTCCTTTTCTGATACCCTACCTTCCATGTAAATGAAAATGAACAAATTGAAAGTTAAAAATATGAAACAGCCCCGTGTAGTCCAGATTCCCACCAGAGAAAGCACGCCCTCAAGCCCAAGCAGGCCCCAGACGTAACAGTGCGATGGTAAATGTCTCCTAAAGCCAGGGACAAGGCAGAGATGTCAGTAGTCAGTTGTCCATAGTATTTGGGGTTCCAGGGAGCTGCAACAGAACAAAGACACAGGAGGCCTAAGGACTGGAAGGAGCCAACACAATCAGCTTTACAAGCTCTACAGAAAGCCAGCAATCCTTTCAAATGAAATTGAATGAACTTATTGTAATATTAATATGCAGAGATATTACATAAGAATAAGTTAGACAACTGCAAGAAAGAAGCAAGAGGGGAAAATGACTCGACACTCGGTGATGATACAAAATTACAGTAATTAAAACAGTATAGCATTGGTGATGCCACAGATTAGACAAGATTCCAGAAACAGGGCTGTGAACAAATTAATTTTATTGATTAAAAAATGGCTATATCCCATTATAGATAAAAAAGATGTAGACAGAATCAATGATCCTTATATTAAATTATATAGATGCCAACTTCGTGTATATATATAAAAAAAATAAACCGCAGGTAGACTGAAGCCTCAAGCTCCAGGAGCAACCTCGGTGAACTATAAAACTGGAGGAGACACAGGCTGGCTACAGGACTCCTTACTGCCAGCAAGCTTGGATGGCAGCTTTGTCCCATGCCAAGGGCTCCACATAGGTGCCCTCATGCACCGTTTGAGACAGCAGCCACGCATAACTGCTGCCCTCCTCTGCCAGCTGCAGCAGAAGGGCCGGAGCCCAAGTTCTCCAACACCCAGCAATCGGTAAGCGGCAGGGATGAGGTTCAAATCTAAGCTTTCGAGGTCTAGACCACGTAGGGGAGTAGCTTGATGAATGTGGCTCATGAAAGTAAATTCTTTCTAAAGACAGAGTATAGTCTAGCAATTTAAGTGGCAGATTGACAGAAAAATATTTAGTATGTAAAAAAAATCAGGAATACATTGTTTAATATTTTACTAAAGTCTATAAAAAAATTAGAAAAATTGGGAAGTTGCTAACAACAACTTAGTGAAGAAATAAAACTGCCCAGGAAACACATCAAAAACTACTCAAATTTGGGGCCGGTGCAGTAGTGTAGCCGGCTAATCCTCTATCTGCAATGCTGGCAGAATACCATAGAAAACTGCCCTTGTGATCCAGCTCCCTGTTTATGGCCTGGGAAGGCAGCGGAGGATGGTACAATTCCTTGGGTGCCTGCACCCACATGGGAGACCCAGATGAAGCTCCTGGATCCCAGCTATGGACTGGCTCAGCTCTCAGCTCTGGTCACTGAAACTTTGTGGAGTGAACCAGAGGATAAAAGATCTCTCTCTCTCTCTCTCACCTCTCAAGTAAAAAAAACACAAATCTCTTTAAACATTAAAACTAATGATCAGAAACATGAAAATTAAAATGCTAGAGGATTTTTTATTGGCAGAACAGCAACTAGAAGGACTTGACAACATGAAGGTAGTTTACACAGTTCTTGGAAAATAAAATCTAGAAAATACATTTTTTTAAAAAATAAGCTTCTTTTGATGCCAAAAAAAATTTTTAAGTGCTAACCTAGTTCTGGGAGTTTTATTTGTTTGTTTTTGGTATTAATTTTCCATGAACTTTTGGCAGCTCTGATATATTTTACAATTTGGAAATTTCTGCAGCAATATAAACCCACTTTTCAATTCTATCTTCCATGAACTTCTTAAAGTCCCCACCTATCAGGATCTGAAACCTCAAAAAGTAGATGCTTCTCACTCCATGGAGGAAAGTTGGCCTTTTGCAGGGAAACTGGGAAGTTTCTATTAAAGCAAAAAATGAGCTCAGCTCAGGACCTGCTTTAGTTTCATGAAAGTAGCAACCTGGTTTTTTTTCACTGCGTTCATGCTGTGCCAGGCCTTTAACCCAGCAACTTACATTGATTAAGTCACCTAAGTCGCAACACAACTTGTACGATGAGGAAAATGTGGCCCGGGTCATTTAGACCACTCGCCTAAGTTGTAGAGTAAAATCGGTTGAGAGCTGGTAATTTCAACACATACTGTTTTGCTGTATACAGGAATTTCATTGAAGTACTTGTTTCAAATACTGGAAAAATGGTGAACGCTTATATTTAGGGGAATATATAAACAAGACATAGCTCATTTATTGAATGGATTTATGTAGTGGTTAAAAGAATAAACTAGATCTGTAGGTCTCTATATAAATGAGTCCCAAAGAAATCTTTTTTTGAATGTAGAAGGCATTGTACTGCAAGATACTTATACTACGGTTCCACTGACATAGAAAAAAATCACTTTATGCTATATATATGATTATGTATAAACCAATCTGGAAGAATATTCTGTATCTGTAACAATATTTTCCACCAAGGAAGAGAGAATTGAGGGCCAGGGGAACTAAAAGGAATTTGTTTTAACATGGACATATTTTGAAGAAACAAGGAATGCAAAATTCATGTCAAAAGGCCTTAGGTTTAAATTTTAACTTTACCACTCCGTGCCCCCCGTCCCCTCATTTTTGTCAGAGGAATCGAAAGCAGAGTGGTAGTACTGGGGCAGACCTACAGCCTCACATGCCGGTGGGCACCAGAGATCCCTTCAGAGTGAGCTGCACAGGTCTGACCAGGGATGGCAAGTAGCTCATAGAAGATTCTAAGTGCTTGGGGCGATGTGCTGTAGTCTGCAGCACTGACATTCCACATGGGCATTGGTTTGGATCCTGGCTGCTCCACTTCCAATCCGGCACCCTGATGCATCTGGGAAAGTGGTGGAGAACGGTCCAAATGCTTGGGCCTCTGCACCCACATGAAAGACTTGAAAGAAATTCTTGGTTCCTGGCTTCAGCCTAGCCCAGCTCTGGCCATTGTGGCTACTTGCGAAATGAGCCAACAGATAGATCTTTCTCTCTTTCTCTCTCACACATGTGTACACACACACACAATCTCTGCCTGCCAAATGTATACATCATTTAAAAAACACTGCATGTGCACTAAAAGAGACTTTGCATCAAAACTAACTGTTCACATCAGTAGTACTTCATGAACTGCTGCAGACTTACAGGGATGTCTGCATGTATGTGGAAGACAGCAAGGCGTGCAGGAAGCTGGCAAGGACTGCTACTTACCACCAAGACAGAAGACATGAGGGCAGAAGAGCAGCAGACAGGGTGCTGGGAGAGTGGTCTGGTTTGCTGCCCTCTTTGCTTTCTGAGTATACAGAGTGTAGTCTGGGAGCAGGGTGGGAGGGGCAGTGGGAGAGGGCACGCATGTGCACAACCGGATTAAGAGAGGACTATTTCCTTTGTGAATAGCAGTGGAAGAAGAGAAGAACTTGGAGGAGGAGAGGGTGGCGAAGCTGATGACAGATGATGGTGGTGCCTGTCACTTTTCAAGCTCTCTTGAGGCCCCAAGGTTCACAGGCCACTGGGAATTACAGAAACCTAAGGGAAGTAAGCCAAGTGATTCTGGACTGCACTGCACCTTACACCTCAGGTGTGTCAAGTGGGGCTGTGGTGTGAGGAAAAAGTCTAGCCCTTCGGTTCCTCGTGTCAGGTCTGGGGACAGCACCTGAGGGTCTCTAGTGCTCCTCTCGTCTTGGTCATGAGGCTAGTGTGTCACACTCACGCTGCACACACCAGCAGCTGGGAGTGGTCACTTGGGCCCAAGCCAAGGTGACTTCAGGGTTGTGAAGCGAATACCACAGCAGCATGTTCCACATGGGATTGAGATGGGCACCTTTGCGTGATCATAGGAAGATGCAGGAAAAATAAGGAAGGCTTAGATTTCATTTGAGTTTTTTCTGTCTTTCTTGTCCTGCTGTGTACAAAAGGCTCTTCACACAGTAACACAGGCATGAAACAAACCATGGGTTTATTGCGTGAAAATTTAGTTCTACAGGAATAGTTGACTATACTTTAGTAGAACACCAATATGTAAAACTGGTAAAATGTTAGCTGTTGTGCACTGCTCACTGGGCTCAGAACAGCGTTTCAGACAGTATAGTCTAGTGAGGTATGCATTGCTCAGGTGGACAGAGTCTCCGGGAGGGGATTTCCCTGCCCTTCCCTGCTGACCACATCACTCTTGTAAGTGACTTCCTTCCACAGTCACTGGCTGCACGTAATTGGACTGGATGAATCTTCTCTGCTCAGGGGCAAAGGGAGTAAGGAACAAAATAAACTTCCCCCAACAGATGTCAGCCTTGCCACTGAAGTCCACAGAGAGTTAGATACACAATATATGCTGGCTCTCCCCTAATAACTGCCCAACGTTCTTTCTAAAAGCCACACAGAACTTCAAGCCATTCACTGACTCCTGACTATGCACAGGTTGGATCGAAGCCACCTTCGTCTCTGGCCAGGATGGGCTAGAACCCAATGGGTATATCCCATGTACCTGGCCGGTGATTCTGTGTCAAGAGCTTCAGCAAATCAGAGCTGGGGAAGATTAAAAACTGCTCTCTGCTGCTGGAACCTTCTGTAGAACTAGAACCACCTCTTTTTCATGAGCAATAAAATGCTCCCCCTCTTTTTTGTTTAAATCAGTTGAGGGGGTGTTTTTATTAATAGCAACCAAAAGATTCTTGACACTACATTTATCTGATTAATGCTTTTAAAACTAAATATGGATACCACATTCAACTGTTGGTCTTTGATGAAGAAGATAAAAAATATCTTTTGTACAGAGAAAAGCTAGTTTCTTGCTATGATCAAAAACTTAAAATATATTATTTGCCTAGACCCAAGCATCCCTTCATTATTTCTGGCACTCCCTTAAATTTATTCCATATGGAATGTGGAGGGGGATGTTTGAATTCTAAATGAGGAGTCTCAACCATTACAAGCTGCATAAAACATAAGTAAAACATTTTTGCCAATTTTTTTTTATTTGTATACCCTATTTTAGATCTGGGAATTTGACACTAAAAATGGTCTCAGAGTTAATGTTGATTTGTATTCAATGCCAACAATAAAAAAAAAACTCTAGTTAATATGTCTTTGGTGTTTTTTATTTTAAAGAGCTGCTATTTCATAAGAACACTTTTTCAGACTGGATCAGGGTTGAGGTAGGGGAATGGTTTATTCTTTGGTTGTGAAGAAAAAATTTCCACCAATAGTCTGGGAAAAAAAAATACACAACAGTCTACTTTTGTATAAGAACTTAGGAAGTAATGAGATTTGTTTTTTTTTTCCGTAACTTCTAAGAAATTTACAGTGAGCCACACTGTTCTCACAGATACAGAACTATAAAACCTGAATGTACCTTTTTGCATGTAAAAATATAGGTAATTTAGAATAAATCGGTACCTTCAAAGAGCTGTGTTGACTGCAGCCTGGTCTGCTGCCCTGTTCAATTGCTACAATCGAATACCTTAATCCAAACTTGACTTCCGGAACATTCCGTCTTTACCGCTGGTTCCTGCTGTTGCCCTGTCTGTGTTCAATCAGGCTGACATCCACAGCTTCAGAGAATCTGACACATCCGCGAGCAGATGGCCAGAGCACATTGGTGCCACACTTCCTCGCTCCCCAAGCAGCATCCCTGGACTTCCCTTCTCCTCTCTGGGCAGATATTTTCTTGCACTCTCTAAAGACTCTTTTGATGCAACCTTTGTTCCAGAAAATGAATGTTTTTCTTTTTCTGAATAGCAGTTGAAGAAGAATTTGAACTGAGTGCCTAAAGAGCTGTGCAGGGCAGACCTCGCCTAGGCTAGCGCTGGAGCCATGCAGGCGGCACAACCCAGATCCCTGTATTACGCCCACGGTTATTCAATAAATACTAGGTGGTTTGGGACTAAAATAATCAATTCTTTGTTTTCACAAGGTTTTATGAAATGTAAGGCCACCTAAGCATGGTTTAAAGTCATGTTTTTAAAGCCTAAAACCAAATTTACTATGGAGATTGGAAAGGCTCTTAGCTGAGGCTAAAATCACCAAAATCCCCAGCCTCATGCACATTCTAGGGGGACCGAACAGGATGCTTGCCCCGGCTACTCCAACCTCTTTTCCAATATTGTTATTTTCCTCAAAGCTGTGTCACCTCCCGCTTACCTTTCTTAATGTAGTTTCATAAGCTAAAAATGACACCAAAATACAGAGACTTGGATATACAATTTACAACAAGTCTGTTCTTTCCTCTGAGAAATTCAATAAATAGGCATTATGTTTAATCAGTTTAAATGAAGTCAAGTTTAAAATTTGATATTTTTATTCCACAGCACAGGCTATACAACATCTTTCTTCTTCTCTAAGGAAACAGACTTCTTAAATAAGCTATCTGATTTCCCGTGGCTCCTGGGCATAAAATGTGCTACTTAACTAAAGAATGTTTTACCTTCCCCTTTTATTCTGTTCATCTTACAAAAAAATAATGCGTATGCTTTACTTTCCAAACAGACTGAATGAGGAAGGGCCTCAAACACACACGGTTAAAAGAGGTTTTTTTTTTTTTTTTGAATTAAAAATACTCAGAACGAAACTGTTTTCTCAGGCACACCCTGAGATTTTAGGTCTTTGAGCATAATCAAAAAGTCTGTCATTAAACTATAGCAACTTCTGGTGCAAGAACTCTAGTTGAGATTTTCCTATTCTACAATCTGTCAAGGCCCCTACTGTCCTCTTACCTTGAATAATTTTACCCTGCTAGCTTGCAAATATTAATACAGTCATAACACCGCTACAATTACAAGTATCGTTACTACCTGCTGACAGCAACTGTCAGCTGGCGGGTAGACAAACACTGGGAAGGAGAGGGTGTCCCTCCTTCCCCATTCTAACTTCTAAGAAGGCTAGCGGTTTTAAAATGATCTTGTGCGGATCCTGGTAAAACCACAGCTGAAAATCCAGAGAATGAGCGTTCTATAAAAACGAATGAAGAAATAATATCAAAAGCTTGACAGAGCTGTGGATTTTTTTTTTAAGAAGGTGAAAGATGAAAGGAAGATGTGCACAAGTAGCATACCAAGAAACAGATGGTCTTTTTAAAAACTGAACTAGGAGTGCGCCTTCCACAAGTATGCTTCTTAATTGTAGCATACCGAGCGCTTTTATGCAGATGATTTCAATTGCTATGCGTGCAGCCGAATAAACAGGGTTAGCTCATTGACATTAAGTGACACAGTGTACTTGGAGCTCATCTACGATTTAGTCTGTAAACACCTGATATGCAAAATTGTATGAAGAAACTAGCGCCAAGACAGTTTAAGATTAACCAGCGTTCAGTGAAGATTTAAAAGCTTGGCTTTCATTTTGCTAAAGATGCTCTCTTTCATATTTGATCAATGAACTTCAGTTACATTTTCAGTGCCCGATTTAGACTATATGATTTGGTTTCTTTTTGGCTTATCCCAAAATGAGTTAAAGAAAGCTTAGAACGAGGGCGAAGGGAAAGGGGGGGGGAAAGCCTTCGAAAACTTATATGAGTTAAGCAGCAATAAAATGTCAAAAGAACACACTGCAGAAACAAGTAGCGAATCTACGTTCTATTCGGCAGAATGAGAAATAATGGCTTGAATGTTTATATTCAGCTTTTACACAGAATCCTAGAATCAGTCATACCAACCCTCAGCTAAGGTCATCTTTCACCTTTCCCACTTGGAAGGAATGTGTTTGCTCAGGTCTTTGCTTTCATTTTATTTGGAATAATGTATTCAATTATTTAGAATCCCCCTTACTCCCTCAAATCCCCAGAATAGCCAGCGGTGGGCTGCCTGAAGCTAGCAGCCAGGAACTTAAGCTGGGTCTCCTACTTGTGTGGGAGAAAGGCAACCAGTAGAGCCATCATCTGCTGCCTTGCCAGCGTGTGTACTAACAGGAAGCGGGATGTGACCTAGGCATCTCCAGGGATATTTTAAGTCGTTGACCAAACACCCAACCCATCTTCCTCAGTTTTCGCTTGCCAGCTCAATGTCTTTTGCTGCCAAGTCTGGGTCACAGATACCTGTGCCAGCTTTCTCACTGTCCCTCTCCACTTAGTCTGCTGAGGGGGTACTTTCACGAACTGCCAGAATGGTTCTCTTTGAGTTCATCTGTGCAAGTCCCTCTGCACACTGATCATCTAAGGGTTCTCATTTCACTCACAATAATGCCATGTAAGTTGTAGATTTTTTGGTTCCCTAACTACAGATCTCTCATCTCTTGCTCCTGTTCAGTCAGTGTGTGTCCATATGGTAGCTCATCCATGGTCCACCAGCAACATGATCACCCTTCCAACCCTTCACCCAGAAATGCTTGGTCCTCCTCTCTCCCTCAGGTCTTCCTGGCTCACAAGCTTGCCTCCGTCAGATCCCTCTTTCATCGACAGCTGCATCTCAACAAGGCTTTCCCACTGCTGAAATGCCACTGCCCCCACTTTCTCTCCTCTATTCTTAGCTTACTTTATTTGCCCTCACATCACTTTCACGATTAAGTCCTTGGAGGGCAAAGACTTCCGCCTGGTTTCTTACTGGCTTTATTTCCATCACTGTGCTCCAGCATGTTCTTACAGAATTAATAGTGCTACCAGGCAACCTTTGAAGATGCACTTTTAAAGCCATAGTTTTAAAATGCAGACTTCAAGCTTGCACAAAGCAGCAGCTCTTTTTAGTGTTGTGACTTCTCAGCCATGAGCTGTTTCCTATGCCATAATAGGCCTGTCACATTTGTATGTGAACTGGGCCTGTGAACCTCAAAATATGGCTCAGGAGCCTGAACAGCACAGACTTTGTCACTTAGTCAGCAGAAGGAGCTGATACCATTTTGAGGTGAACATGGGTTACCATACAGGATTGGAACAACCTAGAAGCAATATGAGAAGACTTTTCAGATGCTAGGGTTTCAAGGACAAGGAAATATAGCCTGGAACATGAACGTGTTTCACACCCAAACTCAAAAGAGAACGCTGCGAAGAACTGAATGACTTCTGCATTTATAAATCTAGCAGAAGCCAAATTTACATCAGTGCCATAGGCAGAGTGAAGCTTTCTCCAAGAAGTGTTCAATCCTACAATAAACCTGTTGAAGATACAGGTTTAATGTTCACCAAGACCAAGCATTTAATAGGTCTCTATAGCATAATCTGTCACTACTACAGGTTTCTGCTTTGCCTTAAGAAC
This sequence comes from Ochotona curzoniae, assembly GCF_017591425.1. Lineage (NCBI taxonomy): Eukaryota > Metazoa > Chordata > Mammalia > Lagomorpha > Ochotonidae > Ochotona > Ochotona curzoniae. Next base: position 16,666,226 of record NW_024466307.1, read on the forward strand.
TGTGAAAATTGCTCCATGGGGTCTGGCATTGTAGCCTTGTGGTTAAAGTCCTAGCCTTGCATGTGCTCGGATCCAATATAGCACCAGTTTGTGTTTTAGTTACTCCACTTCCCATCCGGCTCCCTGTTTGTGGCCTGGGAAAGCAGTAAAGGACGACCCAAAGCCTTGTGACCCTGTCCCCGTGTGGGAGACTTGGAAGAGGCTCCGCACTCATGGCTTTGGATAGGCTCAGCTCTGGCCATTGTGGTCATGTGGGAAGTGAATCAACAGATGGAAGATCTTTCTCTCAGTATCTCTTTCTCTCTATAAATCTGCCTTTACAATAAAAATAAATCAATCTTTAAAAAACTGCTCTATAATCCAACTAAGAGCTCAGTTGCTTGTGTCAGTGTCATGGCATACAAAGCATTTCTATTTCCAAGGAATTTCTCTATCTATGGCTTGCTCAAAAAAGAAAAACCCAGAAACAAAACCAAAAAAATACAAAAACAAACTATAAGCTGTGATAATATACTATAATATAGTATACATATCATATATAATGCAATAATTATGCTTTAGATAATATAGATTGTGTCCTGTGACTTTGTAATATATATACAGCCACATGAATAGTCAAAGGATAAACTTCAAAAACTGGCACTGTTAATTATGTTAGAATGTAAAAAACAGCATTATGTTATTGATTTGACAACATATAGCAATCTGAATTCAAGATTTCAGACTTCAATGAGAATGGGAGACATGGCCATGGGAATTTTATTTCCAATCCAGTTGATCTGCATTATCCACACATTGGTTGCACACTGTACCATAGTCCAAGAAGCTAATCAGACTTTCTATAAAGTTGATCTCTCTCTCTCTCTCATTGGTGTGTTAAATATGAGGATGCACAGGGCTGTGGCTTTGGACATATATTCCCATACTATCCACATGCTTTTATGTGTAGTATTAAGGTATTCATAAAACAAAATGTCAAGTAGCTCTTTCAACACATTTTTTTTTTCATATCTGAAAGGTAATAAACTTGAGAAACAGAAGCATCCCAGCAAAGGACAAACAATGCTGGCGGCATGGCTTGAAGAAAGGGGCTGGTCTGTACGATGATAGGTGGAAAATGAGGCAGCCAGCAACTTTGTCTTATCTGCTGCAAAGAGTGAAATCAAGACCAGCCGTCACCATGCTTGCTGGAACACTGGCAGGGGCAGTAGGAGCTGCCCGGAAAGAGCAGCCCATGCTGGAGCTGCAGCCAGATCAGCTGCTGCCTTGTCAGACTGGCTGCAGCTCCCTCCTCCTGGAACACCAGGGAGCAGACCGGCAACTCACTTCTGACACCGCTGTACCAAATCCCCATTCAACTCCAATGCTCATGGAACACCTAGTGACTCTAGAGCACATCTCATTTTGGTTTGGCAAGACTGCTGGAGGCCAGCAGACTGAAACACAGACCCTGCACTCACTGCAGAGAGCTGGGCACCATCGGGCAGATTCTGGACAAGGATGCCTGCTGCTGGTTCCCCTACACGGGCAGCAAGGGATGGGGGAAAGCTAGCGAGTTACCAATAAAACTTGCTTTCCTTCCTGCTTATGGAACATTTTATTTTCCAAATGGATTGAGGTCAGACAGAAAGCCCACAAGGTATGCTGATTCTCTGAATGTGGATGGTGTGTAATGTGTGATATGGGCCCTCAAGCCCCTGATATGTAGGAAAATCTACAGGACTACTTCTCCATGCAATGCATTACAGCATCTGAAAAATCAATAGCCCAAAACACAGAAAGATGAACGCAGTGCTTTTCAATTATCTTTTTTCCCCCTAAAAAATATTGTTCTGTTCCAACAGATTCACGGGGCAATATAAGCCATTTTTATTTTGGTTAGGAAGAGGTCGAGTCCATGCAGAGAATTCAACTCAGCTCAATCCCAGTGGGTAATGGCCCACTGGCCAGGCAACTGCACAGACCTTGAAAGCACAGTAGGTTAATAAAATGTTTTGAGAACTCAATGAATGATGATGGGATATCTACAGCAACTGACTTGTCTAACAGTCTAGCTGCACCCAATTTCTTTGAGATTGACATTGTCTATTTTTTTTTAAACAACATCTCCTGTCAGTACATGGATCACAGTATTGTTTTAAAATAAAATTTCCTGTCACACTCACATCTTGGGAAATATAACAGAAGGAATCCTGAAAGCCCGGCTTCTTCATATTCAGTCAAATAAGAAAGCAGAGTCAATTTAATGGAACATGCAGAAACCTAACTTTGAATCTCAGCTACCCGACAGGCATGGGGTCATCTGCCACCTTTGAAGAAACAGGCCTGCACGCAAACGGTGCAACAGAAAGAATAAGCTCAGAGACTTTCCAGCTTCTTGGGGGACAGAGAGGAATCCTGCAGCGGGGCATGAAGCATTACACTTACTCTCTTTCATTCTGTGCTTTGGAACAGATGTTTCTGTCTCCTGCCTGAAGCACACCTGCAAGTTGAAATCAGGTGCATAGAGGCAGCCTGTTGGGCTCCGACTGTGGCAAAGCCCTTCCTGCCAACAGAACTCTCTGCGAAGGGCTCAGCCACAGGAGGCGAACAGCTGAACAACTGCAGCAATGGGTCTGCAAGTGTGCTGAGCGCAGGAGGTGAAGGAAAAGCCGAGGCCTGCGTCGAAGGAGTGGTGATCTGCAGAACGTGTTTAGTGCTAAATGAATACACGGCTCATTAACCCAGGAGAGTAAGAATGGTTTGTTCCCAGTGCCCACAGTATGGGTGGCTCTCCTGCCCTCTGCGAGTCCTTTCTTCCAGTGGCATTTTCATTTGGTAGGCAGATCCTTGCAATCAGGGAGTGGCTGGTATTTGAGCAGTATGAAAGTAGGGGTTCGTTGTTCCTTCAACACCTTCTGTTTCTGAGCCAATCTGTGGAGTTGTAGCTCCCAGATTGTCCCCAAGTAGAGTTCTGTGGCAGCCTGGCACACTGGCCAAGAGCATCTTCTGGCCATTCTCCCAGCCCTTGCACATGGCACTCCTTTGTCAGAAAAGCAAGCTATGGCCATCGGCTCAGCATTTCGCTCTTGAGAGGCTGCCTCTTTCCTCAGGTTTTCCTGTTACTGCTCCAGTGAAATAAAATGCATGTTTTTATTTCTTTAAGCTAGAAAGAGTTAAGGGTCTTTCCTAAAATATTAAAGGTACTTGATATGCTACATCTATTTTCAAGGGCACAGGATTCTTAATATTCATTCTCTCGTTTATACATTCAACAAAAATTTATTGAGCGCCTACTCTGTGGGAAGCACCGTCCTTGACACTGGGGTGTAGCAATGAACACTACAGACAATTTTCTTCCTCCGGGGTGGTGACTTTCTGGTGGGAGGAGGTAGACAGACACCGAGGCAGATGAAGCAAGGACTTCTGGTAGGGATGAACGTACTGCAGAAGGCAGAGCAGGGTTACAGAGACACGGGGCCACAAAGGGGCTGCTCAACCTGAAGAGGTGGCATTCGAGCTCAGCCATGTGGGACTTTCAAGAGAATGTTCCTTCAAGAGCTCAGGGTGTAACCTTCACTAGGAAACACCCAAGACACAGAGGAAGCACACAAATGATCTTTTAATTTTTCTACATTTTTTTGTGGTTAAGATCCCACTAAAACCTAAGCTTCATGGCAGACAGCCACGTACGTTTCTAATTGGGTACAGGGAGTCCTGTTAGCGAAATATTTATTACATGTAACTGGGTAGAATCCTCCAGATGGCATCTGGGCATTTGCATAGGGCTTCATGTCAAATTAATAATCATTAATTAAGGTTTAGATTATTCAAAGTAAGCTCATTGAAAGAAGATAAATAAGTGGTCAGCCCAGTCCTAATTGTCTGTAAAATTTCCAAATAGGTTTGGCTTGGAGGCTGTTCCGTTCTCCTTCTAGAATTCACTTTCTATCCTACACATACGCATCAGCGTACCCAGGGTCTTTGGACGCCACAGTCTAGCAATCCTGGACTTAAACCAGGTAATTGGAAGGATCTGCCCTGTGAGGAATGTTGAGTAACCCTCCTTTTGACCTAAAAGCAATTTCACCAGCTGATCTGTTTTAAATTGAGTAAACCATCCATCACAAGGTTCTCAAGACCAATTTAAGAATTCAAGAAAATTTCTTGTGCCTCCTAACGCCCCAGCTCAGCTGCAGAGGCAAGCTCGGAAGATAATATTTGAAACAGCAATTCCGAACTCTGCATTTTCTGATTTGTGTTATGGTATAATACAATGAAAGAATTGCTTTTGACCCTGTCAAGTGGAACCTCAAGGACTAAGATTTTTATCATTTCCTTTTCCTGAAGAATTGATGTAAAGATTCAATTTACTTTGGAGTGTCCGAGCGCTTCAGCAACCAAGAAAAATAGATTGATTTTTACATAGATGTCATACAATTAAGTTTTAATTTGATAAAAAAAAAACTGATCAAAAAGTGGTGACCAGCCAGACATGTTTCTCAGTGCCAAACACTCACCAGTCATGCTTTCAGAAAGCAAAACCCTCTAGTTCCTTTCTAACTCAGGTATTGTGTTTCAATTCCAATGTTCTCACTCCTACTCTTAAAAAAGAATTAGAAGCCCAATGTTTGTACAGTTATACTTCTCTTACATTTCTATGGATCTTGATCTTGCCAAATACTGCCTTATGTTGTAGTTTTTGGGTGAAGATCTATGTAGCAGATGCTCTGGGTACCCTCCCATATTCTTTCGACAATTGCTGCTTCTGAAAAGGCCAACGGCTTTCTGTGGCATGTGCTTGGGACTGCTCTGAGCGCTCTCTGGCCCCAAAGCATGCCTGAACGGATGGCATGTAGTGCTTGCTAGACATGCCACAGACTTAACTGCTGGAAAAGCAGCCCACGACCAATGACACCAAGGCAACAGCTGATAAACAGCTCAGTTTCTTCAAGCCTTGGGGAGTCAAGGTGCGCTGCAGGTCATCGTCTTCCTGAGACCTCCAGTGGCACTGAGCCCCAGCTGGCTACATGGACGCACCCTTCAAAGGTTTTCCTTTTAAGCCTCCTTTGCATCCCTACTCCCTTCCCAATTGTTCCTGGGAAAAACCTAAATAAACTTCATGCCTTCAAAGCCTGCTTCAGAGCCAACTCTATGGGCTGCAGCCTTAGGTAAGCCATATGCTAATAATGCAAGGAACTACTCATGCCAAAGGACAGGTCTCCTGCTTTCGCAGACCACTTTGCATCTACTGTGGCGCATTTTGTGTATAAAACACGGTACTGAAGCAATGAAGAAGGCACCTGGCAGCTCCTGAAAGCATCCTTTAGGTCACACACTGATTCCTCCAGCAGTTTCATGAGGGAAACACAATTGAAGGCATAGACTTTAGGCAGTTCATTGCTAAACCTCAGCACTGGGAAAAGTACTGGAATGTATCAGGCATTTGCTAAATAGTTTATATAAGTGTATTTTTACCGATGATCATACTAATGGTTTAGAAAGGCAACTTGTTGCTGGTTCTATAGCTATAAATGGCAAAGCCAACTCTTCAGTTTATTTTTAACCTCACACTCTCCTAGATAATTAACTAGATAAAGGAGTGGGGAGTGTACTCGACATATATTCATTTGCTCTGGGCTTGCAGAGAGAGGAATATGCTGGGTTGCTGACATATTTATCATCATAAAAAGTTCACACTGCTTGCCTCTTCCAATGCTGATTATATTGGTCACAGAACTTTCTGCATGCTTTCCTACTGAATTTTACCTGAATAGGTAAAGCCAGGTGTCTGCTTTGTGCATGGTAAGAATATTATAACATCCAATTTAGTGTTTAATGTGTGTTGTGATCTCTGGCAAATATCCTACTTCTCCAATAGCTGGCTCTTGGATCAGAAGTAAGGAAAGCAAAGTAGTTGATCATGCCAAAAAAGACGTGAAAATCTTCCTTTTTCCATTAGGAAAAAAGATAATAAGATACACAGAGGAAGAAAGAGGTAGTGAAAATACTTATTTTCTGCTTCAAAATAAATTACGAACACTCACTACGTAAATTTTTTTTCTGTTACCCCTGTAAACTTTAAAATTATCTGCACCTATTTCTCCAATAAGTTAATGAGTTTGCTCTCCGCCCAATTAGAAATCAATGTGTTTTTGCTAAATTATTGATTGGAATTTTGTTTAAAAATCAGGCAGGACAAAATTGCTGGTTAAACACTTAAATGAAGCAATAAAGGATATCCAGAACAATCATAAAAGTAACACAGGTGAATGAACAATGTCTTAACAAAATGCTAAACGTAAAGCTATCTATACAGCAGGTCTCAGTGGTTATTTAAATGAGGCCCCTAAGGTCCTATGACTTTTAATAAAAACACTAAACAGAAAATAAATGCTAAATCAATTTTGCTTAAACATGTAAAATGTTAAAGGTTAATCTATTTTGGTGAACTAGCCATGACAAAGTGACATGTTATAAATAATAAATGGCCTCTAATAATGAGAACTGTAACTCCATTATGTAATCATGGTATTTAAATCATGGTATTTAAATCATGGTGCAGGGCCGCAATGCAGGCAACAGGGTGGGCAATTAGCCACAGGTGCAGCAAGTGCAGTGGTTTCTATGGCTCCAGCAGCCAAGTGACCCAGAAGTGCACCGTGTGCAGAAGCAGGCCAATGCCTGAGACTCTTGGAGCAGCCCCTCCGGCTCACAGCCAGGGATGATCACTGCCTTCTATACACAGGATGATGAGTCCGATGTGAAAACCAAAAACTAGGAAATAATTACTTTCCAGTTAATAAGTTCTAGTGAGGCTTCAACTATAAACAGCTGTTCCCTTTAAATTAGCCTGATGTAAAACGCTGAGCATCGTCTGAGGTCACATTTTTCACTAATATAATATTCTTTATTCTGTGTTGTCACTGCTACTGGCCATCACCACCTCTCTTTCTCGTGCTATGCTGACTGGCAGTCTACTTGTGTTCCAAAAGTTAAAGCTGAACAGTGCAAGAACTCGCACATCGCTCTTCCAAATTCACCTGCTCCTATCACTGACCTCACTTGGCACTTGGACGTTCAAAATCTAAGTATTTTAAGGAGGCCAAGCGCTATTAAAAATGATGGAATTTCTATCTATAGAACTTTTAAACACACGAAGGCTCTCCTGGGGAAAAGAGGTGCCTGGTTAGTTTTTCTAAACTGTAACAAAGGAAATTCTACATAATAATTAATATGAAAGAAGACAATTGCCCTTTGAACAGTGGGGTGGGAAATATGAGTATTTCTTAAACTCTGGTAAAGGGAAGCAGCCAGCAGAACCCACAAAGAGAAAACCGGACTCCTTAGGGGCCTGCTCCAGCTCAAGGAAAAGCTTTTGCACTAAGATTAAAGAGGCAGAGAGAGAAAAAAAAGTCTTTGACTAGCTTTGCAGAGAAATACATATACAGTAGCAATCCATCACACCATTAGTTCTGAAGCATTTCTGCTTTTCAACCTTTGTTTACTTTAAGAGCGTTTGGCTCTAGAATTTGTTCTGATGGAAAAAAAAAAAACCTACTTTGATTAAAAAAAAAAACAGCCAAAATAACCTCCCAACCTCCATACTCACTAGATATTCTTTTTGAAGAGGTTACGTTGCATTTCCGAATACTATATTTACATTTTACATAGAGAAGTTCAACAATTACTGTTGCTTCTAAATGATCTTACGCGTTCTGATTTGATGAAAGGCATGCAGTGAGCACCCTTAGTGCACTGATCAATAGTCTCAAATTTCACTGTGTAGGGAGGACACGGAGTTTGAAGAGAAGCAGGCAATGGTTGAAGCAGGATGAATGCCTCTCCTTGCACGATAACTATGAACAGAGCGTGGGGCATGGATCCCGTCTCTGGAGCAAGGTGCTTTCATCTGCTGTTTAGTTGTGGGCCTGCCTGCAATTACACACTCGTCACTGTGAGTGTGGGCAGACGTTTGCAAAATACACGGCCTTCAACTGAAATTACGTCTTTTCTAATTACCCCTCTGCAAGAATTCCTTCCTAACGCAGATTTTTTTTTTACCCAAATATAAACTGATGCCAAGAAGAAAAGCCACCAGTTATCTCGTGCGGGAGTGAGCAGTTTGAGGCACTCCATCCTGCATGCTGCCATTTCACCATTCACCTTTCTCTCCACAGTTCAGGAGAGGGCAAATAATACAAGGAAATGAAAGCTGAAATCTCTCCACCTCAAAGGGACTTGCCATATGGGTGGTGCAAAGAAAGTCACTCTTGGTGCTGAAACCGGTGGAGACAGAGCAGGCGCAATAGGGAAGGTCTTCAGAGAAGAATTCATTTCTAAATGGCTTGTCCTTCTATTTCCTGTGGGTGGGATAAAGGATGTGGAACCAAGTGCTTTTGAAAACAGAAATCTAATTATTGTGTGGTTTCCCATTTTTTTTCCTGATGCTTCTTTCCCTACTCCAGTCCCATTACCTAAAACCAGCCACATCTAATTGGCATGATTAAATCTGATAAATTCGCCTAAATGCTCTAAAATGACTTTAATGTAAAAACATTATATTATTATAGAGACAGTGCTTAATGACTGGTATATGCTTAACGGTGCATGAGGACAGATGCAAACATTTTAAAACTATATAATATATTGTGATGTTTAGACATCAGGCCTTCTTTGATTTTAATCTGTCTAAAATATTTTAAATACAATATAAATTTAGTAGAAGATAAAAAAATAGCACTTAAGACACCTGTGAAATCGAATGGTTCCAAGAAATGCTCACTGATTTAACTCAAGGATCCCTAACACTTACTGATCCTTGTGAGAGGAAATGGGTGAAGCCTGCAGGTGAATGAGAACACATCTCCCACCTATGCATCCACAGATGGTTCTATAGTGAGCCCCCACGACAACACCTGTAGGTGGGAGAAGGGGCAGAAGTTGCAGCCTTTAAGAATTTCTACTGCTGGGCCTGGCACGATAGTGTAGTGGTTAAAGTCCTCGCCTTGAACGCGCCGGGATCCCATAAGGGCACCGGTTCTAATCCCGGCAGTCCCGCTCCCCATCCAGCTCCCTGCCTGTGCCTTGGAATACAGTCCAGAACGGTCCAAAGCTTTGGATCTCTGTGCCCATGTTGGAGACCTGGAGGAGGCTCCTGGCTCCTGACTTCAATCGGCTCAGCTCCAACCGTTGCAGCTGCTTGGGGAGTGAACCATCAGATGGAAGATCTTCTCTGACTCTCTTCTCTGCATATCCGTCGTTCCAAAAAAAAAAAAATCTTAAAAAAAATTTCTACTGCTGTCTCTACATTTCTACACCCCTAAAAGTCTGAACTTACACATTCTTCCCAAAAATGATCTTCACTCCAGGTGAATTCCAGAAGGAAAAGCAATCCCTCACCTCAGTGTTTATTCCTCCCGAATAGATTGTAAGTCCATTCATTTTTGTCATTTCTTTGAAACAGAACTGTCTCCTAACTGGCCATCCCCTCCTCGCCAGTTATTTATGTAACATGAGTTGAAGCAAAATTTTGTTTGAAAGGCAGAGAGAAAGAAGACAGATCTCCCCTGCCCTGGTTCATCTCCCAAATGCCTTCAGTTCTAGGGCTGGTCTAGGCCAAGGACAAGTGAGAACCTCAACCCAGGTCTCCCACATGAGTGGCAGAACATCAGCTTCTCTTCCCCAGAGTATGCATTAGTACAAAATTGAACTGCGAGTGGAGTAGGGACGTGAATTCAGATATCCAAGTGGCATCTTCAATTAATTCATTAACTAATGACATTGGTTTATTTCAAAGAGAAAAGGAAGGATCCAACAGCCATGGGTTATACTCCCAAAATGTCCTAAACGGTTGGACCATGGCCAGGCCAAAGCCAGTGGCCTGCGTGAATGGCAGAGACCCAAATACTCGAGCCATCACCTGCTGTATCCCAGAGTGTGCACCCACAGCAAGCTGGGATTGCAAACAGGCCACCGGCCTGAATGCCCACTTTTCCAAAGTCGACTGTTGAAACAGGAATTCTGATCATGCTTTCCTGCATAACACTCACGTAACAGCTTCCTCCACCAGCTTTAGAGTGAAAGCCAAGTACACTCACTGCCATTGCTTATATAACTCCACCCAGTGCACCTGTCCAGCTCCTGCTGTCACTGGAGCTGTGTTGATCACTAGTCGTCAGCTCTATGGTTGTGGTTTGCCTCAATTTCCCCAGGTCATTTGCCTGGCACCTTTTCATTTTTCAGAGTTTCTCGGTATAAAGTTAGACCCATACCCTGTGTGAGATCTTTTTTTTTTTTTTAGCCAAAGGAGTTTTAGAACTCCCCTAAGATACTGTGCTATGATAGTACATGGCAGTATCACTTGATAAGTATTTGTTTGTTTTAGATTTATTTTATTTTTATTGGAAAGGTGGTTTTCAAAGAGGAGGAGAGACAGAGAGGAAGATTTTCCATCTAATTCACTCCTCAAGTGACTACAATGGCTCGTGCTATGCCAATCTAAAGCTAGGAGCCAGGAACTTCCTCCAGGTCCCCACATGGGTGCAGGGTCCCATTCTTTATTGCTTTGCAGACCATATCAGGGAGCTGGATGGGAAGTGGGGCCACCAGGATTAGAATTGGAGCCCATATGGGATCCTGGCATGTTTAATGCAAGGACTTTAACTGCTACTTTATCATGCCGGGCTCGATAGGTATTTGTTAAATGAAAGAACATAAGAGAAAGGAGGGAGATGAACACAGGATCTAGCAGCACCCAAAGGTGTTTTCATACTTCATTCTGTAGCATTATTTGTTTACATAGACTCATACTTTACATTATAAACTGCTACTGTTTTCATACTTATGAAAGTGACAAACATTAGTATTAAGTTCTGAAAGCTACACATATTTTTGGAAGTTTTATTTATACTAGTATTTCAATATTTCCTATCTTGACATTTTCTATTGATTGTTCAAGCATCTTCTGGAAATCAGATCTATTTACCATTTTGTGGTACAAGGCAAAAAAGCAAGTAAGGACACTTTCCCATTGCACTATGTTTATAGCCTTTGTTGCCACTGAGATCTGCCACTTAGGATTCAGCTAAGTTGAACAGTATAGCCCAAGGCACATGTTGTGGAATAGCACAGTAAGCCACTGCCTGTGACACTGGTATCCCACATGAGCTCTGGTCTGAGACGCAGCTGTTCTACTTCTGATCCAGATCCTAATGTGCCTGGAAAAGGAGTGGGGGATGGTTCAAGTGCTTGGGCCCCTGCCACACACCTGGGTACCAGGTACCAGGATGGAGTTCCAAGTTTCTAGCTTTGACCTGGCCCAGCCCTGATCATCTCAAGCATCTGGGGAGTGAACCAGCAGACGGATGATATGTCTTTCTCTCCCTCTTCTATCTCTGTGTAACTCTGCCTTTCAAATGGAATAACTGTATCTTAAGAAAAAAGTACAACCCAAATGGTAGCTATTCTTAGACGGACAGTTGCATATCTGAGCTGTCAGTGTCACAGGGAGAGGTTTAACCCACTGCACCATGATGCTGGTTCCAAACTTAATGATCTTTACTATTTCTGCATATTCACTCAGCATATTAACATTATATATACATATGCACATATATACTATTTTTGAAATTAAATGTTGCTATTATATAATGTAGGATTCATGACAAAGATCATAAAATGCAGACGCAAGGATATGTTATTACCTAAGAGGCATAATTCAACGAGGATAGCATTTACAAATGTCTACATGCCAAAGAATATGGCTTCACACACTTTTTACGATGAACTTCCACATATCAGAGAAAGTATATTTGTACTTTGATATATTTTATTGTCCACCTTCTTTCCCATTAATTAGGCCAGGCATCCTAGGATGACTTACTAAAATGCAGATTCCTGGACCACTCCCCCTACATAGTAAGAATCAGAAGATCTGGAGTGAGGTGCAGGAATGCTCATTTTGAGCAGGTTCTGCAGATGATTTTGATGCTGTCGGAAAGAGCTGCACAGCTGAAAGACGCTGATCTAGACTCTTCTCTGCAGGTGCTTAGCTTTGGTCATTTGTACATCGAGATTTCATAGACATCAATAAATTGTCACTTTGGACATACCTGTTTGTGTAAATGAATAGAAACCTTATTTTTTATAATTTTATGACACCTGATATGATATTGCCATTGTTTTATCTTCTGGATCGTAATATACCTTTCTATAAAAAAGGAACTATATTTAAGGAATGCATATTTAAAACTTTCTGTGAATACAACAGTTGGGGGGTTTAACAGCCCCCAAGTGGCTGACAGTGGATGGAATTGCAGTGACGGATATGGAAGTGTTCTTTACAACTCAGCAGTCCATTCACACAGTTCCATTAAATGGTTTGAAGTAAAGTGCTGACCACTGTTGGCTGACCTTTCACTGCAAATGTATTTAATAAAACAAACTGGATTTGTTTTAAAAGCATAATCATATCTCAAGTTTAACTGAACTAGGCTTGTTGAGGTTTATTAATTGTGGAGATTTGTACCCAAAAAAGCCAGACCACCAAATGTTCCAGGATCCCAGACGTTCTGGGCAGACGGAGCATGATGCAGGAAGCAGACTTCCTGCTGCAATTGAGGGCCACCTTGCTGACGGATCATGCCTGGATGGATGTGAGGTGTCTTCACTACCATCTCTTTCTTTAGCGATTGTGTCCTGAATGTATCTGAGTACAGACAACGTTCTGTTAGATCTGCTTGTTTACTGATCGGTTCCTGTAACTCACGCTTACTTATCCACTTGCCTGAGACCTGGTGATCGTTTTCCAAATCCCTTGTGATCTATCATTGGAGCAGCTTGTGTGCTATTGTTTACTTAACTAGTAACTTTTATCTACCTGCTTGTCCTGCAACAAAGTGGTATAAGTCGCCCCAGAAAAATTTTAAAAAGTGTCTATTGGTTCATCTCGCCTTTGCATACCTTGTGTGCCAAAGTTCTTCTCTGTGCGAACATCACACTTCAAGTCCCAGTCCTCAAGAGGGATCCTCGAGAGAGGTTATTATTTTTCTTCTTGAGCATATGATAGTAAGATTAAGAATCAAAGACAATCTTAACTCTTATTTTGAAATAAATTCCAATGTTCTATCAGTTAAAATAAGTTTAAGGAGAAATTGAAGCAATTTAGAAGGGGCTGGGAGAGTACCCCTTAACCATCTGTAAGGCAGTGCATACATTCCAAATTATTCCCAAGTCTGTTGATTCTATCCATGCCAAAAGCTATGAGATATGTTTTTTTCTTAAAAATTATTTTTATTAGAAAGGCAAATTTATAGAGAAGGAGAGAAAAGCAGAAAGAACTTCCATCTCCTGGTTCACTCACCACATGACCACAATGGCCAGACCTGAGCTGAGCCTAATTGAGGAGCCAGGAGTTTCTTCCAAATCTCCCACGTGGATGCAGGGTCCTAAGGCTTTGGGGTGTTCTCAACTGCTTTCCCAGACCACAAGCAGGGAGCTGAATGAGAAGTGGAGTAGCCGGGACATGAACTGGTGCCATATGGGATCTTGGCATGTGCAACGCAAGGATTTTAGCCACTAAACATCATGTCAGGCCCAGGAAGATGTGTTGAACTCAGAGTTGACTGTGGGTATAATCTAGGAAAGGAGGAGCTCCTCACAAGGTGACAGTTACTAATGAGAAAAAAGGAGGTGTAAGTGGTTTGAAGAGGACAGCTGGGGTGTGATGTTATGCCGCAGCCTGTGAGTCCTTGCTGTTCTGCTTCTGATCTTGCTTCCTACGGCTATGTCTGGGAGAGCAGCATGGATGGCCGGAGTGCTAGGTCGCTGCTACCCACACAGGAGAACTGGATGAAAGGAGGCATGAACCAGTGGCTTTAAAATTTCTCTGCCTCTCCCTCTGCTTATAGCTGCCTTTCAAATCAATACATACGTCTTTAAAAGTGCTACAACAGAAAGGCTGGGTTAGGGAAGAGAGAAAACAGTGAGGTAAAGGGCTTCTAATTATTTGGACTTCCACTACTGAAGCCCCCAAACAGGATTCATATATAAAGATGAGAGACACTTGGCAGATATCCACTACCTGCCATCCTATCTCCTTTCCCCAGCTGCTCAAGAGTCACTTCCTCGCTGGTCACTCTAAATACAAACTGTAGGAATATGTACTAATTTCCATGTGTTTATTTTTGATTCAGTAGCTACTATTACTTTGTGACTTACAGTCACTTGAATTGGACTTGAAGGGTAATATGAGTTAGTAAGGTTTCTAAGTATTCTTTGCATCAAGTTAACAGCAATGCAGAGAAATGGAAAGTCTAAATCCCTTCCCACCTTCCCAATCATTTCAAATATGGAAAGAATTTGTGGTGAGTTCTTAGAATGAAGTTGCTGAAACACATTCACGCCTATGCCCTTGCTTTTGACCAGTGTGCCTTCCACTCTGCGTGTGCAGTTTCATCTTGACTGGCACTTCCTCCTTTGCAAATTACCAACTAGTGTTAGAAAGTTAATGATCTCATTTATTCCAGCATCTGTTTCTCTTTCTCTCTAATGCATGACTTTGATCATTACATTTATTTTTATTTAACAATCAAAAGGAGAAAAAAGATGAGAAGTAGTGGAGAGAAGGAAAGGATGTGAAGTACACACAACCAGCTTCACATATGAATCCCATGAGGGAAGCGGTGTGCATTCCTGACGCGAGCGGAGGACTGGTTACTCCGGAAGGTCAGCCATTTGGCCCGCCTTTTAGCCTTCTGACATTACAGGAGCTATTATCGTAAGCTCTGGAACACTCTGCTGTTTGAAACATTTTTCTTTGTAACTGACTCAATTTACTCTACCTCTTTCACTTTCTATGGTGGATCTGAACTTCGGGAAGCAGTTTGTTTTCTTTGTAGAATGAATAATAGTATTCCAAAAGTCAAGTTTGTACAAAAATGCTATTTCCAAAGTGACGACTTTAACTATATACATGTTGCAGTGCAGATTTCAAAGAGAACAAATTCCATTTAAGGATTATCTCGGGAGGTGAGTGTTAAACACAGTGGTTAAGATGCACATTGGGACACCCCCAGCCCCCTATTGGAGTGGTTGCTTCTTCATTCCTGGCTCCAATTCCATCCCAGGGTGCTGAGACATACCCTGCGTGGTACCCGGTAGTAGCTCATGTACTCAGGTTCCTGTTACACTGTATGTCATGTATGCTAGGTTCCTGTGAGTGACTCAGATTTTGACTTCTGAGTTTGACATGGCCCTGACCCTACTGCTGCAGGCATATGGGAAGTGAATCAGCAGAAAGAAGATTCTCTTTTTCTTGTCTCTCTGCAACACTCTGTTTTTCACACAAATAAATACATTTTAAAAATCATATTGATCATCATCCAAAAATCTTAAACATATTCTACAAAAATTAAATCGATCATTTCTAATTCTGAAATATTCAGTCTATCAGACTTGCATATGCAGAGCTGATATTGCAGTATTTTAAAAATACCTAAACATTATTGCCACTGCTGCAACTGAATCACTGAAGAGTTAAGGCTTAACCACGTTTCGTTTGAAGCAATGTATCTTTACTTAAGATTCCTTTTGTTTTAGAAACTGGAAGCAAACCCTTAACTTGAGAGGTTGCTTTTTCACTTTCCTCCCCATTTTATTGTATTAATTTCATTTTTTCTATTTCTCTTTTAAGACTGGCTAGAGTTACCACATCTGAGAAGCAGTCCCTGAGGTTTCCATGAGGGTGGTGGGGAGGGGCTGGATCCTACTTCCGACAGGTGCTTGCTTCAGGAGGTCTCCTAGAGCTCATGTGTCTCACCACTGTTGCAGTGTGTTTCTGGTGCAAGGACAGTAACGCTCTTTGCTGACCTCTGTACAAATTTAACCACATACCTTAAAGGACTTAGGAAAGGTATAAAGGGTACTTCAAAAGATCCATGGAAAAGGAAATGAAAAGGATACATATATTTATATTTTGGAGCAAAATATTTTTGAAATGCACACATTCAATGGGTCTTTACATGGTTCATGCAAATAGTTCCATGGGAAAAACTATATTTTGCGCTCAAGTAGATGTACAAAAATTGCATTCTTTCATGGGCGTTATGAAGCATGCTTGTACAAGTTAAACAAAGGTGCCCATGCTGGTTCTCAAACAGCATCCTTGTTATTGGAAATAAAGTTAGTGCTTGGCAACTGTGGAGTCCAAGTGAGGTAGGATGGGGCATGAGCTGCTCTGAGAATCATGGTTGCCATGAGTCTACACAGCAAGGAGAGGTCACCACGATCACATTTTTTTTTTGGTTCCCTGTACTTTTTACGTAAAAATAGGTAGTGAAAAGTGATATTTTTATGTGCTGACTACTTCTTTACTGAACATGCAAAGTTGGCCTAGATGAGACTTTCTGGTTGTGAGATATGAATAACAGCCTTCAAGAATTTATTTCAAAGTGACCTGTTTTTCTTTTTATACAGGTAAGAGACCAGAGTAGACTGTCTTCACTTTTCTGCAAATTTATAGGTGTGTGTGTGTGTGTGATTGCATGTACACCTCATCTGCAAGTATTGTGATTTACTGCTTTAAAAAAAAGCATTGTCACGGCCTGCATTGTGGCATAGCAAGTCAAGTCATTTACTGTAACGCCAGCATCCCATAAGGCTACCACTTTGAGTCCTGGCTGCTCTGCTTCTTCTTCAGCTCTCTGCTAATGGCTTGAAGAAGCCTTAGTACTCGGCATCCTGCATCCATGTGGGAGACCTCAAAGAAGGTCCTGGCCTTGGCTTTGGCCTGGCCCACAGCCGGCCTTTGCAGCCATGTGGGGAGTGAATCAGCAGATGGAAATGTGTACATGTGCATGTGTGTCTTCCTTTCTTTCTCTGTAACCCTTTCAAAGCAATGAAGAATTTTTTTTTAAATGTTGTGCGCAGTTGGAGAGCATTTCCACAGGCAATAGTTAGGAATCTTTTGGGAAAATAAGGTGAAGATGCTTTTAAAGTTTGCCTTAGAAACATTTTATACTCCACCATATCAAAACAAGCAAGAAAGAGTTATATGAAGTAGAATTATATCCTCTCTTTTTTTTGCACAGCTTTGCAAAATGTAAACATGTGAGTTGGCATGGAGGGCCACTTTCCATAGACTAAGTCAAACAGGAATATTAGGTAGCAGCTCTGAATAGAAATGCCAGCGCCAGTTTGTCCAGTGGGTTCCAACATCTCATCCCAAAGATTAGATGGAACAGGAAAGCAATGAAGGGGAGGCTGAGCTTGTATCACCATGGCAACCTGAGAGGGCTGGGGGAGGCAGGGAAAGCATGCCACCTGCTAATCAATTAGAACTGTTTGCAAGAAATACTGGAGAATCTGAGTGGGGTGGTAGGGTCAAGTACACAGAAAAACTTAATTGGGAATTCTCCGCTCATCTTGTAACAGTCATATTGTCAACACCTATATACTAATAATACCATAGTTCATATCAGCCATTTTGGTGTATGCCATCTGCTTTAAAGAAAACCTATTTCTTTGAGTTATTACTTTGAGTATGGTAGCCTTTTTAAAAAAGTTGTGCTAATAGTTTCTTTTTAGTTTGCATTCACTTGCAATATTTGAGTTTGAAAATGAATTTAAGTTTCCAACTACAGTATTTATAATCTCTCATGCAGGCACCAGGCAGCCTTAATGTTTCTAGACTGTCTGTTTTACACTTGGATCTGCTCAGACTCTTAATAGCTGAAGAAGCTAGGGCATCAGTACCCCTGTGAAATAAATTTATTTTGTGTTGCAAGCATATTAAATCTACTGTTGAATGAAGTCCAAGGAGCTGCTGAGTCACCTAATTTCCTACTTATTTGTTCTAATATTATTCCCAGGGGCTGGGAATCTCCTGACACTTGTTGGCATTCCGTCGGCCTTCCGGCTATTTCCCCTCCCTGTGCACCAACATCTACCTTGGCAGATCCAACAAGTATTCTTTTGTCCTACTTTGCTTGAATTTGAAACGACTGATGACGCCACTTAGGAAGAATGGCAGCTGTGATACACAAAGGCCTCTATGTAGGTGAGGACCGGGGATGCACTAAGCAGCCCATTATTTTCACAGTACAGTGATCTGCTTGTGGAATTTTCTGACAACACTT
Organism: Ochotona curzoniae; assembly: GCF_017591425.1. Lineage (NCBI taxonomy): Eukaryota > Metazoa > Chordata > Mammalia > Lagomorpha > Ochotonidae > Ochotona > Ochotona curzoniae. The sequence continues at coordinate 16,684,342 of NW_024466307.1, forward strand.
CCAAGGGACGAAACCTCAGAGCCAGTGCTCCTGTTTTATACTGACTTTTGACCTAACGGTGCACCAGTAAATCCCATGTGTAAATCTGAGGGCAGGTGGCAAGTTCCACTCTTCTAAATATTTACAGGGGTAAGCTCTCTGGGTTATACATTATCAGAGAAACAAGATGATCAGCTTTGACCCCCCATGAACTTGTCTTCAACACTTGTTTTTGTGTTCTATTAAGCAGTCTAGCAAGAGTTTTGCGAGTGGCATAAAAAGATTCAAAAAGAACAAAGATTAGATTCTATAATTCATCACTGAACATAATCATGGGTAAGAAAAACAGCTGAAGAAAAAAATACAATGGCTAATGTCAGAATGGGAGAGTATTTCTAAAAAAAAATTTTTTTAAGCAGTCACAATAAAACTTGGATAACAAATAAGCCCTATTATTAAGCAGGAAAAAAAATCCATATTCTCATTTATAAACACAAAAGTGTCTGAATTAACCTGGTGACAAAAATATCTTCCTTATACAATAGGTGTGAAACATCTAGCAATTGACTAAGCATAAATAGGCTGAGCTTCTTGGTCACTGACTGGTGAAGCAGGGATGCAAATCAGCCCGATCTCCTCCAGTCTATTGTGTGCAGTGGTCCTCTCAGGGTGGAATAAAGGACTTAGAAGCCAGTGCGAGGCTGTGATTTTTGTCCTCTGGGAAACTCCACTCAACAGCTCTGAATATCATTATAAGCCCCTGAGACAGTCATTCAAGGGTTGCGGGGGTAGGCTGATGTTGGAGATTGCAACACATACACACACCCAGACAGGCCCTGATTGCAGACCTTTCTGCAGAGGAATTGTTGGTAAGCTTCCTGTGTGACCTGCAACAGCATCTACTGTCTGTCCCTTCTCATAATGATGCTGCCTTTTGGAATCACACAATCATTCTGTAAGCTCCTTGAAGGGAGAAACTCTGCTTTTCGTTCTCTCTGTGCTGTGACACCTTGTGTATTCATGGGCAAACAGCAGGTGTGCAATAAATACACACTGAATTCAACTGCAGCATGAGCTCACGCACTTGCCCCCCTTCGGCAGAGTCCCACACACCCCCCACTAGCTATATTGAGATTACAGGGGTCACTGGCAGCACTCTGCCTAATGGTGTGCTGACTGACAGAGTAGAAAATCAAATCAAGAAGGCCAGCATGACCTTTGAGTCGGCAGACAGGGTGTGCATGCACTGTAGCAACAAGGTCAAGATCAAAGTGACGAATGTCCAACCTTCTAGTACATGGCGGGAGACCTGCACTGACCACCTCTGATTATCTGCACAATTTCATCAGCATCACATGTAATACGTTCGATTCAATAATAAACAATAAGAGAGGGACACAAACAGCACCATCACACAATGCAGCAAATTCGCCAGCCTGAGGAAGTGCACTTGACAACAGGCTTCTCATGGATTAGGCAAGCCTGCTGCCGATTAGACATGAAAACAACTGCTTTATGGTGACCTGAAATGGGATTAACATAAGCCGGATGAGTGTTAGAAATGCTTTAAAGAACCCAGTGAAGTACCATTCAAAATGATACACCAACACTGCTGAAAAAAAAAAAAAACCTGGGAAAACACAGAAGCTAGACACCAACCTGCTTATCGGTAATCAAGAATTGGGGCAACTCAAAGTGAGAAAAACTTATATGGGAAAACAAGATTCTAGGCATCAATGTCATTAGGCTCCACAGAGTAGGAGTGAGAAGGGTTATTAGTCACCTATCTGTCCTTCAGCCATGTCACTCACAACCAGCAGCATGATTTAAACACTAAGAACAAAAATAAATATGCAGTAAATATGTGTCTAGATAATTTTTATCTTTAAAAATAACCTTACTTTCAGCTATTGAAAAGCTCCCTTAATTGCCGAGAAAGAGAGTAGGTGACTAAGGCACTGTAATTTACATCTGCTTAGTGGTGATATTAGTCTGATTTCCAGAGGGCTCCCAACCTGATTTTCTCCATATGTTACCCATATGCTATATTACCATAAACATATCTTCTAGAAACAGCCATATGTTTCATTTTTATACCTGAATAATAGTGGCCCTTCTTCTTCCTTTGGTTGTTATCTCTTCCCTGAATTTGGAAGTATTTATACGAATTCGGTATGAAAAGAAGTATTATAAAATCAGTTGAATGCAATTCAACTGTGGTCTTCCATAATATTGAATTTCCAAGGACATGCACAGTTCTACAGTGCTAAAACTCTCAAGCTGCAATATCGAGTGGGTACATGCCATTTATATTTGAAACAAGCAGAATTTAGCTTGAACTTTGATATCTCATCCCAATCCATGTTCATAAATGTGTCCTGGAAGTATAGGATTTTCTCTCTTGATGACTGGGTCATGAACAATTTTCATAAGAATGTAATTACTGAGTACTTGCGCCGAGTCAGGTATTACACTATAGGACATCTGTCATTTTTCATTTCGCCTACAGGCAATACGTAGGCTAACACGTGATAGTAACATTTACAGATAACGCTATTTTCAGGTCAAATGCATTCTATTTCTCAGCCATTACAACGGTGATTTTTGCATATGTCACATCTGAGGATCCTACTGTATTTAGAACATGCGACATGAGAAAGGGCTAATCAAGGCTTTGACTCTTTGTTTGCTGTCTTATCCTTTTTCTCATTCTCCTTTTTTTTTCTTTGAAACTGCCACAGATTCCAGAAACTCAGCCCATGGGGGCAGGAAGAACCATGCTGATCTGGGTGGTTGACTCAAGTCCACATTTTCCAGTGTGATCTGTCCCCTCTCCTACAAGCTGCTCTACTGTAGGAATTCAGAGACCACCTCTACCTTCCATAGATCCCATTATCTCATGTCAGATTTTGGTGGTATCAGATTGTTTCCAATATTTCCTATTTCTGCTCTTGCAAAAATGTAGTGAATTTTGCTTTTACATACAACCTAAATTATTTTGCTCTTTGGGTTCAGCAATAAGCCAGAATTCTCTTGCAGTCTTCTCTTAACCGATTCTGATGGCCCTGTGCACTCCTTTCCCGTGGCCAGTTGAAACGAATGAGAACAGGAGGGCTCAACCAACCTACTGTCCTGACGCAAACTTCATAGATCACATTTCATCTGTTTCACGGTTTATCATTGTCACAGTTAAAACAATTTCATTCAGGTAGAAACCAACTAAGAGACAATAAGAGTAATAGCATTGAACATTTATGAGCAATGAATTTGAGAGTTCCGGGGTTCAGTATTTTTACAAACCCCCTAGGCAATTTCAACATGAAAACCATATACAGCCTCTTGGCTTCTAGTATGCAATTTGTAAGAGAAAAAAAAAATCCCAATGATAGCAAAGACTTGTCACATGAATAGCAAAACACAACCACCTGAGAACATTTCACCTAAGATCTGATTCTAAACAGGAGCTCAAATAAAATGATTGCTAATGCAAGTAAGGAAATGCCAACAAACCAAGCTCTTGCGCCTGTGCTTACATGCCAAGGTGAGGGTTTCAGCAGATGTGATGGAATGCTCAGGGCTTGGGTTACAGAAACAGAGGAAGAAATGTCGTAGAAAACAAATGTTACACCTGATGTGGTAGAACGAGAATTAACGCCTCCTCTTAGTGACTTGCTTTTCCTAAAATTCCATGATTCTCTTCATGATCCTTGGGTGGCAGTGTCAAACGTTAATTGTACCTTTGGAATGCAGAATACGCTCAGCTGACTTACACTATGGAAGTAGAGGGGGATTATGAAAGGTTCATGGGGAAATGAAATGAGAAGATAAGTTCATTCTCATGAAAATAGTTTTGGATCCATCCACAGTTTTTCCAAAATACATATTTTCCATGACATTTCTGAGGAACTCACATAGCTGCAGCAATGAAAGTGATCCCAGTGCACAGGCAAAATGACAGATGCCCCACAATTTCTTTGGATGTGAGGCCACTGGGGACCTGGACTCATAAACACATCCTTTTACAGACACCTTGGCTAATGTGAACGTTAGCGCCTGGGAACATTAGATAGCTTTGGGATGCTTCCCCGGAGGGCTATAGCTCCATTAATGCAAGATTTGATGACTGAGGATGGATGTAATCTTGATGCCATGTTAGAGATACAGAACAAGCAGCTCCTCACTGTCTTCAGGTTAGCACTCACATTTCAAAAGTAAGGCAAATCTTCGAGCGTTGAGAGGACTGAAGAATTCAAGTAGAACCTGATTCGGCATCCTTCACTTCCTTTTGCCAAAAGAGCTCACAGGGCAGAATGCTGCTAACTCCTTTTGGTTGTTAGCAAAGCAGGAAACAGAACTGGTGGCTTCATTATTCATTCATAACCTGTGATGACTGAAAACTCTGAGATTGGCACTGATATGGTCGAGGGCAGGACTTTAAATGACAATGTTTAGGGATAAGTCAAATGTGTCAGGATGGTCACTGCCAGGTGAGGGCCTGGCACACAGACATCCCCATGTGGAAGTTCTATCGCCATTTGCACATGGCTGAGGGCATGCACATCTGGATTTAGGCAACATGTGCCTACCTATGGAGACCGCTACCCATCCATTCCAAGGCCCTTGCCTACTACCAAGGTCCATGAAATCATGCAAGGTTCTAAGAGAGAAGCAAAACTTGGCCCTCTTAGAGAGTGCAGAACAGAGGTGGAGAGCAGAGACCATGATGTTCAAAACTTCCCAGAGAGTGCTGTCACTTCCACAATTTCCAGACTACTCCTCATTCCTACGTGCAACCTTTCCACAATCAAATGGGACCTCCTGGCAATCACCAAACTTGACCTCTAAATTCTTACCCGGGAACCAGTACTGCTGCTATGTCTATCTCCTCCTTGCTCACGACAATCATAAATGCCTCAAACCATGAAGACTCACTCATTACCTCAGTTCTTGGTCATCTCCCAAGGAGAGAACAGGGCTTTTGCTTCAGTTTCCCTTGCTTACCTCAGCAATTCACCCACTGATGCCTTAGCAATAGTCAATCTCTCCACCCATCTCTCTGTCTCACTTGAGGCTTCTCTCGTAGGGTTTTGTTTCATATGCAATACCTCCACCTGATATCTCCCATTCAATTGTGTTCTTTGGACACAGACAGGCAGAGTCTGTCCTCCACCTTAAAGGGCTAAGTATTTCTTCTCCTGCAGTTGATTCATCTTCTTTCCCTGCTTCTTCCATTTGCTTCTTAATTGAGAGTTTTAAATTCTGCTTTGTCATGCCTATTGCTCTGACAAAAGTTTTCCCTGTAGGAGAGATCTTGAAAACATTTCTGGAAAATGATTATGCAAATAAAATGCATGCATCAATAATTTTTTTCACAAAAATAAACTTAACTGTTAATTCCATTTTCCATAAACTGAAGCACCTGCTATTTCCTTTTTTTTCTTCTTCATTCACTTTATCAGCTTTAAGCAACTTGATGGCTCTTGAGTCCTGGAAGACTCTTTCCTAAATTTTAGAACCACATGTTTCAGGAACCCCTTTGGAGTCAGTATATCCAAAGTGAAAAATCTTTTCCTGGCTCCTGTGACCCCCTTCCTTCAGTCCACACTTTTTCCCAAGGGGAAAAACCAGATTTCTCCATGTTTTTACTACCCTAGTTACATCCAACACCATTGACCATTTGTCTTCCCTTTGCACTGAAGCTAGTTCCACGGTCAGTGTTAGCTGAGCACTGTCAAGCTGTCCTATTCTCTTCATCTCCACCTTCACAGCCCTGGCTTGGAACTTCCTCATTCCCCTGTCCTGCCCCCTTCCAGTGCAATGACTCCAGCCAGTCTCTCCACTGCAGTGCTTCATCTCCACTCAAATCTACTCTCAAGTGGCTGCTAACTGATGGTGCAGCATTCTCTCTGGTCTACTGCGTGTGTGAACATGATGGAAGAGACGGTGTGGCTCATGAAACTTAGAGTATTCACTTTGTGGACCTTTACAGAAAAGGTTTGCCAATCCTACCACTGCCAGGATGATTCCAATCGAAAACAGAAATCTGATATGTTTTTTTCTGTACCTGAAGGGAATTTGGTAGCTACAATTGCTCTTAAGGGACCAAACGGTGGCTACCAAACGTAGCACTTCTAAGCACACTAAAGAAACCCCCGACTTTGAAGGTGCTTTGCATATGGATGTCAACTTTGTCCTTTTCTGCTGTTTGTCTATGCAGTTCTACACACCATAACCTGCATCTAAAGAATTTGCATTCATTATCCCAGGTTTAGTTCAAATGTCATTATCATGTAGCCTTCTTCGACTTTCCTGTTTCCGATCTTACAAATCTCACTGCCAGATACCTTATGCGCGTATTTATTTTGTATTTACCTTTAATAGCTCACTCATTCATTTATCTGACTGCTTTACTAACTTGTGTAAACATATTTAAACTCCAGGATTAAGTGGCAAAAAGAATAACGGAAGCTATTTATGCCCTTCTTTCTATTGCATCCTCTGTTATTTTAACTGTTTTAAGGGTGGCTGTTCGACCCAGGGGTTAAAATTCTGGTTGGGGGGCCCGGCGCGGTGGCGCAAGTGGTTAAGTCCTCGCCTTGCACGCCCGGGATCCCATATGGGCGCCGGTTCTAATCCCGGCAGCCCCACTTCCCTTCCAGCTCCCTGCCTGTGGCCTGGGAAAGCAGTCGAGGACGGCCCAAGGCTTTGGGAACCTGCACCCGCGTGGGAGACCCGGAAGAGGCTCCTGGCTTCGGATCGGCATAGTATCGGCCCGTTGCGGCTCACTTGGGGAGTGAATCATCGGACGGAAGATCTTCCTCTCTGTCTCTCCTCTCTGTATATCCGCCTTTCCAATAAAAAATAATAAAAATAAATCTTTAAAAAAAATTCTGGTTGGGATGTTTTCGTTCCGTGCCGGAGTGCCTGGGTTCGACTCAGAGCTCCTGTCCTCTTTCAGCTCCCTGATAATGCACATGCTGGGAGGCCACAGGTGTCGGACCCAAGTAGCTGGGTCTCTGACACTCCAATGAGAGACCTGGAATGACTTCCTAGGTACTGACTTTGGCCCCATCACAGGACCACTGCAAGCATCTGGGGAGATACTTCTTTTGTTTGTCTCTCTGCTTCTCAAATAAATAAAAATATAATTTAAAAAAACACGCCTAAAAATGTGAGATTTTCTGCTATGTGTCTGCCATTTGAATTGCATTATGTTTGTGCAAGAGAAGCCATCTTAACAGCTTATAGTTACATTTCATTTTAAGTTAAACCAAAAAGTTGCTCTACTTTAATCAGCAAGTGTGGCTTAAAGGAATTTTAATCCTTTCCAAAAAAGCAAACCTGCCCTTCAAGGAAAAAAGTTTACCAGTGATGGCGGTTGTTAAATAATGTATGGCAGGCTTTGGATAAAATTTTAAAAAGAGGATTAAAAAAATATTTTGAGCTATGGCAATCATCTTGAAAGACATATACTTTTGTTAGGCTGTTTTCTTCTTTTTAAAAGATGTCATCATCTACTGCCTCCCAAGATGGGCTAGCAGGAAGTTGAATTAGAAGCAGAGTGGCCGGTACTCAGAATGGCACTCCGAAATGGGATGTGGGGTATTACCAGCAACGTAAATCACTGTACCACCACGTGATTCTCAGGCTGTTCGTTTTGATGGCCATGCTACCTGGTCCAGAATATTACTCTTGTTCATTCAGTTAAATGGCATGGAAAAAGGAACAATGGGTTAATTAACAAGCTCTTTAGATAAATAAAAGGACTGGAAAGAAAAGGAAGCTCAAAATTTTCAAAAACATGATCTTTGTTACTTTTGGATAAAAGGGCCTAAAAAAGTAAACTAGAGGTAACAAAACAGAGTTAATGATAACTCCAACTATCTCAAAATGGAAAAAAATCATGAAGACAGCATAACAAAACAGGAGAGGCAAGCCACAGATTCAAAGACATTTGCAAAGCATACAAATATAGCTGACAAAAGATTATCAGCCAGATTGCCTTAGCAAGACTACGAATCAGTATGAGAAAAGCAATTTTCTCAATATAGAGAAGATATAAATGGGCAGCCTCAAACACAATGAAACTTGAAAGTACAATAAACATACCTAAAAATGCTCTACCTCATCAGAAATCAAGTAAATATAAACCAAAACCTTAAACAGATATCATCTCATACCAATCAGTTTGGAAAACATTAACAAGTCTGGCAATGCCAGGTGCTGGCAAGGATGTTGAGGAATGAAAAATCTTCTACCTGATGGTGGGAGTATAAATTAGCACAACTTATTCTGGAGAGCAAATTGGCAATATCCAGTGAAGTTGAAGATGTACTCCTTATTTATTCTTAGACACAAAGAAATACGTGTGAGCATATTCACTGAAGCACTGGTGTTTGCGACAATAAGGCAGAAATAACCTAGATGACCACCAAGGGCACAATGAAAAATGGAGTTGGGTTCCTTATAAGCAATGGCAAAATATACAAGAACAAGAGTGAATTGTTTAGGAACACATTTATCGATGTGGATGACTCCCCAAACCATAACACTGGACAACATGAGCAAAAATAAGATGGTTCATGGTAACACACCATTTATAGGCAATTCCAAAACCTGCAAATGGGTGGTCCATATGAGTACTGCACAGAGATATGTACAAACGAGGCAGAAGTAGAAAGACATGCATGACAGGATGTCTCAACATCAAAGGGAAGAGAGGAGACGGGAACAGAACTAAGGACTTCAACTGCCTTTGTAAATATTTGTTTTTTAAAAGTGAAGGCACATTAATGTTTGCATATCATTCTTCACGCTTTTCTGAGTATTTGAAATGCTCACAATTTTAAAAGCCAATCAGTGTGAAGACAATTAGTTTTGGAGGAAGCTGCTACAAACACGTATCTCTGTAATGATACGCAAAACAGCCACATCTATCCAACTTTCTGGAAACACATTTCAAACTAGACAGTGCTCCCAGATTTGGAATTAGAATTCCCCTTTGAAGTTAGCCAGTCTCCCTCTGTCCCATTTGTAAATAAGGAAATGGAAGGGTAGCCTGAATCACTCACTATTGTCAGACTGGCCAGTTAGTCATAAGACACCAGCTGATACAACCCAGAAACAAGACAGTATTTTGATTAAGACATTCCAGGCACAGCATCCCAAATTCTAGTATTACTACTTTCATCAGTCTCACTTAGTTTTGAATTGCATAGTTTGAATCAGTCTCAGACAGAAGGTATACATTCTGGACCAGAGATCACTCTACCATGACAAAGCCTTCATCTTGACTGATTCAATGAAAGCAGCAATGAGGATAGAACAGTGTGTATAATACAATGACATTTGGGGTGTAATGAAAGGAAACAAGAATATTGTTTTTTGCTTGGCTTGCGTTTGCACAGAAGTATCTGTGGAGGGATCATTAACAACAGTTAATTATCTGGCTGTACTGGGTGGAGTCTGCAGCAGGAATCAGAGTGGGAATGTACCTCTATGTATTTTTGCTGTTTGAACCACATATTGTATTCCTATTTAAAAGTTAAAGAGCAAAAAAGAGTCTCTGCATGAAGCATCAATCTGACTCCTGCATATGTAAAAATGCATTATTTTTCACACATTCTAGAACGATCTCCAGTTCCAGTTTCTTATGACACCTGGATGATCTTTTTGATGGACTGGTCAGAAATTAATGATGGCTGATGCTCAGGGTCTGACATGTGGAGTATGACAACTGATAACAAGACATGAAGATGGGCCACAATTCCAAGGGCTTAGCTTCTTGTGTACTGAGATTTTGGTTTTAGTTATAAGGTTGAAACACCTTATGCTGTTGTTTTTTGCCTGTGGGAATTAAGTTCAGGGGGTAACGTGCTGCAGGCCTTGGGCAGGCTACAAAATGTCTAGGTTTCTTTTCAATGTCTAGAATACCAGACTGCCAGTCCACTTGGGAACCCTGTCTGACCTTGATGTTTAGTGCTCCCTGAATCTCATTATTCTGGCTTAGAATCTTTCTCTCCATATCTCCTTTCTGTAAATCTGATTTCCAATAAAATATAAATAAATTTTTAAAAAGTATTTACTTGTAATAGAAAGGCAGATATACAGGGGAAAAAAAAAGATAGAAAAAGAGATCTTCCATCCACTGGTTCACTATCCAAACTGGCCATTACCCCAATGGCCAGAATTGAGCCAATCTGAAACCAGGAGCCAGGAGTTTCTTTTGGGCACCCCATGTGGGTGGCAGGGCCCCAAGCACCCAGACCATTCTCTGTTGCTTTCTCAGGTCACAGGCAGGGAGATGGGGTGGAAGTGAAGCAACCAGGACTAGAATCAGTGCCCATATGAGATGAATATTTGCCTCAGAAGGATTAGCATCGCAAGCCACCTTGCTGCATCCCTGAAAGCCTCCCTATTTCATAGGATTGTTCTGCCAGTGAAAAGGGATATTGTGTGATGTGTGACTAACATAGGGCCTGTCAACAAATGTGAATGGCAAGTTATGTATAAGTGCATTTTTTTTATTGGTTGAGGGGAGGTGGGATGGAATTATGGAATAAAAATAGCCTTACATTTTATGTTGCCATCAGCTTCTCTGGAATTTGCTCACTGGAGATAGTGAAGGCCAAGCAATGGTTCACTTCTAAATAGCAGGTTCAAGGGGTGAGCATTTATCCTGGTGATTACGATGCCCACATCCTATACTGAAGCACCAGGGTTTGGCACCTTCTTCCAGCTCCTGATTCCAGTTTCTATGAATACACGCTCTAGGAAGGACAGGCGATTGCTCAACTTAATGTGTTCCTATAACTACAAGGAAACTTGAATTGAATTTCTGGCTCTTGGATTCAACTTCAGCTAAGATCCATGGCAGGCAACTGGGGGAGTAAACCAACGGGATCTCTGCCTGCCTGCCCACCTGCCTGGTTGCCTGTCTTTCAAATAATAATATTTATCTTTTTAAGTGGAAGGGTTCTACAAGATAGCTTCAAGAAACATCAAGGCAGCAGAGAAACACCGGGACTGAGGACTTGGGTTTTCAGGCTGGATAAAGAACAGGTGCTGTTTCTTTTTTTTTTTTTTAAATCTCACATCTAGATAGTGTCTAGTGGTAGACATTCTCTGTAAGGTTCTTACAGATCTAAAATGAACCTCTCCTTATCATCTACTTCCTCTTTAAAACAATTTTCTTCCTTTCTGCTCTATTCATTCTTCCACCTAAACATTGAAAATGTACTCCGAACAGAGCAGATGTGTTTAGATGCATGTATCCATGTTTTAATCTCGTAGAAATATAGCAAAGGAGACTACAAATCCTTGGAAACATAGTGAACAAATGGGAATTGCTGCCTGCCAACTTTTCTTTGGGAAAAGGCATTTTCTTCTAGACAGAAAAGAATCTTTCAAGGAAAGATGGGGCTTTTCTTAAGGGCTCTAGTTTTTCATCAGGGCACTGTCCCAATTAATTTTCCTTTTAAAAATAAGGTAATAGGGAAAGAAAATCTTTGAAAATAGTCTCTTATTTCAACTTCAAAACACATTATTCATTCAGTAACTCAACAACTATTTTCTGAGCACTTACATGTCGTAATCGTGCATTAACTAGTTATTTTCTACAAATTTGTGTTTTTAATTTTCATTATTGCTTTGTGGTTGATATTAGAAACTTGGGAGCCCTCCTGGTGCCCTACTGTTCCTTGTCTGAGCACTCAAGCCTTCACTCAGCCTTGAGGCTCCAAACTTGAAAAAGACCTTGAACCACACACCTCACAAACACTCTTTCGGTCAACCACTGCTTGCCTGAGCTTTGATAGCCTGTTGGTGGCTCCTTGACCATTTTCTACTCTTATTGCCACAAAGCAGCCAGAATCTGCTTTTAAAAGCCATAAACCTTTCTTTATCATTCCCCATCCCGCCAAGAACTTGCTAGTCAAATCTACTCTCCTTCCCTGGCTCAGGGCTTCTAGGATTTGATTCCTGCTTAGCTTTTCCTTATTAATTACATATGTGAGCTTGATAAAGTTATAGGAGCTCTCTTTGCATTAAAAATGAGGCCACTGAACTTATCTGGACAATAAGACGCTGGACTTTATGCTAGATATGTGTTTGCAAGGAACGAATCTCAACTGAACTTGAACTGTGGTTATGCAACAAGGTGGAGGAATCCACCATGGGGGGAGGGGTATGGGAGGGGTGGGGGGAATCCCCAGTGCCTATAAAACTGTATCACATAATACAATGTTAACAACAATAAAAAAAAATTAAAAAAATTTTATGGTATAAAATGCAGCTAAGAAGCAGAATCTGCCTAACCCTGTTTTAAGTTCATGGTATACCTGGCAAGCAGTCAATGAGTGTTTAAATATTTAATAGTCAATGAGGATTTACACATTATCTGTTCTATGTCTAACACTAAGCTAGGCACTTCAGCAAGAACACCTTTTCTTTCTTTATGGCAGCAGGGGGTTATACCTACAAGGAGAATGCTACATTTAACAAAACCACAGAATGCCTTACAGTTAGAATAAAATATCAAAGAGACCAACAATGCCTTCGAGTATTTTCATAGTTAATGTGAAATGACCTTTTGAATTTTAGATGAAAGCACTTAAGACCACAAAGATTTGCATATCATCTCCCTATTGATGCCTACACTCATACAAAAAATTAAAGAAATCTTATGCCATAATATTATTTCCATCTAATAAGAGGAGGAGAAGCATGTCGCACTGGTCAGATAACACCTGGTTCATTTTTGACATTCTATTTTTATTGAAACAGGAACAACCAATATAGAGCAGGTAGAAAAATAAGAAACCTGGAAACAAGGTTGTATGCCCAACGGTCATGGCAACTATGGTCATTAGCCTTGACAGAAGAAAAGACGTAGAAGAGTAGAGGGACAAGCCTCTTCAAATAGTTGAAAAGTGTTTTAATGAGCAGGTCAAAGGAGGAAGACTTCAATTCTCATTATTAGAACTGAATTCAGAGTAACAAGCGGATCTCTGTGGGAAAGTTTTAAGGACCAGCTGAATGACCATCTTCCAAGAACCACATGGAAAGAATTTCCTTTTGGATCATGGTGTGCACCAGATGCCACAGGTGATAATCTCCAACATTTACTAACCACTTAACTGTTTGTTTAATCCCCAGCACAACTCCACCGGACAGATGCTGCCCTCTGCTCTCTGCTGGGAGAGTTGATGTGATATACCCATTGTCCAACAAGCAGCAGCTAAAACAAGCATGAGACCTATACTCCGTCACTCCCAACCTCGTTCAGCACAACTTCTAAGCCAGGTGATTTCCAAATGGGCTCCACCTCTAATTTCCATCTTTCACGACCTTCTGCAGTCACTCCGATGACTGGCATCACAGCTGCCTGTAATAGCCTGTGACCGAGATTTGTTAGCAAGAAACAAACAAACAGCTTGTCTGTACTAGACGAGTGCATACTATTCCCTGGACATGTGAAAGGATTTGCCCGTAAGGGGAATGGTTCTAGCAGAAGGGAGACATCAGCCCATGTAAACTCTCCACAGAAGAGACAGAAGTCACTGTAAACACAGACAACTCAGCAAGAGATACTTGTGCTCAGAGAGTGAGGTTGTTCAGGATTGTTTTAAACTTGCAACCATTTCAAATGCACAATAGTTAACAAAGAGGTCTGAGAGAAAAATCCAGATAGACTCTTCTTGCCATGGGATCCAAGATGCGTAATGGCAGGAAGTTATTAAGTTGCTAGCATTCTGAATATAGAATCATCACTATACCATATTCCACATAGAGAGTTTGGAAAGTTATATGCTATGAAATAATTTGAGATCCAGATAAGAATGGGATAGATAAAGTAGTTAATGACAAAAAGAAGCACAATATCCCACAGAAAACACACAAATATTTTCTGGTTAAAAAAAAAGTTGTGGGTGTATCTCTATGCTCAGATGCCTCATGTGGTCTCATCTGGCACAGTTTTGTAGTGATAGTGGAAAAAAAACATATAATTTGCTCATTTAGAATATGTTTTAGAGGAGGGTGAAAAATAATTTCCCTAAATTGAATATTTGGGAACCAATTACAACCCCAAATCTGCTATTAACCTCCAAATAGGTAATTGCAAGTTTGTGTCTAAATCCATTTGTCATAATAGAGCAAATTAAGAATCACATGATGGATGTGATTAATGTGTGACAGTTATCATGAGCACCATGAGTGCAAGCTAATAACAACATCAAAGAGATTCCAAACGTGGTGCAGCCATGAAGGCAAAACTAATTTTCGAATTATAATAGCAACACCCAAGAAAGCTAATGTTTTCATTGTGTGATAGTCACGCCTGGACATCTGGAGGATGGCCGGCCACTAATGTCCTAATAAATGGCAGGCACACACTGGAAAGGCTGTCCTCACATGGCAGCTGAGCATGGTGGCTGCGGCCACTGTCCTAATGGACTGGCCGAGCAGCGGGTCACAGGGCACTGGGAGAGAGTAAGTCTTATTAATGATTCAGACTCATGGCTCTACGTGCTTAGGAGTTCTGACTCCTACCATAGAAGCATACTGTCTATGTGCACGGGGAAGATTGCTGTTGAAGTCTGGCCTTCCTGATTCTTTTGCTGAAAGAATATTGGGAAACTTAAACATTTTATCCATGTGTAGAGCTTGCTTTGGGCAACAGTCACATTGGAGCTAAGACAGAAAGCTGCCTGCAGACTCTGGCCAGACAGGTGCCAAACCGATATCAATTGATGGATGAGTGAAGCAGCACTCTGGCAGGCGCTGGCAAGCCAAACTGAGCAACAAGAAGTCAGAAAGCTTTTTTCAGGCTTTTCCCCCTAAGTTTTATTTATTCTTATTTGAAAGGCAGATAAGGCAGTTATACAGAGAGGTGGAGAGACAGAGAGGAAGATCTTTCATTTGTTGACTCACTCCCCAAGTGGCCACAATGGACGGAGCTGTGCTGATCCAAAGCCGGCAGCCAGGAGCCTCTTCTGGATCTCCCATGCTGGTGCAGGATCCCAAGGCTTTGGTCCGTCCTCAACTGCTTTCCCAGGTCACAAGCAGGGAGCTGGAAGGGAAGCGGGGCTACTGGGACTTGAACTGGCGCCCATATGGGATCCGAGTAGAATCAAGGTGAGCACTTTAGCAACTAGGCTATTGCACCAGGCCCAAGAAACCCTCTTTCATGTTTAGATTCCCAGCACTGAACATGGTGCCTTAGGTAGATGTGCCAGCAGCTACAGGTGGGCTAAGTGAATGGACTTGGACTCCCGGCTCTAGCCTGGGTGAGTCCAGGCAACTTATTGCAGGCTCTCTAGGCATTTTTGCTCTGCAAAAATGAAAAGGTTATTGTGAGCGCTGCACTAAATGATATGCTGAAGCACTCAGTGCATAGGGTGCTTCAGAAGGGTAGCTTATTTCACTGAGCACATTAAAAGATTATTTTTTAAATTTCGATGATCTTTACATAGTTGGTTAGGGCTTAAAGGTCAAGGGCTATAGAAAAGTGGGTAAGAACATTGTTTCCATATTTTCCTTTTCCTTCCTGTATCTGGGGAAAGGGAAGAGACAAAGAGAGAAGACACACCCACCCTCCCAACCATCCCAGACATGTGGGGCATGTTCTGAGGGCACACTGCTCAAGTGGTTTCGATAGTTCAACTGTTCTGAATTACTGCCAATCTTGCCATTCCAAGCACAATGAAATTTCTTCAGAATCCATAGTCCACCTTAGCATCTCCACCTGCCCATATTTTCACTGTCAACACTTTGCTGGAGTAGTTGATCAATTTGTTCTGTCCTCTGTTATGACTTATACTTGCACCAGTAGGAACAATCAACCCAGCCACTGGGCTTTTCCCTAGTCTGGCTCACGTGAGGCCAACAGGTGTTATAGCTCTGCTGAATCTGGTGTGCGCCCAACTCAACTCACGTTCTCCAGTGGGAGTGGTGATCCATCAGGGGAGCCCTTCACATTCCCCCTACCAGCTTTGCCTCCTCTCTCCCGGGTCTTATGTGTGCTGGTTGGGTGCCATGGCTCCATCTGGCATGGTGTGCCTCACCTCAGCTTTTGCCAGTGAGTACTTTAGCTTAGCCTGGCTCAGCCCACCCCAAATTCCAACTCAGGTTTGTGAAGGCTACAGCCTAGCCTACTCAGCCTAGCTGGCACCTCATGTATACTGGTGTGTGTTGCAACTGAACCTGGCCCGGCCCACATTCCTTTCTGATGCACAGATTCACCAGTGGGTGATGTATTCTAAAAGAGTCTTGCTACTGAAGGGATAAGGATACAAATTGATGGCATAAAAGTTGGATTTTTTTTTTCACATTAGTAATGCCTTGAAATTAAAGCAGATATTTCAGGGGAGGGCAGTTTTCTATATTCACCTGCACCATTACTGCAACAATATTAGCACAGCGACCCATCTTACAATTATGTGCACATTTCAGTCACAGAATGGTTAGAAATGAGCATTTCTAAATAAAATTGCTTCTTGTTAAAGGGTTAAGTTTGAAAGAAAGCATGATGATGTTTTTGAGAACTGCTTTGAAATATAGGTTTTCTGATGTATGTTAAATGTCCAGCTCACAAGTTTGTGGCATTTTAAAATATCATCAAATAGCTGAGACACACAAATGATGTTTTTGCAGGCTTTGTTTCAAACACTTGCATGTTTCCGGAATGCAGACTTGGGATAAGTAATCAGAGATTATAAAGCAAGGTTATGTGAACCCTTTAAATCATTCAAACTGTAAATTATTCACCCATTTTGGCTACAATATGCTGTATGTATGAGCATGACAAAATGAAGGGACATGTGAGCGATTCCAGCTGGAACCACAGTGGTCAGTCAGTTAATTTGATTTTCCTGATGTGCAGTCTGTGCAGATCCAGTGCATGCCTAGAACCTTCAGTGCCACAGAACCTGGTCTGTCTCATCAGACACAAATATTGGATGGGAGCTCAGGACGCCTGCGCCGTCACTCATTGGGCCATCCTCTAAGCCTTCTCTGCTTTCCTCTCTGCCACCTCACATGCTGGCTATCTCATCACTGTGAAACTCTGATATGTCCCATGACAACACATTGCCCTCTGCTTATCTTCCTCCAATCTGAAGCTACATCCCTCCTCAGAAGTCATCTATGCACTTTGCTGAATTTAACTGGTGCGGATATATAGGGAATTTTGAAATGTTTCTTTCTTGGATGTTAAGGGTACAAGGAATTTCAATAATCTTTTGTTTGCCTTTAAGAAGATGGAATCCAAAACCATGCAAGTTGCTTTATTACACTCACTTAGCAGATGTCAGGAAGGGAACTGGAATCAGGTCTCCAAATTCCTGTCACCTGCTCTGTTACACTGCACGGGTTCTACACCTGCCCCCTCTGTCTCATCTGGTCTCCTGTACTGCTACCTGCACATTGGGCATCACACTTCAGATGCTACACTCCTCACCCTCTCTTGCAAGTGTGCTACTGTTATGTCTTTCTCTAGTTCACTCTATGCTGTCTTGGCGGCATATTTTTTTAGGGGTTTCAGGGATTTCTCAGCATGTCCCATAGCATTCGTGTGTGTGTGTGTGTGTGTGTGAGAGAGAGAGAGAGAGAGAGAGAGAGAGAGAAAGAGGTGGGTAGACTAACAGAATGAACTTCTTTCTGTGGCTTAACTCCCCCCAAATGCTAGCAATTGTGGGGCTGTTTGGGGAACAGAAGCTGGAAGCCAGGAGCACAGGAGCTCTGGATCATTCTAACCAGCATCGCCACCTCTTAGAATCTGAATTGGCAGGAAGCTGGATTCAGGAGTTGAAGCTGGTGCCCGGAAATGAACCCAGAAACTCCAGAGGGCCAGGCTCATACTACCCACTACGTTAAACACTTGCTCCCTCATGAATCGGAAAATTAGCTCTAACGCCTTCTTTTTGACCATCTAAATAGAATCAATTGGAGGTCTCTGTTAATGACAGTATATTAAAATGATACACATCTTTCAAAAAAAATGAAAGTATCAGTTTTGCAATAAAGTTCTCCAAGATAATTGATTTCTTTTTCCTTTTGAGTCACAAAACATCAACTGAGTCCATAAATTATTTTGATACTTAATCATCTTTCTGCATCACTATTGGCCAAATTCCACATTGCTTTGTATTTTTTCATAACACCAAAATAGTTTATGTATATAGTTGGTGCTCAGTAAATTTCCATTCTGATGAATCATTTTTTGTAACTCGTTATTGTCCAGCATAAATCTAAAATATAAATAAGATACTTGCAAATATTTTTGATAGTTTAGAATATTAACAGCAAAGAATTATACTGATTTCTAATATCCCTTAAAAAACTCTTTATTTAATTCATCTAGCATTACGAAAAATAGTTATTGACAAAATAAAATGGCTATAAAATAGCTTCAATAGTATGCATATTACCCAAATGTGCTCATTTAAAGGAATACTTTTTCCTGACAGTTACATGTTTGATTCACAGAAAAAATATTTCAAAATTGCAACCGCTTTCAGGGACCAGAGCCACCTCATTAGAGCAGAGAAGTTCAGAAGGCAGACTGACTGGTGCACTGAACCACAGTCAGTGGGCTGCAGGGTGACGGGGCGAGGGCTGGGGGAGTAGCACTCATACCCAGAGCAGGGGGTCTCAGAAAGAAAACACGCGATTTCAAGTTCCCATATCCAACGTGGGGAATCATTAGCAGGCTGAAACAGCTGATTTTCATTGTTCCGACTGGTACACAGCAAGAATGACAATCTCCAAAGCAGAGCATTCTTGCTCCCCTTCCTAATTAGTCAAAGCAAGTTGACATACCATGGCATATTCATGAGTCTACAGGAAACAGATTTTAAAAGGAGAGATGAATGAAAAGACAGCAGATGGAGAGAAAATGGTTTTGATTGCAGATGAGTAGAAGGGAAATTGAGATAAACTAATATTAGAAAGCAAAAAGGTTAAGGAAAAGGTACTGAGCATGAAAAGCAGAGCAGACAGGGATGTAGGTTAATTACAGGGAACCGCAGTTCTCATTGTTGCTAATACTGCTGTACTTGGAGATCCCACAACTTCTGTTCTGACGCAAAGTATGATTTAAAGCCAGAGATGTCTTTCCAAAGCCACAGAGGGAATTCAATCTCATTAACTGACAGACATGCCTTTAGACACGTTACGAAGTAAGCAAGTAACACATTTTTAAAAATGATGTCAGTGTTCTCCAACTTCAAAGAAATAAAACTATCCTTCTAAGCTATAAACTTCTGGAAAAAAATTAATTCTAAAAATAAATGAAATATAAGTGATTTCTTTTATATTTCTTGATATTTGAAGATTATTTGTAATAAACAGAAACTTGATATGAATAAAATCAATGCATCACTTAGGACGAAGCACTGGGTGCAAGAATCATAAATCCAATACCTATCACAAAGTCGTTCTCCCTCTCTCCTATACAGGTGTCAGTCTTAAGAAAGAAAATCAGTAACATTATTAACGTGAGATTGGGATTTAAAAAAAAAAAAAAAGAGTAAAAATAATTAAAAACTTGTTTCGCTTTTCAAAAACTTACAACTGGATCAAAAGCATTTTCCCGGAAACGGTTGTGAAGGCCTCTTTCCCTGCTGGTTCTGCAGTCACAGCCAAGGCATGGGGCGCTCCTGCGGCTCTCGGTGACAAGCCTCTCCAAAGGAGATGAATGAGATCATCCTATCGATAAGGTCGCAATCGATCTGAAGCAGACCTTTTCTAAATTAGTCAAATGTTGCCGCATTTTAGCAGGTGTCACCAAGGGCCCTCCTCGGTGAAAAATGCACTGATTTATGGAAAATGTAATTCTGTAAATTAAAAATTTGTCTCACAGCAGAGAAAGTGTTGCTACACCTATTTTTCCTCCCAATTCATTATATTTCGGAGACATGGATCTTCGGGGCCATGTACTTTCCTGTTTGGTTCCAGAACAGCCCGTCTCTCAGAAGCTCTTTTCAAATAAGGTGTGTCTACTAATTCAAATCGGTGTTTATGGCCCAAAGTATCTTAAATAAATTCTGTTCTTATCCAAATGAAAATATCTTCAGCAATACTTGAAGTTATTTTTCTCAAAAAATCAACAACCCCTTCACTTAATCCAAAGAAAGCAACACCATTGCCTTTTGGATCTCTTGGAAAAAAGAAAGTGGTTGTAGATGGTGTTGGGATTGGCATAAAAAAAATAGCTATTGTCTGGAAGGAGAAGTGAACTTTTTCTTCAAGAAAAAAATAATGGAAACCTTCCCAGAGACGGCACACCTATGCTCAGTGGATGGGTGGATAAATAAATACTAGTAAGTTCATCAAATGCTTTTAGAAAGCAGTTCTCCACGTGGGAACCTATCTCAGAATGAGCTGGGGTTCTTGTTAAAAATTCAGATTCCTACAGTCTCCGCACACGCAACAGGGAACTTGCAACTCTGCTCCTTTGTCCCCGCCATGATTATGCACAAGGAGGTCTCTGTACCAAAGCTAGTTGTACCACCGCTCTGGAGGGACCTGCCTGCCACATCACTGTGCAGAGCATGGTTTTTGTAGCATCTGAGCTTCCTTGCCAAAGGTAGAAGGTGGAATGATCAGAGGTCAGGCCGACTACAGGTGCAATGTTAGTTCTGCCCTCTCAATTGACCTTTGCCAACTTCTTGCAACTCTGAGACTCGGGTTCCTCATTTGAAAAGAAGGGTTTTCACAGCTTTTTAGTGTTGCTTTCATATTCAGAGACTGACACTCAGGAGGCTCTTAAAAATAGCACACTGAGTTCAATGCCCAGAATGACAGTTAACTCAGTCTGCAGCTTGTCCCCAGTCTGTACCTCAAACAGCAGTCAGCAAAGACATCCAGCATTTGGTTTCACTGAAGCCCCCCAAGACAAGGTGCTCTGATGAAACTCTGAGCATTTTCATTATCGCTTTACAAAACTAACTTTGCAGGGGTAAGCACAAAAGAGATTCTTTACTGAACAACTTAAGGGGGAAAACGAGAAAAGTGCTGAAGAGTATCTCTGTAGCAAACCAAGGTATATGCTTTGAATTTTCCCAGTACTCAACTGGAGGCATGGAATGTTGTTATGAAAGCGGCAAATGAATTTGCATAGATTTCATACGGAAAATTAGGACAGGATTCGCAACCTTCAGGACTGAGAGATTGGTTTCTTTCCTTTCAAATTTACACGGTTTCACTGTTTTGACTATTAAAATCACATCTTGATGACGGCTTTCTCCCGTATGCGCTTTCCCAACCTTCTGGATTCCTCACACCAGAGGCAAGCAGCCAGAAGGACAAAGGACCTGGTTTTGTAGGCCATGCGGGTGACGACAGCCGGGCTGGGGTCCCAGGAAGAGTGGGTACAAACAACATCTGGCTTTTAGCGACTGTTCCCTGTGTTCAGCCAATTAGTGTGATCAGGAAGTAACGTGCTAATAAACAGTTCTAACACTGGAATGGTGAGAAAGGAAATACAATTTCTCTCTTTGGTTAGAAAAAAAACTAGCTTTGGGCCAAATTGCAAATTAAAAAAGAAACCGTTGAGGAAGAAGAGTTCTAGTTTTCATTTGTATTTAGAGTACGCATTTAGAGATGCATTCCTTATCAAGCGCTATGCCCAAAATGACATTAAGGAAAAGGAAGCTACACACGCTCTCTTCAGAGGTTCCCGGAGCTGCTTACTCACGGTGCTGCCTGACTCAGTACTCAGCCCATCTCATCCCAGCTACAGCCCGAGCTGCTACTCACCTGGACACCTCACCCGCACACCCAACCCCCAAGGAAGCACTTGCGGGGACTCCCACTGCACAGAACATAGTACTTAGTAGGGGTGGTGAAGAAAATAAAAATGTTTTCAAATGAACCTTCACTTTCCACTTTCACTCATCAACTTGATGCACAGTTGGGTGATAGACAACAGCTTGCGGACTGTATCCTTACAAAGCAGTGTGGGACCCCAGCATCCTGTGCAGGGGATGTACCTTGTGTCTACAAGAATAAATTTCTTCACTGTTGCCATGGTAGAAAACAAGCCAACACTGGAAGAGTCAGGTGGCCATGTCATGCAGGTGAAAAACATAGTTCTCTCTCTTGATTGTGAGTCAGCTGTGGTGCACAGAGATGAAGTGGCTTGGAAGAAAAAAAAAGGAAACACGAGCAGAAATAGCAGGGGCAGAGTCAGGTTCCATTTTCCGTCATTCGCTGTCAGTACAGCTCTATGCAACTGCTGACTGTGTTTTTCCCCAGTTTCAAATCTCCTTTACCTTAGTGGCCACGACTGTGTCCCCTTCCTCAGCTCTGAGATGTCAGGAGTAGCATGAATTCTTTACAGTCTCAACTAACTTCTTTGCCCTCAGACTGGACCACAGAGTCATCTGCACTGCAGCCAGCTATAACATTTGAGAATCCACACTTTGTATGGTTTTTCCTATCTCCCTTCATGAAAAATAAAAAAAGAGGGAGAATCTTCCCTTCTATAATTAATAACACCAGGAAGTTCACTTATCCTTAAAAAGCACCAAAACACGAAGGGATTTGCTGCTGACGTTAAAGATAGCTGCCAGGTACTCTGCCCTCCGTGGGCCTCACTTCATGAAGAGGGGAGGGGCTCTAAAATGGATCCTCCACCAGGTGCTCATCAAACCCCCCCAAACAATTACCTCATCTTCTCACAGATCCTGTGTCTGCCAGTGAAAAACTCTGCAATTTTTTTTTCCCAATAAGTGTACTTCAACGTGTTTGTGTGATGTACAATAAAAAAAAGTTTATTTTGGTGCAATTTTTTTAAATCTATGCAGGAGTTTGCCTACAAAAAAATTCATGGAATATGTATACTATGAAAATACATGTGGCACAGAGGTCAAAATTTCTTGCATCAAAATAATAAACTTAATCTTCTAATTCAACTTTCTCCACAAACTTTCTGAAGTACACTCATATGCAGGCCCCTGTTTTTTCAGAGATATCTATAAAAATAACATCCAAAATTAAAAGGAAAGTAATTCTGTCATATTGCTAAGAAATAAGAACATGAAGGGGAAAATGTATCACGTTTTAAATTTTGCATGGATTACTGCACTTTTTTTTCAAAATTCTGCAGCTTTATGAGTGATGGGCATATCACTCATTTTTCTTAAAATAAATGTTGGCATATTAAAGATTCAAATGTCAAGCATGGTCAAGGTTCTGCAGAAATTAGTGGAGATGCGGACATCAGGTGCTTTAGCAAGAGGAAGTGACTTGAATCATGTGGTCTCCATGGTAACAGCCTTGGTGCTTACATCAAAGGGCCTCTTCCTACCCGCTCCATACGCCATGATATTTCTGACGCGTGCTTGGGCCACAAAACCGCTCTTCTCCTAGACGGGGGTCCCTTGCATTCAGCACTGGTCATCGACCTTAGATGAGGGATGTTGACAGGCGAAATTATCAATCCCAGTACCTTGAGTCTAGCAGAGGACAGACAATAAGTGCTTCATACCAGGAGAGGTGTTTAAGAATAATTTAGACGGCTCTCTTGTACCTTCCGTTTACTTTTAGCTACACAGAAAACGAAGATGTTTTGAGTTATAATCATGAGTTAACAGGCAGGGCTGCTGTATAACCATGCACGCACACACACACACACACACACACACACACACACACACACATTCACAGAGGCAGCATTGTATTATGAAGACTTCTGAATATATTGTTATGTTTTGCACCTGCCTTGCACCTGATTCCAATCAACTTCATGCCCCCTTTCATTCCTTCATCAAATTCTCTTACTTTATCTGCTTGCTCTATCTCAAGGTTTTCTATTGTGAAAACCTTGCTAACCCTACCCTCTCATCCTATTATGTATTTTTATAGGAGTGGTTTTTATTATGTGAAAAAGCTCACATCCTCAATGTGCAGTTTTATTGTAATGGTTCTTATGACATGGGGACTGTCTATCACTTGTAACTAAAAAATCACAGTCTCCAGGTCTCTTCTGACCTGATCTTGACTGACAAGAATACAGCTTAAAGAAGTTTGCTGAAAGTGTCACTAAAATTGGCCTCTGAGTTTACTGCTTCCTCTCTTTATATTTTTTCATGTCTTTGGGATTAATATCATCTTATAAAGGCAAGAAAAGCTCTGGGAAGTTTATTCAGCGTTTTGCAATAAAATCTATAGCTACTGCAGGGAACGTTTTAGTAGATCTGTTCTCAGTGACTAAAATTAATCTGTTTTCTTCCTTTTCACATGACACACAAGTCCCAGGGCGTTTTTCCGCTGTGGATACTGAGTTGAAGAAGAACAGGAATGATATGGACAGAAGACACATAAGGGGACCTTTGTGGCTCCTGCTTTTTCTGTTTCTTTTTACTTTGGCTGTCCTATATAACTGGCTTTCCATGTGGGCTGGAGCTCACCCGTTGCCACAGTTACAGAATACAACTCGCCCTCACCATACACAATTGCTGATTTATCTACTCTCTTCCTTAGAGTAATCCTAAAAGGTTTTGGAATGAATGAAAAATACAAATTTAGTGAGCAATTGCATTTGCATCTGAGGAGCTGAGTGCTCTTTGCCATTTCTTAACTGGTTCCCCATCAGCTGCTTCTCTCAGCTAGACACCGTGCTAGACCATCCGAATACAAACAGAAATCACAATCCACACATTAGAGAGTCCCGAATCTAGATGGGCAGGGGGACAAGTAAGTACAGTCTACAGAGTGGGATGCAGGCTACCAGGTGGTAGGGATGGGAAGTTATGGGGGAACAGAGCCCAAGAAGGTGGGCTAAGGCATCAGGGGTTTCTTTGAAAAGGGGAAGTGTGTGTTGGGGACAAAATGAAAACAAGCTGGGAAAGGACACAAAGCAGGATGAACAATGGACCCGAAAAATTCAGGTCATTTAATTCATGATTATGAGGATGGGGATAGGGAGAGTCGGGTACCAGGGGTGGGGCAAGGCTAAGAGAAGAAATCATAGATGATTCAGACCTCCACTCAAAGCAAAATAAGCCAAAACCTGGCAGGAGGTAGATGCAATGGAATGAATGTAAAATGCTTTACCTGATAAATATTTTATTTTTTAAAAGTCAACCGCCTTGAGAATGCCTGCATTTGAATGTGAGGAAGTCTATTTTATCATTGCCCAGCTGTCTCAGTTAAATTTTATTAACAATGATCACGTGCTAAGGCATTCTATAGAGGTGGGTGAGAGAGAACAAAGGATGGAAGATGTGTTAGTGGAGATTGGAAGGAAAATATCAATGCTTTTAAGTAAAATTTTATTAATTCCTTGCAGTAAACATGATTCAGAGAGAGGAATGCATTTGGAATAATAAATGTCAATGCTACATTAAGCTTACTATAGATCTGTAAACACAGCTCTTTTGTCTGAATTTTTAAAGGGGGATGATAGTTTTAAAATTAAGTTAAAATATGCACATAGCTGCTGGGTGGGATGATGGAAAAGTTTTGGATATAGACAGTTGTGCAACATCGTGAATGGATTTAATGCCAGTGATCAACTCCTTTTAAAGTGTCTGCAACGGTTAAGGCATTCGGCACAGTGGTTACACTGCCACGTGGGGCACCTGCCTCCCGTGGCGGAGTGCCCAGGTTGCAGTGCTGGCTCTGCTTCTGATGTGCAACCTGGGAGCCCACAAAGTACGGCTTCAGGACCTGGATCTCTGCCACCACTCACCTACGAGACCTTAACTCAATACCTGGCTCTGGGCTTTAGCTGGCATAGCTGGCATATACCTGGCATAGCTCTGACTTGCTCCAAGTGTTTGAGGAGTTAACCAGTGATTAGGGGATCCCTCTTTATCTGTCTCTGTCTGTTCCTGACTTTCAATAAATAAATATTTTCATAAATACCTAAAATAGAGAGCCTTGGGCCTGGAACGGTAGCCTAGCAGCTAAAGTCCTAGCTTTGCATGCACCAGGATCCCATAAGAGTTAGTTCTAGTCTCAGTGATCCCGCTTCCCACCCAGCTCCCTGCTTGTGGCCTGGGAGAGCAGTCAAGAATGGCCCAAAGCCGTAGGACCCTGCACCTGCATGGGAGACCCAGAAGAGGCTCCTGGATCCTGGCTTCAGATTGGAACGTCTCTGGCTGCTGTGGTCACTTGGAGAATGAATCATCGGATGCGAGATTTTCCTCTCTGTACATCTAACTTTCCAATAAAAACAAAACAAATCTTTAGAAAATGGAAAGCCTTATGTATCTTTTTTAAAAGTAGAAAAATATAAAAAGTATTGATTTGTAGAAATAAATTTTAGATAAAATAGCATTAATAACCTTTAATCACACGTACTTTCATTGTGAATACTAATATTCAACAATATGAATTGTTACAAATTCTGTGCAGCATAGTTCTTTGATAGTTATTTTCATTTTATTTGAGAGGGATAAACTTCACTAGAATAAGAATTATCATGTGCTTGCAAAATTTGAAAGAACATTTCATAGCAGTTATTGTCACCAGCCTGCATGCCGACTGCAATATTCTGTATTTTTTTTTGCAGTATTAAATACATTGAAAATTATTTCATTGGCGAGCTTCCTTTCAACAGGGCAAGTTGAAAAGTATGCTTTACAGGGAATTTTCATTTTACTTGAAAAGACTGCGTCACGCTGCTTATTTTCTTCCTAAATTAGAAGTAGTTATAAATACATTAATATGTAGCCTAATAAATTTGCTTTCATGCCTTCTGTTATCAAGATTTCCGTGGTACAAAATTAAAAGTATTTAGGGAATGTTTTGATTTGAAAGGGACAATTTCGTTGTGCATGACATGATAAAGAAAACATAAAATATTTGGAGGATCTTTTTTCACATTCTCAAAGAATAAAATTCCATGATACCTAAGGTTCTAGAACCCTGATCTTCCCCTGAAGTACATACTTTTTTTTTTCCCCCAATAATTTTACAAAAATGCTTAGTGATTAAACTTGGAGTCTGAGATTGATGGGTCTGGAACTAGTTAGCATCCCTGTCCACTGTCCTCCTATGGCCTCTTGTGGGCAAGGCACCGTTGGCAGGCACTGAGGAAGAAGTGAGAACCCCTTGCTTCTAAACTAACTCTGTGCGTCTAACTGCGTGTGTGCATGTGTGCGTGTGTGTGTGTGTGTGTGTATGTGTACAACCATAGTTTCTGCAGTGTCCATGTAGAAACTTCAAACTCCAAAAACTATGGAAAAATGAAGTTAAAACCTACGTTTACTTTGGTGCAAAAAAAAAATGTTGAGCTCTAGTTTTCATAATACATCTCCCATGAAGTTTTTTGAAGGTCCTCTGTAGCATATTTCAACATTTTCATACCATAATAAAACTACTCATGCTATAACTTTCCATACAAATATAAGGACACTTGAAAAAGTTCAAACTTTATGAAGCTCATGCCTATATGTGTAGATAGACACAGACACACATACAACTTAGAAATTGCGAAGACTGAGCATATGGGAAGGGATTTACTACTACTATTGTTTTAAAATTCGCTTTTAAAGATTCATTTATTTATTTGAAAGGCAAAGTGACACAGAGAAAAAGGCAGAGACAAACAGGCACTTTCCCTCTACTGGTTCACTCCCCAAATGCCTGCAACATCTGTAGTCGGTCCGGCTGACACCAGAAGGCGGTAGCACCATCTCTGACCACAACAGCCGAACTTGCATCTCACGCTCTACAATCATCTTACTTGTATTCCTTTCTAACTCTGCAACTCCCCATGGTTTGCATTATGCTCTATCTTCCTGCCTTCACAAGGTGGCAGGGGCCCAAGGCCTTGGGCCTTCCTCCACTGCTTTTCTGGACATAAGTAGAGAGCTGGATGGCAAGTCAAGCAACCAGGGCATGAACTGGCACCCATGAAGAATACTGGCACTTAGCAGGCTGGATCATCGTGTGAGTCAAATATTGAACCTTTATAAGATTCAGCTTCCTTAACTATAAAGTTAAGACAGTATTTCTTTTTCTTTCAGAGATATTGTTAAGCATTAACGTATGTAAAATGCCTAGAAGTACAAACAGCATAACCTAGTACAAGCGCTATTATCATAATATCTCCATTTGCTATAAAACACAGAATTTGAGGATGAAACTCATATAACCCAGCAGCATGGAAAATCACGGTTGCTTCTCCACAACAGCCTGTGACATTCACATTCTGGAAACACAAATCAACAATCCTGTGATTTGGAAACTCAATCTAGGGACAATATAACAGAAAGTAAATTGTAGAAAATAGCTTCTTTTTCAGTTAATGGGGCTAATCATCAGATAATTCATGACATCTAAAATTCATAGAAAAATGCTGAAGCTTGTCTTCCTTTAGCAGAATCAAGGAGCCCTGGCACATGAATCCGTTAGGCAAATGTTCAAACAAATGCTGAGGAAGGTGAATACAGTCCTAGTAGAATTCTGATGTCATAGGTTTTTGAGATGTATTAGGGTTTCAGCTTACTACAGGGAGGGTGAATTCACTGTATAGCTGCCCGGTTCTTTATCCCAACGGAGCAAGATGCAGTATCAAGCAAACATCCTGATGTCTTGGTTGAAATAGATAACTTTGGCCATCGAATCTCTGATACATGCGTGTTCACAGAGTGAGCTGACAGAACTGCTGCTGCCGTGTGTGATCAAACAACAATAAAAATCACGAGGAATACAGTACAGGGCAAAGTACAATTCGAGCCAGGAATTATTCTCAGAAACAACAACAACAAAAAACCTGATTGCAGAGGGAATAAGCACCATAATATCACTGATTATCTATTCCCTTACAAAAAAAAAAATTACCCAAAGTGAAAGTGAAGGGTGATTAAGATGTAATACAAACATCCTCCTAGCACCCTGAGCACGTGAGGTGACCAGCTGGAGCCAAGAGGGTGAGGAGCTTGCGTGTACCTCTTCATATTTCAGATTAAGAATCTAAATT
Source organism: Ochotona curzoniae (assembly GCF_017591425.1). Taxonomy (NCBI): domain Eukaryota; kingdom Metazoa; phylum Chordata; class Mammalia; order Lagomorpha; family Ochotonidae; genus Ochotona; species Ochotona curzoniae. The sequence continues at coordinate 16,713,257 of NW_024466307.1, forward strand.
AAAATGATAGTTCTCATGAAATGTTGCCCCATTATCATTAGTACACAGTTCAGGCTTTGCACAGAATAGATAACTTTACCTCCAACGCTATTTATAGGAAGCTAATAACTGGGACCCCAAAGACCTCAATTTACATGAAAAGAAGGCAAAGCTACATTCACCCAGGTATACAAATCGTAGTAATGTAGACAAAAGCTCTAAGAACTCATAATCTCCCCTTTTTGGATTTCGTCAGGGATGGCTGGCTAATTGGAGGAACTCATGAAAGTACCTTACAATCCAATTAGCACTTCAGTGCAATTAAGTGGTAGAGACCTCGCTATTCTGCAGAGACTGGCTTTGATCTTGCAGTGAAAGTGTCCTTCCTTAAAGCTGGGGATTTGATTTTTTTTTTTCCCCTCAGTAATTAGTGCTAATTGTAAACCCAAGGCTGACCTGCTATAAACAGAGTGTTTTACCGCATTTGACATCAGGACCTTCAATCAGTGTCTCCTTTTGTCTATATTGTACTTGCTTATTAGAAGTCTGGCTATTTTGCTCATCATCTGATGCACAATGGATAAGCACACACTAAAGTCAGCCGAAACAAATGCCTTGATCTTAAGAGCTTGTGTGGGTATTTTCGCTCATGTCTTTTAAGCCCAGTTACTACAAAAGTGGCTGATTGAATCCCACTTAAGGAATATACTGTAGTTTTTCTGCACAAAGGGTGACTATTCAAAAGCAGTTTCTAAAGAGGTTCAATGACCCTTGCATGTTTGGAAAATAAAAACAAAGGAAGAAAATGGCCTTTTAAAGGGAACAGACATCAAGAAATGTATAAATCCACTGCAGAAGTCTGCTGAAAGGTATCTATTATAACAATGTCCGTTAAATCAACTCATTGTTTAGATTCATAAAAGTGAATTAAAATATACCCAGTGAGGTATCTACAGATGGAAATATGGTGTTGCAAAAGACTAAGTCCCAGTCCCTCCTTTGAAATTAGCAGGTGGCTTCTAAATGCAAAGTAGCTGGATGCTGCATAGGACATTTATCCCTCAAATATGTTTTTAAACAGACTCCATTTCATGATTTAGCAAATGCTTTCTTCATAGAAAAAAAAAAAAAAACCCTAAGCGGAGCTAGGCCCAGTCCAGGTTAGGCTGTTAGACATTCTGAATTAAGGCCAATTTAGGCAACTTGAAGAAGGCATAGGCTTGTGTTCAGACACATAATTATTGGAGGGAAAAATATCTATTTAAATACAAACATACATTTCACACAAAATATGATGACACCAATTAGCACTTCTTGGAAATAGCTATGCTGGTGAATTTTTTTTCCTTAAGGGAAAGAGGGTGGAAACAGGATTTTCTATAAAGGGCAGTACACTGACATAAACAAAGGCAGGATGTGGTTTTAAGGAATTTTCCCTCATTTATGTCTTCTAGATTTTCAAACCAAAATATTATACAAGTATAAAGAAACCAAAGAACTACACAAGAAACTATACAGACAGCTCTAATCCCATTCCTCCCACCACTTCTTCAGTGGAAAAAAAAAATTACCTTCAACCCTTTCAAACATTGTTTTGTCCTTCCCTTCTATATTTTTTAATTAGCTAAGACTCCTCTAGTGCAACTGCCTAGAAAGCGAAGCCCCAACAATCTATGTTCCAGAACTTACCCCGGAAGGGCCTGAATTCCTAAGGTGACGTCAGGCTTTCGCCCTTCTTTTCACTGTTTCACCTGTCTCCAAGTAGTTAGATTTCAGTCTAACAGCATCAATTCCTGATGTGATGCAAGGGTTGAGTTCATCTGGCCAGGAACAGATGGGTTTTGGGGACTGAGGGGGGGGAGACTCTGAGGTCTGTTTACAACCTACACACACTCTGAAGCAAACCTGGCCTTTCCTACCGTCATCTAATTTTACTAGTTGGTGTCCAATTTCTCAGATCTTTCTCGGAGATAATTAAGTGAGGTGCTCTTTGCTACTGGCAGTCTGAAAGCCCTTTTTGACTTTATTCTGCAAAAATATTATCATTCCTTTAAAAAATTATGGGAAAATGTATATAATTGACACTTTAACTTTCAATTATAAATTCAATTGCATCAATTACATTCACATCGTTGTACAATGTTGCCCACTATTTCCAAAACTCTTTCATCTTCTTGACCATTTATCATTTTTCCATCTGCCTTCTAGCTTCTCAGTTTGTGTTTTAGGGATACAGTGTCCTCCTACTTTAATCAAAACTGAATTTTTGGTTTGCATTAATTTTTGCTTTATTTTAGGGCCTGGTGTTCATTGGCTAAATCCTCGCCTTTCATGCCTGGGATCACAGATGGGTGACAGTTCATGTTCTGGTTATCCCATTTCCCATCCAGCTTTCCTCCCTGTGGCCTGGGAAAGCAGTAGAGGATGGCCCAAAGCCTTGGAACCTGCACCTGCATAAGAGACCCAAAGGAAGCTCCTGGGTCCTGGCTTAAGATCGGGCTAGCTACGGCTGCTGAGGCCAGTTGGGGACAGATGATCTTTCTGTGTCTCCTCTCTGTAAATCTGACTTTTCAATAAAAATAAAATAAAAAATTTAAAAATATATACATTTTTGCTTTGTTTGAGGGTGATGTTTAAAAGTGACGGTATGTAAATGTCTTTATTCTGTCATCAAACCAAATTCCCATCTTCTCTTTTTAGACAGATCTTCTAAAAATCTTGATGAAGCAATTTGCTCTGGGTACCAATTCGATTGAGCACCACAACAAAACTAGAACACACTTTGTCTAATTTGTCATTCAGGGCACTTTCTACCTACTGTGCCATTCTGATCAGTATTTGGGTCCTAACGAGTCAGAACTTCTTTTTTGTTGTTCAGTTTCACATTTTGTGTGCCAATGATATTTAGAATGATGTTTCTGCAGATAATATCTGAAAACCAGCAGTCAGGCAGTTGTTGACTAATAACCTAGACCTTCCTAAATTCTCGTGATGGCAATAACTAGGAAATCAGAGAGTGGTATTCAGTCAGAGACTGTCTTGCAAGGGCAGACACGGAAGTGCTTGCTGATCAATGCACACAGCTAAACTTTTAGAACCTTTTGCCACAGCTGGCAAACTACATTTTAGGATCTGGTTAATACAACATTTCAATATTTAACCAAGATTTTTTCGAATCCTGAATTGGGTACATATAATGATTAACCATTTACATAGGAAAAAGGGTAAAATCACATTTTCGATCATTTGATGTCACCTCTGAGAAGCTAGCATTCCACAGAAAGGGTTGAGCTAGTGCAAAAAGTAGGAATACAAGGATATTGAAACACTGAGAAATAATTCTGATCAGTTCCTGAAAGAAAAAAAAAAACCAACCAACCAACCAAACAAGAAAGATGACAGGGAGCATCAAGCATAGGAGGTCATTAAACCACAGGCTGTGAGTCAAATTCAACCCTACCAGTTTGGAGATGAAATTCTATGACCTATTAACCACGCTGGTTCTCTGTGGCTGCTTCGTCAGTTCAGTGCAAGAACTGACTCCAGCAACAGACCCCAGATGGTCTTCAAATCCTTAGATGTTTACTATCTGGCCCTTCAGAGGAAAAGTTGGCCAAATTCAAGGTCCAGATTCTGGACAACGTGGACAGACTTCCATATTTTGAGGCCTTACATGAATGACACATTTTCTAATCCAGAAACATGGCATGTATCATTACACTCTCGCTAAGAAAGTACTGAGGGATGTAATGTACTTCAGAAAGATTTCCAGAAAAAAAATGTTTTTCAACTGAGAGAGTGTAAGCATCTCAGTTGTAACCAGAAAAATCCTCTAAACAGGAAGTTCGAATCAATGACAAATCTTTTTTTTTTCTCTAATATTCAACCAAAAATGTATCCAGAAGTTGAAATCTTAAAATTACTCACTTGGATAAGCAGGTGAACAAAATTAAACCTTTCCAGATGTCCTTGCTAATTTTTTTTTACTCTTAAGATCAAAGTTTGTATTCTAATTTCCTTCAGGTGACCCATAGTCTTAGCGCTGTAGGAACATCCTGTTCCCTAAACAAAGCACGCTTGGAAACACTGACATCAGACAAGTGAATTGGCATTTTTGAAGAACTACTGCTGTAATTTAAACTACTCCTTGATCTTCCCCCCAAAGCATGCTAGAGAACCTAATTTCCATAAAATTTTCTAACCCAGTTTGAACAGTATAATGTGGACAGTGGGGAATAAATGGGTTTGATCAATTATGAATTTATATGATATGTTAGTAAGCTATTCAGGCATAGTCTTACAACTCGGTATTTTGAACACTCACGCCATGACACATAATTTTAAAACAGTGCATTTCAGAAAAATCTCACCAGGGCATATTTGCATATTTGGAAATCTAATTAACCCAAGCATATCTTAAGGCTTTCAAGAGAGAACATACAATAACATGTTTGTCAGCTGAATGTTTGCTTGGGGCTATGTAAAGATTTTATCGCTCACTGTAACTTAACTCATTAGTTTCCAGATTTTATACATGGGACCTTCCCTCTCTGGGCTGGAGATTCCAGGGCCACGATGTAAAAGGAAGAGGATTCGTGGTCGCTTCTTCCAGAATATATCAGGAAGTGTAACTGATAATTCTCTTTGCTAAGAAACCAAATTTCAAAACTCTCTTCCTATATATTAGATACCATAACAGTCATTTATTTATTTTCAAAAATACTTGAGTAATATTTTTTTTAAAAAAGATCACTATATTACATAAATAGCAAACATGTCTTTTATATTTTCAATAGGGCTGTGCTTCAAAATGAAGACAGGTGCCTAGGGAGGGATACTGCCCAATCCTAAAATGCCCTCCCCACCACCCCTGCTATTACCTACTCAAATTTCAATTCGCTCTAGTAGATTCTTGTGTCTGTCTCTCTCTTTCTCCAACCTCTCTCTCTTCTCCTTTCCTTTCCCCACCCCTCCCCTCCTCTCCTCTCTCTCATGTGTACTTGCATGGCCTGCATCTACTTTGCAAAGTCCCCTGCAGATTGTCCTGCTAGTGAAATCCGCTCCTGCTAGTGAAATTGCTGCAGAAGAAAGTAAGGTTGCTTATGTAAGTTAATAAAGAAAATTAGATCCGTAAAGAATTCTGATATGTCCAATAGAATCTAAATATAAGAGTAAGCCAATTTCAGGTGATAAAAGCAAAAAAAAAAAGTATGAACTTAATTTGCAAAAGCGTAGAGTAGATTGTACTACAAACCTGATTTTAAAATTACCAATTTAGATCCAACAGAGTTTGTTCTGGCGGTTCAGCGCCCCAATCCCACACCACAGTCCCAGGGTCTGACCCCCAGCTCTAGCTTCCTGCTAGTACAGACTCTGGGAAGCAGAGATTTTGGCTCAAGTTCTCGGTTCCGGTCATTTGTGTGGGGGACTCCCACTGAGTTCCCTGCTCTGATTTTCAGCCTACTCTAGTCCATGTCATTGCCAGCAGTTGGGGAAGGAAGCAGTAGATAGCAGCTTGCTCTTTTTCTCTCTCAAATAAATAAAATGAAAAAAAAAAAAAACAACCCAGAAATTTTCCCTGAATTTAATAACCTTCTAAGGAAACAATTTAAGCATGATGAAAATTTTATATTTGCATAGGATTTATGAAAAACTCTAATGGGCACATGAAAACTGCTCCTTAATGAATACAGGTAGGCAAAAATGTACAAAGCATATACAAGTACACCTCAAGCTCCCACCAGCTACCTCATCTCACCCCCTGCGTGATGACTCAGCTATGATCTGCACTTGTCCTATCACAGGCTACCTTCCACTGCTTAACCATGACATCCTGCTGTCAACTTTTGCAAGAAAACTTCAATCTTTTCAAGGTATACCACCAAACACACTGAGGTATGCATGCAGTTTTACACTATTAGTATGTGTTTCCTAACCATTTCACATGTTCTTACTGTCTGGTTAGTCCCCGTATTTTCAAACTTTCAAGTATTTCTGACTAGCATTTTCTGAGTGTTTTCCCTGTTTTTTTTTTTTTTTTTCTGTAAGCTCTAGCTTTATGCTCAGAGTGCTGCCTTTTAGAAACATGAATGTCACCTGATAACAGGACTGACTGTGGATCAGATTTGATTGTTTTATTAAGCTCAAAGAAAGGGCAGGGGGCAGAATCAATAACAAGTTGGCTGACAAAATGAAACAAATGTTTTCATGTTTACTGTTAGGATCTTCTTGGGTACAATGGGTTTGTATGACTACTGGCAGCACAGAGCACACTGGGCTCCCTTCCCACCCCATTTCAATTCGGCTCAGATGTCGTCTCCTCCAGCAAACCTCTCCTCGGCCCCCATCTCACCCCAATCTATATTAGCTGCATCCACGTTCCGCAAAGCTGCCTGCCCATGTTTGTGGCAGTGGCCTCATTGCAGGGCACGCCAACCCTGTTTACTTATTATCCTCAGTCAGCAGATGGGAGCTGTCTGGAGACATCTTTATACAGCTCTGTGTTTGGATTCTGAGCATGGAGCATTGTGCCTCCACGGGGAGGTGCTCAGCAGATGCTGCTGAGGACAGAGCAATGGGCTGTCCAGCTTCTTGTATCACTCAGACCACGGAGCATAGTGCTTTGTACAGGGCAGGCATCAATCTCACGAAAGAAAACAGAAAGTTAAAAGTATTTTCTCTGAAAAGGAAAAATAGCAAATTATTTTTTGACATTGTCAAATAAGGTCATAATGTAAACCATGTAAATGATCTCTTTGTGAGTAGGTAGGAAGAGAAAATGACGGCGATGCCTTGTAACGTCAAGCACAGCAGCACAGCACTTACGCCTTTCTCAAGATGCTGTCTGGTCCCAGTTCCACCATCAAGCAGGTCAACTGACGAGCCTTCCCAGCACGCGGGTGCAACCCTCATTTTGAACATCTTCAAAGATGTATCTCTTGGCAGTCCTATACAATACCTACTAATATCTACGATGAAGAAATTCCTTGCAATGTAAAAGCAAGCTGTCCCTTGCAAGTAAACCGATTTTCCTTTGTTCCTTATATAGGGTTGGACAACTGGTCAGCTTTTTTTTTTTTTGGATAAGCTACTGTATACTCTAAGACTGTTAGCAAGTCATCTCTTAGTTTTCTAATTTTCCTGGTTAAGAACAAAACTTCTTTAATCTTTCCCCCACATGATCTGGTTTACACCCTAGAAGCATTTTTGTTGTTCAGTTCTGAATTCTCACACTTCCTTTTAGAATGCAGACACTCAAAGCCAACAAAATAGTTTAACAAAGGCTTATACAATGCCAAACATACTAATTACTTTCTAATTCCCTAAAATCCCAGCATCATGCTTTGCCAAAAGCCAACAAATTCTTCCTACCTCCTCTGCAATTCTCATGCGTTTCCTGAGCCTCCGTGGTAGAGTGCCTGGCGCTTGCACTTGTGCTATGTAAGGATGTTGGCTCACAGGTGTCTTAAGCGTTACAACACCAGCTTGCTGTTCACTGGGGTTTTGGCATGGAGAGGCTGTTGTGGGTGTGCCTTGCCTTAATTTATCACGGTTCTGGCCACAAGGAAGCTAAGCATGCCTGTTACAGAGCAGGGCGAAACTTCACTGTCTCCTTTCACTGTGGATATTACCTGCTAACTCACCTTGAGCCCCGGGGCTCTTTGCTTATCAGGCCCGTGCTCATAAAACCTTCCCCCTGACAGTGAAGTTCACTTTCCCACCAGGAGAGAAAGGTCAATTTGTTCCCTATTCTTGAAGCACGAATTACGCACTTTCTTAAGATCATTCTGCATTACACTTACTAGTTTTTAAGTGTTTGTAACCGTGGTTAACTCAATGCAATCTCCAAACTTGCTATCCATGCTTTTAATTCTGCCACCCACAAAACAATGAAATGGCAGCACAAAATCTGACATTGGTATTAGCTCTGAATTCTGAAGACCTCCGTCATCAGGCTTTGATGGTCTATAATTTACAATAATGACATGGGTTATCTACTAAAAACACACACTTTCCAAGCTGTGATGGGGTCTGGTTAGAAATTTTACTTACTGATAAAGGGTAAGAATTTAGGAGGAAGAATTAAAGACAATTTAATGTTTTCTTTAAAATTTCAAGGAATGATAAATAATTAATGTTAATAAATAACAAACATTTAAATGTTTTCTTTAAAATTTCAAGGAAATCATACCATTTTACATGGATGTGCATCCTATAAAGGGAAGGATAAAATTATAACTAAGCTTTCACAGAGGTGATCTTCACTATAATGATGACTGTCATTGTGGAACTTTGACAACATCAATAATTAATGAGCTGTTTTAAAAATGTAAAACTACATTACATTAACATTTACAATGTAAAAAGAGTGTTAAGTCAACACACTAAGCTAAAGAAAGGGGTCTGACTAATACAGGTTACTCTGACAGTGATACTATATGGTCCTGAAGTTAGGTTGCAGAAATGATTCAACAGAATATTCATAGAGTAATGGCATCCAAGACAAAAAAAAAAAAAAAACCTAGCAAAAAGTAAGCTAAAGTTTAAAATGTGGTCAGCTAAAAAAAATTTCCTTTACCTTCTAATCACCAACCTAGATATCCTATTATACAGTTAAACAAAAAAGGGCGAAGCAATTATGCCTTAATACTTGTAAAGGCTTTCTTCATCGGTATTTTTAACTAGATAAGTAAATTTAATTTCCATTCAAAAATATTTGATCCTAGAGCAATTTAAATCAGACACTTATGTCACTATTGCTACAATATCCCAAAGATGTATAAAATAGACCTAAGAGAAAATTAACAGCAAAGTTCTTAAAAGTGTTCACTTAATCAAATGTATTTATTGATTGAAAACTCAACTATTTAATATACTTTCTTGGTTTATTAAGATTTCTTTTAGTTCAGGATTCAGTTATTTAAGACTGTCAGACTGTTTTGTGCAATGGTTTGCAAAGAAATGAGTCAAAGCAGAATTATAAAATTAGCTTACTAGATTGAGATTTAAAGACTACTTGATACAGAAGTATCTGATAACAGAAAAAGGAAGGTATATCAAAAGAAGAAAAATAAACGTGAAATCAATGTTCGGCAGGTAGAAGGGAACTGACATTGGAAATTACATTGGATAAACATACAATTCTCCCCATTTAGTTTTCCGCTGGCATTCGCACTTCTGTCTGCACAAAATGTTAATGCATTATTTATTTATATCAAAGTCTGCCCTAGACAGGAGTCCTTAAAATATAGCAAGATTACAGTCTTTGTTCAGAGAGTAAAGGAACTTGAGAAAGTTCTCATTCTTAAAACATGCTATTTTATAAAAATCAATTCTTAGACACTCAAGTTCTAGTCGTTGAGCTATGAATTGCCTGTAAGTGTGTCCAAATACTCATCCCTCCCATCCTTTTTTTCATGTTCCGTGTTTGACTGCTCATTAGCACATTCAAGACAAGGCAGGCTGAATGGGACACAAACTTGCCAGTTTAGAAGACCTGTCAAAACTTAGCAAGATTAAGTTCATTGCCATTTAATGGATTATGTGCAGAAATAATAATACCTTATATTTTAATATATCATCAGCTTATAACATGTTACAACTAGAAATAATCTGATATTGACATGCTTATGCTACATAGTACTAGGTGAAACTGTTTAAAAGAAATATTTGTTTTTTATTGCTTTGGAATAAATGCGTCTTGCCTAGGATTTGAAAACCTCTCATTGCAGAAAGGTTTTGCTTTTATAATAGCGTTCGGAATAATAGAACCTGACTTACGAATTGAATGGACAGGATGATTTTACTGTTGCTTCAGCAAGACACAAAGAATTCTAGAAATCAAAAGATAAAATAGTGCATGGAATCTGAACCAATCTAGGTGTAAATTTGATGATTCATTTCTATTAAAATGAACTTTTGAGATAACATACTTATAAATAATATCAAATACTCAAATAATAAAATCGAATGAGGATTCTCAGTCTTATAAGAATCCTCTGGTTTTCCTAGTTGAGTTAAACTTAGTTTTTCAGAAAAGAAACTTAACTGTGGTTGATCTAATATAGGCAACATGAAGTTCCACGGGGAAATGTTGAATAGGCTAGCATAAACTTAATTATCCCATCTAAGCGTATGTTGTAAAACGGTTGCATAATAGCAAAAATTACTACAAATGTTAGCTTACGCTAGCCCCTGTCTTAACATTTAACAAAACAAGATATCATAAAGATTAACATGGCTGTTGCTTGTCTGGATACATTGGTCTTTTAGTCTATAATTTGTTAACCTTTCACACATTAGAATAATAACATATCAATTTTAAGTAGAGAAAACAATGCTGCTAATATGAACAAATTTAGGAGGCAACCTTGGTGAGCAGGTTAAGTCACAGCCTGCATCGCAAACATCTTACGTGGGCATTGATTCAGTACTGGCTGTTCCACTTCTGACCCACGCCTTACTCAAGTTCCAAGAAAAAGCAGCAGAAGACGGCCTAGTCCTTGGGTCCTTGTCACCTGCATAGGTGACCCCAATGAAGTTCCTGTTTCCTGGTATTGACCTGGCTCAGTCCTAGCTGTCGCAGTTATCTTGGGAGTTCACCAGTGGATAGAATATCTCTTTCCATCTCTCCTTCTCTTTCTGTAACTCTGATTTTCAAATAAATAAGTGCTTAAAACATTTTAAAAAGTTTAAAAGCAAAATAAAAGTCTGAAAAAGACTGGGAGAGTTCTGCTAGCATCTTCCAAGAAATCATCAATCTCCAGATGTGAAACGTGTTCACTTTTCCTGGGGCTGATGGATGACCACTTGGAACAATCACGACTCTAAAGTCTATCTTATCTGCACTTGTAACATTCAGTTGTAAGAACACTCTAAGCATTAAGAAAGCTGAAGGAGTATTTTCCACCTGCAGTTTTTGCTCTCTTCGCCAGATTTCCCTCAAATCAATAGTCTGTGAAGCTGGTATCAGAATGGCATAGGGACAAAAGTTACCTTTTGAATTGTTACACTTCCTTGAAATTAACATGCAATGTTCAACTAACAGAGAGCTACTGAGCATGCTTATTAACTTTACACAGCATGAGATACTGAAGAAAAGTGAAAGACCCTACCATTTCTCTCTCAGACTTCATAATATACAACCTCAAAAGTCTGGGTGGTGGCGACAGTATGGGAGTAAAAACCTGAGGGCAGGGGCATCTGCCTGTGGTTTCTCAGGACAGTCTAGTTTGGGCTTCTAGTTTGACTATGCATAGAAATTCCAGATGACAAAGATAAAATAACCATATGAAATAAGATTTAAGCAGAAGGAAGAATGCATTTCATTGTTACAAACACATTTTCATGGTTTTTTTTCTCCTACTTTTTGGGGGTATTTCATGGAATGAAAAGCAACTGGAGAAAAAAGGAATGTGATATCACAGAACAGGCTTCCAAGTAAATTAAGATTCCTTCCACTGAGGTCCAAGGCTGGAGAGAAAAGGGCTGGTCCTACTCCCACAGGGACAGAGAGCGGTGATCAATTTCGGAATCTACTAGGATTACTGTGGACATCAGAAATCCTGTTCACCTTCACTTCCTTTCCTCGTTCCAAACTCATATGTCACTGGGATTGTTCAGTAATTGACGAGAGAAGGTGTAGGAAATTAAGACAAGGGGGGAAAATGCTTTACACCTCACCAAGACTATAGGACAAAGGCTAGCTGGGAGTAGACACACAGGGCTGTCTTATTCACGTATTATGCTAAATTATTCATTGGAGATAATTCTTTCTGAGAGTGTTTAGAGAGAACTGCTTAGTAAATGTAGGGTCTAGTAAACTGTACAGATTCCAGATTTGCTTTGGTATCTATGGGCTATCACTTATTTCTTCTGGTATTTTCTGCCTCTCCCAAACTGTTGGGAATAGAATCACACACACGCACTTTGATGAGTGCCTTCCTTTCATGCCACGAGCTTTACATTTTATTATTGCTATATTTCTACATCCTGCAAGGTGGGTGTCATCACGCCTTGTTTACAGAGAAAAAAAAAAAAAAAGCCCCAAGCTCAGGGAAGGAGAGCCGAGCTTTAGCTCTCATACAGATAACTGTCAAGTGTCATGTTGCTTTAGAGAAAAATGCCAGGAACCAGAGATGAACTACTTATTACTGTGGCTGTGAGGGGCGTTTAGGGATGTTGGATATAATCTTGACATTCTTTGCAGCCATGACCTGAGGATCTTCACCTGAAATCTATATAATGCACTGGCTCCAGGCAAATTCCATGAGCACATTCCACATGGCCACACAGATGCACACTTCACTGAGCAGGAGGTTCCCGACTTCCATCAGATGATGTTAGCTTCATTCTGTGCAAGCGATAAACCTAGCACGTCATTTATTCTTCAAGAAAACATAAGCAATATTTTTTGTAGACTTGGATTTAAGGAGGGTCAGCGATTAGAGTTCAGAGTCAGGGAGGAGAGGGTGCTGTTGGGCTGGGAAGGCTGACTGAAGACTTAAACTTGAGAGGGGGCCTTCCATGTTCACGACTCTCAATTTGATTGTGATCGGAATCACCCAGCTGGGCCTTGTCTCCGGGGCTCTTCTGGGTGCCCAAGAACTGCATTTTTCAGTGTTCATATAATGTCAGTGCTGGGTGGGGAACCACACACAGTGGCTGAGACAGAGTCTCTGGGTTCCCGGCTTTACAGAATGTAGGATCCATTGACAAGTTATTGATAAGTGTCTATTTTAGTTTTCTAATTTGCAAAATATGGCTGATTATGCCTGAAGAAGTTTAAACAGGACAATGTGTGTGAAATTGTTTATTCCACACACATTCAGAGCTTCTTAAGTTTTATGTCTGAATCAGTAAACACAATTATCCAAGAAAAGAGCTTTATACATAAAATACACACATCTCCTGGCTTTAAATGGAGTTATGTAATACTGAACAATAAATCTAAGCAAGCTGTATATAATTTAGTTTTAATTGTCTTTCAGATAAATAAACGCTTTTCAAATTATTGAGTAAAGTTAATCATATCATTTACTATTTAAATTTCCAGCATGCCAATCACAGCAGGCCTGTCAATGTTAAGGGAATCCATGGTAACCATACAAAGTCAACATCCACCTACCCATTAGTGCCAGCAATTATTTGGCATTTGTTGTTAGTTAAACTGTGTAATGGGGTGTAAGAAATCAGTTTCTGCTTCCTTGACTCTTTGGAAAGCTGGATTTCCAGCCCAGCATCCCTTGTTGAGACTTCAGAGCCTGACAGCTGTGACTTGGGCATGGATTCTCTCAAAGCCCCTTCTGGAAAAGGAGCAGCAGACCTCATGGTCTCCTCTACACGAGTAAGACTCTCTAACAGGGGCTTCATTATGTATAATGCCCACTTCTATTCTGGGGCAAACAGCTAACTAGTATTTTCACTGTTGTTTTTCCAACAAGTATTCATCAAGGACCATCAGCTATCCTTCAGAGAACATCAATTTTGATACATGTGATAGAACAAACTGAAAGGATTATATTCATGCCTTTCCATTTTAAGAAATACATCCTCTTTATTTATATTTACAATGTATAGAGAAAATGAAAAAGATTTAAATCAATACGAAATTTCAATGAAAAAAGTTTCAAATGTAAATGAAACTTTCAATGTCCTTAGATAGCCTTGAACTCAAAACTTTTTCTTTTTTCTGGTAGGAGGAAATAATTATTTGAAATAGAGCAAAGGGTATCAATTGGCCACAAGTTCAGCAAGAACTGGCACTAAGATTTGGCTGGCTAAGGAACTCAAATGATGATAATTACCAGAGATTTGTAAAAGGAAGGGGGTGACTCCTGTTCTATTCTGCAAAAGATAGACCAGAAAAAATCACAGTCAAAGAGGAGAGTGGAGGTCTTCAGAATGGTGGAAATTTTGTGTAGAATAAAATGATTAAGGGTCTCGGTGAAGTCTGGCCTGGGAGAGAAAGAACTCAGGGGGTATTAAAATTAGCATCTTCACACTGCTGTTGCTGTCACAGCAAGCTTTCAGCTAATTCTAGCTGGAAAGGTATTACAGAGCCAACACAACACAATTTCACCCAGTCAGATACTATTTTTTAAGTACAACAAATAGTAGCACTTACTATGTCTCCTTAGTACAACAACCTATGTTAAATTCTGGGATGGACAAAAAGGTGAATAAATACTTGGCTGTCATTAAGAAATAAATAATTCAGAAGGGAGATGAGGCACAGCCATGAGCAGCAGAGCGAGGGAAACGGAGATGCAGCTGTGGGTGGGCTATGTCAGGAGACAGGAAGAGTCCAGCCTGGCTCGAGGTGGCATCCACAGCAGACGACAGACAGAAGTGGAAGACGAGACTAAGTACATGGAGGTCTGTGGCAGAGAGGGTCCCAGTGGACCTGATCCTGGTCACAACTACAATCCTGATGTCAACCTGGCATGTTTCCCCTGCCCTGCTTCTGCACCTCTGGGCTGCTCACCATCTACTTAAGAGCATGTTTGCAAGGAGTGGTCACTCCTGAGGGCAAAATACACACAAAATACTTAGTTTTATTGGAAAAGTCAGATTGACAGAGAGAAAGAGAGATAGAAAGATCTACATGTGCTGGTTCACTTCCCCAAGTGGCTGCAACGGCCATAGCTGAGCTGATCCGAAGCCAGGAGCCAAGAGTCAGGGACTTGCATTTTGAACCTCTGATATTCCTTCCCTTCATCACAGCTTAAAACACAAGTGCTCCCCATGGATGAAACTGTGTTTGAACAGAACTTTATTAGGGAAAAATGGATACGGAGATCTGAACTGAGGCTGGCTGAGAAAAATATTATCCTTGATTACTCCTTCACTGGGTCATATAGCTAACATCATGATATAATGAGACAGGCGTGGGGCCCTTCCTAGAATGGTAACTTAATGAGGAGAATTTCACATATTTTTTAGGTGAGGAAAAGACACAGAAAAGGCAAAGCGGAACTCTGAGCAGGGATGTGCAGAACATATTTGCGTACATTGTTCTCCACTTACAGCCAGATAGCTCCCCTCGCCTAGGTTTTAACTGGTTTGCAGATAATACATAAACATATTCTCTTTCATTTGCAAACTGAAAGCTTAAAAGGATATTTGCACTTTACAGCACATCAGGGCCTACTTTGTAGGATTAGAGTGTGGAGCTATCAATATTGACCTTATCTGTACCAAAGACTGTTATATTAGGATGTCAAGGAAATGTACCAGGTTCATATAAAAACAAATCCTTCAACATTCAATAATCCAACTAGGCAGCCGGGACTTTGTTTTATAATCCTTTCTTTCAGTGCTTTGTTGAGTATCATACACGACAATGAACCTGCAGTAAAAACAACACTGATATTTTAAAATTACACCTTCCTCTGCTGAGAACCAGAGGGAGAAAGGCACACATTTGCTAAAGGTGCTGCCTGGATACACTTCATTTATGCAGATTTCGGGTTAATTGATAGGACACACAGACAAGGGTTCTACAAACCATTTTACTGAGCATACATCCTGATTATAATGTCATGTAAAGAAATGAAGTGCAATCTGTCTTCGTGTCACATTTAATAGATTTCTAGTAAATAGCTCACAAGTGCTCGTTCTAACAGGTGATGAATTATATTAATGTCCTGTTGTACTTTCATAATTAAGGGTCTGGCAGCATTTCCATTATAATCAAGCCTTAAGGTAGGGAACAAAAGGAGTGGCTTCCATGTTTCCTGGCCCAGAATCAAGGGTTGCTCCCAAGCCCCCCTGCTCCTTAGGGTCTTGGCAGCCTGGGGTGGGGGTGGTGGGGAGAAGGTGGGAAAGAATACATCTTTGAGGCCAGTCCCGGAGAAACACCTGAGAGGTTGGCTAAGTTTTTATTTAGTGTGCATTTCTATCCAGGCACTTCCTATCTTTTCCTGGCTTGCTGGCCCTTTCAACCAGCCTCTGCTCTCCCTTCTTTCCTATTCTGTCACAGAAGACCTATTCTCTTTCATCTGCGCTGGACCCGATGACATTGCTTTGATGTCACTTCCTTCGCCAGAGAGGCTGCAGCTCTGCTCTTTCCTCCGGATGAAACCTGGGTGCCCTTGTGTTGGAACAGCACAGCTGCCAGTGCTCTCTATCTTCTGAATAACAATGAACAAACTTTGTCAACAAAAAGTCAAACTAAAAAGTCAAACTAAAAGTCGTAAAGGGAGAGGGAAATGTGGTTGATTGGCAATGTCTCCCTATAAAGGAGACATGAATTTACCAGTAAATTCAGGGGATAAAGCCAGAGCGTCTGCAGTCCATCCCAAGAGACCACTTCCAACTGTAAGGATTGTGGAACATCTGAGCCGGCAAGCAGAGGGGGGCCGAGTCCCGGCAGGACTGGAAATTGGCACCTCACTGTGTTCCCTGAGCCATTCTGGGTGGATGCCTCATGCTCTGCCGGCATCCCACTAACACACCAGAAATGGAAATGGAAGAGGCTGGGCAAGGCAGGAAATAGCAGAAGTTTTGGGAGAGGCAGGAGGTAGACGAGAGAAGGACACGACGGAAAGCAGGTGGGAAGTAGGCTCTGGCTTACGTTAACTTGTTTCCAACCAGCAAAACAAATGTGGGTTCATACAAGAAGAAACACAGGGCAGTCCACTCTGCCCCTCTCAATTAAGTGCTTTGTGATAACTTCTTTGCCATTTCCTCACCCCTTCTGATTTCTCTTGCAGCAGAGTTTGTTTGGGGAGCCAGCAGAGCCTTGTGGGGTCAGCCAGGTCATTTGAGTTCTTAGCTCCTCACAAGCCAGTTCTATCACACTGGGTAAGCTTACACTGATGCAGATCTTAAGAGGGTTAAGTTTGGACATTAAAAACACTTTCGAAGAGTTATAATCCCATTTCCATTCCCCTAAAAACCTTTCGAGCTATTAAATTCTATAAATTTAATTATGCTGTATGTTACGTACAGCATAAATAACACTTAATCCTCATTTTTGCAGAATTGATTCGCAATAAATTAGTCTTAACAAGTGAGTGTATACAGTTGGGATGACAGTACTAACAAAGGTGATATCCTCTGGCAGATGAGGTCCCAGTCACAGCATCCAGGAAGCCTGTGAGTCGCTGGGACTTACTTGCAGTACAACACACTACACTCCTTGCTCAAACTCAAGCACAACTCTGTTTCTTGAAACCAAAACAGCTTGCCATAACTGAATCAAAGTCAAATGAAACTTTAGAAAATGGTTATCATACACCTATACTCCTACTGGTTTTGCATTAGAACTACCCAGCCATAAAGGAGAAAATATAATTTATTACAGTTTTAAGATAGATAAAAGATGTTTGAAGGTTCTAATTCACTTCAAAACACAGTAAGGATACTGTGCATAGAATTTTCCTTGTGCATTTTTGGGCAACAGGACATGTGCTTTGGTTGCTGAAGTTGCAATATACTTTTATAGAACAAAAGCATCGCAGCAACCTTTCCTAGAAAATCAGAATGAATTAGTATGTTGTATACGGTAACCTACTATGTCATCATGCCAAAAGTTTGACCAATTCCTTTTCATGGAAGTTTGAAAATGTCAGGTTCATTTTTAAACCCATGGCTAGTTTCATCCACTTTAAACCAAAAGTGACAAAACAGGAATTGACTGGGGGGAAAATTCTGCAGTCCGTTGTTCTTAATATTTGATAATCCATGTGAAACAGGTTTACCAAAAACTACTGTGACAGACCAAAGATGACAGATAAACTCCTGTGACCAAATTAATTGGAAATAGATGCCTCAGTCTTGTGATCCTCTTTCAGTTTTTGAAAGAATTCTATGCACCTTCAGAGCATATCTCGTCGAAGGGTGATTAGTCCTTGCACTGCTGGCATCAGGCGGATATGGCATGCAGCCAAGGGTCTCAAGAGAAAGTTCAGTGGAGTGGTGCAAACTGTGGAACTATTCCAGGATCACCTTGGAGAACATTCTGGCTTTTCTGCTGAAGCCTTGTCAGAGTTTGGTATCTATTCTCTCTGTGTCTATGATGTGTATTATCAGGCTGCCCTAAATGTGGACCCTCATACACTGGTCTCTTATTTTCTTCACTTTTGCTATGGCACTCAGAAACATATTTCTCAAGGCATTTTATCAGGCCATCTGTATGCACATTTCTTTTTCCAACATTATTATGATTTATATGTCAACATGATCTCACACTAAACTATGCCGACTAATTCCAGAGGGAACTGTTAATGTTTTCCATTTTTCTGAATAACCTAACACCATCTAAGCATAAATGGTCAACAAGCTATGTATTTGCAGCTAGTTAAAGAAGATTGTTAAATACTGAATAGGGGGGAAAATACAGTGTAAGTGACAAAGTATCATTTAAATTGGTATTTTAAAAAACTGGATTTTCTTCATAATTATTCAGTGGATGAAAAGAGAACAGCAAAGAGAAAAAAAATGAAGAAAACTGAGCTGGCTACTGGTCATTGCTGAAGCCAGACATTTTACAAAGGAGCCTCATTATAGCTCTTTGAAGAGACTTTTGTAAGTTTGAAAAGTTTCACGATCAAAAATATTTCAAAACATAAAACCTAGCAATGTTAGAAAGTTATATTACCTAATGTGCTTGAAATAAATTTATTTTTCCTGGCTTGAGTAATCTACTGTCTTATCAATACTGAATCGACTCTACAAGTAACCATAATAAATTTAGGAGATTAAAAAAAAACCTCTGTAGCTGGAGTAAATATTCCAATGTCTAACACAGACAGGTGTCTGCCTCATCAAACCACTCAAAACAACAATACCGAAAAAAAAAAAAGCTGAAATAAACAATTACGCTAACAGAAACACTTTGTTAACATGGTTTACCACCCATGAACTCTTGCCTAAATATCTGAATTTTTCTTCAGGGAAAGGAGACAAGAGGTTCAACAGGTGGATCAGAGCCTGCAGAGCTTCGGCCAGGTCCTGTTCATCTGCCTGCCTGTCGCACAACCCGAAAACAAAGCTTCTGTTGAGGGGCACCTTTTTCTACTGCTTTTAAACTAAGATTAATTTACAACCAACATGTCCAAAGCCAAGAAATTTAGTGCTACTCGGCATATATCAAATAGATTCTGTGTAGGGTCTAGGAAAACTAGAAAATAACTTGTGAATGACCTCAGAATTGAATAGCAGCTCTGGTTAGGCTAAACAAGGAATACATCTATGCTTCCCAGTATTTTAACAATAGAACACGTTCATAGTGCTTGATTTAACACGGCACATATTAGATAAGACCGAATAATGATGATAACTAAAAGGATTATATTTATATTTCTTGGAACCTTCTGTCTAAATATGTGTTAAAATATTGTTACATTTAACGTTTATATGTTTGAAAATACACAAAAATTTTAACAATGATAACTTTCACACTCACAAATTATTGCAATAATATCATTAAGTATTTCTAATGAGTCAGGGTCATTTTTAATGTATTTCTTCCTTATTTAAAAACTTTAAAAATAAGGATCAAGTGACAAAAAAATATTTTAAGTTCTCTTCTTAAAATATCCTATATGTGACGCAGCTACAACAGCCTGAATTCTGCCACTAATCTGAAACCATGTAATTCTATATCCAGGAGTCTTGAAATAGATCACCACTTTGTTCTAGTTGCAAAAAACAGATCAGTAGTACGGGAGTTCACTGCTTAACATGTTCCCTCCACTTTTGTATTTTAAAAAGTTTTTCAATGATTTCTCTTGAAGATGTTATACAGGGTGCTAATACTTTCATAAGCACAATCAACACCTTTGGAGAACACTGAAAAATCGATGGGGATTGAATATGCTGCTACAAGTAGAATTTTGTAAGTAGTTTCTAAATAGCAGTGATATTATTGTGAAGGACAAAATAAATGATTCTGTGAAAACTGGAACAATGGTTCTTAAAGAACATTTACTACACATGAATGGAACATCAAGCACCCAAAGAGCAAGCTCTATTAATAATGCATCACATTTGAGTGTTTAGTTTTTAAACATGAACAACTTCCTTAAATGGATTAAAACAATGAAATGATTCATCAAGATATGGTAATGCATTTGAAGCTTTTGATCCATTAATTAAAAAGAAAAATGAAAACCAACAGGTGGCCGATGCTGTTTAGCTTCCCGCAGGTAACTGCCCATCTTGGAATTTAACCACCCATGCTAAATGCTTTCATAGACTGCAATGAAATGAGACAAAGAAAGAATCTTGGGGCAGGAAGCCACGTCAAGCTCATACCTGAGAGTGAAGAGGATAAATCCAAATGCCACCTTCACTTCAGGCCTCTTTGCTCACATGGGCATTTTCATCAGAACATTTTAATAAGTGAGTATGTAAGAGTTTATGGGATTTCAAGGTCCAGTAACAAAGGCACAGTACAACTTTTCAAATGAAGAAGAATATGAACTTTGTTAAGTTCCTCGCCATGGTTCTCCCTTTGGAACTGGTCTTACGCTTCTATTAAAAAAAAAAAATCTACCCCAGTGGGCTCCAGGACTAACTGCTGTGGTTCTTTCCGCTCCTCCCTGTTAACCCTTTGCCATAACTCTAAGAAGGAGGATCTGTATTGCAGAAAGGTAACTGGTCAATGTGTTCTAGGGGTGAAACATTGAGAAGAAAGAGTTTTGCTTTCTCTGACGTGGGGCGGCTTTCCTTCGGAACTCTGCTGTGACAGAAGGGTGAGGTCACTTGAATCTCTGCTTAGCACCTTCCCTTCCATCCCATTCCCTTTAGCCTGGTGGACAGAACAAGAGCTCCTGATACATAGACAAGGCCAGAAGGTGCAGAGAAGTGTAGCTCTTCCCCCCAGCAGGCTCACTCATTCAAAGATTGGTATTTAAAGACAGAGACCTATTTGGTCCTTATGCCAAGACAAAAGCAAGTGTGTGTGTGTGTGTCTATGTGTGGGTGTGAATTAGAGTTTTATGATAGGTTCTGGAATTCAATATGGTCAATCACTTATCAGTGTAATAATTATTCAGTGAGTAGTTATTAAAGGAGAAAACTTGGAAGCTAGTTACCATAAATCTGAATTCTAGATCCATCAGTTAAGAACTGAGGCAGTTTCTGTGCCTTAATTTTCTCATCTGTAAAACTGAAACAATGATAAGTAGTATTCTTAATTATTAGCAGACTATTAATAATAACCTCCAAGTGAGTTTGCTTTGAAAATTCATAAAGCTGACAAATGTGACATTGTTAAAATAGCACTGGTACAGAGCAGGTACTCAATGTACATTAGTTATTATTAACAGTAATTCAAACAGGCAGTCAGACTTCCACACCTCTGGCCCTAGTACAATGCATTCCTGCTGAGCAGTTTATTACAAAATTGGATGCAATGCCTGTACTTCACAACAAAGAACAGCTGCTGTTGTCACTAGCAGCAGATGCTACCCGAGCTTTTACTCTGAATAACCCACAGCCCTGGCTAAGGACCCAAACAGAATCTTGGGGTCACATCCTAACTGCTGACAATGCCAAGGAGTAGTGGTCACTAAAGTCACATCCAGTGGCAGTGAACACACCTCATTCACATGGGTGGATTCATATTACTTCAGCCTCAATCCTCCCAAGTTCATGGGAAGTGCTGGAACTGAGGACGACAGCAAAGAAAGGGTACTGCTTGTGTTAGAACACTCTGGAAACCTGGAGAGAGGCAAGGAACAAATCAGCTTCTCCAAACCAGAGTTGTTTGAAGATACTCCTTTCCAGAGGCACATCTATAAAATGTCTCCTACTTTTTCCATTTCCTGGATTGCTATGATGTCAAGGATTGCCTAGGGAAGGTCATCTTTGTTGAGACAGATTGAAGAGAGTGCCCCAAAGAAGGATTGGTGAGTGGTGGCTGGAGTTGTACACAAGGAACCCAGCTGCAGATGCAAACGTAGAGAGGCTAACACTGATGGCCAGCTGGGCAGCAGCATCAAGACGGAAACAGTCGTGTAGGGATCGGGTCAAAACGACCAAGTCAGATCACTCTGCTGGCACCTGCAGAAAAGTGCAGGGAATCGCAGTTCTGAAGCTGGACAACTATGTGGACTGAAGGATGGAAACATTCAGTGTTCAGTGGATAGGAAAGCTAGCTTCCCTAGGGCTCCCTTAGGGCTCCCCTAGAGCTCAGTGAGGGCCCCCGTAGGGCTCTGTGAGTTCTGGGGCGACAGAGAACATGCTGAGGGAAGCAGCACCATCAGGAGCGGAGGCCTGCACGGGGGAGGCCAACATGCCTAGAAAGCTCCCTGTGTTTTCTCCTGTTTCTTTTTCTTTCTTATTCTTTTTTTTTTTTAAGGGAAGGACAATCTGCATTAGTTTCTTTTAAATAGAAGAGTATTGTCCCATACTCCTAAATCAGACTTCTCTACTGTACTTCACTCTCCAGTACAGAGTGAATCCCCCCTAATACATACAGTATACATAATGCTGGTTTGGGAGCATGGGAGGGAAGATGGTGTAGCCTTCACCTAATCACTGTACTTTTAAGCAGACTGGGCTGCAGCACAGAGAAAACGGGGCTGCCTTTGCTGTGGCCAGTTTGTAGACAGGCTGTGTTCATCCTTCCTTTGATATCTAGCATTATTTGTCCAGGGAAGGAAAAAAAAAACAGTACTGCAAGCTTTATCTGTTGTTTTATAATATCCATTCATCGCCTTGGAGATGAGGGGTCAACTTACTTTATGTTCAGTGGTGTGCTGTATGAAACAGACTTAACATATCTAAACATATCATTCCATTGCTTAAGGCAAAGAGATTTAATCACAAAATTAAAAAAAAATAAAGTCTAGCTGCTAATGACAATACTACAATTTCTTTCACATGAAGAAATAAACATATACACGTTTATGTATATACATATATGAAATATCTGTACATATAAAATGAATTTTAAAGATATAAAATAAGATCAGATAGACGATCATGTACTGCTGGAATTCTCCATATACCTAACAAGAACAAGGTATAAACAAACTGCCTAATTATACAGCTTAATAATCAATAGTCAGGCTAGGATGGAACTAACTTTGTACTATGGATGGACAACCTGTCACCAACAAAAGATCTCCAACATGAGAAATGCAGTGTTAAATACATCGCCAAGCAAAGCATTTCAATGTGTCATATCAGAAAAGAATCCTGTCTCCTTGAGGCTGGAACTAGAATCAGAAAGCTGTTGGCCTTGAGAAGTGTGCATAAATAAAGCCATTGACTTATCCAACTGTGATACTGTTATTTTGATATTAAAAACCTTGACATTGTGAAGCAAACTTTCTGGTTAAATAGGAAAATTTACTTCAAGCCTAAGTACGTCTTGGGCCATGGTCATCATGGAAAATGTCAAACATAAACAAAACTAGAAAAATCAGGAATAATAACTTCCATGTATCTGTCCTTAGCTTCAACAACCAACCCAAAGCCAAATTTACTTCATATACATTCTAGTTACTCCCCGCTCTCTAACGGGCACAATGACCAGCCGGTTAAATGCGTGCCAAAGAGCATGGCAGCATTCTAGCGGGCCACTTCACCACAGCGTTCTCCAAAGGAATCCTTGCATTGTTGGTTTTCTTTTTTAAGGCACATGCCCTGCACTTTGCTCATGCCTAAACATATGTCTTTTGTGATTTCAGGATTTTTTTATACCCACGTGGGAACAGGGTGTTGAGGGAGAGTCTGTTGGATTGGCCTGGCAGGATGATGAGAGATCCATGGGGATTTTGGAGGTGTGATTTGTGACCCCACTAAATAGATAATCAAGTAAGAAATTATAGATACACAGACTTGCTGAAGTCCCACATATGGATATGTTCTAAGCAAAGCCACTAAATACATGTAGTTTATCTGACGTTTCTCATAGAACGTGAGAGCTCAATGCCAGTACTGAGGCTTCCACTTTCATATACGCTGATGAAGCAGCAGACAGCCGAGGCAATACCTTATGTATCTAAAAGCCTAAATAGGAACATTTCTTATCTTTTCCTTAAAATATTTAATCTATTAGAGTTCTTTGTTAGTGTTCTCCATTTTGTACTGACTTTCTATAATTGTAAAGTTTATTTTGAAAAGCATGATTATATATGCATTGTCATTATTCTTCAGGAATTTCTCCATTAAACCGCCTTCCCGTATCATGGTGTGGACCCGAGTAATTAAGCCATGGCTGTACTGAAAGAAGATGGCAAAACCCACCTAATGTTAGAGCCAGCCAGCCAGGGATAGATCCCAGCCTCTACCAGGATGGACTAAGATCCTCAAAAACATGTGTTTCCCTCAGAGTGGCCTAGATAGGGAATATAATTTTTTTTTAGAATTATTTTAGACCACTTCAAAATTATATTCATGGCAAATTCTGCATATTTTAAAATAAACATTAAAGGTAATAATTGTGTATCATTAATACAGAAGGCTGGGGAAGGATAGTAACACACATGTGTATATATGTACATGCTCAGCACAGAAAAAGAAAAAAGAAAAAAGAAAAAACAGCCTTCAGGTGAGGCTCTCAGGTACACAGCAAAAGGAGCTAATCCCATCTGCATCTTCATGCTTCCTAAATATCAAGTAGAGGACTTGACATGTTACAGATATTGAATCAACATTTGCTGGCTATTAAATGAATGGATAAATGGAGATGCAGGATCTTTTCTTAGTGAAGCTGTACCTACACACCACAGTCTAGTTGAGGAAACCAAACAGCATACAAATTATGAATAAGCAGCAACATGATAATGAAAGCCAAGACAAGGTGGGTAGAAACCAAGTAACTGCCCCAAACCAAAAAAGGAACAGCTTGGAATTAGAAGTTATGTAAATGAGCCTTAGAATCAGGTAGATTTGGGTGTACATTTCAGCAGAATAATCTTGGGCAAGTTATTTTACTTTATAGGTTTTAGTTTCCCTATCCGTAAAAGGCTTTCTCCCTTTCATATGTGTTGTCAGCATCTGTATTTTCCATAAATCAAACCACACAGGAGGCATACATACATGAATAATGGTAACAATAATAACAACATTATCACAGTGGCAACTGCCAGTGTGGTGTAACCAGAAGCTCTGGCCCATATCACTGAAGCTTCAGCAGGCAAGGCAGGTAACAAAAAGACGTGATTATTCTTAGTGCTGGAAAACGCAGACAGGTTCCTCCTAGCAGCATTACTAACACAAGAGTCTGCTTACAGCTGTACACAAATCACCTTCCTGTCTGTTTCAGAAACTCCACGAAGGAAAATCAACTCCTATTTAGATGGGACACTCAGAAGTAGTAGTAGAGTCTTACAAATAATAATAAGACATATTTGATTACTGCTAAAATTTAACAATATACTTGATGGAAAAATAAATTTCATATATACTATGCTCACATAGAAATGTTATTTTCAATGTTTTATTACGATTGATATAGCATGATCTCGAGACAATAAAATCTCATTAGATTTTAAGCTGCTTGCAGCTACCTGCATGATGATTCAGCGCATTATGCTAAGTGACTGGTTAAAAGCATTTAAATCAATCTGATATTCTTGAAGTTTTCTGTGAGTGAAAATAACATCCATTTAAAAAGATCTTGCAAAAATAATTTGGTTAAAAAAGGAAATAATGTCATAATAAATTATTTTGATGTTTTGGCGAGTGAGGCAAACAACAAAGGCCCTTGAATTGCAAGTACTCACAGGTGACAGTGAGCTACTTAAATCCTCCTGTGCTCACATTTCCCTCGGACTCATGATATTATGAAAGAGCTGTACACACATTGACTCAAGCAGTTTGCAAACAGAAATCCTCAAAGCATTAAATACTGCGCTGCAAAATACGCCACCTCTAAGCTATGTGTCACACAAAGGCTACAGGTGGAAAAATCATTCTCACGTGTGGCAGTAGGCTTGGCAACATTTCTATCTGTATCTGTGTCTAGATACAAAACCACTGCAGCTGCTGACTAGTTGTGATCTAATTTAGGGAAAGAAGACAAACAGAAACTAATAAGGATGGTATTTTGGGATGCTTTAAAGGAAAAATGCGTGAGAAGAAACCAGTCTACAAAATGGAAAATCATTGTTAATTAAATGATGCCATCATTATTTTTATTGCCCTTGTAATAACCAAAGTCAAATTTTAGATGGCTGAATTTGACTATTTTAGTAAATTAAAAGTGCACTTCTTTCAAATTAAGTATGTCTTTTGAGAAGCTCACTTTCAAGGCGTTACTTTGTGTGTGTGTGTGCATGTGTATCTTCAGTTAATACTTGTGGAGTTCTAGATTGTGACATCCTCACGGCTCCTGATGCAGGTGAACAGCCCATGGACACAAACCCCTTTGAAACCTGCAGATAAAGGCCAAGCAGGAGCTCGCAACTGAGACCCATGAGCCACGGTGCACGAGAACCAGCAAAACCAAAAAACAAACAGGCAAAAACCACAAAAATAAAACAACAGAGATCAAAGAGTAAAATCCCAAAGGACTTCTGGTTTTAGACTAAAAGCCACAAATTTATCAAAAACATTCATCTATTTCATAAAAAGGAGATTGAAAACATAGCAAAAATGAGCTACTACAAAAAAAACAAAAAGAAAAAAATAGCAGATTTGGCAAAAAGACTTATAATTTTTAGAAAGTGCAAACAGAATTTCGATGAAACAGCTTACAGAGCTGTAAACTGGAAGGTTGGTCAGAAGATGGCATGCTTTGGAGCACAGGCATGGATAATACAAAAGAGGAGATTGTCCCCATGAGTGCTACCAACGGGGGAAAGACAATGTTTGAGAAAACTATGACTGAAACTTTGCCCAAACTTATTTTAAAAAGCGAGTTCTCAAGTCTAACAGGCTTCACAAATAAATCAAAAGAAATACCTTAGGATATCACAGAATAACTTAAGAACACTAAAATAAAAAGATATTACCAACAGATGATTGGCAGTTCTCTCAATACTATGCAAGCCTGAAGACAATGGAATGAAATCTCAAAATACTGAAAAACACATTCTAATTTCTAGTATTATATTTTCAATATACATAGGATAACTATTATTTAAGAATCTAGATAAATTGAAATACGGATATTGATAAGATTATGTGTGATAATCTCACATTTCACATAGTGAACACAATTTGGCCTATTTTTGAATAAACTTAAAAATGTTATTCTAGATCCCAGCGCAGTAGCTTAACAGCAAAACTCCCCTTTTTGCATGTACCGGGGTCCCATATGAGCACCAGTTCTAATCCCAGCAACCCTACTTCCCATCCAGTTCCCTGCTTGTGGCCTGAGAAAGCAGAAGAGGACAGCCCAAGACCTTGGGACCCTGCACCCATATGTGAGACTGGGCAGAACCTCCTGTCTCCTGGTTTTGGATGGACTCAACTTTAGCCATTGCAGGCACTTGCAGAGTGAATCACCAGATAGAAGATCTTCTTCTCTGTCTCTCCTCCTCTCTGTATATCTGCTTGTGTAATAAAAATAAACAAATCTTTTTTAAAAAGGTTATTCTATTGAAACAATGAGGTAAGGATTTATCCATGTCCATATGTAAAAAAAGAAAAAGTTAATTGACTGATGAGTTGTGGCTGTTATGTTGTGGATTTTAATTGGTCGGGATGATATTCTGCCAGCTCTGCCTTCAGACCAGAGATGATCTCCCCAAGAAACCATTGAGTTTATCTGGACAATAAGATGCTGGACTCTACACTTACAATGAAAGAATCTTGACTGAATTTGAACTGTATTACTGCACCGAGGTGGAGGAATCCACCAAGGGGGAAGGGTTTGTGGAGGGGTTGGGGGAATCCCAGAGCCTATGAAAGTGTCACATAATGCAATATAATTAATAATTAAAAACCCAAAACTTGCCTGGCACATGTCATCAGGAAGCTATGTAAGGGCAGTGGGGGAATAAGGAAGAACATGCTACAGTGAAAAGCTAAGTGCCCAGCCAGAGAAAGAGGGCAACTGAGATCTCATCTGGAGGGTAAGGAGTGTTGGTTTTCTCCTCTATAAAAACGAGGGCTTTGGAAGGATCAATACTTTCTAATTGCTTCTCTAGCTTTAAATGTAGAAGCTATTGAGCTCAGTCATACAGGAGGCTGGTAAGGTTTCAGCCATCCACAATATCTGAACCAATAAGCTAACTAGGAAACAGCTCCAGACATAATGTGTAGCACATAATATCATACACCCCAGCAATATCTTCTCACTGATACTTGAGTTAGCTGGGGAGTTTGCAATCCCAGTTCCTCATTACCCAACCACAGGAGACTGGACAATAGAAATATTTGCTTTCAGCATTTGCAAAACCAATAGCTTATATTCCAGAAACATGCTATGCTGATGAGGGGACAGTAGGTGCCGGTCTCCTGGCCCTCTCAACAGGAACAAAGCAGATTTCTACAACAGCAAATATTCAATGACATCTTCGTAAGAAATTTTTCTTCCCTCTCTTTCACTGTGCTATTTGGAGACCAAATTGATATATAATAGGCACAAGCAATATTGTTAACAATTTTGCTGGCTGGTATTAGCTAGGATTTTAAAAAATTATTATTCCTCATGCAAAAATAAAATAGAAATCTGAAGATGCTTGTTTCCCTGGATACATCTGGACTGTGTGTGAGATTTCAGAGTCGCAGGGGAGGCCAGGACCAGCTCGTCCATCTTGGCCCAAAGCCTGGAGCAGAAGGTTCAGCAACAGCACTGCCATCCTGCCACACGCTTACCTCTTCTCGTTCAATTTTAGGAAGATAACATCTTGCTTCTTGGAAAAAAAGCGAAAGGCACTGGGAAGGAGAAGCAAGAAATACGGTGTGGATGGAGGTTAAATATCTGCCACGTAACAAATATAGAATCATTATAATATTTAAGGTCAAATCTGAAGCTGGTTTTCAAAAAACCTTTGGTGTATAAACAGCTACAAAATCATTTTCCCCTTTTTGAATGAGTTATTTGATTTCTGGTTAACTTTCCAGATCTGTTCCTCCGATCATTCCCCCACCTGATTGGACGCAGAGTACAATACGATGTGTAGAGTACAATAATGACCCCAGTCAGTAGATAGCAGGTCTACTTTGAGAAAACTGTAAATAAGTACCTGATGGGGCACAAGCGCTTTAGCTTCTGGAGATTAGCCATTCCTGTGGACTTCACACTCCCGGGGATGCTGGAAGACATGTCTACTGATTGTTCCAAGAGACAGCAGCTCTTGCGAATCTGAGGTTACTAAGCCAGGGACGCCTGCACCCGCTCTGCTTTCCTTTCGCCTGAGCCTTCACTTGGGAGGGGAGAGTCACCTCTGCGCTGCTGAGGAAGGCTCCACGACGGGGGCTCGAGGATGCTGCTCCTGGCCAGCTGGGGGCTCCTGCTTTTCATCCCTTTGCCTACACTGTGCCAGAGATGACCTACTTCGGCTAAACGCCTAGATGTCATTTGAGCCCAACAAAACTCCATGACATGCAAGTCGCTTCTGTACTTAATTTTTTTAAATTTTGTTTGGTTTTAGTTCTACATATAATCCAGGATAAACAACATTATTACTAAATTCATTAAAATCCATTTAAATAACATGAATTCTAAAATATCTAGAAAGTTCCCTGTGGCTGTTTTTTGGCAAGTGTACTGCAAAGTAGAAAAAAAGACAAAAAGGGAACCAGTGAAGTGGCTGAATTGACCTGGCTTGTTAACAGAGATGCTGAGAGACGAGGCATCAAGGGCAGCTAAGTTTTGGTTGGATAATGGTAGCATTATTTCTCAGTCAGGCAAGACCAGCAGAGGTTAAGAAGAATTAAATGAAAAACAGCGAGAATAAACAGCCTTCGACTTTGCACCTAAACCCACTGAAGAGGAAGTACTTAAAGAAGCTGCTGCAGAGAAAATCATGAGAATTCAGATCACCCAGTTGTATAAGCAGTTCCATACAGAACCTCTTTTACGGGAAAGCAGGGATGAGTGGAGAAGAAGCAGGATGGACAGGACAGAGTTTTAAATGTGCAGCACATCATGTGTTAAATTGAAACCAACCCCAAAGTTCAACTTTCCTCACTGTTCAAGGAGAAAATCCTTTACTATGTACTTCAGGATAAAAGATTTGCAACTATATGGTGCTTGAGAAATATGCTATTGCTGTAATTTAACTCACTGTATGTGGGCTTCAAGATGCACAGTGGCATTCCAAACCAACTTTTACAGAAAATTGCATGGAATTTTCAAGACATCAGGAGCGTTCTTAAAAGTTATGCAGAGAAAACGGATTTTTGATAGTTATGAATTACATTTAGTGCCGCCAGATTGCAGGGAACGCTCTTTTTGCCTCAGTATGGTTAGAATTACTGTTGACAGAGTTTTAATTTGGAAGAATATAGGTCACTGAATTTTCATTCACTGTGTAAGTACTACAACGGGCAGAAAGTGAGCTTTGTTAGTCAAGTCCAATCTTGGCCCCAGAGTCCATCTTTTCTGTGGTAGTTGGGAGTTGAGTATGTGTTAGTGAGAATAATTTGGCTCTCAGTCAGTCAATCAGTGGCCTGAACATGCACAGTGAGAAACCTGCTTGGCACAGAACAGAAGCTCGGTTCAGAGAATACTAAATGCATTTGTGGGAAAGACTCGAGGCCATACAAATCATACATTACAATCACAAGCCAGAAGAGATTCGATCCTTCCTAGCAGGTTGTAGATTTAGACAGATTTGTAATAGTTCAAAAATACACTGCACAGCTCCACAGTCTAATTCTACAATTTTCAGCCAGTTTCCTAAAGTTGAAAAAGAGAGAGAATTAAATATTTGTAGAGCCCACTACATGTAAAAAAAAAAAAGTCTTAAAGAGCCCTGCTATATACCAGAAAATCTTGAGAAATTATCAGAGCTGGCTTCTCATTTAAATGCGGTGTCTTAAAACAACTAATCTGAAAGTATATGATATGACAGCTATTAAAATAAAACTATTTTCTTGAATAAAAATTTAAGAATTATATTTATATATTTTAGTGGTTTTTTTTTCCTCATAAATCTGAGAAAGTAAAATAGATTTTGAATCAACAGTGTACCTAGCCAAAAAGACAAAGTCTGAGTGCCATGAGAGCAGCAGGATAGTAAGAGCAAGGCTGTACTTTTCCACATGGTTCATGCCTGTGACATGCTGCGGGTTTCTCTTGGGGTCTGCACGGCTCAGGGATCTGTCTTTAAGGTTCCCCATCTCCAGAGCCCCCCACACAATGAGGACCGTGATGGATTATGCCGAGGTGCGAGGCGTGTATCTGGATGCCTTCCCTGGATTTCCTCTCGTTCCAAACTACTGTGAAAGCAAAACAATGCGGAGGAGATTTTGGGCAGAGTATGTGTGCATGGGGAGTAGGGGACTGGGCTTAAAAATAATATATTTCACAAGCTTAATCATTATTTACATTAGGAAGTTTTGCAAACCCAAAGCTGTGACAACAAAGGAGCCACAAATCATGTGCAAATTCCACTCACTCCCTTCTCAGTTACTTAAAATTTTATCAGAATCCAATCGAGTGAAAAAAAAAAAACAAATCACAGAATCTATTCTACTTTATAATTGTTTAGAAAGTAGATGGTTTGCAAACCTTGGTTGTAAGGTGTGTTATAATAATGGCAAAGTTGAAAACGAATGCTTTACAGCATTTCACCCAATTTGTTATGTAAACCAGAGCAGACGGTATGATACTCAAAAAAAGCCAAGTACATTTGCCTCAACATAAAATAAGACTGATTGAATTTCAAACTTCATTTATTTTGTAGAGCTGAAATTTTAAGTACCTTACTGCTGTTCAAAACCTGCAACATGATCTTCTTTTTAATAGTCAGATGTACATATACGTACACCATCATTTCATGTATGTATTAATACAATGCTTGTGTATGTTTTTCTTACTTGGTTAATGGTAATTAGTTATCATAGGACAGAAATAATTTTCAATTTGAAGCATGTTGTCTGCAGCATGTTCAGGAACTGTCAGCCTGGGTGACAGTGCCTTGGCTATGAACTATATACCCCCACGTGCTCTGGCACATTAGAGCAATATCTCTGCATTTGGAGCTTCTGAAGTCAAGTTCCAGAGGTTGACTTCAGAGATCTTGCAAATCCAATAGTACAAGAAATCCTTTACTGGAGGAAATCAAATCAAGCAAAACTGCTTTCTTGGAGAAGGTCCTGGAGCCATATGTGAGGAAAGAGATAGCAGAAAGAGGAAAAAATGGAAAATCTAAACTAAGAAACACAAGCAAAATATTAAAAATACACAAGTATCAATTATGAAACAGCATCTACTTTGGTTTTCTATACTATCTTTTCTCCCTTTTGCAAGAATTATTTATCACATGAAATCATTTTCTTAATAAATGTGTATTTTATTAGTACCAACCTAGTTTTATTAGTATTAACCTAGAAAACCAGAATAAATATGTAAATATGTAAATATATATGTATATATATATAGTCCCTATTTTGTATATATAAAAGCAGGGCGAGTCTTCTTTTGTTTATTCACTATTTTTAGCTTAGTCTTCTCTGCCTGTACTCAGTCACTGTCACTGCAAGCCAAGACACTTGCAGTGCCACGCAGTGCTCACGGTGGCACAGGTTAGATCAGCCACACCAACTCGACACAATTGTTCCACAAGTTGAAAAGTTCAAGCTATTTATTTAATGTCATGCACGTAAACCCAGGAAAAGAAACACACTTGACAGACAAATTCTACCTGATGAGTCTGAAACCCAAGGCAATGAGTCAGGATAAGGATTAAAATGAACTGTTTAAGTTAAAAGTAATTTTGATTTACTTAATTAGGCAAGTGAATTCAGAAAATGGTCTTTTTGCCTTAAGAGAAAGTCTGATTTCACATCTATCCTGTGGTGAAATCATCTGTGTGGTTTTCTTACAGGCAAAGACATTAAACGGAATGAATATTAACCTGTGATTTTACAGATCCTAAGATGGGCATATGGGATTTGACAGCATAGGAAGGATGTATCTTCCACCTTGACTGAGAACACTGTTCATGTGGTTCCAAGGAGGTCTACCAATTTGCTGCCCTAGAGCAGATCATGCTGACCAATCTCATCCTGATCTACACAGTTGAGGGAGAAGTTTAATTACAGCAGTGTTTTTCAAACTCCAGGTTTCGCTAGTAACTCAGGAAATCAATTAAATCAAAGTCCAGGGAGAACTTGTCATGCAAAATACATTTTAACTGTAGGCTAAAGAAGCTTGAAAGACCCTGAATGAAAGTATTTGAAGACCATATATTTTGAATATTAATATTTTTTTTCATTTATTTCCAAATGTCTAGCCCCACAACTTCCAGTTTCTACACTTACTTTAAACAAATGCAGAAAAAAATGGGACACACACAAAAGCATACAGCAACTCCTAGGAATGGAGAGAGGCGCTAAAATGGAAAGCTGCTTCCCTTCCCAAGAGCCTACACTAACTTGTTGGAAAACAGAAAACACGGCCAGGGGGAGAAAAAGTGTAGGATACAGGAAAGTAAGTTTCTAGGATAGTGGGACTCTGGGATGCGTCTGTTTTCAAATCCACGGGGCCTGATTTTGCTGAGCTGTTAGATGAACATTGGCCCTGCACGGGGTATGTGCGCGTATGTGTGTATATATATAAATACATATAATCACAGTCTGGGAACAACTCTAATACAGTGTGTAAAGCAGGTACGCCCGTATCAGAGCACTGGTTTGAGTCCATATGGCTCTGCTTCTGATCCAGTTTCCTGCTTATGCTCCTGGACAGGCAGTGGAACATTCAGAAGATGAGGGGCGCTGAGAACAGAGGGAATAGAGATCAAGTGCCAACTCCCAGCAAAGGGGAGCTCAGTTCTGACTTTTCACAAAACCTTCATGGAGATTTGTTCCTAGGAAAAGAGAAGTAATGGAGAACTAAAGATGACATCACAGACTGAGAACTTTGGGGTCCTTGCTTAAAGAAGGAATCGGGGAACAACTGCTTATATTTTTGAAAATGACCCAATTATGTATCTCAGAAACTACATGCACTAAACTGCTATGAAATTATCTTATTTGGTATTATGTAAAATTGTTTAAAATGCCCATTTGAATGAAGCAATAATTTCTATATGAGAAGCATGGTCATCTACAATAAAGAAATTTTACTTCTAGTTTTGCCAATTAAACGAACCCTGTCTGGGTTCAATGCTCTCATCTATTAAAAAGAAGAAACAGTATTTACAGTTCCTTCACGAATGTGTTATACTAACCTTAAAAAGGAATGCCAAAAAACATTTTACCTCTTGAAGCATTATGTACTATTTTGGAAATTGTCAACAAAATATTTGTTGAATGTTTCAATACATGTTGAGTATCAAGCAAAGCCTCTATCTTTCAGCTTGGGAGCATTTAATCATAACATGCAATTTATGTTTGATGTCTGCATAGCAAAGTTCCAGTGAATAAGCACACTAAACCTATTAAGTTCTAGAACAATATAATTAGCTCTCATGGGACAGTTCCTTTGTGACATTGTGTTTGTGGGTTTTTTACTTTATTTTTTTAATACACAGAGAGCCAAACATGGCAGTCTTGGAGTCATTTGTAGTCTTAAGCTTGGAAAACTAAATATCCCACAAAACTTTCTAGTAATCAACACTTCTAAAGTAAACACTGACCTATGGGCGATTATACCACACTGACTGAATACTGAGTCTACAATATGAACTAAGCCTTTCCTGGCCTCCACTTCCACACCTGTCCATTTGAATATGAACAGTACCTATTTACACTGGGATGTTCACAGAATTACATAAGTAATTAATATCTATGAAAAATGTCCCCTAAATTTTATCCTGCCACCATCACTAATATTGTGATGAAAGTCTACATTTGATGTATTTCCAACTGAACTGGATATTTGACTAGCAGTTTTAATTCAAAGTAATGTTGCCTTTTATATAAATATATGTTAAGTGAAGTTGTTGCCATGGGAATAGTGAATAAGACAGGAAAAGTTGCGACAAGAATTGGAACTTACCCTGAATTTTCAACGAGAATATTTTCATAAGGTTTCTACAAAATTTGCCCGTGTGCGCACGTAATCACTTTGGATGATTTCTGTTCTTTCTTTAGATTAACCGACGCACACAAGCTCAACCATTCAGACACCTGTTCTTGCTCTGAGTCTTTCCCAGGACTGAACGACCTCACATGCCCTCCCTCCTTTCTGTCCTGCCATGTCTCCTCTTGCACCAACCCTTCCCCAGTTATTGTAGACTAGGACAGCAGTATGCCCTCAACTGAGCCCTTCTCTTTCATGGTGCTTTTTTTTTTATTTTGTTTTGTTTTTTGATGCCATCATGTTGGGTGATGTGTTACAAAAGTTGCTGTGAAGTGTTTCTTCTTTCTCAGCCCAGAGGTCCCTACTTCTTATCCATCACAATGCTTCATATACCACCCAGTCAGCAGAATACACACACACACACACTGAAGATTCCACTGAATGAAACAAAAAAAAAAAAAAAATCACAACCAGCCCAGGAGAAACTCCAGGATGAGAAAGGAACGCACCGAGTACATACATCATGCTTCTACCTTTCGACACCCTCCCCAAGGGATCACTGCTGCTTGACTAGCTCTTTAAGTATCGGGAGGTCATTCACTACATAGAAACTGAAAATTTACCACAGCTGCAAGTATCGTGCTCATTCTCCCTTCAGTTACTGTTAGAGATCATGGATAGAGTACTGATGATGATCTATAACATTTCTATATTTATCGGCATACTCAGTGGTACTAAGATGAAGGATGGCAACCCTTGAAAATGACTTTTCCATGTTGTTAGGGCAAATTTTTGGCACCTTTGGTATAAGACTAATGTCAGAAAGCAGCTGTTTCAGAAATACTGAAAGTACCTGAGGAAAGGAGAGCTAGAAAATCAATATTTCAGTTACTTGTGAAATTAAGGTGAAAATATACTACTTAGTTACAGAAAGCTATTTTGAAGCAAAACATGTATGTAATGGAAGGTAGAGGGAGGGGAGGGTTAGGCATGCAGAAATAAGGTTAAGTATCAGAATGTTGTTTTTAAAATACCTATTAAGCACTATACACTATATATTTCATGTATATAACTAGAATCTTTGAATTGGTTAAGGTATTTATCCCTTGAAGAAATTATTTGAAAAGTCCTTCTCAATATATATGACACCTTATTATTCCCAGACATGGTGAAAATTATTGTCATTGTTGAGCATCTTATGCAAGATCCCGTACGTATATTAAGCCTTGGAATGATTTGGAAAAAGGGTGGTCTTTGCCTTTAAATAAAAAGTTATTTTTAAAAGCTTAGCACAGAGAACACACACAAAAAGAACACTGAAACTTACTAAGTACAATATCAGTAATATAGATCAAGTAGTAGGGAACTCCATGAATAAAATGAGGAATGAGAGGTAGAGAGAAATACCTTTTAAGATGGACATATAAACAAGGGAAATTTGCAACAATAGAAGATTTTGCAATTTAGTACTATTTTGTAAGAAACAATAAAAGCTATCTATATTTAAATAAAAGAGTGGAGAGAGAGAGCCTGAGTAATCAACAGTAAACAATAAGACATCCTTTTTGACTTGCAAATGCATTTTCTAAAGTTCTTCTCTGTCACTTTATAACTATTAGAGTTATTCCTGCTGACAAAAGGAGTTGAATTTTACCCAGCAATTTTGGAGCAGCTTGAAACACAATTTGAAAATGAAACAAAGCATAAAAGGAGAAAACCGAGAATTCCATTTGAAATGGGACATCATCTTATGAACACATATCTAATAACACAAAAAGTAAGATGATGGAGGAAAGAGCAAAAATTATTTTTTGGTGAAAGACTTTTTTTTTCTTGAATAATTTATCAGTATTCATTTGGCAAGAAAAGAGAATCATTCTTGAAACTGGCATGAGCCAGAATGTGTTTGGGGATTTCCTTTGTTTCTTGGG
The DNA here is from genome assembly GCF_017591425.1 of Ochotona curzoniae. NCBI lineage: Eukaryota > Metazoa > Chordata > Mammalia > Lagomorpha > Ochotonidae > Ochotona > Ochotona curzoniae. The sequence goes on from NW_024466307.1 coordinate 16,750,217, forward strand.
TGTGCTTACCTTGATAATGTAACCCAGATCCCAATCTGGGTTAACTAACAGCTAAAGCATCCCAAGAAGAGGAAGAGAAGGCACAGCCTATTAATCTTTCAACAGTATTAGAAGGTCAGCTAAGCTGGGGTGAGGTACGGGTCACACCAAAAGGAAGATTAATGTCACCAGGACACTCCCTGTCATTCTTCTTGCTCTCTGGAAGGAGATAAATTCCCTTTTTCTCCTTCTTCTTCTTTTTTTTTTTTAAATGAGCAGGGTATTTCTGACACTGAATCCCACCAAAATGCAAGCTGCGGGAATGTGGAAATAACAGCCCCATGCAGGTAGCACAGGGCCCAGCAGGTAACAGCTGCTTGCATATGTCTGCTTGCTTGCTTTCTTCTATTTGAAAGGTGGAGTGAGAGATATTGACTCTCCATATTGATTCACTGCCCCAATGCCAGCAGCCTGGAACTCGGGCTGGGTCTACCACACGGGTGGTAGGAACCCAAGGAGGATTTGGGTTGTTTCTCACTGTTTTTCTCAGTCCCTTTAGCAGAGACGGGAATCAGAAGCAGAAGAGCTAAAACTCACATATGGAATGCTGGCATTATAAGGGGGTGGCTTAAGCACAACAGTGGCACCAACATCCATATTCTTTACAGTCTGTCCCATGGAACTTCAACTGAAATGACATCGCTGACACTCTGGGCACCATGATCCCCCTGACATGGGAAGCCTTGTACTGAGCATGATCTGAAAGCTTTGTGGGGGGTCTGGTGGTTGTGTTTCCTATCAGGTAGAGAAGCACTGTGCCCTAGGAGAGGCAAGGCAGCCTGGGACCTGCAGTGGAGCAGGCCAGCCTGTGGGCAGTGATGACCTTGAAGGTCACCGGCGGGCCAATCTCAGTAGCTGTTTTTTACATTTCTATTTCTTTTTTTTTTTGATTTATTTAGTTTTTATTGGAAAGGCAGACATATATATAGAGAGAGAGGAGGAGAGACAGAAATATGCTCCATCCAATGATTCACTCCCTAAGTGACTGCAACGGCTGGTGCTGTGTCAATCTGAAGCCAGGAGCCAGGAGCTCTACTGCGTCTCCACGCGGGTGCAGGGTTCCAAGGCCGTGGGCTGTCCTTGACTGTTTTTCCAGGGCACAAGCAGAGGGCTGAATGAGAAGTAGAGCTGCCGGGATTAGAACAGATATCCATATAGGATCCTGGCATGCTCAAGGAGAGGACTTAAGCCACTAGACCATGGCGCCAGGCCCTACATTTCTATTTTACTAAAGGTTATTTGACAACTTGAGAAATCTTCAAGAGGGTATTTCTAAAGATCCATAGGTGTGCCTAAGTCAGAAGTAATGTGATTAAGAACCCTGGAATAATCTAGGTGTTTTTACAGCTGTCCCAACACAGAGGTCTTTCTGATTAAATCCTCTCTGGAGCCCCTATCCACCCACGCACTGCCAACACTGACTTCCCCAAGCCTCAATGCATGAGCTGATTCTTGCTCTTGTCTTCCTCTTAATCCCAAAGTCATACTTTTCTGAAGGAGAAGACTTCCCCTAGTAGTAACAATCTGGCTTAGGCAGGTTAGGGAGGGCATCAAAGAGACAGGGAGAGACTAGCAGATGTCTGACCGCTCAGTCGTGTTTTCTGTAAACAGGAAATCAACACTCGTGGGGAGCTAGGATGATCAGAGAGAAAGAGAGAGAGGCAGAGACAGACATCTGTTATTGTAGGCACTGCCAGCATGCCACCAGGCCTGACCTGGGTGGTGAACGCACCTCCACTGCCTTCTGTGGTACACAATGTGATGTGGGCTGACAGAAGCAGCAGATAGGAGGTTGAGGAGCACGCCCCAGGCGATGGACTGGCTTCCGCCTCATTCTCAAGCTCCTGAGTCTGAATTCTTTCCCCAACAATGTCGCTTATGACAAACATGTGTTCAGCGACAGAAGAGTGACACAATTAGATTTCTCCCTAAGGAGTGATTTCCCAACACTGTATTTTCCATTTAGCTGTGCCTGAATTATTGATCTGTTTATAATTGCTATCCTTCACCATAAAGATCTGTGCTCAATTTGGGGAGGCAGAAGTCTATTAGCCTGATGGTTTTCTTCACGACGACTGTATCACATAACAATTAGAGTGAAGAGAACTGCGTGACAGTTGGGCTAGGTGTTTCTGAGCGCTCTAACACCACATTTGACAAACGATATGCCAGGTGAGCTTCTGTTGCTTAATCAACGCATCCTTGCACAGGAATCTTCAAACACCTTACTCTACCAGACACATATAACAGCCAGCACCACAGAAGGGTCTGGTCAGGGGAGAATAACCACCCTACAGATGAGAAAGGCTAAAGAAAACACACTGAGGATGGGCTGGCCTGGTGGCTCAACAGGATAATCCTCCACTTGCAAGTGCCAGCATCCCATATGCATGCCAGTTCATGCCCCAGCTGCTATATGCAGTATCTAGATCCATGATTATGGCCTGGGAATGCAGCAAAGGATGGCCCAAATCTTTAGGCTTCTGTACCCACATGGGAAATCCTGAAAAATCTCCTGAATTCTGGCTTCTGGCTTCAGATCAGCTCAGCCGCAGCCATTATGGCCATTTGGGGAACGAAACAGCAGATAGCAGATCTTTTTCTCTCTCTCTCTATGTATCTGCCTTTCAAATAAATATAAATAATTTTAAAAGCAGGATTATGATGTAATCTCATGAAGATTGAAGTCCCCTTATACCAGATCTACATGAAATATCACAATTTCTAGGTAACTTCAATAACCAAAAAGTTCTATAGGATGTGTGTCTGCCTGTCTAGATTTTAAATATTTTGGCTTCTTTGAGAGGCAGACGCAGCTTTCAACTGTTGTGCCCCTCCCTCAATTCCTGTAAGAGCCAGAGGGCAAAGCTGGGGGTCAGGAACTCAGGCCACATATCCCACTCGGGTGTCGGTACCCCGTTTCTTCACCCGCCACTGCCTCGCAGGAGCTGTACTGTCAGGAAGCTGGTTCTTGGATGCAGACAAGCCACAAGCTCAGGCTCCACAGGGGAAGTGGGTGGCCCGATCAGCATCTCAACCGGTAGGCCAAACACCCACCCCCAGTGTCCCAGCCAAGGAGGGAAAAAGGCATCTGTTTCTCCTTCCTAGAATGTATAATGAACACAGAGAAAGGGAACACAGACGGCCTCCTCAAGAGGAGCAGGTATCGCCAGCAACAAGCTACTTCTGTGCTTACAGTGAACAATCCTTTTTCTGCCTTTTGAACAGCAATGACTCACGTGGTGCAAGCAAGTTACTAGGGAGAAGGATGAGCTGAGTGGAGTTTTCAGTTCAGGGGAGCCCTAACATTTTGGAGAAGAGAATCAACAGACACACAAAGACTTTGACTAGGAACTCTGTGAACAGCCTAAAGGCTGGAAAGGAGGGCGGGGGATAGGTGGTACAGACAGCTTGGCAGCTGGGGTGGCAGGTACCAGGAACAACACGATGGCCTTCTCTTTGCCGTAGAGGGAGTGGGATGGGCAAGGGAAAGTGTCCAAAATGTTCACTTCTGCTTTCTCTCAGACCATATCAGTAATTCTCAAACTTTTTAGGATGTTATTGCTATTAGGCAGGTTGTACAAAGTCATTGCCAAGGCAGCATCATCTAGAAATTCTGATGTAATTAGTCTTAAGGAATGCTCACGCATCGGCGGGCTTTGGAAACATTCCAGCAGTTCTAATGTGCCCACAGGGCTGAGAGTCCCGCGCCTCAAAAATTCAAGAATACAAGATCAGGTGAAGCATACTGGCAAGGTTCTGACATATTTTCACCATACTCTAAGTAAAACAAAATCCTAAAGTTTTAAAAAAACACCAGAGCACTGAGATATGGCTAAACACTACCACCAGTAAACACGGGAGAAACCAAACCTCTACCAAGACGCAGGAAGAGAAAGCAGGGAGCAGAACCTTACGACAATCACGTCTATCCCCCACCCTGTGGGAAAACACTGATTAGCCATACGAGGCTACCTTACAACGCTCTTGGGAAATGGAGTTAAGGGACACTGTGCATTTTCCAGGAACTTTTGAAAATACCCTTATGTACCCCGTGTTAATTACTACATGCGGGAACGTGAAACCACACATTAATTCCACGTTTTATCAAAGATGAAACTGAACATCAGACAGCCGTGGCCAGAGGACAGATGCAACAGAGATGGGACAGGATCCTAGCTCCGTCCAAAGTCCAAAGTCTTTTGTTTTTTCTCTCATTTCTACACTGTTGCACTTTCACAGATAGGTACTGGGCACTAACTTCATTTAGAGCCTCTCTATAAGTTTAGCAGTGTCTTCCATCATGGAGCATCAGAAGGGTTCATTCTGAGGGATTTAATCAGATTTCTTGATTATGAGCAATTTGACAATTGTTGGTGAATACGTAGAAGGCAGAAATAAATAGAAAACTGGAGCAGGAGCTAGGGAGCGCCAATCAAGGACCTCAGAAACCAGATGAAGAGTCTGGACTGAATGAATACACTCCTGAGTGGAGACATCTGTATGTGCACAACCTGGCTCAGTATGCCCTGGGCCAGAGACAATTCTCTCAGGCCTAGACAACAGAGAGATAGTGGAGGTTTTAGCAAGTCACTATACACAGGTGCCGAAAAGCAAGCTACAAGGCAAGAGCAACTTATCAAAACACTGCTTTTCCGACACAGATGTGGTAAAACAGTAACAAGGAATTAGCAATATTTTTTTAATATAAGTCTTCTAAAAAGATTTTAGTTGTAGATTTTTTTAGTAGCTGATAAAATACAATTCCCCTACCAAGGACTTATGGTTAGCATGACATCCTTGTACTGGAGTCATTTATTAGCATACACCAAGGCCAACTACAAAAACATAATGGATTATTAATTTCCCTCAAGGTAGAAAGTACATGCTCAAATTTTAATGGACAAATCAAAAAATCAGGAAAGAGAAAATGAAGCCAATTCAGATTGTTATAAAGCTGAGTATTTAACTGAAACTCCGTATTTGGGTTAAATACAGAAATTGACAAGAACAAATATCTAAATCTGAAAAAATGGAAAACTCAACACTTCAAATGATTTAAAGTTGTAACAAGTTTAGCAGTTAGAATGCCAACAAAAAATCCATCTGATATGACATTGTTTTAAATAAATAAACAAGGTAGTCTTTTTGTTAGTTATATTAATTCTATCAAACATTTGTCTTGAAAACTTATTTTCACTGACTAGTTCTTTTGGCTACACGCTTCATTCTGTGAGCGTATGCACAAACATGTTCACTGCACACGTATATTTGTCGTACATGACAATGAACTGATATGCACATTTGTTTCATACTGGTTCTTAGCTCATGATTGTTTGCTTTTTTGCTTTTAGTATCACCAGAATTACCATAAACGAAGACAGTTTCAACAAGATAGCTTTTGATTTCTTTAAAAAAAAAACTTTCAATGATTTTTAATTGTTTATTCCTGAAAAGGATAAGGACAATAGCCCATTACATACCATAATCTGTGATTTTACAGGACACCAAATACAGCTCTTTCAGGTTTTGTCCTTCCTTTGCAATGACCTCCACACACCTGAAACACACACAAAAAGTAGTGAGTTACACTAATGCATCTCCAGTTAAATTAGTAAGGGTTTGGCCACGAACGTAGCGGGAACAGGTCAGCATCTGATGAATGCCAGGGCTCTCTTCTTTCAACAAACCTCTTTCAAGGTGTTTCAGAAAAAGGTATTATATTCCCTGCTTTAAACTCAAGTGGCTCTAATACCTAAATGGGCTTAATTAAATGTATTTATGACTAGAGTATCTTTTAAAAGCAAAGAAGTGAAAAAAAGATATTCCTGTAAGATTAATTTCACTTTTGATAATAAAACATTAGTAAGTAGATGTTATACAATGAACATATGTCATGTATTTTATTAAAAAAATAATAAAATAATTCTAGTACCACTGTAGAACACAGATAAAGTCAGTATACACATTGCTTAATTCAACTGCTAATGCTGCAGTTTCAGAACACGGGTGTTAAACTTTAGGCAACACAAAACAAAAGCATTTTAATGTAACTTTTTATAAATACGAAAGAAAAATCTACACACACAGAAACTTTAAAATTTTCAAATTGTTTTGTTATTATTTTCAATGAACTGCTGTGTAGATTTAGGCCATCTTAATAATACCGATATGAAAGGACATATTTAAATTTTTTTCTGGCTTCACTTAAGTTAAAAGGCTTTCGAATGGCGCACTCTCTGCTCTAATAGCCCTGGCGGAACAGAGCGCAGAATGGAATGAACTTTAAAAATAATGATTAAAGACACTATCCATTTTGAGGCTCAGCTCTCGGTAATAGCAGGAAACCCGTACAGTCGCACTGACACACAGGCCTATGCACCCTTCGAAGCAGTCCCAGTTTTAATCTTTATAAATAACAGTTAAGTAAAAGGGTAAAAGCAAAAAGAGTCATTAACCTTTTCTAGGAAGTAAGGATCAAGTAATTTGATACCTGTGTGTATAATCCATCAAAAAATTACCCAGGATCCATCTCTGTCTTTCAGATATTTTATTGGCTGTCTGGCTTATTTGTAGGTATCTTCATAAAATGTCAGAAAATTTTATATGATTTTACTCCACATAACTCATTTTTGAAGGTTAAATTAGTTATACGTAGGACATATTTTTTCTTTTAAAATATTTTTTATAGAATTTTAGTCTAATGGAAAGATAAACATTCAAACTTCCAAGGGATAACTGAATAAATATTCCTTCTTGCCTTTTAAAAAGATCTTTAGGACAACCTTGTAACAAGATTTATGATAAAAATGGCTAAGACTCTCCATTAATACAACAGAAAATTTACAGCAATAACACAATGAAATTAGAATTGATACAGATTGTTGTGAAGGAAAATTTTAAAGCATAATTTCATTCCTTTTGGATTCAGTGTAATACTTCAAAAAATCACAAATAAGAAATTTTTAAAAAGCAAAGTGAAATAGGGATAAGAACCATATCCTATGTCCTATTTAAAGCACTCATTTTTACATGCTAAAGATATAAATCAAGGCCCTGAATGATTACAAAGTCTTAATAGTTACAAGAGAATCCAGCCCTTTTCTGTAAAAGCAAAGGCACACCTCATTGTCCTCCTCCAGCCACCAAAAAATCAGCAAGTCCAACACTTTCCCTGATCCCCGGAAATCATTAATTGCACCTGTCTCATGTACTACTGAAAGTTTTTAAAAAATGCTGGATCCCATGTTTATGAAGAAATTCGAAATAACTATTCATTTGTGTTCCTTCGACTTGATTCTACTATCAGATACACTGCAAACACATACACACATTAAAGCCACTCAGAACAGACTCCAAACAGCATATGACACAGAACTGATTTCAAATCCAATACTGCTTCATGGTGGAAAAGGGCTAGTATTTACAAAACAGCAGCTAATCAATCACTGGGTAAAGATGGATGAAAGGCATGAACATGGGTCTCTTCCCTGCAGGCAGAGACAAGCCTAGGAGGTGTGGACGCTGGAGAATAAACACTGTGAAAATGCTTAGCTCGCTCAGAGTTGGTATAGTAACCAAGAGATAGCATGTTGATTACAGAGTAAGTGGTAATAAACATCCTTCAGACAAAAAAGAAGAAATATAAGAGAAAATGCACTTTCTTTTTTTATTTTTACAAAGAATACCTATTAATTTTGTTCTGTACATGGAAGTTCACTTACACAAAGTTTTCCAAATACTCTTAACTGTCTTATAATCACAGTTAGTGTGCCAGAAGTTACCCATAGCGTACAACCGCTTCTTGGATTCATGGAGAAACACAAAAACAACAACAACAATAAAAAATTGTTTGGAACATCTGTAGCAAAATTTTATAACATTCTCCCATGTTGGGAGAGAAACCAAAAGTTGTGTGACTCTGTGCTGAAACTTTTTGGAAGTTCAAACATAGCACTGAGTGGCTGAAAGAAATAGCTAAACACCGTTCTTACTGTGGGTGGGTTCGAATGGAACCACCTTCCCTTGCCCCTGCTTGGTATCTGTAGCCATACAGTTTGTCTAGGTCTAGTTTCAGGCAGCAAGTAAGTGCCAGCAGGTTACAATGAAAGACCCCGGGTAGTGACTGGTCTTTCCTTGTAAAACTTTTGAGTCTTAATCTTGAATGTGTTTACAGGAAGTACCCTAACATAACACAAGTCTGGGAAGCACATGGACTTATTTAAAGTCAACTCTACTCCATGCAGTCTTGGCTGTCATCGCGGTCTTTAGTCGGACCGATTCCCAGCTCTCTGTGCTTGTGTTTGGGGAAGGCAACGGGGTATGTCTCAGCTATTCTTTTAACTTTTTTGAGGCAGGCAAGCCTTTTAAGGAATATTTTTAAATGCTATCAGTAAGAGATCTGTCTGAAAAATGATAATCCCCAAGTAAGAAGGACAATGATAGAACCAGTGATGGCACTTAAAGCCTTTCCTTCATCTGCTTCCTACTCACAGGTAGCACATAGGAGATCGTTAATCACAGGGAGAAGTTACACTTTTGTCCTCAAGGGCAAACTATGAGGCTTGATCTCAGAATCCAGAATTGAAACATTCCCCATTCCTCTGCCCACCCCGTGTCCCTACTATCCCGAAGGACAAACCTCAGAATTTCATATGACCAATATTCTCTATGGGACAAGTACATTGCAAGATTTCCCACTTCGTGCATGACAACATACGGAATTATAAAACCCAGGGAAAAAAAATGATATCCTCAGGGAAACTAGCAATCTATATGATTATGAAGAAAGAAATTCATAATCGGAGGAAATGGCAGAGTGGAAAAATGCTGAAGAACATCAAATACTGTCAAAGCAGGCCGTGCACAGCAAGCACAGCCAAGCCTGCCGTGCCACCTCCCTCCAGTCTGAGAAAGGAGAGCTGTGTCCCATCAAGAAGCAGCGCCGATCCGGAGGCCACTCAGCCCCACCTCCGCTCTGGGGAGTGACCACCTGCCTCCTTGCAGCCCCACCGCTCTGTGTTCCAGAAAATGAGGCTCCATAGGAGAAACAGCTCCATACCAAATGTCCTCGGTTCACTGAAACAGACTTAAATTTATTCTAAATGGCCTCTCCCCTCTCGGATTATTTTCAGGCTTTTATGTTCTGGCATGGGCCTGAACAAGTATTAAAAACAAAACAAAACAAAAATTGCTACCATTGTACAGTCTTGAGTAATATCTGTTGAGTATGTATACAAATGAGTGCATACATATATATACATACACGCACACATATATAAAGGAGTATATATACTCTTTCAGAGACAGAAGTGCTAGAAAACCTGCTCCAAAGTATCCAGAGCATCTAGAATTTTTTGATAATAGTGTGATTTTGTGCCCGCTTGCTTTTGACAATGTTCTAAAATGCCCCTGGGACATCTGATGGAGACTGACAAGCAAAAGAAAGGTGGCCTTTTTGTGGCACGCAGGGCTTTTCTTTCCCGCAAAGACAATAAGGCATTACTTAGTTTCAGTGGAGAGAAATCTGTCTCCTTAGCAGTAAATTCCTAATCACCTGATTTATGTGAAGGGTAAAGGTTAATGAATTAAGCTGTGTAAGCTTCAAAACTATCAAAGGAATTCAAAAGAGCCTTGAATTATGGAAAACAATGGCCCAGTCTACATACATACCAAATTTTTATGTTTTTTTTTTTTGTCTCCTACTCAAAAGCTGGAACATGGCATTAGTGACAATTGAAAAGAACTAATGAGGAAATATGACTGCACTGCTTGCAAGAGGAGTGTCCTAGGAGACCTTGTTACTGTTTGTGATGTGCCTCAAACCCAAAAGAAGCTAATTGGAGCTGCCAGACACTGGTTTGCAAATCTCACTTTAAAGGACAGGCTCAATCACTTCAGAGGTGTGAAAAGAAATGTCCCCATTAGGTATGCATTAGTGTGTGCCTTGGTGAATTTCTAAATAAACCTGAGGATACTCTTTCCTAAGTCACTTTTATATGTGAGTAATAGGTCTATCTTCAAGCAGTGCGAAAAAATACTACAAGACAAAAACAACCGCAAAGGTTTAAAACTAAAGAGTATGAAAAGTGCTGTGAATTGGCCATTTGGTGCAATGGGGAGGCAGCTATCTTAAGGTTGAGTAAGTCTGTGGATCATACCTGAGAATTCCTGAAATGGAAAGAGAACCATAAAAGTGATATATTGCGACTTTTAGAAATAAAATGTCATTTTCTTCGTTTCTTGAAACTGAAGACGACAAGCAAACCTGTGTTATAAAGACTGGTAAGTAGAAAGAGGCTTAAGAAGCTGCACGATACACATGTGCAGGAAGAAGGAATAGAAAAGCTGGCTTTGATTCTGAGGAGCAAAGGGGAAGAAACTTATCCTGACAAATGCATACAGAGCCATTTAAAGGAGAACAGAGGTCGCCAGCCCACAGTTTGGCATCTTAACACAAAGAATGATGATACGTTATTGATTTTTGCAAAAGCTTCAAATCGAGTTTTACTGAAAAATAGTCCAATCCCAGCAAGAGTAAATGAAGAGTAGGCGTGATTTGCAAATACTCCCTTTCAGAAAATGCAAAATCCACACAATTTCTGTGTGTAAAAAAAAAAAAGAAAAGATAAATTTCACAGACATTAATGGAAAGAGTCAAATCAAGGGTCTTTTAATGCAACATGCCCCTTGTTATATTGGAATACAATTTTATTTACAGGCATCATGTTTATAGTTGTTCTAGCAGCAGAATTCCATCACCATGCCAAAAGAGTATGTAATCGTTTTTTATCTTTACTTTGAACAACTATTCACAAATGGCACACGTCAAATCATTTCGTAAGGTGGAAGCTGGCAGCAGAGTTGGTGTGTTGAGTGCACTTTATTGTTGCTCTTCTGAGCAAACCCATTAACAATACAACACTAAACAGACTCTTCGAGTTTCCAAGTAAACTTCTAAGATCTTCTCAAAGAAGAGTACTGCAAGAAATATTTGTTTAAAAGGCTTACTTGCAATTAAACCAGTAAGGCATTTGCTCAAACATGTGCTTTCACACGCCACAGGGGCGATGACTAGGAGAGAGTGGCTTGCAAAATGTCACCAGCTCCAGCAGTTCACGACAATTATCTTGGGACGCTTATTAAGTTCTCACTTACCAAAAGTATTCTCGGGAAAGTCAGGATCTGATTAGTGCATCTGAGATTAATGCCTGCATTGGCTGCTTACTTGGTGGCAGACTGAGGCCCATTTTGTCAAGCAGTTAAGGTGAGGAACATTATAAAATAGGAATAGCACGGTTCTGTTGTATGTTCTGCATACTAGAGGAAGTATGCAAACAAAATTGTTCTTGAAACTGAATCTCTGTAGATTGCGGCCTTGACAACCAGGAGGGGGAGGACAGACACTGTCACTGTCCCTCCCTCGGCCACTCCCTTCTTGATGGACTCTTAACACTGGGTGGTAAGTAAATAATATTCATGATTGAAACAGCAACACAGCAAAGTAATATTTTCTAATATATTCAGGAAAGGAATTCACAAACATGCTGCCATAACGTATTTTGTTCACTTGTTCATAGCAAAACTTGTTTTAATTTGAATGCTTATTAGAACATTTTAAGAATATTTTGCCTATAGGATAAAGTCTGTAATATTTTAAAATGCACTTTTTGCCTGAGATACTAAGAAGAAAGATGGCTAAAAGATTTTTCTGAGGGTTAGCTCTAACAAGCTAGTGAGACAGTTGTAGTTTGGATATTTTAGATACCTTAGGAGACTTACACTTTCAGTCATTGCTTATCGTTTTGCTACAATCAAACACTATGTTACAAGTCCAGCTGATTTTGCAGCAGTATTCCTCAGAACACTTAAGGGCAGGAAGGTACTTAGCTTGCATGTATCAACTGAATTGTAGTTTTGAATATAAACTATATATATGTTAACTAAAAATATAACCAGGAAATCACAGAATTTATAAGATGGTGAGCATCATACACACAATCTTACTATATAAGACACTGTCTTTTTATTGTTATTATTGGTATTAATATTTATACCTAACAGCTTGGAAAAAAAATCACATTATCTCTACACCTACCAAAAACCAATCAAAAGAAGTCGTATGTCAGGACTAAAAAAGATGCCACAAAGGAAAGAACAGAAATGAAAAGCAAAACCTCCTAATTCACAAGTTCATTCATTTCTCAATGGGACACAAAAGCATGGTTACTTTGAAATAGGAAACAACAAGGAAAGTCCTGATTTTAAACTTTCCTAGGTCCCCATCAGCTCAAAGCCGACTGCTCTACAGGAATGTAGATATTACAGAATTTGGACACAGCTCATGGCACTTTCACAGAATCTGGGCATATTTTAGTACAGAGGGCAGAAGAGATTTTATCTATCTATCTGTCTATCTGTCTATCTATCTATCTATCTATCTATCCATCCATCCATCCATCCATCCATCCATCCATCCATCCACTGAAAGTAGAAGCCCAGACCCTTAAAAGAAAGAGAAATACAAAAAGTTCTGTAAGATGAGGGTCCACTTGTGGGAAATGCAACTGCTATTCCTTTGTCGAGAAAATGGCAAAATCCTGACAACACCAAACTGCCCTCTGTCACAGGCAACAAATAAGGACATTCATAATAAAGCTAGCAATGTCTTAAAGAGGCGACTTGTAAGGCTTCAAAATACTCAGAGGAAGTCCTGTAAAACCGACGTGGAAGGTGCAGCAGGTAATTGGTGATAATCTTTTTTTACTTCCCTTTCCCTTTAACCCTAACTGGTGCCAGGTGCTGATAGGAAAGCTTCAATTCATAGTCTATATAATTTTATTTTAGGTTAAAAATGATAAGCTGAAATCTCAGACAAGATTTTGGCAACATTCCCCAAAGAGCCCTCACCAGAGGACGAGCAAAGCTCTGCTTTGTGGTGACTAATTGCCTCCTTAGCCCCTGAACGTTGGGAGACAGCCTCTGCCTCAATACCAGTACTGTGACACAGTGAGACTGATGCTCCACGCAGACCTCCCATGACCTGCGGAGCCACGGAGGCCACTGGGACCAGATGCTGACAAACGGCTTCCTTCTCATTTGGGAAGACACACAATCTCTTTTTGGAGGAAGCCAGACCCCAGAAGATTCTTGAACACAGGAGGGTAAAGACAATTTATAAGAGTGAAAAAGAATGATTTCTCACATGGGCGAACAGTGACACTAAACATCCTGAGGTACCACATGAAATTCAATTTGAGAAAACAATCTTAGCATTATGAAATAAAGAAAGATTGAGCTGTTTTAAGATGCAATGAGGAGGGCTCCTAATTTGATGTCTTTGAAAGCTTATAATTAGATAGCTCTAATCAAATCCAAAGCCGAGCGGTTCAGCATGTCCACTGCAAATGGTTCCCAAATGCTTTCAGCGTTGATTTTCAGGAAGCCTTCACTTCATCATTCATTTATAAGCCTGAAAACTTCCTAGATTAATGGGAAGTTAACAAAAGGAGTTTTACAGGTAGTTTTCAAGTACAGTTTGTGCAAAACTAATCAATACTGCAATTAGGAAGGCGGAATAGTTCAAGCTCCTTGTTGGTTCTTCCAAAGGCGGGGCTGAGGAAGAGGCGCAGTAAGTGGGGTGCGCAGTGGGAACAGCTCATCATTCAGGAAGAGGAGAGCAGAGAGGTCCCTGCGGCCTGCGGAGGGACTACATCACTACATCACTGGGGCCCTGCCTCGGCTCTCCTGGCTGAACTCTGAACCCCCTGAGCCCTTCAGGGCCAAGGCAGCCGAACACAGAAAACTGCTTCCAGCGCTCAGCAGCTGCACCGCCCGCCGCCCACCTCCCCCACCGCATCACAGATGAATGCTGTGTCAGGGGTGAATCCTCTTTGATGAACTTTTACAGGAAAAAAAGGCTGTGGGTCATGGTTACTTGTTGGTACATTATGTTTACACGGACACAACATTTTATTAAAAAAAAAAAAAAGGTCTACAGTTTCTTCCTCCTTCACCTTCCCTATCAACCTCTTCCTCACATTGCTTTCCCTCCCCTCCACCATCTTAAACAACCCACCTATTTAATACACGACAAAAGGCCAGGGCACCAACCAAGAATCCTCTGGAGAAAATCATGCTGGCCACACTTTTTAAAATCCCAGAGGAACAATGATGGCTGGTGGCCGTTAATTTTAATGAATCTGAAGGCTAAAGAACAGAAATCTTCCATATTTTCTACTTAACCTTCAAGTAAATGTGATAGGATGACTTAGAAATTTCAAGGAGAGACTATGGCCTCTTACTCAGCTTCTCTGGCTGTCCGGATACCTAGTGATTCCTGACCATCTGCCCATTTGTCTGTAAAAATGTATTTCTAAGCACTTCTCCATAAGCTGTTTAATTTATCTAATAGTGCCAAGACTCGGCTATACATTATTCATAATTAAGGATATGCCCTGCATGTGTGTTCCATATATGGATCCACATTTATAAACAGAATTCTTTACAAATATATTTTTCCTTTATCAATATTGTTACCGAGTCAACACACAACTGTTCTAAGTGCACTAGATAAAAGGATTTGGTGGATTAGTCCTGAAATATCATAATCAGTAAAATTCAGTGTGCTTGTTTGGACCAGCCATCAATCTATTCCTTGTGAAGGGAAAACACATCTCCCTGCTCCCAGGGAGAGTGGTGAAAAGCTAATGAAACCAGTGTGTAAGACTGATAGAAACCATAGCGGGGAAGCATCACCCATTTTCTCCTTCACAGAAAGTTGCAAAAGCAAGGGGGTGAGTAAACATGAAGACGGGAGCGGGCACACTTCACCATTTGTTTCAGACAGTGGGTGCCTCTGCAGGCAGTAGCACGTCTAACAGCAAGCAGAACCAGCGACACGCCCATCCCAGGACTCAGCTGTACTTTGTTTTTAAAAAGAAGCCAAGATGAGCAGCGCATCTCTCTGGCATACTTCTAAATGCTCTATATTTGATTAAAACGCTTAGTATCGTGTCTGCCTAATTACCACATCACGGGGCAAATGGAGCGACTATTCCACTCTCTGTACGGAAACCACTTCTCCCATGCACACAGCTCAACAAACGGATCCTTTGTCAAGAGGTTGGGGGGATACAGCTGATAATTTTCTGAAGTCATGAGTGGAATTAAAGAAGCAAGAGCAACACCACCCCTTAGAAAGGGGTGTCAGATCAACGCACTCGGGGCCTACTGACTTGCGTAATGCTTTTATGAGTCCCTAGAGTATCATAAATCCTGGCCTGGTAATGGTAAGATTTCCTAGAAAAACAAAGTTAAAAACATAAATTCTTTTCTGTGATCTTTTATGGAAAGGTAAACATGGGGTGTTCAGAAACACAAATGCCGAGGCCACGGGGTAACAGCTGAGGATTTGGGGGAAAAGTGATGGTGATTCAGTAGCATGGCATAGTCTGAAAAGGTGAAAAAAATCACAAAGGAAGTCAATGAGTATTTATACACACACACACACACACACACACACACAGGAGAGAACTGGTTGCTTTTGGGGGTTGACTTGAGCTTAGGGGGAGAAGAGTGTAGAGGGGAAATCATTCATATACTGCATTATTTGCTTACTTTCATCCAGCCTTATTTTGTAGAAAAATGTATAAACAATATTTGGGATCAGAGGGGAGGTGAAAAGTACGGATAGAAAAATAATGAAGTCTGTGATATAATCACACCAAAAGGTTTCATGGACTTGAGACCTGAAAACTTCCACAAGGGATGTAAGATTTTGGAATACACTTTTAATAATGGGAGAAAAGAAAGAAGTACAATTACTGATAAAATTTAAAATGTCAATGAACTTTCAATGGGGCTATGGAAAGCCTGAGAAGGCTTGCAACATTTCTGAGAAAAACTCTGCTGACGTTTCAAAAAACATATATTTTGTATAGTTTCAAAAACTTATCCCATATCTAAATGCCACTGGATATTAATCCATGAACAACTGGTCTTTCAGAAAAACCAAAAAATAATTAAAAAGCACTAGTACACAGGGTTAGTAACAAGACAGTTACAATACAGAGATGATAGCTAGCTACATCAGAATTCTTACTAAATTCTAACATTCTACTCTGAAAAATAAATGTATTATGGTTAATGTAAATATAATTGATGTTAAAAATGTCAAAACCCTGTGGGTGTGTTATGTGTGTGTATATGAACAAGAACTAACACCACGGGTGGGAGTATGATTCAACCCTTTGAGGCCTCTTCTGTAAAATAGAAAACACAATACACTCTTGCAAGGATTTTGTGAAAGTTACATTTCCTAGTGTTTGGTCATTCAACCAGCTTTTATTAACACCTACTGTGCTGCTGAGTACATGGCCACAAAGGTGCAGAGGACAAATCTGTTCCCAAAGGGAATTCACAAGCTCAGCAGCTTAAACATCGTCTGCAGGTGAAAAAGAATAGTATTCCCCAAAGTGCACTTGTCATAAAAAAATTTTTTTGTTTGTTGACATATGCAAGAAACAGAGAAATACATACTCCTAAAAGTTTGTGTTAAATTAAGTAAAAAAAAATTTCTAGTTAGAAAAAAAAAAAAAGAATACAAAATATGTCAGGCTAAAAGGCAGGCCCCTTGCCCAAAACAAGCAGTAAAGATAAGCAGTATAACTGAGGCCACACTACATAAGGTTCAGAGCCGACTCGATGAGATTCCCAAAGATATAAGCTCCTAATTCATGGAATCTATAATGATACCTCTCTAGGAAAAAATGTCTCTGCAGTTGTGATGTTGAGATTTGGAGATATTATTTATTCTGCTGTATCTGGACAGACCCTAAATACAACCACAAGTGCACTTCCAGAAGAGAAGTAAATGCAGATCTCACATGGGCACTATTACTGTACGGGTGGAAACTGGAGCCATGTGGCACAGAAGAAGGCAAGCCAGCAGAGATGAGAAGCTGGACAGACAAGCAGCTGCTCTGTAAGGTTAAGTGGCCACCTAGAACAACAGCAAATCATATGGGTGCCAGTTTATGTTGCAGCTGCTCTACTTACAATTCAGCTTCCCGTTGATACATTTGGAAGCTCTGGGTTCCTGGCGTCAAGCCAGCTAAGCACTAATCATTCCTGCGATTTGGGGGGGACTCTGTCTCTCTTGAGCTCTCTGTCCTTCTCTTTCTCTATCTACCTGTTTTTTTTAAACAACTAAATAATGTTCTAAAAAGCGAAGAAGAAAAAGTACTGTTTCCTAGAATAGGCTAGCTTGTGTTTTTATCTTCTATAATAGAAGGTAATATTTTAAAAATGTTTAATATTTTTGAGAAAGGCAGAGGACAGAGACAGAGAGAAAGGGGCAGGGAAGAGAGAAAAGGTGAGAAAACAGGATGTGGAAAAGGAGGAGAAGGAGGAGGAGAAGAGAAGCTTCGCACCCCTGACACATCCCCAAATGTTCCTGGTGGGGGAGACCAGAGCCTGCAGTCCAACCCAGTATCCCCTGTGGGCATTAGAGACCCAAGGATGAATATCAGCAGGAGTGAAACTGGGACTTGAAACTGGGTACTCAAATGTGGGATGTGGGCTTTTAATGGCACCATGTTTGTTTTCAAACTATGAAGCTGTAACTTTTTTTTTTCAGGAGTCACAGGAAACGAATCTGTTATTAAACCAGTCACTGGGTCACACGTAGGGCATTGAGCGATTTGGTTTATGAGGTAACAAGCAGATTGCAATTAAGATGACATACTTAGGCAAAGCTGTAAGCTATTGTGACAGAGACAAAAAAGGAAAATCTCATGTCTTCGTGCTGAATTAACATATTCCAAAAAAAGAGTTGTGTTCTGAACTTGTTTAGAACAAAGACTCATTTTTTCTCTTGGTATTATTATAGAAAATTTCAAACAAAACATTGAAATAATTGTGCAGTGAAAACCCCTAGATATACCAAGTTAGACTCTAACTAGCATTTTGTAAGATCCACTTTACCTCAGATGTATCCATCTACCCATCTATCCCTATGTGAGTGTACTTCGAAACGTCAGTGCAAATCAGAATTGAAGGATTAGTGTATCTGGGTACAAGAGCATTTTGGAAAACCTGCACTAGTTTTCTAGGTATTTCCCCTGAAATCTTTAAGATTCCTTGTGCTTTATGGAAGACGGCACCTGGTGCTGTGATTTATGATACACTAGTTACCTTATCAGCAAGATCATTTTTTTTTTTCAAAATGTAAAACCTTTTTTATTTTTATCTTTCTTAAAATTTATTTTTATTGCAAAGTCAGATACACAGAGAGGAGGAAGATCTTCCGTTCATTGATTCACTCCCAAAGTGACCACAGCAGCCAGAGCTGAGCCAATCCGAAGCCAAGGAGCCAGAAGCCTCTTCCAGGTCTCTTGGGTTGAAGCTCCCAAGGCTTTGGGCTGTCCATGGCTGCTTTCCCAGGCCACAAGCAGGGAGCTAGATGAGAACCGGGACTTCCTGGATTACAACCGATGCTCATATGGGATCCCAGTGGATGCAAGGTGAGGATTTTAGCCACTAGGCTACTATGCTATATATAAATATATATATTTATATATTTATAAATAATTTAACTTTTTTTTAAGTTCTTAGGGCTTGGCACAGTAGCCTAGTGACTGAAGTCCTCACCTTGCATCCACTGGGATCCCATATGGGTCCCAGTTCATATCCTGGCTGCTCTACTTTCCTTCAGCTCCTTGCTTGTGGCCTGGGAAGGTAGTAGAGGATGGCCCAAAGGCTTTGAACTTCGCATCCACGTGGGAGACCCGGAAGAAGCTCCTGGCTCCTGGGTTTGAATCAGCTCAGCTCCTGCCATTTTGGCCACTTGTGGGGTAAACCAGCAGATGGAAGATGTTTCTGTCTGTCTCTCCTCCTCTCTGTAAATCTGACTTTCCAATAAAAATGAATAAATTTTTAAAACAAAATAAAATATAAGTAAGCTTTTTAAATTTTTAGTTTCTAGAAACTACACTAGGACACATTTTTGCCAGCAAATAGTAAAACTAAATAACATTAACTCTCAACAGTTTCCTTCAATTACTAGCAAAAAAAAATTCTTTTACTATGTTTGCTTTAGCTATTTATTTAATAAAGTTGTATGCATAATTAAGTCAATTGCTCAATTTTAAGAAACACGCAGTTCATTAATTTTCATAGCTACATTCAAGGACACTTGAAACAGTTCATGGAAATAGAATTGGAAGAGAAGTTTACTTTGGTGCAAAGCAATTTTGAAATCTAATCATATAAAAGTCTTTCAAAATTTCATGAAAAGTACATATTACGAGAAAACTGCATTGATATGAAAAAATATTGCACCACAACAGGCCTATCTTTCAATTCCATTTTCTATGACCTTTTTCAAGTATCCTCATATGCTGTGCCTGCAGTAAGTCTTCAGTGAAACATAATGAAATCCGAAAGTTCTCAAATGAAGTTAAAGACACTTCATTTGAGTTAAAGGTATTGGAAAAAAAAAAAGGTATTGATGGAGAGACCAAGTCTTCAGGCTTCCCTTTAATCATAAGTAAACATGGGACAAAAAGAGGTGACATTTCTACAGACAGATCTTTTGTCACTCCCTTACAAATCTGATTTGTGTCTCACATAAAGTGAATCACTTAAGTAACCAAAATCCAGCATTTACAGGACTCTCTGTGAATGTGCCTTCCCCACAAGTTAGAGGAAACACGCAGGCACCAATTTTTCCAAGTGTCCAAGTAAGTTAAGGCTCCCGACACACAAGTTCATGAGAAGCCAAACCACGTGCCAGGTACACTGTGGATTTTTACATGTGAAGATTTCTACTACATCTGAAAGAGTTTACTGACATGTAAAGTTACTTCAGAACATTAATAACTTTTGTTACACTGCTTTAAGTTTCATATGAACAACGTGTGGTATTTAATGAAAGAAAAATACATTTTCAGTTCCTAAATATACAAATAGTAAGACTTCTAGGAGCCTTTATTGCTTTCATTAGATTAATGTTGTAGAAGCCACTGAGAAGTACTTGAATGCTTTTAACTGCAAGGAGACTTAAAATTTGACAGATACATAAAAAAAAAAAAAAAAAAAAAGAGACAGATAGTGAAAAGACAGATTGCAAGCGGGAGAAAGCTAGGGGTGGTGGGGCTGGCAACACTCCTTCCATTAATGCCCAGAAGAGCAGGAACAAGGTGACACCCAGCCAGCAGCCAAGTGCTCAGGCCAGGTCCCCTGCACGAGCAGATCACCTGAGTCACCATGGCTTCTTTCCCAGGTTAGCTTTGGCAGAAACTGGGGTTAGGAGTATAAGACCTTCTTATCTGCTAGGCTAAATGCCCACTCCTGCATACAAAGTTTCAAAACTCATTCCACGATTTTACATTACTCTATTATACCCATATAACTTTTACAACAGCTAATTTTTTAAAGTCAATTTAATACCAATCCGTGGTTGCTGTTCATGGTGTGCGCAACTTTCAAGCACTGAAACTGCTTCCACCTAACAGATAAACACAAATTTTAAAGTTTTATTTATTTGAAAGAGTGAAAGGATGTGTTTGGGTGGGTGTGGGAGAAATCTAGTTTATTTCTCAGATGCTTACAACAGCCAGAGCAGTACCAGGCCTGAGTGAAGATCAAGGAAATCCATATAGGTCTCTCATGTGTAGCAAAATTACAAAGGCACTTTGACCATCAGCTGGATGGGAAGTGGACATAGGAGCAACACTAGGCTCCATAATCTGTGATAAAATACGTGACTGTCTCAAGTGAGGGCTTAACTCACTGTGCCACAATGCCTATCCCATTATTTACATGTCAATATAATATATATATGATAATTATATATATAATACATGATAATAATAATACATATGTTCTTATATATATGAAGATTTGGGTCACCCAATCTTGCCTGCTGCTCTACTGATATCACTTCACCCTCCAGGTAAATGGGCCAAGATGACTCTGCCATTCTTCAGTGTGTGTGTGTGCAAAACTGTGCCTCATCTATTGTAGTGACTTTTAGCACATACACCCTGCACGATTCTGTCTGACTTGGCCCACTGAAAAAAAAAAATTGCTACATAGCCACTTTCCTGTTCTTGTACTTCATTAAAGTAACAAATAGGCAGCCCTCCGTATTTGGTGTGCTTTTTATCAGGGCTTTAAATAAGCATTTGAATTTGAATGCTTTCAGATCAGACATGCATTACCCAATTGTTACAACTCCCTCCACTTCCTAATGCAACATTGGATCAATCTCACCAACTTAAATTCTATGTCTGGCTCCTGTAATTGTCAAGCCATCCCTGTTACTACTTTGTATATATTGCCTCCATGTGGGTTTAAAAACCCAACAAGTGAGCTCTTCTCGGGGGAAGCAGTGCTCCTGACACTTGTCTTCCCCTTTTGTTTCCTGACCACTGCACTGGCAGACATCACAGTCACCCTACTTCAATTCCCGCTCAACTTGGCTACGACCATTCATCATGTAGCCCGTGACAGAATGGCCCATGCTTTAGTTGCCTTTGACGATGTAACTTAAGACAGGTTTGCTGAATGAACGACTGATGGGCTGGCACAGGCTGACAATACAAATTATGCCGTTACACATACGTGGCATTCTGAACAAAACCACCAAGTGTATCACTTTTGTTAAGGGTATTTAAACTACAGAGGTCATTATTTTTAGGCATAAAAATAGAATTACTTGTAATTATGAAGAGACATACCCATGCAAAACCTCCTCAGTAAAAGAGATGAGTAAGAATAATGCAGAAGGAATGAAAGAAGACAAAAAAGTACACGAAAATTGCAAGGGCTAAAAATATATAAACCGGGGCCAATGTTGTGGCACAGTAAGTTAATGCCCTGATCTCAGTGCTGGTATCCCACATCAGACTACTGGACTGAATCCTGGCTGTTCCGCTACCAAATCCAGCTCACTGCTATAACACCTGGAAAGGCAGTGGACCATGGCTCAAGTACTCGGCCTCTGACACCCAAATGTGTCAGATGAAGTTACTGTTGGGGCTAACTAGGGAGTGACCTGGAGAATGGAGGATCACTCTATTTCTCTCTCTTTTGTGTGCAAGCACTTTTGCTCTCTCATTCTCTGTCACTGACTCTTTCAAAATAATCTTTAACTATATATGTATATACACAAAAGGATTGAAACGTGTAATGTACACATGAATTGTGTTCTGATGAATCTGTTTCAGGAAATCCATCTTTTATAGTCATTAAACCAAACTGACTTAGTAGGTAGTGTTAACATTCATTCCAGTCTATGCAAAGGATGAAACAATTACCTATAATAAATTTTGGAAAATAGTACAGCTACTGAAAATTATACATTGCTATTAATATCTAAAAGCTCACTTTACTCTTCTTGATATTGGAAAGGAAACATTTACCAATGGGAAGTAAATTTCTTTTCCAGCAATTTTATTGTAGGACAAGAAAAATACAACAATTTGTCAACTTGAGAATAAATATCACAGTAAGAAAATATGGGCTTTATAAGGTCCTTAGAGTGGTTGAAGCAAACAAAAACACTCTTTCCCTTATATGCCCTTTAGCAGGTATTTGCTTACAGGATTAAGGCAGTGTGTTTCCTTGAGGGGACTACTACACCCATCTCTCCCTCACTTCCCGCAGAACCTTCAAGGGGCTCACCACCAGGGTGCCTCATGCAAGGACCCAGTAGTTCAGGACTTCAGCCAGCGAACCTCCTCTACATCCCACTTTCTATTTGCAGTGGAGGTAATAACAATACTGACTTCAAAGAGTGTAAGGATGAAAAGAAGTAATACTCATGTGAAGTGTTTAGAATAACCCTTCACATATATTATATACATGCTGTTGCTAATACTTCTTGAATTAAAATGCCACTATTTCCAGACATTAGATGCATACTGAGTTCATTTAATATAATACAACATTCGCAGCACCACCTATGGAAAAACCAGTAACTTGAATTTAATCAAGCCTCTAACTGGCCTGGTAACTTATAGCAAACATACGTAGAACAGGTAAGTAGGAAAACATATTCAATGACACTGTAAGATGACAACCAGATAAACTCAGAATGTAAGAAAATTTGTGGGACAAATAATTCCTGTTGCTTGACAGGTAAGTATAGTGCAATAAAAGGCGGAAGAGTGTTAGTCATCGAAATAGATCTAAGGAATAGATCAAGCAAATGAAATATCTGTCATGATTTCATCCTGATTTGAATATGGCAGCTGAACAGAAGACGTGTGTGTTTCAAGGCAAGAAAAGTTAAACACGGGTTTCCTATTTAATCACATTAATAAATTCATTGTTCTATTTACTAGAGATAACTAAAGTGTTAACAAATGGTAAATTGCCTGAAATATAAGTTAAAATATCTCAAGGGGAATATACAAATCTGGGGTAAGGTTGAGAATCAGCGAGCGAAGTAATAGTGACAAAATATTGGAACTCTGGGTGACAGGCATATATTAGTTTATTATATAATTCTCCCTCTTTATGTCCAGAACTTTCCAGAACAAATAGCAAGTTCTAAAAGTTCACTTTGAAAGTTGACCTCAGACACTCTAGTTCAATCACATCTGCTGTTCTACTTGCCCAATTTAATTCAAGGCTGTAACAACAGACGAGACATGAAAGTGAAAACAAACTAATCATTTTTTTACCAAACTGTTTTAACTGCTTTATGTATACTTTATAAAGACAAGTCTCTGAAAAGATGCTTTGAATTAGGTGTGAGGCGATTGGAAAAGTTTAGGGGATGTACAAGCTCGTAGCATGTCTAAGGAGTCCCCACTTGAATTGTTTTCTGAGTGTCTCAGCGCTCACCCTAAGGAGATCCTTAATAATGCCCTAGGGTTTATTAGCTTCAGTCAACTCGTTCAGTAAAAGGCCTTCAACTGAGAATTTAATATAATACAACATACGCAGCACCACCTATGGAGATTGGTAAATAAGTGGACATTTACAGTTTTCAATTACATCAGTTCACTAAGCATTTTATTTTGAAATAACTCCCTGCTTTATCATTCAGTTTAGAAAAAAAAAAACTGCTACTTTTTTTGCTGCTTCATGAAAGTTTCTGGACCCCTGGTTAAGTTAATAATTGTGACTGAAAATTATTCCTGTTTTAAAATTCTATTCAAAATACTTCTTCAACAATTTAAATTAACTAATTCATAATATAAAATTAAGGCCATATACATTGAGGAAATGAGAGGATGTTATACAGTTTTAATAATGAAAGTCATATGACCACAGCCACGGCTTCAACAAATAGAACCCAGAGTATGGGGGCCTTTTCACATTGTAAAAATCTGTGTTTTGCATTGAAGTAAAGTGAAGTTTTCCAAGAAAATACACTTGATATCAATCTGAGTTAGTAAATATTACAGATATGTCGTTATTTATATCGTAAATACTTTTAGCTAGGTTTAAGCGGCTGAGATGTCTTTCAACTTTGAATGGAAAAACAATACTTAAAGTAAGTTTGTTTTCCAAAGCAAATTTATGAAAAGTCTTTTTTTAGAAAAAGATTTATTTATTTTTCATTACAAAGTCAGATATACAGAGAAGAGGAGAGAGAGGAAGATCTTCCGTCTGGTGGTTCTAATCCCGGCTGCTCCACTTCCCATCCAGCTCCCTGCCTGTGGCTTGGGAAACCAGTGGAGGATGGCCCAAAGCCTTGGGACCCTGCACCTGTGTCAGAGAGCTGGAGGAGGCTCTGGGCTCCTGGTTTTGGATTTACTCGGCTCTGGCTGTTGCCATTGCAGTCACATGTGGAGTGGACCGGAGGATGGGAATCTTTCTCTGAATCTCCTTCTCTGGGTACATCTGCCTTTCCAATGAGAACAAATTAAATATTTTAAAAAAAAGTTATCGGTCTTCATATTGTACAACTGAATATCAGCACTCCACAATTCTGAATTTCATTCATACACTTTGAGGGAAACAGAGAGCTGTCCCAAATCTCGCTCTGTATGAACCAATAAACTTAAGTGGAAAAATAATCTGTACTCAATAAAATATATTTTGTTATAACTTTGATTTAATTACATCCACTTTCTCAAAGCTGCTGGAAAACATAACAAAGAAGCAAATCAGCATAAATGAATACATAATTAGTGCCTAAAGCTCCATGCCAGATTCCTCCTCATCATAAATTTAAAAAATGACATTGTTGGGTTGTTTATTTAAAAGCACTAAAACTGGTGAGGCCCATTTCTTCATAACACTATGTATCTGGGAGAACAAAACGGAATATTTCCTACCGCAGTTTCTATCAGCTGAACTTTCAGAGCTGTTAGAACTGAAATCTGCTGTAGACCGGAGTCTGGGGCTGCTCCTCATCAGGTGTGTCTCCGTCTACAAGCTCAGGGTCGTCCCTCTGCCTCCCCAACACTGTCACTGTGTGAGACTCACTGAGAGGTTGTCCCCTCGTCGTGTGAGCAGCTGATTTACAAAAGGACAATGGGAGCTTAGCCGTCAAAGTTCCATGCTTTACTGAAGAGAAGATGGGGGGAAGCACACGCATGGTGGCGGTGGCGTAGGCTGGCGGAAGCATTCTTGAGGATGGGCTAGGGAGATTCGTTCCTTACTTAACCACCACGGACGATCTACCGTATCACACCAGATCCTACTGATAACAAGGCTTTCGATGAATGTGTTCTGTGACTCAGCAATGCTACTTCTGCTATCAACAGGATAAACTAAATACAATACGGTATCCACATACAAGGCTGTGGTAAAGTGATATGTATTTTCTTCAAGATGTAAAGATTCTAAGAAATTCTGTCAAAATTGAAAAGAAAGCCATAAAATAGTACAGTGTGAATGCGATGAGCTATGGTTTGTTTAGAAGTGTCTTGTTTACTTTCCAAGTGTTTGGAGAATTTTCTGTAATCAGGTTACTTATTATTATCTGTAATTTGATAGGTAGAGAATACATTCTGTGAGATTTTAATACTTTAAATCTGGCTTATCTTTTCATTCAACATATAGTCTTATCTTGGTGTATGGCACATGGGAATTTCAGAAGACTGTAATATAGTGTTCTTCGATGCAGTGCTGTATAAAAGTCTGCTACATGCTGTTGGTTGATGGTATTGTCCATTTTTTGCTTGTCATTTCTGATCCATTTACTTGTTACATCATTGCAGATTTACCACTTGTTATATCAACTAACTGTGGAGAGAAGTGCATGGAAGGCTCCAAGTATAACTGCAGATTTATCTATTTCTCCTTCCAAGTGAATCAATTTCTACTTCCCATATTTCCCAGATTTATTATCAGTCTCAAAAACATTCTGGACTGAGTATATACTTGGCAAATACATTCTTTTTGTCATTACATAAAGTTCTGGGTTTTCTGCAGCTAAGTCTTCCTATTTACCATAGCCATTTCCGCTTTCCTTTGCTTTCATGATCTATCTTTTCCCACACATCTTTCAACTTGCGTTATTAATTATTTTTAAGTAAATCTAATAAAGGCACCATCTACTTGAATCATTTTTTTAAAATCAACTCTGGTAACCCAATGTGTTTTAATTAGTATACTTATGCCATTTATATTTAATATAATTATGGATATATATATTAGGCTTGTTTATTTTTGCCATTTGATTTTTTCTGTCCTTTTCCCTGTGTTTCGCATTTATTTATTTTCATTTTTCCCATCTTTCTGAATTTTTTTAAAATTGCATTTTGCTTTTATATGTATTCTTTGCTTTCTAATGCTTGTTCTGGGTATTACTTCATTTGTGTGTAATTACCATACTTTACTGGCCAGTTTGTATAAAGAGGCCAATCTCTTTTTACATCATTTTACTCTCTATATTTTAAAAATCTACATTTCTTAAAAATGTCCTCCATATACAGCACTACAACAGACAGCTTTATCATTTTTGTTTGAAACATCAGACATAATTTTGATGACTCTGTGGAGAGGACAGTATATCCTATTTTATTTATTTACACATACTGTTGCTTGCTACATTCTTGACAACATTTCAAAGTCCTTAATGGCTTTCTGCAATTTGTGGAAACTGACCAGTGCTAGATATCTAAAATTATTTACATTTACCATAGCATTACTCAACATGGCTAATTATCCAACATTAACAATTTAACCTATCTACCTGGAACATTCCTACGAATTCTCCTGTGTCACATACACAGTACTCAGCGCAAAGGGCACTCTAGGCAGTGAAGGACATTGTTTAGTTTCCCTGGTTGTTTGATTCTCTGGGATAACTTTCATGTGAATTAGCAAAGCCTAACATGAAACTAGACATAATTACTGCATATGCTGGTGCTACTGAAGCCAGTAAACTGATGAAGAGTTTGACAAACATGCAAAGCAGACAACCTTACTGTGTTGATTCAGAGAGGAAACAGGTGACACCAACTGAGAGGTTAAGCAGCCACAGTGTTGAGACAATGCTCTTCCTAAAGGGAACTTAGGGTGGCAATTCTCACACTCTACAGTGACCCCCCCCCCCGCCCCCAGAAACCAGCTAAGGAAAACTCTTTGGTATCATTTACCGCAGAAAAATAAACACCTGATCTATGATATTTTGCAATAACATCAATTAAAGCACACTACAGACAGGACAATGAATTACATGTTTGGAAATATTTTCTTAAACATGCAGCTCTTAGAAAAAGATTTGTTTCTATAGGAAAGACATAGGCATTCCATCTGCTGGTTCACTCCCCAAATGGATGATTTTAAGTTAGGAGCTAGAAGCTTCTTCTGGTCTCTCATCTGGGTGCAGGGCTGCAAGGATTTGATTCGGTCTCTGCTGCCTTCAGAAATGGAACAGGTGAGATTCAAACCCATGCTCATATGGAATGCTGGCATCACAAGTGGAGGTTTAGCCTGTCATGTCACCGTGTTGGTCCCATAGATACAAGGTTAAGACTTTCTCTGCCTATACACTTAGTTTACATTGGAAACTATAAAATGCTCATTTAATTATTCTTAATTGGAAAGTAATCTATAATTAAATAGCTAAAATTTCAGGAATATTACTATATTGTGGAGCTCTTTCCTAAATTTCCAACCCAAAATATTGAGAAAATACTTTTCAAAACTATTGTTTTAAATTAAAATCTTGGGCAAAATGTTTAACTTTTGAGGGCCTTGTATTAAGCCACACTGGAACCATATCGGAGTTCTTGGGATCAAGGTTTTATTCCTGCTTCCAATCTAGCTTCCTGTTAATATTCCTGGGAGGCAAGAGATGATGGCCCAAGTAGTTGGAATCCTGCCACCCACATGTAAGAGACCCTCATGGAATTCCTGGATGGTCCTGGCTTTAGACTGGGCTAGCTCTGGTTGCTAAGGGCATTCTGAGAATGAGACAGTGAATGAAAGAAGGCATTTCTCTCTCTCTCTCTTTCTACATGTATGTGTGTGTATCTCTCTATATTCCTCCTCTCTCTGATACTCTGCCTTCCAAAAAGATAGACATCTATGTTGTATAAAACTGCAGTTATAAATTATGTAGCTATAAACCTATTAATCAGATGAACACCGAAAAAAGTGTATACTTTCTGCACTAAATTAAAATTTTACACCTCAAAATGAAAAATACTTACAAATCAATTGAACAAAATAACAATATCAGTGGAATTTTTGCAATGTGAAATTAGTACTTTAATAAGGAACATATTTTAAATGTGATAGAAGAAATAAACAGTGTGATTTTCACGCAAGAATTTATAAGGAGTTTCCCAGAGTTCTAAAAATGTAGTTTTTTCAGCCACTCAAAACATATTTTTACATCTTTCCCATCTAAGGGTCCCAAAGACTTATAAATTTTTAACTCCATTTCCCCAAGCATTGCAAATTCCCTTTTCGGAGCCTTTCTGCTGCATGGATTTGATCTATGTTCAATTCAGCTAAAAACTAAATGGCAAATCCTCAAAAACCCCAAATCTTTTACAGTTGTGCTGTTGAAGATGAAAGAACTTGTACACAAATGTTTAAAATGATATAAATCTTCCCATGTAAGTTAGAAAAGAAGATGCTTCATACTCTTTCTTAAATCCGTCCTAAGGGATTTTGTTAAAATAGTGTATTCTTTCAGCAATAACATTACAAAAGATATTTCACAGGGAACAAACAGTTTTGCTTTTAGATTAACAGTCAATATCATTTTACTAACAGTAAGAATGAATACAAACACTTAGTACTTCCTTTTCCATTTTAAAAATTAATCACATATCTGATATCTTAGTTTATCTGTGGAAACGGCATGTGAAGTTTTTGGTCTTTTTCTTAATCTTCATTTAATACATCAGGGAACTGTATTACAGAGAATTTCTGAGGCAAACAACAGTGCATTTTGCATTAGTCAGCACTGAGTTAGGGAGGGATTAATACGAGGTTCTTCAATTCTTGGTTCTGGGATTACCTGCGAGATGATAAAATAGTTCGCTGACATTTACGAGCCCTCAACAGCTGTAATTTGGTTAGTATTTACTTACTTCGGTAAAAGTCAATTTTATCATTTTGCCCTTCTGTATGTTACAATAGCAGAAACCGAAGCTCAGTCTAACAGTAGGGCTGTGGGCCCGGTGCAGTAGTCTATCAGCTAAGGTCCTCTCGTTGAACGCGCCAGGATCCCAGATGGGCACCGGTTCTGGTCAAGGTTAGCCTCACTTTCTGTCCAGCTCCCTGCTTATAGCCTTGGAGGGCAGTCAAGGACAGCCCAAGGCTTTTGGACCCTGCACCTGCGTGGGAGACCTGCAAGAGGCTCTGGGCTCTTCATTCGGGATTGGCTTGGTTGCAGCCATTGCTATTACTTTGGGAGTGAATCATCAGACAGAGGATCTTTCTCTGTCTCTCCTCCTCTCTGCATATCTACATTTGCAATAAAAATAAATAAATCTTAAAAAAAATGGTGAGACGACATGGAGACATCCTATAAGTGGCAGATTTCAGTATGATTATAAAATTCATATGCTTTTCTTGACAGAAATGATTAAGAGAAGCAAAGGCATGCATTCCTTCTCTCCTCCCTTTTAACGCTGATGCTTCCCTCAGATGTGAAAGGCAAAGAGGGAAGGAACCCAACACAGCAGGCATAAATTTAGACCAGGAATGTAATTATTTATTCTCGTGTCTGTGCACTTCTTCCTAATGTCAGCTGTATAGCCCAACACCTACAAGCACTTCACAGAAGTTGCCCCTTGAGGCTACAACAAGAAGTAGGCGCACAGATCTTAGCAGGAGGCACCAAGTCTATTTGATGATAGTTTAGCTGAATGTGTCTATGGATACATTGATAACAGCCAAAAATATTGTTTACGAGAATTTCCAGAGATTGTATACAAAAGAAGAGCATTTCATTCAAATCAGTTGGAAAGGCACTGCATTCTGGGATGTAAAGATCCTTGGGTCACAGTCATTTATAAGCAGAGAAGCAGGTCTGGGGCAATACTGAAGCACAAAGGCCCGTTTCACTTGCTTTGCCTATGTCCCACATGTATATTCTATCAAGATTCCACGACACAAATCTGATGTTTCAGTCTTGACTCTGAAAGCAATCTGAGTATGGACGACATTGTACTTTGACGGTACAATAATCACCACGTGGGATTTTCATTGCATTACTCTCCAGGTACAGACTATGATACACCACGCTAAAGGTTTAGACAAGGGTAAGACCAAATGGCATATATCCGAATATCAGAGCTGTTGGGGCCTTGGAGATTTTATGTCTCCTTCCCATGCATACATGAAGAAACAAGAGCCCAGATAGATTGAGAAATGGTTCTGAGATAACAGAACTTTGGAAGTGGCTATGTCACTAACAAGTGATACTCCTTATCTATATTTGAGTAAGATGCCTTAGTGTGGCAGCATTCCCAAGGCACTTCATCTTGTACAACCTGAAATTCTTTCCCACTCTGGTCTAGGCTAACCATGTGCACCAAGCAGAAGGCTAGGGAAGAACATCAATTGTGCACTAGTGCAGTTACAGGCTTGGGACACTGTTGTTATTATTTGAAAGGCAGAGAGAGTGGCAAAGAAGGGAGAGAATGACACAAGAATGTTTTCTATCTCCTTATTCACTCTCAAAGTCTGGAACTTCATCTGGGTCCCCCACATGGTTGCCAAGGGCCCACATCCTTACGCCATCCTCGCTGCTTTGCCAGGCACATTAGCAGAGTCGAATCAGATATGAAGAATCCGTACTTCTGGCTTAGTCCATTCCTACATGACTTTCTCAGACACAGCCTTCACTAGCCTTGATTTTTCTCCATCTATTCACACCCCACACAAAGGCTACAGCTCTCTTCAGTTGAAGTCAAATTTCTCTGACTCTGTTTATGCCCACCTCTGCTCACTTGCACTAAAGGAATCTGCTCAAGAAGTGGAAGGGAGAAAAAGACTTCCTCACTTCCTTTGTTGTTCTATCTCTAAGGTCCAGTTCAAAGTAGACTTAGAACCACAAACTTACATCCATATAGTCTCAGATGGCAGGATTTTTTTTTTAATTAAGAAAATCTGTCCTTATTTTCAAATAATTGTTATTTATGCTTTTCCAACAAATCATGCACAATGGATTTAAGACCACTGAGAAAATTTATGCCTTTACACAGAAGGAAGGAATGAAGGTAGGAAGGAAGACAGGAAAGTCAGAGAGACGGTGGGGGGGAAGATAATGAGAATGTAGATCAAGCATCACGCTTATTCTGAGAATAACCTCTCCTGCGTCCTAGACCCATCGGCCTACCCTTTTCCTGGTCCTCTTACTTAGTCACAAATCTCTAAAAATCTGATTCTGAAAGCACTCGTTTTTTCCTCAGGTGCTTTCATAATTTTGATATATAAGGCCAATAAATGGTCAGATTGCGAGAACTGTTCCAAGTGAGAATTCATTTTTGTTGTAACAATTATTCCTTAACTGGGCTATGAAAAGGACGTGTTAGTACGGATTTTTACTTTGTACAATCACATGTCTTAG
The DNA here is from genome assembly GCF_017591425.1 of Ochotona curzoniae. Classification (NCBI taxonomy): domain Eukaryota; kingdom Metazoa; phylum Chordata; class Mammalia; order Lagomorpha; family Ochotonidae; genus Ochotona; species Ochotona curzoniae. Next base: position 16,782,261 of record NW_024466307.1, read on the forward strand.
TCTTTGAGCAGAGTACACAAACTGATAACCAGGAAGGAATCCTGTGTATTTTCACAGATATATATTTAATTAAAAATCATGGCTATAGAAGCTCTCAAGACTTTGTTTTTTTCCTACTTGAAAAAAAAAAAAAGCCAGGGAAAATGCTACTTATGCATCAAACACTTTAAGCTCCCTAGATGAAAGCCCGCATATATAAGTGTGATGTGTATTTATTGCCTCTTCTCTGATGAAAAGTGGCAGCCTTCTGCTTGAAATGGGATTAGAAATTCTGACAATAACAGAGAAGAGAGAAGCACAAATGAGTAACAAGCAGTCAGAATAAATAACACGGAAAGGACGGAGAGCACTCCTTTCACAAAAGGAACATCAGTTGCAAAACTTGCGCTTTAATTTGGTATGCTTTCCACTCTTAAAAATCTGGGCTCAACTGCATGTATAATGAGCTACATGCAGAAGGTACATTCAGTAGTACATGAATAAAAAATGACCTTTTCATTTGCTCTTCCATAGCTTGGCATTCCTATATTATTAAAATATAATGTATTAAAGATTAAGTAAGCACATTAGCATACAGATATCATGCTTCTGTGGCCATGGATCTGAGGGCTATCCCACAAGAAGCTGCAACTTAGTTAGATACAACGCATATTCACAATAGGATAAATATCAATTGAAAAGAACACAGACTTCTGTAGGAACAATGAAAGCCCCCTATTTTATCAGTAATGGAGGAAAAAAAAAACCCAATGAGTAAAAGAAAAAAAAAAAAAACCCGTCTCTAAAGGGAGCTACAAATGATAATCACAAACTATTCAACACCTTAAAGTGAGCTGAATTATAGGTTACAAGGAATGTATTACATACATGAACCCTAAGGCTTAATGAAACCTAACAGTTTCAACCTGCGGATTAAAATACTACAGCAATTTTCTTGCCAATTTTCTAAAGAATAAAACCATTTATTTAGTATTTGTCTGAAATGTATTCCTTTTGGGGGCTTATCTTCTTTTGTATCTTTCTCTTTTTGACATACAATACACAAGTAAGAGTGTAACCAGAAGTAATTGTAAAAATACAAACAAAATTATCAAATTCCAGGGAATTGGCTTTCCTTTCGTCTCATTATTATGTAAATGATACAGGCTCATAAAAGAAAGTTTGAATATCGTAAGTGAAAAGAGAAAGAAAAAAATTCTCACATGAATTGAATACAATTATCGGTCACTCTCACATCTCCCCCTTCACTGCTTGACTTTCTTTTTCACTGCTTTCTAATTCTTGATTTCACTTTCGTGTTCAGCTTTCTTTCTTGTGTCTGACACTGTTACGTTGCAGACAATGGTATACCCCACTCTTTTCAGCTAATATGTCATGAAGCATATTATACCCAAAGCATGTGTTTTAATTTGAAGTTCATGTTTCTTCCTGTTCAAAAGACAACTTTCAACTCTCACAGTGGAAACCTGGCACTCCTAAATGTGCAAAGAGAAGGCGCAGCTGAATCTAGAACATCGTCGCTGGTCCTTACAGTGTGTTCCCAAAGGTTTGACAGTAACAGTGAACTTACAGCACTGCAAGCTAAGGAGAGACCATACTTAGTGCTTCAGGATCTAGACACAGAGAGGGTTCAGAATTTCTTCTAGTCGATGTCCAAGAATTCGACCTCAAATCTCCTCCAGGAGCATGTCCAAAGCTGGGATAATTCTTAGGCAACAACCACATAATCTCACCTTGGCTTTCGAAGACCTGAACTGTCAATCCCTGGCACAGCCCTCCTGTCCCTGGGATCCCACGACCCATTTCCGAGAACACGGAAAGGAAAGGACAAGACTTGAACCACAATCCTTGGCAGATTGATGAGGGAAGGGTCTGTATAGTTGACCTACCGTAAGTGCTTACTGGAGTGAAAAGTCCCTCACATATGACTTCATGAAAGCGAGTAAAGATCCTCCCAACGTTTAAAACAACAACAGCTAAGGCAGAATTACGTATAAAGGCTTACTGAAAATTTCGGTAAAACGAGCAAATCTTTTTACGTGTAAAAGAATATAAATACGAAACAGACCTTTGTTATAGGCAGGCCTTTCTGTTCTCAGTTGCTTTTTTGAATTAAAAAACAACACATTTTTTTTCCAAAAAAAAAAAGGTTTGCTATGAATAAAATTTATCATCTACTGATGCATTATTTCTCAACTTCTTTTTCATATTACCTCTTTGAGATAAATGATGGTAACAGAGACACATTAATATGACACTAAGAAAGGCTTTTTATAGTTTTAATTATTTTTTCCTTTTTGGCAATAAAAATGATGTGGTATGCTTGCATGTGTTATATTTTTTGAGGCAATAATACTGATTAAATATTCATAATTACGGAGACAACTTTCACTTGATATTTTACAAATGAAACGGATTGCTTCTGGCCCCTAAAATTATGGCCCTATTGATTAATACACATTGCAGGCACACCTACATTTCTGTCAGTCAATCAATTACTGTGCTTTTCATTCTCTTCTGAGCTATTCTGCATAAAGATAATTTTATGAGTCCATCAAGTTTCACTTTTTGAAAAACAATTTCTCACATTTTGTAACGTAGATAACGAGCACTCATTTTTCAGCTTCTCTTGGGATCTGGACTCGTTCAAGGAGATGAAATCGAAGCAGAAACTGGACGGGCGGTGAGCAATCCACAGTGGAACAAGGCAGGTGCTTCCCCACTCAGCTGACCATACTACATCTGGGTCACTAAGGTGCTGCGGGGGGAGGGCGGTTCGGGGAAGGGGCTGCTGTCACAGGAGAACGTCCTCAGCTTGTGCTTTGAGCTGAGAAAACGAGAGTCTCTGCAAAGCCCTCTGCTCCTTTATTTCCTGGAGCTTCTAGAACTTCCAGGTTCCTTGCCAGTGTCGTTCTGGGCTGGACTCCAACTTCTTTAGCCAAGCGATAACTTTCTTCTTGCTTCATTTGTCCACCCTTGTGGGGAGGAAGCACCTCTAACGCGGCCATCTCCACACCCACATCTCACTTTTTTGTTTGTTTGTTTCATTCAAACAAGAGATAAAAAGTCTCACTCTTACTCATCAAAACCAAACAGCCATGCCTTAGGAACATGAATTTCTAATTAGTATACAAAAATAAATGTGAAATTATATCTGAAATTCAACATTTTTATCTTGAAAATAAGCGCTGAATATTTGGATATAAAAGCTAAGGGGTGGTTTAAATAAAATATATTTTACAAATGAAATAATTTTTAAAAAATAAATTATTAATTTTCTTCCTATATTTATAATAAAGCAAGGTCGCAGTGTCTTATAACCCTAAGTATACATTAAATAAGTGGTCTAAAGGACATATTCTAGGATGTGTTTTATGTTTGTTGAATAAATATGCTAAAGTAAATGTGATAGAAGTCATCAATAATTGATATAACACAGTAGAAACTCGTTATCATAATCACATGGATTTTCCATGCAATAATATTCAGTATTTTAGTATCTGAGTCATGTAAAACCAGCTAAGTGCCTACCTCATGTTATTTTATTGCTATATGTATACTTCTTTTATCCTTATTTTAAGAACACATTTTATTCCTATCACTGAGCAAAAAATTTCACAGAGAATAGGAATTATGTAAACAATGAAGGAAGAAATAAGGATGAAAAACACCCTGAAAGTAGCAAAGTACGAAATATTCTCAAAAACAGTAACTAGAAAACAAAAATTTTAAAGAATGATTTTACTTACTAAAATGTTGGCTTCTGTAATCTATGCGTTTAAGGGTAGTTAAACTGAATGGGCTTTTTTTAAGCTGAGGGAGAAGTGCTAGTTATATTTCCCTGGTCATCTGTGTCCAGTATTATTCTGTAAAATATTTTAACTGAAGTTAAGACTGTAGCGGAGACTGGCCCAAGCACTTGTGGGAGGCCCAGAAGGGGTCCCTGGTTCCTGCTCTGGGATAAGCTCAACTCTGGGTGTTATGACCATTTCGGGAGTAAACCCGTGGATGGAAGATCCTCCAACCCCATATGGGCGCTGGTTCGTGTTCCGGCTGCTCCACTTCCCATCCAGCTCCTTGCTTCTGGCCTGGGAAAGCAGTCAAGGATGGCCTAAAGCCTTGAGTCCCTGTGCCCACATGAGAAACCCCATAAAATCTTCTGGTTCTTGCTTAGGATCAGCTCAGCTCTGGCTTCTGCAGAACTTAGGGAATCAGTGAACTGAAAATCTCTCTTTGCCTCTCTAGGTCTGTGTTTCCAATGAAAAGAAATAAAACTTTTTTTTTTTCTTTAAACTGAATGGGCTTGGGCCTGGCGCCATAGCCTAAAGGCTAAAGTCCTCACCTTATACATGCCAGGATCCCATATGGGCACCAGTTCTAACCCTGGCAGCCCTGCTTCCCATCCAGCTCCCTGGCCTGGGAAAGCAGCTGAGGATGGCCCAAAGCCCTGGGACCCTGCACATGCGTGGGAGACAGGGAAGATGCTTGGGGTTCCTGGCTTCAGATCAGATCAGCTCAGCTCTGGCCATTGTGGCTGCTTCGGGAGTAAATCAACAGATGGAAGGTCTTCCTCTCTATCTCCCCTCCTCTCTCTAGATATGACTTTCTAATAAAAGCAAAATAATTCTTAAAAAAAATAATAAAGTGATTGGTCTCAGCAGCTGGCTTTGTGGCATAGCGAGTAAAGATGTCACTGTGATGTTAGTACTATGTATGGTGCATGGTTCAATACTTGTACGCTCGACTTCCCATCCAGCTCACTGCTAATATGACTGGAAAGCAGCAGAAAAATCCCAAATGGTTGGGTCCCTGCACCCATGTGTAGACCCAGAAGAAGTTTCCAGCTCCTGGATTGGGAGCTGCTTAGCTCCGGCTGTTGGTGCCACTTAGGGAGTTAATCAGTGGAGGAAAGATCTCTCTCTCTCTCTCTTCTCTCTCTGAAACTCTGCTTTTCAAATACATGAATGAATCTTAGGGAAAAAAAAATAATGGGTTCTGCAAATTTGAAACTGTCTCTTCATATTTCCCTAATATGAAACTTAACCCAACATTTGAGCAGGTGATGCTTCTTCTTGGGGGGAAAGAAGCCAATACTAAATTAGGCTAAATACATTGTTCTGAAGCAGTTTATCACCTAACAAGCCATGTAATGGAAGCTCAATTACGTATTAGCACATTTTCTCAGATTGCCACTTGTCTGGTCACCGTGCTTGGACACTTACTGAGAGTTTGCAGTTACTCTACTGCCTCCCTCTTTGAACCTTAACGTGTCGCCACTTCGCGTTTGCTGACTGTTTTTGGATAGGCTGAACCACTTGAAAATAACAGATACTTGGATCTTATTTTGAAAACCCTTCACAGAATTGATTCAGCATATAAAAATGCTACATGCCTATTGTATTTTGCTTATATGATCTAATATGCTTCACTAAAAATGTACAGGAATTAAAACACACACACATAGCAATTCATTTTTAGTTATATACTTTCAAATACCCATTGGACTAAAATACAGAAGTCCAGGCATCATGAAAGGTTCAGGAAGTACTGGCAGCCAAACATGTTTTAGGGAAGGCTCTATGCCTGGCCCAAGCCTTCCTCTACAGCTTCACCTCCCTTCCTCTTTCTCTATATTTTAAAATGATGTTTTTGCTTAAGGTTAGTTTCCTCTGCCCAAGCTCTCATTACATAAAAAAAATGTAAATGAGCCTAATTGCCAGCAGACCTTCTGACAAGTGTCAGCCCACAATGAATGCTCACAGCCCATGCTGAGTTATGGACACCTGGACAAAGCCTTGATAGCGACACTGTGACCCCACTGGAAACAAAACCAAGAAAACACATCACACTTCGACAGCAACGCCAGCATATGCAACGTTTAACATACTCTTGGCCTTGGAATGTTGTAAGAAATCACTCAAAGAATGTCTCATTCCACTGTAAAGTAAGATCATTAGGTAATTCTGTTAAAACACGTGAAGTTGTGAGTATAAGATGGCTTATACCCACATTACACACACGCCACAGTTTATAAATGCTTTTGTCCTCTTAATGTCATTGTCTTATTTTAGAAGCAGATCTTTGGTAAATAATAAAAAGAAAACTACACAGAGAACATGTATACATTTTGCAACTGCAGCATGAGATTGTAACTGAAACGTTTGTTTTCCCCCTGTGTCATGCTATATGTACACTGAATAAATACCTTTGTATTTTAAAAGATATGCATTAAAAATTTAGGAGACTAAGACTCAAGTCAATAATCTGATTTACAAAGAGGCTACACAAAAATGAACAATTTAAATGAAAATCTTTTTTAAGAATAATTTTGTGTCATCTGTGTTAACATGTTTCTCAGTATAAGCATCATACCAACAGCAGGCATGCACAGAAAATAAAAATTCACTGGAAAAATGCCACAAAGGAAATTATTCTCATTAAAAAGCAAAGTTCTATCATCTCTAAGGCATGGCATCCCTGAGAGGAAAGGAAGGGCTTTTTCTTCCCCCTCGATGTTACAGTGGTAAATAAAACTCTTACGCCTCTTGGTTTCAAAGGATGTCAAGCCCCACACAGCTGGAGAAAGAAATGAGAACTGATGACTGCTCAGGTCTTTCTAATCCCGAATCCTTCCTCATACAAATGCCTAGAACCAAGTTCTACAGTGCTGATAATGGATTTTTCTTTCAGTGTGAATTCCAGACGACTAGCTGTAATTATTTTGAAGTTATACATCACTCCAGTGGTCAAGTAATCAAACTAATTAGAAAAAAATACTCGTAGAAAGAACTACTCATTTCAATCATTTGATCCTTCGTAACATATAAGGGGTCTTCAAAACTCTCATGCAACAAGGAGGCATTTGGAACAGCAGCCTGGTCACAATGTTGGGATACCCACATGTGTATAACAGCGAGTTGGAGGTTATGTCCTGTGTTGGAGCTTCCTGCTATGGATTAGCTTGAGTCCCTGCCACAGAGAAGAGCTGAAGTTTCTGGCATTAGACTGGCCCAGTGTGGGCTGCTGCACCCAAATGGAGGAGAGAACGGATGGAATGGAAGATCTATCTCTCTCAGTCCCTCTGTCCTTTTGTCTTCCAATTTAAACAAAAGAAAGAAAATTAAAAAATAATAGATCATGCATATCATGAAACGTGTATGCATGAATTTCAGAATTTGCGCCAAAATAAACTTATCTGTTAATTCCTATTTTAGTAACTTTGAAGTACACCATGTTTACTTGACTACACGACAAATATGCCAAGTGAAAATATTAAACCATCAAAATAGTTGATTAAATGGAAGCATTTCTTCAGCTAACAGACTTGCAAATGCACTTCTCAATGTTAGAAATTTCAACATACATTCACCACCTAATAAGCTCCTGCAAAGCCAAATTCTGAAAAAGGTTCACTAACACTTGGAATCTTCAGGCTTTGCTTGGGCTAATGAGGGTTGCTTCTAGGATATCATTCACATTCAAAGAGGGGTGGTCCTTAACAACCACTGTTATGCATCAACAAATTAATTCTTGCAGTTAGTTTTTTCTTTTTAAACAGCTTTTCAGGCCTGGCATGAATGGCTGAATGGCTGAATGGCTAAATCCTCACCTTACAAGCACCAGGCCCCCATATGGGTACTGGTGTGTGTTCCAGCTGCTCCACTTCCCACCCAGTTCCCTGCAAAAACAGTAGAGGACAGCCTAAAGGATCCTGCACAAGTGTGAGAAACCCAGAAGAAGTTCCTGGCTCCTGGCTTTGAATCATCTCAGCTCCAGCTGTTGTGCCCTTTGGGGAGAAAACCAGTGGATAGACGATCTCTCTCCTGCTCTCTGTAAATCTGATCCGCCTTTCTGATAAAAAATAAATGTTTAAAAACAAACAAAAAACAGGTTTTCCCCTATTATTAAAATTTTTTCTGGCAAAAACACAGGGTTTTGAGCAATTTCAGAAAGACTGCCAGAAGGTGAAAAATGTATACACGACAGCGTTTTTAAGTCACCAAGAGGGCTCACTTAATAATAACATACTTTATGACTACAAATGCTTCAAACGCCTTACATCACGCAAGATGCATCTACATACTCTATTGTTATTTCCATTGCAAAAATCAAAACAATGCCCTTCAGTGCAAACTAAGGGACACCAAAAACCAACTGCAAGGAGTCCAGCATTTCTGATAATATGTATATAAAGATTCCCACGTGAACGTCACTTAAGTAAAGATACATAGTTTCCTTTAGATGGCTTTTGCTACACTTGGTTCTTCTTACCTAGGCCAGTAAAATTGAGAAACTGCAGGCCAAGCAGCTGCAGAGTACAGCACAGCCAGAAGTTCAAACCTAGAGTACCCACCACCAGCTCACTGCCCCATGAAATGGCTGTCTCATTTGCAGTCAGATTTTAAAGAAATTTTAGTGTCAAGAAAAGTGAAGTGTTTAAAAAATAAAATGGATATTGTTCCTACAAATCCTGTAAATGTGGTATTTCATCATTACAAAGCCTTAGTTTATTATAAAAGGAACATGGAAGTGATTTACATGATGAAAGACCTGCAAACTGCTGAGGAACACATAGCTTCATGTGATATAATTTCAGTAGGGATACTGGTCTACAAAAGAAAGTCATCATGTCTAAATGGAGAATAATTGCTGTTGTCTAGGCCACTATGGTGCTCCCTATATCCATCCTAACCCCAAAATGATTTGATATCAACCTCATTCAGTCCCTTCCTTTCTCTCCTTTTCCCCTTCTCTTTAATTTGTCTCCCCTCCTCTTCTTTTTTCTCTCTCTGTTTGACTTCTTTTCGTCTCTCAGTTTGTCTCTTGCTGATTTGCTAAGTTGACTCAATCCGAAAAAGAGACTCTCTTATTTTACTTTCCCTTGAAGTCAACAAATTTTTGTCTTCCCTTCAGGAGGACAAGTCAAATAATATAATTTTGGGTAGAACTCTTCAAGTCAAATAATATAATTTTTAGGTCTGCTTGACTGATTCCCACACACACCCTGGGCACTTGACTTCGTTCTTCTTTCTACGTGCAGTGCTGGTCTTCATTGCCTGTATCTGAGAGGTGCCCATCTGCAGGCACACACTGTGGTGGGTGTCTGGTCCAGCACTGGAGACGCTGTAGAAGATGCTCATGTCCCATGTTGGCGTACTGGGATCTATTCTTGGCTCTGATTCACATTACAATATATTTATTAGTATGAGAAGCAGCAATGGATTGAAATTATTACATATATTCTACCGGATTATGCTTGTGACTATAAGAAAACTGGCACTGTAATTATGATTAATATGACTCTGCTTTGGCAGCACTGCTAGCATTGTGAGTCTTTTTTTTGTAACAGAAACTATAACGGAGTCACGCGCCTGGCTGATAACAAGGAGGTAAACAGCTCCTGGCCAAATTCAAAACAGTGCATCAATACAGAAATCAGATAGTCTGGGCTCAGAATTTCTTCTTCCAAGGGTGACAGGTGGATGCTAAGATAATACACCTTCTGTGACAAAAAATGGAAATGCTGGGGTGGGCGTTGTGGTGTAGTTCGTTAAGCCCCCGTTTGGGATGCCTGCACCCGACAGCAGAGAGCTATTTTTGGGTCCTACTTGTTCTGCTTCTCATCTAGCTTCTCACAGATGACTCAAACACCTGAGCCTTTGCCACTTGCGTGGAAGACTCAGGCGGAGTTTCTGGGTCGTGGCTTCAGGCTGACCCAGCTCTGGCTGTTGCAGACACTTCAGGAGGGAACCAGCAGATGAAAGCTTGTTTTCTCTCTCTCTCTCTCTCGCACGCTCTGACATAAACACACACACACATACACACTCTGTCTCTCAAGAAAATGGCAATGAGCATTTTTTAAATGGCAGTGCCATCAAACTGCCATTTGACACACACTCCCCTGCGGATGCTATTCACTGTTAGAACTCACTGAGAAAAAGAGAGCCTCCCCCTTTATTTCACAGCTGACAGCTTAACGACAGTGCAGACCTCTCCAGCACCATGAACAGGGCTTGTCCTCTCTTACCTATTTTATGTCATATTTTCATGTTTTGCTGAATTTTTTCTTATTCTACAATTGTATGCTGTGCAACAAGACATTTGATTAAGCAATTACTTTTCCCAGTTGGCTTGTCATTGACATAAAGGGTAAAAACCTCTGTTCTTCAGATGAAAACCATCACCATGTTTTGGAGGAAGTGGGCCATTCTGGCTGTCCAGCTTGACAAGCGTGTGGCATGAGAAAGGAAGGGGCAGTGCTGAGCAATCACTGGCAGCAAGCGGGGACCCCGCAGCCCTGAGCTTCCGCCTCTCAGTCTGGTTCCATGTGTCAGGACTTGGCGGAGGCATGTCTGGGTTCTCACCCTCCTGTCCTTCTGGACTGCCTAGCCGCGTTCTGCTCACCAGTAAGAACCAGCTGAGAAAGTATCTTCCAGGTCTGAAGCAGAGACACAGCTGCTGTCTGAGAGGGTGATCCTTTGGGAACAGCACAGCTCACACTGCCTGTCCTGGCTCCACAGCAGCAGTGTTTCCTGAGCATGCTTACTGGAGAGCTGGGTGCTTCCCTAATGAGTCCACAAGGACATGTGTTGAGCACCTGCGTTCTCTTGCTGAAAAATAATTTGTATAATGATGGAGCAAAGTGGTCCTGAAACTCCGTACACAGGAGTCCTTCTTAGAATTTTGAACATATTCCTGAAATAGGAGGTCTCAGGATACAATTGCTGACTGTGATTAAAATGAAAAAGGGCCTGGCACAATAGCATAGTGCTTAAAGTCCTTGCCTTGCATACACCGTGATCCCATATAGACGCTGGTTCTAATCCCAGCAGCCCTGCTTCCCATCCAGCTCCTGCTTGTGGCCTGGGTCAGCAGGTAAGGATGGCCCAAAGCCTTGGGACTCTACACCCACATGGGAAACCTGGAACAGCTCCTGACTTCATTGGCTCAGCTCCAGCCGTTGTGGCCACTTGGGGAGTGAACCAACAGATGGAAGATCTTCCTCTCTGTCTCTCCTCCTCTCTGTATATGTGCCTTTCCAATAAAAATAAAATAAATCTTTAAAAAGAATGAAAATAAGATATATATTGCTATTTTATGTGATGAAAAGCCACTCTATAGAGTTTCAATACCATTAAAAACAAAACATGTTTTTTACCTGTGTTTAACTGTCTGTATTATAAAAAGACCAGAGAGACAAAAATAAAATATCTATATTATAAAACGACTGGAGAAAGTCATTAGAGGAAAAATAAAATATCCACAAACTCAAAAATGTCATCATTATTAACCTCTGCTTCAAAATGCTAAATGTGTAATTATAGGCCTACTGGGGAAACACTGCCCACAGGATTACAAAAATGCACAGTTATTTTGTGGGTGCAAGGCATAGAATTTTAAGGATTATCTCACAGGAGGCTGAGAAATAGCAAACTTGTGATGTGTTTTTTAGGCTGCATAAAATAGACTTGTCTCTTGTTTACTACCCAGCAATTGCAATGGGCCTAATTTACACAACAATTACTTAGAAGTAAGTCTTTTGAAATGCATTGCGTGATTAATTGACTTGGCTTCAGGAATGCAGTGTTGCTTCTACATTGTTGTTCACTTCAACTTAATGCCCCCTAGAGCACGGATCCAATTAAGAAGCCAGGCAGGGAGGCAAATAGTAGGCATGGTATTTCTATATAACCCAGCATTTTCTTACAGGACTGAACACCACCACCTACTGTCGGCAGGAACTGATTCATTCAGTGCGTCCATGAAACACTGGATAATGCTGACAGAAAAGCATGACCGCATGTTAAAGAAAATATCTTAAAGGATATTTAAAGTTTAAAAATCTGTTGGTTTAATCTATGATGCTTTTTATTCTAAACTTATTTGAGAGGCAGAGTGACAGAGCGTCTGTCCAGTGCTTCACTCTGCAAAGACCCCCAAGGGCTGGGCCTGAGCTGGTTTCACCTGGGGACCCCCGAACACAATCCAGCCCTTCCTTGCACGTGGGTTTCAGGGATTCAATCACTCCAGTCATTACTTATAATTTCCCAGGGTCTGAATTAGCAAGAAATGGGAAATGGGAGCCCGAGCTGGGAACAAAACTCAAGTCCTCCAATTTATTGGCTGCAGGTGTCTTAGCAGGCATCTTAACCATCAGGCAGAATGCCCACCATCGTGGTGGTACTTACATACATAAAATAGCCCAACTGCATTTCTCACAGAAACACAAATGGATAATGATTTTGCCTGTGGAATATTCCAGTCTATAGTCATCGCAGATTCTTCCCTTGAAATTAGACATTTCTAATTGCTATCTGGGGAAACAACTCTTAAGTTTCAACAAGCATCATATCTCCCTTAAGAAGACATTTGCTTCGTTAGTAGGATCAAGATCTGAAATCGGTAAATACCACACAGGAGTACAGCTTTTATTGTTTGCGAAGCTAGCGCTTCTTTAGCAAAACATTATGGAGAAATTTTTTTTTTCATTTTTCATATCTTTTATTTGAGAAGCACAATTCAGTTTCTCTGTGCTGTGAACATAAATTGTTACACAATCGAACTGATTCTTTAAGGAAGCAGGTAGATCCCAAACTAGGTCAGGTTTCTCCCCCATCACACTCCCTGAAAGGCAGACTCCAGTCCATCTGAGCCAGTGTAATAAGAAAGTCCCTCTCTTTTAATCCTCACAAAAATGCAGTCTGGGGGCAGGTACTGTGTTTTGACCACTCCTGTCCCTTTCCTGAATCCCAGTCCAGCTAAGGAACAGAAGCCAACTAAAGAAGCTACACATTTCAACTTGCCAAAAATACCCCTTTCTGGCCTTCACCCAGTCACTCTGAACAGGCTGCTGAGTTTGCTCCCTGGACTAGTTGCCAGATTTTAGGTGGCTGTGGCCAGATTTTAGCTTTCTGTGTCTTCCTGTGTCTTGCTTGAGACCTTGGACCTTTGCATCTTAGGACTCTGCAGATAGAGGCCATCCTGACAGGAAAAGGCAGACATGGAGCCAGGGGGGCACCTGTTGGCAGCGATGTGCAGCATGGCCAGACAGGTAGACATGAGACAATTTCTGGCTCACAGAGCATCCATGAGCAAAGTGCTCGGATTTCTCTAAATAGAGAACTTCAAGACCGAGTGAACAGGAAAACACTCCCAACCCAGCTTCAGCAGAACAGGATGCTTTGTCCACCCAGCTGAGCACTGCAGAACCTCCCATCTAGAATTCAGCCCGCAGCCTCTCTGGTAACAGACACACCGCAAAGACCTGCCTGGGATGCTTGGGCTTTCCTCTGTGCCTTTGAGATGTACACGTTCTACTCTGTCTTCTCTAGAACTTGATAATTGTTGTTTGGAAATACGAACCTCAGGGAGAAGACTCATAAGAGGAGAAGAAAGAAATAAAAAATGAATTATTTGAAAGCTGGTCAGATGAGAAATCTTAAAAACCTTCTTCTCCTCAAATATTGGCAAACGGATTGAACTGTCTGAGTATGTGACCTTAACTTGTTCCATTAGCAATACCCCAGCCAGTAGTCTTGGATTATCAGACCTAGCAAGTGGTGAAAAGATTGAGGGTAAAAGCTCTAACACCCGATTCAGCCTGTCACCAAATATAATACAGACATAATAATTTTGCCTGGGTTTGCTGGGCAGACAGCTAGAAGTAAGTCATAAACTATAAATCCAACTTAGGAATGGAATGCACAGTATAAATGAGCTGCTGAATTGGTTAATTTATCTTAGTCATGAGATAGAAAAGACAAGAAAGAATCAAGTCTAATTTTTTTGATTCTGTGACATTTTTGAAATTACTACATTTTTGAACAAGATATTTTAAGAAGTTGTTAGATTTGCTTAATATCTCATAAGCAATATAAACACAGGAATTAGTTATGTGTTAAGTGCGATTAAAGCTCATAAAGAAAATATTTCTATAGAAAAATAATTTGAAAAATCATCTCAATAGTTTTAAACCTTACAGTTATGGTAAATGGTAGCGATTCAGTGAATGTTCAGGTTACTTCTTTTCTTTGTTTTTCATTTAAAGGAGTTTGTTAATATATTGGGCTCTCCAGGTCACAGCAAATGCTTAATTACTAAAACAGAATTCTCATCAATTCTCAATTAATTCGTTACATAAAGAACAGATACAATGTGGTCCTAGATACAATTCCAAGAGAATAATACTTCCCATTCCTTGTCACCTTCCCATTTTCCCTCTCTTGTGCTTCCTCCCTTTTCTAATTTTTGAAAAAATACACTTTAGTAAAAGGCTTAATACTCTGCTAAATAAAGATTTTTTAAACAAGCTAAAATAGTGCAAACTTAATAGCCTTCCATAAATTTAAGTTTATGTATATTGGCATTTTTTCTTTGTCTTAAATTGCATTACTAAAATTTTCATTAACATGTAATACATGTACGTATCTATGGACTATAGTGCAATAGTTCAGCCCATATACAAATCACCAACCAATCAAATCGGGCAACTATAACTTTTCTTGCCGACTTCTTTCTTTTTATATATATAGAGCTTACTAGCTCCTCTCTTCCAACTCTTTGCTCTGTATCTATTACCCTTACTGTGAATTACAGCTACCCCTTGTACTCTGAAACACTAGACCTTCTTCTTTTATATGACTATGTTTTGTTGCCCATTATTTTCTCTCCTTGAAACCTTTCACCCCAACCTTCCTCTAATAATCAAAATTCTAAATTCATATTTATTATTTGTTTTTACTTCCACATGTAAGAGAAAACAGAGTATTTGTCTTTCTGTGTCTGGCAAAATTTACTCAACATAAGGATCTTTAGTTTTAATAACTGCACTGCAAATGTGATAGTTTCATTCTTTTTGAGACTGAATAACTCTGCATTGTATATTAGCTTCATCTTTTCTGCATCTTTTCACCCCTCAAGGAACATCTGAGCTGATTACCTAATTGGTGGTTTTGAGTAGTGATGCAATGTACAAGGGAGGGCGGGCATCTCTTTGATATGCTGATTTCATTTGACATTTTGCTATTATATCATAAAGCCATTTTTTACTAGAAATTAAAGTTGCTAAGAATAAATTTTAGGGGTCAGCACTGTGGCCCAGCAGGTGACAGATCAGTCTGTTTCTCAGGTTCTCCACATTCTGATCCAGCTTCCTGCTGATGGGCAGGGAAAGCAGCAGAGGATGGCTCAAGTGGTTGGCCCTCTGCGCCCATATGAAAGACCAGAATGAGGCTCCTGCCTCTTGGCTTCAAACCATCCCACCTGGCAGTCTGGGGAGTGAATCAGTAGAATTTGGTACCCTAGGTTAAAAGAACAAAATTTTCTAGGAGGCCTGATCTTTTCTAACAGAAACTTATTTTACCTTTTAGGTAACTGACCTACGAAGAAAACACCCTGTGTTTCATCAAGATGATCTCCCCTGCTTCATTATTATTTGGTTATTTACAGTGGCCATTCCCAAAGTTGGATTTTTTTTTCCCTACAACCATGTAACTTTTCACAATTTACTTCTGAAGTCTTTAAAAATAACTCTGGCTAAATCAATGACTATTATTTCCATAGAGATCTGTAGTCCTATTTTAGTTGTTTAAAAACTTTTTGGCATTTTTTTTTACAAACTTCCCAAACTAAAATTGTAAATTAAATATTTTTATAATCTCAAATTAACTTTGGATTTTTCTAGCTGGGCTTCTGGAATGAGAGGTATTAAACCAGTTCAGCTTCTTTAAAACATCAAATTATATGGGAAGCACTGTCAAATTGTAAGTGATGATGTTAAGCCTACTTGAAGTTATATTTATGGGCAAGTTGTTGATATGAGTATTTCAAAAATTACATAACTCCTAGAAATATGATACATTACCAGCCCTCAGTTATGTTAAAATGTTGCATGCCACAGAAGCAACCAAATATCCCTGTCAATTGTTGGTTATCATGAACTTTCATCAGGTCTTCATTCGTGACCACTCTTAAGATTCTGTATCCGTAGACAGTGGCTTTGAATCTTCCCTAAAAGTATCTGCAATCAGCTTTAGTTCAAAATTGCATCTATAACGGGATTAACAGATCAAAGAAATTTCCTTGAATACAAGTTTCTGGTAACTCTAAGATCATAACGTTGTGTAAATGACAATATACTTTAGCAAGATGAAGAAAAAAATGAAAGGAGAGGGATGGTGAAAATTTTGGGGGTTCCAATAATGCTTCATTCTTAATTTGGGTGTGGTTATGAGTATGACTGGGCGATGAAAACTTCACTTACATGTACATTTATGTACACTTTTTATATATCCCAAGAAGTGGGATCTATAACTGTATTTCAATATAAATTTTTGTTAGGATGTATAACTGCATTTTAATATAATTTTTTAAAGATCATACTGCTGAACTTAGTCAAAATTTCCAGAACTCTAATGATGAAACTGATTTGTCTGTGAAACTGCTAAGAACAAGAAGAACAAGAATTAATTCTGTGAGCCTGAGAGAACTGCAGCAGGAATAAGCGGTTCTAAAGCACTGTTGTCTGAAATATTGCTGCTTTTGCAACGTTCTGCTTTCTCAGTTTGAGGAAACCTTCTATTAGCTTTCATTTTTGAAAAGGATTTATTTATTTATTTGAAAGTTGGATGTACAAAGAGAGAGGGAAAGAGAGGAGACATCGTACCCACCATGGTTCATTCCCCAGGAAGCCTCCAAGGCCGGGCTGGGCTAGACCAGAGGCAGGAGCTTCGTTTACACCTCCCATCTCCTGCAGGGGTAGCAGAGGGTGCTTGCACTTAAGCCATCCACCGTGCTTTGGCAGGCCATTACCGGGGAGCTGAACCAAGAGTGGAGCAGCTGTACAAGAAACATCAGCAGCATCTTTTTGGGATTTGACATCATGGGAGGTGGTCTTACTCCTTACACTACAAAGCCAGCCAAAGGAAGAATCTGTTTAAGGTACTCACAGCCTGTGATAATTCAGTAAAGAATGCTTCTATGAAAAAAAAAAAAAAATGAAGCATTTACTTTTGTCCCTACCTCTAGAACTCTGAAACTATTCACCAGTAGTCTTATTTTTATGGTAATAGAATCATTTGCATAAATTTAATGAGAATCTTCTCTCTTTATAACATGATACTATTGGAAATTCTATTTGGCTTTCCAGTATTGAGAAGCTTTTAGAAGTCCAATCTAAGATCCCTTACCAAAAGTTTCAATAAACTTGAAAAAAAAAAAGGATCAACTACTGTTCTTGCTGTACTTTCATAAAAAATCAGACCAAAATTTTGATGAGGCTAATCTTTCCTGCAAACAAATCAGCCTCAGTTTGATTTGCTTTGGTGGAAGGGAACGTGACTGTAAACAGAGCAATTTATGTTTCAGGTGGAAAATTACAACACGTCTGTCATGACATTGGTTCATTTTTTCAAGTTTTTTGCTAACTACCTGTAGTCTAATCTGGATGCTGAATATTCCAGCTTTTAGCAGTCTAAATTTCTCCTACGCATTACACTAAGGGCAAGAACTGCTCTGCTTCTGAGGCTGAAGGTGGATGAAATATTAGATCAAGTTTTCTGGATGATGTGTAGTCCTAAGAGTTCAGCAAAAAAGCCCGATACCATAACCAGGACAGTCTCCGCTTTTTTCCCTCAGATGTGGAACAAGAGCCACTGCCATAATGAGAATTTCACTTTCTTTAGTTTTTCCTGGGTTGTGGTCCCATTGTTTTGCAACTGAACATACTGTACTTTCTGTGGTAACTTGATATAGTATTTCATCTCTCCTGCGAAACTTAGATTTTTACATGATCCAAGGCATAATTTAATCCATCCAGTAACCAATTTTATAAACATTTATTTTTGTCTACAAGGAAAAATTTACAGAGAAAAGGAGAGAAAGATCTGTCTGCCAGTTCACTCCCCAAGTAGCCACAACAGCTGGAGCTGAGCCAATCCGAAGCTAGGAGCCAGGAGCCTCCTCTGGGAGCAGGGTTCCAAGGTTTTGGGCCATTCTTTACTGCTTTTGCAGGCCACAAGCAGGGAGCTGGATGGGAAGCAGAGCATCTGGGACGTGAACCAGAGGCGAGGATTTTAGCTACTAGGCTAGTGCTCAGAACTCTTGTAACTAATTTTAACAACAGCCTTAATTCAACTGTTGTTCAAATTGTACTTGTGGAAACCGATGAACTTATCTGGACAATAAGACTCTGGACTTTATACTTGGTAGATGCTTGCAATGAAAGAATCTCAACTGAATTTGAACTGTGGTAACGCAACAAGGTGGAGGAATCCACCATGCGGGGGGGCGCTTGGGGAAGGAGGTGGAATCCCAGTGCCTATAAAACTGTGTCACATAATGCAATGTAATCAATAAAAAAACCCAAATTATACTTGTGGTCATTTCTATAAACTTCTACAACAATTTGTTTTTACTCTGTTTTATTTAAAAATGTTTTTTTAAAGGGAGAGTTACAGAAAAAGGGCTTCTGTCCACTGGTTCCTTCTCCAAATGCCCAGCTTTTTCCTAAATATCCAATTCTGTGATTCAGATACCACTGAAGGACTCTACTCATTCTTACTGTAAGAATTCAACTATTTTACTGTAGTTTCTCAGTCTTTGCATATTACCTGTCACTCAGTTCAGTACACCTCACTGAGATGTTGTTTATCCATTGAATGATTTACTTGGTTCATGATTCAAGAGGGGAACATTATGAGAAAAAAAAAAAAAGTTAAAAACAGAATCTGGCCAGCACAGCAGCCTACTAACTGAAGTCCTCGCCTTGTATGCTCCTGGATTCCATACAGGTACTGGTTTGTATCCTGGCTGCTTTACTTCCCATTAAGCTCCCTGCCTGTGGCCTGAGAAAGCAGAGGACAGCCCAAGGCCTGGGGACGCTGCACCTGATGGGAGACCCAGAAGAAGCTCCTGGCTCCTGGTTTTGGATCGGCTCAGCTCCAGCTGTTGTGGCCACTTGGGGAGTGAACCAACAGACGGAAGATCTTTCATTCTGTTCTTTCTTCTTCCTGTATGACTTTCTGATGAAAATAAATCTTTTAAAGAAAAAAAAATCCCCCAAATAATCAATGTTTAAAGAGGTATGTAATATGAGAAACGTTTAATAAGGAAGTCATTACCCTAATTAGACAAAGATTAAGCAAGAGGCATGAGCTTCCTCCCTTGGCTTCTCCCTGAGCCTGACACAGAGAACACCCAGTTGTACTACGTGCTTCGCAATCAATGTTTGCCAAACGTTGCTGCCCCAGCTCCTTGGATACTCACATACCACTCTCCAGGGCTTGCCATCCTACAAAGGGAAGCATCGTTCTCACTGTTTATGAAACCTTAAAACTGCAGGAAGCTTAGGATCACCAGACCTGCAAATGTTCTCATCAAATATAATGAAGCCTGACTGAGAACGCCATACACAGGCTGTGCAGCCCCAAAGCACCTGTATCTCTTCCAGGTCTCTGCCACTGAGAGACGGATCTTAGCATCAGTGGGATGAAGCCTGTGACTGACACTTAGGCTGGGTGGAAGCGAGGGAACAACTTCGAAAATGTGAAACTGGTTCAGACCGATTTTCATTAGAAAGGTGGAAAAACTCACTGTGTTTTCAATCCTTTCTACTTAGCAAAGAATTTACCTTTCCTATTGTTTTAGAGCAGCTCTTTCTTTTGTGTTATCAATACAAACTAGCACTGACCTTCCTCCTGCAAGGTTAAATTCTAGCTTCTGTTTGAAACGCTAGAGTGCCTTTTCTCAGAAGAAATGCCACATCTCCGTGCCGCCAGCAATGAGGAAGAATACACCATCGTTCCGACCCTTCATTAGTCAGAGGAGCTTGGCAACAGCAATGCTACTTGTGTACGGCCTCCGCATGAAAAACTGCTTTCAAAGGTAACCTTGCCAAGGGCTATGTTCTATCTTGGCAAAAGGAAGCAAACTTTACTTTTCTACCAATTGGTTTGCTCTGCGTGAGAAACAGGTGTTAAGGTATGAAACAGGGCTTGCAGCAGTTGCAAAAGAAAACTCCCCCAACATAAGTTTCATTCAGAAATGCATGCGCGTGCACACACACACAACACAGAGATAATAGGCCTGCAGGGCCGACATGTTTTTGCAAAATGCAAATCATGAAAACTGGTTAAGGGATTAAATGCTCTTTTGCAAAAATGACCATGGAGATTATAATCATTAATTAAAATCATGTAAATAATTTTCTGAAAGAACTCTCCCTTTTTATCTCATAGGTTTCATATAGCCTAATGGTGAAAAGGTTCAGTCTCAGAAGAGCTTCTCTAATTAAAATTAGAAATCTGGTATAATTAATAAGTGTCAGTCTGCAATCTTAGCCACTGAGTAAAACCAGAGGAATCAAATACTAATGTTTTATTTAAAAAACAAAACCAAATGAAATCAACACAATCTCTAAGACAATGAAAAAAATTTTATAAGTTCTGCTCCCCGTCCATACAATATGTGTCCCAGTTGGGATTATGAACTTATTAAACTGGATAAATATTTTAACACTTACAGTCCCTTTATGTCAGTTTTATTCATTTTTCTTTGCTCTTTGGAGATGCAACTTGACTCAACAGTCAGCTTTCAGTGATTTCATTTGGGCTTATGTTTTTGAATTATCGAAGCTTCTTTGTCCCTCTCCACCCACCCTGCCTTTTTTTTCCCTCATTGTCTTTACCCAGAGGTGAATGGAAGCAATACGAGATGAAGGTTGAGTACATCACTTCGCACTTTTGATCACCGTCTTAGAGGGTTCTGCCACCTCCTTCCTGCACTGGATGTCCAACTCCGAGACAGCTGTAATACTTACAGGCTTATGTTTTTTTTTTCCCCCAAGCAACAGCTCAAAGAACAAGAAGAATTAAGATTTTAATAATGTAAGTTTTTGTATACAGTTTGGCCTAGAGTTATGCCCACACAAGAAGGTAAAACCATTTCATATCAGGCAATAACACAGCCATGCCTCACTGTTGGCACCCCGCCCCTTTCTCACCCCATCAGACAGCCCCTGATTCCAGGAAGGAATCCAGTGGAAGGATCTAGTGGAAGGTGGCTCTGCTGTACTAACCTCAAGTGTCCAGATGGTTAACCTCAGGACTGTGCCTGAGTACGCGAATGCCATACCACTAGGTGCCTCTCCTGCTCTGACTGAGGAAAGGTGGGGTGCAGTAGGGCCTGCCCAAGAGGGATGGCCCATGGGAAAACCCTCACACACATGGAAGAAGTCAAAGTCAAGAAACCCCAGAGAATGGAGGGGAGCGGTTGAAGTCAGCCTAATCAGCAGCTCACCAACCTCTGGGCCTCTGCTTTGGAGTCACTCCCTGACCGAATGAGTTTGAATTGTTGTTTTTGTTATATGCTACCACAAAGCACTCAAGCGAATCTAAAAGTGTAAATAGAGTTTAACTGGGGTCTGTTTTAGTTATAATATACTGTTGTAGGAACAAAGTGGAGCAATATTCAGTGTGGCTTCCTGGCAAAGCCTGCTGCCATCTAGGGGGCTGCCCAGCAGCAGGCCTCAGCAGTGGGCCGTTTCAGGGTGGCTGCTGCAGCACCAAGCACCCCTTGCCCAAGCAGCCCCCACCAACAGCAATTGTGCTAGCAAGGCCGGCCCATTTCAGCTGGAAGCAGGTCACTCCTCCCATGGCTCACCCACGAGCTGGTGATGACATTGCTGTGCCCGTGCAGTTTCAATACCTGATAGACAGACTCTGCCTGTCTTCCCTTTAAACAGTATTGACAGTCTGTTCTCTTTGAGACTGTAACAGAGAAAACCAATTCAATGCACATGGGAAACCATAAGAAACCAAATTCTCGTAAGCAAAATGCTAAACACATGTTCTCCTCTTCCTCGCCCCTGCTTTTCAACCTTTCTTGTGGCAGGAAAGCATTATTTAATAAACTTGAATGCACCAATTCAGTTTGTTGGGAATCAACTTAATTGACAAAATTTGTGAGTTTTTTTTTTTTTCCATGAAATTATGTGTTGCTTGTTTTTAATTTGAATGCTGTAACAACATTTTTCTCATTATGGCCATTTTTTATTATGGGGGATTTGATGTATAATCTGGATAAGATGTAAGTATTAACGTGACGTTTTCCATCAAACTTGGCTGCGAAGCCAATTTCTTTTAAACAAATCTCATGTTTTAATTAACTACCACTGTAAAGTTGGTGATCAATTGAACAATAAAAAGATCACACTGGGATGTGGGTTTTCATTAAAATTAATATAGGTGAAGGTAAAATTGCTTTGATAAACCCATAATTTAAGGATTCTCACAGATTCATCAAAACATCCCATGCTCTCCTCAACTACATTTTTATCAGGCAGTCCATGGGTATTCACCAATCCCATTTTGTTCACCTCTCTAAAGCTTACATTCCCCTGACACTTCTCTACTTCTACTGTGTATCTGCATTTCTCCTGTTCATACTTTTCATGGTTAACTCTCTTCTCCATCATTCGATGATGTCCTTTGGATCTTGGGCCAAGGCCTTTCCCTTCTCACTCTGTTAGCAATCTCTTGCGTTCACAGCCAGGACTCTAAAGCTATGTCTAGTCACAGATCACTAACACACAGACACTCATAATGCACCTCTACACACACCACTCCTCAGCGTTTCAAATGAATGCCACAAAGGCACCTCAAATTCCACGTGCCAGAGTGAGCTTCTGACTGCCTTTCTCTTAGGTTGCCCATCTCAGAGCAGGGTACTGCTGTTCATCCTGCAGGGAAAACCCAAGCCAAGCATCCTTAAATGACATTTTCCTCTCTTTCACTAAGTCCTCATATTCAAACCACTCAAAGTTTTTCGCTCTGCCCCTACAATATAGTCCGAATTACTCAATTGTCTTTATCCCTGCTGCTACCACAGTCCAAAAGGCTTTCATCTCTCATTGAGACTGGGATGCTCTCCTAACTGGTCTAGCTGGCCTGTGCCTGTGCTTCACATCTATTGTTTAAACACACTCAGTGCAACCTGCCACTGTGGTTGTGCCAGGGGACAGGGAACAGAAACAAAACAAAAAACAACTCTATGCTATCTTAGAACTATTCCTTGGGTCCACATTGTGGAATGCTGGGTTATGTCTCTCGGGGACGTGTCTTCCCGTTTCAGGGTGCCTGTTCAGGCTCACTTGCTCTGCTTTAGAGGCAGCCTGCTGCTAACGCAGCACGGGCCGCAGCAGAGAGCAATGCAGATGCTCGGGCCCTGTTACCCTGGGGAGGGTCCCACGCTCCTAGCTTCAGACTGGCCTGCCCTGGCTGTGGTGTTGGCAGGGGGGGGGAGTGAACCAGTGGATGGAAGAGCTCCATCTTCACTCTTTCAGATAGGTGAAGATCAATAATACTTTTTATCACCACTGTTTAGGAGTGTAATTAAGGGAGGCATGCACCTTCAGTTTGCTCTGGCTTTCTCTCAGGCTTCCTGTTATTGCAGAGATCTTGGCTCCTCACAGCCTACATGCTGCTTTCTCCTTGCTTCAGTATTCAGAATGGTCCTGGTCTTTTCTCTAAAGGAATTGAAAATAAAAATGTGGCCTGTATGATCTCTACTAGTAGTCTGACATTGTAGCAGAAACTCATCCATAAACACTACGTAAACACACAAGTATGGCTCAATTTTAATAAACCGCTGATTACAGATAATAAATTTGTGACATCATTTTTATGTTTTATCACCTTCTGCTTCTTGCTTTTTAAAACCTTAGACTTTTGAAAATATACAAGGCAGCTTTGCTCACAGGTCACGCAAGAAAGGTGAGCAGCCAGATTTGGCCTACAGACTCCGGTTCGGCTGACTTCTGTCTTACACATCAGGATTTCTCAAGCAGTGTGCCCTGGGAAGTGTGGGTTATACGTGGGCATCGCATGGTATTCACAAATATCTGACTCTAGTCAGTACGCTGTTGCACATTATTATAACACATATATATGTGTTCTTTCGGCATACTAGAATAACCAAGGAATTTGCTTGAGTCATCAACTGTTTGGTCTAGCACCAACTGCTGTAGCCATTTGGGAAGTATACCAGCAAAAGGAAGATCTCTCTCTCTCTCTCTCTCTCTCTCTCTCTCTCTCTGTTTCTCTCCCTCTGAGAGAAAGAAACTTTCAATTAAATAAATAAATACTTAGGAAAAAAATGAAATCTGAATGCCATTTTAAGATTGTCACACATGACATTTACAAACTAAAGTGCTAAAACCGAACAAAAAAGCTAAGCACAACTGCTTAACTATTTAGATTGTTTTTCTCAAATGTGCAATCTGAACAAAATCTACTGAAAAATACTGTATTGTAAGTACTGTCCAAAGCACATATTAAGTCCTCATAGCAGCCTTAACAGTAATTCCTACTCGCGGAGTCCTCTCCATAGACTACTCCCATTGCTGCTTATGTAAATCGCCTCATTTATTTAGTAAGCTATTGAGTAAATGCTGTCAAATTAATATTCATCAAAACATCACATTTCTCTCTTTTCTGCGTTGGTGAATTTTGGACAATTTGATTGGGAAGGGAAGTCTGTTTTTAGTTTTTTTTTCATGCAGCATTCACTTGGGCTCCTGACAATATTTCAATTGTTTGCTTCTCTACTGCCTGTTTTGTATGAGTCTTGTTTCCTCTCCAAGCAGGTTGCAATCCACATTCCTTGAGCACAGAGATTATCACTCCCTCCCTGACACATAAAACATACACACCCTTAACACAAGGTTCAAATCACAGAATGCTGCCTTCAGGGACAGATTTTTAAACTGTGGATTTTTTACACCCACATTTTGCTTAAAATAATTTCAATTAAGCTGAGGAGCACATAAGAATCCTTATAAATTTAGTATGCCATAAAATTTATATTATATGTATGCTAGGATATTATAATAGGTATCAAAATAAAACAGTTTTAGTGTCATGAAAAATAACCTATAGCAACATATAACAACATATACATGTGATAAATGCCTCTGTCTAGAAAACAGGCATCTAGTCTGCCATTTGTATTCTAGTATTAACTTTTGTTTCAATAGTAATTTTTTAAGAGATTCGTTTTTTTTAAGTTTAGTTGAAAGAATTACAGAGAGAGAGTACAAGGGAAAGACAGAGATCTTCCATATGCTACTCCACTCCCCAAATGATTGTAGTGGCCAGAGCTGAGCCAGTCCAAAGCTGGGAGCCATGGGCTTCTTTTTAGTCTTTCACATAGGTGTTGTAGCGGTCCGTGTGCTTGGACCATCTGCTGCTGCTTTCCCAGGCACATCAGCAGCGAACTGGGTCAGATGTGGAACAGCCAAGTCCAGAACTGGCGTCCTTATGGGATGCCAGCATCACAGGTGACAGGTGGATGGCTACTCCACAGTGCCAGATCCTCCAGCATAATTTTTTGTCACTCTTCTGTTACCTGCAAGGCTGTGACTTTACACATTTAGTCTTCTGTTTTACATAGTGCTCTGCATACGGAAACATACTGGAATGCACCACTGGAAATTAATTGGTGCCTGGGCTGTGATTCAAGCTCAGTTCTCAACAGAGCATTGTCCTGATGCACTTAATCCAGTCATCTGCTGGAATTCCCCACTCCCCCCACCACTGTTCATCAACTTGCCAGGAAAGGTGGATCCAGTGAGGTGAAGCTGGAGTTGTTTTCTTCCTAATACTGAAAGTTACATACCAGTCTCATTAAATGCTTTTCCCCAAATGAGTATATAGACAGATCTTTTCAATGACACGCCTGAGGGAATGAATGCTTTCCAAAGGGAACAAAATGAAAATAAGCAGTGACTACTGTAAAGATGCATGATGCACTTCGAGAAGTTGGATATTTTTGCTTAGTTCTGAAGAAAGAATTATGGACTGAGAAAAACTGACTAAGGCATGTCTTTTCAATGCTTGTATACACATAATCAATTTATAAAATAATTACCCAAAGTAGCAGCAACAATGAGTGGCAATAAAACAGGTCTACATCACTTACTAACAAATAAAAGGTAAATGAGTGAAACTTAACCTCTGTAACTCATCTACCCAGGACAGCTATCATACATCTTAATACCCCTCCAAGGGGAGTAACTTAAAACTCCATTTTTTATTATTTCTTAACAAAAACAGTAAACACTTCACTGTTTATAAACAGGTCTTTTTCTTGTTCTGTCATAATCAGCTCTTACATGATGTTGCCACTAAAGATTTTAATTTACTTAAAAAAATAAAATTCAGTAGTTCAGTGGATACTTTCCACTGCAGCTACTGCCCCCTGGAGTTCTGTAACAAAAAACCCAAAACCAAAACCAAAACCACAGTCCTGCACCACCATAACTGCATTTTGAAGGGATTTGACTGAAAAAACAAAAACTTTGTGAGGAAACAAAGTCAAATTCACTGATGGGAAGCATTAAAATGATTACCAAAGAAGATTTCCTTTGAATTTCTGATAAGGAGCTCATCTTGAAAAGCTGAAAAGGCAATTCACACTGCTAGATATTCCCCAAGGGTCACTGTGAAAAAAGTCACATGTCACACAGAGCTCAGTGTCTCAGAAGAATTTCCTCTTCTGCCCATTCAAGTTCCTGATCCTACACCGTCAGCTTGTAACATCTTGTGATTTAGTCATTTTACTGCTTTTGTATTGGCAGAGATTATACACAGACCTCAGAGTTAAGTGGGTGGATCTGTCGAAGGGTAAGTACAATAGAGTAAGATTTAGAATCTTTAACTCAGTGGGGGTTCTACGTTTCCTTCTAATGCTTAACTTTATTTCAGGATGTAATGGGAATGTATGATAATGTGCTGTAAAGAAGCAGGAGCATGATTTTAAAAAGAAAACACCAACGCCATTAAATAACTTGGAAAAACACAAGTTCAGGACTCATAAGCTGGAACACATCGGCATATGCTGCAGTCCTTCCTTTAAGGGGTCCCTACCCCCTCTGTAGGCCCCGATCACTTAATGTGCAAAATATCAACACACAGCCTACAGTTTAAAAAACCAAAATGGAAGCTTGCACATCATATGCTTTCTGAAGGTTACACTGTTAAAAGTGTTTGGCTCCTTGACTTTAATATTCACTTATTTTTATTGGAAAGGAGGATATACAGAGAGGAAGATCCTCCATCCGACAATTCACTCCCCAAGTGGCCGCAACGGCTGGTGCTGAGTCAATCCAAAGCCAGAAGCCAGGAGCTTCTCTGGGTCTCCCACATGGGTGCAGCGTCCCAAGACTTTGGGACATCCTCGACTGTCTCCCTAGGCCACAAGCAGGGAGCTGGATGGGAAGCAGGGCCGCCGGGATTAGAACCTGGACCATATAGGATCCCGGCGCATGCAAAGCGAGGACCTTAACCACTACGTTATCGCGCTGGGTCCAGCTCCTTGACTTTAAATGGTTACTTTAATACAGAAAAGGCACAAAACAGCAGCTGGGGCTCCTGGCAGATGATGCTTCTTTCAGCCACTGCTTTGCACATATGGAATTTCTCGTGACCAGATTAGTGTATCAACAAGCAAATGCAAAAAATGAGAGAAAGACTCTTCCACACAAACAAGTTGTGAAAACACCTTTCCGACAAAAAGAGAGGAAATTATTTATGTATTTTTGTATCCAATATGCAAAAACCCTAATTAACTTAGTGGTTACATCAAGTAAAGATGACTTTTATAAACACATGTTTCCTTCATAAATATGACAGTAACACAATTGTGAAACACTCCGTAACCACTATATACCATTGGAAGAGAGGAACCTTGGGAACTTCTGCCTATTAATTCATTCTGTCTCTCTGAGATGTCTTTAAAGAATACAGAAACGACCTGCCAAACTCTATTCTGTGCAGCCACGTGGACAATGTTTAGGGGTTCCTCATTCATGTATAAAAGCAGATCTGTGATTAAACAACAACAAAGCTGCAAATGTGTTCCTGCCATTTTAATGAAAGAAAGGCTTTTTTTGTAATTGAAAATATATTACATTGAGAATACGCAAAGGGCAATTACATCTGTTCTATAGTGTTAGTGTCTGAACATTTCCTGAGGACTAATTATTACACGATGTCTTATGATCAGGAAGAGGCTGAAGCAAAGATGAATGCGATTTAAAAAGCTGAAAAGTTGAAAGGTTTATATCAAAACTGACAGAAGCAAGGATGTAAAAAAGTAAATGAGTGACCTTCTTTGAAAAACCAACTTCATGCTTCTCTTGGCCTGTCTATTGCCGATACATTTTTTGAAAGCATTTGAAGCTAGTACGGAAGCAGTGTGACAAACATCACACTGAAGTGGGGAAAAACCCTTGCTTCTGTGGCCAAACACAGGGAATGATATATATAGCTTCCCTATTTTATATAAAAGTGAGTTGTTTCAAAAAGAAAATACGTCACGCACAGCATTCACTTATGATCACAACACAGTAGGTATACTCTGGGGGGCATGCGTTTTTTCTTTCTATGAATGATATTTTCATGTGTCCACCAGAACCCCATGTCTGAAGATCTCAATGCAATTTTATAAACACTGCTAAGATGGCAAAAGTTGTTTACCTACAAATGAAAATGAAGAAAGAACCAAGAAGAGAAATCAGCAGGAACCACATATACTTTTTGACTTCATCCGTGGTATTTACTTAACCTTTGCCACTCTCTAAGGAGGAAAGGAGGGCACTAAGTCGATGTCTTCTATGCCCATCAGGTGCGGAGATTCAAGCCACAGAAAATCTAAGTAGATTCTTTCCACAAACTATGAACAAACAAGTTGGAGAACAGAAGTGTCTTCCGGTCCTAATCCTACAAACTATATCGCCGTAAATAGGGCAGTTCGTCAAATTAACAAACTCTTTAGAGCATCTAACTGCTGTGATCATTTTCTGAGAAAATTGAGGGACTTTTTCTGTTACTCCAATAAATTGTAATAAGATTTGATCATATTAGGAGTTGGGATCCCGTTATGTACCTTTTAACATGGTTATTATTTTGCCAGGGCTAATACATGGTATTATGTATTATGTAGTTACATTTTATTCACAATAAGAACTGATGTGATGATAAATGGCATCATTCAGAGAGTTTTCACCCTTCAAGTCAGATGCCAGAAGAAAATGACACAAATCCAATTGTTTGAAAAGAACTAGAGAATTTTATGAAGAGAACTGTCTTCTTAGAAATGAGAAAACCTGATAAGTCAATTTCCTAGACAGGTAAAAATCAATGCCAGACATGGACATACCCTTCATGCCAAAAGATAACTTCTAAAAATACAGACAAATTGTATTTTAAAAGTTTAAAATTCCAAGGGGCTGAAACTGCTCCAACTCAGTTTAACCAATGCGATTACCATAGCAACCTAGTTATCTTCCCAGATATTCACTCAGTGTTTTAAAACTGCCATGCCTGTTTGCAATTCCATAAAGTTAACGAGTCCAAAAAAAAAAAGTGAATGATCAGTGCAACACAAAATATTCCATCTGATCTGTTCATAACTGTTGGTATTCCTTCGCCTGGGCACTGAAGCAGCTGCTTATTCAGACATGGAGAATCCACACATGAAGCAGTAGCAAAATGATTTTTCAGCTCAGTAAGAAGCCATTAATTCATTATCAGTAACACTGATGCTGTACAAATAGGAAATACAGTATTCTTCAGACATGAACAGGAACAATTCTTAATCTAGGCAGCTCCCCTCGTCAGACCGTCTTCGTGCTCAAAGGGCCATTTTTGTCTGAATATCTTTGGTGGCACTTTAAAATGAGCACTAAATGCATGGAATTACCCTCAAAGGACCACCCCGAGATGTGCTTATGGTGCCCTGATGTGACAGCCCGTGACAGAGAGCCGGGGAAGTGGAGTGGGGGACAGGGAAGTAAAACATAGTCCCACTTTCCAGCACTGACATATTGGCCCAGACTGGGATCACATAATTTAGCAGTAACTAGAATAAGAATCTGGTATTGAGCAAAGGCAACGAGATAGGCTTTTCTTCTTTGGGTGGGCGGTGCAGGAGAGCAGTGTGCGCGCACGGACAGTCAGTACGGAAGAATGAAAGTGTGTCTCAGCAGCAGGTCAGCCTGAGGGTAAGACTGGGCAGGCTGCAGCAGTGGCTGAGGGACTGAGAGAAGCAAGCCCAACACAGCATCTGACTTCAAGTTCTGCACTGGCGGTTAAAGAAGGAGCCTCAAGTTCAGGAGAAAGCAAGCCAGCCTCTAAGTGGGAATGAAGGAAGTGGTGGCATGGACGTAAAGGTTCCTCTATGGGACACTTCGCCAGTCCACCAATGAGTCCCATGTCATCAATGTCAAAACACACTCATTTCCCTCTCTCTCTCTCTCTCTCTCACAAATACACACACACACACTCCTTCTGATCAGTTCAGCTCTAGTCTTTGCAGTCATCTGAGGCATGATCCAGCAGATGGAACAACTTTCTTTCTCTCCCTGTCTCTGTAAACCTGACTTTCCAATAACAATAAATATTAAAAGAAGAAGAGGAAGAAGAAATCAATCATCAAAATCTCAGTGTACTCACATGCCAGGCCTATACCTACTATTCCAAAAACCATCACTGAAGTAAAAATTATTTAACATCGAATCATTAAAAACTTTGTTTTTAAAGCAAGAAAACATTTCATCCTATAAAAATGTCATTCTGAAGCTTTTTTTACATTTCAAAATGAATAAATTTAAACAGTTGAAAAGTACTGGAAGGAATATAAAAGAACCATTGCTGTATGTATTACCAAGCTCAATAATGCATTTACGGATGAAACATTTTATATACTGATGTAACTGTCCTTGTATTAAATTATTTCTATAATATCAACAGTAATAAATTTCTGCTGTTCAAACTCCTGGCTCCTTCAGATATGCTTTGGCAGGGCCTGACCCTAAAATTTCTGTTGTTTTTAAGAACAAAAATCATAAAGTAAGGGCAAGTGATAAAGTTCATGGTTTCAATCAATCTCTGAAACTTATTACTTTTTTTTTTCCCTTTTCTTTCCAGGGGGAATTGCCCATAAGAAGATCAATTCATTCTTGGAATTGAGATACACTGAGAGAAATTTAGACATTTTACTACAAATACAGATGGAGCTGTAAACATAAGAGATGAGAACATCAGAAGTTCCACAGCAAAAATCTGCGATTACCACAGCTTTCAGAGAGGAGACATTTGGGGAGAGAAACACAGTGAGCATCGGTGTCCTCTCCAAATTAAAGAGTGTGTTCTTCACGTCTTTGATGTGAACCCCAGAGCACCACCACATAAAAGGGCATTGCTCTGCCAGTGTCGCATCAGCGATTTGTCTCTGGGTTTACTAAGGGGAGAAAGAGGCTTTCAAGAACCTCTTCAGGACTTGGCTTTCAAAACTTCATCATGAATGGAACAGCATAGCAGGGAGACAGAGAAATTCAATGTGTGTACACAGACTTCTGTCCATGAGCCAAGATTTTATTTCTAAAGGGACACAGGTCCTTCTCATTGAGCAGGACGGTAGTTAGGTCATCATAGTGACAAGAGGGCTTGTGCCAGGACATTTCAGCCTTCTGATGTACCACTATTCAATGCTCCCGATGTTTGCCAAAGACCAGAGTGAGCCCATTCAGTACAAAGTTAATGCAGGGCCCAATCAAAAGAGATCA
The DNA here is from genome assembly GCF_017591425.1 of Ochotona curzoniae. Taxonomy (NCBI): domain Eukaryota; kingdom Metazoa; phylum Chordata; class Mammalia; order Lagomorpha; family Ochotonidae; genus Ochotona; species Ochotona curzoniae. The sequence goes on from NW_024466307.1 coordinate 16,813,882, forward strand.
AGGAAAACATGAACAAGTGTTTTGTATGCAGAATCCAGCGGCTGGCTGTGACTATTAACGTAATGGTTCCCAGCTAATTCCTCTCATTTTGAAAATAACTGTTGAACTACATTATCTCACTGCTGTATCTCAACATTCACTGATACAAAAGGAAGAAAATGTTTATAATTAGTCACTTAAAAATATACTTTTTGATAGTAATTTCCCAAACATTACTCCACATTTTCCAATACTGTATGGTCAGGAGAAAAAGGAATGAACAAAAGCTACCAACTGTGAAGCATTACCCAAGCTAAATTCTGTCTTTTGTAAAACAAAAATGTGTCAGTACTGTTAAAATATAAAATTGAGTGTGCAGGGCATGCACATCAGTGGGGAGAAATGCCAAGCAAATGCTCTGGAGGGGAAAACCAACATAGACATCACAGCAGAAAAACAGGCTCGAGGAAGTTGTGTTAACTGGCACCTGTTGCCACGGGTGCCAAGGGTAGCTGTGCTCCAGGCCTGAGGCACACGGGGCAGCGCAGAACTGAATTCGGGGTTCAAATGAGATGAGTGGAATCTGCATCAGCACCTTGTAGGTGTCCCTCAAAAAAGAAAGATTAAATATAGGGTGTGTGTGTGTGTGTTTTGAAGGGTAGATATTACATGTTAACGTGCTTCTAGTCCCAGAAAGTAATATTCATGGACTCAGGATAGGGACAGACACAAGAACAGACAGAGACACTGGTCCACAAACAAAAACCAAAACTCAGAACTGGCAAGCCCATTTTTCGAATACTAAAATTTTTCGTTCCAAATCAGTTTTCAGTTTCAAATGATGAAAATAAATTATTTCAAATTTTAATATTCTTCAACAAAAAATAACTTTACTTCTGGTTAAATTCTTAGAATTGAGAAAACAAAACCATGATTGTGGGCAGTAAAACAAATCTACTTCCCATTTGGATAGTCTTGAATTTTAATACTCATTTCACCATTAACTAGGACCTATGGGAAATTACTTAATTTTTTCTCTCTTTATATGTATACATACACACATACATAGCTTTTGACAGATTGTTTGAGAAGCAGAGAAACAGACAGAAATTGACCACTTCCACAACAGCAGGGGCTTGTCCAAGACCAGGAGCCAGGAAGTGCAGCAGAGTCTCCAGCTTTGGTGGCATTCCCAGTTGCTTTGGGCTCCTACGCAAGCGCAGGAACCTGCTACTTCCCGGGCACACACTGCCAAGGAGCTGGGCCCAGGAGCTGAGATGAGACTCAAACCTAGGCACTGCACAGATTCCCAATCTGATATCTTAGCCCCTATCTAATCCTTTCTGAGTCATTGCTGCTTTGAATATGGAGTGTGTGAGTTGTCATGGGGATGGGGCAGTATCTGATTTCAGTTCAGTCCATTCTGTTGATGCAATGGGCTCAAGACGACAGTAACTATGCTACTTGTGTGCCCTGGTTTGGCTCTCACTTAAATTCACCACTGCGTAACATGTGACGCATAGGTGGCACCATCGCCATTATCAGCAACAAAACAGCAAAACAGAAGCCTTCATGGGAAGATACTCCTGCAAATGCAAGACTCGGGAATAATTTCCCTCCTGTGGGTCACTCAGGCCTAACTGTCTAATGAATCCCTGGCAGAAGAAAAAAGCAAATAACACCTTCATAATGCAGCAGACTTTATGATCAAGCAATTTTGCCATGACATATCGTTTCTTCACTATTTTCTATCACAAACATTGTAAAAGCAGAACTGAGAGAGACTAAATAAAGACACTGATTATCAGGACCAGATGAACTATGTCTTAAATATGACAGTGAAGTCATTTAGGGGGTGGGGCAAGAAGTTGCTGTCACAGTTAGTGGGAACATTGCAAAAGTGGATAATACCTAGGGAAGCTACAGGGATATTTTGCTTTTCCTGCTTCTAAAGGTTTTGTCTTACACTAGCCAGGTAAGATGTCCTTGATCTGCTTAAAAACATCAACTGTGCATTCACTGGGGTAGACCCTGGAGAGAAACCGAGGCAAGGGCCCCGTTTCATCAACTCCATGCAATCACGTAAAAGGTACTGTGTGTTCAGTAATTCAATTTTGGAAACTTTCGAAAATTTCCTGTACCTTCAGGTTTTTAAATGTAGCGACCCACTGTCAAGTGACATGAAGAGCTTCAAAAATCTAATACTATTTCCGAGCAAATGAACAAGGCAAAGCCACCGCCTCCATTTTAGGAACAGTGCGTTTGCTGCTGCTGCTGCTGTTGCTACTGCTGAACTGATCTTTGGTCAGGGCATTCTATTTCCAACACCTTCAATGTGCAATGTAAGCCCCTGTTAAAACACAGTACTAATTTATGATGGGGGAAAAAAAAACCCTGTCATTGATTTCCAGAGGTTTGTGAAAATCAAAAGCAAGCAAAATCGTTCAGGTTAATTTTGAAGTTCTATGTCACGAATTCTATTCAGCAATCTCATACTCCTGGAAGCAAAACTTTCTGTGTTTCAACTCTTTCTGATCAAAGAATATCTTGACCTCTTCTATTTATCACAAAACCTGTCCTTATTTTTGTGTGAGAGAAGAGTTATTTCGGAAGCCACTGGGATTTTTCTCATGGGTAACAGGTTTCTCCTGCAGGTTTTACATCAACAGCCTGTGTTCCCATTTGCACACAGCTTCCCTTCATTCACCCTCTCTCACTGCCCAGCCAAGTCTCTCTGATACTTTCTGTTGATTTCCCTTTTCTATGACCCTTAACTTGCTGTCCCTTTTCTTTTCCACAAAGCAAGACACTGTGCCAAAACGCTGTGCCAAAACGCTGCCCTGTGTTAGGTATTCTTAAGTTTCCTTCATTAAGATGATTCTCTCCACAAACCCAAATCTGAATATGACATGTGATTCTGTGTCTACCCGTTGCTTTCATGAGGTTACCTACACTGAAGACCACAAGGTCAATCAATCCTCCAAATACGTCTCTTGAACTCACAGATCACACTGAGCTGCAGGCTCAGAAGGTCCAGCCCCAAGTCAGGCCTCTGCTGGCTTTGTTCTGCCAGAGGCTCAACTGGAAGACAGACTAACATACATGAAAAAAATCGTGAACCATGTTTTTTGTTTTTGTTTTTGCTGCAAAAGTAATAGTCATAATAGTCAGTAACATGGATTCCAATAAATAATAAAAAAAAAAGATTTTAAGTTTACACAAGGAGTAATGGGCACAGAAAGGCAGAAAACAGTGGAGGGGAAATGGTTAGCACTTGTAAAAGATTTTAAGCATGCCAATTTGACTGTTCTTTTTTTAAGATTTGTGTATTTCTATTGGAAAGGTAGATATGCAGAGAGAAGGAGACACAGACAGAAAGATCTTTCATCGCCTGGTTCACTTCCAGGTCTTCCATGCAGGTGCAGGGTCCCAAGGCTTTGACCTCTCCTCTACTGCTTTCCCAGACCACAGACAGGGAGCTGGATGGGAAGTGCGGCTGCCGGGATTAGAATTGGTGCCTGTATGGGATTCTGGCACATTCAAGGTGGGGACTTTAGCTGCTAGGCCACCATGCCAGGCCCCAGTGATTTTTTTTTTTTAATCAAAAGATGACTCAGACAAACCAAGTAGAAAAGATTAGCTGTTATGAACTGGGAAAGGCTCTGATACAATGTCAATACTATTTTTAAAAGACTTATTCTATTTTTATTTATTTGAAAAGCAGAATGTCAGAGACAGAGGGAAAAATCTTCCATCTAATGGTTGACTACTCAATTGTTCAGAACTTCTGGGACTGGGCTGGGGTTGCCACATGGGTAAGAGGGCCTAAGAATTTGAACGAGCTCTTCTACCGCAGGGAATTCTAATCAAAGTGTTGCCAGCACTCAAACGGGTATCAGTTACTGCATGCTAACATCTCAGCTGCTGGTTGGACTCATGGTTCCATAACCATATCACCCATTATGTTACTAAGTCATCATCTCTTACATTGGGAAGTTACTTTAACTACAAAGAAAGTTTAGAAGCAAATAGCTCTCTTTGGAATCATACTCAAGTTATAAGCAGAAATAGGAAAAATGTGGGGAAAGATTTCAATAATTAATAGACTCATTCAACCTTTCATTGCTTCTGTATATTGCTTATGTTTCATTTTTTATCCTAGAAAAAATATAAAAACCGTTTTCTCAAAAATAAGATAGAAGACAAGCTTTGTTGTCAACTTTTCTGCTTATTCTGATGTTAGCTAACAACTACAGGGACAGAAAAGAAGCATAAAGCTTTTCATGGTTTGCATTCTATTTGAAAAAAATCAAACGACTTAAAATTTGCTCATTATTCACTGAACATATACAAAGTTATTTCAAAAAGGTCATGGAGAAAGGGAGTTAATTTATTTTGGCATAAATAACTTTTTATATCAATGTGCAGCTTTTTTATAATACATATTTTCAATGAACTTTTTTTTTGAAGATTTCTTATCTGCATCAAATAAAGAATGTGACAGAAAACAAACTAGAAGAGCCTGGAGTTCTCCGATGTTCTACATGCTATATCACTGGCAGAAATTAGGGACTATTTAATTCCGTTTCAAACAGTGGAAAGCTGAGCCTCACAGAAATGAAGACGTTGATTTCCTCAGGATCAAGTAAGAGATAAGGCAATTCTTTCACATCCTATGCAACAACTACAACTGCACCACAACGTACAGTAAGAAAATCTGAGGGCATAGCATAAGTAAGTGAGATATTACTAAAACATGCAAATTAAAGGAAATAAAGTTTAAAAGACAAACAATCACAAACACCATCAAAAAAAGTGGAGAGACTGTAAGACATATTGCAAAATGGTGTAGCTATTAGTTACCACATGGCCCAGTCATTCTACTCCTGGATCTATAAGTGAGAAAAATGTAAACGCAGATCTACATAAAAACTTGCTTGCAAATGTTCGCAACATTATTATTATAATAACGAAAAAGTACAAACAATCCAGGAACATCTATCAGCTAATGAATGTGTAGGCAGAATATAGTCTGTGTATATAATGAAATAGTAGTTGACTTGAAGTCAAAGTAATGCAGTATGGATATGGATATAAACAACAGTGTGCTCTAACACCGAGAACTGTGTCCGGTGAAAGAAGCCAGACACAAAGGGGGCATTTATTACGCTATTTCATTTATACGAAATGTCCAGCACAGGCAAATTTCTTAGAAATGGAGCGTGGGCTGGTAGCTGTCAGGGGCTGCAGAAAGGGATTAATGAAAAGGTAACTCCTACTGGTTACAGGGTTAATTGGTGGGTTGGTGAAAATGTTCTGAAATTAGATAGCAGTGCTAGCCACAACAGACTGTTGAATATCCTAAAGCTACTGAATTGCACATCTTAAAGTATGTGGACATCTCAATGAAGTTGTTGGTTAGAAAAGGTGAGAAAGGGCCCTATCTTATAAAAAAAAATGAAAAATGTTCCATCAGTAATACAGACCCTCCTCCTTACAACCCTCCAAATTTAAACTCAACTTGGAAAAGTATGTTATTTCAGTGCTTTCGGTGAATTAAATGATAGAAAAATATTAAGGTTTCTAAGGAGCTGATAAAACCGTGTGATCAGTCATTATGATATAACGTAGTTTTCTTTGTATCTGGAAAACAACACCTCACTAGGTTTTACTGGGATCCCACAAATCTTCTTTCGAAGTAAAAGAAGTAAAGATGGAGTATTAAAAGGTGAATTACAAAATTCAAATTGCCTTTATAAAACACTTAATTTGAATAGAAATGTGGAGAGAGTTAAAGCAAAATACATTTTTTAAAAGGACAGATGACATAGCCGCAAAGGACACAACCCTTTCCAAGGGGCCAGCTCATAGGTCCTTCCCACCCAGGCTTTACTCACCTCCCCTGCTGTGCTTATATCCTTCTAACGGCTGTCAGTGAAAAAAAGTTATCACCATTCCTACCAAAACCGAGTTAATTGTATTGTAGGCAACTTCTTCCCTCTAATTGTGTGTTCCTCCTGAAACTAAGTAGCATGAGCTCTCAGATGTCCACTTCCTCATCTTTTTTTTAAAGGTTTATTTTTATTGGAAAGTCAGATTTAGAGAAGAGAAGATGAGACATGGAGAAGGACAGACAGAGAGAAAGGTCTTCCATTCGCTGGTTCACTTGCCAAGTGGCCACAATGGCTGGAACTGAGCCAATCCAAAGCCAGGAGCCAGGAGCTTCCTCCACATTGATTTATTTTCACTTTATTGGAAAGGCAGAGAGAGGAGACAGCCAGTCAGACAAACACGTATCTCCCATCCGCTGGTTTACTCCCCAGATGCTTTTAGTAGCAGGCACTGTGTTAGCAGGAGCTGCCAATCTTGCAGAAATCATCCAGATTAACACGCTACAGTGAGAACAATATGCAACAGACATAATCCACAAATAGAGGGTAGTTTTGTGAGATTCCACCCTAGTGGTCCACTTCTAGGCTACTTCTAGTCTACGAGTCCATCCCTAGTATTCCTTAAATACGTGCTTTCCAAACAAAACAAAACAACTCTGGTAATCTTACCCTGTTGTACCACAACACCGGCACCTCCTACCTGATTTCTCTACATCTCTCCTTTCCTTGGCGCTGTTTATACAGCACCCATCAGCCCGCAGGATTTTCTCAAGCATTAAACGAGATCATGTCGTTCTCCCATCCCAGAGGGCTTCCCACTGCACCGCACCACGTTAATGCCCTAACCCCTTTTTATCTCCTGGTGATCCAACATAATCTGCCAGCTGCCCAGCACTCCCATCTTTCTTGCTACTCCTCTATCTTCACTGCCCTGGCTCTGGCCATCCTACACTCCTTTCAGTTTCTCAAACACATCGATGTGATCCTGATTCAAGGTTTTTTTTTTTTTTTTTTGCCATTTCCCAATTTAGCCATGTTTCTCAAAGTTTCTCCTCTAGGGGCATTTCCTGCATGAGACATGCCCTTGCCACTCTGTGGAATACTGTAATCTGTGGCCACAAACCCTACTCTCCATGCCCACCTACCATGACCTCATGTAAAGAACCCTCCCTTCCATTCCTGGAATGTATCTCCACAAATGCAGGGTCTTTCTGGCTTACTACCTTACTTCCAATGACAAGAGTAGGGAGACTGGGAAGTATTACGTGAGCAAGTTAACAAAAAATCTGTTAAGACTTAATGAAAGAAAATCTTTTTTTTTTTTAACATAATATGGATGGTCTTATAAGAAAGACTGCATCTGCTAGAGCCAGATGCCTTTATACTTGTCTAGTCGACAGTTGAATAAGCAAGTGGCTTCACAGCTCACTCATGGGCTGCATGGTGCACGTGCGGTTCGCCACCTGGCTCCTGAGGGATGGGTGTAGCTATCCTCACTCTCATTTCCTTCTCAAATAATTCTGAGAAAAGTGTGGACACAGAACCTGACACAATTTCAAATTCATCTTAAAAGATCCTCTCTCTGAGTTTAATTTGAAAACACATTCAGTAGTAATAGAGCGTAATTATTTGTACCAACAATTGAAATGAATGAAAATAGGTGCTTTCCACATTTAGAATTTCTGAAATTCTAAACTGGTTACTAATGAAAACAATTACAGTTTATTAGAGTTATGTCATTCAAAAAAAAAAAAAGAAACATGAATTAACGCTTGCATTCATAAACTTGCTACTTGACTCTGAGAACTGGATTTTAATTAATAGGCCCTTTATCAATTTTGTGTGGAAGTGGCTTCCTGTTTAGAAAGTTAACTTTCACACAGATGAAAAGAAGACAAAATATTAAATGATTCCAATTTTCAAAAGCCAAGTTAGGCAGAAGTTAAACATTCTTTTGAATGTTAAACACTTTATTGCTTTCAGTGTGAAGCATCACCTATGACTGCTACTGCAGCGTCTTCGCTTTATACAACACTTGCCTGCAGTTTTCGATACAGAAAAAATACATTGTGCTTAAAAAAATTCATGGCATCATTATTTCTCTACTACTTCTATTTTCTTTTTTCATGAAGAAAAAGCGCCACATACTTTAATTGGGATGACATTTTATGTGCTGCTTTGTGTCCGCTGAGTGATTAAAATAAAATATGCTAATAGTTATTAAACTCGAGATGTAAGCCTCTCTCCTCCTCCCCAGTACACTCAAGAGTCCACATTCACTATCATCAAGTCTCTTTCACCAAGACAATAGCAACAAGAGATTTCCAACAAGTGCTGGCTTGACCCTTTTTCTTTTTCTGCACATCCAGCTGAGCAGCAAAAACTGCTTGAAATTCAGCAATCACATTTCTCACTGTTCCAGAATGACCTATTTCGCACTAGAATGAACCAGTGAATTCATACATACAAATAACTATCTGCAGACACTGCTTTTCAAAAATATGATCAGGGATAAGAAAAAAAAAGGCAAGAGAGAGAAAGAAAAAAAAGGATTAGTTAAGAATAAAGGCTTGATTAAATTTGTGTTCCTCGACATTTTGATATGACAGCTGGAAACAAAATAAGTCAGTGTAACTTAGATATTAAAAGTTATACATAATGCCTTTTGAAACAGACAAAAGTATTCCTGAAAATGCAAGGTAAAATAACTTATATTTTTCCTTAAAACATATAATCATAATATTTTTTATTTAAGCTGTTACCTTGAGATCTAAAAAAGTTAACATTTCTGAGTAGAATGTGCCTGTAAGTCAGCTCTAGCACACCTACAAGAACTTAGTGTAAGCTACTGTATACAAGATCTAAATATAATCTAAATTCTGCAAATACAAGTGTCTAAGGTCTCTTTAACTTTTTTAAAAAAAATTATTTATTTTTGTTGGAAAGACAAATATACAGAGAGAAAGATCTTCCATCCATTGATTTACTTCCCAACTGGCTGCAACGGCTGGAGCTGAGCCGATCTGAAGTCAGGAGCCAGGAGCCTCTTCTGGGTCTCCCATACGTGTGCAGGGTCTCAAGGTTTTGGACTGTCCTCAACTGCTTTCCCAGGGAGCTAGATGGCAAGTGGCGCTGCCAGGATTAGAATCAGCGCCCATTCGAGATCCTGACATGTACAAGGTGAGGACTTTAGCTGCTATGCCACTGCGCTGAGCCCTCCCCTTATCTCTCACAAGGATTCATCCTCATTATTACCATCTTTGTCAGTACGTAAAGTGACATACACATGGCTGGCATTGTGGCACAGTGGGTTAAGTGGCTGCTGGAATCATTGGTATCTCATACTAGATTGCAGGTTCAAGCAGTGGTTGCCCCATTTCAAATTGAGGCCTCTGCTAACTCACTCGGGAAACAGCAGATGAGTTCCACACCCACATGGCAGAGGTGGATGGAGGTCCACGCTCCTGATTTCACCTTGACCAGTCCAAAATGTTGTAGCCACCTGGGAACTGAAAGAGCAGACAGAAGATCTCTTGCTCCCTGTTTCTTCTCTCTGCCCCCAACTCTGCCTTTTAAATAGATCTTACCACTTTTTAAGAAAAAAAAAATATCATGTACACTACCTTTTTCCACAAGGCTGTGGAACCATACTTTATTTAACTATATTCCCAAGTACAAAATCTTATCACAGAATGACCATTTAATCAACATTTGTCATTGATGACTTAGTCACTGTCCTTGAGTTTACAGAAGTTCAGACAGAGTTCACAAAGGCTGACATGAGTGCTCTGTATCAGACACTGAATAAACAGGCAACACAGCACAACATCTCTGAAAAGCAACAAAGGAGATCCAGATGCTGCAAGGGAGGGACAGCACAGAGCACGGTGAGTTCAGGGTGCTGTGACTGGCTGGAATCTGCAGGGCGAAGGACCAGAAAAGGAGGAGCTGCAAGCGAAGAACGAGTGAAGAAGCACTGAAGACTTGCACAGGAGTCAAGTCTTTTCCAAATATTGATCTGGATGCGCCTAGGGGGAAATTATGAAGACTGGACAAAGGACCAAAATAAAGGAATAAACACAAAAATATCGGGAACTCACAAAGGCCCTGTTCTCTGATGATTTGAGACCCAGGAGGGAGAGACCTGCTAATTTGTAAGGCAACAACTCAAATCCTCAGAAGAACAATGGATGTCTCAAATAGGTGTCCAAAATTAACCTCTGATTAGCCGCAGTTCAGGAACTACCTAATGAAGCTGAGAAGCAAGCTGTACATGTGCTTGCTAAGGCAAATGACATCATCAAGATGCAAAATCCAGAAACAGTCAAAGGGACACACAAAGGAGTGAGTGCTCAACAAATAATAGCCACAATCCCCCACATCCCATCCAAATAATGATGAATGATGGGTGCAGCACCTGTCAGCTAAACTGCAGCTTGGGCCTCACACATATTGTATCAGAGTCCCTGGTTGGAGCACCAGCTGTTCTGTTTCTGATCCAGCTTCCTGTTAAGACACACCCTGCTATCACCAATGATGGCTCAAGTGCGTGGGTCTCTACTACTCACCTGAGAGACTAGAATTGAGTTCCAGGTTTAACCTGATCTAACCCTGGGAACTGTGCTTATTTGGAGAGTGCATCTGTCTTTCAAATAAAAAGAAGTAAATAAACAATAAAAGCTGAATATGAAATTGCAATGAAGACAGGAAAGAGGAGGGATACACACTGCCCATTATTAGGCACAATTTTGTGGTTTTAGCGACACCTGAAATATGCATAACCACTTTGATACTCAGAAAAAAATATCACAGCATTGTCCTAATCCAAGTCCTATAACATCAGCAGAGTAGATGCTATTAATAGTAGTTTTTAATTGACTGATGTCTGTTATCTGCGGGTGCAAAGCCAACTCAGTAACTACTGTACAAAATAGAAAATAACATTGTGGGGAAAAAAAAAATCACTTTCTCAAATTTTGCTTCCCATGTCTCAGCAAAGGGAGGAAACGACAATGGATGGGTAATGTGAATGTGAGCCAACCCGGTGAAGTGGATGAGAAACACTGCAAGTGGGAAGGAAAAGCCACCTCTGCGAGGCTCTCGAGGGAGGACTAAGGGAATCCTGAGGGACAGAACTCCAACAGAAAGTAGTGCCTCGCTGAGAAAGGCCTCACGGATGTGAGTACTCCTTACAGCCGGAAACATCCAATCCCAAGCACACTTACTTTCACAGCTTCCTTTCTTTTGAATCTGAAAGGTCTGTTCCTAGATTTTTTTTTCCACCCATGTGTTCTGACTTGTAGTAATTCCTGAACCTTGGACCCAATGCAGTCACCCCAGGAGGTGCCAGGATATGGAGAAAAGTACAGCAGAGTCAAGGAACAAATAAATGAGACGTTTCTATTTATATCTCTTCTATTTTTAAAGTATTTGCATATAATACATTAAAAAGCATTAATTTTATGAGTCATTTAATTGAAATCATTTTTTCTTATGCCTTGTTCAGTCACAGAAATAGACTTTGGGTAATAAATATTGGCATTACACAGCAGGGTTGTATATGAAGGTTGTAAGGCTAGTAATAAATAAGATAGCTCTCTCTCAAGAGTTTATACCCCACGTTGTGGCTGTAACACGTATTCTACATACTCCAGCTTCCAGAACCTCACAATCATTCATGGATTTACTGTGCATGAAAAAAAAATTTGCTTACACTGAAAGTCCTTTCTATTTGTTAAAATGTTAGTGAGTTCATTTCATTCAGTTCCCCACAAGTTGTTGTCTCTGGTCTCCAAATTACTATAAATTCAGTATGACATCAAGCATAAATCATCATTTACATTGAGTGTTATTGTTATTGAAAGACAATTAGGTACACATCACTAAATGTCTGATTGAAACAAATTAGGCAAGAAAATAATTTTATGGCTAATAATGAGAAATAAAGTTGTTGTTATGTTAGCAATTCCAAGCAGTTTTTGACGGTGGAGGATACTAAGTGACTTTTACGTTCTTATCTGTGGACATTTGTTTTTTCAAACTCTGTCTATCAGAGAGACATTCAAGTGGGCAACATTTACCCTGCTCCTGAATGGAGCACACAAATGCTTGGCACACTGCAAAATGTTTCAAGCCTGGTTGGCTTCTCAGTGCTTGAAAAGGGAATTAGAGATGGGCCACTGAATGCTAATCATACTGCTGCATCCACTCACCGCATTGACATTCTTAGGGTGAACCTGTTTATCATTGACTTTGATGCTACATCATTTTTTAATATTGCTCTCAAGCTGCTGCATAGAATTTCATGTCCTAAGTCCAGAGAACCAAGGTAAATGACAAACATGTTGCAGATTTCTTTTCTTATCTGGAATATTAACAGACTACCTCTAATCCTACACAGAAATGTAGTGTAAAGGACATAGCATTTCAACATGGTGCGCGTTCTTTTAAGTGTTTACAAGAACACAGTCCCAATGCAATTGTTTCAAATGACTTTATCAATCATCTGACTGCTGAGCAAGCAAAAGATATATTGTAAAGAAGACAAAGAATAATTTTTAGGAAATATATGATGTGATGTATACATGTCCAGAGCAGTCACCTATTAGGACATTGAGTAATCAAGTTATGAAATCAAAAAACATTTTTCTCTTTGTAGCATCCATAATAAAATTGGAAACTTTGTACCAGGGCAAAGCAAAAAAAAAAACTATCAGCTTTTCTCACTAATTTTTAAACCTAAGTTAACCTCTAAAATGAAGAACTTCAAAATATGTTGGAATTGAGACCCAACACATGTATGTAGTAAATTAAAAAGCTATCTTCAAAATAATCGGTACTATTATGAACATAAACATTCATCTTTAACATGTGGAATCCTTCGCCTCCTTCAGACTTGTGTCTGTGCAAAGCCCTCTGGGTCAGTTCGCTGAAGCAGGAGCCAGGGCCACCTGAGAACACAGGCCTTGGGGGGAGCCAATCCAAGAGCCCATGTCCAGCCTCAGCCACCGCCGAGTCCATGTCCAGCCTCAGCCACCGCCGAGTCCATGTCCAGTCTCAGCCATCGCCGAAAGGGCAAGAGCACAGAGACACAGTCTGTCCTCCTTCCCCGCTTGCTTCTCTGAGAGGGGCAGGGGGGAAGGGATAAAAAGAAAACAAACCTTCCAGTGCTCAAATTTTGCAGGCATTTTAGAAGTTCCAAGAGTTATTTTTCCGGAGCAGTTTCACCAGCGGATCTACAAACACAGCCCATGTCGGTAAAGATCAACTGAGGAGGGGGACAAGGAGTAAAAATTACAGCTGTCAGAGGTGAGAGAGAAGGCCTCAGGAGACCCTCCCATCTGGCCCGCGGCCATCAGAGAGGCCAAAGAAACAGAGAGGTCAGAGCTTAAAAGCTGAGGCAGTTAAGGCTCAAAGAAGTGAAAATGAGCTCTTCCAAATCACATGGAAATTAACCCATATAACATGGTGACAAATCTCCATGACTGTTTTTGCTTGTTTTTAAGTGTGCAATTTTACTAACTGAGTCATGACTTGAATAAAGATGAAAAGGCGTAACAGAAATACTAAAAGCAATAGGACACAGTGAGCAAAGTCTCCTTAGAAGGAAACAAGAGAAATCCTAAGGTTAAGGCAAGAAAGATAATAACAAGAACTCTTCCTTAAATTAGTAGCATTACCACAAAGTAGTGGGCTGCCCAAAAAAACAGGAAAACAAAATACTGACTCAGGGCAGAATGAAGTAAAGAAACTAAGAGATTATCTACAACCATTAAAAGGGTGCAAGATACCATGACGGGACTGTTATAAATCAGTGGATCAAATTCCGATAAACGATGATAGGAATGACGGATGCATGACAGAATGTTCGAGAAAATTTATGGTCACGGGGGAAAAAAAAATCTGCACTCTGAAGTCAGCTCAGATCGATTCACCCCAAGCAGGAACATGTGGTCCTGAATCCTCAGCCTCAGCAAGGTTGAAAAGGCAACCTTCTCCCCTTTGTCATCTCAGAAACCCTGAGGGAAGGAATATATACAAACATAATGAAGTGGATCAAAGCAGTGTTGCTCACACTCTGTTAGGGCTGGGGATATTTTGTTCCGTACTTGAGGTATTTCAAACATTTAAGAGAATTTCACACATGAAACTGGACATTTTACGTCGATGAGTTTTCTTTAAAATATCTAAAAGAAATAGATTAATAGTAACCATAGATTTTTTTTTTTAATTAAAAACACCTAAGGATATTTTATTCATGCATTTGAACCCTGACTGATGGATGGGTTTTTTAGGCCTTCGGGTATATAAGTGGTAGTTTAGTGCCCAGGAAGATTTCTGGTATCTTCATAAGGTGCCTTGTTAGAGACGTAAAGTACTTGAAAAAATTTAAGCATATCAGAGATTCTAGTTGAAAGATCTACAGACATTCAACTGATCAAGTCAGAAAATCGTGTGAAATGTTTAGGGAAATTGAAGTCTGCAAGATGTATAAGCTAATTTGTCACTAATTTAGAAATAAATCAGTATTTTAAAACATTAGCCTTAATTACTAGATCTAAGAATAAAATGATAACATTTGCAGTTTGAAGCCTAAGGCTTATACAAACTCACCTTTATGATGTGAAACTTTAAAAATGATTATTAAACACACACATTATGAGGATTCCTTTCATAGAGGGAAACCTCCCATGATTAAAAACCTATCTGGATCTATGAGGATGACATTAAACTCTCCAAAAAAAAAATGAGAATCTTTTAAGAAATTCTGATATATTAAATAAACCTTAATAGCAAAAGTAGTCATTTGCAATGGTTCAAGAAGGAGCTACTATGACATGATCTTGTGGAAATCCCCACAGTACCCACAGTACATTTTCGAAGATTTCAGGAAAGTCTACAATAAGGAAATATTCAGGGGCCAAGGACAATTATTCAGTGGCTAAATCCTCGCCTTACAAGTGTCAGCATCCCCTGTGGGTGCCAGTTCATGTCCCGGCTGCTCCACTTCCCATCCATCTCCCTGCTTGTGACCTGGGAAAGCAGCAGGGGATGGCCCAAAGCCTTGGGATCCTGCACCCACAAGGGAGACCCGGAAGAAGCTTCTGGCTTCTGTCTCCTTGGCTTTGGATCAGTTCAACTCCAGCAATTGCAGCTACTTGGGAGTGAACTAACAGATGGAAGATCTTTCTCTCAGTCTCTCTTTCTAGCCGTAAATCTGCTTTTCCAATAAAAATAAATAAATCTTTAAAAAAATATATTCTTCAGGTGCCAGTATAGTTATATAGCAAGTTAATCCTCCATTTGTGTCACTGGCATCCTATATGAGGGCTAATTCATGTCCGGGCTTCTCCACTTCCCTTCCAGCTCACTGCTTATGACTTGGAAAAGCAGTGGAGGATTCCCCAAGTCTTTGGACCCTATTCCTATATGGAAGACCCAGAATAAACTTCTGGCTCTTGGCTTTGGATGGGCTCAGCTCTGGCCATTGCAGCCATTTGGGGAGTGAAGCAGCAGATGGAAGATCTCTCTCTCCTTCTCTTTGTAAACCTATCTTTCAAATAAAAACAAATAAATCTTTCCTTAAGATGTTCATCTTTCTCTTTTGAACATAGGATTTCAAGTCACAGACATCAATATCTTGCAGAATTGTGGAACATGTTACAAACAGTTTGAGAATTCCTATATAAGACAGGTAGTAGGAAATACTGTGTTAGACATTGGGGAAAACTTGAAGGATTCTTACTGGTCAGAGTGCTATGAACACTGCAGGGGGTCAATGAAAAAGTAGGGAGAGGAGAGAAATGTTTTGGTTATTTGATGGTACCAAACAACAGCAGGGAGGCAGGCCTCCATGAAGAAAGGAACTATTTCTGCCTTAGGCAATGTTACTGTATTACCAGGTAGAAAACTGTGGTGTCCTACACAGAAAACTTGAGCCCCTTCTCTTCTTAAATCAATCAAGCTATGTATGTATATATGTATGTATGTATGTATCTATCTAATTTCTCCATGATTTCTCGCATTGAAGCTCCAGCCTTGACTTGTATCTTCGGTTGTAATCTCCTTTCCTGATGACCTACAGTCCAGATGTTCAACACAAAGTGTATCCTTCACTACCCAAAATGCATGTACTTCAACCTTCCACAATTTTGGAACCACACGATTTGTACTTAGATGCTCAAGTCAAAAACTGGAGCAAATTCTAGACCCCTCTCCTTCGTTTTCACTTCATCAAGACCTACTGTAATACATCTTTAAATTCTCAAATCCAATCTTCCCTTGCGATTGTAAGCTTCATTGCTGGCAGGCAGATTATCATCTTTCCCCCTCCTGGACCATGACTGCATCAGCTCCAGCAGGTCACCCTGCCTCTGATTTTTATTTCCAATTCATGAATGTCGGTGTTTTTGTTGGTTTTTTTAGTACAAATTATTCAGAGTTTCACGTTGTGTACACATAATTCCTAAACTTTTGGTTTGATTCCCATGGTTCCTCCTGCTCCACTTGCTTGCACTTGTCCCTTTAGTCTTTTCTGTATGATCTCCACATCCACGCTGTACAATTCCCATATGCAACTTCTTATACTTTTAGATGTATCTTTGGGTGTGCAGTTTCCCCTGTTTGCAAAATCCTTACTCATCTCTTTTTTTTCCTCCCAAAAGTCCTAGGACTTCTTCATTAAGTCCCCATTGAGATATAAAAGCCCCCTCACCTGCTCTGGGGGCCGCCCTGACCTTTACATACTTCCCTTTCTTTCTGGGTTACTTCCTTGCACTTTATTCACATGTATGTAAATGGCACTCAGTTCCACTTACTGCAACTATTTGCTTTACATAATAGTTGGATTAATCCATTTGGCATTGCTACAACAGAGCATCTGATTGTTGGAGACATAAGAAGTAATGACGTTTATCTAGCTTGCAGTTTTGGAGGCAAAAAAGCCCAGAGTCAAGCAGACTCATCATTTTGGCCCATGGCAAGGGTTCCTGTGACCATATCACATGGCAGACAGCATCACGATGGGAACATATATGTAAAGGAGAAATCATATGGCAAGACAGGAAAACACAGAGTGGGGAAGAGTCAGGCCTCACATTAAGTAACAACCTTCTCTCAAGAACTCTCCAGGGTTCCAGGAGAACACAATCACGCACTCTCTGTGATATGTCCTTTGTGTTTAAATAAAACTTACGTACGTATGTTCTTAAATTTTATTTATGTAGAGCCCAGCGCAATAGCTTAGTGGCTAAAGTCATCACCTTGAATGTGCTGGAATCCCATCTGGGCACTGGTTCTAATTCCGGCAGCCTCACTTCCCATCCAGCACCCCGCTTGTGTCTTGGGAAAGCAGTTAAGGACGGCCCAAAGCCTTGGGACCCTGCACTTGTGCAGGAGACCTGGAATAAGCTCCTGGTTCCTGGTTTAGGATTGGCTCACCTCCAGCCATTGTAGCCTCTTGTGGAGTGAACCATCAGGTGGAAGATCCCCCTCTCTATATATCTGATTTCCAATAAAAATTATAACTCTTTTAAAAAATTTATTTATGCATTTATTCCATCGGCTTCCTAATTTCTCCATATCTCTAGGCTTTTCTTGCCTCAGGAACAAGGCTGTTATTTCCTGCTTTATTTCCGTGTCACTATGAGAACCTAGTGCAGTGCTCTGCATAAGTTACGAACTCAGAAAACATGTGTTTTCAAAGGAATTATTCTAGTACTATAGCTTTCCTGATTCATATATTTATATCTTTCATCTAACAAATCATGGCATTGACAGACTTTTTGTAATGAAGTTTCTAGAAACTCAGATTTAGATGAAAGCAAAAGAGTATGTCAGTACCTTATTAGTAATACAACTAAAATCAAGATAATGTGACATTCCAACAGTCTCTCATCACTCTTGCTAAGTGCCCTGGGTGAGGACTGCGCAGGGTCAGATGGGAAGTCCCGCCTGACCCTGGTGTGGATAATCATGTCCTGAGGTTGTGCAAGGGGAATGCTTCCAGTCTCCAATCAACAAGCTCATTCTATTCATAGCCTGGAATAAATTAGGCACTTCGGGGAATGGAAACCACTATTCTCCCCAGGAGGAACCAAGGCTATATGATCAGGTCAGAGTACCTGCCTTGGGCATGTCAGGTGCCCAGCCAGCTGTGAAGTTCTTCCCAGCTTTGCTCAGTTGGAAGCAGCATAATAGGGCCATTGTTAACACCAAGAAAACCAGGCTCCTCAACTTTGGAAAGAGGATATTTTCTTCTCTCCAAAGCTCAGTGAAGTTCTGGGATATAGAACTGAAGGATCCACGAGACTGTAGCATTCGTAACTTTTGTCAGATAATTAAGCAGGAATAATCTAATACTCTAATAAGGAGGACTTGGCTCGACACTAAGTTTTTACTTGAATTAGACATTTTTGAAGAAGGTTCTGTGTAATAAGATTACAGGCCAGTGTTGTTTACTCATTTTGAAATTCGTTTAACTTTCCCTACATTATATTATACCTTCTAATCATTTCATTTTTAAGAAATATCTGCATGAAATAAAAGTTTAACCTGTGACTTGATAGCTATGGCAGACCGTTTCAGCAAGTCAAGAAGATGGCCCACATACCGTGCTTTCTGACAGCCTCCCTTTGGCCTCCGAGCACAGCCTGCACATTTGCCTCACTGCACATGGCGCCTTTAGCACTAAGTGGCTGTACTGCTCCCATTCGCTGAAGTTGTGCTGCTGGTGTTGACTTTGCAATTAACATTCACTTGTGATTTTCATGCTAAAACTAGGGGCTAGTGAAAAGAACTGACTTAAGAATAGCAACTTGATGCCTTAAGGCAAACACAAACTTCCTTGGTGAGACTGGGCACAAAATCCCCCTATTTCCTAGGTCCCTTTCCTTTTTGCTAACTAAGGGGCTGATCCATAACCAAAATAGATCTGGTATTAACCAGATGCCAAGGCACTATTATATAAATTTGAAGAACAGGGAGACTAAAAGCAAGATGGAAACTCTATAAACAATTTTATTGTGTTCAAGCTCACCTTTGTAAGGGATGATGTTTTAGACAACTGCATTTAACAACCAAGGAAATTTACAGAAGAGAATTGGAAGCCATTTTTCGTGCATTACTACAGACAATGAATGGTTTCATGGGATGAACGTTTACTTGGATGTTAATAACAACTGCAACCCTGAAGCTCCTACATCACAGCAGCAATCAACCACAACAAAAACAACAACAACAACAACAAAGGCAAGCCTGTTATCTGATCTAAAAGTTTCGCTGGTACATCTGCATGTCTGTGGTGCCTAGAATAGAATAGTGGCCGACAGCATGACCACACTAGAACACTAAGTGATTGAAGGCATGAAGAATGGATGATCCTAGCCTAGCCTATTTTTTTTAAAAGCACACAAGCAGAAATAAATACAACAGAAGCAGAACGCAAAAGCACACACAAAAAATATTTAAGTTTAAAACTCAGCCCTTCACTGCTGAATAATTTCAAAATGAAGACTTATCTACATTGTCTTTAATGTCTTTTGTTGATGAAATAAATATAATTATGAGAAGCAGATACCCACAGGCTTAGTCTCTCCCTCACAGAAGGGACTGACAAAAATAGAAAACAACAAAGGAACTTTACGTATTCTTTAGGTAACCAGAACCACCCAGGCCTATTCTGATTATTCATTACAGGAAAGGAAAATGCTACAAAAATGTAACTGATACAAAATTGTACTTATAATTTAAATGTTTCCTTTATCTTTTGAAAGCTGTTACAAACTAGTACTTTTCAAAAATTCCACATTGCCTTGGATGACTGATATTCTAATGTCTCACTGGAAGAGGCACAGAATCAAATTAATACTAAAAATACTTTTAAAAACAAGGAAACTTTTCTTAAGTCATATATTCTTATCAATCAGAAAGCATACTAGCTTTGTAAAAATACTATAGCAAACCTTTAAAGGACTTCTTAGATGCTATAAGTACTCAGCCTTTTATACTTGTACAACATAATGGAAATACTTTTTATACAGTTTATAAAATATTAAATACTATATGCAGAGATATACAAATGTGCACATGCACACATGCACAAATTCTATGAAGTAAATACCATTACTTCCTCCATTTAAAACATGATGAAACTGAGGTACAAAAAGGCGAAATATCTTGCTAAAAGGTCACAAAGCTAACATGTAACCAATCCAGGATTCAAATTCAGTCTGGCTCCTGAGTTCATGTCTTAACCACTATACTCTACAGTTCACAGAGAAGTAGATTTTAATTTATTGTGAAAATATCTAGATTAAATACCTTGTTAGGAAATGTAAATATACATACACTTGAGAATTCCCCATAATGTGGACCTAATATATTTCTGGAAATGGGCCACTCCTGCCAACAGCAGAAAAGAAGGAGAAATGACTGAAATGAGACGATCAACATTTTAAACTAATGCCAAATGTGTAGTCACAGGAAAACAGGATCTCTGAGTAACACATCCACAGAGTCCGTGAGGCCCACGAAAGGGGCCTTGCAATGTCTTCTGCATTATGTATCTGCAAAAGGCTTTGCAAAAAACACCCACGAGGAACAGCCCAGGCAGCACTGCCTCTGATGCCTTCTGTGGCACGCTCTCGCTGAGAGAAAGACTTCACAAAAGCATACACACAAGAAAGCAACAAGCTTGTTTCTCCGGGCCACCTCCGATTCCTGGCAGTACAATTAGGCTAGCACATGGGCCATCAGAGCATCTGCGCTGGACACAGCCAGCACCTGACCTACCTACGTGTCAAAGGCTGAGCTGAGGGGCTGCGAGCGTAACTGTTGAGCACCTTTAAGATCGCCACTCTGTTCTTTGGTTGCATGTAAAATATATCACACTGAATCTTTTAGAAAAAGGATTTTTATTTGTGGTGGTGGTGGTGTCTGTTGTTGTGTGTATTTCTTGGGTGACCATTTTTTTTTTTTTTTACTTTTCTTGTCTTTTTAAAATTTTTTCTTTTTTAACTGCCACCACACAATTTTGGCAGAAAGTTTTGCAGTAAAGTCATGACTGCCTGGGAGTTTCTCAAACATCTCTATTTTTCAAACAGTGTCCTCCTGGGAAAACAGCATTAGCCTGCTAATTTCCTTCTCCTCGCCTTTTTCTTTTCCCCCAGCACAGGCAAAGCTCCAAAAAGTAATGTTAGTCAACCCTTAAAATAACTGAAGCAGCCTATAGGCGGATCAACAATCCTGGATATAAGGCAATTCCTAAAGATAAATGCCAAAATAAACATCATCACCGTGGGCACTGGGACATATTTCAGCTTCTATGTTTACATTTCCATTTGCTAAGTTAATGTAAACAAACTATTTTCTGGAGTTTTTTATGTCATTGAATTGTTACCAGAGATGTCACCAATTCTTTTTTCCTTTCTTCCTAGACAGGGAGCTCTCAAAAAACAGTAGAGTTTGAGTGAAGGCGAACCCTCATTTCATCCTATTTCAGCACAACTCCAATTGTCGTCTCATTGTCACCTTTCATTAGCTTATGCACCTGATTCCTGCTTCTCTTCTAGATACCATTGGGGATTTTTTTCTTTTTAATTACTCAAAATATATAATAAAGGTAAAGGGGAAATAAAATAAGAACTTATATTCCTACATGGTCAATCAGAATCAGCATCTTCATACACAGAACGCAGCAGTTGATGATGCTGATAAGAAAACAAAGAACTGGAATTCCTGCAGAACCTCCAGCTGGGAGAGTTATTCTCCTGGGGCCCGACTGCATGGCACCCACTAATCAGTTTTCTTTTTGAAACTATGTTAAAGAATACAGTAAGACTGCGACAGTGACTGACAATTTATTCCGGGCAAAGAATCTTCTCCTAATTCTTGTTCCTAATACTGACGTGACTAAACCAGCTTAACAAAGTCAGACAAATAAATGTTATTTATTTGTGCTTCTTCTGCATTAGGTTTATAAAGGTTGAACATCACCAATAAGTCCTCCAAGTTTAGTCTTAAATTCCGCATACTTAAAGTCATTTGGAGGTTTTTAAGTGTAAGCTGATAAGAAGAAAATGCATTTATGTTTTTGAAATGAGTGTATATGAAGCACAGCAATTTCATAAGGTGTGGTCCACAAATTGTCTCAGAAAAGAACCTCAAACAATGCAGTACAGGTCAGCTTTAATTTGACTTGTGCAAATTTCTAGGTCCTTGACTTTGGAATAACTTTAACTTCTTTCACCCTCAGTTTCTTCATATGTAACATAACAGAGCTGGATTGAATAACAGTTTGTTAAAATTCTAAATCTCCAAACTTCTGCAAATTTATCTGAATTTTAAAGAACAAACATAATTAAGGTATTTAAGCCTCAGAATGACTAAAATAGCCTACCCTAACAATATGCAATAGTACTGAAAACATTTCACTTTGGCTCAAAATGATATTCTATTTTAATAAGAGTACTGCCCAGCTAGTAAGCAAATACCTGTACATCGAAAATATTTTTACAGCAAGCATAAACAGTTTGACAGTAATTTGTATCATTCTCACGGGAAAATAACTCCTCCAATCTCATCTTTCTAGTCTGTGTAGCAGTGCCAATTTATAGGCATATAAAATTCGAAATCTCTTCTGTGCATCAATTATAACTTACGCAGCTCCCTGAGCAGCATTTAAAAAGCAAAGAAGTGCAAACAATATTCTGCTTGCTGACATAGTAAAAAATTTAGCTAACATAGCTTTAGAACTTCACAATTTAACTGCAATCAAATATCCCCTTTTCAGGAAAGGAAAACGACTAGGGCAATATCCTAAGGACTATAAAAATCCATGTACAACTAAACCGTGCCCGAAATTATCTAATTAGTTACCAAGGAAGAGAGTTGCACATGGGAAGCCTCACTAACTATTTTTCCTTGTCATCTAGATGGTAGAAGCTGTTAATTCCTACGTTTTACTTTTTAAATAAAGAAATGCATTTAAAATCATGACACGTAGATCTAAATAAGGAAAGAAAATGCAAAGCAACATAAATAAGACATCTTAAGCATTAGTTTTTTTTCTGCTTTAATATACAGGACAATGATTTGGATTTACATAAAAATAAGTTGAAAGTTTTGCAAAAGATACAGGAGAACAAATAAAAGCAAAGTATGATCGAAACCGAAGAAAATGAGTGACATTCATATCATTTAAGTCAGACAGGAATAAGATCTTCCCAGAGAGATACTAAGAATTTGCATCTGTAAAAATGAATAATTACAGGAATCTTTGAACCTAATGAACTTTTATTAAATCCTCTGAAAATAGAAGATAATTTTCATTAAAAATAACCACTTTTGCAGATTGTGTTAATGGATATTTTAGTTGGCACTTATATATAATATCCATTAATGTTATCATAAATATATTACAGTTTACATGTGGAAGATATCACTTTTAAAAGCCAGATGAATTTATGCTGTTGAGTTACCATCGAAATAATCAAACCCTAAAAATAAAAATAGAAAAAAAAATCTTTCCTTAGTTCTTCTAGTTCCCTGAGAAATGTAACCAAGAGAAACACAATACTTGTATATTCTAAAATTCCAAAGGACCTAGAGTCAACCAAATTCCAAGAAGTCTAAAAATGTAAAAATGCTATTTCTCAATGCCTTGCTGTTAGATTGCTCTGATGGGATGGGGTTTCTGAGCATTTCCTCTAGAGCAAGCCAAAGCAGTTAGGAGAGGTGCAAAGGCAAGTGGTTTCTGGTCAGCTGTAGGCTGGAGATAGTCCTAGGATGTCTTGCTAATAGCTCATGGCTAACCCAAAATACACAGCATAATTTAGCCTTTAATTTGATCCGTTTCAAAATCAAGTGGGAATAAAAATTGGACCCTCTGCTAAACCTGTCAAATGAGATATCAGCCCCAAAGCACATTTGCTTAGAAACTATTTTGGAAGTTTCATAGGTAAAATCTTATCTAGGTTCACACAATTCTCTTTCTTCATTTAAAATTCAGTTTCTTTTGTTAAACAACTTTAGTATTTTTTTTTAAATTTGTCTACCAGAGTAATAAAATTGAAATTGTCATCCAATTCAAAACAGACAATTTTCACATTTAGATTAAATTTCACTAACATTCTAGACAGCTAAGACCCTACAAGAAGCTTCAATTTATATATTTTTGCTATTAGTCAAAGCTTACAGCATTAATTTTTAAAACCAACATATAACATGGGTCAGTTCAAGCTATAAGACACACATTAATGTAATTAGCTTTACTGTATTCTTCAGGGAAAAAATCATTCTGCAATACAAACCAAATAAAAGAAAAAAATTCATAAAGGATTACTGACAGTCAAAAATTTTCTAAGTGGGCTCTGAAGAGAGTAACTGCAAACAGCACATGGGTTGATTCATATGGTCGCCCACAGCTTGGAGCTGCCTGGAATGCTCAAGAGGAAACAACTTCCAACCTGTCTTTGCTTCTCCTTGTTGTGTTTAGTAATAAGCCATTGGTGGTTCTGTGTGTATGCACTGCTTACTTAAGTTTTCACTATTGCCAACAAGAAGAAAGAGAACAATAAGTTTAAAAGCCACTTTCTCCATGAAAGTAATACAAATTTAGGAGATAACAGACATTTTGGTCTCTGAAGAACGATCTTTCCAATTGCTTTTCATTCTCACTATAATATAAATTGAGGTTCCTATAAAACTCCAGTCATTGTCCCATCCAAAATACACCGTGAGACACATCTGTGCAGAAAACTTATGCTGGAGTAAGAGGCATCCATTTTGCTTTTGATGTCTTTTTTGGAAGGCCCTTCAGTACTCTCTTAATTATATAATAAATGCTGACTAGAGGCAAGACAACTAACAGGACCTTGGGTGGGTGCAAGGTTCCTGACATGGTTGTTCCTAACACAAAGGGAGATGTTCCTAACTTAGTAAGATGATAAGGAAAGCAACATTTAGGAAAGAGCACAGATTCTGAAGCAGAAAACTGAGTAGCAGTCCATCGTTTCCAACAACAACAAAAAAATAGCTTTATTTACTGTATTTTAAAGTTTCTGCTTTCAAAAGTGTCCAATATGATATGAACTAGAAAGCATAGTTTATACCATTGAAAAAGAATCTTTTTCCTTACCTCCAATTTATTTTAATGAAATAAATCTAATAAAAAGCAAGCATGAATTAAAAATTGATTTAAACTAAATGCTATTTGTAAATCTGTCTAAACAATGAAGAATGGTTGAATAATAAGCCCTCCCAGGGTTTTCAAACCAGAGTTTCAAGTTTTCATGAGACAATACTATTTTTTCTCTTAATTAATTATTAAGAATTTCTCCTTAACCCCTGATTAACCAGACAATGGAATATTCACCTAGTTGTGAATCTCTACTTTCATTGGATTTTCATCTCTGATGGTGCCCAGTGTTTTACTATGTTCATTTTTGTATTTTTCTAACATTAACTATCAGCTACGTTATTGGGAATCCTTTGTTCAACCAGCCTGGCTCAGCTTTGCCAAAAAATGCTGTGAAAAATAAGAAAAAAAAAACCTACAAAATAGATAAAAAGTGAGAGTTAATCTATTGACAATAATTATTGTCACCTATTATAACTTGCCCTTTGGCACACAGAAATTTCTGATAAAAAATAGCCAAGAAGGGATTCCTTTTAACGCTATGCTTCTGGCGATTTGCCTGATAAATGTGCAATAGCTCAATGGTG
The DNA here is from genome assembly GCF_017591425.1 of Ochotona curzoniae. NCBI lineage: Eukaryota > Metazoa > Chordata > Mammalia > Lagomorpha > Ochotonidae > Ochotona > Ochotona curzoniae. The sequence goes on from NW_024466307.1 coordinate 16,839,474, forward strand.
AAATCCTCATTTTACAAGTACCACGGCCCCATATGGGCTTCACTTTGTGTCTTGGTTGCTCCACTTCCCATCCAGCTCCCTGCTTGTGGCCAGGGAAAGCAGTAGAGGATGGTCCAAAGCTTGGGAGCCTACAGCCATGTGAGAGACCCAGAAGATGCTCCGGGTTCCTGGCTTGGCTGTTGTGACCACTTTGGGAATGAATCAGCAGAGACAAGATACTTCAGTCTCTCCTTCTCTCTACAAATAAGATCTGCTTTTCCAATAAAACAATTTTTTTTAAATCAACATATCAACAGAACACAGTTAAAAAACATGAGAGGATCCATGTCCCAATTTTAATTCACATAGTTTAAAATTTTAATGAGGTATAGATTGTTCAAACGAGCCTAAGAAAGCAACTGGGAAACACTAGGGAGTTATAGCTACCTCCGGATATTTCTGCAGACCACAATTTCAACATGAACATCTGGATATTAAAATACCTTTAATGTGATAACAAACCCAACTAAACACAACTGTTATATTCATGTTCATGGTAGGAATCCATTTCTCTGCTTATCTATTTAAATGGAACTTTCTAGTTGATGGGATTTTTAAAGTAGATGTGACACCAACTATAACTGAGAGAAGCACCTTCACAGAACGGCATCAAATAGGCTCAAAAACTCACTCAACAATCCTGATTTTTGTTCACAGAAAATCTGAATTTGGGCTATCAAACTCCTTATATTGCATTCTGAAGGAGCTCACTAGTTCAGAAAGAGCAAACCCAGAGAACGGCTCTTCAGCATCGTCTATTCCTGAACTAAGGTTTCACCAATTTGTTCCGGGGTCGTATACGCTGTCAGGTATTAGGAAATCAATGCAATGTATTCACTAGTTGTCAGTCACAGAATGACAGAGTTGTAAATTATGGGAATGCATCTTCAAGCAGGGTTGCATACACATATTTCTAAGGAATCCATTTGCAGTCTGCTTTCTGCTCTTAAAATAGACAACCTACCACTCTGCCGCAAGGTCTCATAGGCATGAAACTGTCTAATTGAATATCATTTTCCTTTATAATCAAAGGAGGCTCCCATTTAGCTTCAATCACTTTGCAGTTTTAACGTTAATATTTTCTATACAGTGAAAAGGAGTCAAAAGACTTCAGGAATAGTTTTGAATAACATTACTTATTTAAATATGTCTCTACTGAGATGAAAATTACTGAGTAAAAATATGTCATGGTAGTTGCATAACTCCTCAGTGTATCTAATAGTGATCCTTAAAGCAGTAATTCATTATCAAGATTGATTGCTAAAATCTATTCAAGTCAGAACAGAACAATGATTTTCTTAAAACAAAAGTGAAAATAATTACTGGCTGGGATACTAAAATAGGAAGGTAGGGCTTTTCAAGAAAATACTTAAGAGCATTATATCTAAGTTACTAATCTCTTTTAGCCATATTTACTTAACGGTTTAATTTAAATGGCCAGAAATATGTGAAAAATAGAAGTTCTTATAAGTCTATACAAATGATTTTATTTTTCAGATTAAATACAGCATAATATTTTAATAGGAGAAGTAATTTTATGAGGATACTTATATATGAACTTTCATTTTCCTTTTGAGACTTTGTCATACTTTTACAGAGTCCTGAACATAATTAATACAATTTACTTATAAGTTTTTGTTAAGGAAGGGAAAAGAAAAACCTAAAAAGTATGTGTGAAGTCAAAACTGAGACACAGATAAGGAAACAAGAATAAAAATCTCTCTCTTATATGAACTCTACAATCTAAACTAAAAATTGCAAACCCCCAAACTAGCAGAAAACCATTTATCTTAGTCATCAAGAAACTCTGAGTGGGAGTGGAAAGTAATAGGACAGATAGATGTAGATACAGTTATATAATATCGGGAAATGCCTCTCAAACTGTAATGAATTATTAGGCCTGTGGAAGCAATGTTGGGGAAGGTATTGTTACTATAGGCATATTCAATTAAAATGAAAGAAGGGAGAAAAGAATCCTATTCAAGATCTTAACACATCTAATAAAATGTAAAACCCAGAACAAACTCATTGTCAATTCCTACATGCTGAAAATTCTCCAAATCAATTATTTTCTATTTCTCTATTAGAGGCACATTTACTAACTGCCTAGCTGGTGAATGTTCTGGTCTGCTCTAATATTCCACTTCATTTTTAACTTCACATAGGCCGTCGGTTGTGCTCTATGTACATAGTAAGATCTGTGGGCTCACTGATGGGGCAACCACATCAGCCAGGGATGTGGAAATTAGGACAGTTCCTTGAAGCATTGGGTGACATACCCTGAAAGATCAACTCTGACATTCTGCTCCTCATTTTCAAATCCTTCTCATTTAGATTTTGTTTCTCAAAAATGAAGATACGGTAAGGAGTCTTTTTCCTTACTCTGGATTTTTCAAGATCTTCACATTTTAGAAAAACATTAAAAAACTCAAGAGACATAGTATCCACATAAACCCATATGCAATCCTCTATGGAAATAAGAAACATATTTCATAGAGAAATAGTAACAATTTTGCAGGGTTAAATCTACTCTTGTTTTATGTCTATTCTGACACAAATTCCTAGGTTCAAGTCATTTCTGACACCAGTAAATTATTACTTCCTGGTTACATTAAAAGGCTCCTTGAGCATCTAATGAATCTTAAATAATAAATGTGTTTCCTTGACTATTCGCCACTGGAAGTTCTGAATTCTATTATAAATAAATCCATGACTGTCGGTAACCATATTTTGCTATAAGAATGATTTGTGAAAGATCTGCAAGCAGCTCAACAATTCAGCTACCAAAAGCATAAATTAAAACCCCCAAGAGTCCTCATTAATAGGATGACTATAAATGATTTAAAATTGGGGTGAGACGAACATTTCTATGAAAAGATAACTTACGTGGGCATTATTGGTTTCAAAAATTAGAACCCACACCTTTGAAGGAAATCTTAATAAAACATTCTATTAGAAAAAAAGCAGGAGGGGAGATCTTCTCTTCACTGACTGATCACTACTATGAACTCTCTTACGATCTCAGGGCACGGAGACACCTTTTCATCAAAACTTAAGTCTATACTACTAAAGGGATTTAGAACACTAATTAGGAACAAAAATGTTAGTGTTTATTATACTTATACGTGCTAATTATCACCTGGATGTAGTAATTATGGTTCTATTATTACTTCTAGTTTTCTCCTGTTTCCTGAGATCATCTCAACAGAGGTAAAGGCTGAAGTTTAGAAATTATTTTCATAAAAAAAAATTTAGTGATACAAGAGTAAATGGCATACCAATTTGCATTTGCATCTATAATGATAACCAATCTAGTATTCTACCAGAAGAACAGTCACATGTCTTCCCTAAGAATTTTTTTTAAATAAATTTGGACCGTAGGTAGTCTCTTTCAAAAAACACTAAAACAACTGATACTCTGTGAAATCAAAATGATGGTGATTTTATACACACAGAAAACAATGACCACACAAGATAGAAATCTTTGTCTTCCTGTTAAATACAAGAACAAAAACCTTAGTCAATGCACTGTAGCAATGTAGTTACCTTGCTACAGTAAGGTTTCCAGAGAGGAACAGACCGCCTCCCTTTAGCTGTTCTGCCATCATTTTTCCTTTAATTCAGCATAAAAAAAAAAAAAAGATATGTGACAGGCACAGAGAGGCTGTCATTAGTAATTGGAGAAATTAAAAATGAGCGCTTTCAAAGGGAAAAACGGAAATGATCAAATAACCTGTAGTAGCTGAGAATTGGGAGGCATCCTGGGCAATGATCTCTCCCTGCAGATGGAGAGGAACTACACCAACACTGTGAACCACTAATAAAGAGATGGAGGGAAAATAGCAAAGTTAGGAAACCTTTCAAGTAAATTTTAAACTGCTCGCATAAGATACCTTCTTGTTGAGATGTTCTCTTTCCATCTGTTGCTTTATCTAGAATTATAAGGAGTTTGGTTATTTCTATAAAAAGTGATATGATCTGAACGTGTCTTGTTCACATGTTGGAAATTTAATCCAACACATGGGAGTGGAACATGTGGGAGATGAATTCATGAGGATGTTGTTATGTGATGGCCTTGGGGATTGACAAGAAGGGACAGACCAAACAAGGATTGTGACTCTGTCTGGCAGAGATGTCCTAACGCAGCTAGAAGGCCCTCAGCAGAAGCCAGCACAATGGCCTTGGATATTGCAGTCTCTAGAAGTATAAGAAATAAATCTATTTGCTTTACAGAATTCTCAGTCTTCAGTATTCAGTTACAGCAACAGAAAAATGACTAAAACAAGACACCTGCAACCTGTACTACCCCAGGGGAAAGTCGCTTCCAATGAGCTAGGGGAGTGCAGTGTTCTCACATATTCCCTAATACTTTATGCATTCGAATTACAGCTGCTACTTCATCCTTATTTACAAGTAGCAATGATATTTTTTGAAACTGCTAAAGAAGCTTAAGTTTCTATATTACTTTCTTTAATGATCCTTCGGCTCAGAGCACATGTCAATCTATACTGGCGGCTGGATTTCAAGTTCTCTGGGAGCAACACTGAATTCCCAATGCCAACTACACTGACAGAAATTCTCACAGCATGCAGAGGTCTTCTGGAAGAGAAGAGGGAAGAAAGGAAGGTAGTGGTGGAGGGAATGGCAGGAAGAGTGCATCATCTGTGCAGAGACAAAGAAAAGAAGGAGGAAAAGAAGAAATAGAAAAAACTTAGGCTTTGGAGTTGAACTCCAGAGCTTGAAATCTGTGCCTACTGATATTGGTTGCAAATTCTTGGGAGTATATTTAAATGTATATGCACCCTTTGTCTTATCCATAAGGAAGGAGTCAAATGGGTCCACATATGGGAAATATTTAGCACAAGTCCAACACATAGTAGGCATTCAGGATATATTTACTGCCCCATTAACATCTTAAGTTTGGACAGTAAGGCAAGGTTAAACATATCATATGTCCCTATCAGTGTTCTGAAAACACAAAATTCTTACTCAGAAAAGTCTAAAGATTCCACTTTTCCAGAAACAGGAAAAATAAATAAATGAAAATTCTCAAGATAATGTCAAAAGTGAACGATCTAGTATTTGTCATATGACCACAATATTCTGCTAAAGGGAAAACATGTGAAAGAAAATAGAGGGAAAAAAAGACCTCTATTTCATCTCAATACTAGGCATGGAGCAAATATGTGAACATATATATAGAACTAAATACAGTGCTATCATGGGAATCAGAGAGTGAATTACCATTTTTGCTTTAAGAAATCACTTCACAATGAAAACAATCTCCTCTTAATTTTATCTGGTCTTTAAGTTTATAATTTAATACATCTGATTTTCCTTAAACTGGGAGCATACTTGTATTACTACCCATGAGTTTTGAAATAACAGATAGATGTGATTTCAGAAAATGACACATAAAAATGCAACTAATTATTGCCCCCAAACCACACACTGAACTGCAGCCACTCTTTCTGGGATAATAGCAGAGTTCTCTTTTCAAGGAAAGCTTGGCACAGCACAGCGATGGAAAGAAAAGCACTGCTGGGGAAGCAGAGGTACCTCAGGGGACTAAGGATGTGACAGGAGAACAAACTGGTAGTTCTCCAGGAAGGGGCACATTGGAAACTCATACTTTTGTCTGAGATTGTGCTATACTGATATATCCACTGATTTCCAATTTAATTCCAACAGCCACCCAGCTTCTTAAGTCAACCATGGGCTGGCAGCATCCTCTGCAGAAATCCTCAGATCACGACACCTTGCCCTGCACTTCTGCTATGAATTAAACGTCTCTAGCAGTTACTTTTCTTCCTCCTCTGAAACATTGAAAAAAAAATCACTAGGAATTCAGCAATGTTTATTGATTTATATCATAAAACAATGTCCTCTAAATAAATTTTGCTGTATCTTTAAGTAGAGTGTATTATTGTTAACTGTTACACTAAAACAATGAACAACAAAAAGAAAAACTATGATAAGAAAGTTTGACTCAGAAAAGAATGCAGGTACTTAATGCATTTATGTATTTCGTATTTCGTGACAGCTTCCAAATCACATCAGAGAAGGTACTTGAGGGATCAGTTCCATGAGAGAGAGGAGCACCTCTGGAAACCATTGTTCTGCTGTGTTGCTCCAGCTGGCCCCAGAATTTTACACATTCTGGTCCACTTGGCCAGACAAAACTGGTGTTGGTTTTGAGAAGCGTGAAGACCCTAAAACCATTCTAGAAAAGCCCCCTGAGTCTGGAAAGGGCAAGTTTCAATGAGGAGTAGGAGTGAAGGGCGGAGTCAGGAGAACATTTGCTCACTTTGAGCTCCCTTTGTTCCCTGAAACTTTCCCCTAGCACTTAAACACTCCTGATGGGAAGCCACTCTAGCTAAGATCCTTGATATGCAAAAAGTCTTTTGTGAGGTTCAGCACTCCACCCTATGCCTGAAGCACTGAAGTCAACAGATTCAGGTTCTTCTAATGCTGCTCTTCAATAATAGTTCCTTAACGCCCTAAGGGGAAGAAAGATACCTTCCTGGGTAAAGAGCTAGGTAGAGGAACAAAGGCTTCACCTGGAATACAGAGAAAAGTAGAGAAAGGAAAATGAGAGGCAAGGGTTGATGTGCTTAACTGCTTAACACAAAGTTTTAGACAATGAATTTTTTTTTTTGAACCTAAAGTAGGTTGTGGATGTAAAAACTGTTTTGCCCCATCAAGAAATATACAATGAAGGATTACAATCCAGGAATTAACTATTAGATCCATTGCAAATAATTCATACAAGCACACAAAATGGTATTTAGTGGTACTTTCTTGCACCAAATATGTATTTGTAATAACATAAAACAAATGCATCAGAAAAAAAGTTAATATCGATAACAAATTTCACCACAAGTAAAACCCAGCTGTGGAGAGGGCTTCGAGACCCCTGAAGTTCCTTTGAGCTGTTTCTCATTAGGAATGTGGTCTAAACACACAGCAAACTTCATGTTTTTAAGTTAGTCTGAAACTTTATCTTATCAGCTACTTTAAAACAAAACTCCGGGAAGATATTGTTGACACAAAACACTAAATTGCCATCTGCAACATCAACATCCCATATTAGGGTATTGGTATGAATTCTAGTTGGCCCCATTCTAACCCAGTTCCCTGCTAATGTGAATTGAGAAGGTTGAGGAACATGGCCCAAGTACTTGGTTCCCTGCCACCCAAGTCGGAGGCCAAGATGGAGGTGCTTGGCTTTGGCTTAGTTCAGCCTTCTGTTTTTTTTTGCCTGTCTGAAAAATGAACCAGTACATGGAAAGCCTGCAATCGCCGCTCTCTTTTCTTTTCTCTCTCATCCTGCTTTCAAAATAAACAAATATTTGTTAACACTTAAAATTTAGTTAGATATTTAAAGAAAGTGTAGTAAAAATGAAAAAAAAAAAGTCATCAGAAATGTACTAATCTGTAACATTGTCAGATCTGTCCTAACTAGAATTCTCTGTGAACTAAATACATCTCTTGTGAGGTGATAATCATGGTACTAATAAAACATGGAGAAATCTTGAAATGTCTTTGGCGTTTTTTAAGGATAATTACATTCAGTGTAATCTCTTATAAGCATATTTTATTTCCTTCTAACTCCGTGGAAATTGGTTATCTGTGCCTGATACATGTAGAGGTGTTGGTAACCCAAGACTTTATTTGTGTGTGTGGGTGGGGGTAGGGATGAGGATCAGCCACGACTCTCCCTTTCGCATTACCTGGAAGAACCTCTTCCCTGCTTTCCACCTCCATGTCATCAGGACATGTTGTTACTTATCTCCCTACCACCCGCATTCACAAAATCAGGAACTTGGACCATAAACTGTGTTTTTAAAAACTGGCACCATCACCTGCTAGTAATCATGCACGACAGCAGAAAAGCACACCGCTTTTCAAAAACCTTTCACAGATGATAAATGCACAATGATGAGATTATTTAATCATTGCAGAGCTTATCATTGCCCAACAATTATCTGCTTCAGAAAATGTATCAAACTTGAGAATTATCTGTTTCAAGAGGAAGTCATGAAATTGTTCTGATAGTGAATATTTCTGGACAGGTAACTTAGAAGTGCCTTTCTTCCTCATAGTAAATGATCCAACGTGACCATTTATACATTTATTTCATCCCATGTCTCTTGAACAAAGTGAAACATCAAATGTCAGGAAAAAGAAGAGCATCACATTCAACTTTGAGCCCAGTGAGAATTGAATGAGCTGCAAAGAAACACTCAACCTGTGCCCAGACTATTGATAATCTGAGCACAGTGCTTCTAAAAACCCAGGAGCTATTAAAACTATTCACAACTGCTTACTACTTGAATTTTAAGTTACTTTGTCATGTCTTTTTTCTAGAATTTTTTTGCCTACACTTTGTAAATTTCCATAAAAGTTTTCAAAAAATAGGACGTTTATAAATGCAAAGATAATTTTGAAATCCAAAATCAGAAAGACAACAAGACTGCTGGCAGATAATGTATTATTCAGTAACTTTTCCAAAGTTCTTTTAAAAACAGATTCTACCTACGTGGGGGAAGAGTCGTACAAACGCAGGTAAGATAATGTCAAGCAAAGAGAATGGCCAAGAAAGTCAGCATTTGTGCAAAATCTGTAACTACTCCTCTTTCCCCTCCTCTTGGATGTGTCCAACTAATTTTGCATTGGCTTTACTTAAATCTATGTTGTCCATAGAAGGCAGTCACAGGGAATATAAAGAACTTAACACTCCTAACATTTTTTTTTTTTAATTTCAGCAACTTTGGCAAAGGGTCTTTGTGTATTTCAATGAGATTTTGTATAGATCTTATGTTTTTCTCCTACTGAATTCAAAACCTAAATGAATGGAGTCTAAATGTCAGATAAGAAAACACCTCTCCTTGAATTGGTCAGAAGTTAAACTGGAAAACTTGAGGATGTTGCAGGTGAGGAGAGGGGACAAGCCAAGTTAGAAGGACAAGCCAAGTTTAATCTCTCACTTTTCTTGCTTTCTCATGGTATTTGCTGAAGAAGTGGGTCTCTCAACCCATTGAATATTTACCTACTACTAATTTAATTTGTAGCTGGCCACAGGAAAATAATGGAAATATACAGATGAGTGAGACTCAGTACCTGCCCTTAAAGAACCAAACATCATACAGTAAGAGCTATAAAATAACTGCTTCTTGGGACAGGCATGGGAGAAAGGCTATACCAACAGGCAGAGAGATGGTCAAGGGGTCTACCTAAAGGAAAAAACAGAGTTGGTGTTTCGGGGAGAGGATCACACCAGAACTAGATTCTGAGCAAAAAAAAAAAAAAATGCCTTCGACTTGCCAACTCCCTGGCAATGAGGCCTGCGGCTCCCTGTGACAGATGCCGTTCATCCCAGAGTAATCTTGAAATCTTATACGACCAACAGAAATCTCTCAACATCCAGATGGAAAAATGTTAGTGAAAAAGAAGTATTCCAGGCATAAAACAGGCCCTAAAAGAATGAAGATCACAACATATTTAGGATATACATGTGTGTGGGGTGTGTGCGTGTTGGGGAAAGCGAGTTGCTTGTGTATTGTGATTTCATCCAAAATTTAGGCAGCTGAGGATACTGCTGAGCAGGAAATATTAAGCAGGAAACAAGTTATGTGTACTTAGCACAAGAGATACTACCTTTGCTAATCTTAGAAATCCTAGAATTATTCATCCTACTCTGTCATCTATAAATTTGAATCTTTGTGTTCTTTGACAGCTATCTATACCATCTTGGGTTCACAACACCTCCATCTTCAGTTTCAGTCAACATTTTCTGAGTTCCACGTCCGGGCTGCTGAGATCTGCTGGAGCAAACGCAACAATCATGCGGACTGATGCCACTAAAGATTTACAGCCTCTCAGTTCGCAAAACCACTCAGCAATTCTGCATTCAGCATGTCAGCTCCCTCTGCCACTTCCCATAGCAGCTCTTCCAAATTTTAGCTCCTATCCCAAGGGTACTATCCAATTCCTTTCCTGGCTCAGGCTTTTATCTCAGAACTTGATTAATTTCAAAAAAAAAAAAAAAATTAGATGCCATCAAGCCTGAGCTCTCTCTTCTTCTTGTGGGAGTACTCCACAAACCTTTTGAAAGTTTATTCAGCATCCAAAGCCTTCTCAGAGCCACAGAAAATCTCTCCTCTTCACGGTTCATGCTGCCTGACATTATCTTATTCCATACCTCCAGAATTCCTCCTGGATATTATTCCAAGAATTTGTTCCTCCCCTTCCTTCAGAAGCTCTTGATAAAACAGAATTAAAAGGTTTACTGGGGCCAGCACGATGGCTCCAATTGGCTAATCCTTTGTCTGCAAGTGCCAGTTTGTGTCCCAGCTGCTCCATTTCCCATTGTTGCCATTCAAACCAGTCCCTCCTACTTAATTGTTAAAACTTATTTCTTCTAATACATTCTCCCTAACTTTGCCTTACATCTAAGTATTTTCATGTCTTTCCTGTGCCAGACCATGGAATCATCTTCCTACGTAAGTTTTCCTAAGCTATGATCTTGAACTCTTCCACATACCACATCCAGAATAGGACAGGATATAACCCAGACTTTTCTTCACGGTAGACCCTGTCTTTTACTCTTTACGCTTTAGTAACATTAAATCACCTCTATTCCTTCACCATAGTGTTCCCTCCTATTGCCCAGTTCTGCCTACCCACAATGGTTCACTTACTTGGAGAACATAGTCTACTTGGCAGAGTTCCCTGTGTCTTATCTTTTTTGTTAATCTCGTTTTATTTGTTCAAAGGGAATAAATTTCATATTTTATATATACAACTGTATATACATATAGACATATATGCATATATAACTGTATGTTTCATATATAATTTTAAGAATATAATGATACTTGATATCCTACCCTTCTCACCCCTACTGTACCCAACTTCTCTTTACCTTCTTATTTACCTTTTAATTTTTGCAATGATATACTTTAAGTTTACTCCATAATTGCAAGCTTGGCTTTCAGGTCTTAGGTCCAATTTTCCTGCCTTTTTAGTGAAACCATCTTTAGATTTATACCCAACCCCCTGCCTCTAACACTACCTCTAAACACCTGCCTCTAACCTCTGAACCTGGAAATTGTGCAGGTTCCTTTACCTTTGGTCAAAATAACTGCTCGTAAGCACAGTAGATTCTGATTATCTGAAATGTCTATTGTTGGTTTATTCTGTGGGCAAGGTAGAGGTCTGGTTTTCTTGGCTTTATCAACTCTACTCTCAAACCGAAACATTGCAAAAATGACCTTTTTTGTTAATGAAAGAAAGGACATCATTTCATCCAAGCACTCTCCCACATATCCACATATCAATATATGTGCCCAGACAATGGCAGACATCGGAAGAACAAATCAGTAGATGGGAGATCATTGTGTTTCTTTTTCCCTCTTTGTCTCTCTCTGCCTTCATATAAAATAAAAAGAAACAGGTGATTTTTAAAAATTACTATGAGAGCTAGATCTTATTTCTTTACTTTCACTTTTCTATCATTCAATCTGGCATCAGATTCTAGAAGTAGCACATTGTATGTGTTGTTTTTTGTGTCTAGTCTTGTATACACGGGTGTGGCACTTCTGCAGGGTTCACGTGGAGACATGGAGAGTCCCACACCTTGTAAGCTGCACCTTTAGGGAGCTTTTCTGACTTGACCACTTGTATCCCAGGCCAGCTGACCGACCCACCCTCTGCTTATTTCCCATATGACTATATGACCCTTAGCATCCCCTGGGTTTGCATTATTTTATCTCTCCTGTTAAAATACAAGGTCCTGCAGGATAAGGCTGTTGGGTTAACCCTTGAATCTCTGGCACTTCAGAGCACATTTCAAATGCTAGCAGAATAAGCAAGAAGATAAGCACATGCAAACACAAAAATACACTTTCCAACTCACTGTAGTTGGCATTAATCTGTCCACACATAAAACACATTCTTCTATTCTTATCACTTTTGCACTGCCACTTTTGAAACTGTAAAAGGCTAAACTCTAATTATAATTATTTTGAATTCAATGTTTTGCCTTCCCTTGTAATCTTTTTCGCAAACAGTAATTTTTCAAAGACTGAGGAATTTCTTCCCACTCTATTTCTAGCAATGTAAGATTCTTAAAGTGTTTAATGAGCTAAACCTGTACAGACCAAAAAGGATGAGGTAACCATGAAATCTGTTGGGTTTATTTTTTATTTCCTCAAGTCAACTGAAGGCAGTGCTGCCCTGTCATTCACTAGAGCACCTCTGCTGCAGAAGTCAATCTGCTTGGAAGTTAAGTAGGAATTTGTTAACTGATTTTTTTCCTCCTGGTGCCCACATAAGCAATACTCACCAATAAAGCTAACTGGGAGCAAAGAACGCCTTAAGAAAAATAAATGTTGATGATAACTTGGACAGAATTTTTTTAAACTGTAATATGCCCTTATGCAATGAAGCCCAATGCTTACAGAAGAAACTGACATGACAGATACTACCATGCAAAATTATTCAAAGAAAATGCACTTCTATATATGAACACAGAGTGTTAACACGTTTTAGCAGGGTGACATTCATGGTATAGACAATCAGCATATCATTAATGTGTTTATTCTCCTGCTGCAGCATCCTACAGTGGATTTGAAGTGCGCCCTATGTATTACTTCAAGCCCTGACTCTCCAGCACAGAAACTTACTTAAAACGTTAAGATTCCTCTTCTGTTTATAGCCTGCTCTCTTCTGCCTCTACTTTTACCAGCACTTCATACGTAAAATCTCCCATCCTTGCTTTGTGTACGAGTATTTAAGCACAGCTGGAAGCTCAGATACCGTTCTGACAGGGTTGCATCCAGCAAATCTCCCTTGACTCACACAGCTGCAATACAGGCACTTCTTCCATTCTTCATGTGTGTGAACTGCACTTGCACTCGTGAGAAAAGAAAAAAAAGACTCTTAACTGCCTTCTCATTCTAATACTCACCATGTCCGTGGGCAGAAAAAAATAAAACTTAATTTTTAAATTTGTGTTCCAGTAATCTAAGAGACACCTTGATTTACGAAAGAAGAAGCAAAATGCCCCAAGTTAATTAACGGTGTTTATGACTGAAACATCAAGGGGAGCTGTTACAGCAATTCCTTATCTGTGGCTTGGAGACACAGACCAGCGACTCTCATCTCTCAGGTGACTGCAGAGACAAGAAGGATACACCAAAAACCTCTTTCTGGTTTCATGTTTCAGTGATGTTTCCAACACTCTAATCTATGAAGAATCATAAAGAAAGCATTTCTATCTGAATCATTTCAGAAATACAGGAAGAAAGCATTTCCTTCAAGACTGTAACATAATGCCCCCTCTCTCAGAAGAGTGATTAGCAAGTTCACTGCGTATGGACTTAAAACCATATGACAAAGAATAAACCATTTGAGCTTGGTTTATGCACTCTCCTGGACCAATAGAAATACACTAAAATCACTTCCAACATGAAAGGACCCTCATTTCATCATCTGTCAACTGGAGAAAGCAATTTCCACACATAAAAATATTTGGAAATCTGACATAAGAAGAAAATTATATTAAAATGTCATAACACATGGATTTGGCAACTTGCCATGGGTAGATACGCACTTTTGCAGACCTTAGTTTCAAAGATACACCATGCAACTCACTATTTCTAATCACTTGATAGCCAACTGCTACAGGCAGAGTTGTCCCTAGTAATTCCGTACTGTCAATTCAGTTTAACCTGTTTCATAAATATTGCTCATATAGTACGTCTAATAGATTTAGCATACCTTTTCTTATCAGAAACTTCCTATTAACCCATAGAATCTACTGAAATTCTCCAACTAAATGAAATTGTAACAGGAATGAAACAGACAAAATCTTTTAGTTAAGCTACTTTACTTGGAGAAACCAGTAAAATGGAGCATATGACGCCTAATCTCAGTATGTACTGAAAACAAGACTAATACTCAAGAAATTCAGATTTATAGACTAATGATTAACTCTTCTATGTTTAAGATTGAATAATATGACCCAGAAGGATATGGTAGGAAACACTTTAAGGAATTATATACTTTTAGCCTAAAGCTACTAGAACCAAGAAATAATACCAATGGTAGAAATTTCATACAAAGAATGAAATTTGAAATTCTACCATTTGCAACAAAATGGTCCCAAACGGAGAGACGATTATGCTTAGTGAAATAAGCCAGTCACAAAAGGACATACTAGACGGTGTCTCTGATATAAGGCAAAATTCATATAAAATACAAAACAAACATATAGGTAAACATGTATACAATATATTCTCATAGATGAACTATATAATGGAGACTGGCATAATGGGAAGTAAAGATGCATTGCAGTACGCATCTCTATTCCCAAATAAAAAGAGGACTTCCAATTACACTGTTAAATACACCTTGACAATATGACACTGGATTTTCTATCCTTGCCTATATCTTCAATGTCATGATACATTTAGATAGCAGAATGCTGGACCGTTGCTGAAGGACTATACTATTTTAAAAATATGGGAGGAAATGCTGGCAGGTGGCAGGGTAGGGGAGGGGGTGGAAAGCACAGGAAGAAATGGGAGAGAGAGGAGGGAATCTCTATACCAGAAACATTAGCACACAAAATTACATTTAAAAAATAAAAAAGAAATAATACTAATAAAAACAGAAAAAAGTCACTCCTTATCAAAATTTCACTGTAAAAAAAAAACAGGACTCAATTTTCCATATGCTTTTATATATTCTGGTTTATGGTGTTTGCCAATGATGGGTTGAGAAACATCATTTGTGAGTTAAAAAGCATGTATAGAGATTACTTTCACACCATTTCTGCTTCCAACAGTGTTACAAGCTAAACATGTTACAGAATAAACATTAAGGCTATCTGCTTAGGGAAGATGAGCAGGGATCATGAGAGGACAAGCAGACCTCCATTCTGCAGAGTAGTGCCCTCAGAGTCTGCCTCTTGGAATGCTTACAGTGACTTTTCGTGGAATCCTGCGCCAGTCAGGTCAAGACATCCGCACTCTATCTTCTCATGGAACTAGCTTCCTTGATAATTTCCCTCATTAACAAATACCAACTTGTCAACTGCCTACATTTTCTCACTTGCATGCATGGACTAACACGTAGGAGGGCTGTGTCCTGGGAAGTACGGGTTAGAGAGCTCCAGAACGGTTCAATTAGGAAGCATTCTGTGCATTTAGCACAGGCCAGAAAGGTAGTGTCTTGATCTTGCTCCGCTGCAGTAACAAAATACCTTTAGACTGGATAATCCATCAATGATAGAAATCTATTTTTCCCAACTGTGGAGGTTGGGGAATACAAAATCAAAAAGCTGGCAGACACTGTGCCTGGTGATGGCTGCTGTGGGTGTCACATGGACGAAGAGGGCAGGGGGTACTTCCTGCAAGTCCTTCTACATGGGCACTAATCCCAGTGGAGACGTTTTCATGACTTAGTCACTTCCCAAAAGGCCTCATCTCTTAATATTGCTGCCTTGAGAATAAAGCTTCCACACACGGCTGCTGGGGGCATCAGCAGTCACACCATGGCAAGCACAAAGCGGAAACACAACAAACGTCAGTGGAAGCAAAGAAATTCCCTTTGCATCTTGCTAGGCTACCTCTTCCTACTCAGTCAATTAAAAGCGTACATTTACAGAAAAGTGAAATGAACATAATTTTGATGACCTTTCTTTATATGCAAACACAATTTATAAAACCGTATGTGTCGATTGTGTTCTATAGATAGAACTAGCCTCATGTTTACCAAGTTTCTTGATTATATCAATAAACTGACCTATAATCATTAGATTTGTTTAAGCACATCACGAAATCACCTGATGCCTTTCTCGGAATATATCTCGTTCAGCAAGATGTGACAGTTATTCATGTGAACAACACTGCTTATGACAGCCCCAATCTACAATCCTCCCTCTCAGTACATTATAAAATACTAATCAAATGTTCACCCAATGAATTTCTAGAAAAGAGTAAACTCACATTCCAATACAATGATATGAATGACCTCAAAAATAATTACAACTACTTAAATTTAATCAAGAAACAGACCTTTAAAGGCTAGGGTGGTGCCAGTTGCCCTAGGTTTCTACTTAAGCAAACAAAAAGCAAACGCAGTGTTGTAATCAAACAAGATTTAAACTCAAGCAGTCAGCAGCTCCGAGGTAACCTCTAGCTGCTGCAACGTTCAGTAAGGCTACTGCTCCACTGCAAACACTGCTTTTCCTTTCACATTTACCCTTATCACAGCCTTCCAACGTGTCTTTCAGATAATCCTCAAACCACTCATGGTCAAAGTTATAAGATGTGTGAATCACAATCTGCTTCAATGAACTTTTCAAAAACTTTAACGTGGGACCCACACATTGGCAAAGCAAATTAAGCCTATGCCTGTGGCGCTGGCACCCCATATGGACACCAGTTCATTCGCTGACTATTCCACTTCCATCCAAGCTCTGGGTTAATGCTCCTGGGACAGCAGCAGCAGATGACTCAAGGCCTCGGGCTCCTACAGACGTGTGGGAGACCCAGAAGAATCTCCTGACTCCTGGCTTTGGAACAGCCCAGCTCTGGTCACTTGCAACCATTTGGGGAATGAGACAGAGAATGGAAGATATTTCATTTTCTGTGCTTCTCTCTCTGCAACTGCCTAACAAATTTTAAAAATCCTAAAAATAAATAAATAAATAAATAAATAAATAAATATTTATCGTTTACCAAGGGAAAAAGGCAAGGTATATAGGAATATATACAGATTTATTTCATCTACAGAAAAATAATAGGTGACAAAATCAAAGATGAGATGTTCCAGAGTGACAATATGATGTAGACTATGAAAGGTTAAATATCTGTACCCACAAATTACAGATTAATATCTTAGGAATGTTGCCAAAAGGCGCAATAGGTCAAGTGGTAACTTCCTCTACAATAGCCTATGTAACTCTGATGGCTGCCACTAGGTGGCACTTAGTGCTATAGTTTCATGAATCAAATACAGAATGCTAAACTACTTAAAAAGGGGTCTCAATAACAACACGAATCATTATATCCATCTATAATTTTTATATGACACATATAATAGTACAAAGATAATAAGTATTAACTGTATGTGAGTCTCTGTTCTATGTAAATTATGACTTCTCATGACTCAAGCAAAGTAACCTTTCTTATTTTGCTAAAGATAAAACCAAGACTCGCGCCACTCTGGCAAGGTGATGTGGCATACAGCAAACATCAGGATTCCGACAGCATGATTGTAAGGCATGCAGCTCACTTCTCAACAGTGTTTTGTAGCACATACAGAGCATCTTATATGTTGACAATGATTTACAGAAACATCCTATCTCATTCAACAACCTCTGAGCTCACCGAAGGTAATATCTACATATGATTCATCTTCCACGTACCCCTGAATGTAAACGTAGCATTTTTAGAAAAATGCCTTATGTATGGATTAAAGACATAATTTCTGTAACCTTTCACCTACATGATCTCGTTTCAACTTTCTAAGATATTCTGTGAAGCAGATAGAGGATCTGAAATAGCAGACCACAAGGCTAAACGGCCCAGTCCAAAATCAACTAAATCACCAGGTGACCAACAGACCTGTGCCGTGCGCTCAGACATTTAATGATCTGTCCATATAGGCTTTTTGTGGAAAAGGAGGATAATTTTATAAATAACTCAGTAACTAAACGACTAAGTATTATTTATTACATTTACATTCAGATTTGTTTTTTATTTGAAAGGCAGAATTATAGAGAGATGGGAGAGGGAGAGACAGAACTGATCTTCCACCTACTGGTTTACTCCCTGAATGGCTGCAAGGGCCAGTGTTTGGACAAGCTGAAGTTAGGAGCTGCAACTCTCTCTGGGTCTCCCATGTTGGTGGCAGGGGCCCAAACATGAGACTATCTTTCACTGTTTTCTCAGGTGCCTTAACAGAGAGTTGGTTTAGAAGTGAAGCAGCCATGACTCAAATGGGGGGGGGGGGGTATTTGACGAATTATTAGCTATAAATTTTTTCCTTCAAAAATAGTTTCTGAGTGGCACTAGGAGTTCCTCAATACTGTGACACTTTAGCCCCTAAGTAGATTTCACACTGAAGTTT
Organism: Ochotona curzoniae; assembly: GCF_017591425.1. Taxonomy (NCBI): domain Eukaryota; kingdom Metazoa; phylum Chordata; class Mammalia; order Lagomorpha; family Ochotonidae; genus Ochotona; species Ochotona curzoniae. The sequence goes on from NW_024466307.1 coordinate 16,857,657, forward strand.
CTTCGGTTTCCACTTTGAAGTGTGCTGCATATGCACACACGTTAAGACAGCCAGACTCCAGTCCTGGTTTCTTTGAACAGTCCACGTCCATATGACATCACATATCATGTCCCGTTATCTACACCACTTTATATTACATCCTAATTCCAGTATTACAACTACACTCCTGTTGGTAGTTTGAGTAAGCCACATTTGTTCCAGCTCTATCCTTTAATCAGATTGACGGCTCTTTTGATTTTAAGAGTCCAGTGAGTTGTCTCATATGATGTCTGTAATCATGACTTGTCAGATTCCTTCCTGTGGCCAAGAATTCCATAGGAGATGCTGCGCTACGTTCAGGGTTGCATCTGAAAGCATAGAATGTTTCATTAAGGAAATAATGTACTGCATTTTCTTTTTCTGGAAAGCTCCTTTGCTTCTCAAAAGTAAGACTAGCCAATATCTTCTCCTTAACAACTTTGCACATAATGACTTTAGCATCAACAACGAATGTGACAACCTTAGATACAGTCATTCTCTTACTAGTTGCTGCATTAACCAATGTGCCTGCTCAGGTAATATTCCAAGCCTCTTACTGAAGTTGATGGCTTTAATGTAACAGTCTGCTGACGTCCTCTTTGCAAAGGATTCTTGTTTTGGGGAAAAAAAATGTTTTCAACTTTCTCTGAATTAGAGCTTCAAATATAGCAGTTCATAAGATATTTCCCATATCACTCTTATTGGAGAAACTCTAGTATAGCTTGTCTGTTTTATAAAAAGAGGAAAAAGAAGCATCCAAACACAAGCAGAACAAAAACAAGTCCATCAAATTTGAGCCCATCTGTTTTGCTGGTTAATAAAGGAAATTCTCCTCGCTTCACAAAATTGCAGGATACTCTGTCACTCAAATTCTTAGCTTGTCTTCTAAAAGATCTATACCAGACTGTCTGTCACGTCTCCAGTGTACTGTGTTGACCATGGATCTTACTTATCAGCTCTAATGAGGCAAACTACATTGGAAAGTGAGAAAATGTTTCCATTCAAATCTTCATTCCCAAATCAAAGAGGGCATAGACATTTAGAAAAAAAAGATTTCTTGCTAAGACAGAAAATTATGAAAGCGGGATTTTTTTGAGAAAGTAGCTGTGACCTAGGCTCAAGAGCTACCCATAAAGCCAAAAGTGAGCTTCCTGTTATGCAGAATGGAAGACAATTTAAATAAGGACACTTAGGTTTCCACTTAAAATATTTTCCTGGCAGACATTTTAAGCAAATGATCCAGGGATGAGCAATGTGCAATAATACCTCCAACAGCGAACACAACATGCTCCAGTGGCAACCCTTCATTTTAAGCAACTCTGCTATCAGAGAGAAGAAGACTGACTGGGCTAACTGTGCGCTCCCTTCACAGGAAGTCCAAATAGTCAGTGGTAATCACAAGGAATGAGGACCGTTACCACGAACACTGCCACCGGGATCAGTTATTTTCATCTAGGAAAGGAAAAAAAAAAAAAAGCACTTGGAGAGTTTTCAAGATACTCTATTCAGTCATCTGAGAAACTGAGTATGTAGATGACCAAGATACAATATTGTAAGTAGGTGTTAACTTAATTCTATGCATTTCTCCAAAGAATTTAAGCAAAAACGCACATTTAAGAGAATTCAGCTATCAAAATAATAAATATTTCAGGGCAGTATATTATTATTGTTTTATTTTGTTTGAAACCAGAGTCACGGAGAGAGAGGGGGGGAGAGAGAGAGAGAAAGGGACCTTCCATCTACTGGTTCACTTCCCAACTGGCCACTATGGCCACAGCTGATCTAGTCCAAAGCCAGGAGCCTGAAGTTTGTTTCAGGTTTCCCACATAACTACAGTAACTTAAACATTTGGGCCTTTCTCTGCTGCTTTTCCAGGTCAGGGAACTGGATGGGAAGTAGAACAGTCAGAACTTAGGCACTGATGTGCTGGCATTACAGGTAACAGCTTAACCCATTACATTATGATGCCTGGCCCAGAGAAGTTTTACAGGTTCAAGTCGAAGCTCAGGCCCTGTATGGGTGTCTGGTAACAGTGGTAGATGACAGTGACAATGTACTTGCAGAGGAAGGAGCACACGGAGAGGAAGAAAGCAGATAAAGAGGCTGGTACCAAACTCTGGATTTAATTTTTTTTTTTTTTTTTTTAGTAGTTAAAAGGTAGGTATGCGATTGTTGCAGGTGGGGGCAATCAGACTCTGGTTCAGTTCTCAATGCACATAAGAGCCAAGAATGGCCCAGACCAAAGCTAAGAACTGGAAATTTCCATCTGGATTTCCCACATGGGTGACAGGAACTCAAGTACTTGAGCAATCATCTGTTGACCCTAGCTTATGCACCAGCAGGAAGCTGGAATCAACCAAGCCATTCCAAAATGGAATGCAGGCAGCCCAACCTTCCACCTCTACACTCACAATTTTTCTGACACTGCTCCACCAATATAAACACTATACTTAGGTTACGGTTATACTACTTTAGCATCCTTTCCCTACCTCCTCTAGGACTTACTTATTTGAAAGACAGAATGACAGAGAAACAGGGCAACATCAGAACACTGGTTTACTCCTCAAATGTCCTCAACAGCCAAGGCTGAAGCTAAAGGCAAGGAACCACATCTTGGTCTCCATTTGGGGGCAGGAACCCAAATATTTTGGCCAGCTTCCACTGCTTTGCCAGGAGCAATGGCAGGAAGTTCTATCAGAAGTGGGGCAACCAAGACTCCAAAGCAGGCAATGATGCTGCTCCAATAGGAGATGACGGCATCGCAACCAAACAGTGACAAGCTAATGTGCCAAAGTTCTGGTTCCAACTTTTGGGTTAAAATTCTGGTCAAACCTTAGGTATCTATATGTTTTTCCCCTAATTTTCTTCAGGTTTGAGTATGTTTCACCAAGGCATGGGATTTATGATTCATTCTTTAACTGGCGAAACATCAAGATGTTTAAAACTAAGTCAAACATCTACTTTAAGAGTTTTCCATGTTATAGAAATGGAAATTTAGCTTTAGATACGATAAAGTATAAATTAACGTAAACATGAATTCCCTTTGTTACTAAGTATGAAGACAAATCAAATACACACACACACAATTCAGCCAGGTCTCTATAGCCTCAGGGTTCAGTGTGCGTGCTTCCTACCAACTATACATTAAAGCTATTAGGAGCAAAAAATCAGGGTCGGTAGTGAACACGTAGACTTGTTTTCTCCTTGTCATTATTCCCTAAGCAAGTATGACAACTACTTCTACAGTATTTATGCTGTTCTAGGAATTCCTGCTATGCACAACCTGCTCCATTTGATTCAAGAGACTTGAGCATCCATGATCTGGTACCCACAAGGTTCTGGAACCAATCCTCTGTGGCTAGTGAAGGTGTCTTCGACTCATGTTTCTCAGAGGGAACAAATCAAAACAAAACAAAACAAAAAAGCAAAGCAACACAAAACAAAACAAAAACCCTGAGGGATATTAAAATGTTCCATTAGCTGTTCCTCAATTTCCACATTTCAGTTCCAGTCTCTACAATTAACTGCTACGTAAGTAGGCTTCTGTGAGTTTCAACAAAAAAGAAAACTCCTAACTAGCAATTCTGAAAAGTGCTCAGTAATCACTTACTTTGACTTGTGGTGAAACAAGTTTCTGAATCTGTACAACTCGTGGTCCATAAACAATATTCATAAACAAATGCTCACAATACACCAGTAGCGTTCAGATATAAACTGAGTCTAAAATGAATTACAATGCAGAACAAGAAAACTCGCTTGAAGACTCCATCTTGCAATAAACACTTTATACTGCCAGATTATTTCATTATAATTATCATTAGAAACCATTTCAAGACAGTTCTGATGAGGTATCTATTGCAAATTATTAAAGTTTTATCTTTAATTATGAAAACATGGAGTGGGAATGGGCATTTGGCTCAACAGTCAAGGCATCGCTTAGTACACTGCCATCCCAGCTCAAGAGCATCAGATCCAATTTCCACTGCTGTGCACTCTGGGAGGCTGCAAGTGATGGTTCAAACACTCACGTTCTTGCCCCCCACGTGGCAGGAGATTAAATGCCACGCTCTTGCTTTTCTTCCAGCCTGGGCCCTGATTTGTGGACATCTGGCTAATAAGTAAGAGGGAAGAAGATCTGTATGTATATGTGTGGCTTTCAAATAAATATAAACAAATAAAAATAAAAACATTTAAGAACTTGGGGGTGCATATTTGCAATCATTTTCATAGGGGACTATCATTATTTTTGATTCTCCTATCTTTTATTATAACAGGCATAGACCACAGCAACAGTTACTCATCCCTATGTCTGTCTCTCTGTTTACCAATGCTTATGAGCACCTTAAGAAAACAAAAGGGTACATTATTTATTTACATTTTTGTGTCTAGCACTTTGCATAGTGTCTGAATACATTAGATGCTCAAAGTTTTGCAGCATTTGAGTTCAGAAACTTGAGAGGATAAAATCCATTCTGGAATGTAAACTGTAAATATATTCAACCTAAGAACAAAATATGTGTATCTGACATCAAGAAATAATTTCTGGAGAGTGTACAGGGAAACGGATCTACCTACAAGCCATATTTGAATGCAGTTCACATATGCTGAAATGCAAAAAGGAATAGTTGTCTTTTTTTACAACTTGGTTGTTCAAATTTTCCTAGAGAAAGAATTAAAACTTGCTGAGACTATAGCATTCTACTCAGAAATAACCTTTATTTGTTCTATTTTATTTGACAAGTAAAGTTACAGAGAGGGAGAGGAAGAGACAGGCAGCAAGAGATTTTCCACCCGCTGGTACACTCACAGCCAAAGCCAGAAGCCAAGAACTTCCTCTGGGTCTCCCACATGAGTGCAGAGGTCCAAGCACTGGCCATCTTCCTCTGCTTCCTGAGTGTACCAGCAAGGAGTTGGAAAAGAAGAGCAACCATTTCATAACTGGTGCACATTGAGGATGCCAGCACGGTAGGCAATGACTTCATTTGCTAAAATTTTTTTTCCCTTCCTTAAAGAGGTTATACAAAATGCTATTATTAAAATACTTGAAATCAACAGGATTCTATCTGCTTTTATAAAAATTAGGTACATTATATGAAATAAACTGAATTTTTCTTAAGCTATGTTTCTAGCTTCTTACTTCAAGTGAAAAACAAAACACTAGCAGCTGTTAAACTCTTGCTCTCGCCTGAAATTCAAAGAACAATAATTTGTTTCTAATATAAATCTGTTATCTCTTTTGCATGGTAAACAAAAAATAAGACAAGTAAAGCCACCGAAACAAAACAATTATACAAAGCACTAAAAAAGCACTAAACAAGTAATTTTCTAATATTCAATTATATAATCTAACTTCAATCAATCTTAAAATGATCTAGTCTAAAAACAAAGTTTCAAAAGACATATTTTATGTGATGAATTGAGACACAAAGCTAGATATTGCTGTTAGATATGCAATGCTTACCAACTGATAACATGCATCATCTAATATTCGATTTTTCACTTCATGTACTCCTTATGCATGACACTGAACAAACTAGGAAAAAGTAAGCTAAGGACAACATACTAATGTGATTTAATCAGGGGAATGTTTTAAAAATAAATAAGTGAAAAATAAAAGATCATTGCCTAAAGACATTTTGATTCCAACTACTTCATTTTTGTTTGGCAACACAAGGATGTTAAAATATGTTCTTTCACCAAGTATTCTAAAATTTCAAATGACTAGAACGTTATATTTTATATAAATATAGTAATGGAAATATGTCAATGGAGCTTGTATAGGAAGGTTCTTTTTTAAACAGTAAAGACAGTGAGATACACAAATAAATCTTTTTTCAAAAATATGAAACATCATGATTTCTCTAGTCTACCAAAAAATCTCAGAGTTGTCTATGAAGCCTCTGCAAGTAAAGAATTCAATTCCCATTTTTTTAAAAAAAGTAAAAACCAAAAGCTGGATTATTTTCAGTAATTTCATATAGAATAAATTCAAATAATAGTTGTACCTCAAATACTAGTAATAGCTATGCTTTAATATGGTTACTTAAAGAAAAAGTGAAAAACACAAAGGCAAATATTTTGTACTCAATTCAATTAGAAAACAAAATCTAGGCTAGCTTTTTTTAAGGTTAAAAGTTAAGTAGAATGAATGCAGCAATTATTATTGTATATCAACTTTCAACCCTAATTGGCAGAAGTAAAAAGTAATCACAGGTAACTTTTCATTAATATTTGTTACCTCTTTATTTAACATATTTTCTCTAAAGAAAGATAAATGAAAATAAAGAGGGTTAAGTTTGTGGGAGAAGACATTTAAGACATAAAATTAGTCCTAAGCACAAAATTAGTCTTTTGAAGTTCTAGAAAATATAATCACATGTAAAGAAAACAAGAGGTAAAAATCCTAGAAAAGAGAGGCACACTTACAATTTTCATATGATGTGTCTATCTGCCTTTAACATTACAAGAGGATTGGGCCCGGCATGGTGGCGCAGTGGTTAAGGTCCTCGCCTTGCACGCCCGGGATCCCATATGGGCGCCAGTTCTAATCCCGGCAGCCCCTCTTCCCATCCAGCTCCCTGCTTGTGGCCTGGGAAAGCAGTCGAGGACAGCCCAAAGCTTTGGGACCCTGCACCTGCGTGGGAGACCCAGAAGAGGCTCCTGGCTTTGGATCAGCATAGCATCGGCTGTTGCGCTCACTTGGGGAGTGAATCATCGGACGGAAGATCTTCCTCTCTGTCTCTCCTCTCTGTATATCTGCCTTCCCAATAAAAATAAAATAAATCTTTAAAAAAAAATTACGAGAGGATCATCTATATATCTTTTTTATACTGCATAAACCCAGAATAATGGCCAACTATAAAGTCAACATTCAAAAGTACATTTGAAATGTTTAAAGAGTATGTCCTCTTTCATTTATACCAATTAGAAAACACTAGACCAATACCACTCCCAGCAGCAATAAAATTACCGAGTATTAAAAAATAAATTAGCATGAAAAATATAGGACCTTTAATAAACAAACTATTAACCTGAAAAAAGAGAGGATTCAGCAGGCAGGAATGGCTAAGTCTTAACAATATTTCCAAACCACTCCCAATGCTGTGTTCTGTGTAGGGATCTGTACCTGGCCATGCATGCACATGCGCATGGGAGAAGAGGTGGATGTAACATTATCAGACCATTACTACATAAAAGCTGTGGCAGGAAGAGGAGAGTCAGTGACACACAGACCAAGGATTAGTGATTTTAGGATCAGGCGGCCTCCACCTGAAGCAACGGCATCCCGTAGGTGCTCTGCTTTGTGTCCCACCTGCTTCACCTCTGATTCAGCTCCCTGTTTATAACCTGGGTCAGGAATGGAGAATGGGTCAGACAGCTGGACCCCTGTACCCACATGGGGCATCTGCAAGAAGCTCCCGGCTCCCAGATTCAGCACATCTTTGCTCTGGTTAGTGTGGCCTTTAAGGGAGTGACTCAGCAGATGGAAAACCTTCTCTCTATCTTTCCTTCTCTCTCTCTGTAAAAATCTGCCTTTCTGATAAAAATAAATAAACCTTTTAAAAAATCCAATCTGAAATGCTATTCCTAGGGCCAGGATAAAAGCTACTGAATGTGTCAATAACTGTGAATTTGAGCTACAGCAAATGAGTCTCAGTAGGGGTTTTAAGGCTAGTCAGCCATGAAATATTCAGATGAGAATTTAAAACAATGACACACGGAAGCTGCAATGAGCAGAGAGCCCTGAGGAGTCTTTTCAGTTTCACATTTTTCTCTTCAATGTGGAAGGTACTGGAGGAGACAAAGTTCCCAAGATAAGCCTGAACTTTACCAGAGTAATGAATGAAAAGGTAACCAAGATCATAGGGAGGAGGCCCTGTGAGTGAGCGATGCTACTGTATCAGCAAATAAATATCATAATATCCCTGGCTTAACATCACACACATCTACTCTATAGAGCAAAGTGTAGAAATTGCAGGTGTTTTCTCCTATGTTTCGCAGGTTTGGGCAAAAACTTCTCCTTTTTCTTCAATTAAAAAAAAAAAAACCTTAAAATCAATCCAAAAATGTATTGAGAATTAAGGCAAAAGGATGATTTAGGAAGACAACTTCAAACTTTGCAAAAATCCATAGATAGCCGATAACTTCTCACATTGAATTGTTATACAGTCTGAGTGTTTGTCTAACACTCAGTGCAATGGTGTCGAGAGGTGTGGGGCTTTGGGAGATGACCAGCACGTGAGCAACAGCAGTCTCTCTAGTACAGATCCCAGAGAACTAGCTCATCTCTCCGCCATGTGAGGACACCGAGAGAGAGCTGCACCCACCCATGCCAACACCTCATCTTGTATTTCTAGACTCCACACACTGTGAGAGGAATCCTGCCGCCTGTGAGACAGCCACTCTGTGGTGATATCTTAGAGCAGCCACTCTGTGGTGATACCTTAGAGCAGCCACTCTGTGGTAATATCTTAGAGCAGCACGCAGCGAGGGCGCATCTTGAGAATTAGTACAGACATTTCTTAAGTGATGAAATTAATTTAAAATATTTCATTCTTAAAGCATTCAGTTGTACAAAATAAATGTCTTTTTTATGAGCTAAAAAACCTTTAAATACTATATGCAGATTAAAAAGTGAAAATAGCAATGATAAATAAGTGTAAGCTCTACGACTGTTTTCTCATTAGAATAGATCTTTAAATTCATCCATCTTCCCCATATACTAAGAGAAATATGATTACAATAGCAAGTTAAAAAAGATAAATCAATAGGTTATTTTGCTTTTTCAAATAACCTAAAAATAAAATGCTAGGACAACCAGTGATTGGCAGCACCTATTTTTATAAAACCTAGAGCCTAGAATGCATGAGACAAAATGAAAGGATACACAGTTAACATAAGCCACTTGATTTTGAGTCACCTGCAATAATCACTTCTCTGCGACAACCAAGCTTTAAATTGGGTGAGTGTACTGTAATGCCAAGATTAGATTTATATATCCTACAGAACAGGTTACACGCAGATGAACAGCATTAAATTGACATAATAGCCCTTTAGTGGTTATAAATGCAGCTTTTTCCTCCTTTAATTGGCAATGATAAGACTGACCTTTTCCCTCTAATTGTAACTACAGTACAGTAATTAGACAAACTACTACTTACTTGTGAAATACAGAGAGGAAGAGAAGAAAGTGCTCAGTCATTGGCTTTGGGCATGGAGAGTCAAATTGGACTGCTATTTTAACTAGGGCCAAATGAGCTACCAGAAAGAAAAACAGATTCTCATAAATTACATTCTATGTTTAGCTGAATCTCTGTGCACGCAGATGTTTTGTAGGAAAGCCCTTTTCATCCACTTATCTGTCTCTGTGAGGGAAAAAAACCAAACCTAAACATCGTTCAAAAGGCAAAAGATGAATGAAGATGTTACAAGAACTGGAGTGAGGGCAAGAGAGGCTCATTCCAAAAGACATCTCTCTCTCTCATGTGTGCATACACACACACACACACACACACACACACACACACACACACACATACAGTACCATTCCTAACAACATCACTACAGGGCTTGCTCACCTTGGACCCACATGATCCTGCAGAGATAGGAGAGAAGGACTAGGTACCTGAAGAAGAGAATGTGGCTCCCAGCTGAGACTCCTGGAAGACAACCTCCCTTGCTGTACAGGAATCCTTTTCTGGAGCCTGCTTTTGGGTGCAAGGAAAAACCAACAGTCCTGCATGCCTTGAAACCACCACAGTAGGGAAATGCCAGGATTTCTTTCTTAACTTTCAAGATTGTACCTGTTGGAGAGACCCGGGGAGAGGACAACGGCACACTGACAGCTGAGGCACACCCGTCGCAGGCTGCTCTGCTCTAGGCACCAGGGCTCGACGCAGGTCAGGCTCCCACCCAGCAGCTGCTGCAGTTAGCAGGTGGTGCCATCACTGCGCAACTCCAAAACCAAGGTTGTTTGCTCACTGCAATAATACAAGGTTGCTCATTATTTCTACATATAAGAAGGAATATGATTACAATAGAGATTTTTAGTTCAATGTTACATTTCTATTACTCGTTGGAAATAAGTTAGCAAATCTAAGTGAGAGCCAGGGACCATCTTTCATCAGCTAGAGTAATGAAACCAAACATATAAAAGGCACTTTAGGGAAGTCATTGCAAAATGGGTGAAAATGCAGCCCATAAAAAAGTGCAAAAGAGAGTAATTAAAACTGTCCACAGAGGCAGACTGGAGCGCACTAATTAAAGAAACAGCGGAGAGGTGGCAGGGTGTGCTCGGTAGACTTGCGAAGGGGCAAGCACACACGACAAAAATGAAAAGTGGAAAAACCATTGCACAATTACCCAGAAGGCCTTTAAATACATCAGAATCAAGTACTGTGACACTCAAACTCTTTTAGGGCAGGGGACTCAAATGTCAGTGTCCTATCCCCGACGCCTGGTCAGGTTAAGTGCCTAGCAAATATGTACTAAATGAACAAATGAGTGAGTTATGGGCAATTATATTTATCATTTTATTCTCACATATTCTTGGACTGCATAGTCAACCACTTCTTATAATGCTGATGAGACACAAAACAGAACCATGTGAATGCTTCTCAAAGGGATTCACTAGAGACAGAAAACTGTATTCAACTCCCACACCTCTCCTTGTGACACTGCACCAACTGTTCATGACATGTCTCCTTTGTGTGTAAAAATGAGAATAACAACAATGTCACTAGACAGGCTTGTCTAGTGGCTTGAGCATGTGGGCAATGTGTGGTGGTGCGTGGGGCAGCATGGGGGCTCCAGCAGCGGTCAATGGTGGCTACCATGCCCCTGGCACTGCAGACACAGAGGCTGCTGGGATCCTCAGATGCTTCTCTGTAGTCTGACTAACTCCTTGGAGAAGAGCCATTTTCTGATTCAACTATGCACCACCCGTAGTAAGCATATATCTTCAAAACAGCAAATGGTTTTTAAAAAGGAATACAGTGGACAGTGTTGTGGCATAACAGGTAAAGCTGGTTGCCTGTGACCCAGGAATAATCCCATATAGCTGTTGGTTCATTTCCTGGCTGCTTCCCTTCCAATCTAACACGCTAGCAATGACCTGTGAATAGTTGCGAAACTTGGCCCAAGTGTCTTGGTCCCTATCACCCACGTGAAGGGTGGTTGAAGCATCCTGGCTCATTCCTTTGGCTGGCCCAATCCAGCCATTAATAGCCACGCAGGGAGTGAACCAGCAGGTGGAAGATCTTTCCTTCTGTCTTTCCTTCTGTCTGTCTCTCTCTCTATGTAATTCTGATATAAAAATAAGTAACTAAATCTTTAACAGAAAAAAAAACCAAACATTTAGGTGAACTAATATTAGGATAACATCTCAAGTAAATCAGAAAAAGCTCATCTAGGTCCCTCATGATTCAAAGCATGAATTTGAATTTCCTACACAAATAAATCTAAATATTTGGAAAGAACCTGGAGACAGAATTAGATATTTGACTATCTAATTAAAAGGTGATTGTAGGGCATGATAGCCTAGCAGTTAAAGTCCTCGCCTTGCATGCACTGGGATCATATATGGGTGCCAGTTCATGTCTCGGCTGATCCACTTCTCATTCAGCTCCCTGTTTGTGGCCTGGGAAAGCAGTCAAGGACAGAACAAGGACTTGGGACCCTGCATCTGCTTGGAAGACTCAGAAGAAGCTCCTGCTTTCTGGCTTCTAGCTTCAAAATTGGCTCAACACCAGCCATTGTGGCTACTTGTGAAGTGAAACAGCAGATGGAAGATCTTTCTCTTTTTATCTCCTTTCTCTCTGTAAATTTGATTTTCCAATAAAAATAAATAAATCCTAAAATAAAATAAAGGTAATTATATCCAAAGAGTTTTAAATGTTTAATGTTTTTGTCATGGCTCATGATGGAGTCTATTCCTAATTCTTTAGCTTTCCAATTTATTCCTAAATGAAAAATTAAATTTTGAGGCAGGTACTTGGCCTAGCAGTTAAGACTAAAGGAAGGATACCTCTATTCCATATAGGAATGCCTGATTCCAGCTTCCTGCTAATGCAGATTCAGGAAGTGACAGTCCTGGGAAGAGTTCAAGTAACAGGGCTCTGGCCTCTCTTACGTGAGACCTAGACCGAGATCCCAGGTCCTTGCTCCCCACTTTGGTCCAGCCCAGTCCCAACCAAGGTGGCATTTCTCTCTTTCTCTCCCTCCCTCCCTCCCTCCCTCCCTCTTTTTCTCTATCTCACAAGGAAATAAAATCAATTTTTAAAAAAGTTAACACAGTAAAGGAGCCCAAAGTTAATGTACACTGTCCAGTAACTTTCAGGAACAAAGGAAAAAGCCAGATTCATAATCCTTTAAATGCATTATCATGACACCAAATGGAGTAAAAAGCAGATAAGCAGATTCAAAAAATATTTTAAAACTAGATTAAAGTAACAACAATGCGTGCAGGATAGCAAAACTTTTAAAAGTCTGAACTGAAGATACAGAGAACTACATAGTGGTCAAAACACATAGTACAGCAGCCATACTTGTGTGCAAAATCCTAAATTAGAATCTTAGAAAACCTGGGACATTTTTTATTAATAAACTCTAAAATTTCAACTTAATTACCTCAAATTCTTCCTCCTTTGGTTTTCGAAAACAATTAGTTATCCTGATGTATCATGCTAGATCGCCTAAAAGTAGGCAATAAATCATTTTTCTGTATTTTCTTTCCTAGTACATGATAGGCAAAAATAAACTTTCCCTCGAAAAACCATAAATAGGTTTATCCTGTTAAACTATAAACTTAGTCTAAAATAGAATAAGCAAAGAATCCACTAATAAATCAAAATAATTCTTAAACCAAAGCAGGAATTTGATATCACATCATCACAATGATATTCACAGAGTGAACACATCAGCTACAAGCCAAGTAACCACATAATTCATCATCCAATCACACCATCAGCTCAGACACAAATCAGTCATGACACTGGACCAACAGAAATTGGAAGATTTTGTTCCTGTTAGGAAGGAAGCACACACCACTGTGGTATGAACTTCGCTACTGTCCTTCCACGTGTTACAAGGAAATGCCTTTTTGAGAACATACTACTAATTTCTAATTAGCAATGCTTTCGTCCAAACCTGCTATGATGTTGTTCTGTGTTATTTAGCTGGATACAAATGGTTTATTTCTTCTGGCATTTGGAGAGTCTTTTTGAGTACTGTCACAATGGCCCTACATTTCTTTTCAAAACCCATGTCTCAACGTTATATACTATAAACTGTAGACAGAAATCAAATGCCTACTGACTGACAGCAACAGTAATTGGTACCACAACTGATGTGTATTGTGCGTGTAACTACACGCCAGGAGTGATACTAAAAGCACTATGTTTATATGTAAGTATGTATGAGCACATTTAAATCACACAGTAACTTTATGAAGCAAGTATTCCTGCTAGCCTCATTTTACAGACAGTACAGTGTGCCACATTCATGATAACAAGTAGGAACAACAATCAGGTAGGAAGTGATAAAATGAAGATATAAATTCGGACTAACTCCAGAGCCCGTGCTTACATCTGACTTGCTGTCTATCTCTGCACAGAAATTGCACTGTGGCTGGATAACTTACTCCATTTGCTTAGTTCGTAAACTTTAAAGCTTTTTACAAATGCTTTAAGATAGCTTTTGGTTGCAGTCTGAGTTGGTACAGGTATAGAGAAATACACACTCTTGCATGGATGTACTTGTGACATGGGCCTCTTCTGAGAAACGCACTGTTCACTTTTTTTTTTTTTTTTGCTGGCATACCGCATCACACAAACCTACACAGTGAGTCCCTTGAGATGCCATGTCGTGATAAACATGAGATACGACACCACTGCTAGCCTAACATAGCATACTATTTCATGGTTAACTATTTTTTTTTCTTGTTCAGCAGAAGGCAAGCATGTTAACATAATGACAAACAGTGCAGTTTGCTAAATACATAAACCAGTAACATGGTCATGTATTACAGAGACCAAGTCCCGTGGACTACACATCATCGTATTGCTGAGTTAGCAGGACCGACAGGGCGGTGGGATTACACCAGTATCACCACACACATAGGAGTAAAAGCAGTCTTACAACAGCAGAATCACTGACAACAGGGATATTTTAGCTCCATTGGAATCCTAAGGGACCATCACCAGAGAGGCTGTTCCTCATTTACTAAAATATCATTATGTCACAAAACTCTACAATTGGCAATAATCTTCCTGGGGGCAAACAGCAAGGCACATAAACCCTTCTGATTGCTATGTCCTTAGATGCAGAAACTCAATTTCAAGAATTAAATAAAGGATACCAATCTAAAATTATGTAAGGATAAAAACAAAAGAATACTTCTTTCATGATCATTTATATGAATTAAAACGGAATTAGAATGTGTATCATGAAAAATGGGTACATGTACTATTCTAAAATCACACCATGAGCCATTAGAAATGGTGAGTTTTCATAAAAATGAAAAGAATCCTATAACACATATCTGACACAGACTTCAAAATACCAGGACCAAAATGAAATAAACATACACACAAAAAAAGTGGAAATCTATGGATAGTGGGATTTGGGGAAGTCTTGATTTTCTTTTTAAAATACTTTACTGGGAACAGTGAGTGTGTGTGTGTGTGTGTGTGTGTGTGTGTGTGTGTGTGTGTGTGTGTGTGTGTTGCTGCAGCATTCAAGGGAGAATGCAGTCAACAGTTAGTCTTGAGAGAAAACCAGGGTTGGTGATTACAAGGGACCAGGGAGACAAACAGACTGGTTGTCAGGGCTGCAGGTTCACAGTCAGGGGAAGTAGCAGGTTGCAGAGGATCTACAAGACTGTTTGAAACCCACAAAACGGTATCATGAAATAAATTAAATGAAGAAAGAAAAAAAAAAGAAAGAAAGAAAACCACGAAATGAAGCAGAGAGGATTTCCCAAAGAGCTTATAATTCTAAGATTCTGCAGTCAACATTTTCAGAAACACCCGGCAGGAACACGACGCATGCACTCCTGCCAGTCACAAGTGGGTTGTTGTACAGGTTGTCTACATGTTCACCAGCATGCCCAAGGTGTGAAGCACCGTGGGGTCTGGAAAGCGAGAGCAATGGAAACCCAGCTCATGCTCAGGCACTTGTTACTGAAGTGTGCATTTGATGGCTGCTCTCACAGTAAGCGTGTTTCCAGACAGATGCCAGCTTCTTTATGATATTCACTTCACAAGATGAAAAGCCCATATCATATATGTAACATTGTATTTACATTTCTACTGAGCAAAATCTATGGGATGAGTCAAGTGGGACTGCATACCTCTGTCATTCGGATATATCAAATCTGGAGAGCTGCCAATAAAAACAGAACAAACACTATTAGATGTTGAATACACCTGCAAGCCACGGGCCAGGAAAAGCAGAGCAAGACAGAAAGAAGGCACACCAGTGCCTGCAGCAGCCTCTCCTGCACTGCACATTCCGACATCCTCCATGTCTCCCTTGTCCCACTCCATGCCACACCCGTGCCTTGTAGCATCTCTCACAGACCTTGACAACCTCTAACACGCAAGGGAGCATGTGAAGTCCTTTTTTTTCCTTTATGAAGAATATGAAGTATTTCATTATAAAGAATATTTGATTAAGAATAGCTTAATTCTAAAAGTAATTTAAGAATGTTCCTATCTTTTACTTTCACAAAAAGCATTCCGACTATCAGAATGCTGCTTAGTGTGTTAACTAAATGCTCCTACATGATACCTGATGAAAACTTAGTTATCAAAAATTCAGAAAAGAAGCCACTTCACACAACAGATGATTAGGAAGTCAGGAGCTCTGGGGAAGAAGCAGCCTGAAGGATGTGAGCTACTTCCAGTCAGATCCTGTGATTCCTGGATACATCAAACTCAAGCCCATAGAGAAACACTCAAAACAAATGGCTAATTTTCCTTAATGCTCTATCACTAGATTATTTCCTTGCCTGAACTAGAATTTTTTTTATTTGATATGATCTCTTATTATGCTATTGTAACTGGTTGTATGTGCACACAGCCACACATATCTGTGAGTAGAAATGTTGTCACATATGTTTAAAAATATAATTCATGAAAATACACCTTGATGAAAACTCCGAGTGAAAAATAATTTCAAAGGGAAAAGTAGCTCATTTTAAGGCAGCTAAATTTTTTAAATCTTTGCTTAACTCTGAATCTGAATGAACTTTGTCCAACTAAGCGGAAAAAAGGCATGCAAGAATATATAAAAGTCCACCATGATGGTCGCGTTTTCCTCAGATCATTGTGAGCACTTCTGTGATACTATCCAATAAGCAATAAGTAACCTTCAAAAATCTGCTGGTGTCTTTACAAAGTTTGATTTAAGACCTTCACTGTCAATTTGCAGGAAATCACAAGGCTGTGATGGTGATAAAGCGCTGATGATGGATGGTGCCACCCAAGCCACCATTCTAATAATGAACTAATGATTCATGTTCAAGGTGCTTTTGAAACATGATTAAGCCTCCAAACATCTCACTAAGGTGGTTTCCCATTACGCAAATCATAAAAGAGAACTTAAATAAGTTTACCAAGGTTATATAGTGAATAGCCCAATGATAAAAGTTTAGGACAAAAACAAAAACACAAAGGACCCTAGTCTGTCTACTTCCACTCCAAGCTCTATTCATTAGCATTCCAAGGAACCATTCACAGTGATTTATCTCATCGCTCTGTGTCTAACTGACCTTCTCTGGTGGCCACTGGCAAGTGTTTGCCAAAATGTCACTGATGAAAAAGCTCCTTATAATGCCATGTTTTATAAAATGAGTATGTCAAGAATCAGATGAAAATGTCATTGGTGGAACTGACAACAATGAAAAAAAGTATTCTACAGCCTTGGGAAAGGGACAAAGACCCAAATTACAGAGGGGGAATTTTACCTGAGAGAATGTCATCAGTTACTGTCAACAAAAAAAGCAAGTAGATCACAGTTTCTAAAGAAGTAAGAAGACACAATAAGGAGAGAAAGATTCACCAAAGGACCACGAGCTCTTCAAGGGAACAGACAGGGGAGGAGAGGCTTTTGAAACACTCCCCTCCTTCTGAGCCCAGACTGTGGTTCCTGGGCGAGAGGGCAGCACCCTCCGAGCACAGGTGAGGAGGCCTTCGGACTCGACTCCCACATTCTTCACTTTCTCGTTTGCATGTTAGAGTGAATGACATAATTTGCAAATGTCAAAAATACTCACAGCAAATTAAGCAGAAATGGAATAAAAATTTACTCCTTGCTGTCCTTACAAGAAGTTGATTTACCCATTTCACAGAACAAGGAAGCTCACACTAGAATGAATACTTAAAATTATGACACTCCAGTTGGATGTAAGCACTCTTGTGATTTAAAAAGAGGAGGAGAGAGGGCTAATCTCACTGGGAAAAAGCACCCCAAGTCTTTTATATCAAGACTTCATTTGTATATAGACTATAAAAACGATATAACCTATGAACGTTACTACTGAACTGAATGACTACAGCTCAGTGTTGACAGAATGCAGTTTTGCATGTTCTGAACATTCACCTATTTGAATGATCCATTTAATGTAACAACTTTACGGGCTGGTGTGGTGGCAGACTTATCTTCCACCTGCCGTGCAAACATCCCCTCCAGACACCAATTCATGTCCAGGCTGATGCTCTCCCAATCCAGCCAAGGTTCTTTCAAATTGGCTAAGGTCCTGGGAAAACAACAGAGCATGGCCTGAGTCCTTGGGCTCCTATAGCCTTGCGGGAGACACAGAAGAAGATCCTGGCTCCAGGCTCCTGGCTTTGGATCAGCTCAGTATGGACCAGAGAGGTCTTTAAGGAAGTGAACCAGTGAATGGAAGCTCTTTGTCTCTCTACCTCTTTATAAAATCTTCCTATCAAACAAAATAATGAATGAATCCTTAAAAAAAAAAAAGGATACAAAACAAGAGAAAGGAAATGCTAAAAATAACAGCTGTAGTAGAATTTCCAGGAAAACACGGATGCAGTATTGTTCTCACCTCCCTGAGCACAAGCTGTGTTCCAGGTAGAACTCTCGGCAGCTGTTCCACCGAAGCCTGCAGCACATCACCTTCCCAACCCCAGCTGTGCCGAAATCAATGCTAACATGAGTGGGGGGGAAGCATGCAACGCAGCATTTCCTGCCACAAAGAATTACTATTCTGTGTTCCCCCCATACACAGCTGCAAATACGGATCACCACCAATTCTGAATGCTTTACCAACTGCAGCGCATGCAGACAGAACCTGTCTAGAGAAGCAAAATGTGGTGCATAACTACCAGTGACAAGTTAGTACAGATAATGACAATCATTCAGATTAAACATTAGAAAACCCCTGGCAGTAGGAAAAGAATCACAAGCAAAATACACATGTGTGCGCAATCCACAACGTTAAGGCGGCAGTACAAAGTGACCATGACCTTGTCCGTTTTTAAACAGCTTCATTTTTTCACAACGGGAGACAACCATCAAGTAGCAGGGTCTGTGCAGACAACTTAATGTCTGTCAAGATCTGCTTGGTAATACCTTCCACTCTGCCCCTCTAACAAGCTGCTCTGTGATGTCCTACTTGGACATGGATGACTGCCAAGAACCATCACACAAAAGGCTCTTCGGTAACATAATGATGTCTTGGTGCTGGGAATAAACTTGTGAAAGAAAAATCTTGGAAACAAAAAGAAGACAGACTTTGACTTACAAATATAAAGATATAAATTACTACAAGTTTCTAATTCCAACATGATCACAATATCTAACACATTCATTATATCATAAGCAATACATATTTCTGTGAAGACAGTCGTCCTATAAATATCTATAAATCTGTAGGGGAAGTATTTTTTTTCTAAATCATGGTAAAATTTAATAAAGAAAAGTAAGGCACTGTCTGGATATATTATTTTGTCATCCCTGTACCAAATAAACTACCACCATAAGAATACTATATGAACTTCTCCACTCCTTTCAGTCAATTTTTTTAATCCAGTAAGATTAACATGTTGACAGGTTGGAATTGCATCCACCTACCTCACAAACCCCACTCAACCCCACATTAGAGAATTTGAAAAGTGTCTGCATTTCTTAACATTTCAGAGCATTGTTAAGTGCTGTGACTATGGTCGATATTCTGATTGAGTTATTCTGACTTTTCTATTTCTTGTTTACTTAAGTTCCTTTCTGCCCCACCCCTTCCTGAAGTAGGACACAGGCTTACAGTCACGATGTCTGCCTGCCACCCAGAGTCAATCAACAGGGTAGGACTTGCCGAGCTTTTGATTCACAGCTCTCAGAAATCATAATTCCTGGACATAGTTCTCTTATTACTACCAATGAAATAGTCCAAGAAACTTATAATACATCTAAGTGTGAGTTAAACCTAAAAGGAAAGTAGGCATGCAGTTTATTCTCTCTGCTTTGCAAAGATTCTCCAAATATATTCACTTGTATATTCATATATATATGTACATGTGTACATACATATGTGCAATATGGCATTAAAATGCTCAAAACTGAATATTTGTTTTGTTTTTTTTTTGTTGAAAAAAATTTTTTTTAATTGATTACATTGCATTATGTGACACAGTTTTATAGGCACTGGGATTCATTCCCCCAACCCCTCCCCAAACCACCCCCCCCCATGATGGATTCCTCCACCTTGCTGCATTACCACAGTTCAAATTCAGTTGAGATTCTTTCATTGCAAGCATCTACTAAGCATAAAGTCCAGCATCTTATTGTCCAGATAAGTTCAACAGTTTCTTGGGGAGACCATCTCTGGTCTGAAGGTAGAGCCGGCAGAGTATCATCCCAATCAATTAAAAGCCCCAACATTACATCAGTAACAATTTATAACATTATGAAATTAGTTGGCATGGTATTGAGTAACCAATATGTTAAAAGAGAAAAAAAAAAAAGAATGCAAGTTCTGAACCACATCCTGTGACTTCTACATTGACATTTCACTTATTAGTATATACACAACCGGGTTCTATACACCTTAAAATGGCTATAGGTTACTATTCAGCTGTCTCATGTATATTTTAATTTTAGTATTTAGCAGTTTATAGCGTTGA
Organism: Ochotona curzoniae; assembly: GCF_017591425.1. NCBI lineage: Eukaryota > Metazoa > Chordata > Mammalia > Lagomorpha > Ochotonidae > Ochotona > Ochotona curzoniae. The sequence continues at coordinate 16,877,816 of NW_024466307.1, forward strand.
AGCATGATTTTGCTGAACCTGGCTGTTTCCGGGTAGTCTAACTCTATAACTCTAACAAGGCATATGTCAACAGTTTAGGTGAACACTTTTAGGAGGGGTGTGCAGAGAAATCCTCAATACCCTAGTGAAGAGTAATTAATCTTTGTGTCCTGCCCAGTGAGTTATAAGTGCATCTCCACTGTTTCCTGTCTGATTCCAAGCCTTCTTTGTTGGAAAACTGAATATTTGAAAAAAGAGATTAAAGACTAAAAAAATTTTTAAGGAATTTAGTTTAAGCTCTAGTTAAAAGAAATACAGATGAAAATTTCATTTCCTGAATGAAACTAGTTCTCAAAATACTCCAACAAATATTGGAAACATGTGTATACTTTACTTTCATGCCTAAAAACCCTAAGCAGGTCTTATTAGCATCGTGCTATAGTGACAGTAAGATGAGCTGGGATGTGAATGTCAGAATCACCTCCTAGTACTAATGGATTCATTGATGTATGGTCATTAGGTGAAAACAAAAAGCATTTCCAAAGGGAAAAGCTGCCCATTTCTATTTGTGAGACTAGAAACTCTGTAACCTAAAAAACATGGAAATTATGTCATTAGAAGAGAGATGTTGAAAGCAAAAATACAGTGGTGATTAGGTATCACCCACAAATAGCTGAGTATCTGCTTCCTCTTATCACGTTCTCTTTAATTGGGCAAAAAGGGAAGACAAAGGGAAGACAATAACACAGACCACTGTGAAACACCATGATCAATTTTTACACGATTTTAAAGAAATATTTATTCATATGAAAGGCAAAGGTTCAAAGAAATTGGGCGGGGAGAGACAGAGATCTTCCATCCACTGTTTCCACAAATGTCTACAATGTCCAGTGCTTGAACAGATGGAAGCCAGGAGTCAGAAGTTTCTTCAGAATTTCCCAAGAGGATACAGGGACCCAAGCACTTATGCCATCTTCTGCTGCTTTCCCAGGCATATTACCAGGGAACTTGATTAGAAGTGGAGAAGGCAGGATTGAATTGGCATCCATATTAGTTCCCAGCATCTCAGGCAGCAGCTTTATCTGATATGCCACCACAGCAGCCCAACAGTTATTCTTAGTAAGAATTTGGTGGTGTCACAGGGAGGGCGGGGATGGTTGGTGGTAGAGGCCTCATTGTGGCATAGTGTGTAAATCTGCTACCTGCATTGCTCGCATTGCATATGGGAGCCCAGTCTATGTCCCAGCTGTTGCTCTTCCAACCCAGTTCCCTGCTAATGGCCCAAAACACTGAGCAGAAGATGACCCAAGGGCTTATTTGAGCTCCTGCCACCATTGTGAGAAATCTGGAAGAAGCTTCTGACTTTGGTCTGAGCTAGAGTTAGCTGTCCTACACTTGGCCATTTGGGGAATGAATCAGGAGACAGAAGTTCTCTTTGTCCCTCCCTCTCTCTTTGTAACTCTGATTTTCAAAATAAGCAATAAAACTTTTTAAAAAGAATCATTTGGGGGGATGTTTGTCCTAACAGTTAAAATGCTGGTTAAGATGCCCACAACCCATATCTGAGTGCCGGAATCCCGATTCCCGGCTCAGCTTCCTACTGAGACAGTTTCTGTAAGGCAGCAGCAAGGGGTTACAGCATCACAGACTTGGGTTGAGCTCCTTGCTCAAAGGTTTGGTCTTGGCTAAGCTGCAGTCACTGCTGGCATGTGAGTGAACAAGCAAACAGGAGGTCACTCTCTAGCTCACTTGCTCTCTGTGCCTATCAAGGAAAGAAAACCTAGAACTGGATCACTACTTAAATACACACACACACACACACACACACACACACACACACACACACACACTAATACAAGGGATTGTATCTATGAACTTTTAAATCTGTATTCACATTATCTCTCTCACCCTCAGGCCCTAATGAGAACAGAAAAACAGGCTTTTCCTCATGCATTCATTAAATGAATACAAGATTAAACAGTAATACTAGAAACTGCAAATGGATGCTATTTTATTGTAATATTTATTTTATTTAATGATATTTATTTTATTGTAATGATATTATAATGCTCTTTGGCATTACATTTATATTCAATAAACTCCACTTGTATAAGTTTCTTTGTGTGTTATCTAGGGGGACGGGGAGAGCTTCTATTTGGGTTTACTTGCCAATTGTCCATAACAGCAAGGGCTGGAAATTCCATTTGAGTCTCTCCATGGATGCTAGGGACTTAAGCACAGGAGCTAGCACCTAGTGCCTCCCCTGCTATCAGGCAGCTGGAATCAGAAGTAAGCCACGACTCAGACTCAATATGGGATGTGGGAATCTCAAGCAGCAATTTCAACACCAAGCCAAATGAAGCACCACCAAGTGTGTGTTGCTACCAATTGTACTTTAAAATTCACAATAAGTTGTTGGAACCGGTTTGGCTCTAGCAAAACACAGGTTCTCTGTGGCCTGAGCAAGCTGCATTCAGTCCTGACTCTGTACTTGCTAGGTGTGTTCTTCACGAAGACACTTTACATCTCAGACACTCATTTTGCCTCATCCATAAGACAAAGCGTAATGGCAGCTGCTATATCATAAAGGTTAAGTGATAACTAGATAAGAGAATGAATTAAAAGCTCTCAGCATTGTCCATTACAATATAAAATTCTCAGTACATGGTAGCCGCCAAGTCAGTGCTTAGCCACCATCTGCTGTATAACAAACCACAGCAAAACAAACAAGAAAAAGTACCAGCTTTGAGGAAACAACTCTTAGGTGCTCATGGTTTTAGGCTCACTGATTTATTCTGGGCACAGCTGAGGAGCTCTTCTCATTTCATTACTTCAGAATGCAGGAATCTGAAAGCTGGCTGAGGCCACACAGTTTTGCTTCAGTATGAGACTTGGTCCTTGCTGCTGGTGAGAGCTCTACCACCTTCATGTGGTCTCTCATCCTCTGGGCTTAGTCATGTGTTGGTGGCAGGATTCCAAAAAGGCAAGAAAAAGGCTCAGAAGTGCCACAGCTTGAACTCCACATGTCCTACCGGTGAGAGTTAAGATGGAAGGAGACAGAGAACTTTCTCCACCTCTTAATGGGATGATAATTAATGTCATGTGGCATAAAAAGTACATCTGAACAAAAAAAAAGACTATATTTTTGCTATCATCTTCAGTGTGTAAAACAGCGATCAATTTTTACAGCCCCAATTCTTTTAACTCTAAGCACTGCAAAATGCAAATTTCAAAATGCCAAAGAAGTTCTAGCTTGCCATTTTTCCCACAAATACAGTAGCACTGCTTTACCGCTTCAGTGTGGGAATAAAAAAGATCAAGATTCCAGAACAAATACCGTCATATTGGTTGGCTCATTGGTTGGTATCTCTGTGTTCTAAAAGTGCTTGGATCTTTTCCATTTGATATAACCCATATATTTATATCCATCTGATTTGATATTTTTACTTCTGACAAGCAGCTTTCAAACTGAATATTCCACAATAGCATCACCAAGAAATCTGAATTTTGTGTAACACTTCCAGAAATTAGGAAGTTTATGAAAAATAAAAGCAGAATTATTGTTAGGAAAAAAAAACTAGTTTTGTGAAGCTAGTGAACTTGACCAGAGATATACTCACACTGAATTAAGATATCAAATTTGTTATAGTAAACATTTTCATAGCTACATGAGCAAATAATGTAAAGCTAAAGTAAAACTCAAAATTTATTTTCAATGTATTAAATTAAATCCTATTTTACTACATATATTTCTAAATTTCTTGGCACAAAGAAAAACCAGAAAATGCTACCGGGGCATCCTTTAATGTGTGTGTCTCTAAACAATGGATTTCTAGAGTCACAATCCTTAACCCAACCCAAACTACCTGTTTTGGACAATTTCATGGGGCAGGATATGCCACTAAGCACAGTGCATAAAAACACTCAGTGCTGACAGTGGGTTACTGTTTGACAATGAGGTGATCAGAGAAGCAACCTAGCGAATGTTTATTTCCCCAATAATGGCAATGGCTACATCTGCCAATGACAAACTAATTCTTGTAACTGACATTATTTCCATCAACAGTTCTGTCACAACACTGCAACGTAAAAACACAGTTGGAAAATCAAGTAGTTTTCGATTTTAGACATATCTGCAATGCCAAAAATTATAATACTCCACAATGGCAACCTCAATAATGTGATATTTGTCTATTCCAGTTTTTAAGAAATATAAAAATCCTTACTATAAAAATTTTTAAAAAAAGCCACCCTCCAATGTCAACCTGATGGCTAGCTGTTTCCTATCAATGAAAGAGGCCTCTTAGTGAAAACTGTTGTAATTTGATCATGCAAACCGGTAATTAGGGCTTGGAGATAATCCCACACCACAATTCTGAAATATGTAATATACCTCACATTCTTTTCATTTTTACAGATAAGCCTGTGTCAAAAAACAACCTTATTTGGTTTAATTATTTCAAAGTCATGGGTGGGTGAAAGATTTATTTCAAAGTCATGGGTGCTAGTAGGTTTGTATGGAAAAGTTAACACATTTGAAAAAGAGTGACTATTCTAACATTTAAAAAATTGCATTGCTTACTGATCTTAATTGCCAGGATTTTAAAAGACGGTTCCAAAGTGCTTCCTGAACAAACAGAAAAGCAATTAGCCTAAATTAATTGCTTTGCTGATGTGATTTGCAGTAGGTATGCCTGGTGGTTTTGAAACTCCTGCCAGTGCTTTCAAAACTTGATGTTCTGATGATACTTCTTAGCCTATTTTTGCACCAGGGCAATTAACCGGATAATTATTCTAACTGAACCTGGCCTTAATCAGTATGTTTAGGTTCATGGTAGTAATTAACGAAATATTAAACTTGTATTTAAACAGCAGCACTTAAAACGACTGTAAGAGGACCTAAGGAAAAACCTGATTCAGATACAGTCCCACTCTTCTCACCTCTGCCTCTGTGCAATTAATACCAGTGTAACATACATGAAAGGTTAAGTCATGTTTCTGGTTCTTCACCTACAAATGCCTGCAAGTTTCTACCCAAAGGGCGAAGTCCGATGTGTGTACATTAAAATTCTATTAGAAAAAAAAAACAGAGGGAAGAAAGGAATGAGAGAAGGAGGCAGGGGGAAAGAGGTGGTATGGCTTTCAGATAAACAGCACACCAATGCATACAGAATGCCGTATCTGAATCCAGACGACGACACTAAATCCTCACGCTATTAAGCATCAACTTTACTTAGAAATAAATAAATCTGCAAGAAGAGGGATATTTGAACCAACTGTCTGGATTTCTGCCAGAGTTCGAGCCAAATTTAAAAGCAGATTTATTCAACCTTCAAAAGCCGAATTTATAATTCTCTCAACATGCATATATTAAATTACTTCTGCAGGCAGGGCCCTGTTTGAGGTGCTGGAAACGGGGTGAAGCGAGCGCAGAGGGCCAAGATGAAGACATAGGTTCTTCTTAAAAGGAGAGAATCAGAAACAAAATGCCACGCAGCCACACAATGATGGATGGCACGCACGGGGCATGGGCTGCTGATGCAGCCAGACAGTATCGTGATACGGCACATCATTACAACCTCCGGTGCGATTTCACCTTTTCCTTAAATATGAAGGCATCTGCATTTATTTTAAGAGAATTTATGCTCAGCGAAGCAACTGTTTCTTACTTCACTGAGTAGAGAGTTATTTTATACTGCCTTACATTACGTTATCAGCTCATGAATGACATACATAAAAACCTTTCTATTTGGGAAGACACATGGATTCAGGCTGAACATGTTCCGCCATCTCTCCCTTCTTCAGGAAATGCCTCCTTCCTTCATCTCTAACAGGACTGTCATCCAGAAAATGGCCCAGGCACATTCATGTCAGCTCTGCCATTTTTAATTATCACCAATCAAGTTCTAGCAATCTCTCCTCTCACTAAACATATGTGTACCTACCTTCTAAAATACTTCTTTATGCCACTGCTCATAAAATATTTTCGGCTGAAGCAAAATCCCTTGCACTAAATTAATAACTAATCGCAAGAGATATTTATCATCTCAAGTATTTTACAAGAAAATTGTCAGATTTAATCACCTTTCTCATATTTTCACTATTTACTGGGCTTCATTTATCACACACTTAAAATGTTGACAACAGTAAGTTGTTTTAATTACCATTTGGGGCTTGGGGGATAAAGAACAAGACAACTCCTGGGGGCAGCTGGGCGGGTAGCGGGAAGGTATGAATTTATCCAAGCAATTGATAAATTGCCATCATTTCCATCAAAATATGAATATCTTCTTCATTATTCGAAATTTCAAAACATTTCTGAGGTTGGCAGGACTCTAAACCCCATGGATTTCAATGTGTGATTCTTCGGCATATGCAAGGTATCCTGTTCTTTTCCATAATTTGAACGCAAATTCTGATTTCCTAACACAGAAAACTTGTTTTGCTTTGCTTTGTGTTTAACCCTGTAAGCTAAATGTTTCCCATATCTGTTTACTCATTGTTTATGCTAGAAAAAAAAATACTAGCAGGACTTAGAGTACCACATTCAGGAACATTCATGACAGGATCCTACAGGAACTCGTACGGTAGTATTATTTGTGGAAATGTTTGCTTACACACTATTGCTCTCTGGGAGTTCTAGATAATACACAAGTATATATGGCATTTAAATAACAACTGGAAGTTCTCCTTCAATTTGAATAAAATAAGAATCTCAGCTGATGACAAATGCACAAGTCATTTTATACAGAGATCTTGCTCTCTGCTGAGAAAGTTCCTTGATTGAAAACTTGCCTATACTGGGGAAAGGGAGCAGATCTGTTATGTCAATTATTTCTTACCAGGAATGTTAAACACTTCAGTGAAGTTAACGTCCTTCTTTCCAACTTAAAGGTGGAAAAATAACTTACTCAAAGTCTATACTTAGTATTATTCAATCTGCCAGATAAGTATTTGCTGCATCTGACAGAGAACGTTCACAGATGATGGCAATCCTTATAAAAGTCAATGTATACCATTACATGTTTTAGTAAATATCTACTGAAAATTTATTTGTGAAATCATTTATAAAACAAACAATGAATCAAGTGTGATAAAAGAATTTCTACTTTTCCTTAAGGAATTTCAGAAGAAGTCAAGAATATGTGCAAACGGACTTTAGGTGAACCTGTATTTCCTGACAAAATAAGTTGTTTTTAAAGATCTGTATCTCTGCATGCAACATAAAATTGAGTATAAAATATCTAAAACTTATCACCTCTTAGATGGCTCATAAGGAAAAGGAGGAAGCTTTCTAATGATAGACATCAGTTAGCCTGATCGCCGAGTCAGATGACCACACAATCCATCATCCAAACCTGGACATTTTGCCAAGTCAGGCAGCAGCACAAATGCTCGACCTGACAGCATGCCAAAAGCAGCAGGAGTGGGCTGAGACTCCAAAGCAAAGCAGGTTATACGGTCACTAAAGGTCTGAGGCTGAGTGAGACACTGGGCAACACTGCAAACCTGTGCTTAAAGACTCTGAAGAGACAAGAAACGGCTTGTGGAGGGGCCGGGGAGCATGGGGCGTGGGAGTCCTAACCCTGATTCCACTTGTACTAAACTGTGCAACATCCTTCTCCTTAAGTCCCCTGTTTGAAAACGGGAATAATTATTTCTTCCGCAGGGCTGTTGCAGGGATTAAATGAAGTGACATGTGCACACACTTAGCACAGAGTCCCACTCAGACTGTACTGAGTGCTAACTCTTGTTACTATCCTTGCTCCAGCAAAAAGAGGGGGAGAGCTCGCTAGCACTATAAAATCACCCTCGATTCTGGAGAGACAGTCTGATGGAGAGAAGAACACAGAAGACATCATTTTCGCAGGAGTTCTGAAAGGCTGGCGCCTAATTATTCCTTTACTAAATGTCTTTCTAGGGATGGTCTAACAAATGGTTGTGAATACGATGGTGAGTGCTAAAATATGTCTACCTCAAACTAACAATACGTACTATGAAAGACACCTTCCTGCCCCCTATAATCCTCCTAAAAATCAAAGGATATCTCTTTCTTTTGTGAAAGCATGAATACATGCCAGAGAACATATGTAACACCATTCAGTGGATTACGGAAATAAGGTAAAATCCAGTTTTATCAGAGCTCTATCTAACCAGCTCAGACTCAATATTAGACACCAAAAGTATGCAAGTGGCCTGCAGGGCTTTCCACCCAGGTGGAGCAATGCTGATATAAATAGCACCACGGAGCTGCTTCAACAGTCAGTATTATTTTTGCCGCCTCTTTTATTTCCAAGTCTTCAGGTTTTATGGAAGAAAACTGCTCAAACTTCACACTCAGTACTCCAAGGCGAAAAGTATTCCTCTTCTCCAGACCACTTAACTTTAATAGAAAACAAAATAGTCTAAGACTTAAATTCACCTATGTCTGCAGGATTTAATGGATAATTTTGCCCTACACCACCCCCGCCCCCAGGCAAATTTTAAGCCTGTCTCTAGGAGAATTAAGTAATATTAGGGGATTGAAATGAAATAAAACTTGGAGTCCACTGTGACATGACATTCACAGGAAGGCAGCAGACTACCCATTCAGTCTGGGAACACTTGTAACTACAATATATAGCATATGTTCTCAGAACAATTCTTGGAAATAAAACACAATGGGCACTCAGCAAATATTTTATATCACCAACACCTGCCCAAATCCTCTCTGAACTTTATTTCTAAATATCACCGTTTTTTATTGAATCAACGGAAATTTGAGAGAAGAAACAGAATAAACATCCAGAGACGATCAAGGGAGTTAGAGAAATCTTGCTATAAAGCCTCATTGACTTTGACTTGATCCAAGGTGCCGTCAGTGTCAGTGAAAGGGTGGTGAAAGAATGTGACACTCTATGACTTTAACTTGAGTAGATGGGAAAGAAAACTAAAAAGCACTTTATAGAGAGAAAAAAAAAGAGACATAGTATTTAAGATTTTTCTTAATGTTAAAAACAAAGAAATCAAGAATTAAATACTAAGCACTGCCAATATATTCAATAAAATAAACAAGTTTGAATTTATAGGTCTGAAGTCGGATAGGAATTTGGTAAACTAGTTCCAACTTCTTCATAACTCAAGAGACTCATTCATAGCACTTGTGTTTGAACAGTAAGTGCAAGTGAATTCTCTACTTCTGAATTGCATTCCATGAAAAAGAAGGACTTTTACTTATTGTAGGTCAAATTGTCTCTCTCTGCAATTTCTGCCTGTTAGCCAATGTTCTGGCACCTGAAATAACTGGACTAACAAGGGAAAGATACCAATAAACTCCTTGTTAGCTGTCAATGTATTTTATCACACTTGATTTGAAAGGAATAGTGTGATTTAAAATACAAAATATGTAAAGATCTTTACAGTCTAAATTTCAACAAAGATTTTAGTGGATGGGAGCAAGAGGATTATACACAAAATGGGCACTGAGCGGTGAGGGTTGGGTTGAATGAGGACAACAACCCCAGAGAACAGCTCACATCTCATCCCAGAGAGTGCTGATGGGAGAAAATGTGGCCAGGCCTAGAGTTGCCAGAAGCCAACTTTGCTAAGAAAAGGCCCACATTTAGTATTTTCATGTGAATCATTCCAATTTTTAAGCTGTTTAAAACTATTTCAAACAATTCAAATACTGCAAACACTAAACAAAACATTGCTGAAAACTGGACTCAGTTGTAACCCATTATTTTGCAATGTCAAATAGTCTTATTTAAAAGTTTCATTTAAGGAGAAAGAAACCTATAGTTATTATTCTGAACCTCCATACATATGAAACACCTGCATATTATGAACTGTATTATGTGCTTGAAAGAAATTTGCCAAAACATTGTAAGATTTAAATTCTGCAAGATTTAGGGTATGCACAGATGCAATAGCTTCCTTTATATAGATTTAAGATTGACACAGCAAACTACGACAATATAATTTACTTTTAACAATAACCCTCGCTTGTGTTACACTTGGTGACTCTCGCTAATGGAGGCTATCAACTCTGTGATTTCTCCCGAGTTGTGATCCTATACAGTGCTCCTAATCCACGAGCAAGCACGGTCTACAGTCAGGGAAAGGATCCTATTTGATAATGGACGTAGAGATCACAGGACTGATCTAACCTTTTAGGAACAAGGTGGAAGAGTGAAAACTAGGAGATTTATGACCTCTTTGTCAGCTTAAACATTGAAAGCAGCTTTTGTAAAGATCTATTAAAATCAATTACACTTATTCTAATCCTCATTGGTGAAAAAGACCAAAAGAGCCATTATAAGTATTGCTGCTCTGAAGGTGCTCAGAGGTCGGTATTTCACCTATCTGATTTCTACAGCCAAAATACGCTACTTTTAGTACTGTATTAAGCATACAGAAACGCTGTAAGACCAAATTGGATGTGAATAGCCAGACTTACCTGCAATACAAATACACACATTTTAATAAACTTAGAGTGAGACAGCTGCAGACATAACAGATGTTTAACTCATTGATAGAAATAGTGTCCTCTTTTCATAAAAATACTTAGATTTTAATTTGTACTCAAAAGCAATGGTAAATGTCAAATGACTACTGGACCACCTTTCTGAATACAAGAAAATATCACACTGTTTAACTCTCTAAACACAAAAAGTGCTTTTAGAAAAAACAAAGATAAAGAACACCATAGCATGTCTTAGTCACACAAATCAGTTCAAGGACCATTAAACGCTGACAGATAACCATGAGCTTGACAGTAAAGCCTACCAATTACTGCCTGTTTTTAAAATTTTGAACTTCAAAGAAAATTTTCAAGAAACATTTTTTTTTTCACAGAAAATGATCAACCTTAGAATAAACTCTATCTAAAAACTATCAAAGCTCACCTTAATGTGAGGAACACTAAAAATAGATGCTTTTAATAGAAATTTCATATAAAATAATACCTAAAGGCTCTATTATATACTTAATATGAAGAAATAATGAGCTTACTAAAAAAATAAGATAAAAATTTACATATAGATGCCAATTGCGTGTGAATTCAATTATGCATGGGGTAACTGACACATCATTCTTTGTCTCTTGTTTTTCCTCACCCACATTTTATTGCAGCAATGAATGCAACATATATCTACCAAAAAGCAAAAAAAAAAAAAAAAGTCAAACAAATCATGTAGACTTAACAGGAATATCATGACTTTCCCCTGAACAAAAGATGGTAAAGGGATTAAATTGAACACTTGTAAAGTACCTATCAATTATCTAGGTAATATAGGTTATTTTCATTCCTTCCATTCTTGCAAGGCTCATTTTATCACTAAGTCTTATGTCACCTAAAGGCAGAGACCTTTGAGAGTAGCTCAGACTCAGTGTTCCACAGTCTGGGATACAATACCAAGTATTAATAGGAGGCTAATAAATGCTTCCTGATTTACTGAGGGATAATCATAATGAACAAATGTAAAATAGAAGCTAATTGATAGGCTAAATGCATTAGTGCATTCCAGTGCCCTATATATGAAAGGTTACTAACCCATCTCAGCTAAGTGCAGAAATTATAATTAAATCTGATGGGAAGTCCTAGATTTATACCAATATAATTACAAATATTACTTAGCTTAGTAATACAATATGGCAAGAACAATGAGATGAGTAATTTAGATGATACTGCAAAGTGGGTTTTAATGTTTCAAAGTTCTATTACAGTACACAGGATAAGTGCAAGTAGTGTAATTAAAACCTAAGAGTCTGATCTTTGAAATTCTATTCAACTTCATTAAAACGCACGTTTCCTCAATTAATCCAAACTTTTCCATTTAAAAACATCAAAATACACTTTCATTCCTCACAAATAAATCTCTACAGCATATATATATAGATATTTATAATCAAACACTGAGTAATCAGTAGAGTTAAGAACAAAAACATGAACAGCACAAGGTTTCTGTACATGGAGCTCCACCAACGGAAGGAAAGCACAGTGAGTCTGCCTGCTTTTACTTTGGTAAATCACCCCGTTGTCTAAACACGCATTTGAAGACCAAGTGTGAACGAAACAGCTCAGAAGCCAAAGCAAGTTTACTTAGACCATGAGCTGATAATCCCCCTATCTGCAGACTCTCCAATGACTGACTTTCCCATACAGGTCAGGGATGCAGAAAAAGCCAGTGTGAAATACGAGCATTTTGTAGAACAAAATTTTCTCCACTTGCTTCAACGGATTACTAAAAAATTTTCTCAACATTAAGCTACTTCTAGACACTTAAAATCCACAGGATAAAGGTGACTAGACACTTAAGTTCCACGGGATAAAGCTGACTTATTTATATGCATTATTTTTTTTATGGAAAACTTTCCAAAGATTAACTAAAATGTAATATACTTGCCTGTATAGAATAATATTGATTAGAGAATTTTACTTCCGAAAATGACATCAAAATTCTTCATACTTTGAACATTTTATATTGCAAACATTATTTCAAATGATGATAATGTGCCCCAGTCCACATTAGTAAATTGTTTTAGGAAAAGTTAAGAAATGTAAATGAACATAATTTAACAAAATATCACTAGAACTTAACATAGTTGGAGAAAATCAAGTCTACGTGATTTTATATTTACAGTGGAAAAAGAAAAAGTAAGGGAAGGACGCCTTAAAACATGATCTGACACAAAATCAATAAATTGCTTGAAAAGATTTCAACCCTAGCGGGATCTAATTTTAGCTGAAGTAGTGCTTTCTGTTTTAAAGCGAAATATTATTGGTGACTCATCTTTTTAAAAAAAAAATGTTTTTGAAGTTACTGTGCAAGAGTCCTGGCTCATCTCTAGATTTACAGGACTATCTGAACTTATTAGTTAACACTAGAGCTACTAGATAGTTTTTTCCATTATAAAAATAAACTTTCAAGGGATTTCCTTTATCTTCTTTTTTTCCTTCATGCAATATTGCAAAGAAAAAAAAACAGACTTACCATTATTTCTAAGATTTCTCCTTTTAAAAAGTTTATACAATATATTAAACTGTTCACCACATGATTTCCATTTTCTAAACAAATTCTATTTATACAGAGAATAAAATGTCATCTGCCTAAAGGCCCTAAAAATAGAATGCTTGGGACAGTTTCTCAGAATCATTTTCCTTCGCAAATGCACAACAACATCAACCAAAGAAGTTGCAAGATTGTCAATATGACAAGTAATACATCCTGGGTAGTCAATGAGATAAAATTCAACAGACAACTCTAGTTATAATTGTTTAGGCAAATATTTGCATTAAAGAACATGAAAAGCTTGATGCACTCACAACCAACTGATGCATTAAAAATAGACAAGATTTGGATGGCTGTCAAAATTTTTAAATCAATTTAAAAAGGCACAGCTGCATTCAATTTTACTCAAGGTTGAGATAGTGTGCTACAATGGTAATTAGCACTTGCGACATGTTCCTGTCTGGAAACGTGTTTTAAGACGTCACAATGGTTACCTGTCATTTATGATCCAGTTCAGGCAGAGATTGAGAGAGCTAAGATTTTTGCACCTCTTGACAATTTCCATCACAGTTTCATTATCCAGTTCAGTGATATGACGTAGGTCCAAGCTGGAAAGGTTTCTCAGCTAATGAATTCAGTAAAATAAAACAGAAAAAAAGATAAGCGTCACACAAATTTTAAAGCATTATAATTGCAGTTTAATACAAAGCAGAGTTTCATGATACAATATTTGAGTACCACTGCAGAATTTTTAACATGTTACTAATGAAATATCTTACATAGTAAGTTAAAACTAAATATAGAAATCTATCATATACATATGAATAGTATTACATAAAGCATGTTTTATTAACATATCACAAAAGTCAAATGTTAGTAACTTGTTGTCTAATAGGTACAGAACTGATGAAGATATTATATAGGCCTACAATTTGATGAGATTGTTCAGTCTACATTAATCCATTTCAGAAACTTATTTTCATATTTTAATACAACTTACACATGAGCATTTTTTAGACATGGAATATTAATAAACACTTCACTCAGAGATATCTTATTGATATCTTATGTATATAATCCAAAGGGAACCATCACCACTGTGTACTGTACCATTAAGGAGTATTTTTGTTTTTCATGAGATTTTGCACTGGGGCCAAAGAAACGGACATAGTGATTTCACTGGTCCAGCTTTCTTATTCTTGATCAAGGAAAGATGAACTCACACACGCCAACAATCTAAGCCCCTATTAAATCTGCTCTTAGTACTCCTCTTAGTTCTGTCCCCTCAGTAAAGCTGTGTATACTTCTACTTTCTAACTGAAAATCATTTTTTTTTAAATAAAACTACAATTTTACAGCTAGTTTAGGAAGTTATTCATCACCGTTATAGACGGAATGCTGTGGTAACATGTAAAGAACCAAGCCCCTGGCGTGAGCTGCAGGTACTGGGCAGCTTGCTGGCCTCAAGCTCCTCTGGCAGGCCCATACTGGTGCTAGAGCCAAGATAGAAATAAATATATTAAATGGACCCATGGGGTTGTATGAGAACACTGATGCATGACTACTGAACCTGAATATTATGGAAAATTTTTCCTTATAAAATCGTATGCATATGTGAACTGTAAAATACAGCTATGCATAACACACAAACATAAGTGGCATCACTGCATTTCCTTAATTGCCCTTTTTATAGTGTCCAGAGAGGTATAAAACTGAAATATCTCCAAACCCGGGACTCTAACACAGCTTCCAATTCAGTTCTTTCTATTTGAATTCTTTGCCTACTGTTTTTGTTTCCTGCCATATGCAGTAGCTCTTCATCAGAACAGTTTGAATGTGCTTAATGGCACTGAACTAAACGCTTAAAATAGTTAAAACAGTAAACCAAATATTTTACCACAATGAGAAAAAAAATCAGTTCATCAATCAGAAGATGGAGAATACACACAATAAAAGCACTGTAGAAAATTTAAAATTGTTTGGGTGCCAGTCCAGGCTTGCAAGGCATAGCTGATACTTAAGTACAGTACAGTGCACAGGAAGGCAGATGTTAGCAAGAGGAAACTATTTTATTGACTTGCCAAAACTCAAAGATACCTTATAGAACTAATCTACAGCAGAAAGTTCCATTTCCACTAAACATGTAGACATGACAAAATTCAGGTTTACTTAACTCTTTAACCTTTTACAACCCTGCGTCCCCACCTCCTCCTTGGTGTAAGGCGGCACCAACACCCTGAGTGTGGGTACTAGCGCACTGTAGTTATGTGGGGAAGTGAAATGTTTCGCCTTCAAACATTGCACAGCTGCACCCAGTAAGAAACAGGTTCACTTCAGCTCTGACATCCAGAGTTTTACTGGGATTTTGCAATATTTTACTCTATTTTTTATTTTTAAAGATTTATTTTTATTATTTTGTTATTGGAAAGGCGGATGTACAGAGAGGAGAGACAGAGAGGAAGATCTTCCATCCGATGATTCACTCCCCAAGTGAGCGCAATGGGCCGATACTATGCCGATCCGAAGCCAGGAGCCTCTTCCGGGTCTCCCACGTGGGTGCAGGTTCCCAAAGGTTTGGGCCGTCCTCGACTGCTTTCCCAGGCCACAGGCAGGGAGCTGGATGGGAAGCGGGGCTGCCGGGATTAGAACCGCCACCCATATGGGATCCCGGGCGTGCAAGGCGAGGACCTTTAACCACTTGCGCCACCGCGCCGGGCCCAACTCTACTTTTTAAAACAAAGATTTATTTATTTTTTATTGAAAAAGCAGATTCACGGAGAAGGACAGAGAAAAATCTTCAGTCCACTGGTTCACTCCCCTAGTGGCCCCAACAGCCAGTACGGAGCTGATCCAAAACCAGGAGCCAGGAGCTTCCTTCCCGTCCCCCATGTGGGTGCAGGGTCCCAAGTCCTTGGACCATCCTCAACTGCTTTCCCAGGCCACAAGCAGGGAGCTGGATTGGAAGTGCAGCAACCAGGACACAAACCGGCGCCCATATGGGATCTCACCACGGGCAAAGCAAGGACTTTTAACCACTAGGCTATGGTGCCAGACCAAGTATTTCACTCTTGAATTCAATTTAGGCTCATCTCTCTATGAGCTGACAGCCTCAGCCTCCATTCCCATGGTCTTCTCTACGACCAGTCTGGTCAACTCCATTGGAACTACCAAGGATAGTTGCAGGGAGCTAATTCCAATAACCAGCAGCATTACAAGATAGACACAGTGCCTCTATGGTATGTAGCACTTTATTCAAAACTTCACTAACAGTTGTGTCAGATTCACCATATTCCTTTGTTTGCACTGGGAATTTCATAATAGCGCCCTCCAGTGTCCCATGAAAAACTACCCAAAATAATCCATCCTAGTGTGAAACAGAAACTGATATTTTAATTACATTTACTTGCCTTATAATTTTACGGTAGTCTTGGGTTTTACAAATCGCAGAAGACTTAAATAAGCAGCGCCTTATGACCAAGATCTTCCAAATGCTTTAGTTTAATTTTCAAACATTTTAGTAAGAAACTCAAGTCAGAATGTAGAATGTGGGTAATCACACTTCACTTTAACATTTCTTTTATTAGAAAAAAAAATACAGATTTTAACCAATTCATGTTAAAGTCTAAAATTAGTCAATGATTGGTATGGCCATATATACTTTAATATAAAATGTTACCTAGGAAACACAGGCTTGGAGATTTATAAAAAGACTTCAAATGGCTTCCAAATCTTCTTAAGACCCTGAAAAAATTCCAAACTATAACAGGGCCTCAAACACACAGACTGGTTACATTGGATGCACCAACAAAAGAGTGAGCGGATTTCTCAGGAAAGACAGCACGGATGTTACACTGCTTAAGGCCAATGTGGATGATTTATGTTAGACCAGCTAGAGGTAAAAATTTCCAAAATAAATAAAACACTGGCATAGTGGCCAGTGTTGTGAGTTAGCAAGTTAGGCCTCCCACCTGTAACACTGACATCTCATAAAGGCATTGGTTCTAGTCCCAGCTATTCCACTTCAGATTTCTCTGCTAACGGTCCTTGGCAAGCAGCAGCAGATAACCTAAGTGTTTGGATCCCTGCATCCATGTGGGAGACCTGTGTAAAGCTCTAGGTTCCTAGCAACAGCTTGGCCCACCCTTGGTGGTTGAGGCCATTTGGGGTAAAAACCAGCAAAAGTGACATCTGCGTGTGTGTTCTCAATATATAACTCGTCTTTTCAAATAAATAGAAAAAAAAAAACTTCAAAAAGAAACTTATATATAGTTAAAGTTATCTAATGTCAAATTAGCAACTACATTACTTTCATCAGCTCTGCACATATTGGCTTTATTGGGCCTAAGAATCTGAGCACCAGTAATCATCTTTGAGACCAAAACCATGAGTTAAGAGGATCAGTGTTGGGAGAAGCAATTTCAGGGCTGGAGAGGAGCAGGACACTGCCAGGCTGTCAACATGAGACCAGAGGTGTGGCAAAGGCACAGTGGGACAAGGGCCACAGAAAGACAACAGAGGCCCATTCATAACAGAAGGGGATGAAGGAGAATTTTGTTGTTGTTATTAAAAACAAACAAACAAAACAAAACAAAAAACTCCTGAGAATGGAAAGCAAGGGGCAGAGAGAATTTCTATTCCAAGCACAGAAAGACTTCTAGACCTTGACAGGGTCTGATGTCTATACTTGGAGAAGAACTTGATTAGACAGGAAGGACACTGCTTCTACTCATCAACCAGACTGAAAGCCCAGCGCTGTTAAGGCTGACATTCATAAAAACGGTACTCAAAAGCTCAGCCATGCTTAGGATATCAGCCAAATCCTCCTCAGTCCGTTCCAAGGAGAACACAGGAATGGAACACAAAAGCTTTTAAATAGTTTTACGAAATAGCAGACAATGAAATTTGCTAGCACAAAGAAAAAGTAGGATGTGCAGAGCCGTGGAACCCACAAAGTCATTCTCAGGCACTTCACCTAGAGATTCCAGCGATAGCTTACCCACACTGGGTTTCTGTCTTTCTGTCTTCCAAGACCTATGTAGCTGTGCATATCCTCTACCAGATCTCACACAATTATCAGTTTATTTACATTCTGCTCTGCCTCCAAGCCCCTCTTCTGCCTGGCTTCTCAGAGCTAGCTTCCAAGCCAAGGCCCTCCGCTCTCTGAAAACTGGACAGCTCAAGTCTCTTTCCAAAATCTTGAAAACTTGTTCTCACAGTGCTCAGTAAACTGCTTATTAGTCTGAAGCTACTCTGACATAATTTTACTCTGATAAGTTGAAAGGGTCTGTTCTCCTATCTGTTCCACTTATTGAGCTACATGTTTAAAATCTCATCCTTCCCACCCCAAAAGCCATCTTGATTACTTTAGAGAGAGAGAGAGAGAGAGAGAGAGAGAACATAAAAAGAGATAGCATTGTATACTTGCCTTAATACAAATCATTAACTATTCAGTTCAAAAACCTATCTGGGACCTTTAAGCAGGAATCACTGGCTAGCAAGAGCTGCCCGGACAGCAAGGCCAGGCCTTTCCTCCTGCTGCACTGTACCAGAGAGAACAGTTGGACGGTTGGACTGTGGGCTGTAAAAAGCTACAGAACCATTTAGTCTGACCTTGCCAAGATAACTGCAGGTGAGACTCAGAATTCAACAGATCTTTAGCAGACTAATTTTTTTAAAAGATTCATCGCTTTTTATTAGAGATGCAAATTTACAGACAGAAGAAGAGACAGAGAAATGATTTCCCATCCCCTGGTTCACTCCCAAATGTATGCAACAGTTAGAGTTGAGCTGGCCTGAAGCCAAGAGCCAGGAGCTTCTTCCAGGCCTCCCCACATGGTTGCAGGGTCCCAAACCTTTTGGCCATGCTCCAATGCCTTCCCAGGCCTTAAGCAGGGTGCTGGATACGAAGTGGAGCACCCACTTCATGTTGAGTGTCCATGTGGGTTGCTGGCACTTGCATACAGAGGATTAGCCAGCCTTTAGCAGTCTAATTTTTAAGTAGATAATTTCATACAACATGAGAATGATGTTACAAATTCCCAAATGACCACTGGCAGAAAATAGGTTCCTCACCCCGGTACTCAATCTGCATAGAAACTCTCTCTTTGACCTCTCCATTTCCTCGGCACCCCTGCTCTGTCCTTTCCCTCTCCCCATCAATCCTGGCTATGCTACGCTGCTCAGAAACGATCTCTCCTCATGAGCATCTGAAATCTAATCTTCATGCTCCAGTCAGTCCCAATCTGAGTTCCTGGTGTGGCAGTTGCGGTGCCTCCTGATGCATTCACTCACACTCATTCAAATGTTTCCTGAACACCTGGCTCTTATCTTGAGCTACATTAGGGTCACCTGGAGAATTTTTTAAAAGTCACTGATGCCTAGTTTCATCTTTCGATTCTGATTTAATTGGCTTGGGAAAGAGCAAAATATTAATGTTTCTGAAAAAGATATACAGACAGCCCCAGGCTGGACTTGGAACCACTTCTGTACTGCAGGACATGTGGTATTTAAACCCAGCCATTGGATGGCTAACAATAATGTATAAAGATCAACTACTTTAATCACATGCTAAAAGATGCAGAAGATATTATTCATGTAATCAGTAACCATTAATTGCATAGCTATTATTTATTAGGAACAGTTTTAGATACCAAAAATAGCAGTGAGAACCAACAAAATCCCTAGCCATAGGATTACTACTTTGGGCAAGATAAAAAAATTATATAGAGAAAAATAAAGCAAGGCATGATGGATGGATGAGACAGAGAAAGAAGATGGACTGTACTTCAAAACAGGCAGGTAAGGATGATCTGAATGATCTGATAGGATGTTCAAATCAAAAAGATTTTAAAATGCAGGAACACACAAATTTGTTCAATGTTCTGGGCACAGCAAAGGACAACAACAACAACAAAACCTGAGATGAAAGCTAGCCTAGAGTTTTATACTATCTAGGAGCCAGTGGTGTTGCAGTAGAGTGAATGGAAGAGAGACAAGTAGGACACATGGCCAAGGAGGAAGTGCACACTAAATGAGACCTTGCAGGTCACAGCAGGGATTTCAGCTTCTGCTCTACAATGAGATATCTGGGGACTCATTGGGAGGAGACTATCCTGCAATCTAATTATTATTATTACTCATTGTTAATATTATTCAACTCAAGAAGTAGGGAGGCAGACAAAAAGTAAAAGAGCTCTCATCCACTGATTTTTCCCCCAAACACCTGCAGTTAGTAGAACCATGGTGGGCCAAAGCCAGAGACCCCATTCACATCTCAGAAGTAAGGGTCTGAAACTCAACAACTTGAACCATCACTGTTGCCCCTGCACTGATAGGAAGCTAGAATCAGTAGCCAGGAATCTAACCCAGAAATCTAACCCAGGCACTCCAGTGCGGGAAATGGGTACCTCATTGGATATCTTCAAAGTTGAGCCAAGGGACTACCCCCAACTTATGCTGTAGTGACCACTTAATTTCTGTACATCACAGTGACAGCAGGTGAAAGCAGTATGAGGAGATTTGATTGCTGATACATGTCAAATAGAATCCATAAAAACTGTTTAACAAATAAGTTGATGGGACATGGAAAGGGACTCAAGGACAACCCCAAGGATTTTGACAGGAGCACCCGGGAGGTAGTGCTGCAACTAATTAGGACAGTTGGGGACAGCTAGGAAAGATAGCTAAATACGCTAGGTCTGAAATGCCTAGACATCCAGAGATGTCGTGAAAATTTAGTGTAATGGTATTTACACTACTAAGTTTCATAAAGAATCATGTTAACTATAAGTTAATACATTGAATTTGGGGTTAAATACAAATAGCAGTTTAACAAGTTGGGAATAAAAATATATTGTCGATTAACTGATGAAATTAATATGCAGGTTTACATGCTTTCATGAAGCATGATGCAGCAAGTGTGGCCAGCTTCCTGAGGCTTCATTTCTGAGCCCGTCACAGCACGATTCAGCCCTCACAGCCCCCTAAACAGTTCCAGAAGGCTACGCAGCAAGCACGTGGCAGTGTTTCTCATTCTTCCATCCTCTCGATAATCACACTGCTTTATAATTCAGTCTAGTTATTTGCATGTGCCACTAGACTTGCAGGCAAGCAACAACAGTTCAGAACCATGCCCTATTCCTTTTTGTGTCACTGGTGCTTAGCACAGTACTGGGTAAGGCAAATGCACTTATTATAAGCTTATTATGAAGTAAATGTCTTTGCAACCAACAAAAAGATATTGGGGATACTTTCATTTGTTTATGTTTCCAGAAATCGGTGCTATTTCTCTGAATTACACCAAGCATAGGATCAGTGGCTCTGATGGTACATGCTTGTAAAAGTGTTCCATTTGAATATAATCTTCACTATATATATGTACATATTAAATAACAACAAAAACCCCTATTCTCATCTTACACGATTAAAGGTCAACCCAGAATAAGAAGCATAATGAATTCTCTGTTTACATGTTTGTTCTTAAAAATGAAGAACTTTTCTTAAAAAAAAAAATAAAAACAGCCTCTGTGAGTTGTCAGAGCTTTGATGTGTATGGCAGGATTTTTGAGTGGTTCACCAAAATTCTAATCACCGTCTTCTGCTGCAGAAATGTGAGTTTGTTAATTGGATTTCTGCTTCTTCCTCTAACAATTCAGAATGGATGATCTGCTCCTCCTCCTCCACTCTGGCAGGCAGCACAGTCTCTAATTGACTTTTTCTAGAACTCTTCTTACCACCAGATCCTTTTTCTTTTTTCCACAGAAGATTTCTACAGCTTCTAACTAACTACAAACAGCACTTAAAGTTAGCAGCTCTAAAGAGCTCTGTCACTTTTTTACCCAGCAGGAGCTAAGAATCAGAATTTCGCTTCAATTAAAAAAGAAAATGTTCACACTGTTTCACTTAAATAAGAAAAAAAAAATCAAAGTTTAAATAACTTAAGGGTAAATTAAGTCAAATGTGAATGCAAGCAAGGAGAGAGTTCCTTATTTAATTGGATTGAATATGTACTCATACCAGTTCAGAGAGCTTTAAATGAAAAAAAAAAAACAGTTCATAGAATTGATTCACATCAGCTCTTAAAGGGCCAAAAATATCAGACATTTTAATTTTCCATAAAAAAAAAACATATTTGAAAGGGAGAGTTACAGGTTAGGAGAGAAAGATGGTTCATCTGCTTGTTCACTCTCCAAATGGCCACAGTGGCAGGGGCTGGACCAGAGTAAAGCTAGGAACCAGGAGCTTCTGTTCTGCTGGTTCTCTTCACATGAAAGGAATCCAGCTTCTGCTTTCCCAGGTGTATCCGCAGGGAGCTGGATGGGAAGGGAAGCAGCTGGAATTCAAACCGGCACATGGATGGGATGCGAACACTGCAGGCTGGGGCTCTACCTGATACACCACAGCACAGATCCCACAACTTTAATTCTCAAAAGCAGTGATTTTAAAGACCACTGGCCCAAGACAAAAGACTATATATCCAAGCCAAGTGACATCTCCAATGGGCTCTTGATCTGACGCTCTAAAACAAAATCATCAAATTATTCCCCCTTTTAAAGTTGAAAATGTCATACTACAAATTAAAGGAACGGCAACAAAACTTTTAGCTCCAAAGAACATGCTAGCATGCATTTTTTTTTTATTTTGTGGAATTTCCCCCCCAAAAAAGTTATAGAACTGTCCTGCTACTCTTTAAAATTTTTTTAAAAATTTTTTAAAAAATCTGTTTCTTCTCTCCTTTTTGGTTTAGCATGTATGGCTGGGACTCACTTTTGCAGTGGAAACCCCCTAGCCTCACATTCTCATTTACGGGGCTCGGTCAGAAGCCACAGCTCAGAGTAAAAAGTGCCTAGATCTTAATTTCACAAATCAGTCTCCCCTCATCTGAGCCAAGTAACTGAGCCTTTGCCACCTTTGGACTTTCCACCTTACCAGAGAAAGATTCCCTAATGTGGGGAGAAAGATGCCGGTCTGTCCCCATGGTAAACCTCTCTGGAGTTTACCACAAAGGCCTGGAACGGTGCAACTCACTGTTACAAGATACGCTGAAAGGAAATAAATACCAGTTCTGTTCTCTTAAATGTGCTTTCGCGTAAGAAACCCAGAATAGTGCAGGAAGGAAGAGGCGTCCATTGAGGGTCTAATCAGGAGAATGGAAACCACAGTAAGTATTAAATCACGTGAATTCATTCTGATGAAGAAGCTGAAAAGACAAACCGGCGATTTCAGTGTTAAGTCAGAGAATGAGGAACAGCAGGAATCCACCAGCACCCCAGGCTGGACAGACACGGGAAGAAGAATCCGTGTTCAACCAAGGCGAGCTGGAGCTGCAGGACGTCCTTGCCGGGTCAGAGCCGCGGGAGTGACAGCACGTCTGCCAGAATGCTTCCTGGAGGGGCACGGGTGGGAAAGGATGGGGAATGGGGGCGTGGATGTCACAGCTTCCCCTTCTCTTCCCGCTTTCCCGTGTCTCATCAATTGCAGCCTGCAGAGGGAGCCTGCTGGAGAACTCAGACATAGAACAGCAGGCCAGAGTAGACAAACAACCCTCCAGGCAGCAAGAAACCCAAGGACAGGTGAATGAGGGTGCACGTTCCCAACAATGAGAGAAGCCTGCCACACTTAGGGAAGTTCTCTGTAACAGCACAAAAGAAGGAATAACTGGAAGTTTCCCTATTCGCCTGAGAAACCCCTGGTGCTGATCAAGTCTGTTTTCTTCTTCTAGCCAGATGAAAGCTGTAAACGTTATAACTTGAGCCGCTTTCTCAGGCACAAGGGTATTGTTTTGCTGTTAAAGATCCAGCACTGATAGCCACCTGCAAGCCGAAAAAAATACCTCTGATCAAATACAATAACCAAGCATTTCCTCTAGTGAGTACAACCGAGAAAGCTCCAGTGGAAAGCGTTTTCTTGGGAAAAAGGGGGAAAAATGGTGCCCAATCATCCCACTAGGGATACAATCAATTGAAGGGAAATCTACAGTGAGGTTTTGCGATTACATTGTGATCGGCAGCTTTACTGACAATGCCTGGAGAGGAAGGCTGAGGAGTCCAACTGCCTCCAGTCAGGGTTCTCTACTGGACTGCCGGCGCATGTGTCTGAAGAAGCGGGAGGTAAGAAAAAGACTCCCTCAAAACTCATTCAGGAAAATACTGAGTAATGACATGAGGTTATGTTGGAGCAGAAATGGTTTGAAACGCATAGCTTTTTTTCAGATTACATATTTCCCACATATTATGAAAAATATTTTTTGCACCAAAAAGTCCGTGCCAATACCAAGTCACTTGTAATTCTATTCTTCTATGAGCTGTTAGAAGTACCATCATTCAGAGGTCCAAATGATGGATAAATATTGATTTTCCACATTAAAATTTCAGATTACCATACTGGCTCATAAGAAGCTTGTGGTTGAAAGAGAATTGCTATGGTGACAAATTTGCTGTTTTCAGAGACTGTAACTACAATAAAAATTCAACATGACTTCTCTTCCTTTTAGTATCTAAAATCTCCTTTAGAAGAAGCTAGTACATTTCAGATCATCATTAAACATACCATGCAACATTCAACAAAACTGTAGAGAGAAATCTGATTCTTTGGCTCTTCCAGTGACTAACAATTGGCGTCGTGCGTGAAGTGTTGACAGATGTCTGTGACTGAATATGTAATCTGCTCACACACGGGAACTTATTCCCTGTGGCAGACAAACAGATCCAGTCATGTGCGTTAAGCCAGTGTTTAAATGAGATAGCTGAATCAATTAAAACTAAAACACAGCCAAGTGCCGTTAAGTAATTGTAACCACCAGTGTTTTTGATCAAAATCATTTTGATTAAAATCAGTCTATTTAATTCTATAATTCTCGATGTTTCACAAACAAAATTTTGCTTTTTTCTCAGTATACTGTCTCATTAAATTATTAATTTATACTCAGTGACATTCAAAGCTAGTTTTTCTAATTGAGATAGACTGTCCTACTAATTTAGAAATGGAATGCAAACTGTATTCAATATAAACCATTTCTGTGTAAACTACAAGCATGACTCAGTGAAGTCACACTGATCCACAGAATGTATGTCTCTCAGAAAACAATGTAAATGAATTTCAAAGCACACAAAATAATGAAAGCAAATCTCATGATATCTTTCTTGGTTAAAGACTGACCTCATGTGTTAGAGACTAGCTAAAAAAAGTTTAAATCCATTTTTCATAATCAGTAACAAAACCACATTTTATTAACAAGTATGTGATAAAAATTCAGTGAACTGAAGATGATATAAGAAAAGTATTTAAAATAGAAAGCTAAGGCCAAAAAAAAAAAACTCCTTTAAAAAATATCCCCAACTCTCCTCATTTTATAGTTATATATTTATGTTAAAGACCTAAAGCAACTTTTATCAAAAGACAAGTACCATGTAGAAATTCATTCACTCATCTTATTTGTTAGGACTTCCACAAACTTTCAAAGATGAAATAATTTATTTTACCAGTGTCACATTGATATATCTTGTTACTACGTTGCTAAAATAAAAATGTGACACAAATCAGTACACATTACAACTAGAGTGCCGGAGTTACAAAAGTACTTTCAAAAGAACCTTCCTGAATGAGTATTACCAATTTAAATAAATGAAGGAAAACAAGCAAACAAAAAATCACTATAGCTTACATGGAATTTCCTTCAGTAATTAAGAAAAATGAAAATAATCAAAGTCTAATTTTGAAAATAATCATAAGTTAAAACAGTATTTTCCCTTGATTCAGTGAATAGCTAAAGTAGTATTTCTTCAAACTGATTTAAAATGATTAAAAGCACTTTGTTGTTAAATATTAACTCTTTTTAAAATTTTGTTTATTGATTGCATTGAACTCTTTTTTTTTTTTTTTTTTTTAGTTACTTATTATAAAGTCACAGAAAGGGAGAGACAAAGAGAGAAATTTACATCTGCTGGTTCACTCCCCAAATGGCTGTAACTGCTGGAACTGGGCCAGGCAGAAGCCAGGAGCCAGGAGCTTCTTCTGGGGCAGCGGGGGCTCAAGCACTTGGGTCATCCTCTGTTGCTTTTCCCCACACCGACAGCAGGAACCAGATTGGAAGCAGAGCATTGGAACGTCAGCACTGCCCACAGCAGCCCCCACAGTGTGCTAACTAAAACAATGAATGACTCTTAAGAGGCTAGTAGGAAACGGCAAAAAAAGAAACATGAAGAGCAAGTGAGCATAACTTATTAACGGAATGCTCAGCATTCACATTCAGGTGGAAGAGCGAAGTTGTTAATATTTATTTTCAGAGAAATTTCAAGAAAATTATTTTAGTGAAAGAATATAAGGAGGGCCCAGAGCAATAGCTTCGATTGGCTAATCCTCCACTTTGCATGCACCAGAATACCATTTGGGCACCCGTTTTTGTCCACTTCTCATCCAGCTCCCTGCTTGTGGCCTGGGAAAGCAGTAATGGCCCAAAGCCTTGCGACCCTGCACCTACGTGGAAGACCTGGAGAATGTTCTGGCTCCTGTCTTCAGATTAGCTCAGCTCTGGCCGTTGCAGTCACTTGGGGAGTGAACCAATGGAGGGAGGCTCTTTCTGTCTCTCCTCTCAGGAAGTCTGCCTTTTCAATGGAAATAAATCTTAAAGGAAAAAAAAAAGAATATAAGAACAAGACTAAAGAATTTTCTATGTCATCTTTAATGAATGTGATTATTATTCTAATTTTATAGATAAGAAAAAAAAAAGTGGAGAGATTAGGTCACTTGCCCAAGATCATAAAACCAGCAGTCACGACAACCAGGAAGCCTATGCTGCCTTTTGCAGATTCCTAAGGGAAAAATCCATTAACAGACCACACTAGGCTTAGGTAATCACCACCTGAATTCTCAACACACAATTTTGATTCAAACCTTAATTGTGGAAAAGCTAAAGGTGTGGTCATCCAAGACACATTTTCATAATATTCACTGAGCCATATTTTCTAGGAATTACAAGTCAAATGAAATTATGAATATGTTTCAAGCACACATAATTGATCAGAAACAAAGTGACATCCAATGCCTACACAGCTGTACCGACCCTTAAGTGGTAAAATAGTATGTACTTCTGCTAGAGGAAGGCACTCTAAACTGACCGACTGTTTGAATACGCTTTAAAAGGCAAGAAAGTTCATCTTTCATTTCTGGTTTCTGAATAAACAAAAAAAGGAAAACCAAAATTGAGTTAGCTGCATGAATGCACACTCTTTCAGTTATTTGTGTTAAATCGACTGAAAAAAAAATCAATTTTATTTTTCTTTGAAAGATATTTCACATTTTCAACTTATAGGCACTTTTAAAACATTTGTTTTCTTTTTTGTTTTTAAAAGGTTCTTTAAGTGTGATTATGGTCCAATAAAATATCAAAAAATTGGCCATTTTATTCAGCTGACTGCTATTTTCCAAAGGAGCTTTGTTTTTCACTTTTTCTTAAAAACAAAACTCAGCCAAACCTTTACCAGACACATCCCAAGACTTCATTTAGATCCTATGTAGTACATAAGCTAACAATATTAATTAATAACCACTCAGAATTATAAAATACATCAACAAAAATAAAAGAAATAGGTATCTATCCGTAATCTATGAAAAATATGAAAGTTTGTATAATGTGTAATAAAAACAAAGTTTCGAGAAAAATGATTCACCGTCTTTAACTTCTTACGTCATATCATCTTATATAGTACACTGACATCAACTTAAATTGAGCAATAAATATATCATTTGTGGTAACTTTGAAATAAATGCTAGTTGTTTTGAGTTACATTGCTAAAATTTAAAAAATTGATAGGTGAATGATTAGAGCATTTGAAAATACTTTTAAATTCATTGTGAAAAATAGCATAAACATTATTGCAAAGTTACTTTCACTAAATGTTCAACTGAACAATCAATCATGTACATAACTGATATATAAAATATTTTCCAGGATTATTATGTCACTTAAGGAAATGCACTGAATTTCAAATGATCAATGTTCTAAAATAACGAACAAACAGGACACTGGGACAAAATACACTGCATAGTGCAGTACAGTAGATTGCACTGTTGCCTGACAAACTCCACTATGTTGTTCCTTGTGGTTATTTGTTTACAAGCTATAGACTTGTGGGCTTCAAGAGGTAAAGAGTCTACAACCACAGTGTGTTGTTTCCTCAGTGGTTATCACATGCTGGTACACTTTGGAAATATGAAACTCCGAGGTGTAGATACCATGAGTGTTTTCTGAAACCAACAATGATGAAAAAAAAATGAAGAGGGTCTATGACTACAGTTTCAACACAAACTTCTAAAATTCACATTGTAAAATGGCTAGAGATTCTGTGTGATGGATGTGTCATTGTTGGAATGTACATACCAACATTCAACAAAGGAACAAAGAAACAGTAGGGTCCATGTGCTGTAACCAAAACTACTAGGTGTATGTGACACTCTCACAAGCAACATGGATAAAACTGGTTGGTTGGTTTCCAAATATACCATATCCATTACAGGTAAAAAATGGCATTGGTCTTTGTTCACATAATTGGCATGTGTAATGTAAGTGAATGAGCTATTCTCAAATGTGTGAACAAAGACAAGGAAGATTTCATAAATCTGTTATATTTCAAGAGACATTTGGTTAGCATTCTTAAACCAAGGCAATGAGAATTTAAAAGGGAGAAAGTATAATGGTCCCACCACTATCCAAGCTAGTATCTGCTTTGACAGGAGATGCTGTATTATGCTCAAATGTAAAACAAACAAACAAGAAAAAACAAACAAACAATAAAAACAACAGCAATGTCTTGCAAAACTAAAATGTAACATAATACCTTGGCTAAAGTGTATTGTTTCTTTCCACAAATAGTAATAATAATAATTGTTGATCAGGTCATGAAAATCACTTCTTCTGTATACTCTGCAACATATTAAAGGGTGTTATATTTGTCCCTTGTCATATTTATATGATTGCTTATGTATTATAGGTTTCTTCAGTTCCTTTCAGCAAAAGTTGAATGTACAGTACTAAACATTCTTGGTGAATAGTGCTCCATCCTTTTTACTATAATGTTAGTGGAATTCTTTCCTTGTTTCCATTTTTCAGATTTTTCACTGCCAGCATGCAGATATACAACTGATTTTTTTAGGCTTCTGTTTAATGTTTTCTTTAATATTTTCTAATGCATAAATGAATACTGTATATTTTTATGATGCAAATCATGATGATTTACTATATATATATGTATATATATATATATATATATATGTATATATATATATATATATATATATTATGGAATGGCTAAATACAGCTAATAAATGTAGGTATTACCTGAAAAACATCTTGTTGTTTCTATGGTGAGAACACTTGAAGTGGACTTCCTGACAACTTTCCATATGCTATTAGGAGTTTTACTTCTCTTGACCTTATCCCTCCTAAATGACATCTTGTGTCCCTTGCTGAGTGCCTAACCCATCGTCCTCCTGTCACCTATACCCCTGCTCTCCCCACAGCAGTCCAGCCTTTGGCATCCACCCACACTTGACACTGCTTCTAACACTTCAACATTTGGTCTCCAAATTTAAGGCAAATCATGTGGCATTTCTCTGTGATTTGGCCCTTGGTTTACCCGTCCAAGAAGTTACAAGGCCTTTCCAATAGTTTTTAATTGTACCCACAGTCCCCCACTGTCTCTTCCAGGCCAGTGAGTTCTAAATTCAGAGTTTCTGCAAGGTACAACAAATTCTAGATGTAGAAATAAATGACCTTATCCAACACCTTGATTTCCGAGATGGAAAGCTAAGGCACAGAGATGTTATGCCACTTTAGCAAGCCAGAGACTCAGCTAAATGAAATGACAGGTCACAGGGATGTTCTGAATCAAATGAAAAGGCATATAACTCTCAATACTCTGAATAGCATATTGCACTAATAATTGATTTTAAATTATACAGCATGATGATAAAAAATACAATGTTTTATGAGTATTTGCATATTTATGAATAAAACTGATACAAAAACACTAACACAAAGAAAATATTTCAGCCAGACAGCTTTAATTTTTATCAAAAATTGAGTTCTACCCTTTATACTTTCAAGACTTGGAACAATTAAAATAACTTTGTAAAACCTTTGCAAGTTTAAAAAGCCACGTTGCCTTTACTTAAATCCAAAAGCCAAGCAATGTGATATCACAAACCAGCCTTCTTATCAGAGCAAAGACTTTTGAGGAACAAAGAGATTCCTCGAGACACTGTAGACTGGCTTTAATACGAGTTCAGAGGATTCCAAGTGCTGATGGCCAAATGAGCAAATCTTCTCTATAATCTTCAGAAAAACCTTCTCAGCAACTTGAGATTTCCAACACAGACATTTGCTGCTAAATTTGCTATTTCATCACAGAGAAAAAGTGATCTTTAAAGTATCAATGTACCATCATTTCTGGTTTTCTCGGAAAGCTCAGGGAGGCATTGACTGATCTAATAAGTCTTGTTTTATCTTTAATGAGAACAATTTCAAGTGGCCATAAAACACGGTTATTACAACATGTGTTGTGCACAATCTGTTCATTCCAAGGCATTTCCACTCTGCACTATAAACAGCATTAGAAGTGACTAGAAAAACACTCATCTACCAAATGAGCAGGCCAAGGTTATGAGAAATGAATAAAAAATTATGTTACATATGGTCTGGGTTACACCAGAACAATAATCAAAAAATGATGGCCTTATCCTCTTCTCTAGCTTTCAGTTCTGATTTTCAAAATGCAATTGAAGCTTATCAGTCACATAAGACACAGTATAGACATAGCTTCTTTTTCAGATACATCAGACTAGAAAAGTGATATAATTTCTTTAAAATTTACATTGATTTTTTAAAAAAATAATTTATATACTGTAGCACTTATTTCAACATAAATTGAGATAGCACTTGAATTCTTAATATCATCTCAAGCACTTCTACTAATACCCTAAAAAATGCAATTTATCTATTTATCAAATATGAAGGTATTATCTAACCTTTGCTTTTTAAAATACACATTCTTAAAAATTAACACCACAATGGACTTTATCCTTTACTTCTATTTTCCGTTAATTTTTGTAGTACCCTTCTTAGTGACAGAGCTAAGAATCACATTGACACTGACGGGAGAGGCTGCCTTGTATCCATTCTGCCTGTCAACCACAATCCCAAGGAACTTGTAACTGTGTGCTTGTTTCCTATGGAGGAACCAAAAAACATCACCCTCTACCAAACTATAAGCTGGGAAACACCTGAAGAGATTCAGCCCATAAAGACCCTACAGAGTAGTTTTCTAATAATTGTGAAACAGGGAAGGTTGAAAGAAAAGGCAAGAATGAAAGAATGAAAGGCAAGACTCAACAAACCATTGTCCTAACATCTGTATCATAGTCAAAACCTATTCAGCAATAAATTTCAGATAATACACTGGTATGTGTTACATTAATCAGTTTCCTCCATTACTCTAGTGTAAGATTAGCTCTGCAGTGCTGTAAGGGTGACACATAACTAAAAGACAATACAGGAATGGTAGTTTCATCATTGCTAAAATATGATTTTGCATATTTGGTATAAAAACGAACTCTCAGAGTTACCAGGTAGAATTTCCACATAAAGTCACCCCTCTTTACACCTTACATATTTAGCTTAAAGATATGGATTGACCACATTCACTTTTTACAGACAAATGCTCATAGGAACTATCGATATAAGGGTAGTTAAGATTCACTCGGAGTATTTAAAAATCACAATATAATAATATGTAAATGATTCCTGTCACACATATCAGTTTCTTTAACGCAAATATTTCACAGTCACTAACAATGCAAAAGAAAAAGTTAGCTTCCTGTTTAAATGAATGTCTCAATTGAGAAAGGATAATTTTATACTGTATCCTTAAACTGAGGTTAACTTCATCGAACACTTGTATGCTTTCATAACAGTCTGTCTATTCCTCATACCAGTTTATTCAGCAAGGCTAGGGCCCATCACTTGAACGGTATGCTTGGACAAACGAATTACACAGCAGGATTCCTACCTTGGTGAGGTGAATGACGCCTTTAGACGTGACCGAACAACCCATGAAGCCAACATACTGGAGCTCAGGACAGTGTTCTGCAAATGCTTTCACAGACTGATCTGTCACCTGGGAAAGGAAGGGAGAAACACACTCAAGCTGATGTCACAACGACCTCAAGGGTTTGGTCCAAATTCCCTCGATCCCACCTTATATCTGAATTGGCACAAAACCATGTTGTGACATCTCCTACATTTAAAAAAAATTCTTCCCTTGTCCCATATCCCCTGTAATCACCCAATTTGTTTTCCGTCTCCATAATACCTCAAAACAATGTTGACACTGACGATCTCCACTTCTCTTATACCGTAAATTACACCTAAAGTTATATTCATATTTAATCCATATGCATAAACCCATTCTTTCAATGCTATAAAAGGTTCCATGATTTTTAGTAATTTTGTAATGTTTTATACCACCACCAATACCTAATCCCATAATCTGTTCACCACCCCAAGAAAGAAATCCCATATCCATTAGATCTCCACTCCCATATACTGCTGCATTGAATCCCTGGGAACTATTTGCATATTTGGTTATTCTAGACCCTTTATAAAAATGATACCATATAAGCTGTGATCTTTTGTGACTGCCTTGTTTCACACGGTGTTTTCAAGGTTTATCCATGTCACAGAATATTTCAGCATTTCACTACTTTTTCTTCTGAAATAATATTTCATTGTGTAGATATGGCACAACACTATAGGTAGAATTGTGGCTCCCACAAAATTTTGAAGTCCTAAGCCTCACTATCTCAGAATGTTATCCTTTTTGGGACTATTTTTTGACAATATAAATAACTGAGTTAGCATAAAGTTACATTAGACCCGGGTGGACTCTGAATCCAACACAACAGATATCTTAGGCAAAGTGGGAACACAGATGCATACAGAGAGATTGCCATGTACAGATGGCAGCCACAGTGCCACAACCCAACAAATGCCAAAGATAGCCAAAACATGATCAGACACTAGAGAGAGCTTGGGACAGATCCCGTCCAATCACCAGCAGAGGAACCCAGCCCACATGGTAATCTCAATCTGAATTCCCAACCACCAGAAACATGAGACAGTAGATGCCTGTTGTTTAAACCACCTAACTGCAGCACTATGTCATGCAGACCTACGACGCCAATATAAACATTCTCCACTCTCTCTTGATCTCACGGAAATCAGGCTCTTAAAGTTTGATCCTAAGTAGACCCTCCTTAAACCTCTACCAGTCTCATTTCAGCCAAAGTGCTGTGAGTCTTCCTCCAATATGCAACATCTCTTTTTCTCAGAATCTTTATGATTGTCTTCCCTCTGTCTCAAATATATCATCCCTCAATAGCCACATGACTCACTTCCTCACTTCATCTTGTCTCTGCTTCACCATCACTTCTTGAGATTCCTGCTAACCACTCTAGCTTAAATAACACCAAACACTATCTACTCATTGCCTCTTACTCCACTTTGATTTTCCTCCTGGCATGTAACACTATGTGATTATATTACCTACTTATTCATTAATTAATTTATTCTCTTCCCTCTTCAAAACAATCATCTTGAACCCCTTCATTACAGTATCCAACTCCACTGGTTTGCTGTGGATAGTGTCAATCTTAGTACCAAATGCTCCACAATCCAAGAAATCTGCCAATCCAGGGAAACCAGGACAGCTGATCATCTTACTTGAAAGTGCCACACCATCAAGATCCACTACATTGGGGAACATAGGAGGAAAAAACTGAATCTTTAACTAAATCAATGATTTCTTTTTCGTTGTTATACTTCAAGTACTCTGTTGTGTTTTATGCTTCTCAGTCCTTCTACACATTTTTAGATCAAAGATGTACTCCCTTATCTTAATAGATTACTTTTTAAATGCACTGTATCAGTGATATTATTTTTCTTTCATCCAATGTGGAAAATAAGATCTTTAAAAACAAACAGCGGGGAAAACCACGGGGTCCTGGCGATGGCCTAGCAGCTGAAGTCTTTGCCTTGCATGCACAGGGATCCCATATGGGCGCTGGTTCTAGTCCCAGTGGCCCCACTTCCCATCCAGCTTCCTGCTTGCAGCCTGCGAAAGCAGTCGAGGATGGCCGAGGGCCTTGGGACCCTGCACCCCTGTGGGAGGCCCGGATGAGGCTCTGGGCTCCTGGATTCAGATCACCACAGCTACCGCCATTGAGGCTACTTGAGGAATGAATCAACAGACCAAGGATCTTTCTCTCTGTATATTTGACTTTGCAATAAAAACAAATAAATGTTAAAAAAAAAAAAAAACAAGGGGAAGCAATAGTTTTATATTCGTGCTTTTAACTTAGGTCTGTCATTGTATCAGCCAGAGTTCAGCTGATACAAAACCAGAGCCAGGAACCTCTTCTGGGTCTCCCAAGTGGGTGCAGGATCCCAAGGCTTTGGGCCATCCTTAATTGCTTTCCCAGGCCACAAACAGGGAGCTGGATGGGAAGTGAGGCTGCTGGAATTAGAACCTGTGTCCATTTGGAATCCCGGCACATACAAAGAGAGGATTTCAGCCACTATGCTGCTGCAGCAGTCCCAGGTGTGTCACTGGTAATTTTTATGTATAAGCCTCACTTTATACTGCACGGTTCCCAGATAATGAGTAATCATTCCAACTATTTCTGGACGAGATGAACAATGGAATCAGTAGGTTAAGTAAAGAAACTGTCCTTCCCAGTGAGGACGAGCCTCATCTGATACATTAAGGAACCAGAGAGGACAAAAGTCAGAGTAAGGGAGAATTTCATTTTTCCACTTCTGGCGGCCTTCCAGCTAGGATATCAGTCTTCTGCCTCTTGACCCAGCCTTGGACAGGAATTTACACCTCTGCTTTCCTGCTTGTCTTGGATTAGAAGTATAAATTGGCCTTCCTTTGCCTGCAGACTGCTGACTGCAGATATTTGGATTTCTCCGTCTTTGTCATCATGTAAGCAAATTCCCTTTAAAAAGGTCCTTGATTGATGGACTGATAGGTAGATGGATAATCGCCTGATGATTCTGTTTCTCTGCAGAACCCTGATTAATGAAATGTGTATCACAATTCTTTAAAGAGTTTATTAAAAACTCAGAGCCAAGTGGGGTGAGGACCAACGATCTGTATTTTTAACACGTTCGCGAGGAATATGTTAGCCATGTGAAAGCTTGAGACCCCACTGTTGCAAAAAAAAAAGTTAAACTGATAGCATTTGGTATTTCTAACTAGCCCCTTGCTAGATGAAAGGCAGAATTTAATTCCTTTTTTGTCTCTGAACCTCCAAAAAAATTTCCATGTATAAAATTATCTTCCTATAATTGCGTTAACATTTTCTTCATAGATTCACAAAGATGTATCCTATAAAAAAAGAAGGCCCATATAGTCTTCATCACATGTTTAATTTCAGATTCAGGTTCCTCACCATCGGATGAAATCAACAAGGTAAGCACCTCTGCTTTGCAGCCAGCAGTGACTTACATCTCTTTAGCGTTCGCTTTGGTATGGGTGACTCTTACTTTGTATCTTCTTCATTTATGGTGAACAGATGTTGCAAAGTAGAGGTGTGTGAGTAGCATTAATTCTAAACAGTCACAAGAACATTTTTCTGAAATAATGAAGCCAACAGCATCCATGGTATGTCTGATAAAAGATTAATTCTGCCCTCAAAAGTAAAGTATGCTTAAGCATATTAAGACTAAGGGCACCGTTGATAAATTAAAAATGGGTTTTCCTGACATTCAGCTTTCAAAAGGCACTATGTTAACAGAGAACATTTAAGACAAAATCACCAGAAGCTTCACTGAAACTCAGTCTGTACTAAAAAAACAAAAGAGAAGGGCAACGGAGGTTAAATACACGGTTAGCTGGTTAAATATTCTGCTAAATCTCTATCTAACATCAAGGCTCCATTGCATCTATCTCCAAAGCGGAAATAGGGACCGAAAAAAAGCTCAGATCCACGGGGGCCAGAGCTTTCAGAGAAGAACAAGAAGGGTATTAAAAATTCACATGGAGAGAATCTTTTACTTTTAACTCAGGCAACAAAGACAGCTCAGAGCATCCAACGTTAACAGAACCCTAGAAGGCAGGACCAGACTGAGTCCTTAGGGTACAAAACACATTTGCTAGGCTTGAATAAGTATTAGGAGCCTAATTAAAGGGGCTTGAAGATTTGAGTGGCGACCAACTCCACACCAAAGAAAAGAAGTCTTAGGCTTCGAAGCAGAATGTGTGCCAGAAACACAAGCATAGAATGGAGGAAGGAACTAGTGACCGTCGGCTTCCCAGGGACCCTGGGCTCTGCCTGCTTAATATCAAATCACAGGTAGGTCCACTTACTAACTGTGCGATTTTGAACAAGTCATTTTACTTCTCTGCACATCTTTTTGTCCATAATATTGAGAAAAAAAATAGTAGCTGCCTGGCAGGGTAAAATAAGACAATGTAAGTAAAATATTTTGAACAGTGTATGATGGTACAGAGTAATTGCTCAATAGATTTCAGCTATTATCATCATCCCAGGTTACTTTTCTACTTCAGTTGAATTCCCAGCAAGGACTACAGGACTGACTCAGAGACGAGAATAATTCCAAGATGGAGTAATTAGACATGCTGGTTTATCTCTGGTTACTGCAGGAAATCCTGACCATAATTTGGGGGCTCCAGCTGATGAGCTCAGTTTTGGGCTGGAAGTGAGGTAGTTGCAGGTGAAAAGTTTATTATTGATTCATTATGGTAAAAGGAATCCCATTTTGTTAAGGTTTCCAACCTGTTTGCATATCAGAATCTCCTTAGGAGCTTTCTGATTTAATTTCTAGGTGGAGATCTGCATTCATTCTTACCTTAAAAATTCCCCCATGAGATTACAACATGCTAGTTATGTATGTCATGAACCAGTTCTAAGGCCTTCTATTCTAAATGTGGCTCTCAGACAGCAACCCAGGCATCATCTTGGAAGCTTGTAAATCAAGCACAATCTCAGGCTGTGCCACAGACCTACAGAATCCTAATCTGCACCTTAGTGAGATCTTCAAATGATCCTTATGCACCTTAAAGCTGGAGAAACTCTACTCCAGGGACAAAGGGCAAGATGAAGCGAAAACTGGATGGCTCTGTCATAACTCAAGGGCGATGGAGAATCTTTGGCAGCTTTAGTGAGACACGATTTGCATAAAAATTAATTATGTCAAAAGTATAATTCATTAAGTTTTAGTAAGTTTACACAGCCATGTTCCCATAACCACAACCCTGTTTCTGAACATTTTCATTACAACAGTCATAAATTCCTTTCTTTATATTCATATGCAGAAATCACAAATCCCACATCCAGACCAAGGCAACCATTGGCCTGCGTTCTATATGTACTTTTCCTTTTCTAGAAATTTCATATAAAGTTCTACTATTAGTATTTTGTATCTGGCTTCTTTTGCTACCAATGCTTAATGGTTCATATATGCTATTATACATATCAGCAGCTCATTCATTTTATTCCTTAGTAGAATTCCACTGAATAGGTAGGCTACACTTGGTTTATTCACTAATGGATAATACCTGAATTATTTCCAGTTTGGGGCTTCTACAAATAGTACTATCATGATCATTCATATACAGCCCCTTGTGTGTGTACATACGTGTGTGTGTGTATTTTCTCTATTTTTGAATGAGTCATATAAGCGCATTTTAATTTTTGACCACTTTAAAAACTGGTTCTTTGTCTTGAGTTGTAAGAATATATCTTCTGTATACAGGTTTCTTATCAGATGTTTATTTCACAAGTATCCCCTTCCACTCTATGCCTTGTCTTGTCATTTTCTTACCGGTGTTCTTAGCTCTAACATTAATTAGTTCTTAGAGTTAATCTTCGTCTATAGGAAAAAATGAGGTAGAGAGCCCATCTTTTTTATATAGGTCCATCCTGTTGTCCCAGCATTAATTGTTGAGAATGCGTCAAACTGTGCAGGAAATTTAAAGTTCCAGCCTCAAATGCCTTGACTTGAAAAACTTTAACTTATTCACAGACTTTGGGAAAAGCAAAGTGGTTGAGAATAATTATGCAAATAGAAATGCTACTCAGGATTTGGAAAGAAGCATCACAAATTTAGAACGTGATCTTTCAGTCAGGCTGTGCTAAAGACAGACAGAATGATAACTCTTCATATAAAAAAGACCATTTCAATTAACCACCATTCTAGAAGCCAAATGATACTTGCCATTTTTTTTTTTTGAAGATCTATTTATTTACTTGAAAAGCAGAGAGAGGGAGAGAAAGAAAGGGAAAAAAAAAGGAGAGGTGTGATTTTTGGATGGTGGTTTACTTTACTTTCGACCTTGAAGACCTGAACTCATAGTCAAAATCCACATTTGACTGAGGTCTGGAGTTGGTGGTCAACTTTGTGGTACTTCGGGTTTTGCATTTAGCACATATGTCCTTCATGTATCTTCACTGCGGTGCAAGAAAAATCCCAAGGCCTTCCTTTCACCCACAGAGAAGCAGAGTCATAAACATCAAGGCAACATGAGTCTACACTCTAGGAAATTTGCTAAAAGAAGTGCCACCTTTGATCTCTGCCTCTATCTCCAGCACCCAGGATCAGTGTGGCATTGATAAGCCTCATATGTCCTAAGGATATTCCCCACAGGGACTTACCCAAAAGAGGAGACATAGGGTAAACTACACCTAAGGTATAGCAGAAGCTGAGTTAATGCTAGTAAATTATAAAATCACAAAAGTAGTGACTACAGTCCAAGGAAAAACTTTTATCTAGAAAAAGCCAAAATTAGAGAAGAAAAAAGTGAGGGTGGGAGAAGCTTTTATATAAATTGCAGGATTCTAAGGAAAGATGCAATTTATCTATATCTTTATGAGGAAGTATTCTTGGACCATCAGAGATCTATTCTACCAGAACAACACTGGTTCAAGGAGAGGCTTTGTATTGTATACTGAAGGATTAACTTTGGGAAATAATTGCAAGCATGTCAGAACGCAGCAATCTGCCGTATTAATTCTAAAACAGTGCAACAATCTTTGCAGATTTTAATGTTGCTGGCATTATAGTCATTCTGTGTAATCCTACCTGAATTTTAAAACAATATTTCTTGACCTTAATCTGAAACTTACAATGTTTCCTCCATTTCAATCTAGGTCTGCTAATTCAGGACCCACAAACATATAAACATGTTAGTGGTTCTTTTCATTATTCTTACAGAACTAATCCAGAAAACATGTAACAATTATAGCTAAGTGAATACTGCCTACAGTCCAGTGTTGAAAATGGCTTTATGAATATATTAGTTACCTCTTTGTAGTCTCTACAGCCCCCACAACAGCCCAATGCACCTCAGCTTTCCCCTGGCCATCTTCAATAGCTAAGACATAGACCCTATCTGCTGCCCTTGGCCCCATCAATCTGTTCTCCATCCACTGGGCCAGGGTAACATTTCAAATGGAACAAATCAGTACTATCAATCTGCTATTCAAAATCTATCAGTGGTATCAAGTATACTTAGAATGAAACCCCACTATATGTATAGCCTGTCAGGCCTCTGATGCCTCTCTATCCCTCCATCTAGGTATCCCCTCTCTTTGCTTACTACTCTCCCATTCACTACTCTACAATAAGTTCTTGGAGCAAGATCTCAGACACAACAGAAGCTCCAAACTAAAAATGAAAAAACAAAGTACTATTTTATATAGGTCAACTTTTTGCTGATTAGATCTGGAAAAAAATTTAAACTGTTCATCTTACTAGTACTAAGAAAAGTGGCTCAGAAATAGATAAGTTACTTCATAACACTAAGAACAGGATTTTCAAATGAAGTAAGACCAGTACCGAATATGTTTGCAATGAACTTGAAATTCGTTAAGAAATTACCAGGTTGACAACCTAACCTCACCATGGACCTCAGGACCTTGCAGCTCAAATGGTCAGTGGGTGCATTGGGTATCCTTGTCCTCCAAGCACAGCATAAAGCAGCTACCTTGGCCACGTGAGGCTACACAGTAAGCTTTGGGAAAACTACCCAAAGGAAAATGCATGTCCACGTGTTACTGTCCAGCAGGATTCATCAGACCAGGACAGCTTTACAGATTCTGGAAAAGAGGCAGCTGACCGAGTTATCATTATGTTACAGTCCTCTTGTGGAACGGGGGTGACCAGAAGCAATAATGGTGGGCATTTTACTGTTATAGTTTAGGAAAACTGAAGATAACCTAGCCCAATCCCAAAAGACAATCCAGTTTATTGAATTATCAAGATTTTTGAAAATCAAAACACTCAGGCTTATTTCATTCAGGACCTCTCAGCAAACACATGAATATTTCCTACATACAACCCTTCATGGAGTATGCTGGGTTATGGCCTGGCTCAGCCCTTACAGTTTCCAATGAGAACCCTGGGAACACTTTGGTGCATACGTTCTATTCAGTTCACCCTTCCAATGGTTTTGGACTATTCAAAACCAAGTTTGAAATGCTGACTAGATTAAGCAGGGCTGAAAGCCAGGAAAACAGTTGTTACTAAATACTGAGGGAATCTGTTTTACTGGTAATCTGAGAAATGCCCTGGCTTACTGGACCATAAGGTTCCCCTTGAGGATCAATATGCTTGACCTCCAATGTGAGGTTCATCCCCATGATTATGGAGTCATTCCCTAAAGGCTCTGTGGAAAGTTACCCTAAGTCCAGCAGGCATTCACAGAACCAGTTGACAGGACATTCTTGCATCTTGTGGGGATGGCTGGGAAGTTTTGGACACTGCAAGATGTATACTCCCAGAGGCCTGCACTTTACCATGGCACAGGGCGCCTATGTGGCCACCATAAAGAACTGGCAAAATGGAAGAGATTTATATACATGCCCATTAAGTATAAACAAAAATTACAGGAGCTTTAAAAACAGAACCCCAAATTTTCTACTTGTCTAGATTCAATTTCTCAAATCCTCATAAAAGTTCTTTCCGTTTTGCCTCTACCTTCTGCTCTCATCCAGCCCATCTTTATCAGGGGGCAGTGTTACTGCACTAGGAAAGGAAGCCTTCTCATTTGAAACAGCAAAACAAAAAATGCACAAGGACTTAGCATTTGTCGGCTAAACAAAGACACAAAAGGTTCAAAATGGATTCACCTCATGAAACATTTCAGTGAGACCTTCATTACTATGTTTCTCATTTTAAAATTTTCCTATCTATTAAATCTATAAAATAAGCCTAGAAGCAGATTATTAGACACAAATGGTTTAAAACAGCATTTCCTGAGCACATATTATATGGTGACTACTGAGCTCCATATATTAACTGGAACAGACTAACCACCCCATGGAGCACATAATCCCTCCAAAAGCGCACGTTAAACACCTCTTTCCAGTGTGTTCAGGATCTGAACAGTCAGCAGTGAATGGATTATTACTTTCTATGTATTCCATATGTGGATGGAAATGGAAAACATGAGTACAAACTGTATCATTATGAGTAATAATTTTCTCATTTTGTCTTAAATACATAACTAATACAACTATTTTAATAGGCAGCCAGAATAAATATTGGTATATACTGAAGGGAAAAGCTCATAAAATTAAGAACTCATTAATACCA
Source organism: Ochotona curzoniae (assembly GCF_017591425.1). NCBI lineage: Eukaryota > Metazoa > Chordata > Mammalia > Lagomorpha > Ochotonidae > Ochotona > Ochotona curzoniae. Next base: position 16,919,459 of record NW_024466307.1, read on the forward strand.
TTTGGACCATAAATTAGCAGTGTACAATTATTTTAAGTCAAACACATAAAACGATCAGATTTGGCTTTTATGTTGTTATTTCTGAATTTTTAAAAAGCAGACCAATTTTAAAATAAAGATTTACCAATCTTCTATTTTCAACAGTTATCAAATCACAGCCAATCTTTCTTGTGTATAGTTCTGTCTCCTTAAAAGACTCATATTTATAAATCTTTCAACATATCTCTAAAAAGTAAAGCTCTTTTCAAAACATAAAAATAATACCACCATGGGCCCGGCGCAGTGGCGCAAGTGGTTAAGGTCCTCGCCTTGCACGCCCGGGATCCCATATGGGCGCCGGTTCTATCCCAGCAGCCCAGCTTCCCTTCCAGCTTCCTGCCTGTGGCCTGGGAAGGCGAGGACGGCCCAAAGCTTTGGGACCCTGCACCCGCGTGGGAGACCCGGAAGAGGCTCCTGGCTTCGGATCGGCATAGCATCGGCCGTTGTGCTCACTTGGGGAGTGAATCATTGGACGGAAGATCTTCCTCTCTGTATATCCACCTTTCCAATAAAAAAATAATAAAAATAAATCTTTGAAAAAAAATAATATCACCATGTGATAACTAGTATGTTGTGTTGTACTTACTATGAAGAATTCATTTATACATAATCTTTATGAAGAGAAAAATTCTACAATTTTAAAATTCTATAAAAGTCTGCTACAATTTTAATGGAACTCTCTTTCGGTCACAAAGGCTATTGAAGTTCACTGATCATTTTCCAAACGTAGTATTCAATATCCAATGCCACACCATTAGTGTCCAACGAGAATCTGATAATTTGATTCCTTATTTGACTTCCCTAATTTTTGCTCATTCAATCTAGCTTGATGCTAATAAGGGTTTGGAAAAGTCAGATCAACTGATAAAAAAAAAAAAAGAGAATTATATGTTGTCTATTAAAATACTATGAAAAGGAAAAGACTTTGGTCGAAAACTAATGGCACAGACATTTGTCCCTATTAAAAAGATCTATGATAAGCTTGGCATGACTTAACTACTTTCCTTCAGTTTGCTGACTACGTTTCTTTGACTAACACCGCTTTGGTTTATGGAAATTCAATATTTATACCATCTAAGTGAAAAAAGTCTATTCTGTGTTAGTTTATTCTTTAATTCATGAAAGTATAAACAACAATATCCAGAAAGCATATACAACAATAATATTTACAAAGTGCTTTCTAGCACATATACATATTCGTACATTAGTCCAGAGAGACAAGCAGGAAAGTGTAATTTCCAGTTCACAGTAACCTGTGAAATTAAACAAACCTGTCCAAGCTCACACAGGACCAAAGAAAGGTTAGTTCTATGCTAACAATCGTGCAATTCATTCCTCGGTTATGTTACAGGAAAATTTTCAAGTCGATTTTCTTATGCATGCTGTCCAAGTTTGCTTCATTTCTAAATAAAGCCTTTAAATGAACAGATATAGTTGGTTTGTGGATTAATTTCATAGACAAAAAGAACTCCATAGGAGTACGACTGAAGCCTAATGAAATCCACGGTACAGATCACTTACCAAAATTTGATCATGTGACTGTGTCACATATTATAAAACAAAATGGGGGAAAAAAAGATGCTGTTCATAGAACTTGAATTCTGGTTCATCTCACTTGAATAGTCTAATTATAAAGGAACGAATGAACTTAATCCCCAGAAGGCTAACATACAAAGTGGAGCAGCTCTGAACAGCAATAGAGCTAGTGAGTATTTCAACAGATGCTAAAATTCACAAAACAAAGGGAAAACCAGCCATGATAAAGGTTAGCTTACTTAGACTTCCACTGCTGGTGATTCATTCCCTAACCATGGTCCAGTGCATTCTCTGCCTGCCTGCTTTCCCCAGCTCCACCTGATTCTTTTCTTCTCTGTGCTATTTATTGTCTTCTTCTCTCTCCTCGTCTTCCCAGCTGCCACCTCACCTCCCTTCCCTGGCTTTTCCTCGTGTTTCTTCTGAAACCTTTCACCAACTGCCACACAGTGTGATGGAGAGACAGACAGATATCTGCCACTCTCTGGTTCATCTCCCAAATGCCTATAATACCAAGCTTGGGCCAGGCTGAAATCAGGAACCCAGAAGTGCATGTGGTCTCCCACGTAACTGACATCATTTACTATCTTCCCAGGCACTTTAGCAGGGAGGTGGATGAAAAGTAGAGCAGCCAGGACCCAATCTATCACTCCAAAATGGGATGCCAGCATCAAAAGCAGCAGATTAATACACTGTGTGACAATGCTGGCCCCCCAAATGCACTGAAGTATAGCTATTGAAATCATTTAGTAGGATGTAATTTTAAACTTGCATCTACCAGAAAAATAAATTTAAGATTTTATGATTCTGAAACCACTGGACTCAATCTCCTTGGACTACAATCCAGCTCAACTTCTTACACATGTATGATGTTAAAGATGTTATTCTTTTCTATGAAAGTATGAAAATAAGATACCAATGTAATGGAGTCCTTGAAATCATTCCAATGGAACGATTCCAGGTGCCAGGAATATTCTATATGAAGCATTCAACAAAAGCTGGCCAACACTCTAAACACACAATTCCTGTCCCATTTCCTTGGATATTTTCAACATTATTGTACAAAGATACCTTTCATTTTTATTAGGATAGTTGATAGAATATAAATTTCAACAAATCAGATGGATTTGGTGAAAATCTAGAATATAATCTAGCATTTAATAAAAATCTGTTATGTTACATACATAGTCACCATACACTAGAAATAGAAGTGATACCAATACAGAAACAAATTTTATTCTAGTCCACATTAGCTCACCATGCAGCATTTATGTCTCAAGGCAAAAAAGTGCAAGTTAAAATGAAATTTCCAGCAAGGAAAATGTCAGAAAAAAGTTTAACTGTACTTAACAAGCTTACTCATATTCATAAATTTGTTTAAAATAATAATAATAAGGCTGCACTTTGAGTAGTAGATTAAGCCACTGCCTGCAATCTTTCTCTCTCCCTCCTTTTTACTTTTTCCTTTTATTGGAAAGTCAGATTTACAGAGAGAAGGAGATACAGAGAGGAAGATCTTCCATCCACTGGATTACATCCCCAAGTAGTCGCAACAGCTGGACCTGAGTCAATCCGAAGGCAGGAGCCAGGAGCTTCTTCCACGTCTCCAGCACAGGTGCAGGGTCCTAAGGCTTTGGGCCGTCCTCGACTGCTTTCCCAGGCCACCATCAGGGAGCTGGATGGGAAGTGGGGACACTGGAACAAGAAACGGTGCCCATATGGGACCCCTGCACATACGAGGTGAGAATTTAACCACTAGGCTATCATGATGGGTCCAGAACTTTGTCTCTCCTTCTCCCTGTAAATCTGCCTTTCCAATACAAATAAACAAATATTTTTTAAAAATAAAAATGAGGTCTTTGAAAAGCACAATAAAGTCTATTTGCTCAAATTTAGACTTTGTAATGGCCTTAAAAATACAAGATTATGAGTAAAAAAAATTGATTAATGTGAATGAAATGCTTATGACAGGTTTCCATTAAGAAGTATTCCAGAAACACAAGGATCACACCCACTGCTGCAAGGCTGATGCATAATGTGCAAACAGAAAACACACAGGACCAAGAGCACAACCTTCAAAGTCACCAGAGTTTCCGAAAATATTTCAGATTAGATGTTAATATTTTAACAGGAGAAAAATGTCTCCCAAGATGAGTAAACCCTAACCAAGGCCTAAAGCCCTAATAATCTGCGTTTTAATCATAAATGAGAACCAATAATCACTTGTCTAAAGAAAAAAGAATACAAACACCCTGATGTATGAATATAGAACATTTCTTACATATTCATGTTAACATTCTTTAAACAAGGAACCTATCATCAAAAAACAAAACCTAAAATTAGGTTATACATTTTTCATCATGTCAGACAAATACATTCACAGCTCACTAAATGCTCCTTCTTACATTTCAAACAGCTTATAAAATCCCACCTCCATCGAAGAAGATTCTCACAATATTTGGAAGTGAGACAGTTGGTCTGCTATCTGTTCTAACCCAGTCCGTTTGGACTACCCACTTAACCACACCAGTAACAAAATATAAAGGGCACACCCTCTGTCACCTTTGGCAGAGGATTTTTAAAAAGTGTACTGTAGAAGACTATTTCCTTTTTTAAATTATAAGAAGCTCACCATATGTAATACCAAGACATGGATTCATCTCTCCAGACAGAGCCAGCAGGGGTGGGAAGGTCTGGCCCACGGTCTGTGTGGGGCCTGTGAAATCATTTGGTCTGGCCTTGCCAAAGCAACCATAGCTGGGAATCAAAATTAATACATCTATGGCAGGCTAACCTTTCAGTTGATAATGTTATATGGTCCACAAATGATATTATAGCTATCCGAATAGCCCTTGTCTGCAAAAAGGTTTTCCACCCCTGAGTGGGTGAAGGAAAGTTTTAGGTATTTGAATGAGAACATTCTACGCAAGGCCAAGTTAACACCTATCAATAGCATAAGGCCTGACTAGTGTTCAGTAAACATTCACTGAGTACATGAATGAATAAAATCAATCCAGGAAAGGCAGGCAGTGGGAAACTCATGTCACTGAAGACAGAGAACGGCCCAATGACTTACACCACTACACCCATATGGAAGACCTATAAGAAGCTCCCGGCCTAGGGCTTTAGCCTGGCACATCCCTGGCTGTTGTAGCCATCTGAAGAGTGAGTCAGTGGCTGGAACATCCCTTTCTCTAATTCTGCCTTTCAAATAAATAAATCTTTCAACAAAGAAACACAAACTGTAAAGTGAGAATTCTGAAATTCTCAGTAAAAAATAGATACAAAGAAAAAAACAGGCCTGAGTACTTGCTGCAACAGTTACGCTGCTGGCTTGTCAGTTCATGTTCTTTAAAGGAGTGTACCCGGAATGGAGATTGTTCCCACTAACACACACCTTCCTGTGAGGCAGCAGGTAAGGGCTCAAACACTAGGGTCCTTGCCATGCACTGGCTCTCCAGATTAGACTTCAGGCTCCTGATTTCCATGTGGTCTGTGTTACAGGCATCAGGGAAGCTAAACAACGGCTTAAATATTTCCTCTCTCCTTTTTCTTCCCTCCACTACCCCAATCTGTCAACACTTTCTTCCAAATAAAATGAAAATCAAATACAAAAATAAAGACCTAAAGATATAGCGAGAGCTATAACAAAATATTCACTGAATGATAATCTAAACAGCAAAATAAAAGCAAGAGAATCTTAAGGAAGCAATGAATTTGAAGATACACAAGAAAGTTGCCAATCTGAAAAAAAAAAAACAGAAAATAGACTAACATAAATGAACATAGCTTCAAACTACATTAATTTAACATCCAAGTCATCAGAAACGTGGAAGAAGAAAGGATTAAAAGAGTATCCAAAGAAACAATGGCAGAAATTTCTTCCAACTGTGGTTAAAGATATAAACCTACTTATTTAAGATGGGTGAAACCCAAGAATGATAACCACAATCAAAGTTCTAACAATTAAAAACAAGAACACATTGTGAAAACAGCAAGGTATTTCTACAACTCAAACGGAAGAGGGACAATGTTTTTCAGTGCTGAAAGAAAAGAAATGTATAGCCAGAATTCTATGACCAGCAAAAATATCCTCTGGGAATGAATAGGAAATGAAGACATTCATAGATGAAGAGAAAGTTACAGAAAGGCAGAGAGGAATCCAAGGTGTATCCAGCCCACAGCTAATGCTGCCCTACCGTTTCTCTGCTTTCCTTGACCAGCCCATGAGTACAGGAATCATCCTTAGCGTGGAAGCCTAACTCCTCGCACTTCACTATAGTAACCAGACATGCCGTATGCCTGTTCACTGCTGTGAGAACCAGGGATCAGCGTGAGAGAAGACAGGAATGCATCTAACTGACATACAATCTGCACAGGGTGTTTAACCACAGCAGGAACAAATGATTCAACGTGTAGTCCTACTGACACTTAAGAGCCAACCAAACACAGCTAAATGCACTGCTTTCTTCTCTAGCAATAAATTGACTAACAGAAACATATCAGATCAGCATGATATACACCAAAGTCTGGGCTTCCTGATAAATAAAAGAAGACTACATTTAACAAAAAATCCTCAGTGAAGCTTGTAGATCTGGCACTTTTAAAAGAACATGTCCTTGCAAAGGGAGTGCAATGGTACACTGCATCAAGCATGATTATCTACTCCGACCTCAGCTTTTCCACTTGACCAGGATGGAATGAGGAGATGCTGTGAGGAGCAGGGTGCAGCTGAGAACAGCAAAACACGTGTAAACCTGTATTTCCTAGAACCTGCTAATTAGTGGCCCACAACTAGATGTGTTCTTGTAAATCAAATACAGAGGCACGGAAAGTTCTGCTGGGGGTTAGCACACGAGGACAGAAAAACTAATTCTTCTTTCCTTTACCTGAAAGTCAACAAGGAATGAAGCCATCATGAGAAGTAGTTAGGGGGCAGACACCTCCCGCACCCCAACTCCCACCCAGAAAGCGCATTTTTGACAAGTAAGAAAAAAGTGACCTTATTATTTTTAAGAATTGCTTCATATCCAGGAACCCATATAAATCTCTTCAAGGGTTTTTAAAAGGTTTAAAAGCCAGGAAATTTAAATGTTTCAGCACCATTAATGCTAACCTTGGCACTGCAACTGCTACCAATCAATTTTTTTTTCCTTTTAGAAAGCATAATTTTGATGAATGCTGTTGCAAATTACACGCTAAAAACATAATTTTTCATATGAATGGGGCCAATGTCTTTTAGCACGCTTGTCACCATCACAATAGAGCAGCTGATCTTCAAACACAGTTATTAACAACTCCGAAAATCATTTAGAAGACCAATTCTCCTTTTAAGGTCAATGATTACCACAGTTAATGACCAATTGGCTTTAGCCATTATTACCCTGACCTTTACATCATGTTTCCAAATAACACAACAATAAATATTAATAATGTATTTCAGCCACGTGTTTTCCAGTGACCATCTAGGCTTCTGAAAACATAATTCTTTTGTGTTTTATAAAACAGTCACTTGCTGATTTTGGCTTAATTTCTCATTGAAACTGGAAGTGTTGTATTATTAAAATATTGATAAGACAGGATTGTGAGGAGATAGGAAAACTTGAAATCAAACTCTATCAGCATCTTTTTAAAAATACCAGTTTAACATGTATTGCATTAGAAAACATGAAGATTTCTATAAGGTACGGATTGAAAAATAAATCCCATTTTCCCTTTACTTCCTTGTAATTACGCACAAAAACGTGATTTAACGCATACACTCAAATACAGCATATGCATTTGTTTATTTTCCCCTTTTCTTTTATGTAACAGCTTTGCACTTGACATATTTTTAAAATTTCATGTAACAGTTTCATAATTGACATATTCTCTGCAGTGTTCTTTTTCACTTACAATATCTTGGAGTCTGTCACATTAGCATGCACAGATAGATCTCATTTATTTAATAGTTACACACCATTCCAGCATATGAAAATAAATTTATTTAATCAATCCCATACTGACAAAAACCTAAGCTGTCTTCTATTCCGGATGTTCATTTTGCTTTATTATTATAAAACAAATGCTTCACCGAGCATCTCTGTGCCTACGTTCATGGACGCTTGGGCAGATGACGAGCAGTGACTCCTTACAGTCTGTCTCTTGAGCTGAAGCAAATAGCAAATTTCTAATTTCAGGAGATTTTGTTACACTCTCTTCCAGAAATGCTGCATTGACATCAGTTACTGAACACACTGTCCCTTTTTCCAGACCCTTAGCAGCACCAGGAATTATCAGACTTACTTCTGCCAGCTTAGAAAGAAAAAAATCCTAGTAATATTCTCAATTTTAGTTTTCTCATTATTAATAGGAGTGTAAAATTTTTCCTGTATGCATTCAAAGTGTTATCGTGTGTGTGTGTGTGTGTGTGTGTGTGTGTGTGTGTGTGTGTGAAAAGTCAAGTCTGGTCCCTCTAGTTTAAGGCCTGACACGTAACATTGGGCCAATAAATGCCTGTCCCTTATTAATATATCAAACAACAGCTTAATAAAAAGGTTCCCTGAGTCAGACTTGATTATTCTGACACAATCTAATGTCTACTTCCCCAAATCCACAGATCCCTGACACTGAGACAAGAGAGCAGAAAACAGAGATCAACAGAACAGAATAGACACCCCAGAAGGGAGCCCGCACATATACGACCAATTAATCCCCAACAAGAGAACTGAAAACAATCCAGGTCTCTTCAACAAATGCTGTTGGGACAATTGGATAGCAGCCTGTAGAAGTGAAAAGTAAGACGCCGGCCTTACACAAAAATCAGCAATAAATGGATCAAAGACCTAAATTTGCACCCAGAATCCATCAATCTATTAGAGGAAAACATAGGAAGCACTCTCCAAGATAGAGGAATCGGGAAAGCCTTCTTAGAAAAGTCACCAAAAGCACAGGCAATAAAAGCCAAAATCAACAAATGGGACTACATCAAGCTGAGAAGCTTCTGTACAGCAAAGGAAACAACCTACAAAATCAAGAAGCAACCAACAAAATGGTAGAAATCTTTGCACACTTTACACGACTGATAGGGGACTAAAATTCAGCATTTACAATGAGCTTCAGAAACTCAGCAAAAAACAAAACAAACAATCCTATGAAGAAATGGGTGCCTACAGTAGCTGGATACACTTAAACAGCAGAATGATGGACTTATGACTAATTGTGGACTAATTGTGGAGGACTATACTATTGTAATGACAAGGGGGAAATCAGTAGAGGGAAGATTTGGAGAAGGGAAATCCAAGCCTATTGGACTGGATCATGGAATAATAAAATGAATGAAATAATTTTTTTTTCAAAAAAGAGAGGACAGAAAAGGCCTAAGCGACAGTGAAGATGTTCTGAGACTCCAAGACAAGTGTTGGGTCTTTGAAAGAACTTAGTTGGCTCAGCAGTTTACAAACAAGACACCAGCATAAACACGCTCACCTGTAGCTATCCTGACACGCTTCTACCCTGTTACAAATAATACACATTTCTCCATGTTTTAAGAACACTTTGTAAAGCCATATAGCGTTCCATCAATCCATAAGCTGTGTTGTTTTTCTTTATAGAAATATCACATAAAATGCATCCTCCTAAAATATGCTTTTTTGATCAACATGATATGACTGAGATGCAGGCAGGTTTATTGACTGACAGGGATGTGCTGCATCAATTTTATGCACTTCCAATTCTTTTAACCTGCAGTGCCTTATGTAGCAATTATATTAAAGGTGTTTATCTTAATGATGCACCAAGCATCTGGTACAACATCTTTTGAACATATGCACGACAGCCAGCAGGTGGAGTCCCTGAGTTTTAAAGAATGTCTTGCATTGTGCAGAGGATACAAAGAACATACACTGCCATTATTTGTGGGAACATGAGCTGTGATAACAAGCTAAGAGAGAAATTTGGTACTATGTTGCAAAGTTTCCTCCTCTGTAACTATGTTCTAGCTTATCCTTAGATTCCTTCCATTCCTGTAATTTTAGGACCGGTAGATGTTCTTGTTAATAGGCAAATAACTTACTAAGGTTTACTATATTCAAAGTAATTAAGCTACAATGAGAAACACATTGATATGACAGAAACAGCACAATAAGCATACAAAATCAAATCAGCAATTTGATTCTGAAAACCGAAAATTTTGAAAGGTCATTATTTTCAAATTGCTTCTAAAATTCCTGGAACAAATTAAGTAAGTGAAAGTATGTAAAAGTAAAGTGGGTTCCAACAGTCATTTGTTATTTGAAACTTACAATGTTTATATGCCTGGGAATTTAATCTCATTAGGAATATACTTTATTACCTACAGAAAAATATATGAAGCACTAATCAGTCTGTGCATGGCTTTGATAATAAAGCAGAAAGGCCCAGAAATGATCCCAAGTCCCTAGAGAGCTTTTCATATAGATATAAAAACCTTTCTAGATATCTATTCCTCTGACAGCAGAGACAAGCACTATTACACCCACATAGCTGGGGAACAGGTATTGTTGTTCTGGAACCTTCAATTGGAAAATTCCAAAATTCCCTTCAAACACAGCCAAATTGCAACATCATGCAGATGAACCCATCAGATTCCTGGCCTGAGAAAAGGTGCCAAGAGGGAGTGAAGAGTTCCGAGGCGCCCAAGCGGATCTCCAGGCCTAGAGAAAGGTTTCCCGGGGTTCTCCATCAATCATCTGAGATGCCAGAGAATCACAACCATAGGTTAGCTCACTAGTAAAAGCCAGTGTAGAAAGGAAAAGCTTTTGCAACTTGCAGAGGAAACTTCTCTTTAAATCCATGTCATATCAGTTACAGAAATGGCAATGTTCTTCCAGCAGCTCAGGAGAAGCTTTTCGGTTTAGTTTGAAGTCTTCATTTCTGTTCCTCGGCAGGTTTTCTGTTCTGATGATTCTGGGATAATGGCTTTGAAAGACAGTCTCCCAATGATTCATACCTGCTCAGTGTGTTGCCTTAAATCTTTATTCATATGTTTATATTTGTTAAAGAATAAAGTAACATTTCTCCACTAGAAACTCTCACATTCCAGGACTATTTTATCATGTATCAGTTGTTTCAATGACACATGGCTTACCATATAATGAAAACAATTCTACTTTTCTCTCTAGACTTGTTCTTTTTTCAACAGAAAATAAGTAGTTCAGAAGCTGTTGCCTGCAAATCCATCCTCCCAGGTCCTAAGATGCAGTACCCTGCACTGACAGCAATTGCATCTAGCTACAACTTAGAGAATTTTTATGGCACATAATTAGAAATCTGTAAAGAAGTATTCACATAAAATTAAAAATCAATGTGAAGTCACCTTTACACAGCATTGGCGTCTTCACATAAATTCATATTTTTAATTTATGTAAATATGGTATGAACATGTTTTATAAAATCGAAGATTTCTTTCTTAATTTTTAAAAATATTTTTATTGTAAAGGCAGATCAGATTTATAAGAGAAAGATCTTCCGCCCACTGGTGGGACCACTCCTCCAGTGGCCCCAATGGCTGGAACCAAGTCAATCCGACGCCAGGAGCCAGAAGCTTATTCCAGATCTCCCATACAGTTGCAGGATCCCAAGGCTTTGGGCTGTCCCTTACCGTTTTCCCAGGGCACAATCAGGGAGCTGAATGGGAACTGAAACTGCTGGGATACAAACTGGCACCTATATAGGATTCCAATGCTTGCAGGGTCAAGATTTAGCCATTGAGCTATCACGCCAGGTCCAAAATCCAGCATTTCAAATTTAAGAAACTATCAAGATGCATTATATTAAGTTTACAGGTGAGATACAGTGTCTTTTAACAAATATAAAGACTCCCCCCCAAATTTTTTTTTTTTAATTTCTAACACAGAGGCTGGTGCGATGGTTCAACAGGCTAATCCTATACCTGCAAAGTGCCAGCTCTGTCTCTCCTCTCCAAATCTGCCTTTTCAATAAAAATAAATCTTTTAAAAAATAAAAAAATATAACATTTTCAGGAGAATTTTCCCCATAAATCTTAAATTGCTAATTTACATATACATGCCTGGTGTTTTAGCAGAGACAAACTGTTTAGCAGAGTTCCGAATTAAAATTTTGTTTTAATTCGAAAGTTTTGGATTAAACTCTCCTTCAGTAGAGTTTTGAATGACAAAACTACTTGCCCACGCCTTCCTCCCCCAATCTAATAACCACCTAGGAGAGAAAACTATATTCTCATGCTGTCCTTCTCCCCACTGTTCAAGTCACTGCTGTGGTTAAGGCTGTTCACATAGACAGAACACCCTATGAACATCACAGACTTATTCCTAAGATAGGAAATGAACATAAGGAGAACATGGAAATCATGTCTAAGTTCACAAGCAGCTTGTTTAACTCTCTTAATATTGGAAAGAAACGGACTCCTAGTCGGTTGTGTTCCATGTAAGCTACAATGTTTGTAGAAGCTATATTTCATAATTTAAGATAAGCCATAATTTCACAAGAATGTATCTTCCACCACAAAGCTATGTAACAATGGAAGAGCACACCCACAGGTCGGTCCTACTCTCTGCTGCCCCCAGCAGGGACAGCAGAGGCCCTGCATGTGGCCTTCCAAAGACCATCCAGGGCCAAAGTGTAAGTCAAGCCTACTGTCATTCTCTTTCAATTGGGCATATACATGGATACAACTTACTGCAGCATAACACTGTGCAACCTGAACACTAAATACATACTTTTACTTACATGTTTACTATTAGAAATACCACAGTTTGGATTTACTGAATGTGCAAAGAACTGGTTCAACCTGATGGAAAATATTATTTAATTATTATCAAAGAAGTTATCTCTTTCAAAGAAAAGTTTAAACTCATATATCTCAGTACGTATTTGTGGATTTTTTTCATTGACATAGTGAAATATAGGAACAACATTAAAGCAGAAAATAATTGGGGAAAACAAAGGATTCTAAAAATAAATGTTACTGGAAAATGAGGTTTAGCATGCAATGTGTATACATGCGCACACACACACACACACACACACACACACACACACTATAAAACTTTAACTGCTAGACCCCATGCAATAGCCAAGCAGCTAAATCCTCACCATGCATATCTCACCGGGATCCCATATGGGTGTCAGTTCTGTCCTGACTACTCCACTTCCTTACCAGCTTCCTGTTTGTGGCCTGGGAAAGTAGTCAAGGATGGCCCAAAGCCTTGGGACCCTGCACCCAAATGGGAGACCTGGGGAAAGCTCCTGGCTCTTGGCTCCTGGCTTCTGGCTTCAGATTGGCTCAGCTCCGGCCATTGAGGCCACTTGGGGAGTGAACCAATGGACAGAACTTTCTGTCTCTCCCTCTCTGTGAATCTGCCTTTCCAAAAGCAAATAAATCTTTAAAAAAAACCTTTAACTGTTTCATTTGGCTATTCCTGTAATCTTTGTAGTATTTTATAAAATCATAAATCTGAAGACTAACACCATTTTTGTTCATGGAACCCTGAATTTTTAAGATTGAAAAATATACTTTTAAAAGAAAGAACAGATTTTTGAAAATTCAGGGGTGGGGTTGAGTTTTTTCTTTTTTAAGCAATTCAGAAAATATTTTTCAATTCATTAGCAATAGGTTCCCCTGATCTTGACAGAACTGCTTGTTAGTCTCCAAGGCTGGTGATGCCGGCTCTGCCACAGCAGTCTTGGGAGCCTGTGTGCACGGGAAGACCAAGCAGGTCCAGGACACGACCCAGAGCGTCACAAAGGCAGACATCACCTGTAAAATGGGCGGCTACTGCTCTACTGGAAAACATTCAATTGATTTCCACACATTGTTTTGCTTTAAACTGGACAAAACTCAAAATAACGAGAGGGGAAGAGGGTTTAAAATCTAAAATAATGCAAGTTCTTCCAAGGTTTTTATAAGGAACACATTGCTTTTTTTTTTTTTCTACAGCCTCTTTCTAGCAAGTCAACTCAGGAAAACTGAGATTTAAATATGTTACTAGAAATAGATTCCGCACTTGTTTATCTAGCTGTTGGGGTGAGGTGGGAAGTAATACCTAAAACACAGAGCTGCTGCGGTGTGGAAGCGAGAATGTTTTCAGCAGTGCTTAGCAGCGCGCAGGCTCCTGATAAGCAGGCACTCATTTCAGCAGAGCAATACGGGCTTCCACGGTGACGCTGAAAATAGCCCAGCTTTTTGCTCTCAGATAAGCCACTTAACCTTTCCAGGCCTGTTTCTCATCTGTAAAAACATATACCTGGCATCTACCCCTTCCAGCTAAAAGAACCTCTCGCACAAAAGACCTGTCAGGGAGGAAGGCTGAGGGGGCCTCTGGTGCCAATCTCACGTTAACATCATGCATGACCTTTCGGCACCTTCACCTCTGCCCCAGCGTCGTAGCGACTCACAACGTTTGTTCTGACACAGGTAAGAGAAAAATCAGAATTATAAGTAGAACTACTGGCAAAGAGGTTCTGTTCGGGCCTATCTGCATTTCTCTGACTGGGCAAGTAAGTGCCTTTGTGGGCGAAATCCACCCAAGAGAGAATGCTGAGCTGAGCGGGCCGTGAGAAAAAGCATCACTCGCCAACGCCGGAGACAGATTAGGATGTGGGATGAAGTCAGCTGGGCAGATCAGAAGCAGGACTGAGAGCATCACAGAGAGGAGCTGCCCTCTGCACTCCAGGCCTGAGGCAACAAGGCACACAGCAGCCTGCTCTAGGGGCAGGGACCACTCTCCATCCTCCAACCAGGTTATTTGCATATATCTCATCTCCTGACAGGATCACAACTTCTTGGAAGTAAGGATTACGGTCTAATTTACATTTATATCCCCTGCTATGCCTTGCACACTGCAGACATGCAATTAATATGAGGCAAATTAATTAAGTATGATGACTTCTAAAGAAAATCAGCGCTTATCTTGACATTCAAACAGAACGTCAGCTAAGTTAAAGTCAAAATATTTATCACTGGGTAAAAGTTTGCTTTTTGTTTACTATTCACTTGCATTTAATTAAAATCATGTGTGTGTCTGGCCTGAATATCTAGTAACTCTAGAAGGTTTACTTAAAAACAAACAAACAAACAAGACTAAAAGCATGGGAGGTGCAGGTGCTGGGGCACAGCAGGCTCAGCCCAGGCTTCAGATACCGGCACCCCCTACCAGAACATCAGATCGTTTCCCAGACTCCTCTAATGATCCAGCTTCCTCTAAAAGCTTCATGGGAGGCATATATCTGACTTTGCAATAAAATAAATAAATACATCTTTGTAAAAAGGAGATATTTGAACATTTTAGAACTTACACTGCTAGGATTCTCTTGAAAGTGTTCAGTCATTTTACTGTGAGTCAGTCCAGCACAAGGTATGCAGACTGAGAGGACAGAAATGTCTAACTTCAGTCAACTACAGTTCCTAAAGAAGTGCTTCACGGTTGAAAAGAAAACTAACGGGAGACTTCTATAAGTGCAATAGATTCAAACAAATAAACAAAAAAAAGAAATACAACATCCGTTTAGCTTTTATTATGATGAGACTCATAGAAAGGCAGAACAGGACTCAGAACACTTGGGTCTGGCCATGGAGGCTCAGCCGAGGCAGACTCAGTGGTGCTGGCCTGGTAGGCAGCCTTTCCACTTCCTCAGCTATCAGAAAACGTCCACGCGTGACACTTCCCCCGGCCCCTGCCTCCCCGCCATACTTCCTTTTCACTAACAAACCAAAGCATCCCCAAATCTAGCAGGAGAAGACCATTCAATACAACAGCAGCACAGGATACAGACTGGGGTGGCAAACAAACTGAGATGTTAGAAGAAATTCAAACTGCACAAATTAGAATGTAGCCATGAATTAAAAACAAACAAACCTAAGGAAAACACCATGAGATACTTCATGCAGGGCCTATGTATTTCCAAGGAAGTCTACATATCTACATATCATACTGAAAGAAATGACAGGTTCCCTTTAAATAACAAGTTTCTGTGATTTAGAAATGGCAGCCCCTCCCCCCCAAATAAGTAAGTCTTTGGCTGCTATTAGCTATTTTCACCGCATAATTTGTATCAGAGAAAAGAAGCCCAAACAACAGTTTTTTTTTTTCAATTGGAGAAAAAAAAAAGAATTGAAGAGATCTGATCTAGGAGGAAGTTAGGTACAAAGTTAGTTTGCCGATTAAAAGGAAGAAAACACAGCACAACCCATCAAAACCATCTGCCAACATGCAATATGAGACTTTTTTTTTAATCTCTAAAGTTTCTTCTTTTAAAAAACAAAGAAATCTTTTATTATAAAGACTAGAATTAAGAATTGTTTTCAAGAGATTAGCATTTGTGATCCAATGGGTGAAGCCACTGCCAGAAACTCCTGCATCCTGATGAGCAAGACTGTGTGTCTTGGCTGCTCCATTTCCTACCCAGCTCACTGCAATGTGCTGGGAAATGACAGGAAATGGCTCTCAAATGTGAATCCAAGCCTGTCATGTGGGAGACCTGGATAGAGCTGCATGAGCCAGCAGGTGAAATATTTCTCTGTGCTTCCTCTTCTTCTTCTGGAACTCTGCCTTTCAAGTAAATAAATCAATTCAAAAAAGAAAATTATTTTCAAAGAACTAGGAGGATTTTGATGTTTAAAAGGGGGAAACTCCACCAAAAAAAAAAAAAAAAAAACCACACACACACACACAGCTGTGCTGTAGCAGGCAGAGCCCTGGAACTAACACTACTGCTAGCTTTCTCCCTGGGCCTGTCATCTGCTGGCTGTGTTATCTATCACATTCAACAGCATACACGCTCAGCTGCTCTCAGCTGCCTGGTGCCCTCCAGACAGCACCACTCAGAAATGAATATAATTAGCTTGCATGAAAGCCTTTGTAAAAATGGCATTGCTTAAAAAAAAAAAAAGGCCACTCAAGAAGTCCAAAACAAAATTTCTCAGTGTCAAAGATGCTATTTGAGTTGTGAAGCAACACAGAGCAAACAAAAAGGAAAAGGAATTCACACAGCAGCACTTCAGACTGATTCAGAAGGGAACAGGATGTCAGAAAACTTCTGCTTCTCAACCTGAGGCCAGGCAAAGCATGCTCTTAACCACATGATACAAGTTGGACAGCAGGGGCTAGCCCTGAGGCATGGCAAGTTAAGGTGCTATCTGTACCCTCAGCATCCCATTTGAGCACAGATTCAAGTCTTTCCTGATCCACTTTCAATCCAGCTCCCTGTTAATGCCTGTGGAAGAGCAGCATAGTATGACCCAAGAGTTTTGGCACCTGCTACTCATGTAGAAGACTTTATAGAGCCCTGGCTCCTGACCTTAGCCTGTCCCAGACCTGGCTGCTGCAAGCATTGGAGTAAAGCAGTGAATGCAAGATCTCTCTTTGGCTCATCCTCTCTCTAGCTCCACCTTTCAAATAAACAAGTAACTCTTTAGTAAAACAACACCAAAAAGCAGCTGGTCCCATTGCTAATGTCAACAGGGTCAATTTAAAGGCTCTAGTAATGTTCGGGGGAAGCCAGCAAGGAAAAGAGACGGCAGGGAGTGACCTTGCACAAAAATTGATCTAGAAATGAACTACGAAGAACACCCACCTACTAAAGAAATACAAAGAGTTACACATATAATGCTGGCTTCCTCTTCTGGCAGGAGAGAAGAAGGACAGGAGACAAAGAAAGGGCAGAGCTTTGTCAGGCAAAAGAGAAACCCTTTCAATCAAGCCTACGAAATGAAATACAGTTGCCCGGTGCACTGAATAAAGTCCTCACCTTGTGCACACGTGGGATCCCATATGGGTGCCGGTTCGTATTCCGGAGACCCCACTTTCCAACCGGCTCCCTGCTTGTGGCCTGGGAAATCAGTCGAGGATGGCCCAAAGCTTAAAGACTGCATTATCCTGGGAGACCTGGAAGAAACTCCTGGCTCCTGGATTTGAATTGGCTCAGTTCTGGCTATTAGGGGCCACTTGTGGGGTGAATCAGCACACAGATCTTTCTGTTTCTCTTCCTCTCTGAATATCTAACTTTCCAATAGAAATAACAAATATCTCTTTTTTACAATGAAACAGAGCTAGCAAAGAAATGACCGGAACTGCTACCTGGGCTGTGCTGGAACGCCCAAGGGAAAAATTCTGACCATGGAAACTTAAGTCAGCGAAGGAAGCAACCACTAGGTGGCAACAGACCATAGCCAGGTTTACAATAATCTTGTACTTTCCAGAGCTGATTTTGTTTTTACTGTCTCGAGGAACTTTTACATACCTGCTGAAGCATAATTACTGTAGCAGAGGTACTAACAACTTAAACATTACACAGGGAAGGTGCACTGGGTCCAGTGGTGAAGACACCCACGTCCCGTATCACAATGCCTGGATGTAGTTCCTAGCTTCAGATCCTGACCAATGCAGGCTCACTGGAGCAGCACTAATGACTCAAGTAACTGGGTTCCTTCCACTCACATGGGGGCCTTGGACTGAAATCCTGACTCCTGGCTGCAGCCAAGGTGCAGCCCCAGCATCTACAGGCATTTGGGGAATGCAGGCAGATTGGAGCATACTCTCTTTCTCGACTTCTCAAAAAACAATTAGGTCCAAGCCCAGCACAGTGGCTCAATTAGCTAAATCCTCATCTCACATGCACTTGGATCCAAGGTTGGTTGTTTGAAAGGCAGAGGTTGTGGGATTGGGGAAGAGGGACAGCAAGAGAAAGTGACAGGAACAGGGAGACAGAGGCCTTCCACCCACTTCTTAAATGTCCACAACAGCCAGCGTTCTGCCAGGCTGAAGCCCAGAACTCCCCAGGGCTTCCAGGAGGCCAGCAGAGAGAGGCCCAAGCTCCTTAGGGTATCACTCACTGGCCTCCAGATGCATTAGCAAGAAGCTAGAAAGGAAACCTATCCCATATTAGTATGGGATGCAAGCATCCCAAGCAGCAGCATAACCCACAGAGCCACAGTGCTGACCCCACTGAGTTTGTTTTTCTGAAGATATTCCACGAAAGTTTATTTTGTAACATTCTAGTTAGAGGACGCCACCACCATACAACAACAACATAAAACTTCCAGTAAACCAATCAGTCTGAGTCACATTTTCAAGCACTCTCCTTTCTACATGTTGGAAGCAGAAAGGGCACTTCCTGTACCTCCCTTTCCACATCCTAAACACTGCACTGACCCTGCCGTACAAGTCCTGGGAAGCTACTGCTGCAGGAGGCCACTTCCTTACCGTACTACACCTGCCCTGTCTCCTTCACTTATCAGGAGTAAATAAAGCTTTCTTCCCAGCAACTTCCATTTGAGACCAATTATCTGGCCACACTCCAAGCAAATGGACCCCTTGCAACTGCTTCCAGATACACCATCAGAGTCAAGGGGCAGGGGAGACACCTGAACAGCCGGAGCGTAGAAGTCTAAGAAATAACAACAACCATAATGGTGGAAAGGATCATGAAAGTAAAGAGAAACAAAGGAAATTTCTAAAGAAACAACAAAAGTAAATATTCCAGAATCTCAGAAGGGCTAACAGGAAAAGTAAGAAAAAAGTTATGCCATCTATTATTAATGTCAACTTTTAGAACAACAAAAAAAGATAAAACTCCTAAAGCATACAGAGGGGGCAAAAAGATAAACTTTGGCACAAAAACGCAGAAGACTAATACAGCAGCATGTTAAAGTATTGAAGGAAAACAATTTTGTCTCTAGAATTTTCCATCAGACCAAACTGCCACTTAAAGGTGAGGGTTGAATAGAAATTCCTCAAGCATGCAAAATCACAGAGTCTGTCCCACAGATACCTACAGTGCAATCAGTCTTGGAGAAAGAAATCAAATTTAAGAAGAAACAACCGGGAAGTCAATGCAAATATGCAAGATATAAAGGTTATCAAATATCTTACCTGCACTTTCTCATAACTGAAACACAAGCTGAAAAATAGGGAAAAAAAAAAAAAAACCACCCACAACTGAGAGCTAGAACTCTGACACCATTCAGCAAGAACCGCAACAAAGAAATAACATAAAGCACCACTCAACAATATTTTAAAAAAACAACAAAGCATTAGGGAAGATTTTAAAAGGTTGTATTTCTGAAGGCTAGGGATTTTAACAAATACTTACAAATCCTCCCCAAGATTTGTTAAAGGTCAGAGTGAGGTTAGGACATGGGACAAAGCAGAAAAAAATGTAGACTAGAAGGGGGTTACAAAATGTTAAATGGGTTTTTTTTTTAATTGCCATAAATCTATAGACTAGTAATTTTGAAATCTAAATGAAAGAAGAAAATTCCAAGGAGAATATAATAATGCAAAAATAGCCAACAGAATAACTATTGGCCCAAATGCAATTAAAACCATGAAATAATTTGGAATTGCAGCTGAAGCATCCCTCTGAAAATGCCAATATTTTGCAAGTGTGACTGTCTAGCTCCTTTCAGGAGGTGAATGTGCTGACATTATAAAGGAAAGAAAACATGAGTCCAATTTCACTTATTAATTATATGGAGGGGGACAACCATCAAATATTAGCCAAATGACACCCATACTTTCTTAGAATAGAATTGCATGAGGCATTCTGGAATGCAAAAGTGGTTCAACATCACCTGATTAACTTAATTAATAATAAGAAAAAGCACATGATAAAGTTCATTCCTTATTTATGACATTAAAATCTTTAGTTATAGGGCCGGCACAATAGTGTAGTGCTTAAGTCATCACCTTGAACTTGCTGGATCCCATGTGGGCGCCAGTTCTAATCCCGGCAGCTCCACTTCCCATCCAGCTCCCCCTACTTGTGGCCTGGGAAAGCAGTCGAGGACGGCCCAAAGCTTTGGGACCCTGTACCCGTGTGGGAGATCTGGAAAGGAGTTCCTGGATCCTGGCTTTGGATCGGCGCAGCACCGGCCATTGTGGCCACTTGAGGAGTGAATCATCAGACAGAAGATCTTCCTCTCTGTCTCTCCTCCTTTCTGTACATCTGCCTTTCCAATAAAAATAAATTTTTTTTAAAAAAAAAAAGCTTTAATTATAAATGGACAGGAACTTCCTTAAGTTGGTAAAAGTTATGCAAGGATTCTGAACTCAGCTGTAACACATTAACTAGATGAATTTGGTAACAAAATAAATTCAAAATATTTTTCAGTTTTCAATTTTTCTCACTAACTCGGCTCTCATTACTATTTCAAATGCATGGATCATATAATCAGTTAATTGTGGGTCTGGCTGTATCAATCCACTATCTGATTTAAGGCTTCCACTCATCTTGGAAGAGTTTGTGGAGCAAAATCCTACATGAACATGATACCTGATGGTGAAGCTTCATATACTTTAAGAACAGAAAGGAAAGAAAA
Organism: Ochotona curzoniae; assembly: GCF_017591425.1. Classification (NCBI taxonomy): domain Eukaryota; kingdom Metazoa; phylum Chordata; class Mammalia; order Lagomorpha; family Ochotonidae; genus Ochotona; species Ochotona curzoniae. The sequence goes on from NW_024466307.1 coordinate 16,940,349, forward strand.
CAGACTATCAGCATCACTCTCTTAAACAGAGTTATAGAGGCCGTGGCCAACATTACATGGAAAATAATATAAAACATGCAAAGATAACAAAGAACAGGTGTTGTGTCACCTGAGCTAAGCCATCACTTAGGACCCAGGCATTCACTATCAGAGCTCCCAAACTGAGTACCACCTCCACTTTTCATCCAGCTTCTTGCTGATGCTCCTGAAAAGCAGCAGAGATGGTCCAAGGATCTGGGCTCCTGCCATCCACCAGGCAGTTCTTGGATACTTATTTTGCCTGAGCAAAAGGTAACACGCTGTTGCGGGCATTTAAGGAATGCATCCCAAGCACAATGACAGCTGTCTTATGTTAGCACTGATATTAATTACCATTTCAGAATTACAATACTGATTAGCCAATGTGATTATCTGAAATGCTAAAAACAATACACATTAACTTCCTGATAGTTTCCACAAAATCCTCCAGATTATGAAATTTCCAGAAAAATCAAGTCTTCAAAAATCATAAGGGAAAAAAGAAAATTATTATTTGAATAAAATACCCAGTATCACAGGAAAAAATTAATATGAATTCTTTGTTGGTTTTAACGAGTGTCTACTTTACTTCTCTTTTTCAAGTAATTCATTTGGTCTCAACCATGCCAGAAAGGCAACAGGCAGCCCTTGCTTGGTCTCTACAGTGTAACGGCATCCAACATTCTAACAAGATTAGATGCTCTGTCCTATCCAACCAATAAGCATCAATGATGGAAGCAGATTATTTAAACCAGTCAAAAGAGGGAACAAACTAGTTCACTTTGTGAGTTGTTACACAAATCAGGTCAATCTCTACATCAGCTCTTTATTTCACTGTTTTTACAAAAATACTGAAATCAGTTAAGCTTAAAATTAAAATAAAGAATTTCAATTTAAACAACTTAGGATTTTCTGGCATGGAAGTAAGTTAGAACTGTTCCAGTTTCTCACACAGACATCTTTCTGAATAAGATCGTCCTTTGTTGAAAAAGGTTCATTGCTGAGCGCAGACAGGTGATCAGTTCTCTAGGTGAGTCAAGCTGCAATGATCCAGGACAACTTAAGGAAGTATCAATTTTAACTCTCAAATTTTACAGCTGCTTCAAGAAAACCCACTTTACAAATTTTCCAAAATGTGTGTTCCTAAGAGAAAAGGAAGTCCAGGAAATGATGAAATTTGTCAGTTTCAGAAAACTAGTCCTATCCTTATTGCCACAATAAATTTTGTCTACATAAACTAAATCCAAAGGGGGAAAAATTGAAAAAACTACTCAACTGTTTTTTTACTTCCCTGGGTTACTGTCAGTAAAAAAAAGAAAAAAATCACAGAATATTGAGAAATATATTTCTATCATGGAGTCAACACCCTATTTCTTTCCCCAAGATCCAAGTGGTTGCTGTTTAAATATTAAGAGTATTGTATGAATTAAAGTTATGAATAACACAGAACTCTATTTGAAGAAGCAATAAAATAAGATTTATTTTAAGCAAAGATTTATCTATAATAAGGAGACTTTTCCTGTTTTTATACTTCCATACTAATTACTTCACTGTCCTTTTAGTTGTTTTGATGATATAATTACATATGACTAAGCAAAGGCACCTGTTATTTTTTGAAGTGCTGATTTATTAGTCACTCTACATAACGGGGAGGATAGGTGGAACGAAGCTATTTTTACTCATCTTCACAAAAATAATGAAAATTCAACATATTAACATAAGAACAGTTCTTACCAGTTCTGCTTATTGGTCTCAAGCCTATTTATTATACTCAAAATACATTTAATTCAATGCAACTTTAAAATGATTTCACGAATAAAATCAACATGCTCTGAAAGATTCTACCTGCGATTGCCCAGAAATCAACAGTATTTTGTCAGTGCCCCTGTCATTCAAAGAAATTATGGCATAAATACACATATACACACACATACATACACGCACATACAATGCAATACTTCTCAGCCAACTACAAGAATGAAATCCTGTCTTTTGCAGTAAAACAGATGTAGCATGTATCATTACACTTAGTGAGATAAGGCTGTCCCAAGGAGACAAACAGCGTATTTTTCCCTGCTTTGGGGTAACTAATATAGAAAGCAAAAAAAATTAATGCATGTGAGTGAAACTAACATTTTGAGATTTAATTATTGCTTATAGCCCTTGCTCTATTCCCAAGGATTGGTGACTTCCCCATGTAGTACTTGTTGAATTTATTATTTAATCAAGGCTTACCTATGTGATAAAAACTTAAAACACATCATTGCAAAAATTAAAAAGAAAAATGAGAAAGCAAGAGGGTTACAGTGAGGGAATAAAGGAGGATATGGTAAAAAGTATTATTATGATCTTAAAACTATTAGATAGGTCTTGACAACAAGATAATAGACGCTCCACCATTTTCTATACCTACAACGTCATGACAAATGTAAAGACCAGAATGTTGGAGTCGTGACTGCAGCTGAAGGACTGTGTTATTGTAAAATACAGGGAACAAGAGGGAGGACAGAAATGGGAGGGAGAAAAAGAGAGGGAAGGGGAAGAAGCCCTATAAAGCTGTCAAATGAAAAAAATAACAATTGAAAAAAATAAATACTGTGGCAGGGGCAGAGGTTTGCACGATGGCTGGCTCAGTAGCTAAATCCTCAACTTGCAAGTACCAAGATCCATTATGGGCACTGGTTCATGCCCCAGCTACTCCACTTCCCTTCCAGCTCACTGCCTGCGACCTGGTAAAGCAGTTGAGGACAGCCCAAAGCATTGGGACCCTGTACCCATGCGGGAGACCTGGAAGAGGCTCCTGGATCCCAGCTTCAGATTGACTCAGCTCCGGCCATTGCGGCCACTTAGTAAGTGAATCAGTGGATGGAATATTTTTCTGTCTTTCTCTCCATAAATTTGCTTTGCCATTCCATTAAAAAGAAATAAATTTTTTAAAAACTGCATATGAAATATAAAAATGCCATTACAAAATTAAAGGAGAAAAGAAAGGAGGTGAGTTTAACAGAGGGAGTGAGGCAAGCATCATTGTCTTACTAGAATTACATCTACAAAATACAGTAAATCTAAATATTTTTCTCAGGGCTTACATGGACAGTACTATTTCTAATTTTATCACAACTCATTAAATTTATACTATGACTAAATATGCTAATAATCTCCTTAAATTCAAGGTCTGTTTATCATTTGACTAGCTTGTTTCAGTGTATCTCAAACATGAATGGGTCAACCAATCATGTTTTGTTCAATACAGACCTTGCTTCCATGAGTCGGTAGAGGGTAGACCCTGAGTTCATTTATTTCTAACAAGATTTTTCACTGATACATGAAAGCATACATTGAGGGGCTGCCACACGACATTTCAACACATGCAATCCATGGATGTCGTTCAGATACCACAACCCTTGGCCATGTCTTTGTGCTGGGATAGTTCAAAATGTTCTCTATTAGCTGGCTTAAAATACCTAACTAATGCCGATCATAGTTAACCTACTGTGGACACCACACTAGAAGCCATTTTTCCTCTCAAGGTGCATTTCTGTGCCTGTTCACCATCCCGTCTCCGTCCAGTTCTGGATCTCCAACCTTCCTAGCTCTGCTAGGCACTATTCTAAGTACCACCACTGAGAGAAAGTAACCTCTCTAGTTCTACGTATCAATGAAATCATTCGTTGTTGCTCTTTCTGCGCTTGATTTAATTCATTCCAATATTATGTCCTCCAGGCTCATAAATGACAAAACTTCATTCTTTTTTTCTGACTCAATAATAGTTAATTATATAATCTATTCAACTATCTGTGGAAACCTACACTGATTGTGTATCTTGACTATTTTGAATAGTGCACTAACACAGGGGTGCTTCAAAAAGTTTGTGGAAAATACATATTAGGAAAATTCTATGCCTGGATTTCAAAATGCTTTGCAAGTAAATACATTTGCCTTTTAAACCTTATTTTCCATGAACTTTATGAAGTGGTTTTTTAACATGGAAATGCAAACATTTCTTGAACATACTGATTTCCTTTTAGTTGGCTATATGTTCTGTAACAGATTGTTAGATCATATGATCATTCTATTTTTAATCTTTTGAGGAACCTCCACAGTGTTTTCCATAATGGATATACTAATTTACGGTACTGATGCAGCATTTTGAAGGAATGTTTTGGAAAATACTTATAAAACAGACAAAATTTTAACTACTGGACTAGAAATATTTATAATGCTATAATATTAAGTAACAATCACAAAATACTCAACTTCTAAAAAGATAAAAAATTTAAGTGGCTGAAAATTATAAGTAACATTAATTGTTGATGTCCAAGATATGTATTCTAACAAAGTGTCATTTAATCCTAGTGACCAGTAAATAACCTTTGTAACTGTATCATCTTTATGTATTTATAGCTCATTTCTATAAAAAGAAGTGAACTACTTTCTTCACCCACAGTTTATTCAACAAGTACTTGTGCCTACTCTGGGGCACAAAGCATGCTAAAGTGAATAAGACAAACTGCACACCAGAGCCCTTAAAACTTAAGTCCAAAGACAGACTAACATACAACAGGTGTATCAACAATAACATAAGTGCTATCTAATACGATAAAATGAGTTAAGGGGATAAAAGCAAAGGTAACTACTGGATGGGTGTTGGGGGCTAAGGAGCTAATAGCGTTTGTTAAGCTGAGCAGCAACAGGAACTGGACTTGCGGTTACAGCAGAAGCACAGGCTGAATTTTTGACCCTACAAAACACCTGGACTAACAAGGGTTGGATTCAGCTATACAGACTAAAAACTAGACTCAACTGTATGCAATCGCTTGGCTAAAGGACTTTGCGGGAAAGGTATATAAGGCAAGGTGGAGGAATAATAGAGATGTGAGAGACCTCTACGAGAGACTTCTACAACTGCTAGTCTCCTGTTGGTGCTTCATCCCCCAGGCCCTCTCTGTCCCACGTACTGGCTCCGCTGGCCAGAGCAGACAAGGGAGGTTAGAGATTAGCGAAAACTTTCTTGGGAAATTAGATATGTCTCCAGAAAGTTACAGGAAACCAATCATCATGCTGATGTTGCTGTGCATATGTTCTTGAAATCATTAAAACTAAACTTTGTCCATAATAAAGAATAGCATAAACAACTAAATGGTAAAGATAATTTCTATATTTGATCCTTACATTGATAACTGCTAATAAAGAACAAAGTTGGCTAATTTAAATCATATGACTTCCAGGCATGTCCCATCTGGTTGTAAAGACAATGAGAAAGAAAAAATTTGAGATTTACCAGTAAACGGCAGGGGGTGTGAGGGAGAACAGAAAGAAATGAAAGGTCTGGATGATCCATAAACTGAATAATCAACTCATGAATAAATCAAGAGTAAGTCACATTTTTGTTTTCATTCCACACCCAAAGGCAACAATTTTAATGGACTGTGTGTGTGTACAAACGTGTGCACAAGTACCACAGCTTTTTACTTAACTCCACCCAGCTCTTTCCCCTTCTTACTTCCAAAGCATTTATCTCAAAGTATAAGATTTAAAGGCAAATCTGTAACACTGAGATGGCTCTGGTTCAACGTTATCAGAAAAGGACCAGAACTTTACGTTATACAAATTCTCATGGTTTTTTTTCTTAGAGTCATCAGGCACTTTGGCACAATAATTCAGTCAGTGCAGAATGCCTGATTCTTCACTCTTTGCCTGATAAACTGCTCAGCCAGAACTGTGCTGAATATATTTTTAAAGTATCAAACTAAAAAAGGTAGAATTCAAATGCTGAAAAAATGAGAGGAGAAATTCTTTTTTTAAAAGCAACTTGTGGGATTCTTTGGGGGGGCGGACACAGAAATACACATATATATGGAGAGAGCATCCATCTGCTGGTTCATTCTAAATGTCCACAAGCTTCGGATGGGGTTAGGCTGTGTCCAGGAGCTGTGAACTCAACCCAGGTCTCTCCAATGTGGGTGACAATCTCAACCACTCGAGTCATTAACGCTGATACCAGACTGTATGAGCAGAAGGCTGGAGGCAGGAAACAAAGACGAGCAGATACAAAACCAAAGCACTTTAATGTGGAATGCAGGCATTCCAAGCCAAAGGCCTAATCTGTATTTATTTTGAAAGGTAAATATTAATCAGAAGAGGTTAGCCATCATACTCGTTATGTTTCTTTCATAGGCAAAGACTTTAAAATTGAGCATATGTAGTAAGCTATCTTAGAATTTTTGAGTACAAAAAATTTTACTAAAGAGTTTTTTTCAGGGCTTGAGAATGAAACGCAAAAGATTTGTTGGTAATAAGTTTTACATAGGATGGAAGCCTTCATAAGAAAATGAAGTCAAAGGATCCAGTTAAAATGGAACATTTGTAAATGGAACTACACGGCCATGCCATGGCTTGACTGTTGTGCCTAAAAGTTAAAACTTAATTGCCATTGTTGCAATGAGGGTTCCTCAAGAATGGATTGACAGCATAAAACATCATATTTTCATGACCGGAAGCTTTTTCTACCTCCGTCTCCTCTTGCCCGGCCTCTGCCTCATGCAACCTTGCTTGTCCTTCCCTGTGCCATGGCAGTGTGACGTTCCTAACTGATGTCAGTTTCACACTTCTGCATCCTAGCCTCCAGGACTGTGAGCCAAATAAACTTGTAGTATTTATAAATTACACAAACGGTATCATTATATCTCAGTACCTGAAAACAAACTAAGACAGAAATGGGTAGCAAGAAGTGTGGCTGTTACTATAACAAATGTCAGAATGCGGAAAAGGCTTTGGAACTGAGTTACGGATCGAGCCTAAAATAATTTGGAGGGAATGGACTAGAAAAATCCGGGAGAGCCAAGAATAGTTAGGGGAGACTGTGGGCAGGGCTCACAGCAGAAGACCAGGGAAACTTCAGAACTTCTTAGGGAGTACCTAAGTGGTAGTCATCAAGATACCAGTGCAAGCACGAATGATGGAAACCATTCTAATTAGGTCTTAAATGGAAATAAAATACAAAGTGCTGCAAACTGTAGTAAAGGACACACTTCTGCTTGAATTAGGAAAAAAAAAAAAACTTGGCAGAACTGATTGTGTTGCTTCTGTGTGGGATGCAGAATTAAAGAGTTATGAACTAGACTATCTGGGAATCTGGTAAAAGAAGTACCTAGCAAAACATTCAGGCTGCTGTCGGGTTACTTTTAACCACACGCACTGAAATACAAGAGGAAAGGATTATTTGAGGAGACCTATAATTTTTCCAGCTTTTTATAGTAGTCAAGATGCTGACTGAGGGGCCCAGCATGATGGCTCAATTAGTTGATGCAAATCTTGGAAAGTGCCCAGATTCTATATGAGCACAGTTTCATGCCCTGGATGCTCCACTTCCCATCCAGCTCCCTGCTTACGGCCTAGGAAAGCAGAGAAAGATGGCCCAAAGCCTTGGGACTCTGCACCCACATGAGAGACCTAGAAGAAGCTCCTGGTTCTTGCCTTCAGATCAGCTCAGTTCCAGCCACTATGGCCACTTGGGGAGTAAACTAGCAGATGAAAGATTTTTCTCTCTCTCCTTCTCTCTGAAAATCTGCTTTTTCTATAAAAATAAATCTTAAGGAAAAAAAAAAGGTGCTTCCTGAGACACCTCCATCCCATATCAAAATTCCTGAGTTCGAATCCCACTTCTTCCAATTGTAGCTTCCTACAAACAAGTACTCTGGTGGGCAGCAGATGATGGCTCAAGTTCTTAGTCACTTCCACTCATACGGGAGAGCCCTCGTTTCTGGCTCCTGGCTTCAGCCTAGCCATTGTGATCATTTAGGAAATGAATCAGTAGAGGGAATTCATTCACTCATTCATTCTCTCCAAATGAGTACAAATTTTAGAAAGCCCGAGACAAGTAAAGTAGAAAGATATGGGAAATTCACAGCCTGGCCTTGTGAACAGTAAAAAAGGTATTCAGGGAAAAAACACACAACACAACAAAACAAAACAAACCTGAAGATGTAGCCCAGTCAGATTTCATTAGAAGGACTAGAAGGCCAGCCAGAAGTTTTACATCAAGACCAGGGGAAAAAAAAAAAAAAAAAGACCTTGAAATCATTTCAGAGTTCTTCCAGTTGCCCCTCATGTCCAAATCACAAAATCAGGGCTCTGGGAAGGCAGGTCCCGGGCTCCCCCAAGAGCATCCTGCTCAAGGGAACCTGGAATATCTGCTCCTTGAACCTCAATGCCTGGATACACAGCCAAAGGTGGGTCAAACAGGCAGAAGCAGCACAGAGAGACCTGCTACGACAACACGTAAGATAGCTACAGTAGGTAGATGCACAAAGCCAGCCCGGGAGAACTACAGGTTTGAGATTCTGACCCGACAGAACTGAAGATGACTGTAGTTCAGCAAGATTACAGGTGCACAGCTACCTGGAGCTTTGGAGGCACAACTCCCTCAGGGTGACAAGGCTGAAGGACACGGAATCAAAGGAGATTGTTCTCTAGCTTTAAAATTAACATCGGTTTCCCTGTTTGGCTTTGGACTGGAGGCCAATGATCTCTTTTCTGTTTGTCACTGCTCCTTTTAGGGGCAAGAATGATTATGTTACATTAGTTTCACCAATGCATTTTGGAAGTAGATAACTTGTTTTGATTTCACAGGCTCATCACTGGAAGAAATTTCTCTGAGGATGAATCATACCTTGAGTCTGATTTAGATGAGATTTTGGACTTTTGAATCCATCAGGAAGGAGTTAAGACTTGACTGTTGGGATGAAATTAATACTCTTTATCTGTGGAAAACAGACATGAATTGGGAGGGGGTCTGGGCAAGAACAGAATGTTACTGCCTAAATGTCTACTCTAAAACTCATGTTGAATCCAACTGCCACTGGAACAGTATTAAGGGGTGATGATGTCATAAGTGCTTTGATCTCATGAATGCATTAACGCCACTGTCATCAAAGTGATTAACTGCTGTGGGAATGAATGGGTCTGCTGTAAAATTGCGTTATACGGGTACCCTTCTTTGTCACACATGCGCACAGACCATGAATGCCCTTACCAGGTGCTGGCACTGTGCTCTCACACTGCCCAGTTTGCAGAACCGTGAGCCCAATAAGCTCCCACCATAGATAAATTGCCCAAACAGCGGTATGTGTTAGAGCACCGGAAAACACGGTGAAGTACACAGTAAATTACAAGCATGTGACAAAACAGACACATCAGGTAGGGAAGTGGTTAGGAAATAAGGTAACTGCTAAGTTCTGTTAGTACAGATTTTCCTTGATCTCAATTTCCCAACCTCGTTGAGACTGACTTTATGGCACAGAATTGGCACATCTTCCTACAGCACTGTTTTTTTCTGGTGACTTTTACTCAAATAGTCAATATACCAGAGTGGCACATTTTGAGATGACAAGTTCTTCACCCACCTCATTCTTCCCTTTTCTTTTAAACCTATTAATCCTTCACATGTCAAAGTCATATTCATGCGTGGCAGTTTGTTGACTTTGCCCCACGCTACCTAAAATCAGTTTGACTGTGATGAGAGAACACTACAAGCCAGAAAGAACACTTGCTCTATCCATTCTTTCTCCTGTAGTCATCACAAAGCCATTCTACGTTCCAGGCCCTAAGCGTAGCTAGAGAAGTTGTCACTGCCAAGGTAAAGAGAACTGAAATAAAGGGAGGACTTTCTCAGTCCCAAGACTTACTTTGTAAGGAAAAAAAAAAAAATCACAGAGCTCCTTTGTGCCTTCCCTTCTCCTCGGCTATACGTTCTGAAATCTGGCAGGAGGCAGGGGAAGCATGCACAAACAAAGCAGACCTGACACCAGGCAAAGGCTTCAGAACTCTCACTGCCCATTATAAAACAGACTCGAGTTCTGCAGAAAATATGGGAAGGTCCCACAGTCACACGTGACAATGCATGGGCCTCTACCACAAAGAAAACTACAGATACAGCCAACTTTCTGAGAACATAACTGCAAACTGGGACATGGTTTATGAGTTGCCAACAGATTGTAAACTATAAAACAAAATGTATGGTGACATGCTCAGAGAGACTCAGTTAAAAATGCAAGATTTCTCCATGTATCTTTGTGATGTCTTAATTTTTCATAAAGTTCTGTTCACCTTGTTTAAAAAAAAAAAAAAAACCTTCCAAGTACTTATTAAGGAAACCAGAGATAAAGAAACAATAAGAACTCCTCAATGATCTTCCAAACAAGAAATCCTGGCTCTCCCACTCACTACCACGTGACTTTGCCACAGAACTAACTTTCATGCTTTGGTTTACTCACTTATAAAATGAGGCTAATTCTGATATGGAACTGATAGGCAACGGTAAAGATTAAAATAAGCTGCAACACTGGCATGCAGTGTGGCAAGCAAAAAATATCTCGGTGAAAATGCTGTTACAAATTACCCATACTCTCCAATAACAGGTTCTTTAACTTCACACATGATAAAATATATGCTCTTTGATTTTCTGTCTGAGAAACCTATTACATATGACTAGCGAGTTAACTGTAAAATGTCACAAGATGAAGGCAGTTATATCAATATGGTTTATTTTACATGTACATCCAGGTATATAAAAATAACTCTGTCTATGTACAATATGGTATCACAGAGTAATTATACTCAAGAGTTAACATGAAGCACTTCTTCCTGCACTTTAAGATTTTTAAATATATTTAGTTTAAAAATAGAATCTCAAATGTAGGTTAATATTATTCTAATTCTACATATGAGGAAACTAAAGAGCAAATTAGCTAATCTCTTTAGTACACAAAGGAAGTGAGGAGGCTGGAACGGAAGCCCACGTGTGTGTAAACCCAGAACCGGAGCTCTTCAGCAGCACACATGTTCTCTCCACGGTTACCAACCCACTCAACAACACTCTCTCCCTTTCTCTTACACACATACGGTATTTTGAACAGTTCATGGAAAAAATGGAATTCAAAGATATTTTGGTACAAAAATGTATCTTTAAATCTCTACAGTTTTTTTTCATATGAAGCTCTCCTCGGGCCTTCTTAGTATACCGGTATAAAATGTAAAGACTTGTACATTTATTTAACATGAGTGCTAAGAAATGCAAATGTGTAACTCACAAAGCAAATGCCAAAAACATGTACTTCAGTCTAGGCTTACCAAGAGATTTCTGGTTGACAAAGGCCTATGAAGTCCTTAACAAATCAGGGGTCAATGAACCACTTCAGGGTTTTTTTTCTCTGCACCCCCATCCCACACACAGTATGTCAAGGTGAAAACAATTACACAGCGCTAGTAGAACATGTTTTCAATGCCACAATTTTCATGTCCCAAGAAGCCTTGGCCTATGTTAATCACTCTCTGATTTTCTCTGAATATATTCCCAATGGAATGTAAGGCTGTAACCTGCCTCCTGCCTATCACTGCGTTATCCCGGAGCCCCATGCTTTTTCATCTTTGCTATCAGAAGAGGTGTGGGGGAACAACCTACACGTCTGCAGTACTACCCTGCAGAAAGAACTGTGATGTTCTGACAGATGTTATGAGATGAACTGACATTGCCACTGTATAAGCAACATGACTGCTCCCATTTTGCCGGCAAAGAATTGGAGACAGAGGGACTTAAGTCTCTTGACAAGTTCACTCAGGCAGTAAAGGACAGACCCTGAATTTGCGCTCAAAGTTAACTCTAACACATAATCAAACAGGGCTTCCACAAGTAATCTCAGCTTTGCTAGGTAAGCAAAAGAGACCCTCATTTTCTTCCCTGACTCCAACCTCCTAGCTCAGCACCTTATTCCTTTACCAGATCTAATGTATACGAGGAATCTGGCTCTTAGAAGGAATTCATTTGCTAACTACATAAGGATTTCCCCTATAATGTAATCAAGAGGAAATGGTTTAAAGAGATATTAAATATAAAATCAACACTGCATTAAACTTGAAGTAACAAGAAAGTAAATAGCATCTCATATTAAACTAACTTTCATGTGTACTCTGTCACCGGATACTGAGGAAATTATCACTGTGGGGAATAAATACTCTAATTTCTGTTATGAAACAAAATATTTACTATATTAGCTGCCTTTCAACTCTTAATCCTTTATATTTTAGTGCTTCATTGATCCACAGAACTTTAGGAAATGGACACAGAAGTTTATTTTAAATGCTGAAATGGCTTTGTTAGAATACGAAAACATTACTTTCAGAAAAGCTATCAGATGACCTTGATGATCTACACAACATTCATTACAGACTGGTAAACATTTGTGAAAATCCTTGCTGTGATGATTGATTGCATTTTTCCTTGCTTCAGCTACCTCGAACTAAATTGCCTGCCATTAAAATGATGACTTCTGTCAATGTAGTTTCTTAATCCTTCCTCAGTACTCTCTAGCAGTGACAACCTTAGAATAATGCATTGTAAGTCTTTATGGATCAATAATGTTCAGTAAAAAAAAAAAACAAAACATTGCAATCTACCACCAGGATTTTTATCCCCCTATTTGTAATGATCTCTCACAAGATAACCAGCAGTAAAATCTTTTACAACAGAGGAAAAAAAGACATATAACAAAGAAGTCGATTAGAATACTATAAACGGCATATGCCAATATGAACAACTTAAGAATTTTGAGGGAAACTCAATGCTAGCAAAATGCTTTTATCCTACCTAAAGTACTAAATAATTGAGAAGTCACTTGAAGATAACTTAAGGAAAAAAATATTAATCAGGTCGTTACTCATTTTAAAATGATTTATGGGAGGTTACTTATGTAAAATAAAATCTTCACTACCATGTAAAAACAGAGAGCTCACTTAAAAACCATAAAACACAAGCCAAAATGCATTTTCTGATCATTTTTTTCCACAATTAGAAAAGATTTTTCATTTAGCTATATTCAGACTCTATATTAGACGTCTTAATGTGAGAACTAGATTACAATTACCTTTTAACATGACAATTTAGGTGTTTTCATCTATACCAACAATCACTGGAAATAAATGCCATGGTTTCTATGAAAACAGTCATGACATTCATTTACAATTCATACTGCATCTTTTCTTCTAAGGAATTATGTTAAATAACTCACTTTAATTCTGCATGTGCTTCTTTATTTATGAAGCTCAAGTAACCTGAAATCATAGACAGCACTGAACTGGTGGGGAGGTTTTTCAACAATTCAGGAATTTACAGTACTCATCTGCTTAACAGATTGAGTTCATATACGTATCTGTATGTGTATAAAGTATTAATTATATATCAATTCATATATGTGTGTGTGTATATATATGTATACATATATACATATATATATATATATATATATATATGTAAGTAGTAGGCATTCTGAAAACAAAAGCATTTCCTGGCGCAATAGCCTAATAGCTAAATCCTTGCCTCACATCCACCAGAATCCCACATGGGCACAGACTTGTGTCCCAGCTGCTCCACTTTCCATCCAGCTCCCTGCCTGTGGCCTGGGAAAGCAGAGGAGGATGGCCCAAAGCCTTGGGACCCTGCACCCATGTGGGAGACCACAAAGAAGCTCCTAGCTTTGGATCAGTTCAGCTCTGACCATTGTGGTCACTTGGGGAGTGAATCATCACACAGAAGATCCTTCTGTCTCTCCTTGTCTCTGTATATCTGACTTTGCAATAAAAAAATAAATAAATGTTTAAACGAAACAGATAATGCACCAATTTCTTATTGTACACTCTTGACAGTTCTTTTCTAACCCTTCCTAAAGGAAAACATTTTGGTTAATAGATGTACCAACACTTTAGCAAAATATAGCAACAACTTTTGATAACATATGTATATACATCTACACCTGTTGTAACTCTGGAGAATTTACCTAGAATTCATAATTCAACTTCTCAACATATACTTTCAGATAGTAAAAATTTTTAATTAACATTAAAATATGATAATTATGCAGTAGGATGACTTACGGTCAATATTTTTATTTTTCTAAATATTTATATATTGTACTTGGAAGGTCAGAGCAACAGAGAGAGATCTTCCATCCACTGGTTCACTTCCCAAATGGTTGGAATGACAAGAGCTTGGCTGGCCCAAGGCGGAATGTCAGGAGCTTCTTCCAGAGCCCATGTGGGTGCAGAGGTCTAAGGACTTGGGCCATCCTCCATTGCTTTCCCGGGCCATGAGCAGAGAACTGGTTCAATAAGCACAGCAGTTGGGACATGAACTAGTACCCATATAGAATGCTAGCACTGGCAGACAGAGGATTAGCCCATCATACCATGAAGCTGGCCTTCTAAAGTTAACGTACTATCTACCATAAGGAGATGCTAAGTATCTGAGGAAATAATCAGGCCCTTATTGGACATTATGCATGCATGCATGTATCAAAACATCACATGGAACCATAAATAATTACCACTTTCAGATGTCTTAAAAATGTTAAGCTAAAAAATAAAAGGAGACAACATGCAAGCAAACTGATCAAAAGAACCTTTAAAACTTTGATCCACATTTGAGTACTTTCCCAACATTTGAAATATGGTATTAGGTTGCTCATTTTAATTTTCAGGATGTTAACAATAACAGTTATGTACAAGCTGCTGCATAAGCACACTACATGTAGCAGTACATCCGACCCTCACGGTAATCCTATAGCGCAGGCCCTGCACAATCCCCCTTACCCTGAGGGAACGCCAAGAAGCTGAGGTGCGAAAGGAAGACACAGGAAAAGAGCTGCGCCCAGGCAGTCTCAGTCCAGATTTCATGCTAAGTCATACACCTTTTTTAAAATTAATTAATTATTAGAAAGTCAGATATACAGAGAGGAGCAGAGACAGAGAGGAAAATCTTCCATCCGATGGTTCACTCCCCAAATGGCCACAAATGGTTGGAGCTGAGCCAATCCGAAGCCAGGAGTCAGGAGCTCTTCTGGGTCTCCCACGTGGGTGCAGGGTCTCAAGGCTTTGGAATATCCTCGTCTGCTTTCCCAGGCCACAGGCAAGGAGCCGGGTGGGAATGGGAAGCAGGGCTGCCAGAATTAGAACCAGCGACCATACGGGATCCAGGAGCGGGCAAGGTGAGGACTTTTACCGCTTGGCTATCGCACCGGGTCCTCACAAAACCTTCTTGTATGTCAAAGACTATCTTGAAGAGTGGGAATTAAAAGATCAAACAAGCAAACAAAAATCCACACTGCTACTGTTTCCAGGCTTGAACACTGAATTAGAATCAGATTGTAAGGTCCCAGTAAGTGCCATCCTAAGGAACTTAGATTTTATTGCCTAATGAGCAATCAAGGGCCTAAGAATCCTCTTTTTGCAGTAGAAAAATAAAGCACACCCCTATCCCCCCAAACCCACAAGCTTTCAATACTGTTGACAACAGGGTGAATGAGACGGATACTAGAGGCAGTAGCAACATTACTTCGTAAGCTCTTGGATTCGGAGCAAGACTGAAGAGGGCAACAGGGAGGGGAAAATAAAGTCACTTACAAATCTTAGAAATGTGAAAGGCAAGATGAATGACTGTGAGGCAATCTCGAGTTTCTAGGAACAGACTGATTTTAAATGAACAAAGGAAAATGCCACAGGAGTTGAGGGGAATCAGTATTATTATGACTTCAAGCAATCTATGTGACTCCATAAGCCTCTATTTCTACATTAAAGAATTGTACTGTTTTCTGCTTAAGTACATAAGGCTAAACATTCAATGGCTTCTGCCTGGGAACTAGAATCTAAAATCACAAGATAACTTCTCTAAAACCCCTAAGCACTGAGTTATTTACTGTGCATTATTAATGTATGAGGGTTAAGACTTTGATACAGCTGTTGCACTCACTTTGATGTCGGGGATGGAGAGAAATACCACGGCTGCTTTCTTCATGTAGTCAATCAAATACCCCTTCCCCATATCCTTAAGATCATCAAATACAACTTCAGGCTCATTCTTTGGCTTTAAGCCAAGGACATTTGTTTATTAAAATAATAATAAAATTAACATTTTTAAAAAATTAATACTTCGTTTTATACTAGAGCCACACACATCCATTTCAAAGTAACAGATTCAGTATGATCAAAGTTTAGAATTATCAAAATTACATAATTATCATGAACAATGGTAATTGCTTTAGTGCAATAACCGACTGTTTCTCAACAATCAGACAAGTTGCGTCAAATCGGTCATAAAAGAAAATCAACTGAAGAAGTATTTAAGGTAGCACCATTCTGGTGATGCAAAGGTGAAAACATAAGGACGATCTAATTATTCTTCCTCAATGCTCACCACATGACACTTCAAACAGTTCCCATCTTAACACAGGTTCAGCTCACAAATCTCTTTCAAAAGACAACAAAACTTGGCAGATAACGGCAAGGTTAGAGAAATAGTAAGATAAACTGCTTTGTAATCTGCAATAATAAAAGCATATTATTTTAAACATCTGCATGATGTAAAAGAATTGTTAAAATCTCCACAATTAAGCCACGTAATCATTTTAACAAATTTTTGATGAATTCACAAATTTAAATACTGCACTTTGGCCAATAGGTGGTGCTCACTCACCACTCAGAAAATATTCTCCAAACCATTTCTGCTACCAAGAAAAGATTATCAGACTGTGTGAAACTTAAAGAATAAAATACCAGAAATCTTCATACATAAACATCACACTAGCTGTTTCTTATTTGAAGAGGAACATAAAATTTAGACACCTTTCAAAAAAAATAACCTTTAAGATTAGAACTGACTTCATCATTTTATAACTCATAACTAAAAAACTGCTTTAAAGATGTTGCTGAAACATGGCTTTAATCATTAATAGTAAAACAAAAATGCTAGGCAACCCAGCATCAAACCTCAGAAAAACTGCACCTGTGTTCATAATAAAGAAATAATTCACTTTAAATTTTATTCTAAATTGCACACATAGAATCTGAGTAAACATTAAACATTTTAAAGTTTTTGGCAGGAAGACAGCTTTTAAAATAAAACACAACAAGACTTTCAGCACAATCAGAATCAACATATTTTTGACAATTCAGGTCATTACATGGCATTATTTTCCTCCTCCATTTCTCAAGACAGATAATGCCATGCAATGCAAGCTACTCTCATCTTTCAGACAATGTTATCGCTGTCATCAGCATGATGATTAAAACCGTTTTGATAACAAATTGTGAAAATACCTAACAAGAACTAACCTTAAACTTTTATAAGAAACACAGTACCTACAGGAATGAATTCTAGCCTCATTTGATAGAAAAATGCTCTATAAAAACATTTAGACTATTTAAAATCTATTATGGTTACTTAATATGAAAGTAATAAGGGAGACAGTATTTTGCTTTTAAGTGTCTAGAAAAACAGGGGGCAAAAAGGAAAGAAACTTTCTTGTATAGAATCTGTACACAGAAGAACTTATTTCCATGATCTCAGGCACAGAAGATAAACAAGGCAGAATGGACATGGATCTACACAAAAAGTCTAAATAAAACAAATTTAACAGGCTTTTTGTTTCATTGGAAACATCTTATATCCCACACTTTAAATACCAACATCCTTGATTACATGAAACATTTCCTCCTTAATAACAGTATCTTCTCTATGTAAGATACTAAGTAAACGTAACAAATCTTTCAGTTCTAACTCATCCTAATTTTAGCTTTGTGGTTTACTTACTATTATTACAATTACTCAAAATTCTAATGCAGTCCTCAAATGTTTTCAAAACAAAACAAAGAGTTAAAAACCCAACATATCAGCATTTGAAATATTTATATGTTTATTGATTAATCTTATAAAACCTGTCTTTTCTTCCATAACAATACTGAAAATTCTGGTGCACTAATTTAAATTATGGTGCTAAAAATTAAATTTCATTTTGCACGTAAGTTATATTTCAATAATTAAATTTAAAAGAACATTATAACATTTTTTCCTCTAGTATCACTCCCTCTTTTACCTAACTGCCACTTATTTTAACCAAATACAAAAATAAAGTAGTCCCAAATTTTTCTTGCAATTCTAAAACACAATTTGATGTGTAACAATTCTTAAGAATTTTAAATTTGTTAAAATAATTTACCAAGGAGTTGACCAAAAATTCATTTTAATTAATGAGCAAGTTGGGCCTTTACCTTTACAAAACACAGGACAGATTTCCAACCTGCAGCTAGTCTAAAACTCCTTAGGAAAATTCCTCTCTCCTACTTTTTCACTAAACCTGAAGTGTTCACAAGCCTTTTCCACACAAGATCCCATTAATGTATATATTATAAACACAAAAAAAGTTTCAAACTGCTTTTTCATATGTATACAGGCATGTTTATATACAGAAATACACACTAGAAAATAAAGGCACAGGAGTTAATACAGAGAAAAATGCTTTATGTCACAATATGACAGCTATTAAATAAGAAATTGCCAGCCAGTAGGTTCATTTCTATATAATCCTTCCATTTTAGATAAAATTATAAACATTGTTGTGTGTGTTTGTGTGTGTGTGTGTGTGTGCGTGCATATTTCCAGAAAAATTCACTGGCCTTTACCTCCTAAAAAACTATTACAACTACCTATACTTCAAAAAACAAATTTTTTTTTAATATAAAAACTTGAGCAGTCTGCCCCTGTTCCTGATTGGCTGCTTGTCAAGGAAGGCCTGGGTCCCTAGGAAAGTTATCTGCTCTGCAGGAGCTGATTGAAGCCGTGTGTGTGAAATTCAGAAGGCTCCAGGAGGGACTAAATAGTGTGGACACAATAACACGATAAAATGTCAGTCGAGAATCTGAAAGAAAGAGTAGATGTCATGGAAAAATAATTAGATATTTCTTCCCAGAACATCTGAAATCATGGGCAAATGAACCTTTAGTTCGTGTATTTAAAGTTTCAGAAAACAAACTTCTTTATGTGCCAAAGGAATGTGTCCATTCTTATAGGGGATTCCGACTAACATTTTTAGTTCATTTGATGTACAACATTTGAAAACGGAAGCAGTCCCTTAGCAGCACCTCATTTGTGATTTTTAAAGATACTTCAAACCCTTCTTTGTGCTGTGGCCTAATGATTTAATTATTTATACCCTTGCAATAGAAAATAATAGCAGCTTACAAACAATTTTCACTAGTTTTATATGTAACTGACATAAAGAATCCCTTCTACTTGATTAATAATCATATAGTGGCAAGGAAAATACATACATCTGCTCTAATATTAAATTACATCAAAGATCTGAAACAGAAGATTCTAAATAGAGAAACATATTTTGCCTCTTACTTTGTCAAAGTGGTCTAATTTAGAGAGAGATCAATTTAGAAATTGTATAACCATGTTTCCAAAAAGGAACAATAGCAGTGTTCATTAAATGTGTGGGGCAAATCACCCACAGTGTCATCGGACAATGGGTAAGGTGACTATAAGACATTTCTTTCTTTCACATTATCTCCTTACAGAAATGTTCCACAGCTCTGTGTGGAGAGTTTCACAATGCTGTCCAAACACAGAATATATGCATTCATTCTAGTCTATGTATTTTTATTTAGTTTTATTTTGCTGTGTTAGCAATTTGAGAAAAGCTGGAGGGCAGCTCCTAGACCTGAAAATTATTCATTAGTATGAAATAATTCAGTTAGCTTCCTTTGCACAAACATACACACATACACACAACAACAAAGAGAAAAGAAAAACTAAAAACCTGTATTTCCGACTGCATTTTTACAACCATGACTTTATACAATGAAGGTCTACATGCAGCTGTTTTACCAATGTAAGTTCCACTAATTTTAAAAACCTGGTAGCCTAAAATAAATTACAATTAAATATAATAAAAATGAATTTTAAATGCGTAAATTCGAAGTTTAAGCTAGATTAAAACATTGTTTGGGGTTATATCACAAGATAGACATGTCTAATTGTATATATAAATAACAACATACATAAATACAATAGAAAGTAACAGACCTACTAAAGTTTCATTTTGCAAAATCAAATAGTTTCATGAAGTGGTTGCTATAGTGTTTCGAAAATAGCTTTTTATTGCATTGTTTGTGCTTCCTGGATTTTTAAAAAAGCATCCCCAAACCTCAGGGATCTCTGAATTCAGATATTCCTGTTACATATCAACTCTGTGACCTTGGTGCAACTTTCAATTTTCTGTTAAACTTTCTTAAAAACAGGGGGAACACACACGGTTATAAATGAATTAGGTAATAATAATTTAAGATGAGCGTAAGACAGAGAGAGTCACTTGTTTTGGAAAACTGGTATCTTCCGAATTATAAAACTATTTTAATGGTTTTAAATATATTAAATGTCTTTTAACATAAGTTCACAACTTATCTGTGCTGCATAATTCTAACAACTTTTGCAGCACTTGAAACTATACTTCTAAGGGGCATAAATTTAAATGTTATGTAAGTTACTAACAATGTAACAGAAATGAAGGGTGAGGTTTATATTTCACTCTATGTTACAGTAGGTGGCACAGACCCAATCTCAAGGAAAAAGGGACACTATAGAAAAAAAGTATTTTACATACTATAAATATAATTCCATTAGCCCTAGAAAATGCTTATCAGTTGTTAAGTGAATAAACTATGGTAACAAATATTTACTAAGAGAGTTCATTTTTCTATTTAGAAGAATCAGAAGTTTGAAATTCAAAAGGCAGTCACACCGATTCTGAGAATGATTGTCTCTATGAATCTGACCAGTGCCTGTGTCACAATTCTCTCCTGTAACAACAAAAGGTCTCATTCTTAACCGGAGATACATATATTGATATAACAGGATAACTAATTTTAAGAATACCTCCTAGTAGGACAGGCAATCCAACCATTTCTCATGTCGTGATTGGAATATGACATTTCTGTACGCCAACCCATCATAAGTCTTTCTG
This sequence comes from Ochotona curzoniae, assembly GCF_017591425.1. Taxonomy (NCBI): domain Eukaryota; kingdom Metazoa; phylum Chordata; class Mammalia; order Lagomorpha; family Ochotonidae; genus Ochotona; species Ochotona curzoniae. The sequence continues at coordinate 16,961,216 of NW_024466307.1, forward strand.
AAAAACATGCCACAAATGTGGACCAATCAATAAAGTACTGGTCAAGTCTAATTGGTCTGAAAATACAAATGTCATCCAACGTAACTAAATTGATACATCCGCGGAAAAACAAAGTTTTTGCTAAAATACTGACAAAGATAGTATAAAGATTAGATAATCTCTCCATAAACATGAAATCATTAAGAAGGAGACACTTTCATAACTATATAATACATTACAGTTATAATTCTTTCAAAAATGAAATGGGAGGATGCATCCATATTAACTGAATAACTATTTGAAATAAACACAGAATGCTTCCTAATTCTACTCAAAGAAGTCCTTTCTTGCAAGCCTCAATTAAGAGATCCTATAGTCTTAAGTAACACTGTTAAACTAAACCTTTAAGAAAAGAGAATTAGCCTTTCAACACTTACATTGAAAGACAAGTCAATGTCTATTCATTTTGAAATAACTTTCATTTTATTAAAAGAAAAAGCTATAGAATTTAAGCCATACATGTCAAAGAACTAACATGCAACCCAATGTACCCAAAAAAGTGACTTACATTCTAGAATAACTGACACTTAAAATGACAATTACCACCACTTCAAGAGTACAACTGTACACAAAAGGGTATGGCTTCACCAGTTTCAGCTCAAATCCAGCTGGTATTATTAAGACCACAAAATGCCTCAAGTTTTGATATGAATCCAAAGCTCAGAAAGAGCATGAGACTCATATCCAAAAATGCTTCAAATACACTCACTTTACAATCTGTGGTCACTAAGTAACCAGATATACGATTCAAATAATAACCTCGTAGTAAACCATAATGTTTGGCTAGAAGCAGAGAGCAAAATGACTATACAATCGCCATCAGAAAGTACCTTAATGAGCCAATCAGAACACATTCCTAGTCTCAGTTTCAGCTGACCAGATCAACTCCATCAAAACACACACACATAACAAAATCAAAAGAACTCACTGCTCTTTTTCATAGTTTTGTGTTTCAGTGTAAAAACTAAATGCAAACAAACACAAGTTGAACTGCTCCTTCATTATGGAATCTGACTCTGAATTTAGGAGAAGAAAGCCCACTATCATGTAAAAATATGCATACTTTAACCAAAGGCTTCTACCATTTAAACAGTACAGTATTTTAACTATAGGAAGAAATTCAATCTTTGGTCCAGGAATTCACACATAGGATATATACACCAAACCTACAAGGTCAAAGCTACTTACTCTAGCGACAAATGGAATGTAACCTTGTGTATTTGAAACGAAACTTCTCATTTGTTTTCAAATTCAGATATTAGCAGCAGATACCTGTTGAACATTCCATTAGTCACCAAAGTGATGACGCTCCCACGGGTCCTGAAATCTTAGAAAACTGCACTTGTACTCAGAGAATGGGAGGGGAAGAGCCATGTGCCATGTTGACAATGTTGAAAAATATTCAACAGATGTAACAACAGATATCAAACCCTTTAGATTCTCCAGTAATTCTGAAAAAATAAGTTCACAGACCAGAGTCTGAAAATCACTTAATTGGAGAAAATCTGACGTCCTGAAATCCTGCCTTTATTTCAGGATGGGAGGGCTCCTATGCCACGCCTCTTCCTGCTGCTTTACCTTTAACAGTCTAAATACATCAATCACCATCCATTTTATCACACTCTTAACTCCAATCTGTGGTGAACAAAAATTACTTCTAAAGCACCTATTTTAAATAAACCAGAAGCAGCCAAAATTTCCATGAAAATTTCTACCTCTTACCTCACGTTCTTCTTGTTTTCTGCTGCAAAAATTGACGGATGCACTTAACACATTTTTTAATGCTTCTTCAAATTTTTTTCATATATTTCATCACATTTTTTGCAAAGTAGCAGTATTTCAGAAAACCTATTCTAACTTTCCCTACTTTTTTGCTTTAGAATTTTAATTTGCATTATGGATTTTATTTCAGTAATTATGTTTCAATAATGTGTCACTTATTTACTTTTAATATTCAGTAATTCAACTTATGGAGTTCATTCAGTACTTACGAGCTAACCAAGGAATACAATTATCATTTGTAATTATTTTCAAGATAAAATTTTTGAATTCTAATCAAATTCACAAATAAACTTGAGGAATATAGTCACTTTTTCAGTGGAGATTTCCTCTACTTAATTGAATCTAAGCTTAGCCAAAAAAGAAAAATACATATTTCTGTTTTCATTTTGGCCTCTAGGTTGCCAGAACATAAATTAACGCAAATGAACTCCACAGAAAAGAGAATCTCTTACAATTACTAATACAAGAATGAAAAAGTCTAGGCACCAACACCACTCATACACTCTCTCGGTATTTTTCCTCCTACGGTCAGTATTCATTTTGTTACCTCGAATTTCAATCTTAACACACAGTGCATTAAATATGATTTCCCTCTCTTCTCTTCCTGGTCCTTTTCTATAATAAAATAGTTTTTTCCATTAAGTTCACTTCTATAATGGACTCACTAAGCTCAAATAAAAACTTTTCTAATAGAAACTCATTCAATTTCTCCATTTCAAATTCCAAAAAAGTATGAATAGTTGTCAGGAAAGGTAAACTTTTCAAGCTTCAAACTCCTTCCCTTAAAAAAAATGAAATGAGCTCTACCTCAAAAAGCTATCATAAACCAATGTTTCAAATGATAGACCTGGTAGAAAACAGGAATTTTGAAGAAGGAGAAGTGAGTTTGAATGACACACTCAGCAAGCTGGACATGGAACCAACACAAAGCAGGTTTGTAAGCACATGATGGGAGTGAAGCCTGCCAGACACAAGTCAGGTCAGGGCGAACACTGACAGCTACGCTAAGGAGTGTCAGGGTCTCCACCCTGTTTGAGAGGAAAATCCACTCAAGGGTTTTACCAAAGATTAAGAGAAGGAGTAGATAGGATTACAAGTTCAGTCCAATTGAGTTTTGGGCACGCTCAGTTTGAACAGAAAATAAAGGTTAAACCTAAAGAGAAAGGAAAAAAAAATTAGAACTCTAACACTTGTCAGGTGGTCCTTTGGAACTGACGAATTTCAACAAAAAGAAATATCCATTTCCACCCGTTTCATCTCTCCAGCTCGAAAACCAATGCTTCATAAAACAACATCAACCCTTTCTGTGTAATATGCTTTCAAATCATGAGCTGCTTTAAAAAATGTGTTTGGCTTAAAGAACTTTGTATTCCATCCCACTATTGAGGTCATTACCTGAAGAAAGGTTTAGGGTACTGTTCAACTTTTAGGGTACTGTTCAGATACTGCTGAATTTGAGTAGACTCCAAATTCAAGGGTAGTTTCAAATTAATTCTGATCCACAATCGTTTACACAGATGGGAGAACACATAACTTGTATATCTTACTTTGAAAGCAAATTGTTTTCCTTTTTTTTTAGAGAGTATGAGACTACTTCAGAAGTTCATGCAAAACAAAACAAAACTTTATTACAAAAAAAGTTCAAATCCATAGTTCATTTTCATAATGGGCATTTTCTGTGAACTTTCTGAAGGTATGCTGATGTTAATACTCTTTGAGCACGTAGATACACACTTGCCAGCGCTTCAAGAAGATCTACAGATTCAACTTTGATGCTGTAAAATAACTATGAAACACTCCTACTTACCCAAATGATATAAATTACAAAAGAATATAGGTCTCCAAGAGCAACTTTTACCGCTTTTACTCTCAAACATTAAGATATATAACTTGCTACAATGGAGGTGGTAGAGGGAGCAATGTTACGAAGCTAGATTGTAATTCCGCACTGCCCATACTGAAATTTCATGGCCCTGAAATTTACAAGCTATCATCTCTGTGCTTCAAGTTTCCTCATCCAGAAAATACACATAACAGAACTGATCACAAAACACGTTTGATCCTTGGGTAGATTGCCTTCAATAGCCACAAAATGACTGCCAAGGTAGGAAAGCAACAAAAGCCCTAGGTAGACTCTCCACTTAGCCTGACCCTCAAAACACAACCTAACCACCCCTTTATCCTCAATTCTAACCTTGTATATTACAACATTAAATTACTTCTTTATTCCAGGAAACTATTTTCAAAAAACCTCTGCTGCAAATCTGGCCACATTGTTTCCATTCAATGATCATATTATGCTATCTGTACCCCAAATGTTCTGCTAAGTCTACTGAATGAACCACTTAAAGTCTGCAGCTTAATAAATAAATAGCCCAGCTACAGGGAACATAGTTAATAATTAATTATATAAAAATTAATTTTCCATTAGAAGTTCGACATATTTTGAAAACATTTCAAGAAACCAATTTAAAGATAACTACTTAAATACATCACAAATGTTAGGAAATTTGCTCAACTTTGTTACAGAGCTCTTTTCCCACTGGTATAATGACATAATCTAGAATTTAAATGTTTAAATTTTAAACCAAAGAAAAGAAAAGCCCAGTTTGCATGGTCCCTATCGTATACAGTTCCTGTACCTCAATGGTGTCTACCCCCAACACTGCAGTTCACAGTTAATCTGCTTCAGTACCTGCTGCTGCCACTTAACACTGAATTCCCTTACCAGACTGCCAGGACATTTACTCACATAACTGCAGCCACTGTCATTTCTGGCTTCTAAAGGAGAATGATTCAATTACAGGCCAACACAAAACAGGACTGGGGTCGTGGGGAGGAGGGCGGAATCAGGGACTGGCGGGCACTGTTGGCATCCCTGCTGTTCCATCTTCAGATCCCGGTGTAGGCACGCTTCTCTTTCCTTCTCATCACTGATTACTACACATTCTTTGCTCTAAGTAAGCTTTCACGTTCTTATTTCACATGGTTTACTCTAAGTAAGTTCTCATGAAGACAGATTTCTCTCACATGTGCAAAAGTACATGATTTCTGATCTCTAGGTTCCTGAAGATACACCACTGGTGTTTTCCCTTGTACTAAGACTTCCCAGCAATTCGTCTTTTTAAATCCTTCAGAACACCATTTGTTATTTATATACTCTGATGACAGGAAGAGAGAAACAAATGTTAAAATTGTTCTGTGTCTCAGAAAGATGAAGAAAGAAATCCTATGTATATATTAAGTGTGTGGTAACACGAGCTGACAACCAACTAATGGAAGAGAAGCATAAAGAAGAAAAGTCTAGTGTCAGGAAATTCTCAGTATGTTCTAGATATTTACTAAACCAAAGTTGTGATGAATCCCCTTTGTTCTCAAACCAGAAAACCTACCCTCCAAGACCCTGCCACCCATTCCTGTGGTCCCAGTTAGCAGATTATTCTAGAGTTCCTGTCCCAGTCTTTTGAACTACCCTGAGAAGTGTTTCCAGGACATCCTGTTGGTGCTCTCTGAAGACACCCTCATAAAGGGCAGTGGCGCTTCACAATGCATCAGCATTATTACAGCTCAAGCGCAAGGCTACATGAAGGATTCCTTATGTAAAACACTCCTAGAAAGTTAGTATTATTACGCATTCCTCAACTCCTGAAAACAAACAAACAAATAAATACAATAACTAAAAAAACTCATAGAACACTGCTCATTTGTATTTCATGAACTACCTATACTTCTGATGTGACAATTCCCTGTAATAAAGCAATTTCCTTTCTTCCTATATATAAAAAAAATCTATTTCTAAACTTTTATATCCTGAGTACCAGATTGCCTCACTACAGCAGTCCAAGCCATTGCTGGAAGGCAGCCCCAATAGTAGGATGAGAGTAATTTCACACATATCTTCTATTTAAGCAGTCACACATGCTATGACACTGCCCAAATGCCAAACACTGAGCAAAGAACTTTTATAAACTTAAGTTTCAGTTTAAAAGTACCTTAAAACTTACAAGAAAAAAAAAACCTGTTCTTACAATTCTAAATTTGTCACTTCAAAGGGAAGACGATTGTATAGCAACAAAACACAGGAATGGGTCTAACTCCGCTATTATATGCAGGTCAACTTCATTATTTCATATAATATGTTTACAATATTTATTCTTATCATTTCAGGTCTTCCAAACCAAAATGCTCCAATATGAATAACTTCTAAGTCAAAATATAGTCAATTCAGAAATTTCTTCTGCTCCACCATAATAAGCTAATGGTAGGGATTCTGACTTTCAACTTATCATCAGACATAAGTTTTACATGGTTTAACAAGCTAATTCTCCACCCTGTGGCACCATCATCCCATATGGGTACAAGTTTGTGTCCCACATGCTCCACATTCCATCTAGTTCCCTGCTTATTGCCTAGGAAAATTGGGGGATGGCTGAAGTGCTTGGGACCCTGCAACCACATGGGAGAACTGGAAGAGGTTCCTGGCTCCTGGCTTCAGATCAGCTCAGCTCTGGCTGCAGTGGCCACTTGGGGAGTGAACCAGCAGATGGAAGATCTACTTTCTTGTTCTTCTTCATTTCTTATTCCCTGAAGAGATCAGAGAATTATAAGAAATGATGAGTAAGGCTGAGAGTTCCTATGATCCTAATGAGTGAGCTGCCTCTCCAATAATACTGATGTACACAGAGATCTTTCTCTTTACAGAAGTACCAGCGATCACAGCTTCTCTGGGAAAAGGCCTATCCACCAGTCACATTTACATCCAGCCTCAGGGAGCCAGACTGGCTATCCTTTTTCTGGGGACAAATACCTCAATTTGAAAATGACAGGCCAACTATCATCAAAAAGCAGAGGCTTAAGACCATTTAATTTTTACTCTCTGCTACACAAGAAGTCCACCATTGTGTTGTTAAGGGAGAAAATAAAACATACAGACCTAGTTCTGTCATTCAAGTACAGCAGGCCAACAACTGCCAAAATATATACTTAGCAGCTATGCTAAACTATTCTGCACATTAACATTTCAATAAGGGCTAGATAGTAGAAAGTAAAAAAAAAAGGGGGGGGGGCAGAATCACAGTGTTAAGTGCTTGAAGACTGCTTTGAATTATTTATATGTACATTAGTATATTAACTACTATTATTGCTCTATTATTGAGATAAGGATTATCATCTCACTTTCAAACCTCAGTGACAACAAATACCGCATAGATACAAAAGTGGGTAAATCTCAACCACTTAAAATAGTAGGCATTTCAGTCATTCAATGTTTACCAATGTTAGTGCCAAAGCACATCTACATATCACTTCTTCACATCCCAAAGATGATCTATTTTACTATGTAATAAAAGGTTGATACAGTACAAGTAAATGAGAATCTAACCTTTTAAATCGAAAAATAAAATTCTTAGTAATCTGAATGGTATTATAAGGAAAAATGTATACCATCATAATCAAAACAGAGTGGCTAAAGATTAAAAACCAACAAACCTGGGTAAGAGATAAAATGAGTTATTTGTACTATTCTTTCAATACTTCCATAAAGTAAAATGAAATTTAAACAATTAAAATCAGAATGATACTTAAAACATATTCTTGAATATCATCAATAATCAAGCAGCCTTAAATGCCAACATCTTTCCATATTCTTCTGAATATATTTTCTGCTCTACTGTGATAAGAGAAAAAAAATTCTACCACTGAAATATATTCTTAAAAATAATCATGGTTTTTACATTATCTGCCAATATTTAAATGGCACAATCAAGAAGATTTTACATTATGTTTACAAAGACTAGAATTCAAAGAACAAAAAAAAAAATCCATATGAAACATGAAATTCTAAGACTTTCCCATAAGTAAGTCTAGAAAATAAGAGAAAAAAACCCTAACATTCTGTTCATACGCTTGGCACATGTTGTGTTCCAAATGCCATCTTGACATTATTCATCTAAATCCTAAATTTTCTTCCTAGTCAGAATGTTTCTTTATATATAAGAAATTTAACTCAGATTAATACAGTGTCTGAAAGCTGAACGGTCTCTCTACACCACCTACCAATTTGTCCAAAAAAAAAAAAAAAAACCAACCACAGAACATTTGTATAAAATGAGCATTTAAATTGTGTGAAATTACTACTTAAAAGAAAGACAACATGTTTCTTTCATTATTTTAAAATTAGGCAAGAAAGTCACTGCCGTCCTAGCAAACACTACTACTTTCAGCTCATATTTTTATATAACATTTAAGACTTTATACTTTAAGATCTACAGTTTCATTTCAGTCTCTAAAGCTCTGCATACTAGATAACATAGATACTAGAATACCAAATCAATAGGTTACCTTTATTCTTCTTGTCTTTCAAAAAAAAGCTGAAGTTTTTCCACTTTTATTTAATCTTATAAGCAAAAAAGATAAAACAAATATCATGTAATATATCATAGTGTTCATTATGAGAACAATACTGTAACCATTCTTAAAGAATGACAGACTTTATCAATGTTAGAATTGATAAACTAGCAGACTTTGAAAAATGCAACTCATTATAAACTGAGGGGAAAATAGTCAAATTGCAGGAAATGATCAACCAGGTCACTATAATATGGAGGTAAAAAATAGTAACACAGTCAAAGCATAAATTTCCATTTTTCTTTAACAGTCTATCTGAAACTATGAGATGTAGAGAAGATTAAAACAATAGCTTTAGCGATCTCGGTTTCACTGTTTCTGGTTCTGTTATTAAAAAGAAATACCTTGGTAAGATCACAAATATTTCTGTCTACAATTTGGTATTCCATGCTTTGGGGCAGAGAGAAAGATACATGTAATTTATATAAATTGCTAATATTACAATTAGCTTTACTCATTATAACACAAATATATATTTAATAATATTTTATCATAAACACAAAAAACACACTACAAATGACTCCAAATTTGCATAAATCTAGCAATATTTTCCTTTTACAATATTTCTTTCAATCATAGCACAAGAAGAAATGTTTTTTGTTTCCAAAGGTATTAACCCTATCTAAAAGTACAATCCTCCAAACAATATGCTTCAGCACCATGGTCAGCCTCATTAAAACCCAAATCATGCTTGATACCTACATCACGAGGAAATTCAATTAAGACATAAACCTGATGTTTTCAAATATTTAAAATAAACAATCCCATAAAGACCAATCAATACATTGTAAAATCTATAAAATTATTTAAAACTTACGTTAGAAACATCATTCTTGATACTTAATTAAGTAAACCCTATAAGCACACATCCCAAAATAGACAACAAAATAAGACTGAGGTCCAACTCTACCACTGTCTGCCTTACCGACTCACACACCCTGCTCCTAATCCTGTCTCGGGATATCTACTTCAGAAGCGTTTCAATAATAAAACCTTCCTGAAGAAGGGTCACGCTGATACAATCTGAATATGGTATTTGATGATTTATGAAAAATCATGTACTGTGAATGCAATGACGCTCTCCACCCTGAGGAAGGATTAAGGTTTCCAACAGAATACATTTAGCTAACTTGACCATTCAAAAATTTTAAAGAAAAAAAAGCTAGTGACATACCATAATTAAAATATTTTGCCAAACAAATATAATTTTAAGAAATTACCAACAATGACAATATTTGATTCTCATACCTCGAGATAATTCCCATAAGAATAAAGTATACATTAAACCCAAAACATTTAATATATAATTAATGAAATCCTACTTTCATAAGAGTTAGCTACCATTGTACAGAATTTTTATACAGCAAGCACTCAAAGGCATTCATATATAAATATATGTGTATGCATACACATGGAATAATTCAAGGATATGAACAGTAAAATTGTCTTAGTAAATATAAAAACAAAAGTTAAAGGGCATTTTCAAAGTTTAAATCCTTATTATTTTATTGGGACATTTAAGAATTCAGAAGACGAAAATCATCTATTTTCAATTATGTCTATTCATCATCAGACAAACTTGGATTTAGTCTTGCTAATCAATCATTTTTAAACAACCCCTAAGGCTCTACATACGATAATCAAGTCATGAATCAGACACCAGAAAAGAACATAAAATAATATTTGCTGCAAATTATGCCACTAATTTTTTAGGGATAATCACTAAATCACACCAAAATCTCAAACTATTTGAAACATTATAAGTACTAATAACAAGAAACATTAGTTTTACCTTATGGCAATGTATTTTTCCACCTTAGCTATTGAAATAATTACTTGCATATTTGTCACTTTTTAAATGATGTATAATAGTAATTTCAAACACAGATAGGTGGAAATCTAACATAATGGTCTTCATTTCTAGTTCTGAGTTATAGCTCTACCAGGTACCACCAGGTATTAACTGGATTCAAAGCAGTGCTAAATGCTAACTATTTCTAAATTATGTCTGTATTAAAGTTTTTAGAAAAAGTCAATGCATATGTTTTCCAACAATCAAATTCACATATCTGATAAAGTCATACACTTAAATCCTTGGTCATAACTTTAAAATTTTGATATAAAGAACTACTATTGTAACACTTCCAATACATTATCTGGTAAAAAAAAAAATAATGTAAGATTTATGATATAAACATGAACTTATGCCAAAAATTAATCACCTCATATACAGTAAGAAAATATTCCCAAACATCTAAATATGCCAAATTCATTTAAAAAATTATATAGGCCCATATTTAGTCATATTTAAATTATCTCAATAGTATCATTAAATATCTATTAAGACATGAGTAGAACAGTCACCGAAATGAACAATATAGTTTAAGTGTACCATAATGTAGTGATTAAAGTTAAAACAGATCTAAAATTCTTCATTCTATTCAAAAATCTGCAAATAATCATATATAAGACTGAACTGTTTACTACAATCACATTTAGAAACAGTGAATTTTTGAGAATTTTGTAGAGATAAAGTTATATTTGGTTCCAGTTCAAAGCAACTTTTATGACATATTTCACAAAATATTTCCATGCCTGAGCACCTATGGACAGTCGGCAGTTTTTCTTCTTAACAAATAAACGTTAAGCTTCTTAACACAGGCACACGGCTGTGGCAGAAGGGTGGTGATTGTTTGGATCCAATGAAAATGTACTGAATTATTAATAATTGACTAGTTTTTAAAATTATTAGCAATGAGAACAATAACACACTCTTTAACCAAATACTTCACACACAAGGATTTACACTTAGTATGGCTTTATAGAAGTGTTCACGATACACACATATCACCCAGAAAGTATTTCTTACCTTTTATTGTATACTTCATATGATGCTGTGTTAAAATATTTGTAGTTATTTCTATTTTAAAGTAAATTTGAAAAGTCCAATATCATTATAAATATGTATACAAAGGAAAAGCTTCTTATTACTTAATATTCATAAAATGCTGAAATTTTGAGGCAAGAAGTAAAACCAGTTTTAAGGAGTAACACCATTTAATATCTTTTACTATTTGTACATAATTTTTTCTCTAAAACTGTGTTTAATTGAATTTTTCTGACAGTCCATGAGATTAAAAATAGAAAACAGAACTACTGCAATTTATAGGCTTCTAGGACTTAAAATTTAAATAACAGAACAGCGCACAAGGAAAAGCTATGTGGTGTCCTCAAATAGTGAAGTGTTTCATTTATCTATTATCAAACCAAATAATGTTCACCAAAACAATCATGGTGTTCATAATTGGGATAATTGCAACCAACATTAAAACTTATTTTAGCCTCACATTTTAAAAAATTGTAAGTAGAAATAAAAGATTTTCTAAAAACAAAACAAAACAAAAAACAAAAAGCAGGTTACAACACAGCCCCAAATCAAACCCAAAGCCATGACTGCTAAGACCGACTTCACCACACTGAGACACCACTGTCTTCAATGCCCCCGAAAAGCACCAGCTAGGGACGCAGCACTGCCTTCCAATGGCTGTGTCCTAGGCATGCAGGCAACCACAAAAACAAGAGCTATGTTCAGTAAGCCAATATGTTTATCTTTTTCGTGTCATAATTGTAAAATCCCATAATCAATGTAGTAATTGCACCTGATCATTCCAAGTGCAGAACTGGTCAAATCAGCAATAGAAAAAAGTCAAATGATTCCCATTAAAATACATTGTAAAACAATATTAGTACTTCCTTTGAAATTTTTTTGAATAGGAAAATGGTCAGTATGGTGTTAATCCTATAGTTAGCCAAAAGTTAAGGGTTTTATTTCTTGGATTTCAATGGTAATTTGATTAGGACAAGCAGCTGCCAACAGGGGGAGATTATGACTAATCAAGTTTAACTAGGTTCTGCAATGTAAATTATATTTAACAAACGAAATAATTTTAATTACTTAATATTTTTAAACAAATTTTAGAAGACATTTGAAATAGCATCAAAACTTTAATAGTTTCCATCTGCAGCTAAATAAGTAATTCTGAAATATTAAAAATGTTTAAACAATTACATATGCCCCTACACACTATATATATAAATTTTAATGTTTCCTTCTATGAATATTTCTGAAAAAAAACAAAAATGTTTAAATTCAAGCTAATTTTGAAAATAATTACACATGCCCTAAATATAAATAAATGGAAGGTTTTAATTGTTCCCCTCAATGTATATAAATTGAAGAATTTAATTTTCCTAATTGAATATATCTGAGATAATTAAAAATGTTTATATAAATGGTAAATAAATACATATACCCTTTAATACAATATAGATTAAATAAGCAAAAACCAGTAATCAAAGTGATTATTAGAGAAATTTATCTCTAGGAAAAAGAGCAACATTTCAAATTTTTGAAAATTTTACTTATAAATTTAATAATTTATTTTAAATATATGATTCCTACGAACAATACTATAAAAACTAGGCTGATATTTTCTTCTCAAATATGGTATATGTATTTGAAATACATACATTGAAAAGTTTATCAAACATAAGCTCACACTGGCTTGATGTCCCAAATGTGACCTACTGGCATCAAATTACACTTAATCTTGACATCTTTTTAAAAAAATTATGTTATTACCTTGAAAAGACAATAATGAAATCCTTTTTCAGAACAATGCAGCTCTGCAAACTTAACTCTCCTTACTACTTTGGACTTATTTTACCACATTTATCTTCTCCACGTTTTGTTTTGTTTTGTTTTTTCTTTTACCTTTGGCTCTGTTCCTTGCCTTACCTTTTCTCCTCCGCCCTCCTTTGATTTTATCTTTTTTGTTTCAGTCGTTAAGCCAGCAGCACATGGTGCCAGAGTGCCCTAAGTCACCAAGCTCTAAGAAAGCTATAAAAGCTAAACTCTTACTACTTTAAGAAAGAAAACCCAAGCCAGTTATCATGTAGAAGAGGATGAGGGGTTTTACCCCACCACACAAGGCTGTCCAATAACGCTAAGACTCAAATCAAGTGATTGTAACTTCTCAGGCACACACATAGAGCTCTTGGAAAGCATCCAACGTGGGGGTGGGGAGCGGGGGAGGGTAAATCTCTTCTCTCCTGTCTAGAAAACTAAACAAATAAATGGGCTGTAATAATTCAATTTCACAAGTCCACTGAACAAGGAAGTGTTTAAATCTTTATAAACCAGAACTGTAAATGTTTTAATAATTTGTAATTTTTAAACATTTACAAATCTTCCATACTAGACTATTTATACTTTCCATAATCCCTGCTCCAACTAATAAAGAGTATTAACTAATAACTATGTAATAACTATGTCACTCAAATATGAAAATCCTTAATTTTATAACCTGTCCAACAAGGATTATTACCCTTTATAGCTTGATTTTGTCATATCATCATATTTCAATAGGTTCTCTCCAGTTTACTTTATAAATCAAATTAGCTTTTTAACAATTCAGATAATGTTGATTTTAATCTCCAAAAATTGTATAAATTTATGTGAAGAAAAATCATATTTAATAATTATCTGCAAATAAGCTTTATGCGAAATGTCTAAGCCAAATAAATGATTACTAACTATTACATCCATGAAGGATTCCAAAGAGTGTTTATGCAACAATATATAATACTAATGTTAATGGAACTTAACAATGAATGCTTATTAAAATCATGATTGCTGGCACTAACATCCATTGCAGGACATGCAGGCACTTGTGAGGCGTTCACATCTACAACAGCTTCCACCTTTAGAGCCTTGAACTGCTGAGTGCACAGTACTGTTGGAGCACTGACCTGGAAGAACATGTAACCTTTTATTGGTGCAAATTCAAAAAAGCCCAGCTCTTCCCATACCGTGTCCACGTAGGAAGCGGTCACTGCTTTATAGAAGGAGAGACGACGCTGGACGCTGTGCAGACAAGCAAGTCTGCACAACTTGCCCAGAACATGTTTCAATGCCCATGCTGTGCATTTTTCCTACCAGAAGGTAATCCAGTCTATTCCTAAAGATGTTGCTTCTTCCTTACCAACTATTACTTAAAACTGAGAAGCAAAAAGAAAAGTAATAAAAGCAGATGAATTTTTAAAAGCAGAACAAACTGAATTGAAAAAGTGCCTTAGGCAAAGGTTACGGTCAAACAACAAAGTAGGAAAAAATATATCTCTTATCACTATAAGGAAGCAATATCTGTAATACAGAAAATGTACTGAGGAACAGAGAAGGAAAAAATAGCAATTTGGGGGGAAAAAATGAGCAAAAGATAAACATAGAAAGAGAAATCCAAATTATACATACAATGTCCAATGACCAAAACAAATTACTCAGATTGCACTTGTTGCATATAAAAACAGCAAACACTGACTAGTTTAACAACTGCAGCATTAGAAAAGTCATGGGAAATGAACACTTTTTCTCCACAGCTTACAGGAAATTAAAAAAAAAAAAAAAGCCTAAATGTTAAAAATGGCCCTCTCTCAAAATTATAGGTACCTATTTCCTTCAGTCTAGCAACAATATTCTGAAAATATCTCCTACAAATTCACCTAAGTTTGTTCAAATGTACGCATTTCATAACAGGACAATCCATGCTATAACAAAATAATAATGGCATACTCTGGCTGATGAAAAGAGTGATACTACTTCCAAACTGTATGCTAACCCAAATATTAGACTATTACTCCTCAGTTCAGAGAAAAGAAAATAAATTACTTACTAAAAAGTAAAAACTGAAAAACAAGTAGGATTTATTTCAACAGAAGGAAAAGGTACTCTAGGATGGAGAAAGGAAATGCAAATATTAAGAAAACAGGTCCCACCTTAATACATAATAAAACCTGCCTTCTTAAGCAGGAAAAGAATTTTATTGAATAAATTCATTTGTCTTGAACTGACAGTATCTGAATAGCATAAAGAAATTCTGCAATACAGATGTAAAAATAAAGGGATTGTAACTGGAGGTAACAGTAGGAACATGAATGGCATCAGCCAGAGGAAACAGAAACAGCGTCAAAAACTGAAACAGAAGATGGACATGAGCAAGACATGAACAATGGCCAAAATTTTCTGGCCTACAGAACCAACATTTCCATTTTTGTCTATAAAAAAAATCCTCTGTTTCATAAAGTGCTTGTGAGCAACTACCACGTGCCCCGGAAACTCTTGCAGGCAACAGGACACAACAGTAACCAAAGTAGTCAACCTCCCTGCTCCCATGGCTTCCATGTGGCGGAACATGATCAACAAATAATAATAATAAATGACATATCAAAAGATTTTAGACAAAGGCAAAAGCATTTACCACTGATAAAGCGATGTGCCTCATCCAAACAAAAAACCTTGCATTCTTCCAAAGGAAAAGCTATCCATAAGAAAAACTTACAATGGCCATTATCTAATGTTAAGAAATCACAATGAAAATACAAAGAGAACTCTTACAACTTGATGAGAAGGCAACAAATTCTTGAAAAAGAGAGAGAGAAAGGAAGAAAGGAAAGAAGGAAGGAAAGAAGGAAGGAAGGAAGGGAGGGAGGGAGGGAGAAAGAACTGCTAACACATATTAAAAGGTGGTCAGCATCATTTAAGCATTGGAGATAACAAAATAAGATAAACCAATATATCCACTCAGAATCAAAACCACAATATGGTACAAAAGTATGCCCATTTGGAAAGGCTAAAATTAAAAAGTCAACAACACCATCTGTTGAGATGGATGGAATACAAATGAAGCTCCCAAATATGGTGCATTGGAAGGAAAAATGGTACAACCACTTTGTAAAACTGTGACAATCACTCACAAAGTTGAAATTTAACATACAATTATTGCAAGACCTAGTCATTCTACTCCTAGACATTTATTCAAGACAAATAAAGTTGGTTTTTCCCTTCAAAGACTTCTTTATGAATGTTCATAGCACTTTTTCTATAATGGTTAAAAACTGTAAGCATCACATGTGTCCTGTAATAAACACAAAAGCAAATGTTGCATTTCCTTGCAACGAAATACTACTCTGCAATAAAAAAGGAATAAACTATGAAACACAATCACACAAAGTCACACACCTAGCAGCTATCAATAATTTATGAACAATAAGCAGATCCAGACTTAAGCAGATCTAGAGTTAAGTCAAGAGTCAAGAAGAATCACTTCCAAAAATGCACCATGGAAATGTGACCCTAAATTATAACTCTAAAGTCTGAACGACCTCTATGGAGATACCCCATAAGCTAAACTGTCTCTACACAGTCCAGTCATGAGTCAAATTAAAACAATACTCTGCTGTTAAACAACTGTAGTCGAGTTATCTGTTATTTTATCTCCAACAAATTATAAATTAGATTATGTGACTCATATAAAATGAGTTCAATCATCTCCATGTAATAATAAGAGTCTGATTGTTCAGTATGAGGATTCATGGCAAAAAAAAAAAAGGATAGATACCCCCCCACACACACACACAAGAAAAAGACAATAATCATTGTGATTAAGTTACTAGGAGTAATAATACAAACGATGTTAACAAGAATAGGTAATGTTTTCAAGAAGTAAGCAAACACTATTAGTTAAAAATAAGTCTTCTAGAAATTCTCTTCAAGATGAAAATTTCAGTGAACCTTTCAAATAAATAAACCAATCATCAGTTACTTCCACACCTTGCCAAGCTCTCAGTAAGAACATCATTCACTCCCAGCAAAGCTCTGGCAATATTTCCAGATTGCCTTTGGTTGTGGACAGAAATGAAATGACAGTTTGGAAGTCATCAGGAAGGATGGAGATCTGGTATTTGTGAACTGCCAGTTGCCAAGATTTCTTATTGGGCAATTTACATATATTGTCCAACTTCACTTAACATTCTCGACAACCAAGGTAGAAACCATCATCTCCATACAGTATCTAAGAAAATGAAGGCTTCTGGGCCAGCATTGTGTTGTCAAGTTAAACAAAACTGCCTGCAACATTGCCATCCCATATGGGCACCACTTCATGTCTCAGATCTGTTCCACTTCTGGCCCAGCTCCCTGCTAATGACATGAGAAAGACAGCAGAGGAAAGACCAAGTGTTTGGGCCCATGAATCCATGTGTGAGATTCAACTAAGCTCCTGTCTCCTGGTTTCTGCCTGGCCAAGTCCTGGCCACTGCAGCCATCAGAGGAGTGAACCAGTGGATGCAGTCTCTGTCTGTCTATCTTTCTCTCTTCCTTCTTACCTCCCTCTCCTACTTGAACAAATAACTTCCAAAAAAAAAAAAAAGGCTCTAGGATATCTAATCATTGATTAAGGAATGGTGGTAACAATGAAGTTAGAATCTGTATCTGTCAAATTAATTATCATTCCACACCCTCTTGGAGAGAGTTAAGTATCAAGATATGCCTATCATTATGTGTCTTTTTCCAGCCTTTACCAAAGGAAAATATTACTTCTCATGAGAAAAATGCACTCACTAATTACATGACTGAATACAGAAAATCAATTTCATCTAAGTATAGAGAGTTCAATTTATACATGCATGCGTGTATATACAAATTCTATTTGAGAGACAGAGAGTACTCCATTCCCACTTCCTGGTTCACTCTCCAAACAGCTGTGACAGCCAACCCTGGGAGCAGGGAAGTCGATTCAGGTCTCCCATGAGAGCAGCAGAGATCCAACAGCAGAGCATCTGCACTACCAGAAAAATGAGCTAGCACCCCACCCCAGGCACCAGAGGCAAGCATCCAGACATCAGAGGCAAGCATCCAGAGCCAAGTCTTCAGTGCTGGGCCAGATGTCCAGCCCCGGGTTCAGCCATTTTTAAAACTCCTTAGATGTAATTATTTACCTTTCTCTCTACCTCTAGGCATTAAATCATTTGACGATCTCAAAAAATTACAGCAGCAGAAATACTCAATAACGTAAAAGCAAAACACAAAGGATGGAAATTAAGGGTAGCATGTGAAGAAATTCTTAACATTTTCAAAATAACAAGAAAACATCAAAGGAACACACATGAATATGTATCCTCCTGAGAGAAATCCACTGAAATTCATGACTATTACTGTTTGTTATTTGTGGCTATTATTGTATGCTACTATATGGAAAATAACATATATATCAAAGTTGTGATACAATTTTAAGAGTATTTTATAAAGGCTTTTCTGAAAATAATCAGCAGAGGGATTAGCAGAAGGTTTTTACTCTTCATTTTTTATTTTTCAATTCTACTAGGAATTTTATAACCGCACATTGTATTTTATGAGAACAGGGTTTTTGCGGCCTCTTTATGTTTTTCGGTATATTGCAGAATTCTCCCTAATGTATTTGTTTAAGTAACGGATAACTCTCAGTATCTGTCAACAGCTGGACAGATAACTGACTAGAGAAAGACTTTTAAACTGATTACTCGACATGTGTTTTACACTTTGACCTAAAGTATCTGTTAATTCTACAGTAATATTCTCATGTTAGAAATGAGGAAACGACCTGACTGGCACTTTCCAGAAAGCTATTCACTTAAAGACAGAGATCATTATCTCCGCACAGATTTTATAATTCAACTCCAATTTTCACCAAGATGGCGTTGCAGGTGAAGAAGGAAGCTCCTTGCCCTTCCCAAAAGCATCATCAAAGGCTAAGCAAAAACTCTGAAAGCCAAGAAAGCAGTCCTGGAAGTCACAAGTTTAAAAATAAAAAAAAGAAAAAACCCCGCACATCACCCATGTTCAGGAGGCCAAAACGTGATGCCTCCAGCGTCAGCCCAAATAGCCTCTGCGGAGTGCTCTCAGGAGAAGCAAGTCTGATCACCACACCATCGTCAAGTTGGTCAGCTTTGTAGAAGACAGAAGACAACGACACACTCATGTTCATTGTGGATGTCAATGCCAACAAACAACAGCTCAAGGAAGCTGTGAATTAACGCTACTCCACTGATATGGTCAAAGTCTGATCAGGAGATCAGACAATGACAGAGCAAAGGTGGCATGTGTCACTAGTTCCTGATTATGAAGCTTTGGAAGTCATATTTTTTTCATCATGGAAAAAAAAAAATTCAAGTTCCAAGGTACTTCCATTATATACCAATTGTCTGCACCCACAAAGAAGGTTTGGGCTGGACAGGTACTGAGGAGGAATAGATACCACTTCTGATGCTCAGACTATAATGAACTGCCTAGATTTGACTCTCAGTTCTGTCTCCCACTCCAGTTTCCTGCTAACGTACACTCTGATAGACACCAAGAGAAGGCTCAACTCCCTGGTACCCTTGTCACTCACATGGGAGACATGAACTTAATTCCTGACTATTGGAATTAGACTGTTTTCGCTGCTGTAAATATTTGGGGAGTGAATGAGTGGATAAAGGAACTCTGTGTTATTGTGTCTTACAAATAAATAAAAATAGATTTAAAAAGTTTTAAAAGGGCCCAGCGCAGTAGTCTAGCACTAAAGTCCTCGCCATGCATATGCCAGGATCCCATAAGGATGCTGTTCTAATCCCGGCAGCCCCACTTCCCAGCCAGCTCCACTTCCCAGCCAGCTCCCTCCTTGTGGCCTAGGAAAGCAGTCGAGGACAGCCCAAAACCTTGGGACCCTGTACCTGTGCGGGAGACCCGGAAGAGGCTCCTGGCTCCTGACTTAGGATTGGCTCAGCTCCAGCCATTGAGGCTGCTTGAGAGTGAATCATCAGACAGAAGATCTTCCTCCCTGTCTCTCCTCCTCTCTGCATATCTGCCCTTGCAATAAAAATAAATCTTTACCAAATAAAATTTTTTTAAAGATTTTAAATTTAAGTGTCCCTATATAGGTACTTAGCACTTGTGATTGGGTTTGTATGTATTTAAGTATTTGTTTGTATTTAGGTATAGTCTCTTTCCAAAAAGGCAATGAGGCCCTTATTTTTTAAAATATATCCCACAGAAGGAAAATGAATAGAAATAAAAAGGTTAAAAGAAAGCAGCTTCTCAAAAATGTTATCTTAAAGATAGAATTCCTAAACTCCCTGCCCTAAATGGATTACTATTTGTTGTTTCTTATGTTCAAAATGTCAAAGTAAAGAGGAAAGGAAATGTATGCATCATAGGTAACTTCCGCTTGCTCCACGTGGAGCTCTCCAAGTACTGACGTGAGGGAGGCTGGTTAACTAGGGGTTCTCATGAATGAAGACTCCACAAGATAGAGGCGACCATGTCCTTAACCATAACTTAACAACAAAAAGACAACCCAATGGAACAATTTCAAAACTTCATTCATTATGTTTAATTTTCAAGTATTACTAAGCCTGTAGAACCCAAGCACTACTATAGTTCAAATAAGTTTAAAAGCAAGGCATCTTGATTTAAAAAAAAAAAAAAAAGCTGTCATAATAAGTCACTGTAAGGAGTTTTACATCACATTTTTATTATTAAATGTTTATTGTTACTTTTAACCTTCAAAAGACTTCATGTTAATTAGGAATTAAGGCAAAGTAACTTAGAGGTTATCATCATTAATAAATTAGACATTATGCAAATTTCATGATTTTCAAAATCTTTCTGTTAAAATATACAATTTAATACATGACAACATAAGGGTTCAGGCTCCCCAGAAACAGTCCTGACAGGGATATATTACTGTCTTCAACAGCAAGCACTTAGGCAAATATGACATAAACAAGTTACTCTTGTTAAAAATTACTATGAAGCGAACGGGCATGATATTGATGGAAAAATAATTTGGAATTCCAGTGACTCCTATTTGGTTTGTACCCAATAAATTCTTAAGCAATCAATGAGTGTCTGGCAGGAGATCAGGTAAAGAAGAAATGAGAACTTGAAGCTAGTGTGGCAGCGTAGTATGCTCATCTTCCACCTGCAGGACCAGGATCCCCCGTGGGCACTGGATAGTTTCCCAGCTGCTCTACTTCCAATTAAGCTCCCTGCTTATGACCTGGCCAAGCTACAGAGGTTGGCTCAAGTCCCTGGGACCCTGTACCCGCGTTTTAGACCCACAGGAAGTTCCTGGCTCCCAGATTCAGATCAGCTCAGCACTAGCCATGAAGGCCATTTGGGAGTGAACTGACAGAAGGAATTAATCTCTCTCAGTCTCTCCTCTCTCCAAATCTGCCTGTCAAATAAAAATAAATAGATCTTTAAAAAAAAAAAAAACAAGAAAAAAATGCTGGTTCATTGTAGCTAATAACTATAAAGTAGCCAAAGAGAATATATTTTCCAGAACCATATCAGTTTCCAAGCTCTAATACAGGCTTCCAAAATATGCCACACACTCTTAGTTTTATGTCTTCCAAATATCTCTCAAATATTCTATTCTCCAAAATGATCATCACTCAATTACTGTTATAGATCATGTGATCATTTTATTTCCATTAAATTAGCCAAAGGAGTAGACTACACTGAGAAAACTGCTCAAAATTTTTTAAAATCCATACAAGGGGGTCCAGCATGGTGGCCCGGAGGCTGGGATCCTCGCTTCAGGCGTGCCAGGGTCCCATGAGGGTGCCAGTTCTGTTCCCAGCAGCCCCGCTTCCCATCCAGCTCTCTGCTTGTGGCCTGGGGAAGCAGTTTGGGATGGACCAACATCGTGGGACCCTGCACCCACATGGGAGACCTGGAGGAGGATACTGGCTCCTGGCTTCAGATCAGTGCAGCACCAGCCACTGCAGCTACTTAGGGTGTAAATCATGGACAGAAGATCTTTCTGTCACTCCTTCTCTCTGTAAATCTCACTTTTCAATAAAAATAAATAGATCATTTTAAAAAAAATACAACATTCCAATGTATTTGTATCAACTTTCTCAACCCTAAATACTCTAGGCCAACTGTACTTGCCATCAGTCACAACAAACCCCCTACTCCTGTGTTTGTGATGATGTTGGTAGAAACAAGTCCACAGTGCTGTCATCAGCTGCATAAAAGTGTCACACATGCAATTATGTACAGTGCATAAAACCTGATCACAAAGATTACCTAACTGATTTTTTAACTTACTGCACTTTCTCGCTTCTTAAAACTACACTCCTACTTACAAAGCAGTACCCTGTGTTATGCCAGCAACAATCTTACACATCTCACATTGGCTATATCTTGACTGCAACAAGAAATCACATTAAATGAACCCGTCAAGTTTGTATAAATTTTATGTACTCTCCGATGTCTGCATTAGGAGATTATGCGGTTGTTCCAACAACTCAGGTATATATTTTTTAAAAAGCATGATGACCATGGTGTCATTTGACAATGCTATTTTATGTGCTCATTATCATATACACAACCTGTCCTCTGCAGAAACGCTGTTACATTTCACACAGCATTTCACCAAACTGTATTAGGGCAGTACAAAGCAGGTGATCAATAAACTGAAGTGAAACACAAAAGTCATTTGATAAACACAACACTCACTCACCACCACACCTATTCCTGACTCTACCTCTCATCCCACTCTTAGAGCCTCCACAGCAAGGCACAGGCATTGCTACAGCTGAGGCAAAGAGAAAGGAAGGGAAAACAAGACATCACTCTTCATACTTACGAACATGATTAATAGACTGAAGATACAAAGTGCAAGAAACCAACATACAGATACCATATTTGCAATCTAAAATGTAAAACAATATGAAAATACAGTACAGAGTATCTTTAAAATTGGGTATGTACTATATCAAGTTTAAATTCAGAAACATATCCCCATTGATTAATTTATTAAATCAAATCTCCTTGTAAATAATACATTAAACCACCTGCTAGTGTTTTCTCAATTCATCAATGACCATTTTACAACTTTATTTTACTGAAAATTAGTAAAAATATTGAACTTATTGTTTATGCATATATTCATAATTAAAATGGGAAAGAATTAAAAAATAAAAATCGATAGTGGACAGTGGCTACTTCTGGTTATTTTTGATTAGTTGTAAGGGCATTCAGATTTGAAAGGAGAAAGGAATGCATGGGTAGGGTAAGTTACTGGTAACATTTGGCTTATGGTTTAGATAAAGGTTCTAATGGTTTCAATAGATGGTTTTCTATAGTTTAAAAAGAGGTCTTTTTAGATAAGCCAACTTTTTTCTTTGTTACTTGTTTATTGATTACTGTTACACTGTTTGTTGCATCTTTTTTTAAAAGATTTATTTATTTTTATTGGAAAATAAGATATACAGAGAGGAGGAGAGACAGAGAGAAAGGTCTTCTGTTCACTGGTTCACTCCCCAAGTGACTGCAATGATCAGAGCTGAGCCGATCCGAAACCAGCAGCCAGGAACCAGGAGCCAGGAGCTTCTTCTGGGTCTCCCAGGCTGTTGCAGGTCCCAAGACCTTGGGCCATCCTCAACTGCTCTCCCAGGGAGCTAGTTGGGAAGTAGGGCCACTGGGATTAGAACCGCCAGCCATCAGAGATTCTGGTATGTGAAAGGCGAGGACTTTAGTCACTAGGCTACTGCACCAGGCCCTACTGTATCATTTTTTAATGACACAGTTTTATACATGTCTGTCTATATATTAATTATGACAGTATTTCATGAACCAAAGATTTTGACTACTAAAATTCTATGTTGCTACTGACTCTGAAAATCAGCTGTGATGTACAGAAATTCCATTCTGACATTAATATTAAAATATTTGCAAACTCCAGTTTCTTTTTCGAAATGCCCAGATTGAATGGGCTATCAGAAAACAAAACTCCAAAAGTGCATGATTCTTTTTGGATTAGTACAATTTCTGTACTGGCTTCAAATATGACAGAACTTTATCAGATACTTTCTTCTAAATGGAATAAACTAAATAAAAATACAATATTTAATTCAATGCCAAACAGAATTTCTAAGACAAACTACTTGAAAATGAGTGGTTAAGCAACACCATATTTAACAATGATTTACAAGCAAATTCAGCTTAAGTCAAATACATCCAGTATTGACAAGTACTTTCCACAAAGTACAACTCTGTAATTACAAATTTGCCAAACGAAAGGCATATTTATAGATAACAGCAGTCTGCTTTCAAACACTAACAATGCGAATATAATACATACGCTTTTTATGTTTTGTATGTATAAATTATAACAAAAGAAGACTTCAATCAGTGCTGTGTACTTTATATAAGTCATTATAATTACACAAGCTATCTAAATAAAGTTATGACTGGGATAAGTGAGCTACTGTGATTTGATACGTGAAAAGTCTGGCGACTACTAAAGCCTGTCGCATACTGTGTGGAAGTGTTCTTACTAGCACTATCTGTAAACACAGCAAAAACAAAGTAAACACAGCTAAGTGTTAACAGTTTATTTAACAGAAATTGATTTCTACAACTTCTGGCTTATTAAAGCAAAAAATTTAAACATTCAAATTGCCCAAGAACCAGTAAGCAAGTATCTTCTGTACTCCAGTTAAGCTTCTGTTCCGACTTCTAATTCACTGTACATCAAAGAAAATCAACTTGCCCTGACACATAAGGACTATTCCCTTCAGTGATCAGGCAGGTGTTGCGGCTAGAGTGAGAGCCGATTTTCCACAGCCCTTTACCTTGTTTGATCACTGGTTACTTTTGATCTGACACTGCCCTCTCTCTAGTAATGACTTCCCCCTCATAGACCTTACCTCACATCTGTCAGAAAGAATAAAGGACATCAAACTGAGACCTGACAACGCCTATGGGCCATGCGATGTGCTGCCAACCGATGTTCCCCAGCTCCCACAATTTTCAATTCAGTTTCTTTTGTTCTGGTAGGTACAGGGTTAGGGTACCAATGACAGCAGAGAGGATTATGCGCCAACTGTGAAACCAAGCCTCCTTGAATGTGTATCTTTTATCTTAGCTTCTTCATCTTCTTAAATGCTGCAAACTTCATGGTGGTTACTATGAAATACATATTCAACAAGTGCAATAGAAAGTTTGTTTAAATTCTTTTCCGTGAGAAAATAAAGGATGCAACGTATTATAATGCGACTACAAAGCTTTAAGGAAAAAGTTTCAAACCCAGGGTGAGATTAGTAAAGACCAGCTGTCAAAGAGCATGTTAATAGCAAAGCAAACCACGGGTCTCTCTGAGGACCACTGCTTAGCGGATATTGCCAATCATTATCCAGAACTGAAAAGGTCCCTAAAACAAGTCACCCATTCATTCACAACAGCAATCACTTCAACTAGTAAGCTGAGATTCTCACACAAATCTGATGTGAGAATAGCTAATACTGAAAATCTACTAATCTTGCTCAAATAATTCAGTGAGTTTATAAAACCTTCTTAAAACACACTAATAACACTCACTTTTAAATGGCACCAATTAGAAAGATCAACTCAAATTGCATTGTGCTATCATTTCACTCATAATTTTTCAACTACCATTTAAACATTTTATGAGTTTCTGAATATAACATCACCTCCACAATAGACACACATCTACACAATCCATTATTGAGCTTGTAACAAAGGGATTTGAAGGAAGCAGGGTTAGAGACCTGAGATCATTTTCAAGGTTAAGACAAACACTATTTTACTGTTCTTAAGAAACAGAGCTCTTTTTAACAGTAGCACCATAAGAAGGACATAAATGTATATGCAAATGTAATGTAAATCTAGTAATCTGTTCAAAAAACCAAATACTTAAAATTTGACATGTACCAATATAGAACCTCAAAAGTAGTGAGTAAACACTAATGCGACTACAAGTTTATGCCAATAACTGGAAGAAGTTCATCTCTATCACAACTGGAAAAAGGCATGAAGGAGAAAGGTACCCATGTCCCAAGAACTATCTGTGACACTAATAAATGCCAATGGATTGAAAATCATTTATCGTAACGGAAGAGAAATGTGAAGAAAGCACCTATTCTGATATTGGTTAGAAATTAACATAGTTTCACCTTTCTCCAAATACAAAAAAAAAATGTTCCTTGACTTTGTAACAAAAACCATTATAACATAAAGGACATTTTAAAATATTATGGTTCTGAGGAGTTAAATCCGTGAAATAGATGCTTTTTATATACGACGACTAACTTTACTGAAGAAAGTCATGTGACTAAACTATTAACAAGAAGCCACTTGTACATGGAAAATGTGCAGTGTCGTCCAAGGATAAATAATACTGTTGGCAGAACCAACAATTTCCAATATTCGTTTTACCTCAAATTGTTCAAAGGTCACTTGATCCTCCAAAACAAAAGCAAACTATTATTCTATAAATATCTATTTCTGCTTTTTTTTTTTCACATTCTTCCCCCATTCTTGTTTCTACAAAGCTGTTAAACCATAATTACTGGAGAAAAAAATTAAATTACTGGAAAGAACTTATGAAATTATTAAACAAAGAATTTTACATTATTCTTTAAAAAGCACCTGTCAGTGTAATTTCAGCATGATATATTAATCTCAAGTAATGCAATCTTCTAAGCTAAATCTAATGCCACATATGCTTGGTGCATTTTGTTGGTACCAAGCAATGAAGACATGTATTAAAATATTTAGTCTAGCTATTGGTAATTAAGTCACACATTTTAAAACAAATTCAACAACTTTCACCTTTTCAACAATTGAGTATGGTGAAAGAAGAGACAATGTTGCTTAGCAATCTTAAATAGATTTCTGCCTCAAAGAGGAAAATACGCTGGTGGAAATACTGAAATGTACCAAATATACTCAATGGCCCATAAACAAAAAGTGGAAAAAGTAGAATAGGTATTTTATAATCAAAGTTCTGATTTAAAGTTATGAGTTTAAATATTTTAAGGAATCATTGCCTAAAAACTAGCTTATTCTTGAAAAACAAAATCTCAGAATATTCTGGAATTTTGCTTCTTCTAACAAGAATAGCTAAAAATCAATTTTTTCGCTATCAAAATCAATAAACAATCACTTGACTTAAAGAATAAACAAAAATTTTACCAATTCAGTTAATCACATTGTAGGAATTGCATTTTTACATACAAAGCACATGCAACATATTTAAATGTCACTAATACATCTTTTTAGAATGTGATTTTAAAGAAATTTTTCTTTTGCCTAATCTACCAAAAGGATGTTAATGTATACTATTCACTTTCATTAATAATCATTTTCAGAAAATTTAGTTTTCACATAGAAAAAGTTCCTTTTTAGTAAGTGCTAACAACTATTCATTTATTCAAGACATGAAAAATGTACCAGTCAGGTACTTCAGACAGTTTTTTGAAAAAATAATCTCACCCATATTTGTAAGGACTTACACTGGGAAACATGACTAAACATAAATATTCAAATTATCAACAAAACTGTAAGAAACAATTAAATACAGGGGCCTAAAAGGTTATAAAAAAAGTAATAAATATAGTAGATGTCTCAAATATTCGGGAAAAATAACATTTATTGAGCTTAAGGTAATGAACACATACTGGAAGAATGCCAGATGAAAGTCAAAAACGAGGATGACTACATCAACAGACAAGGCAGGAGGCGAAGACTAGTAAGTACAGAAATCTGTTCATGTCAGCCACTCCGATTGCTGAAACAATGAGGGCAGTATTCTAGCAAGACAACTTCTGAGTTGTGAACATAATAAATAAAAATCAACTTCTAGAAATTGCTTAAGTGGAAAACACAAGAATGTTTGTTTTTCATATACTTTTCAAGTAAGTTCTGTCCTAGTAAGTGTAAAATTACTAGGAAATTATATATTCTAAAAGTATAGAAATGCATACTACATGACACAGTGGAGTTCCCTAAAATTACATATCATGGAAAAATGACTTATGAGAATATTAATGAAGAGGTACGTGTATTTATAAGTGTATATATATATATAATTATGTCCTTCAACAACTTATTCTTACAGTTTGATATTTCATGTATTCAAAATCTTCAAAACAAATATTAATCTAGCAAAAAAAAAATGGACCCACAGCTTGATTCCCATTCACAGACACCATAAATCGCAGTATAACCCAAGTCTACCAAGAGCAAAGCTAACAGGACATGATGACCTATATTATAATCCCTAGGTATTCACATTGGTATATGAACTGTGATGACATGCCTTCCTTTTATAGTACTACAGATGCTAATAAAAGGAAAATAAAAGATAAAATTGATCATTCAAATATGGTTCAATTTCAGAGGCTGATTTACAACTGCTTTATTTGGATTACAGATTTTCAATATATCCATATTTAAATCTTATCAAAGTATACAATAAACACCTACATTCTCTGTTCAGATAAAAGTAGCCAATAAAAACCTGGAGGAAGACACTACAACCTTTCTGTCTCTGGACTGTCTGAATCTAACATGATTATTTCCACCATTGTACTTTTGAAACAAAAATAATAAAGAATGACATTCACCAAAAGACAATGTTTCATTTTCTTGTAACCTAGATGTGGTTCACATAAAGTGATTTGCCACAAAAAGGAAGTTAGGAAAAAAGTCAGTATCTTGCTTTGAAGTTCTTCTTATCCACTAAAACCCAGAAGGCAGAGTCAAAGACAGAGTTCACCCACTCTGGTGACTATCCATCCTCCTACTGCTCATTAGGCAACTTCACAAATCACACGTTGGACAAGAACTGAAAGAAGATAGCAGAGTAAGACAACCTACACACTGTGAGTAAGGAAAACCTACAGCGCCCACAGAGGCACTCCTTACCAAACAGGTTTAGATAAGAACACAAAGTGTGTTAACCTTTCTTGACAAGAGGATTGCAGGTGAAAGCCAAAGGGGCACAGAACTTTCATCATCCTACATTGAACTACAGAAAAATGATGGAAAAAAATGTATACCTTCTGATTTTAAAGATAGGTATAAGTGTAGTTTAAAAATGCATTTTCAGAAGGGTAAATCCTTGTTTAAAAGTGAAAAGTTAATTCTCCTCCTCTTGCACTTCATCACTAAAATAAAGGGGATTAAGTCTCACATCACCTAAACCCTTATTACTGTGGATAAAGAAAAGCATAAACCAAAAACTCCCAGGACTCAAACAATGTAACTGACAGGTTAAAAATGAAGCCTGGGATCCTGTGCCCCTAAATGACAGGCTTAACATATACCCAGCATTCCATCACTACCTGAGTTGATAAAGTTTCTATTTGCTAACCTTAATGACTTGACTATCTTAACCCAATGTCTTCTGTTACCAACACTGGAGTACAGAGCTCAGGACAGCACTAACATAACTTAATTTCCTCCAAATTTTTCTCTGATTTTTTTTAAATAGGCAATTCTAAGTAAAGAAAACTCACATTAAAAAAAACTTAAATTGTAGAATAAGGGATGGGGAAAACATTAGCAAAACAACTTAACACTAGGAGTAACTATAAATGTTAAACTCAAATTAAGAATTTTAGAAGTCATTCTAGCAGAAAAAGAAAAGAAATATGATATGTAAGTGCTACTTGGAGTCTATTATTTGTAACCCTAAAGCATTGCTCATTATCCACAATGCAGCATCTTTCTCAGGTTTTAATACTGGCTTAGCTTCCTCCTACATCCTGTTTGTACTTCGTGTATCTCCTATCATCAACCGATTGGTTCCTGGAGTTTTTAAAATAACTTTACATTGTAAAATGATTTTAATTGTTAGGGTGAATTTGTAGAGCGAAAAAAAAATAATGTGTTAAAGATGAAAATGATCTGGATTTAGTCTAAGTCACTGACTGCCCTTCTTATGACACAGAGAAAAATACACACATATACTACACATTCGGCACTGTGTTCTATGCCTTTTAATGATATTCCTACCAAGATATTGTTTATATTAAAGAAGTCAGTCAAAGGAAAATATATCAATTGATTAAAAACAGAATGACAGGATAAGATTAAGCAAATGAGTTTATAATGAGTAAAAATGTACTTATTTTTCAAATCCTGTCAAACAATTTTTAAATTAAAATAGCTCTTTCAAGTGTCACTTCAACAAAATAAAAACAAGTTCATTAACACTCAATATACGTAAAACCACAGAATTCTGACAAGAACAGAAATGATATTTCAGGTTTTCATCCAAAACATCCTTTGAGCACATTAATGACTGTAATTGGATCAAGTTGACACACAAAAATGACAATACTAAAATGGAGACTAGATCAAAGAAACTCATTCCCTTGAAAAATTTTAGAGAAAGAAGACTGTTTCCTTCAACAATTTTTAAGCTTTTACCTATATACTCAAAATCACCTGCTTTTAAAAAGAAAACTTCTATTTGTTTTTATCATTTGAAAGAAAGGGAGAGAAAGAGCTAGGCCAGGCCAAACGGGAGAGCCCAGCGTCTCCCAAGTGGACAGTACCCAAACCATCGCCGTCTGCCACCTAAGGCGTGCGTTAGAAAACTGAGCAGCAACTTCAACTCTGGCACTCCGATGTGTGATACAGCTGTGTCTCAAACACTATCTAAGCTGCTAATCCAAATACCTGCCCTAGGATCTTCTTTCCAAAGTATATTTCCAACATATTTAAAGAGATATATTTGGGATCCAGCATGTGACACAGTGCGTTAAGCCACTGCCTGCAATGCTGGCATGCCATAGAGGCATCAGTTAGAGTCTTGGCTGCTCCAGTTCTGATCCAGGTCCCTGCTAACGTGCCTGGAAAAGCAGTGGAAGATGGAACAAGTGCTTGGGGCCCACACCCGTGTGGGAGACCTGAAAGAAGTTCCTAACTCCTGGCTTCAGAGAGGTCCAGCTCTGATCTTTTTTGAAATCTGGGGAGTGAACCAGCAGATGAAGATCTCTCTCTCTCTGTCTCCCCTTTCTTTATAAATCTGTCTTTCAAATGAAAACAAGTAAGTATTTGAAATGAACTTCTATTGAATCTTCTGTACAAAAATGAAATAGTACTGGTTTCTAAACTCAAATACTACAGTATTAAAAATGCTATTCTCAAAACAGAAAAAAAAAACTAGGTAAATACAGTACCTCTACCATTAAACTTACGCACATATTTGCATAAGATTAAAATCAACACTAAATACTACAATGAAGAAATATTTCCTCTTTGATCATGCTACAATTTCTCTAGAAAAGTTTGGTACTTGCAGCTTCCTTTGAAAATAGCTGAAATCCTTTAATTAATCCCCTCTTTTAAGAATTAGAGCACCCATCATTTAGTGTTTTTCAGCGGGAGATTATGTGTTTTACAACTTACTGCTTGGCTCAAACTGTGTAGGTAAGCATCGCCTGTGATATGTCCATGCAACCAAAAGGGCTGAAGCACAAGGTCAGCAATCTTAGCAGATGTGGGTTAGAATCTTGACTTAGACATTTATTTGTTGTTCCTTCTGCAGATCTCAATTTCCTCAAAATGGAATAAAGATTGCTATCTCACTTAGAGATTGTGAGGGCTACCTGCATAAAGCATGCATGAAGTTCAAGAAAGCTCGTTACTCCTTTCATAACGTAAATAATGCAACAAAAGGGTGTTTATGAAACAAAAAGCAAGCCTTCACTAGACAGCACATTTGCCAATATCTTGCTCTGATATTTCCCAGATATTTCTCTGGAACAGCGAAAAATGAATCTCTGTGTGTATATAGAGTGTATATATATATAAAACCCAGTATGGTATTTTTGTAAAGCAGCCCAGAGTAAGGCAAAAGTATACAAGAGTAAGATGAAGCTAAATATCATTAGGTCACCTTCTTCAGAATGCCATATGCTGTGTCCCCTTTCCCTGGAAACCACCACTCTGGATATAAGTAAATGCCCCATCTGTTAACAGGGGAAAAGCACTGAAGATGAGTTTCTATCCCAAGGGATCTGAAAGACTACACTGAATGCTTAGAAAAAAAAATCCCTTACAAATAAAAATTATTTATGAATGAGATTATAAGAAAACTCACTTTACAAAGGGTACTTGAGAAACAAGGTAACAGAAGTGTAATGCAGATATTTGGGTTGAACAGACAACCAATCCCTTTAATATAGTAATTCTTAGAAAAAAAGACGCTCAATATATTAACTCAACCCTGAAAAGTAAAAAGGTCATGGGATACACACTTTCACATAATGCTGAATTACTGACTGCTATTTTGCACAAACGTTTATCTTACTAACCCAGCTGACAACCCACCTGGTTCTGCAACAGCCTCAAATCACTGTCAGCTAGTGGGGAAGATCGGCGCTGGAATGCACACACACAGTGCAGCTCAAGCTGCTGGAGTAAAGCAAGCACACGGACCGGGGGAAGAAGAAAACCTTACTAAGTCTTCCAAGGTTAGGAACCATGAAGCACATTTGGGGATTTACCTCTTAATCTCATTTAGTTTCAGTCTCCTAAGAGTGTGTCTGTAGCAGCAGTGTATGCTTTCTGCAAAGCACGAAATGAAAGTGTGAAAATAAATACTATTAACTCAAGTCACATGAGCAGCAAATAGCAGGATCAAGGTGTGACCTGACTTCCAAGTTACTCAAATAGCATTTGCCTCAATCTCTTAGAATTGTTTCAGTCAGCAGGAAGAAAACCTAAAAAGACGGATTTAGAGCCTACCTCATCCATGCAAGCCTCCAGAGGATAATCCTTTTCAATTTTTAAATTCATTTTATTTATTTAAGAAGCAAAAGGGAGCAAAGGGAGACAGACAGGGTTCCCATCCACTGGTTCACTCCCTAAACTCCCATCACGCTTGATGCTGGTCTGCACAAACTGAGAACCCAAAGTCAAATCAATGTGTACCACATGGAGGACAGGGACCCAACCACTTGAGCCATCACTGATCCAAGGTTCAGCACTAATAGGGAGCTAGAATTGGGAGTGAATACGGGTTTTAAACTCAGGTAGAATTATGTTAAGCAGTTGTCTTACCTGGTATCCCAAGCACTCGGTCAACTGCCCACCATGAATTATAAAAATTAAAATAATGTTGCTACAGTAATAACCAACATTTCTCATAGATGGCAAAGCATCTCTAAAAGATGTGGAATTATAAAAGAAGCAAAGTATCAATTAACCAGGAGACTGAAAGCAAAAGATCCTAATTAACTTTTAGGAATTCAAGTTTTTTTTTGTTTTTTTTTTTTTAAAGATTTATTTTTATTATTTTTACATTGGAAAGGCAGATATACAGAGAGGAGAGACAGAGAGGAAGATCTTCCGTCCGATGATTCACTCCCCAAGTGAGCGCAACGGGCCGATACTATGCTGATCCGAAGCCAGGAGCCTCTTCCGGGTCTCCCACGCGGGTGCAGGGTCCCAAAGCTTTGGGCCGTCCTCGACTGCTTTCCCAGGCCACAGGCAGGGAGCTGGAAGGGAAGCGGGGCTGCCGGGATTAGAACCAGCGCCCATATGGGATCCCGGGCGTGCAAGGCGAGGACCTTAACCACTGCGCCACCGCGCCGGGCCCAGGAATTCAAGTTTTAACAAAGAAACCTTTATCATTTCCCTTGCACTTTCTAAAATGTATTCATTGTATGGGTCTATTTTCCTGATAACTCAAACATCTATACTAGTTCTGGTCCAACCCATCAGAGAAGAATTTGAAAAAAAGACTAAGAGCAAACATGACAGAAATCACTATCAAATATACTAACCTGAGGACTTAGTACAGAAATTTTTAAATAACAAATAACAAATTACAGAAAATCTACCTGATCTCATTAGAACTGAATAAAAGGTCATCTAAAGAGCTCATGTGTCCAAAAAGCAAAAAAGCAGAAGCTGCCACAGGGAGAGGGAAGCAGCAGACAGAATTCACTCACTGAATCTCATCACTAGCTACCTGATCACAACGATCTGACTGTGCTCTCTGAAGCCAGTCTGTTAAAGCTGACTCCTCCTTGGAACCGTGTTGAGGAGTGGAGTCAAATACACAGGGCGTTCAGGGACAAACTGTCATTATCACAGAACTGGGCCGGTTATCCCGAGAATGGGTTTGCTCTCAAAGTCTGTTCCAGTCTCTCTGTCTCTGCCCCTAGCCCCGTCCCCCTTCCTCTTCCATTGTGGGTTTTGGCAGCACACAGCCAGATGTTCTGACACCATGCTCTTGGACCTGCTGGTCTCCAGAATTGTAAGCCAGACAAATATCTGGTCTCAGCTATTCTCTTAACAGCAAGAAAAAATGGAGGATGATAACTCCAAAACTAAATATGACCTAAGAAATAGCTTTGTGGCAAGTACTACGCAAAAATGATTAAAAGCTACCATAAGAAGACAGATGTGTGCACTCTGCTCTACTTGCACTATGGTTATATTTCTCAAATCTATTTCTAGAGCCTACACAGGGGTTTTATAGCAAATGAAAATACACCCATGTATGTCCATGGCACTTGTTTCACTTAAAATTAACAGAAACTTTCTTTGGGAAGACTGTACCTGTCAATCTCAACCATTTCCTTCACTACAACTTATTTGAGCCTTAAAATGTCAAACCATTGCCCTCACGATCTTTCCACATGAAACCTCCTCCTGTGATAACGCAGGAATCCTTCTTATAAAGTTTAAGCCACTTACATCTACCACAAATATGAATGCTCAAACATTTTTTCTCATAAAAGAGTAAATTCATCTTGTTGCCTTCTAAATGCAAGCATATTTCAAGCCACTTTAAAAAAGAAATGTTCTCATTAAATTGACCCAAAGAATAAATATTTCAAATGAACCATAACATTACCAAAATCATGTACAAGCATTATATCCTTATAGTTATATCCAGGCACAAAGCTGCGACACTGAAATATACAAAGACAATACTGCCATCTAAAGGCCAAGGTATAGTATGAAAAGATGTGTACTCGGCCAAAAATGACAAGCAATACAAATCAGTCTGATATCTCAAATTAGCAAGGTTTATACTAAAAAACAAACAAAACCAAACACTATAATATAAATTATTTATTTGTATGATATTATTTGAAAAGCAAAAACACACAGGAAGAGAAATGACTCCTACACAGAGGCTCACTGCCCAAACGCCGACACAACTTAGGGCCACGTCAGGGTGCTGAGAAGAGTCGGGACTCATCCTGCAGGTCTCCTCGTGGCTGGAAACAATCAACTACCCAAGGCACCACCAACTCCCTCCCAGGGAACGCACCAGTACGAAGCTAGACTCGAAGCATAACTGGATTTTGAACCCACACACTGCAATGTGGGATACAGCAGTCCAAAGCGGATCTTCGTTCATTATGACATAAACCTATCCCCTACAATGATTTGTATAATTATTGATTATAAGCATTATTCAGTTTATATTATATATAGTTCAATTAAGTGTGACTATAATAACCAATGAAGTACTTTTTACGAAATTAGAAGAATTAATGGGCCAGCTCACTAGTGAAGCGGGATAATCGTCTGCCAGCCCCAGTATCCCACACAGACGCCAGCTTATGTCCCAGCTGCTCCACCTCTGATCCACCTCACTGCTTATGGCCTGGGAAAACAGTGGGTGGTCCAAGTAGGACCCTGCACTCATGTAGGACAGCGGGAAGAAGCTTCTGTCTCCCAGTTTCAGCTCAGCTCCGGCCACTGCAGCCATTGGGGGAGGACCTCCCTCTGTCTCTCCTCCTTGCTAAAAAATATGCCTTTCAATTAAAAAAAAACCTTCATACTAAAAGAAAGAATTAAATAATTTGTTTTACAATCATTATTTATCAAGGCAGAAGTCAAATTCTGCCAAGTATTGTTCCAGAGCATTCTCTATAATTATGTTAGTGACAAATTTAAAATATTTTCTGCTAAATAACAATTTTTCAAAATTAAAAAAAAATCAAGCTACTTAAAATTGTAGTCCTACAATTCATCTAAATGTTTGTCACTTTATTAATTTTAAAAGTAAAAAACAAAGTTCCTTTGGGAAGTTAGTTTATCAATTATACCATAAACAATACAAATTATTCCAAATTTCCCTAAGAACTTTAAACTAAAAATATTTTATTGATATGACCTTCCTTAAAGATTCAGAAAGATCACTTCAAGAATGTCAAACTGGTTAATATACATCTTAAAACAGAACGAATTCCCTTAGGAATTAAGCACAGAGTATCTTTCA
Organism: Ochotona curzoniae; assembly: GCF_017591425.1. Lineage (NCBI taxonomy): Eukaryota > Metazoa > Chordata > Mammalia > Lagomorpha > Ochotonidae > Ochotona > Ochotona curzoniae. The sequence continues at coordinate 16,997,374 of NW_024466307.1, forward strand.
ATGTACTATGATATTAAAGAAAAATTCATTTGAATATAAAAAGAAACTTCAAAACATAAGTATCAATTTATTTTTTTCAAGTGACAATAAAAATGTACCTTCTGTCTACTAAATAAGAAATTGAATATTAGTCAAAATCAACAAATATCTTTCATCTTGTTTGGAAAGTTAGAATCCAATAGTCAAATAATAAACATAGTTGAATATCATAAAAATTACTAGATTTTCAGGGTCTTCTGAGAGTCTGTTTGTATTGGAAATTTTGAGGACATTATGTCATTTAATCCTCAAAATTACAACCTGTAAAAAAAAACTCATCTAACAGTTGTCTGGTTACAAATGAAATTTAAACAGCTTAAGTAACTTTTCCAGTGTAACAAGGAGAGTAAGTAGAGATAAAGATTCAAAAATTCTGCCTCGGACAGTTCCTGGGCATAGGCGAAGCTGCAGCACCAGCACCCCATATGGCTGCTGCATTTGCCGTGCAGCTCCCTGCTTATGGCCTGGGCAAGCAGCGGAGGACAGCCCAGGTCCTTGAGTCCCTGCATGCATGCAGGAGACCCAGAGGACGCCCTTGGCTCCTGACTTCTCATTGGCTTAGTTGCCACTGTTGCAGGCATTTGGGAAGTGAAACCAGTAGATAGGGAATCTTTCTCTATGTCTCTCCTCCTCCTCCTGTCTTTCAAATAAAAGCAAAACAAATCTTTAAAAATAATTCTTTTTAAAGATTCAGCTTCCACGACCCAGAAGATCTCAAAATCACAAAGCTTCAAAAGTGATTATTACATTGATATTAAATGTTAAGAAGAATGTGAAACATTTTTACTAAACCATTTCAGGAGAAAATGTGTAATCATAAAAATTATTTGGATACATACTGTTTTGATTTTTTTTTTCTAAATAAAATGTTTTTTAAAGTCTGAGGATTCAGAAAAACAGACTTCACCTAGTGGTTTACTCTCCACTGGTTACATGGCCAGAACGGGACCTGGGAGTCAGGAGCTCAAAGCACTTCTCCTTAGCGGGTGGACTGGAGCCATGATCACTGCTTCCCAGTGTCTGTGCTAGCAGGAAGTGGGAGTCAGGAGCCAGAGCTATGAGTCAACCCCAGGTACTCCTATGTAGGATGTTAACTGCCATCCTCACTGCTTGGCTAAATATCAGTTCTTACAATGGTTTTTAAAATAATATTATATCAGTAGAAATGCTGATGCTTAAAAGAACTTTACAAACTTAGGTTCATATGAGATACAGTTATCATATATTTATCAGATTTCATAAACTTTACAGGCAGTAAGATGATGGGCATTTTTCAGAGGTAATTTAAAAAGTGAGTCTTCTACACAAATATGGCATATGTGTAGGACCAATATGTTGAAGTGCACAATTTTTCAATACTGAGGAATGCTGACTTGTGCCCCCCTAGTGGCAACCTCGTCTACAACATGACTTTGGAATATTATTCAGCCATAAAATGGAATGAAACCCTTACACATGCTACATTGCTGAACCCTTAAAATGTCATAGATGAAAGAAGCCAGACATAAAACACTACACATTATATAACTCCACTGAAATGAAATATCTAGAATAGGCAAACCAACAGAGACAGAAAATGGCTTAGCAGTTGGCAGGAGCTAGAATAAAGGAACTACTGGGCACAGAATTTAATTTGGAATAACCAAAATGCACTAGAACTAGATACTTGGGATGACCACACAACACTTCGAACATGCTAAAAGCCATGAACTGTGCGTTTTTAAAGTGTTATTTTTATGATTTGTGAACTATATCTCAATAAAATGACTTTAAATTTATTAAATATGTCTGTGACACATGAGCTTTTTTGTATTTAGAATATAAATCAATTTAATTACCAAGATTATCTGCCCCAATTTATTGAATTCCATTTTTCACAATATTAAGAAAAATGTTCCATGTCACAAGTGTTTTGGGCATCGAAAACCCTTCACCACCTTGCAGTATTATTCCCTAGCGGAATCAAAACAAGCTACAACCACAGACCTGGGTTTGGTAAACAAATACTTTAATCCCAATCTCCCTGAGTTATTTCATTCTGAGAATTTTAAAGACTAAACTCTAGCACATGCTACTGAGGAATTAACACATACACACATTTACCTATTGGGTTATATTATCAAATTATAAAATCATTGGCAGAAGACAATTTCTCAACAAAGCTTAAGGACAAAACAAGCAACACAAGGACGATAACAAGTACTTACTAATTTGTTCTCCTGCATGTATATTCTTTGTAATTTCAGACAGCCCTTCGCTATGACAATCATGCCTTCATCTGAGATCTTGTAACATTGTCCGAAGTGAATATCTTTCAGTTCTCTGCATTTTGAGCCCAGCTGTTCAAAAAAAAAACAAAGATTTCTCTGAATGCTCAAAAAGTAACAAAGGCTACATATTTTAGGGGGATTATTTTTGCATAACTTTTTGAAAATAATCATACCAGCATTAAATCATCCATAAATAAACACAATTACCATTAAGCTTTTTCACCTGCTACTTTGCCTTCATGCTACGCCTACGTGACAGGATATGCTCATCAAGCCACCCAACTCTTCAAATCACACCTATGCTTAAAATCGTTCAAAACCGTTAAGACACTGAAGCGTCCAGATTCACTTGAGAGAGGCTCTTAATCCAAGCAAAGGGTTTCATTACTCAAGAGGAGAGAGTTCTGACGGGCCATTCTCTCACAGGAGACAGGCCGGGACCGCTTCTAAATGGGAGTTGACCACCTGAGGAAAACTGTCAGCTAGAGTAGACAGTCCTGGGTTTCACATATCTAAGGCACAGGAGATGGGGGAAGGCAGCCCTCCTCAGCGTGTGTGTGTGTGTGTGTGTGTGTGTGTGTGTGTGTGTGTGTGTGTGTTGTGTAATACTCATCATGGGAGTGTTCGACTTTGGAGCACTGAGACAAAGTCAGACCCCAGCAGCACATTCCAAAGATGGGAGCATCTGCTGCCTTGTCTTTAGCAGGGTGGTCATCATGGAGTCGCTTGTGCTCTGCACAACCTAACACTGTAGCCTTTTGCTTTACGTTGTTGGCAAGTGCCATTTGCCTCTGGCTGCTTCAAGCTGACAAGGTGTGTCATAAGGAATTACGCAGGAATTTTAGAAGGCTTATGTAAGCCTAGGTAGAATTCATCAAAAGATTGACTAGTGAGAGCCCTGTGAAGCAAACAGGGAATGAAAAGATAAAACAAAAATAAAATGCATGGGGCCTGGCCAGGTAGCCTAGTGGCTAAAGTCATCACCTTGCAACTGCTAGGATTCCATGTGGGCACCAGTTTGTGTCCCAGCTGCTCCACTTCCCATCCAGCTTCCGGCTTGTGGCCTGGGAAAGCAGTCGAGGACGGCCCAAAGCCTTGGGACCTTGCACCCATGTGGGAGACCCAGAAAAAGCTCCTGGCTCATGGTGGCAGATCAGCTCAGCTCTGCCCATTGTGGCTCCTTGGGGAGTGAACCATGGGCATAAGATCTTTCTCTCTGTCTTTCCTCTCTGTGTATCTGCCTTCCCAATAAAAAAATCTAATTCATAATAATAATAATAATAATAATAATAACAGCAATACTCATGGCTGTGGCAAAGAAAACACTCCTAATTTTTTAGTTTGTATGAGCTATTTATAAAAATAATAATAAAGACATACATTTGGTATATCCATAAAACTGAATATAAGAAGCCATTAAAAGTAGTTAAAAATCTGACAAGTAAAAATAAAAGATAGCTGTAATTATTTAAAGTAGAATTCAATCTTATAAATAAATAATGCATATTTAAATCCACATGCACACAGACGACAACAGGCTTAAACCATATCACAGTGATAATAATAGTTATTTCTGATTAGCCAATGGGTGAGATTTTTTCCCTAATTTTTCCTATTAACCTTTATTATTTCTAAAACAATTACCTTCATAATAAAAATAATACTTTCAATTTTTGTCTCAAGTTATGCTAGAATCAAAAAAAAAATATGAGCTCATTTCTTCTTCCAGGGTAGTAATATACATACAAATTGTAGTATTTTAATTTAGCCTACACTATAACCAATTTCACCACAAATGTAAAAACCAGAAAGGCAGAGCTTCACCTGTATGGTTAAATAATGCATTTCTGGTGTCCTGTGACTGACACATCACATACTTGATACTTAACAAGTATTTACTAAACATTCAAATGAAAAGGCTATTCAGGATTCTGCTTTATAAAGCACCCTTTTAAAATGAACAAATGCAAGAAACCATAATGAAGCCTCAGATAGCACCATGTGTCAATCAACTCAAGAGTTCTACACAGGGTCCATGGATAGAATTCCCGGACTCCAGAAAACTGAATACGAAAAAATGCCACATATTCATTTTCACGCTATCCTCTAAATCAAATATTTCCTCCAATTCATATGGGCAAAACACCACTAATGGCTGAGCTGTATCTGTGACTTTAGAAATGAGATGAATAGAAGATAATTTCATACAATATCTCTATTGTTACAAATACATAAACTAGCATCTTTTCAGCATCAGTATTCATCACACTCATGAGAAAAACAAGCCCTTACTTAATTTATTACAAGAAACATATATTTCTAGAATAAACATAGAATGGCATTTGACTTAGATCTGAGAAAGCAGAATCTGAAAGCTAATCCAGGGGGAACAAAGCAAAGGAGTATGCATCAGGACTCTTTCAATGAGGGTGAGACCGATGGTGTGTGTAACAGACCTGGACACCTGCTTAAGTCACTGAGCCCTCAGAACACCACCCTTCCCACCCCAACCACTGCATGCCATGACCTTGTCCCTGGGCCACATGTCAACAGCCTGGAGTTCTCCGAGGAAGCAAAAGATGGTGTGTCTGAACCAAGCTCCTCCTCCCCAAAAAAGGCATTTTTGAAAGGCAGGAATTATCTGAAAAGTTTATAAAATGAAAATGGAGAAACTAAAAAATATAACTTGATTAAATTCTCCAGAATGAAAGCGCACACAAATTCAGACTGGAAGAGTTATCCAGATGCCTACTAACAGTGACAAAAACAGAACCAGGGCAATGATAGATTGAAGAAGCATGACTAAGATTTTTGCAGATTTCCAGAAAAAAAAAAATCCATAGAAAGAACTAAGATAAAAATTCATCAAACATCTTATAAATGCTAAAAGAAAGCAAAAAAAAAAAAAGTGATACCACCAAATTTTGAAGGGAAAGTGTTTCTGAACTAGAATTCTGTACTCAGGATTGAGATCCCAAATTGTGAGAGTAGAATTAAGGATACTCTCACGTGAAAATTATCAAAATTTTACCTCCTATATATGTTTTAACAGAACATGGCTGCAATCTGTACTTTACAAAGTATGAGAACACATCCAAAAAAGAAAAAGTCATGAAAACATCTAACCCTACAGCAGGATGATGACAATTGTAGGGATACGATGAAGATAACACACTTGGACAAACAACACAGCAGCAATTAGATCCAAGAGAGCCAGGCACAGACATCAGCCCATCACAGGCAAATCTACTTGAAGATGGCAAATTTGATCAACACATAGAAATATTAATGGATTCTGTTTATCAGTTACTAAAAATTCAGGAAAAACATGATTTTTGTCATTTGGGGGCTGGTCTATTTTACTAAGCATAATGGTCTCCACTTACATCCACTTTGTTGAAAAAGACGGGATTTCATTCTTTTATATTGCTGAGTATATTCTATACTGTTATTTATATCACAAACTTTATCCAATCATCAGCTGATAAAGACACCTGGGTTAATTCCATTCCTCGCTGCAGTGTGTGGATCTACTATAATCATATGGGTATATATAGCTTTCATATGCTGGTTTCATTTGCTTTGGGTAAGTTCCTAGCAGTGGAATGCCTGGGTCATATGGCAGAATTATCTTCATTTTACTGAGGAATCTCCACCTTTTCTTCTATAATGGTCATACTTGTTTAAACAGTGTTTTAGGATATCTTTCCTCACATACATGCAGCACTTATTATTTATCAATTTTGTGACAATATCCACTTTAACTGGGGGTGAAAGCTCACTGCAGCTTTATTTGCGTTTCTCTGATGAACAGTGACCCTGACTGTCCTTTCAAGTGTCGATTGGCCATTTGTATTTCATCCTTTGAAAATTACACGTTCGTGTTCTTTGCCCATTTCTTAACTTGAATTTTGGTGGTGTTGCTGCTGAGTTTCGTAAGCTCTTTACAGAGTGTGGACATCAATCCTTTATTAGTTACATAATTTGGAAATATTTTCTCCTCTTCTGTTGGTCGCCTCTTCACTTTATTTAGTGTTTCCTTTGTTGTGCAGAGCTTCCTAACTTGATATAATTCTATTTGTCAATTTTTATCTTTATTAAAGTCTGTACTTCTGGGTTCTTCTCCAAGAAGACTGTGTAGTGTTTCCCTGATATTTTCCTCTGGGAAATTGATATTATCAGATATAGGTTTAGATCCCAGATCCACTGAGCTGTTTCTTCTATCGCATGTAAGGTAAGAGGTCTTGTTCCATTGCTCTGCATGCACAACTCCAATTTTCCCAATACATTGTTGAAGAGGCTATCTTTCTAGTAGGACTGAGTTAGCTCATTTGCCAGAGAGTAGTAATTTATAGGTGCATGGATTAATTTCTTAGATCTCTAGTCTGTTCAATGGGTCCACAGTGGGTAGGACAGAGCAGTGGATGGCATACCCAGATGCACACAGTCCGTTGGAGCCTGCAGAGGACATCTGGTACCATAGCAGAGGAAGGAGGGAGGAACAAGTTGATCAACTACCCCAGCCAAGTACTGGCAGCAAATATCTGAGCGAACGGAGACTCCAAGTTGTGGACTATGTCAGCCAACGGACCTTCGAAGGATTTCCCCATGCTTGGATTGGCTAGACTGACAGCATTTCACAGCTACAGAATATCAAAACCACTTGAGCAGAACCCCTGAAGCATGCTCCACATCGGTGACCCTGGGATGACATCGGGTAACCGTTCCCCATCCTCAGGTACAGAGATGGTTGGGAGGCTGGGTGTGGCTTCTCCCCTTGTCTTCCACCTTCCCCCACATACAGGAAGGAAGAGAAAGAAAATGTGGAAACAATGGTCTCACCCACTTTCCCCTAACCCTTGGCCCTTCCCACCCTAATCAGCCACGTAAACATCATCAAAAATAAAACTTCAAAAATGTATCCTTGTGACAGACAGGCATTTGCCCTGGCAGGTTGTAAACGAGTTAGCAATGCTGGCATCTCATGTCGTTAGGCCTAGGTTGAAGTCCTGGCCTCACTCCCAATGCCAGCTTCCATGTAAAGCACACAGGCACCAGGTAGGGTACCTGCTGCATGTGAGAGACCCTGAATTCCAGCCTTTCAGCGTGGCAGCAGGGGTGGGCATCTGAGGGGTGAGCCAGCAGATGGGATGATGATCTGCATGATCTCTTACTCTGTTCTCAGCTTCTCAAACTCATTTTTTAAAAAATGAAAAATAAACTTACTCAGAAAAAAAATCAAAGTCTATATCGAACATTTCTTTTTTAAAGCGTCGTTAAGTATAAATTTCTGGTAAATTTCTATCTAAATAATTTAAATTATGCTATACCTATAAATTAATTTCCTCTTAATTTGGCAGATCTGAGAATATGCAATGTTTTGTTAATAATGCTGTACATTACAGAAATAAATCAGAAAAAATATTAAAACAATTGTTACTGCACTTTTTGCCTTTACAGATAAAATTTGCTCTCCCTTATGAACTGGTAACATGTGTAAAATTTATACTAAATTGGTACAAGTCAGTACTCTCTATTCAGGACATAGTCCTCTCAAAATTCTAATACGGAACTTTCAATTAATTTATACCTAATATTTAAATTAAAGTATCTTCCTTCCTTGAATGAATAATCCACTCTACACCAGGGAACCTTAAATGCAACTTCTAAAGGAAACATTTTTAAGCCAAGTATCATGCCAAATCAAGGCAACTTTCACTTTTTCTTAATTTCATACCCTTAAATTTGAGCTTGCACTGATGCATTTGGGCTTGCTTTTGCTTTAAGAGGAAGAGCGAGCACGTGATGAAGGAAAAAGAGAGCTCTCAGAACCAGCTGTGGACTCCCTGCCCAAACGTTTTAAAAGGTCCAGAACTCAACCCAGTTCAGGGGACAAGACCAACTACTTCAGCCACACCTGTCACCTCCTGGGGCTGCATTTATAGGAAGCTGTTGTCAGGAGGCAGCACTTGCCATACAGGTGCTGTGGACAGGAAATGTGAGCATTTTAATCATCACAGGATGTCTGAACATCTTAAGACCCAAACAGACTTTTTAAAGAATGTGAATGTGTCATCTAGTAACATAAAAGTGAAACTGAAAGTTACTTTTTAAACATTATGGTGGCCCAAAATGCATCCTGTCAAATAAAAACAAAACTAAATAAAATTTCTTAACAACAATATAAATTAATAAAATCACTAGTTTCAGAAGTTTAAACTCAGAGCACAAAGTTCATTTAGTGAACAAATATGACGCTCCAGTTCACTTACACAAATACTCACTTAAACATAAAAAAAATGACTCACTTAATCTCTGAGCATTATTTCACACATAAGCTTTCAAAGCGTTGCTGCAAGAAAACATTTTAAGTTAATTTGAGTAGAACCAGTGTACAGATGTGAAAATTTACCTGTTTGAGTCCTTCGTCAGTAAGCTTGTCCTGATTACCTACATGTACCTTCTGAAGCAAAGGACAGTGTGAGGCGACCGCAATAATGGAGGTGTCAGAAAGTTGTTTACACCTGTAGGCTGTATACCTAAGAAGTCCAGGACACTTAAATGCTAAAACACATACTCCAGTGTCAGACATACTGCGACAATCAGAAATGTTGATTTCGATTATATTCTGACTTCTTGACGCAATTTTTTCCAATAATTCATCAGTGACCTATGAAAGAAAAACAAGCAATAAATTTAAACTTTTGCTAAAAGTAGATATTTACCTATTCTTCCATTAAATTTGTGCTAATATAACACATTATACTGTGAAAAACACAATCAAAACTTCTTTATTATTAAAGCATAGCAACAATCACGTGTGTGTATATACATATATACATATATGAATGTATGTATGTATTTGTCCCAAGTTCCCTAGCACAGCACTCCTAAAATTCTTAGAATTTCCTGAGTGACAGTATGTTTTCCATTGTTCGTAACAAGCCCTTTGAGCACAATGGGTTTATACTAATGAGGCAAGGTAGAGAGAGAGGCACCCTCGAAGGCCTCTGGTGACCAGAAAGACTATAGGGTAGTGACTTTGAGACCACCTCCAAACTCCAGGGAAAGGAGTGGAAAGCTGAAGACTGGTTATAAAACTTCTTAAACCAGATTCTTGAAGAGTTTCCTGGCTGGTAAACGCATGAAAGTGCTGGCACAGCAAGTACTCCGAAAGCTTGTCCTATATATCTTTACCATGTGTCTGGACCTAATGTTTTCTTTATAAGTAAGACAGTAAATATAACTACTTCCTGAGTTTTATGAGCAGTGGTAGTTAATTATCAAAACTGAGGCAAGGACTTGAGTAATTCCTAAATTTACAGATGCTTGGTCAGCAGTATAGGGGGCTCCTAGGGCTTGCCACTGGAATTTGAAGTGAAGCCAATCTTGGATTGAGCCCTTGCAGAGTCTGTACTAATTCTGGAAGTTAGTATCAGAATTCAATTCAAATGTTGGACACTCAACTTGAGTTAGGATTATTTGCTGTTAGGGGAGACACCGAAATACTTGAGAAGAATCCATGTCCTAGTTTTCATTAAAAGCACAAAAATCTATCCTTGGCCCAGGCACGATAGCCTAGTGGCTAAAGCCCTTGCCTCGCATGCACCAGGATCCCATATGGGTGCCGGTTCTAATCCAGGTAGCCCAGTTTCCCATCCAGCTCCCCGCCTGCGGTCTGGGAAAGCAGCTGAGGATGGCCCAAAGCCATGGGACTCTGCACTCGTGTGGGAGACCCTGAAGAAGCTCCTGGCTCCTGGCTTTGGACTGGCTCAGCTCCAGCCATTGAGGCCACTTGGGGAGTGAACCATCGGACAGAAGATCTTCCTCTCTGTCTCCCCTCCTCTTTGTATATCTGCCTTTCCAATAAAAATTTTTAAATCTTAAAAAAAAAAAATCTATCCTTACTGGGAAAACAAACTTAAATAAATGCTCAAACTCACAAAAAAGTCACTACAAACAGAACTGGATCCACATTTTAAGTGTTCTGTTCTCTATTTTTAACCTAGCAAGTTATGTATATCAATCATGCTGGTGTATGTCTTATATTTTGTACTACATGAGGCCACATTTATAAATTATGTCTCTAATTTTATCAGAACATTATCTTGCATATAATTAACAGTTTAAATGCATAATTTTGCAGGCCAAAAAACACCAAATACCGCACAGAAATGTCCATGTCAAGAAACAACACTCAGAGAACTGAAAAATTTAAATAACCATAAAATTCCTGTGGCAAATATCTCACATGGCCATTTGAGTTAACGATAACAACAACAAAGAATGAACCCCATTATATTTTCCCTGGCCAATTACCACCTTGAAATCAAGAAAACATGGTTAATGATACTCAAATCCTTTGGTTAAAAAATAATGGAGATAGCCCAACATGATAGCCTAGTGGCTACAGTCCTCGCCTTGCATGCGCTGGGATCCCATATGGGCACTGGATTGTATCCCAGCAGCCCCACTTCCCATCCAGCTCCCTGCTTGTGGCCTGGGAAAGAGTAGAGGACAGCCCAAGGCCTTGGGACCCGGCGCCCAAGTGGGAGACCGGGAAGAGGCTCCTGGCTTCTGGGTTTGGATCAGCTCATCACTGGCCGTTGTTGTCACTTGGAGACTGAATCAGAGGATGGAGGATCTTTGTCTCTGACTCTCTTCCTCTCTGTATATATCTGAATTTTCAGTAAAAATAACAAAGAAATTGAAAAAAATAATGGAAAGGGGAAATGTCCATAAAATTTAGAATAGAAAAGGGAAAGAATTAGAATGTCATGCAACACCAGGAAGAGCCAAAGATGAAAACATCTTTGCTCATGCTTGTTAGAAACAGCACAAACACAGACATTCCCTGTAAAGGTAAAATTCTGACTTATCTATAATTTTATTTTTTCTCCATCTTCACATGTTATAACAAGTGGAATGGGAAAGCTTATCTGCAGTTACAAGAAACGTTCCAACACCCACCAGCAGCACAGACACACTGGATTACTTCACACAGATCTCTCCACTCCGCTGGTCACGACCAGCTTCTTACTCTTCTCCAGACACATCTCATTACCTTAAACATGCAAATAACTAATTCCGTAATCATTTCAACTTCTGACCATGAAGGCAGAGAGGCAGACAGAGCTCCGCACACACGAATGCTCTGGAGTGTGCCTGGTTTGCTTAAAAACATGCTTTTTCTACAGAAAAATACACACAGGGTCAGTGGTGGTTCAGGCTGGGCTTTCCCCGACCCACGGGGAACAGTGCGCACTTCTTTCCAAATCTGCACTCAGTGCGTCACGGGCAGAGCTTGAGATAGGGTAAGGCACATCACTTGCACCACAGAAATTCACACATATTAAAATGAGGGGTTTTTCTTAAATCAACTGTTAGACATTTACCACTGTTAATATGTCACAGGAGGATTTAGGTTTAGTATCTAAATAAAATCCTATTCTTATTAGATATTCTAAGATTCTACTAATGGCAAATACTGGCCATCAGGTTTTAAAGGATGACTACAAAACACTCAAAAAGCTTCAGTTAAAAATTACAAGCTCTTTCTATTTGAATTATCACAACACAAATATACTTGGACAGCTGAAAAATGGAAAGGATTAGAAAGTCTAACAAAAAGAAACTTAGAAAAAAGTAATCAGTCCATATTATTCCTATTTCTTAATCAACAAAACAGAGTAATAAAGTATATACAGAGGGCTGCTGGGTGGATCACAGCAGTCCACAGCATGAAATCAGCACTATATGTTTGCTTGACTTTCCACTATTACACTGTTATCCACCATCCATGATATGACCCCACACAAAAAAAAAGGAAAAGTAATTACTTTATAAAAAATTTTTTTTAAAATAGGGAAAGGGCCCAGCACAGCAGCCTAGTGGCTAAAGTCCTTGCCTTCCATGTGTTGAGATCCCATATGGGCACTAGTTCATACTCGGTTGTTCTGCTTCCCATCCAGCTCCCTGCTTGTGGCCGGGGAAAGCAGTAGAGAATGGCCCAAAGCCTCAGGACCCTGCACCTGTGTGGGAGACCTGGAAGAAGCTCCTGGCTCCTGGCTTCGGATCAGCTCAGCTCCGGCCATTGTGGACACTCGGGGACAGAACCAGCGGAGGGAAAATCTCCCTCTCTGTCTCTCCTCTCTGTAAAACTTTGACTTTCCAATAAAAATAAATAAATCTTAAACAAACAAAAGGACTAAAAACAAGCACATGAGAGAACAATCCAACTACTAACCTACACTAAAAACAATCTGGTCACCATGAGAATCTGTCTTTAAACGTGATCTGCACACACTCACAAAACATTACGTAAGCACAAAACTGTACATTATAGTCCTTTGAACCATCTGAAGAAACAAACACAGGGTTTGGTTTTGTTTTGTTTAGGGAAATAAAGACACTTTCATTAGGTCAAATTGAGTGTTAATTATGACTAAAGTCCTCACCTGCTGCCGACTACTAAGATCCAGCTGCTTCCAGAACTGGAAATCTAAGCAAAGGTCACGCCAGTACTTGCAAACCAACGATGCGGAAAGGCAACGCTCGTCCAGGGACAAATTGGAAAATATCTGTGAATGAAAAAAAAGAACCATACATGTACTAAGCATCTTCAAAGCATAATATTTAGGGAAAAAAAAAAAAACGACTTTTTCCAGAACAGAAAAGCACTGTGAACATGAGCAACCACTCCTGGAAGTCACTGCTGGAGACCATGTTGAGGAGGAAGCGCGGGACGACGCTGAGAACGTGAGCTGACGTCACCTTTTGCATGCAAACACAAAGAAGACTTGAAGTCAAAAACTGAGTTTAAAAAATACTTACCTTTAGGGGAAAGGATAGGAAAGAAACAGAAATCAGAAAGACATGATAGGATAGCTTTGGAAACATAAAAAGATACTACATCTTTTTCAGAGAAACTCAAAGCCTAATCTAAGCCTGAAAAGGGGAAAAACACAAAAAACACATATATCAGCTGTAAAATAGTCTACAAGATTTTCTCAGCAGGACTCCTCAAAAAAAAAAAAAAAAAACCAAATCAGGGCTATGAAAAACAAGAAATAAATGAGAAAATATCTCAATCAGAAAATGAACACCAGATCAGAAGCGGGTGCTAACGGCAAAACTAATGAAAGGCAAATGGGCTGGTACAGTGGCTCAACTGGCTAATCCTCTACCTACAAGCACTAGCATTCCACATGAGTACTGGTTCACATCCCGGCTGCTCCACTTCCTGCTTGTGACTTAGGGAAGCAACAGAGGATGACCTTGCAACTCTGCACTCACATGGCAGACCTGCAAGAAGCTCCTAGCTCCTAGCTTTGTATCAGCTTAGCTTCAGCCACATGGACACTTGGGGAGTAAACCACAGGATGGAATATCTTTTTTTGTCTCTCTTTATCTCTGTAAATCTGCCTTTGCAATAAAAAAATAAATAAATAAATCCCTTAGGCCTAGTGCAGTAGCCTAGTGGCTAACGGTCTCATCTTGCACATTCTGGGATCCCATATAGGTGCCATTTCGTGACCCGGCGGTCCCGCTTCCCATCCAGCTCCCTGCCTATGGCCTGGAAAAGCAGTAAAGGACAGCCCAAGGACGTGGGACCCTGCACAGTCACGGAAGCCACAGAAGAAGCTCCTGGCTCCTGGCTTCTGGCTCCTGGCTTCAGATCAGCTCAGCTCAGCTCTGGCCATTGCAGCCATTCAGGGAGTGAACCAGCAGATGAAAGATCTTTCTCTCTGTCTCTCCTCTTTGTAAAGATTTGACCTTCCAATAAAAATAAATAAATTTTAAAGAAAACAATAAAAATAAATCTGAAAAAAAACCCAAACAGTATATATTGATGCTAGTTTTGCCAAACACAGTAATGTAACAAAATAAAATTCATATAAATAATTAATGAATAAATCAAAACAATTAGGTAAAACTGGATGAAAAGTTATAAAAACTCTTCATATTTCTAATTTTATGCAAATCTAAAACTATTTAGTACCTAAATATTATGCTGTACATCACACATGCAAAACAAGCACATACATATATGCAATATTGAAATTATTATATAATAAGCTATTCCTAAAATGTTTCCCTTCTATTTTTACTTTTATAGTGCAATTTCAAAGGCTCTTGGATTTCCTCTGTCCTCTCCCCACATTCCCTCCCCTCAACTTATTTCAACCATGTTATTACAGTGCTATAGTACTTCATGAGCAGTCCGTCATTCTCTTATTTAAGTTGTCCTGACATCGCTGGTACAGACAATGGCAGAAAGTCCAGCATCCTACTGCTAAGATACATTCAACAATTTCAACTGGAGTCCATCTCTGACTGTGAAGTAGAGATGTACAGTGCATTGTGTCTTCACAACTGGATATGCTAGTCTCTATATGCAGTTCTATACAGTCCCTTAAATAAGAAACCATGGAACATAATCAACAACAGGAATAAAGATAAAACAAAAGATTCACAGCCCCATGGAGCTAAGTGACATGATACTAAGCAACCAATGTGTCAATGAAGAAATGAAAAAGAAAACACAAAATCTTCTTGGAGAAAATGATGCTACTGTGTTATATACCAGTCAATGAAGAATTTAATAACAGACAAATTATTTTGAAGAAATAAAGTTATAAGCATTTAAAAAACCAGAATCAGGGTTAGAACCAATATAGAGTTTTTAACAGACACATCTGAAATGATTTGATAAAACTAAAGACAAAACAGATGTTAGGTCATTTGAAAGAAATTATTCCTCAATTTTCAGGCTGTGATTACACTATAGTTAGACTGATTTTGTGATCACATTAGTTTTTAAAAGCTACCATCCGTTTTAGATAACCATTTTTAGTTTTTAATGGCTAAAATGATGTCAAAAATACGCTTCCAGGTACTTTACTGGAAACAAAACAGTGGAAGATAAAGCAAGAAATTACATAAAGGACATATTTAGAGAGTTCATTACACTTATTTTCAACTTTTGTTCATGTATGACATTTTTCAAAACGTTGAGAATCTTACAAAGTACATGTTCTAAAATGCTTAAGGTTTTTTTTTTGTCTAAGTTATCACTTAAATGGATAATTATGCTTGTATAATTAAATATCCAATGCAATGGATAAATAGAAAGCATTCCAGTAGATGTCTGTTGTCTCATAAGGATTCACTCATTCCAGCCAGAGGAATCTGAGAATCTGCTTATTCTGCTCCGCCCTGTGGACATTTCATTTGGCCATCTGAGGTGGCAGAGCTGTTGCAGTAGAGACCATCATCCTCATTTCTTTTAGCACATTGAAACTGACGGAAACATCTGCTAATTCATACTTAATCTTGTAAGCATCCGAAATTCAGGTAACTTTTGCCTGTCTCTGTTTCGCCTCCCTAGAGCCTGACACTCAAGCATAATAGATTTTGATGGAACTCGTGATTCCGACTCTGGGTCTATTTTGTAGAAGTAACACGAGGTCAGCTACTTCACCACTGCCTGAGGCGCGGATCAGCTTTCGGAAATCCCAACACCTGCCCAAATGCTGTAAGGTTTAACCAAAGTTTCATCATATATTATCTACGCAATCTCAAGCAAATGATCTAACCTCCAAGTACCTAGATATATTTATCAATACAATAAAGAAAACAGCATTTACCTGGTAGGGTTATTCTTACAATTACGTATATAGATAAGGTTAAGTACTGTGGCACAGTGGGTTAAACCACTTACAGTTCCTGCATTATACATCTAAATGGCAGTTCCAATTCTACTCACTCCACTGCCCATTATGCTTCCTGCTAATGAGATTGTGAAAGCAACAGATGATGGCTCAAGTACTTCTGTTCCTACTTCCTACATAACACACAGAGATGGTGTTCCTGGCTCCTGGCTAACCAACCATGACAGCTATTTGGGGAGTAAATGACTGCATCCAAACTCTTTCTGTATGTTCATCTCTCTCCCTCTTTCTCTCTTAGTCAAATAAACCTTGGAAAACCAACAAATGATTATGGATAAAACTGTGCAATAAAGTAGCAGATAAATTATACTATGAGCTAAAATAATTTATAATGCCTTAAAAGTAGCAGGCACTTAGCTATAATCTCCAACATATTTCCAACCTCAAGTCTCCAGAAAACAACTACCTTCCCTTCACAACCATGGTCCTTGTCAGTGAGGAATATAGAATTTGCATTAAAAATCACCTAATGGAAAGAAGCCTTTCATTTCTACTCCTTAAAACAACCCCCCAGACAGCACGCTACAAAGCAAGCTCCTTGATAACAGATGGACTGTGGAGTGCAACCAAATTGTGAAGAATCTGCTGGGGCTCCCCTGGCCCCTTTTAGCCCATTGCTTGGAACTGCGGGTGCCCCTGTGAAGAACAGCACATCCAACCAAAAATCAGATAAAAAAACCTCATCTTTTCAGATAGTAATCCAAGAAACTGGGCTTCTTAAGATGAAGAACCTAAGATGAGTCCTTGGTTTTGGTTTTACTTTCCCTCCCCTTTTGCCCTTCCTAGCCCCCTTGCCATAAGCCTATATGAAGTCCCACATTGGAAAGAAAATTTTTTCTCCTTACAGGAAACAAGAGTCAAAAATTTGACTATGGGGAAAATAGACATTACTGAATCTGAGGAAAAGAATTCAGTAAGATTGAAGAAAACAGTCTAAGCACCTTTAGGGCGCCATGAGGAAAGGTAACTCAAATATAATTAAGGTCACATAAGAAGAGGAAAGAATGAAAAAGGAAGAACATTTAAAGAAATAATGACTAAATCTTTTTAATCTTCATAGACTTTTCTTTAAAAACAAGAGAATAAGCTCCTGCTGGTTTATTCCCCTCAAATGTGTAAGACTGGTTCTTGATTTTCTTTTTCATTTCTTCAGCAACGCATTAGTCATTCAGTAGCATGTTATTTAATTTCATGGTGTTGTTAATTTCTTTATTTTCTTCCTGTTGTTGATTTGGTTTTGTGGCTTTTCATTTAAAGGGATGTATAGTAACTGTATAATGGAGACTATCATATATAGCAGCAAGTAATTTAACTTCATGGCATTGTAAATTTCTATTTTTCTTCCTGTTGTTGATTTTGTATTGTGGTTTTTCATTTAAGGGGATGTATAGTAACTGTGTAATGGAGACTATCATATCCAGATGTGAGGATACAATGCAGTATGCATCTCTACTTTTAGACAAAGATGGACTTCCAATGAAACTGTTTACTATATGACAATAGGACGATGGACTCTCTGCCACTGTCCATGCCCACAGTAATGGACATATGACTGTGTATAAAGAACTATACTATAGTAACGAAATAGAGGAACTCAGTGGGGGAATGAATTGGGGAGAAAATAAGGGAAAAATTATCCGTAAGAAGGGGAGGGAGCCACAAACCAGATAGAAAGATAGAGGGGATCACAAACCAAGGTAAAAAAGAAGGAACCCCAAACCAGATAAAGTTTGGAGAAACTGTGTGAAGATTTGCGGTCCTCTTCTGAGGATGAGGAAGGGGAAGAGGATGGAAATGAGTTTGCTGAGGATCCTTCACCCGTAGAGCATGTGCCTGTGCCGAGCAAAAATCTCCTTTGGCCAGGCACGGAGCCCTCTGTGCCACCTGTGCCATCAGCGCCATTAATTCTGGGCGCAGATGTGAAAGATTTACAGAAGCAACTTTAGCGTCTCTCCCTTCAGCTGAGATAGGATTAGCTAAAGCCCAAGACAAAATACAACTTGTTTCTCCATTTAATTATTTGGGATTTCAACTTTTTCAGATTTGTATTAAACACCCCCAAAATTTCCACAGCCACAGGAAAGTTGCAAACTCTTAATGATTTTTCAAAAATTGTTGGGGGACATTAATTGGATGAGACCCAGTTTGAAACTTACTAATGCAGATTTGAAACCTTTGATATTTTAAAAGACGACTCCTCTCCAGCATCCCCTAGGGTGCTGACTGTGGAGGGAAGTCAGGCCCTAGGAAAGGTTGAGATGGCCATTGAACAAGCTGCCCGGAATCCTCTCTGTGCCTGTAGGGGCTAACGGAGAGACCTCTGTTGGCCTAATAAGACTAAAAGAGACTTTGGCATAACGGCGACCATCGTAGCCAGTATTATCACGGCGTTGGCAGCCGCCACTGTTGCGGTGACCCTAGGACAGACTACAGCTACTGCGGAGACCGGAGACTGTGAACAAGCTCACAGAACAGACAGCCTGAGTCTTCTTTCAAAAAAGTGCATCAAGTCTTTCACAAGATACATCACTCGTTCTTGACTGAAACATTCAGATGTCTAGGAATAAAAGAGCATTTCATCTACCTGGAAAACAGAACATATAAAAGGACACAAGCTAATAGCATAGTTAATGGAAAAAGGATTAAAAGTTCTTCCCCTGAAATCAGGAGCAACATCAATACAGATGTTCTAACTCCTTTCATGCACTCTAGTCAGGCTAATCAATCAAAGAGAATTTAAAAGGCATTTGGATGAGAAAGTAATTAAACCATCCTCTACTCACAAGATCCAAATGTCTTTTATGTATTTATCCAGATTTACCATTTGGATCAGGATCTTATATAGGGAGAAAGAAAATTTCTTGAGAATAAATACCAAAAAAAAAAAATTGTTTGATTCATTTGAAAGGCAGAGAGAAGTAGTCCCATCCACTGGTTCACTTCCCAAATAGTATGAATATCTCCGCTCAAGCATTAATTCTTGCTTACATTTTTCAGTCTGGCTTCTTAAAGAAGTCCCCTTTTCTGAACAGCTTAATTTTCTGCTAGTTATTTGGCAAAGGTCTGCTCAAACCTGCTGAGTGTGAGGATCTGTGCGTTGAGTTAGGAAAGGCACATTTGAGACCTGACAGTTCTCCCTTGTTCCCTGCGAGAAATGCTCAGATCCCCCCGAACACCGGCATGGTTTACCGTAAATCAGCAGGTACAGAGAGATGCTCACTTCACGCTTCACCGATCTGCCAGGTCTCCCGTCTGGGAGCTCGTCTCAATTGGCACCATGGCCTCAGACTACCAAGTATATGGTGTTTCCTTTTTTATTTATCCCTAGCAAGTTCACCACTTTTATTTGACAAATACACTGAACTGAGTCAGCCCTCTGGCAACAGAACTGCTGGCTTTCTCAACTACAGTTACTGCCAAAGGCACTGGGGCAGGAGGTCACAGCAAGTGCTCCGTGCTAGCAAGTCACAGACTTCCACTATTCTTACCTGAAGCTCTTACAGTTTTCCTAAGAATAAATGCTCCCTTGGTCCTCATTTGGTTAAATCATACAATTCAAGCAGCTTTGGTAATTTGCCACCTTTATATACATTATTTTAACTAATGTAAAATAACTTTATATACATTTTAAATGTCTATATATTTAATTATTATAATTACTAAACATATTACAAAGAAAGGACAAAGGACATACTAACTTTTCATGCAGTTGTGCCTGAAAATCCTTTTTATGGGTAATTCTACACTCAGCCTTCTGATGTAACAGAAGAGAAACTAAAATATTAAGGAACCTAAACCATTTGTTAAGATTTTAAAACTAGGTAGTTTACTTGTCCCTTATTAAATAATGTGAGTAGCTGCTTTCGGCACAGCAGTCAGGATGTCACTCGGGATGCCCACATGCCATGTCCAAGGAGCTGGGCTCAATCAAGTCCCTTTCCAACTCCAGCTGCCTACCAATGCACACCCTGCGAGGCATCAGGTGACACTGAATGCTAGGGCTCCTGTCCCCAGGGGGGAAGACCTGGATTGGGTTCCAGAATTTCTGGGCTCCTTGCTTTAATCTGGCCCAGCTCTTCCAACCATTGAGGAAATGAACCAGCAAATCAAAGGTTTCTGTCTAGCTTCCTATCAAATAAGCAAAAATTGTTTTAAAAACTGAGGCATGGTCACTGGGAGAGAGAAGCACCTTGTCTGAAACATGTCTGCCTCTGATTTTGTCTGACTTTCTTTGAACGTATTTTCTTTTGTAAAAGGGAAATAAATGACTGCTGTAATCCATAAATCATTGACTAAATCCGGATGAATCCAGATTACTTCCGCTTATCCTCGTGAAAAAGAATGTAAAAAATGAGCAGTAAGCATAATATAGGTATTTAGCCAAAGCAAATAACTGTTTTAGAATCTATTATGCCAAAGTGAAATGGCTTCACTTATCTTCCCTTCCTTTTCCTCTTACCAGGCAGTACTCAAAGTGGACAAAGACAGGCTCAAGGTTATCTCCTTTACAAGTACTCATTACAAAGCATCACATCCCCAGACTTCTTAGAACAGGAGAAAACAAATCTCATTTTTTCATAGCCTAAAAAAGTCATCTAATCTCCTTCAGAAAAGAAAACTTATGAACCTAACTTTTTAAATGACCGAAGGAGGAGGGCTGGGTGAGAGAGGAAGAGAGAGAGAGGGAATAAAGAGAAGACCCACAAAGATCTCCCCTCTGGGCTCCCCTCCCTAAATGCTGGTAAGAGCCAATGCTGTTAGGGTGAAGGCTTGAGTCGGAAAGGCATTCCAGCTCTCCCAACTACTTCACTATCCCCGCTATCTGCCACAGTGGTCACGAGCAGGAAACTGGATCAGAAGCAAATGCTGAGAATGTGACTATTCATCTCTACAACTCCTTCCATTGGAACTGATGCCTTAAATCAAGCATCATAATATTATATGTGTGTGTGTGTGTCTCCTCTGATCCACTAATAACTGCATTCTAACTTTAAAAAGAGGTATTATGTTGACTTTCATTAACATGTGACTTCACTTCACTTTCCACGGGTGTGTTAACTTTCTTTCCAAAGCAAGTTTCTCCACTAAAACTCACCCTAGACCACTAAAAGTTAACTTTTGGTAATAATCCTTTGATTAGAAAGTAAGGATTTAATTTCTACTAACACATTATTAGGGGTGAATGCATGGAGGATTTTTAAAAGATGGCGCCAGATTTTGCATCTCCCATCTAGTTTCTGCAAGCAACAGGTATGCTGACAGGTAGCAAGATATGCAAATATACAGAACATAAAACCTCTTACATGTAAGGAGCAGGCACTGTGGCAGCGGTTCGGCTCCTTGGGAACCTACATCGAGTCCTTGCTCCAGGTTAGGAACAATGTGGGAGGCAGTAAGTGATGACTCATGTACCTGGGTCCCTGCCACCCACGGGGAGCCCAAGATGAAGTTTCAAGCACCCGGCTTCATCCTAGCCCAGCCTGCACTACCAGAAGCAGCATTTACGGAGTGAACCAGCAAAGATTTACCATCTCTAATAAATAAACGCAGACCTGCCTCAAGATATCAAGATTCTGGGCCAGCATGGTAGCCGAGTGGCTGAAGTTCTCGCCAGGATCCCATATGGGAGCCAGTTCTAATCCTGGCTGATCCACTTCCCTTTCAGCTCCCTGCTTGTGGCCTGGGAAAGTAGTCGAGGACAGCCCAAAGGCTTGGACCCTGCTCCTGTGTAGGAGACCCAAAGAAAGCTCCAGGCTCCTGGCTTCAGATTGGCTCAGCTCTAGCCGTTGTGGTCACTTGGGGAGTGAACCAGCAGACAGAAGATCTCTCTCTCTGCTTTTTCCTCTTCTCTGTAAATCTGACTTTCCAATAGAAATAAATAAATCTTAAAAAAATAAAAAAAAAGAAAGAAAGAAAAAAAAAAAAAGGAGAGTTCCACTGCTATCACTTGGTAAAACTGTTTCATGGCGGTAATGTAGTACCAGCGGGCAGAGCTGTTAAGGAAGTTATAAGGACAACAGGCAGCAAAGGGAAAAGCTAGTTTATTCGATCCAACACAACGCAGCAACCAATTACCCACTGTCACAGGAGTAGCCACTGAAGAAAAACACCACTCCCTAGGTTGACCTTTGAAGCATCATTCTCTGCTTCTCAAATTTCTTAGACTATGCAACTCAACCCTACAGATTCAATCATAAATGAACCTCTGATTCACAGGTGTTTAGAGGTCACTGGATGTAAAACCTTTGTATTTCAGAAAGCCCTTTCCTAAAAATCCCCGACATGCTCTTCAGTCCTTCATAAAGAACATCTGAACAGGGCCCCAGGCCTGGAAGCACTCAGGTGCCGCCCACCTCCCCCGGGCCCTGCCATTACTAACTCCGCAGGTCAGGCTTGCACTTTTCCAGCCCCATTTCTTTACCTTCAAAAGTCCCTTGTGGTCTTAACACTGAAGAATTATGGTTTCCAGGAAAGTTTATTCTTTCAATAACAAATTCAGTCCATTTTTAGATAGTTCTAATGATTAGAAAGAACTTTGGAAAATTCCAAATATTTTTCAAGAAAGTACTTTTTCTTTTACATTTACTCTAGTTTTTTAAAAAAATATATCCGTATGTGTGTGTAGAAAATAACTCCTACAAGCATTATTTGTGCTAGCAAAAACAAACTTTGAACGCATCCATTAATAAATAAACACAACAAGATATCATACTGTGGAATGGTAAGCAGCAGCTTTAAACAATGACACAAACTATATACTCAATAGCAAGGAAGATGGCAAAAATATTCTGTTAACAAAAGTTGCAGAGCGAAAAAAAAAACCAATTTAACTTTACAGAAATTTTAGATATGCAAAATTCAGTATGGTAGCCACTGACCACATAAAGAAAAACCAAATTTTAAATCCTAGTTAATTTTAATCACTTTAAATCTAAATGTATGGGGCTGTGGACAATTTCTAAGGTAATCCTAGAACTAAACAATCTAAACTAGCTAATTGTTAGTTATCTCTGGAGACAGACTAGCTGAGAGGGTAGGGACGCAGTAAGGCAAACTTTGGCTTTACCTGCCTTACATAAATGTTTTAAAGCAAATAATGGCTATTATTACACAGAAGTACAAAAAAGAAAAAGTCTTGTTTTTTTTTTTTTTTGATTTATTTTTATTATTTTTTCATTGGAAAGGCGGATATACAGAGAGGAGAGACAGAGAGGAAGATCTTCCATCCGATGATTCACTCCCCAAGTGAGCGCAACGGGCCGATACTATGCCGATCCGAAGCCAGGAGCCTCTTCCGGGTCTCCCACGCGGGTGCAGGGTCCCAAAGCTTTGGGCCGTCCTCGACTGCTTTCCCAGGCCACAGGCAGGGAGCTGGAAGGGAAGCGGGGCTGCCGGGATTAGAACCGGCGCCCATATGGGATCCCGGGCGTGCAAGGCGAGGACTTAACCACTTGCGCCACCGCGCCGGGCCCGAAAAAGTCTTGTTGATAATGAATGAACACATAGTTTTTCTCTTCTGCCCCACCTGGAGAGACTGGACAAGCATGGTATGGTAGTTTCCTACCTCTTCATGCCCACCCCCCAAAAAAAGACCCTTTAAATCAAACTCCCTGCCTTTGTTTTGCTTTGTTTTGTTTTGACAACCAAAGTAGCTTGCTGGTAGTAATACTGCAACTTTATGATGGGAGCAGAATGCACTTTCTGAGAATATTTTCTAAGGGATGACGAATTTGTCTCTCTGCAACAACCCTCCTGACAGTGGGGAGAAGTGTTACAGCTCCCTAAGTTTTCTCCAAGCCAAGCTCTCCAGTTCTTACCAGAAGCAGAGCGAGAACCTTTGGACACCACAAGGCTCTCCTAGGGCTCCACCACACAGTGACACAGGGCAGAACCTTCCATCGAAGACACAGCCTAAGCACCTCACTGATCCTGCATGTGCTTCTTGGTTTAGTGTTGCTGTGATGTAGGCCACACCTGCACTTATGGGGCGGGAGTAACGAACAGCTATGCACCGCAACAGAGCTCTGCCCCCCAGGCTCTCCTGGGCTTGGCAAACACTGGGGGAGAATGTCCTGCCAGCCACTCCAACTTCCCTTGCGCTCAAGAGAGGCA
Source organism: Ochotona curzoniae (assembly GCF_017591425.1). Classification (NCBI taxonomy): domain Eukaryota; kingdom Metazoa; phylum Chordata; class Mammalia; order Lagomorpha; family Ochotonidae; genus Ochotona; species Ochotona curzoniae. The sequence continues at coordinate 17,021,528 of NW_024466307.1, forward strand.
GCAACAAGAGCCCGCACAACTCTAAGTTTGTAATGCAAGAAAACGGAAATCTATGTAGCCTGTCCAAATATCCCAACACCACATGGCAAGCCCAGGAGTAATTCCCAAAGGTTCCTTGGACCCAGTTTTCTACAACCTACAACAAAAATGTGAACAAGAACAGCTTCTAATGGTTACTCTTTACTCTAACGCCACTTCTTTTTTTTTTTTTTTAATTAGAAGTTTCTAACTCTTGATGAAATGGTCTAATACAAACAGAAAAGTCTTTGGTTTTGGTTTTGTTTTGTTTTTTCAGTCTTACTTGCCAAATAACGCAGGACTCAAGACTCCATACCAAAGATTTGTTGATATTTGATTCATTCATGCCATCCAGTCAGCCCAAGATGTTCCCCCTGAACACACACGCACCCCACAGGTGACAGCCCTTCCAAGGAAGAGTTCAATCATGATCTTCCGATGAAAGCTTCTCTCTTTCCCTGTATTATTCACAAGAACATTATCACCACGGGGAAGTCAAACAAAGTGCGCTGGTGACAGTAACAATAGTAATGGATGCCAGATACTACAGTAACAACGAAAGTAACTAAAGTCTCCTCCCCCCCCCCAAAAAAAAAGTAACCAAATTCATTCTTCTCAGCTAACTATGGTTAGTCTTAAGTATCATCCTTACTGGGGAAAAAAAAAAAAAAGTTTTTAAGCTCCAGAAATGGAAGGGTGGGTAAGAAGACAGGAAAATCCCCACATTAAATAGCTTAATAACAACTGCACCACAGAACTAAAGTTTGTCACTGACAGCGATAAAAGTACAAGTTCTACTTCGCAGCTGTGACACCAGGTTCTCAAAGGACACTTCACTCCCTCTACCCCACTCCTCCTCCCCCCCAAAATGCAAGTGAGCACCCTGGAAGCTGTTCCCTCTTACAAAAGAAGCAAGACAAATGCCAGGTAGCTTAAGCAAAGGGAGGCCAAGCATGTCCCAAATTCCCCTCTTCCAAAGCCCGCTCAGCCCTCTGCTGGGGCATGTGACCTTGTGCAAGTCACTGGCTCCCCCCAAGCCCCCTAGATGCTAGCCCCACAGCCACTGTCAGTCCTCCCGCACAGGACTCAACACTCCTGCATCCAAGAACCAACGTGTCTCCTCAGCGTGGACTGGAGCAATCAACCCGCATGTATACACAAAGTTCTAGCACAATCACTGAGTTTGGTGGCAACCGCTCAATACAAGTCAACTGGTGTTGCCACGAGCAGCCAGCACAACCTGTGGGGGAAACCTCTCTGCAGGTTGAAACGGGAAGGGGCAACCCCTTCAGCACCCAGCAATATCTCACACACTCTCCAATAACAGATGACCCCTGAACGCTAGGCAGCCGACCTCAGCTATTAAAAGACCTTCGGGAGACTTCCAGGTCGGTGCACTTCACCACACAGGCCCCAAGCAAGCCCAGGACCCCCTCGGGACGTCCCCGGGCGGCCGGGGAGCCCCCTCCTCGGCCGAGGAGGAGGAGGAGGAGGAGGAGGAGAGCGATGCGCGGGGCGGGGGACCGAGGAAGGGGAGGCAGGGCGGCAGCATCCCTGCGCCGGGCGCACAGACCCACCTTGAGCAGGATGGACGGCGGCAGCTGGTTGATGTCTGGGCTTTCGGGGGGCGGCTCCCTGGGACAGTCGCAGGGGTTTCCGGGGGGCTCCTGACAGCCCGCGTCTCTGCATTCATGCTGCTGCTGCTGCTGCTGCGGGGCGGGCGAGGGGGCGGTGCCCCCGGCCCCGGCGGTCTCGGAGGGGGCTCCTTCGGGGGACGAGGGCGGGGGGCAGAGCGGTGGCGGCGGGGGCTGCTCGGGGGCCTGGCAGCAGCCGGCGTCGGGGGGCCGCGGCGGCGAGGCGCCTCCCCCGGCAGGCCCTCCTCCTCCTCCTCCTCCTCCTCCGCCGCCGCCGCCGCCGCAGCCCCCGCCGCCGCAGCGGGGCTGCTTGCAGGGGGTGCAGGCGGGGACCCCGGCCCCTTTGCGCTTGCACACCATCTCGGGGGGCGTGGAGGGCTCGGCCGGCGGCGGCGGAGGCGACGGAGGCGGCGGCCCCCGGAAGAGCTGCACGGCGGCGGCGGGAGGCCCCAGGAAGCGCACGGGCCCCACGCTGGCCAGGAAGAGGCTCCGGCCCTGCTGCTCCCAGGCGGCGGCCGCGGCCAGCCCCAGCTCTTTACAGCACGAGGCCGGCGACGAGGCCGAGGCGGCGGCGGCGGCGGCGGCAGCAGCGGCGGCCGAGGATAACAGGAAGCGGCGGGCGGCGGCGGCGGCGCAGTCCTCGGCGGCCAGGGCCGCGCAGCGCCGCGCCAGGTGCTGCGAGGAGGAGGAGGCGGCGTTGTAGGCCCCGTCCCGCGGCAGCAGAGGCAGCGGCAGCGGCGGCGGCGGCGGCGAGAGCGGCGGCTCCTCCTCTGGGCCGGCGGGGGCGGGCGCGCCGGGGCTGTGCACGATGAAGCAGAGCATGCAGGGCCCGCGGAAGAAGCAGTCCCGGCTCCCGGGCGCCGTAGCCGCCGCCGCCGCCGCCGCAGCAGCAGCAGCAGCAGCAGCAGCCGCCGCCGCCGGAGGAGGAGAAGGAGGAGGAGGAGGAGGCGCTTTAGCCGGGGTCCGGCGGGGCAGCCTGAGGAGGGGACGCCGGCGGCGGCACCAGCTGCAACAGCGAGGCCTCTTCTGGCTCGGGCGCTTACGCGGTTCCTTCGACACAAGGTGGCCCATATAGAAAGGCCCCGAGGCAACGGCGGGGAGGTGGGGGCGCCGGGGCGGGGAGGGGGCGAGGCGCAGACGGGCGGCCTCCGGCCGCGCCGAACGGGGTCGCCCGGCCCGGCGCACACGCGCGACGGAGGGGGTGGAGTGGGGCGTCAAGCTGCGGGCCGCCCCGGGTGCCCGACGACGGGGCTACATGCTTTGCCCAGGGAAGCCGGGAGAACGCTGGGCGCGAGCTTTTTTAGGAGGTACGCGAGGGAAAGGTGGGGAGGGGGGGATTAGGGCTGGGATGGGGAGGAGAGGAGAAGGGGAGGTGAGGGGACGAGCGAGCCCCTGCCGGCTCGGTAACCAATTCCCAGACCCGGCCGGCCGGCTCAGTCAGTCAGCGCGAACCATTTTTTAACTGCGGCTCCTCCGGGGGGCGCGCGCGGGCGCGCTCGCTCGCGACTCGGCTGCGGGGGCGCGCGCGGCGCGTGCCCGGAGGGGCGGAGCTGGCCGCGGCGGGGCGCGCGCTCTTAGGGTGGGGACGCCGGAGCCTGGCTGCTCGCCCGGGACTTGGTGTGAGGTGGCTGCCTTGTTGGTGGGGGTGCCGCGCGCACCCCTGCCCCGACCCTCCCGTCGCCCCACCAGTCGCTCGGTGCCCTTCTCCAAGGCGGGAGGAGGAGGAGGAGGAGGAGACAGCTGTGTGACATCCGTTTCCACAGCCGCACTGACGTCTTGAGGTGTAAGTTCAAGAGCTGCCATTGGCCAGGAGCCGCTAGGGCTCTTCCCCTCACCTTCCACCCGCGTCGTCACCCCCCGACTCGGAAACTGAGGCCACTTCGCAGCCGTAAAGCGGGTTCTGCCGCAAGGGCCGATCCGATCCGGATCCCTGACCCGGCCGGCGTGGACGGGTGCCCAGCTGTGTCCTGAGGAGCGTCCCGCGGCTGTGCGACACCGCTGCTTTTCCCACTTGTTGCACAGGCGCTGCTGCTTTGCCACTACTTTATTTCGAAATGAGATCACTTAGCGAATCACCTACATGAACTGAAAGATAACAACGGTTTTCGCGACCCAGTGAGTCGCTCAGCAGCCCATATTACGAGCCGTAGATGACGGTTTTGTCTGCACCCTGGGTCTCCCGGCCGTCCCCTCATCAAATACTTGAGACATTACTTGAACTTTGTAATGGTGGTAGTGGTGGTCCAGATAAGCAAGAGGAAAAAAGGCTTGCAGGGAGTCCCGTGGAAGCTTGAGTGCTGGCGTGAGAGACTAGAGCAGTACCCAGGGTGGACACAAGGTTGGCTTCCAGGAGGGAGATACGTCAGGAGGTTTCACTACACGTAGCATGCTCCCTGGCCCTCAGCGTGGATAAATCAGAAACAAATGGGAGTTTTTCTTTGGCTGACAGTTGTGGAGGTTGGAGATGCCAGAGGTCTGGCAGTGAGGCCTGCATGCTGGGGAGAATGCAGATGGAGCCTCATTCTTGTCAGGAACCCACAGGTGCTGGGATTAATCCATTCCTGAGCTGGAGTGCCCCTGACTGTATCACCTCAACGCCGCCCTGCCCTCCCCTTTAGTGTTACAGTGACAATACAGTTGCAACCAACAGGTTCAAACCCTAGCAGCCAGTCAACAGGAGCTAAAAGGGGTAAGAAGTTGAAGAGTCCTTTAGGATGGATAGTATCTTTGCTGTGACTGGAGGGAATAAGGGATGGATAAAGCATTGGTTGGTACAGGGATTTCTGGAAGGAAAGTACAGCTTTCTATCGGATGGTTTCTATTTTCAGTTGAGGTGTGGTTAACCTGCTTGAGGTTTCCGTGATAAGTGGCAGGTATAAAGTAAGGCTAGGGTAGGAGGTTCTTGGCTTGAACCCAGGACAGGTCCTGTAACATCCTGTACCATCCTCTACATGCTGCAGTTACAACAAAAGTTCTTCTCCCTGTATCAGAATTGTGGCCCTGGTACTAACCTATTCTCCCGTGCCAAGAGCTCTCTGGATACAGTCCTCTAAAGGGAGGTCTTACGGAACAGAGCAGGGCAGGCAGGATGGAGCTGGGCAGCCCTGGTACTTGAGAGGAGTCAGTCGCTTCACTTTTATCAGATATTCCTCTTCCCCCGCCCTCCCAAAAAAAAAAACTTGTTTATTTTTATTGGAAAGGTTTACAGAGAGGAGAGACAAAGATCTTGCATCTGTTGGTTCACTGCCCAGATGGCCAGAACAGAGCTGATCCAAAGCCAGGAACTGCTTCCAGGTCTTGCACACGGGTGCGGGGTCCTAAGGATTTGGGCCGTCCTCCATTGCTTTCTCAGGCCTCAAGCAGGGAGCTGGATGGGAAGTGGAAGCAAAAAATGAATTTTGGAACTCATTTCCCTAGTTAATGCAGATAAATACTCAGAAAACAGTTGTAAATAACAACTATAGACAACAATCATACAAGTGTGTTGATGGATAGACTTGTGGGGGAAAATAATATCAGTCGTCTAGAGCTGGGAGCTGGATGGAAGCCATCAACTTGACCCTGGTGCTGCTGAGAGATGGCTGGTGTTCTCAATGACAAAGGAGCGTATTGTTGACTGGAAACCATCTCAAAATACATCAGCATCAGGTATGGTCCTCTGTAACTACAACAGAAAAGACAAAAGATTCTCTCCATAATCAGGTCTGAGTCCAAAAAAAAAAAAAAAAAAAAGCAAAGACATTCTGCAAACCGCAATGATGACAAAATGTTCTACGTGACTATTATGACTGTTTGTACCTGCTATTTCATCACCACCCACAAGCTTAGCCTTGCTCTATTCTTCCAGACTTCTAGATAACGAATTTTTTTAAGCATTGATTTTTTTTTAAGATTTATTTATTTTTATTGGAAAGCAGCTATACAGAACTTCCATCTGCTGGCTCACACCATAGTGGCCAGAGCTAAGCCAAGCAAGAACTTCTTCCAGGTCTCCCATGTGGGTACAGTGACCCAAGGCTTTGAGCCATCTTCTACTACTTTCCCAGCCTACCAGCAGGGAGCTAGATGGGAAGTGGAGCACCCATATGGGATCTCAGTGGATGCAAGGCGAGGATTTAGCCCTAGATCACAAATATTTAACTATCTGCCTACACCAGAACCTCTGCCTTCTGACAGCACCCAGTCAGGGCAAAACCTTGAACCTTCCCCAAAAGCGTCTAGCACAAACCCAATGTCGTAGTGAGTCTTCTGCAACACCCTTGTATTGGGACTATCCACAGTTCCTCGTGGCATGTTCTCCGCCTTCGCTCAACAAGTCAGCAAACCCAACTTGGTTTGACTGCAGGTGTGTTCCCACGTGCCTTGAGCTGCAGGTCACCACCATATCTAAAACTGTGTTTTCCTTGCTTCTGTTATTCTTGTTATCTTTGTGAAAGCTTATAAATGTGTGTTTTTTGTTTACTCTTGGTCTGTCCCACCGTAATGTAAGTTCTATGAGAACAGGAGTTTTGTTCCGTTTTCAGGAAGATAATCTGTGAAAGGTGAATTAAAATAGTAAAGACAGGATTGTAATAGATTCACTGAAGTTTGTCGGAGGGTCAGTGTAGAGGCTTTGAACGTGAAAAAGGTTGCTGAACATAATGAGGCAGGAGTTGGACTGAAAAGCGTTTCTGATGCGGAGTCTTGAGAATTTAGTGAATTACTCGTGAAGCGAATAGAGGAAAGGAAATGCTAGAAAGGAAATGAACCTCCTGTACTTATGTGTTTATATGATGCATTTCTCTGTATAACAATGCGGCAAAAAGATGTATTCTATACTATAAAATATTTAGATATTTGATTGATATTCCAACCTGGGATAGTTTGTTAGGACATAAAATTTGCACTGAAAACCAGCATATGTACATGTCAAATGTTGTTAAGCAGTTGAAAAGGCCTTCTCTCTATTCTTTGCAAACACAGAATAAACTTGTGAACTGCATATTTGCTTAAAAGATACATATACTGACAAAAGATGTTACTGCCTGCACTTGGGTAATTGTGATTGTGATGCATAGCTAGAGCATTCTGTACCACCAGATATTAGGAGAGCATGGTTCATGTGCCATTGATCCCACTGAATCTAGGTACATGCACTGGATGGCCTAGCAGGGCACTCTGGGAGATAGAAGACTCTGGATATCATGAAGCACCCTGTGTGTTCAGTAAGCTGTTTTTTATACTTAGTGGAATGTGTTTTTGCTAAAATACTTGAAGTCAAAATGATAGAGAAAGAGAAAAGTTATCAGAGAAATTCCTGAAAAACCAACCTGTACTCTTGAAAAGTTTTTCAGACCTTGACAGCTCCTTCCTTCATTCTGCCCTTAACTGATGCTGGTCTTCCAGGTCTCAGCCATCACCTCCATTCAAGAGCTCTTCCATTCATTCCCATCTCAGCAGTTTCCACGGGTTACTTGAGCAATAGCAGCCCCCTTGTGCCCATAAGTGCACAGATCCCCAAGCCTGTCCTCTGGTGGTGTGTTGTGCTGACCTGCGGACAGCCCATCTGGGACACATGCACACTCATGCACAGGTCCTCACACTTTGTTCAACGGTGTGCCAGCTTCTGCTCCTCCATATATCCTTTTTTTTATAGAACATTTATTTATTTTTATTGCAAGTTATATAGAGAGAGGAGGAGAAATAGATAGGATCTCCCATCCGTTGATTCACTCCCCAAGTGACCACAACGGCCAAAGCTGCATCAGTCAGAAGCCAGGAGCAGGAAACCTCCTCTGGGTCTCCCACGCAGGTGCAGGGTCCTGAGGCGTTGGACCGTCCCTGACTGCATCCCCAGGCCACAAGCAGGGAGCTAGATGGGAAGCGGGGCTGATGGGACCAGAACCGGCACCCATATGGGATCCCTGTACATTCAAGGCAAGGACTTCAGCTGCTAGGCCACCATGCTGGGCCTATCCTCACATATCTTAAAAAGAATAACAACAAAAGCCCCATAAAACGGAATTGGCAACTATGCTAACACACTGGCATAGTTAACACAAATTTGGCATTAAGCAGGCCCAAGATGCCTGCCATCTGTTACCTGCTTTTCTCCCAGAAGTGTAACACTTGCCTAGATACAATGCAACCTAGTTGGTTTCCTACAGCTGCGCCTTTCAAATAATTTTTAATTTGTCAAAGACTAATAGATGCAAAATTGTATAGTATCTAGGGTAATAGCTGTGCCTCCGTTAGCAAAGATCCATCTTTATTTCAGTGAACAAAAACAGTATGTGTTACTGTCTTGACAACATCCAGCAGTGTGATAAGATAACCGAGATGATGATGTAGATAAGCAGGAGGGTCAGGCCAGACAACACCAAGAATTCCGCACATCATCTAGCGGCATTTCCTCCCTTTAAACGTCTTCTAGGGTTTTGACTAGAAAATATTTCTACTCCTCCTTTGGAGTAGAAAATACCTCTCTTTCCTGTTTTCCTAGATCTGTCGTAACAACCTCACAAAGCTTACTTCCCACTGCAATGGAACCTCTCCCTTTCCACACCCCGTTGTTGGTCCCTGTGCCATTCATCTCTATGAAGTTTCAAGAAAACACTAGGAACGAAATCATTTATAAGAAGAAAATATCAATACCAAACACACTTCATTTGTCCAAATGACATATATCATGCTAAAAGTTTAGAACCTTTTTTTTTTTTTTTTTTTTTCGCCATAGGCGGTTTACAACAAAACCAGTGTGACTGGAAAAGGAAGAGCATGCAGGGCTGTGTTTGGAATCTGGGCTTCACAGACTACTGGCGCCAGAAGCCGGACACTTCAGGCAATGGTCATTAGGTGGCTGAAATTCCGAGACCTAGGTCACAGCTTGCGGTGTGGATCCACAGCTGGCCAAGCATTCAAGGCCACGGAACTGTGTGACATAAAAATACCCCTGAGACAGTCACAAACTGACTCCTGTGCTTGGGTCACACTGCAGCTTCCTCATCAGCAAGCGTTGGCTGGGTAGCTCGAAGACGAGGCATGGCTATCAGAATCTAGATCACATCGATGGCGCCAATTTGACTCACCAAGCAGTTCGATAAAAAGTTGAGGCAGCTAGCCTCCTGGGTCCATCTCCCTGCTTTGGAGAAGCTAGGATTCCCTTTAGCCGTCCACTTTTGTAATTTTTATCTTGTCTCTTTTTTTCTTCCTTAATTCATGCTGTGTGGCTCTAAAAATGGCTCTCGGGGGTTTTGGCAAAAGTAATGAAAAGCTTCCTCATAGAAGTGAATAATTCTGGGGCATGGAGTAAGGTGCAGGTGACAATTCGGAAATAAGGCAGCATGAAGGTAGTAGGGGAGAGGGACAAAGCAAGTGCTTTGAAAAGGATCAGTTAGTCCTGCTAAGGGAGGGGTAGGGTGCAACAGCTGACTGCTTTTTTTTTTAAAAAGATTTATTTATTTTTATTGTAAAATCAGATATACAGAGAGGAGAGAGAGAAAGATCTTCCATCTGATGATTCACTGCCCAAGTGACCGCAAAGGCTGGTGCTGCACCAATCCAAAGCCAGAAGCCAGGAAATTCCTCCAGGTCTGCCACGCGGGTGCAGCATCCCAAGGCTTTGGGCCGTCCTCGACTGCTTTCCCAGGCCACAAGCAGGGAGCTGGATGGGAAGTGGAGCTGTCGGGATTAGACCCAGCACCCATATGGGATCCTGGCACATTCAAGGCGAGGACTTTAGCTGCTAGGCTATTGCTCTGGGCCCAGCTGACTTTTTTTTTAAGGATGGTAATGACAAAGATAGTAATTAACCTTTGTTAATTAGATGCTCTGTGATGCTGGTCTGAAGCTGGAATGAGGGATGATTTTGGAAACGGAATTTGAATCTAGGTCATGTGAAGTCTTGAATTATGTCCTAGGAACCAACAGTAGATATGCACGCTCCAGCAGATCCCAGCTGGCAGAAACCACAACACGAAGTCCTTGCTGTCCTCTTGTGGGTCTAACATTCCTCTGTTGTTTTTTTTTTTTTTTTTTATTGGAAAGTCAGACATTCAGAGAAAAGCAGAGACAGAGAAGAAAATCTTCCATCCATTGATTCACCGTGCAAGTGGCCACAATGGCCAGAGCTGCACCGATCCGAAGCCAGGAGCCAAGAACTTCCTCTGGGTCTCTCATGCAGGTGCAGGGTCCCAAAGCTTTGGGCCATCTCCACTGCTTTCCCAGGCCACAAGCAGGGAGCTGGATGGGAAGTGGGGCTGCCGGAATTAGAACCGGTGCCCATGGGGATCCCAGTGTGTTCAAGGCAAGGAGTTTAGCTGCTAGGCTGTCGCGCAGGGCCCACATTCCTCTATTCTTTTCAGTTCAGTATTTTCACATGCTCTCAGGGCTCACGATCCAGACAGAGAGGTAGCAAGCAAAAACTGAGGACTGTCCCACTCAAACCGCACCCCATTCGTGATGATGAAATTTGGCTACAAGGTGGGCACGCCCACCCCCCATCAGGTACCTGAACCTCATTTCCCATTGTGAATAGATGCATGATGCCCCCTATATCCCAACACAAGCTCTGCAGTCTCACATGCACTGGAGACCTTATTTTTGTAGAGATGGTGCCATGCACGACAGCCCTGCTCCAAGCCATCTCCTGTGAATATCCAATGAGCCCCTGCCTGGAGGACTACTGCCGTGCCTCTTAGTGTGAGCTCCAGATCCTGGAACTGGGCAACACTCATTTTCTCCTCCCCCCTCTGTGTTCTTTCCCTGTCTTTGAATAGATATATTCCTACTCCTCTTTAGCAGTACCTCCTTGAATTATTTCAGGCCCCCAGACAAGAACCCGGAAGCAAGTCTAGCAGCTGGAGGAAGGAACTCTGCCCTGCCCTTTACACTCCAGTGAGTTTATTTGCAAGTCAACAACCTGATTGTTAAAGAAAAATCAAAAAAATACACAATATTCCGAATGTAACAATGCCTGTAAGCACACTCTCACTTAATAGTTCTGCAAAGCATTCGTGAAATCTTTTGACAGTTGTCGAAGGAGTCTCTGGTCAGAGCAGTTCGTTTTATCCACCAGGTCATTTTGATTTGGGCAGTGTGCTCATAGGGACTGTTTCAGCTTCGCTGTCTGGAAGAATCTTGCCTAATCTTTTGCTTCTTATCGACACGTTCCTTATCTATTCCTAGAAATGTCTCTCTTAAAACCATGCAGTAGCCTTTGGTCCAGCATACCCTGTCTCTGAAAATTATAACCAATCATGTTCTAAATGCAGTGTTTTCTAACCTGCGAGCAATTTGTCCTCACTTACTCAACACTTACCTCGTAGGGCCGAGTTAGTGCGTGGTCATCATGCAATGAAAAACGAACCTTTCCTGTCAATGAACTACTTGGGGTTTGACCACTTTGGAACACTGCCCGCATTCATTAATAGTTGCGGGCATTGGGCCTGGTGCAGTAGCCTAGTGCATAAAGTCCTCCCCCTGAACGCCAGTTCATATCCCAGTGGCTCCGCTTCCTTGCTTGTGGCCTGGGAGAGCAGTCAACGATGGCCCAAACCCCTGTGACCTTGCAGTCACGTGAGAGACCCGTAAGAAGCTCCTGGCTCCTGGCTTCAGATCGGCTCAGCCCAGGCCATTGTGGCCAGTTGGGGAATGAAACAATGGTTAGAAGAGCTTTCATTCTGTCTCTCCTCTCTGGTCACTTTTAGGTTTTTGGGAAAAAAATAAATCTTAAAAAAAAGTTGCTGGTCTTGGACCTCCTTGGCATAAGGCACTAATAGTCTGCTCTTAATATAGCTTATATTGATTTTCTTACAGATTCTATTTAATTTCTATCAACATATAACTGATATAAGAAAATAGGAATGGCTTTTTTCTTGTTATTGATAATATTAGAATTTCCTAGAGGCTGTTTCAGGTTTGCCCTTATGTACTATATCAGTAGTTCTTAGGGCCAGCACCGTGCTACAGAAGGCTAAGCTTCTGCCTGTGGCATCATTATCCTGTATGGGTGCCAGTTCAAGTCCTGGCTGCGCCACCTCATATCCATCTCTCTGCCTATGGCCTGGGAAAGCAGCCAAGGACGTCTCCAATGCTTGGGCCTCGCATCCGTGTGTGTGAGACCTGGAAGAAGCTCTAGGCTCCTGGCTTCAGATCAGCTCAGCTCTGACCCATGCAACTATTTGGGGAGTGAACTAGTAGATGGAAGATCTCTTTTCTCTGTTTCTCTCTCTCCATCTCTCTGTGACTCTGCCATCAAATAAAAATAAAATAACTCTTTTTTTTTAATGAAAGAAATATATAAATAGTTTTGTTGTTTTACCCAAAAGTAATTCTGGCCCTGTATTGTCCATTTTTATCTCACTTTCAGATACAGAATTCTGCTATTACTCCTTTCTATCTTCCTCCCACCCCTCTCTTTCTCTAACACACACACACATGCACACACATGAACATGCACACACACATGAACACACACACAATGGACACACGCACGCACATGCACACACACGCGTGCACATACACTCGCACACACACACATACACAGAGTTCCTTTTCCTCTTTTGGATGGTAACAATGAATTTAATAGCTTTAGAGTTAGTTATTCTAAACCCTTCTGGTAGAAATGAGACTCATTAACAACTCAATGACTACAATCTCTTATCTTAAATCCCTTCCCAATGTACAAAGGAAAAGTCTATTTAAATCCAATAATTCTGTGGTAAGAACTGCATAAGAGCATTTATAAAGGTGCCAGGTAAGATGGATTCTATCACTAAGTATTAAGAGATCAGCCCTTCAAACTTTCAGCTTATCTTTCCCATGCTTTCTACCTCCTGGTCACTTTTAGGTTTTGGAAAAAAATTCTGCTCCTTTTAATGAAATTAGTCATTTATTTATTTGAGAGAGAAGGAAGAGTAAAGGACAACCAGAAAGCCCCTGTTTGCATGCTTGCTTTGCAAACACCTGCAATGGTTGGACTGGTCCAGGCAGAGACCAGCACTGGGAATTCAACCCAGATCTTCCACGAGGATAACAGGGACCCAATGAGTTGAACCATCACTGCTGCCTCCCAGTGTTTGCGTTAGTGGCTTCGAACTCCAACATGGAGTTCCCACTAGCCACTTAACTGCTTGGACAAGCACCTGCTCTCCTTTCTCTGACGTATCTGCATTGCAAATTTAGGAAAAACTATAGTATCTGCCCTCCGGCCCTTTCATCTGCATTTTTCTCCTTCAAAATCTCCCAGTAAATCAAGCCTAATTTCATTCAGCCAAATGTTACCAATGTCTTGCACCATTTGGTCACCTTATCATTTATTAGATCTACAAATGTAGCTGTCTGAGTCAGAGAAAATTCAGGCAAATTGCCCTCCTAAGAGGCTATTTGCCGGTCTGTGAAAAGGCCTACCACAGAGTCCCCTGCAGAAGGACGAGGAACACAGCCAGGGGAAGGCAGTCACTGGGCTTCCGCTCCAGCACTTTAGCAAGCAGTTCCTGCCACAGAAACTCCCACGCCTATGTTAGCTGTCGCACACTAGACCAAGAGCATAGCCAATAGTTCACTTTCCCCGGTCCCAGGTGGGTCACTCCCTTTTGTTTTGCCTTAAGTGTTTTCCCCACAAACCAGGGCAGCATTTTAGTTTTTATGGTAAAACTAAACAAAAAAGCGGTGAGGAAAGTAACACTTTAAGGGCTCCCGAAAATGGAACTGCGAAACCAGGACTTGTGCAAGACTCGGCTGCCGCTTGGAAGGTGAGCCTCAGGCACCTCCATGCTTATCAGACAGTGCAAACAGACCATCACATCGTGCCCAGCACTCCAGAGGGCCATCGAGAGGCTGTCAGACTCACGCCTTACAGACTGTTCTAAGAAGAGACACTTTCCTTAATCTTCTAGTGGCCGCATGGCTCCTGTCACACAGCCCTTCTCAACTGTGACAGAAGTTTGCCCAAAGGGGATTCTTAATATTTCATTAAAAAAAAATGTTTTTAAAGTATGATATCTATTTACCTTTAGAACACTGGTCAAAGTTGCCAGAACCTGTGGTTCCCAAATTGCAATGTTTAAGTCCCCAAATCAAGTCCTTTTTGCTTTCCCAGTTTCTAAATAAGGATTAATTAGCCCACACAGGCATTTGTTCTCTCAATGAGACTTGCAGCATTTTAGTTACGAATCACTGTTTTGATGCAGCCACCCTACAGCAGATCTTTTATGTATTCATTCAGCAGATATTCTTGAACATCTGCTCTGAGCCACACACAGCTAAGATATGCCAGTGTATAAAACTGAAAATATTTGCTCTGCAGGAGGCGTACCCTCTGACAAATAGAATGTATATGTTGAGAGAGAACCGGGACTAATATTTTAAAGAACGTGGTTGAGGAAGGCCTCCTGACTAACCACTTAAACTGAATGAGTGAGTAAATGAGGCTGATGCACTAATGGGTGGAGAAGTACAGTAAGTGCCAAGGTCCTGAGGCTAGTCCTGGACTAGCAAGGAAACAATGTGACAGAATAACTAAGAAAGAAGTATGGGGTTGGCGGGGAGGGGGCACTGTAGCCTAGCAGTTAAAGTCCTCGCCTTGAACATGCTGGGATCCCATATGATCGCCAGTTCTAATCCTGGTGGCCCTGCTTACTGTCCAGCTCCCTGCTTATGGCCTAAGAAAACAGTCGAGGACAGCCCAAAGCCTTGGGACCCTGCACCACCAGAAAGAAGCTCCTGGCTCCTGGCTTTGGATTGGCTCAGCTCTGGCTGTTGCGACCACTTGAGGGGTGAACCATCAGACGGAGGATCTTCCTCTCTGTCTCTCCTCCTCTCTCTATATCTGCCTTTCCAGTAAAAAATAAATAGTTTTAAAAAAAAAAAAAGCATGGCAAAAATCTGAGAGGTACACAAGGGAAATATGAAGAAAGATCTTCTACATGGCAAATGTCCCCTCCAAAACTCATATTGAAATTTAACTTCCAATTTGATAGTATTGGACAGCAGGGTGTTTAAGAAATGAGCAAGTTGTTAGATTAAGCCCATTGTTACGGGAGTGGGTACTGTGGAGGGAGCTGCCTTGTTGTAAAAGTATGTGTGGCCTCCTTGGTTTTCTTTTGACTCATGTTGAAACACTGAATTTGGCATAAGATAGACAACCTAGATAATGATTCGAATTCTTTCAAATGTAGATGGGATGTGTTGCTAGGCTCTGAAATATTTGAAACAAAGTAGATGAAATACAAATTTAGCATCACTTCTTTAGATGGGATGTGCTTACAAAGATAGTTTAGACAGTTTCATGAATCTGTATGTTAATGGACTGATTTTAATTGTGATAATCTCATTTGAATTTACAAACTATTAACAGAAACTGTGGTACATCTACTCTATGGAATACTACTCAGCCTTTAAAAAGAATGAAATTCTACCATTTGCAACAAAATGGTCCCAACTGGAGACCATTATGCTCAATGAAACAAGCCAATCACAAAAGGAAAAATATCATATGTTCTCTCTGATATAAGGCAATTTTCATGCAAAATATAAAATTAATAGTTAAATAGGTAAACATGTATATATGTATATTCATCTAAAGGAAACATATTGAAAGCAAGTATACCGGGAAGTGGACATACATTGCAATATGCATCTCCATTTCTAAATATAGGATGCTGAGCTTTCTACCATTGTTTGTACTTAAAGATATACTTAAAGTCCACCTAAATAGAATGATGGACTTGTGACTTGTTGTTAAAGGACTATACTATTGTCTTAATCTAGAGGAAGATGACAGGACGAACCGGGATGGGTACAGTGAAAGGAGAAACCCCTGAGCCTCAGAAACCGTTTCATGAAAATGAGAAAACTTTAAAAAGCCTTAAAAATTCCTAAAAGACAAGAGCTGATTATCTTCTGTGGTAAACAAACTCATTCAGATATATGATATAAAAATGAGGGATTCTGTACATAGATTTTCCTGTTGAGCCTTGTGGATCAGTAAATGAACACATTTGAAAACATTGTGGGTCATTGCACAAGTGAGCTGGTGGTGGAGGGGGGCCGTTGGCTCTGGATAGAAGCACAGAAAGGTCTTGGGGAATCCAAACACCGACATCCACTTCACAGCTTTCCCAAAGGACTCAGTGCCATTCCCTTCTGTACCCCTCTTCTCCCTCACCCACCTAAGACTGAGCAGCAAAGGAGCTGAGGAAGCAACGTAGTAGTGCTTGCCCAATCTTGGTGAGTGTGCTAGGGCTTGGAGGAGCTACACCTGAGCCAGGAAGAGAGTAATGGCTTCTGAGAGTCAGTCTGTGAAGCAGGCACTGTTTGCAAAGACATGCCTGGCTCTGCCCTGCTCCAGTTCCTCCAAACACTCAGCTCTACGGAGTGTAGTTTACAGGCCCTAGAATTCACCATACATGCTTACATAATTTTTTTCAAGTATTTTGAGCAGCACTGTACCACCACAAACTGATTCTAGAACAGTTTAATCACCCCAGGAATGGCCCTTTTGCCCATGTACAGTTAATATCCATCTCTATCTCCGGTCCCAGGCAAAACCAGTGTGTCACCACAGACGTGCCTCTTACGTCCATGTTCTGTGCCTGGATTCTTTCATAATGTTTTGGATGGTCATCTGTGTCTTGGCAAATTCCTTCTTATTGTGAAATCATATTCCATGGCGCTAAATGTATTCCACATTTTCCTAACCCTTCACCAGATAATGAACATTTATAGTCCGCTCTGCTTTGCAGTTATTTGCTATTATGAGTAAAAACAGGAGCCTCCAGGTGTTTTTATGGAAATGATTTTCCTTTCCCTTGGGTAGAGGCATAGGAGTGAAGTTGACGATCGTATGGTAACCTTTTTGAGATACACATCAAGTTTTCCATCTCCCTACCAGCAATGTGCAAGATTTCCTGCTTCTTCATATTCTCATCGTTGCTCTTGTCTTAGTCATTGCAGCCACTCTAGCAGGGATGAAATTGTATCCTATCGTGGCTTTAATTTGCATTTTCCTAGTGACTAATGAGATTAACATTTTTTAATGTCCCTAACAGCTATGGATATCTACTAACTGGTGGATTTTCTGTTTACATTTTTGGCCTTTTAAAAATCAAACTGTTTGGGCCTGGCACAGTGGCCAAGCAGCTAAAGTCCTCACCTTGCACGTGCTGGGATCCCATATAGTTACCAGTTCTAATCCTGGCAGCCCTACTTCCCATCCAGCTCTCTGCTTGTGGCCTGGGAAAGAAGCGAGGATGGCCCAAAGCCTTGGAGCCTGGCTCTGGAACCTCTCGTGTGGGAGACCCAGAAAAGGCTCCAGGCTCCTGGCTTTGGATTGATTCATCTCTGGCCATTGAGGCCGCTTGTGGAGTGAATCAGCGGATGGAAAATCTTCTTTGTGTCTTCTCCAATCTGTATAATTGCCTTTCCAAAATAATAATAATAATAATAAATCTAACAAAATCAAACTGTTTACTATTTTTTCAAAATTATTTATTTAGCTTTTAATTTGAAAAGCAGATTTACAGAGAGAAGGGAAGACAGAGAGAAGATTTCCATCATTGGTTCGCTCCGCAAATGGTTGCAATGGCCACAGCTCAGACAATCTGAAGCCAGGAGCTAGGAGGTTCTTCTGGGTCTCCCATGTGGGTACAGGAGCTGAAGCCCTTGAGCCATCCTCTGCTGCTTTCCCAGGCCATAAGCAGGAAGCTGCATGGGAACTGGAACAACAGGGTCATGAACCAGCCTCTATATGGGATGCCAGTACTGCAAGGATGCCGATTGTCTGTTGAGCCAGTGTGTCAGCCTCTGCAGTGTTTATTAAACTGTAAGAATTGTTTGTAAGTTCTGGATGTAAGTCCTTTCTTTGATTTGTGTTCTAAAGATGTTCTCCAGATTGGCGGTGGGTTTTTTGTTAGGTGTCAGACAATTGTTCTTAAATTTACTACGATATCATTCCTCTGTGTGAAATAATTCACTTCAGTGATCCTCAGTTGGAACGACACACTGGTCGCCTGGAGAACTTTACAGTCGGTTCCCTCCAAAGAGCCTGAATGTGTCATCGCTGCTCCCTCCCTGGCTGTAGTGTGAGCTGAACGCCATCCTGTCAGTGTCACCTGCAGGCCCAAGGACCTCAGAGAGAGGCGTGGGAAGAATTCTCCCTTCCCTCCAACCTGCAGCCCCTCATTTTCTCCTGACTGTTCCTCCTTCAAATGCCTCTCTGCACACCAAGCCCCATGTTTGGCACTTTTACGTAAATTATCTTTGAGAATGAACAGAATCTTTCTATCCATTCGAAGTTAGTCACAATCCAAACAAATATTGCTCTGCTAATCTGAATTTGGAAAAGGAGATTATTTTTTACCCTTTCCTTGTAACTGGGCACCATTGTAACTGTTGCTGTCATAGCCACAGCAAACATATTAAGCGGCATGCCTGTCCTGATTCCTTTCTGCGACGCTTGTTTTCGGAGTTAGGGATGCGCCATCCCGCACAGGTCTACCCAAGACTGTTCTCGCAGAAGAGCTGCACAGCTCGCTCCACCACAAGGCCAGAAAACCCTCCTTGTTCCTGCGAAGAGGAGTGTGGGGAGGTCTGAGAGATCGTCCTTCATCTCTGATTTCCCCAAGCTCTCTCCACTTAAAATATTCAGTCTGCCGGGGTGGCCTGTGTTGCGACAATTCTTCCCGAATTCCATCATCTTGACGTGGGAATCTACGAAGATAAACTCGGCTTCCTCCTTACCTGCTGAAAGACAGAAGGGCTGGGGGCAACCAAGCAGAGAAATTAGATATGCAGACGATAAGTGGTCCTGACGGAACACTTGAGCTCAGTATTCCGACTCTATAATCCGTGTTCTTTCATCCACATCTCAGCTTCGTAAGCACAAGGTAGCATGGCATGCAGGCAGCACTCCTCAATGGTGGCAGCCGCGCTGCATCAAGGCACCCTGGCTCAGGGCTGAGGCTGGCAGAGCAATGGAAAGGAAGACTACAACTTCGTGCAAACTCATTCAGTAATTAATTCCCCAGTGCTTCTGAGATTGCCAAAGTCGATTTTTTTTTTTTTTTAACAAGAAGCCAGGGAATGTTAAAGGTGTGAAAAAAGAAATGAGCTCCGGAACATTTTGTGTTTAAGAAAAATCCACCCTTTTAAAACTAGGCTCCTAAGAGGAAGAGTGGAAAAGAACTTCATTAAACATTCTTTCTAGCCCAGAGCAGGAAGCAAGCTTTCATTAGGTAGAAGAGAAAGAAGGAGATTCAGGGATGGCCCCCTAAAGAACTCCCTGGAGCATCATGTGGAATTGTTAGCTTCTGTCTTCACAGTCAGGCTGCCAGGAAAGAAAATGGGGAGTGAAAGAAAAATTCAATCACTTTGAAGCCCTGCTCTTGGAAAACCCCACTAAGGTCTTTAAGACTACAGCATTTGAAAAGGAAAGGATAGTTCCTTTGGAAAAATCCTTCCAAATAGTTCTCTAGACCTGCTAACATGCTCTTAAATACTCTAGAATAGGTCAAATAAAGCAAATTGGAGAGCTTATTTGAAAGCACACGTGGGTCTTTAGGACAAGCAAAAACAAAAACAAAAAAAAAATATTGGTGTGTAAAGTAGAGAAGACCCATGAAAAACCTTCAAATAAAACAGAGGAAAATGAACTGCAGGTGCAAACAAGTAAACAAGAAAAGGCAATATGGAGAGAATGACTTTGAGGAAAGAATGATTCATGTTAAAATGTTCTAGGATGTTTGTGGATATGAATAGCAATATGATGTAGGGCAAAGAAGATTTTTCTCAATACTTTTGGTATCTCTGACCAGGTATGAAAGTCAGTGATGTGGAAGTCTCACATAGGGAAAGCCTCGGTGCAGGCAACGGCCTAGGTTGCCTTGTACCCAGGCAAGTGTTCCACTGCCGGCAGAAAAGCAGGTAATAGCTGGTGGGAAGCCTGGCTCTGGTTAATGTCAAATTTGTGTTAACTATACCAGTGTGCCAGCATAGTTGCCTATTACTTTTTTTGAAAGATATGTGTGGGGACAGACACACAGAGTGACTTAACCTAGGGAGCTGGGATTCCAAGATGTCTTGTAACATCATGGCCTCTGCTTATTCTATTGTAGTACGCAAGATAGATATCATCTCTTCTACCGAGCTAGCAAGATAAATTTTTACTTTTTATGCTTTCGAATTCAAAATATTATGATTAGTTTTCAGTGCATAGCACTTCTCTCATTACTTTTGTAATCTAAGTGTTTCACCCAAAAGCAACTTTTAAAAGAAATATGCAAGTACACACATTGTGCCACATGTAACGTTAGTATCTCAACTTGGAGTGGTGGTTCCAGACTTTGTTCTTCTGCTTTTGATCCAGCTTTCTACTAACATGCCTGGGAAGCCAGATGAAGATGGCTCAAGTGCTTGACCGTCTGCCACCCAAGTGGGAGCCCTGGTTGAGTGCCAGCTTTTGGCTATGTTTTGGACCATCCCTGGCCATTATGATCTTTCAGCAGTGGACTCAGTGGCTGAAAAATCCTCCCTGCCTCTGTCCCTCCCTCTCTTTAGCAAAAAAAGAAGAAAAGAAAGTACATCCTGGAAAGTTCTTATTTTTTAATACAGAGAAGCGTTGAAACAGAATTCCAAGGGCTTACTTGCAGGTGATAAACATACTGACCACTAGATGTCACTTTAGTTTCATGCTGTATAAAGGCAACTTTTAAACAAGTAAAAAAAACCTACACAAACCAAAATTTCTGTCACTCTGGCTCCAAGTGGTGGAACATTTTTATCAGCAGGGGAGATTTATATCCTCTAATTAAGCAATAAGGCATCAAGGGGAGTGTATTTTGATAGTCAAAAAAGATAAAACCCCACAAATCTTGCTTGGCCTTAATTACCAATAGAAAGAGGAAATTATTTAAAAGCATGTCATCCGAGGAATGAAGGAATTATCACATGAGGCTTAGCCTGCTGTTAATAACACACTGGTTTATTAAGCTGAAATGCACAATGATTACTTCGTAATGTAGCTCACATCATTACATTTATGATGGAAACTTTATCATTTTTTTCTCAAGTTTTGGCAGGATTGACAAAGTTTCAGGCAAGTAATGTATGTACAAATTAGAAGTGATAAAAATGTGCTTGAACTTTCCTGTTGAGAGTTTGAACTTTTTTTTCTCTAGAAGGAATTTTTTTTGATGTTAGCTTATTTATTTAAGAGTCAGGGAGACATGGGGAGAAGACAATAAAGAGCTCCCATCTGGAAGTTGAGTTCCCAGATGCATGTAGCAGCTCTGGTCTGGTTGTAGGCAACGCTGGGATCCAGGAACCCAGCCAGGGTCTTTCATGTGGGTGTGCAAGAAGCTGGAATCCAGAATCAGGGCCAAGCTCTGAACTCAGCACTCTGATATGAGGTTCAGATATTTTAGCCACTGGTTAGTCACCAGGTCAAGCATCCTCCACTGCCTTAATTTCTTGGAAGGGTTTCTTTTCATTATGCATATAAATTATGTAAGTTGAATATAAATATAAAGCACTTTTATGCAATAAAAACTTTTAAAAACTTGAAGAAGTAAAACCACCACCCACTATGTGTTAGTTCAGCACTTTTAGAGTGATTTTACAAGCTGGGTTATAGATCAGAAAATCTAAGTGCAGGAGGAAGAGGGAATTCCATTCACAGTTGGGAACACAGGGATTCTACGTCAAAGCAAAGGCAATGAGTAGCTGTGTGGTTTCATGAATGCTGAGTGCAGAGAGCCCCACTCTTTTTCCTTCATTTGGCTTTCAGAATGCAATCAGCCCGACTCTCACTCATCAGTCCAAAGGCTCAGAAATATGATAGGCCAGGGGGCAATACCTAGAGAGAGAAACACCAAGTTCTTACCAAAACTGTCCTGTCCAATTACAGAGCAGCTTGGATCCAAGTTCACAGACATCTTTCCCATCCCCCAAACCTCTTCTCTGTTTCTTAGTTCCCTACTCTGGATGAGGGCCACAGTTAAGCACATCAGAAATGCAAGGAAAGCTCCTACATAAAATCAGGATAACAACCAACAGGAAACAGAAACCATCCATGCAGAACAAAACTTAAGAAAGCAACACCACCTTTGATTTGCTCTGGGAAAACAAAATATTGCAACTATGAACCAAGAATAATATGGCAAAAGGAAATTTGGGGGCCCAACAAGGTAGCCTAGTGGCTAAAGTTCTCACCTTGCACACGCTGGGATCTCATATGGGTGCAGGTTCTATTCCAGGCAGCCCTGCTTCCCTTCCAGCTCCCTGCTTGTGGCCTGGAAAAGCAGTGGAGGACGGCCCAAAGCTTTGGGACCCTGTACCCACATGGGAGACCCGGAAGAAGCTCCTGGCTTCGGATTGGCTTAGCTCTGGCTGTTGTGACCACTTGAGGAGTGAACCAGCAGACAGAAAATCATTCTCTTCGTCTCTCCTCCTCTCTGTTTATCTGACTGTATCACAAAAATTTTAAAAATCTTTTAAAAAATTTGGGAAATTGCAAAAAAAAAACTGTTGGGAAAATTTGGTAGAATGCTGGGGAAAACACTGAGGCAATAACTCAGGAAGTGAAACAAAGAGAGGGACAATAGGAATGAAAAGGTAAGAAAATTAGAAAATATTCCCAGCCCTCCAGCCTCCAAATGAATGTGAGCTGGCTACAGAGACTTGATTGATAAATCATGACATTCTGGGGCTTCCAAAGGTGAAGACTAGGAGGGAATCTTCCAGGCCTCTGTCACCCAGGGCTCTCAGAACACTTGTGCAAGGTCCCGGCTGCCCATGTTGGGGAAAGTCATAGGCCGTTTCATCTCCACTACAAAAAAAAAAAAAATTCTTTTTAAAATATTTATTAATTTTTATTGTAAAGTCAGACATACAGAGAAGAAGAGAGACAGAGAGGAAAATCTTCCATTCATTAATTCACTCCCCAAGTGGCCACAACACTAGAGCTAAGCCAATCCCAAGGCAGGAGCTTGAAGCCTCCTCCAGGTCTCCCACGAGGATGCAAGTCCCCAACGTTTTGGGCTGTCCTCCACTGCTTTCCCAGGCCACAAGCAGGGAGCTGGATAGAAAGCAGGGCTGCTGGGATTAGAACTGGCACTTATATGAGATCTGGGCAGGTGCAAAACGAAGACTTTAGCCTCTAGGGCTACTTTGCTGGGCCCTTCCCTACAAATGTTGTCTGGGCTTCTAGGTGGTTTTAGAACCAACTTGCAGGCCAAGAGAGTGGGTCATCTTGGAATCTAACTGCCAGCACCAGTCAAGCCTCCTGAGTGGAAACTGTGTGCATCCATATAGGATTATGAGCAAAGCAAATGATTCGTATTGATCTGCTTTTTCCTGTGTAATGTGTGAATATGGACAGTGCATTTGTAGATTTTCTGTGGCTGAGCTCCTTGCGTTCTTGGAATAAAGGCTGCTTTACCTTGACACACTCCAACAATTTGGACACTGCATTGAGCACCACCACACAAAAATTAGATTGCTCCAACGAATTAATAATGGAAATGAAATGCGTGAAGGATGTTGCACATATTTTAGATGCATGGGTAGAATATCATTATACAGTCCAGAAAGATGGCTGGCTGGCAGCATTGTCAACCAATATTTCTTATTTTGCATAATTAAACTTTTCTTTAATTTAGAACACTTAATCCAAATGAACCAGCTTTTCCTCTATTTTCTTGGCTGTTTTGAAGATTGCATTTGAAGTTCAGCTTTTCCATTTGTCATTTTTCTGATTCAACTCAGGGAATTGATTAATAGCAATCCATTTAGAAAATAACCAAGGCTTCACTAATCTAAAATAATCAGAGACTGAATTCTCTTTTCCTCTCCATCCTCCTCTCTGTCTTATCTCACCGAATATTTCATTTCTGAATGTAACCAACTGTTTATGCAAAAACGAAGAAACACAATGATCCTTGAAAGGTTTCTGAAAATGAAAAATAATAAAAAACAACCAAAAAAAATAAGACATCCCAGAGAATTGGGATTGCGCCAAGTTTGAACACTTATCAAATGAAAAGGCATTTTCTTTGCCTGACAGATACAGTGATAACTCAGGACACAGCTCTTGTCCCACAGCACCTGCCCCAAGAACACCTTCACACAAATGCACAACGCTTTCGCTGTGGTCCCCGAGTCCCTCAAGGTGATGCATTTGGGGCTGACTTTGTATAGGTTAAGCTGTAGTCTGCTTCACCAACATCTCACTGAAGTACCTGTTGGAGTCCCAACTGCTCCATTTTTTTTTAAAGATTTATTTTTATTATTTTTTTATTGGAAAGGCGGATATACAGAGAGGAGAGACAGAGAGGAAGATCTTCCGTCCGATGATTCACTCCCCAAGTGAGCGCAACGGGCCGATACTATGCCGATCCGAAGCCAGGAGCCTCTTCTGGGTCTCCCACGCGGGTGCAGGGTCCCAAAGCTTTGGGCCGTCCTCTGCTGCTTTCCCGGGCCACAGGCAGGGAGCTGGAAGGGAAGCGGGGCTGCCGGGATTAGAACCGGCGCCCATATGGGATCCCGGGCGTGCAAGGCGAGGACCTTTAACCACTTGCGCCACCGCACCGGGCCCAACTGCTCCATTTTTAAATCCAGCTCCCTGCTAATGCATCTGGGAAAGCAGCAGAAGATGGTCAAGTGTTTAGATCACTTGGGAGTGATCTGGACGGAGTTGTTGGCTTCAGCCTAGCCCAGCTCTGTCCATGATGACCGTTTGAAGAATGAACCAGCTGATCGTATGTTTTTCCTTCTCTGTAATTTTGCTTTTCAAATAAATAAATCTTTTTTTTTAAATAATGATGCACTTGTAACCAATTTCCCCGACATATTTGAGGCCTAAATGATGAAGCTTCCCTATGTCCCACCTTCACACAAAGCACAACCTTAAGAAACTTTCTGGGAAGAGGGACAGAGAGAGAGAGAGAGAGAAAATATGAGTGATCCAGAGAAAGCCTTAGCAAATTCTCCCAAGGTTCATTTCCATTTCTAAGCATTTTCAATAAAAGCCTTCTCTGAAAGATTGCCTGCTTGCATACATTTACTGAAGTCCCAAACAGTGAGGGACCAGCATTTTTCGCCTGCAGTGACAGAAGTGGAGAGTAGAGTTCCCAGCTGGGAGGCTGTCATTATGTAAATGTACTCGTGTGACAACCTGAGGAGGAGGACAAATGGCTCGTCAGTGACTTCTTAATCAGCCTGTCTCTAGCAATAATAATCTAATCACTGGTCACCTAATTAAAAATGAAAGAAATTAGTGCCTTTTTAAAACACTGAGCGCCCAGCATCTCAGGTTAGAGACCGTCATTAGGTAGAGAGCTGTCAGCTGCGAGCCTGTCCCTCCTGGAGAGGCAGACCCTCCCAGGAGTCAGGAGTAATCCTGATTTGATTACTCTTGCCATCATCCAGTTAATGTGTTGATCGGGATGATTTGCTGCTCTGGGCCCTGGATCACTTATTCTTTCATTCACCATTCCCACCGTCAACATTTATTGCAGGCTTCCCGTGTGCCAGGGGAATCTATCCTGGGGAATTAAAGATGAACAAGACATTGTTCCAGTATTGGAGGGATCTCACTGCAAGGGGAATAGTTATAAAAATATGTGATTGCAACACAAATTGATTAAGCTGTCACAGAGGAAAGCATTGTGCACATGTATTCCTTGGAAGATGTGAAATGGTGGCCACTGGGGTGGAATCAACCCACAGAGTTTATGCTTCAGTCTGGGAGTTGTGTTCTATCTTCCAGTCTTCCCACATTCCTTTTTCTCTCTTTTTTTTTTCTTGTAACTCAGATGACTTCGCTCACTTATGTCACCTGCCTGGACTTGGAATTTTTCAATTTGAGATCATGGTCTAACAAACAGCTACCATGAGATGCTATGTCATATCTTGATCTGTAAGCTTTGAGGGAAAAAAAAATGTGTATGGTGTCTTAAAGGCTCTTCACTCAGCGGTGGGGGAAAAAAAAAAAAAAAACCCTGATCAGCCACCTAGGTGGAGTAGGAGGGGAACTAACCAAACTTCAACTTGCTAATCAACAGTATCTCACACTTGATCTTAGCCAAAAGGCCTAGAGTAATCAACAGTATCTCAATCTGTTTCCATGTAAATAGTTGCTTGAGAGTGCACTTTCCCTTTTAGGTCACTACCCGGTCTTTATGCTCTCTAACTGGCTTCTCTCCTGGCCTGGGGGCTTGCTTAGGCCTGAGGGCTTCCTCTAGCCTGGGGTGGTGAGGGGAATAGAGAGTCCTTGACTTCAGGTTGGTCCTGCTGAAAAGTACTGCTCAGCTGTCCTCAGACCAGAACTGCAGACACGGGTTCTGGGCCCAGCTGCAGTGAGCTGTCAGGGCTCTCACCCCTTTGCCCAGGCCAAGTTCACAGTCATTTGTAACTACTGCAGCACTTTCGTTCCCAGAAGCCTCTTTCTTTTCATCACAGATTTTTGCTCAAGTGTAGTACCTTTGGCCATGTGTGGGTATTGAAGACTTCTGGATACGCTGAAACTTATGTGCACACTGTAGTGTTAAAGGTACTGGGATTAAAAAAAAACAGCTAACTTTTTTTGTGGTTACTTTTATTAAAATCGATTTATTTATTTGAAAGGCAGAAAGAGGGAGAGAATATTTACCCATGCTTTGACTCCCCAGGTGACCGCAGCAGGCAGCCAGAGCTAGGTTAATCTGAAGCCGGAGCCAGAAGCTCCTAGTGGGTGGCAGGAATCCAGGCACCTGGATCATCATTGGCTGCTTCCTGGTGCAATAGCTGGATCAGAGGCCGAGGCAGGATTCAATCCCAAGCACTCCGATAGGGGATGCAGGTGTCCCAAGTGGCAGTCCTTGTAACACAGTGGCACAGTAATGCAGTACACCACCACACCAGCCCTTGTGGCTGTTTTTCTTTATAACCATTCCATGCTGGGAGGAGTGTGACTTCTTAGAGGCTTAACACAGAGTCCGTGAGTTAGCTCTGTCAGGAATTCGGGCAGGCACTCTCTGCTCAGCACCCCACAGATGAAATCCAAGTGTCTGTCAGCAATGCTCTAGCCTGCAGCATGGCATCTTCTCCCAAGCTCCTCCAGTGATGAAACATATTTGTTGCCTGATATTTTTGGAAAAAATCGAATACCCTCTCGCCCCTTTTCTTCCCAAACAACTAGTCTTAAATGGCAGTCTTCAAGGCAATGTAATTATGTGGTACAGACTTTAAAACATGTTAAAACAACAATTAGCTTTTGCTCATCAAGTCTATTTTCAGCATAAGGGTGTAGCCTCCAGAATAATATTTGTTCTGATCTCTTCTTTTCTGCCTTGCAGAACAATGTTTCTTCAGCTGGGCAGATGGCTGTCAAGAATGAAAACTATTTGTACTCATACAACAAACCTCTGGAAAGAACGATATTGGTGAAATAATATGTGACTCTGGGAAGTGTTTTTTTTAAGATTTATTATTATTTTTATTGGCAAGGCAGATATACATATATGTATATATATGCATATATGCACATATATATATATATAGAGAGAGAGAGAGAGAGAGACAGAGAGACAGAGAGAAATATCTTCTGTCGGTTCACTCTTCAAGTGACCCCAATGGTCAGAGCTAAGCTGATCCAAAGCCGGGAGCATCTTCCAGGTCCCAAGGTTTTGGGCCATCCTCAGCTGCTTTCCCAGGCCACAAACAGGGACCTGGATGAGAAGTGGAGCATCTGGGACATGAACTGGCACCTGTATGGGATCCCAGCACATGCAAGGTGTTGATTTAACCACCAGGCTATTGCACTGGGCCCTGGGTCGTGTCTTGAATGAACAATGTGTGCTCATCTTCTTACCTCTCCTGTTTCATGCTGGTTAGCACAGAATAAGAGGGCTAGGATGGCCATCTTGCATTATAAAGCAATTGCTATGCTGAATAAGGCTGCCAGAGCAGAAAGATGAAAGAAGTCTGGCTTGATGCTGTCACTGTACTCTGTCAGTGATACGGATCTTAGATGAGAGAATAATCAAGCTCGCTCATGCTGAAGTCACTGTTATTTTGGGTTTTCAGTGAATCCTAAATATTCAGTTTTTGTTTGTTTTTGCTCACCATTCTATCCTCAGGGATAAAATATTTTGAAAGGAACACATCCTTTCTTGCACAGGAAATTTGTGATGAGTCTTACCCAGTTGAGGAAACAGGATGGGAAAACATAGGTTAAAGTTAAGGGGGAAAAGCAGTCTCTTGCATAAAGCTTACACTCACTAAATAGTATTTGTCAAATGACTGAAGCACTATTTCAGGTGGCTCCTGTGTTTTGGGGCAAAATATTCTGCCTGTCTCCTGTGTTGACTAGGAAATCATTCTCTGGTGATGTCTCTAGGTCCAGGTCAAATTGAGCCCCCTCACCCTCGCAGGGCAGGAGCTGTCTCTGCATCTTGGCACTCCCTTGCACCTTTCTCTGCTGTCATCTTTTTCCTTTGTTAATTTTTCCCTGTGTCCTCAATCCCTATGTGATATCTACAAAGATGAAAGAAAAACCAGGAAGAGATTCTTCTTCATTGAAAATACTAACTCAGGACCTTGGTCTGATTTTTTTAAAAAAAAGATTTATTTACTTGAAGGGCATAGTGACAGAGGCAGAAGTAGGGAGAGACAAAGAAATCTTCCATCTGCTGGTTAACCCTCTAGGTGATTGCAATGGCTGGAGCTGCACCAGGCCAAAGTCAGGAACCATGGATTCCATCCAGATCTCCCATGTGGGAGACAAGGGTCCAAGTATTTAGACCATTTTCCACTGTCTTCCCTGGGCAGAAGTGGAGCAGCCTAGGCTCAAGTATACGAGACGCTGGCATCACAAGTGATGGCTTAAGTTGCTGAGGCACACTGCTGCCCCATCCATCCCCTACCCCCAACTCTGATTAGTTTTCTTTGAAATGGGAGTTGTAAACAGCCAGGATTCCCCAGAGAACTCATTCTCTTCCTGTCTCCTTCCCTCCCGTTTTCACTTCTCCTCATTCTCCATCTTTTCTATATATTTAGTTTTGGTTGTATAAACTCACAACTATATAAATTCAATCTAGCAACCAAGAGATTTATCGTGGGGGAATGGCTCCCACATTTTGGAAGCCCCCGGGAAGAGCTATGTTTCTGTCTTGAGTTCAAAGACCACAAGGACCATCTAGAAGCAAAAATTCTTCCTGGAAGAATCTTAGAATTTTAAGACCTTCAACTGGACTCAGCAGAGCACAACACAGGCATCCAGTGTCTGGTTTCCGGGAGCTGCGCATGCTCGGGCGCCAAGGGAACTGAAGAGGTTGGACGTGGATGGGAAGTTGTTTTGGGCCAGGGCTGACCTTTGGAAGGAACAGTTACAGTGTGCACAATGTTTTGGAAATGAGAATACAGTGTGTGAGCGAGGAGTGAGTAGACAGGAAAGAGAAAACAAAGAAAAGGAACATTCACTTGAGATTCTGGGCCATTGAGAGAGTGATGAGAGGCTGTGCTTAAGCTTTATAGCATACTTAATGAAACTGCTGCTAGCTCCCCACAACACGAATCACCGTGTGAACCACATTATGACCCATGACAGGTGCACCGTGTTTAAAAGTCCGTTGGTGATGCGTCACTGTGTGTCTGTTGTTTGGTTCAGACAGCAGAGCACAGTTTTGCTGCCCCGCGTTTTTCCATTCACCACCCAAGGTCGCAACCCATGAGCTACAAATGTGCATCTTCACAAAGAGAGCAGTCACCCACCAAGATGAAATTGTAGCAAAGAAACAGCAAAGACACTGCTGGAAGTGACGCTTGGGTAGACGTCATCCGAGAGATGACTGGCATGGAGGGTGCCGACGCTGCGAAGGTGGAGGAGCTGCGACACCAGCCGCTGGCCTGCTGAGCGCATGCACCACGCTGACCTGCACAGGTGAGGACCATGGCCATGATGAAGAAGATGGTGTCCTCGGGGCAGCAGCATCTGCAGGAACTTCACATCGCGGGAACCCGCAGACACTTCACCAGAAGCACAAAGGATAAAACATTAAAAAACGACTGAACATGAAAAGGTGTGAAAAGGACAGTTTGCATGAGTATTCAAATTACTGTGCGTGTTTTCACAAAGAAAACCTTTTAATGCTTCATGTTTGTGATGTCTTAAATGGAATACATTAAATAAATAGTATTTGAACTATTTTTTATTTCTCTGTATATTTGTAATATACAATGAGTGTTTTTTTTTCCCGTAAGATTTACTTATTTTTACTGGAAAAGCAGATTTACAGAGAGAAGATGAGACAGAAAGATTTTTAATCCACTGGTTCACTCCACAAATGACCACAACAGCCAGAGCTGAACCTGTCCAAAGCCAGGAGCCTGGGGCTTCTTCTGATTCTTCCATGTGGGTGCACGGTTCCAAGACTTTGGTTATTCTCAGCTGCTTTCCCAGGACACAAGTAGCGAGCTGGATGGGAAGTGGAGTAGCTAGGACACAGACTGGTGGATATATAGGATGCGAGTGCTTATAGGCAGAGCTCAAGGTATGGCCTTGAACCATTGCACAGGCCTCAGCATGAGTATTTAAAAAAAATTTTGACAAAATTTTGCAATTATAGTTTTCTCGTTGTTTATTCGTATTATTAAAGCCCCCCCCCCCTTTTTTTTTTAGAGTCAGAGTATCAGAGAGAAACAGAAATCTTTCATCTGCTGGTTCACTCCCCAGAGGGTTTCAACAGTCAGGGCTGGGCCAGAGTTCAGCCACAGGTAAAGAGCTTTATCCAGGTCTTCCACATGAGGGGCAGAAGCCACTTGGACCATCTTATGTTGCCTTCCCAGGTCATTAGCAGATGCTAGATTGGAAGTGGAGTTGGGAGATGAACCATCACTGGTGGTGGCATTACCAGCAACACCACAATACTCCCACTGGTGATTGAGATGGCTTTACAATATTCAGTATGCACGATTAGTTTATCATCTAGCACTGTGTCATAAAACAGGGACTGTCTGTGCCCAGCTCAGCCCTTGGATGAGTTGCTTCAGCCAACTATGAGTCATTTGCTTTTCATGTGTTGAGTGGGGATAATGATAATATCTCCCGGAGGAATTCTCTAATCATTATCTGTGTTCATGCCTATAAAACAATGACAAAAATAATGGATGAACCGTCAGCATTAATTGACTGTTATGTTTTGCTTGTTTGGCTCTATCTTGATTTTAAAACAATTTCTTATTGATTTTTTAAAAAAGAAAGATGCATTTATTTCTTTTATTGGATAGGTGGATTTACAGAATGATCTTCTATCCACTGGTTCACTCCCAAAGTGGCCACAACAGCTGGAGTTGAGAGCAGATCCGAAGCCAGAAGCCAGGAGCTTCTTCCAGGTCTCCCATCTGGGTGCAGGGTCCCAAGGCTTTGGGTCATCCTCTACTGCTTTCCCAGACCACAAGCAGGGAGCTGGATGGGAAGTGGAGCATCCAGGGCATGAACCAGCACCCATATAGTGGGATCCTGGTATTTGCAAGGTGAGGATTTGGTCACTGAATCATCATACCGGGCCCTGACTGTCTCTTATAATATCTTAATAGATAATGTTATACCTTTGCATGTGTGAGTATATATGTTAGACAAGTTCTACAGAATAATAGTATTATTTAAAATAACTACTTAAAAACCGATGGATGTTCCAGAATGCTTGCCAAAATTTCCAAGTATGAATAAGGATGCATTTCCCCTAATAACACAAATTCTATCAGCAATTTAAAATTTTTTCATCTTTTAAAATTTTGCAGGCACATTGTTACCTGATTTTGATTCATGTTTCTTCCATTATGACTCAGTTTGGTCATTTTTCATAAGCATATTAATCAGTTTGTATTTCTCTTGCTGGAAACTTTCTTATAGTCACTTTCACAGAAATTTTTCATTTTTTGTTTATTTTAAATGGTAAGGTCTTACTTTTAAAGTAGTATTTTTTTTTTAAAAAAAAAAAAAGATGTATTTATTTGAAAGGTAGAGTGACAGAAAGAAATCTATCCTTTGGTTTTCTCCCCATATGACTGCAGTGGCAGAGGCAGACCCAGGTACAAGCCAGGAGTCTAGAGCTCCATCCATCTTCCAGGAGGGAAATGGATAAATATCGGAATTAAATACATGGGAAACTTGCATGTATCAATGATCATCAAAGACATGAAGAAGATTTGCTGTTTGGCCTTAGTTACTACACAGGAGGAAAAAGGGACGCATGCTCCATTAATGATGAAATTGCTGCAAGCAGGTTCCACTTGATCAACTGGGCCATAGAAAGCAAGAGAGTGAAATTGAAAAGGCTACTTTCTGTGTCATTTAAAACAATGACATCAGGGTTTTGGCTTTATTTATTTATTTATTTTTGCATGAGTTCTGTACTCTTGGAAGCCTGCAGATGGCAGCGTTTTACTTTGCAAGAAGGGACTCAGTGCCTATAGTGTATGCTCCCCTGCTTTTGGATGCAGAGCATCAACCAAGAGGCCAGCTGCCAGTGGGGTTGAGGACCGGAGACAAGGTGGTAGATGTGTTTCACAATATTCTGACCTTTCACACCTTTTTCTAATTTCCCAGCCACAAAGAACCTCTGTAAATTGGCAGTTCAGGTTAGCAGTTTCCCTGCAGTCATTACAGAAAGAGGTATTTTATTCTAGCTGCATTTATACCACTCTGGTTTAGTAGCTGCATTTTCTGTTCCCAACACACAATTTGTGCGGGAATAATTTTTGTTTATCACCTTGGAAATCAGATAGTAAAGTGTCAATATTACAATATTGCAGTAACAGTCCCGGCTGGTAGTGTTGAAACCGCCTCCTTCTTTGCCTTTCTGCCGAGCCTGTTTTAAACTGCATGCCGTTCTTTTTCTAGTCCCAGTCAGTCCCTGGCTTCTCATCCCAATTGCTGCAAACCTGGCTTTGCAAAATGATGCACCGGTTCCTCTCCATGTCCCTGATCTCACATTCTCTCTCTCTCTCCGTTTTGCTCACTCACCCCCTGCGTTTTACACCTTGTTGAACCAGAGGAGCTTGTTTCACCTCATGGCTTTTATACTTCCCAGTCATCTCTGACACTTCCCTGGACTCTCTTCCTCATGCAGATCTCCCCTCATGTGTTACTTCTTTCCCAAGGGTTCCTTCCTGATCACTGCTCTATCCTCCATATCTCTCCTTTCCCTGCTCTTTATCCCCACCACCCAACTGGAAAAATACAAATAGTACTAGATAGTTTATTTTCTGTTTGGTCAAGGTATTTAGCCTGGTGTTTGAGATGGCCACATCTCATCCTGCAGTACCTGGCTTTAATTCCTATCTTTGCCGCTAGACTCCAGCTTGCTGCCAGTGCAGATGGTGGGAGCCATTAGATGGCTTTAAGTAGCTGGGTTCCTACTACAATTCAGGCGTACCTGAATTGGATTCTAAGTGCCTGGCTCCAGCCCCTGCCAGGCCTCTGATGTTGCAAGTATTTAGGCAGTGAGCCAGCAGACGGTAACTCACTCACTCTTTCAAAATTAAATAAATTTCATGGAGGATTGAAACTTTGTATTGTTTATTCCTATTTTTAAAGAGTCTAGAAGAGTGCCTGATATGCTTTATAAGTTCAGTAGCTACTTGTTGAATGAATGAAGTGAAAGTCAATCAACATATTTGTTTTCTTTCTTTTGACCCACCATATGATAGGTGCTTAGAAAGTACAAGTATTCTTCTGAAGAGTTAGAAAAAAGAGCTAAAAAAGATTATTTTTTTGAGTAAAACATTTTGAAATTCATACATATGATTGGTATTCATAAAGCTTATAGAAAATGTGTGTTATATAGAAACCATGCATGGATTTTAAGGTTTTTGCACCAAAATAAGCTTCCCTTTTAATTCCATTTTTCAACAAACTAATTGAAGCATCCTTATGGCAGTAGCAACTCTAATGAGGCAGTCTTACTGACACTGACTCATTGAAATTTTTATAGACCCATGATTCTCTACATTTAATTATTTCTCTAATAGGCATTGGATTTTAAGGGGTTTCCTTAAACTTGTCAGCAAAACAAAAGTGATCAGAAAAATGTTAGCAGTTAGATATCTTTAGCTTTTACACAATAAAAAAAAAACCATAATGAAATTAGCATTAGTTCCTCTGTGTTGGAATGGTGGAATTAATTCTTAAATGAAGCTAATTTTACTGAAGAGTTATGCAAGCTGCAGAAAGAGCTTGTCACCTATGTCAGAAAAGTCCGCATTCCTAACGCTATTTTGTCTGCAAAGCAGCAATGAGATTTAGAATATTCAGGCTACAGAAAGAAGAGTGTAAAAAATTAAGATGCAAGTTCAGTTATGGCTGTGTCCTCACTATATCTCTGTGTTTGGTAATAACCATCTTCTGTGTCCTCATATTATACATGGAATTACTTTAGACAGAAGCTTGTACAAAGAGAAATTCTTGATAAATGAAATGCCTTTCATTAAATATTCCCATTTGATTATATACAATTAGACCCACAATATTTGACTGAGCTTTACAACTGCATAGAACCACAAAATTGAAATTATAATACAATAAATTAAATAATATTCCATCCTAAATAATATTAAAATAATCCCCTACATTTATATATTGCATATCTTTTTTGTAGAAGACCTGAGAACTTCCATTTTTTTTCCAAAAATACTTTATCTATTCATTTATTTGAAAGTCAGAGCTACAGAGAATTAAGGAGAGAGAGAGAGAGAGAGAAAGAAGAGAGAAGCGTCTATTTCCCAGTTCTCTGCTGCTTCCCCTCGCCCCGCCCCTATCTTGCTGCAGTGGTGAGCTAGGTAGGAGCTTTCCCTGATTCTCTCATATGGGTGGCAGGTGGGCCATCTTCCTCCACTTTTTCTAGCTCCCATCAACAGGGAGCTGAATCAGAAACAGAGCAACTGGGACATGAACTGGCAACCACTTGGAATGCTGGTACTGCAGGTACAGCTCCACCTGCCATACCCAGGGCTTTTAATAGCATCCTTCTGAATGTCCTTGTCTGTCATTCCTACCCCCCACCCCCACCATGCCTATTAGCTTCATTCCTAATTTTAAAATTAAAAAAAATTATTTGTTTAGGCTTATGATATTATAGTTAATAATAACAGTTACCATCTATCAACTATTTATAACATGCTAGGCACTATACTAAGTCTGTTTAAATAACTTAATTCCTAGTTACCCTGGTACCCAGCAGAATTTATAGTCAGTTTTCTACAGAGAAATGGGCTTCGACTTGAAATACCCACAAAGTTTATTACAATGTATCTATAGGTAAGGGGACTTTTTAAACTAGGTACTGCAACTGTTAATGAATGAACACACCTTTGCTGCGGGACAAACTGGATCAAATTAGAACAATTTAGGTGTGCAGGACACTGAAGCATTTCATGTTAATCTCCCCACATCATTCCCAGCACTTAAAGACATGAGGCTACTTCTAAAAAGTTTATGTGAAATGCTGTTATGTATAAATTTCATTTTCCCTTGTAGTGAAGAATGGATGTATTATTACTGACAGCATTGTTTTCTATGTGCTTGTAAAATTATATAGTATACAGTATACATGGCTTGTGGTGACTCACAATTACCACTTATCCGAGTGTGGGCTGTGGACTGTGGGATGACCAAGTGCTTGGTTAGCCGTGCCCCTACCCTTTGCACTCATGCTTGCCTTTGTCCACATATTCACTTCATCTATGATTGTCACAGTTTTTTGCCGTATTGATAGGGAATCAGAGACCTTCCTAATATTCTTCAATCATCACAAGTTAGTTCACCGCAGGAAAAATTTTGACAGAGAAATCAAAATGGCCTCAGAGTCATATTCCAGGGAGAGGGAGTAAGTACTGAATTACCTTGGTTGTGATTGTTGTTCCTTGTCAACTTTAAGCATCACATTTGTTCCCAGAACAGATCTCAGGATTCTCACCCCTCAATATGGTCACACTTGGCACTGCATCTGGAAGCCCAAGGTACAAGTGTCAGACGTTGGAGTAGACATGACGACATTCTCAGTTTCATATGGTTAGTGGTTAGCCCAGAAAAGCAACAAAGTATGACTATTGTATCAAGACTGTTTTCAGCCTTGAAGCAATTTCCATTTTTATGTGTTCACTTGCACTAGTTTGTATGATATGAAATCAATGAGAAGAGAACTGTATTGCCAAAGAAAGTGCCTGGTGCAAAAAAAAATTTTTTTTCTTAGGCCACATATGCCTCTTCCTTGCAAAGATGTGATTATAGCATTATAAGGAAGATATTGTAGTTGTACAATAACCTTTGATCAGCTCTCTTGAAGTAAGTGCATGGCTGGGCTAAGTATAAGTGCATATTATAATGAGAAACTAAGAAAAAGATGTAACATCAGAAATTGGTTAGAAAATCAGTGAAAGGTTGGCCTTTTGGCAAATTTTTAACCTATTTGCTTTTAGGTAGATTCATACGATATGAGTTGCTGTTAGAGGAGCAAAATTATTAGAGGATGACAGTGAAGTATTAAAATAACCTAATAAAAAATTTTAAACTGAGTTGATTGATCCCAGTTTCAAGGAATGACTAGTGACATCTCTCAACTGATGGCTGCTTTTAATATTTCCTTTTAATATTTCCTCTTTCTTCATTATTAGATTTTTAGCTATTGTATAACTGTCAGAAAGCCCAAGTCTAGAAGCTTTTTCTTATAGTTTCTTCTGTTTGCGAAGGAGAAGCCAACTGAACTTTTCTAAAGTCTAAACAGGCCTTCCGTGAAAGTTTTTTTCTTTATTTTAAATTATTTACACATATTTATGGAGTACGCTGTCATATTCAACATATGATGATTCAACTAGACTAATTAAAAAATCGTATCTCCTTAGATATTATTATTGTTGTTATTGTTGTTATTTTTACTGTGGCTGTGTGGTGGAATTTCAGGTTAATTTTCCACCTGTAATGCCAGCATCCCATATAGGCAGTTCATGTCCCAGCTACTCTCTTTCTAATCCAGCTCCCTACTAATAGCCTGGGAAAGCAAGAGGGAATGGTCCATGCTTTGGAGACCCAGAAGAAGCCCCAAGCTTTTGGCTTCAGATTGGCTCAGCTCTGGACATTGTGACCATTTGGGAAGTGAACCAGTGGATGCAAGAACTCTCTCTCTGCAATTCTAAATTTCAAGTACATTGAACAAATCTTTTTAAAAGATTTTTATTGGGCCCGGCGCGGTGGCGCAAGTGGTTAAGGTCCTCGCCTAGCACGCCCGGGATCCCATATGGGCGCCGGTTCTAATCCCGGCAGCCCCGCTTCCCTTCCAGCTCCCTGCCTGTGGCCCGGGAAAGCAGTCGAGGACGGCCCAAGGCTTTGGGACCCTGCACCTGCGTGGGAGACCCGGAAGAGGCTCCTGGCTTCGGATCGGCATAGTATCGGCCCGTTGCGCTCACTTGGGGAGTGAATCATCGGATGGAAGATCTTCCTCTCTGTCTCTCCTCTCTGTATATCCGCCTTTCCAATGAGAAAATAATAAAAATAAATCTTTAAAAAAAGATTTTTATTTATTTTTATTGTAAAGTCAGATATATAGAAAGGAGAAAAGGCAGAGAGGAAGAAGACCTTCTGTCTGTTGATTCACTGCCCAAGTAGCTGCAACAGCTGGAGCTGCACCAGTCCGAAGCCAGGAGCCTGGAGCTTCTTCCAGGTCTCCCATGCGGGTGCAGGGTCTCAAAACTTTGGGCCGTCCTCCACTGCTTTCCCAGGCCACAAGCAGGGAGCTGGATGGGAAGCGGGGCTGCCAGGATTAGAACTGGCATCTATAAGGGATCCTGGCGTGTTCAAGGTGAGGACTTTAGCCTCTAGGCTTCCAGCCATATGAATAAAAAAGCTTTCAAATTGTGAACCATTTATATTTCCAACTATAAAAGAATATTTTTATAAATCTGTTAATCTCAGTCTTTACTTATTATCAAAGAGAAACTTTTTCAATCTTGTTCCCCCTCTCTTTTGAAGCCATTCTGATGGAAAATTTTCTCTTCCATGGGACAAATTCCTCAAGAATCTTGTTTTACTCTTATTCTAACTATTTACTCATGAGAAATATAAATTTTTAAAATCTCACTTCCAAATTTTTTGAAAAAAGTTGAACAGTATTGATTATTAAGAGATGAATAAATTCTCCCCATAAAATAGATGAGTATCATTACTGAGACAAGCTGGCAGAGCTGTCATGTAAGGTTCATAGTACCCAGCAAAACCTTCAAAGTTTTCTGAGTTGTTTGGTTACCACAGGGTGTTAATGATGGTAAGGTCAACAAAGTTTTATTTCAGCCCCAGTTCAATTAGTTTTACGTTGAAGGAATTTTTCCTTTTAAATGAGTATGCAGTGTTCAGTAGAGACACTGATCTCAGTCAGCTGCTCCGTCAGGAAAGAAGACAGCGGAAGCACAGCTGCGTCCCTGAGAGGGGAGTTTCAAAGTGAAGAGCTCCGCTCGCCATAAAGGCAGGGTCAGCATATGTCAACTCGCAAGCATTGATCTCCAAAGAGTCTTGTACATGAAAGATAATTCTGTGTTCAATTTAGTGCTGACCTGACGTCTGTCGCTTGCTGGTGCCAAGCTAACCTACGCAATGACACAGAGCTTCGACCTATCATGATTTCATTACCTGTACGCCCGCAATCTTCCCCAGAGCTTATTATGGAGGGGAGTTAATTATAGATCTGACTAACTACACAACGCTGACACATAGAACATATGAAAAGCCCTTTATTGCCAGATAAATGCTTTCTCAGCTACAATTATATTGAGCTGAAAGTGGTAATACGCAAGGATGACTAATAATAGGTCTGATTTTCGGTGAATTCTATCAAGGTTGTACCCTGGACTCCATCTTCTGTGTCAATGCAAAGACATCAATCTGCATAGGGTACAACTTCTTTAGGTCAGATGCTTATTACTTCTGAAAATGTGTACTTTAGGACTCAAAAGGATACGTGATTAATATAGTTTGCATTTACTCATCAAGTAACAGTATAACACTGGCAGTTGGAATAAGATTCCTCATTTTTCTCTCACTCATTTTTCTCCTGGTTTCAACTAAACATTAGGTAACACCACAGGCTCGCAGTGGAAATTTGAATGTTTGAACGA
Source organism: Ochotona curzoniae (assembly GCF_017591425.1). Lineage (NCBI taxonomy): Eukaryota > Metazoa > Chordata > Mammalia > Lagomorpha > Ochotonidae > Ochotona > Ochotona curzoniae. The sequence continues at coordinate 17,060,296 of NW_024466307.1, forward strand.
AAAGATTTGAAAAAAATAACTCACATTTTAATTTTATTATATGAGAGTGCTTTGTGGAAACTGAAAAAATAAAATTTAAAAAAAATGAGCTTATTGGGTTTTTTTGCAAAAGAATTTAAAATCTGGGCTTCATTTTTCCATGTTATTTATTTTTCATGTACTATGCAAGTAATTTGTACCAAATACAAATTACAAGTATTTGGTACAAATTCCTCTTCCTAGGACCAGTTTTCAGTGCAGCACATTAAGCTTCCACTTGCTCTACCAGTATTTTATTCTGCTTCCTGTTCAGGTCCTACTAATAGGCCTCGGAAGGCAGTGGATGATGCTCCAAGTGGCTGGGTACCCCCATCCACATGAGAGACCAGGAAGGACTTTCTGACTGCTGCCTAGATCAGACTGTTGTGGCCATTTGAGAAGTGAACCAGCCTGTGAAAGCTCTCTCCTCTCCCCTTTTCTTTGACTCTACGGGACTCTACCTTTCAAATAGATAAACAAATGATGCTTTTTTTTTTTTAATTTTAAAAAGTCACTTTCTATGAACTCTTTAAAGTGCTGCAATCATGTCATTCTCCAGTTGCTGACTGGATAAATGCTTTTTAAACTACAGAGTTCAGTGGTTTATGTACTCATGCCCTGTTCTCTGGATATCACCCACTTGTTCATTTATTCCTTGTTTGTGTAGGATCGTGGTTCAACAGCTTTGAAGAAAGCCATGTTTATTATAGTATCTACTCTCAGTATGGTCCCACATTCGTGAAATTTTGTCTTGAAAAATCTGAATGCCTTGCTTAAGAAACAGACCTATTCATGTAAAATTCTCCTATTAGCAGGTTTAGGTATTCCCATTACATTAATAATTTTATTTATAAATTGTTTAAAATAGAACTTTAGTTTAAACATACAGTATCAGCACCTGGGAAAATTTCGAAGTGACTTAAAGTACTGCAAAAAGTCTGTGAAAAAATAGAATACAAGATGTCTAGTTAGTTGCAAGGCAATTTTGAAATCACATTTATGAGTATATATAATGAAATGTAAGCCTCCCTCTTACAACCACTCTTATAATTGATAATGGTTGACAATCACTGTTCCTGGCACATTCTGAATTTTTCTGGAGATATCTTAACACATGTGCAAGCACATTAAAAAGTCCATTCACTTTTACACACAAATTTCACTAGAGTATATAAATGGTTTTCCACCTCGCTTTTTCATGTAAAAGTATATCTTGGAGAGCTCTTAATATTTATTATTCCTTATGGCTACATCATATTTCATTATGATTCAGAAAACATAAAGGACCTCTGACTTTTTAAGGTGTGCTTAAAATGAAAATACATTTCCTTTCTTGGTAATCAGAATGTATCATGGCTCATCTTTCTATGTTAATTTAGAATATTTTTGTAAAAAAAAAATCTCCATAACATGTTGGTTTATGTAGATGGCATGCAAATGTGATACTTTATAACTGAATGATTTTGTGTAAGTTATTTCTAGTCTCTGAATTTCCTCACCAAGTCAAATACAACCCACAGGCAGAGCTAACTCCTCCTCCGCTGCTCTCTGCTTCATTTTCTACTTTTCATGTCCTACTTAGGCAACGGAACTTCGTTTCTCCCCGACCTTGGAGTCACCTAGTCCTACCATTGAACTTTCTCTTGCTAAAAGCACTTACATCCCTGTAATTGACAAGTTTATTGGACAAATGTCAACCTTTTTGAAATCCCAATTGTTCTTCTGTGTTTGACATTGATAATCTAGCCAATTTTGGATAGTTCTTATGTTTTTTGTTTTTGTGATATGCCAGTCTCTTGCCTTTTCTTCCTTTCTCTGGTTGTATGTATTTATTTTATGAGCTCATTATTTCTTATTCTCCTCTTAGAAACCATTATCCCATTCTTCCTTCTCCCCTGCTCCCTTTCTCTCCCTTTCTTTCCTCACGGATTCTCCATCTCCTCTCTTTTTCTCTTCTTAATCTATTGCACATTCCTAAAACCAACATGACATTCTTAAAACCAATGACTTTAAATACAGTGATGGTTGACCAGATCTCTCTCTCTTCCAAATATTTCTGCCAAAGTCGAGAAATGCAATCTGCTGAATATTTCTATTTCCCAGGACCTATACACTCAATTTTCCCATTTTGCCACTATTTTGGATACATCGAGAGTTAGCCTAAGTCAGTCTACTAACTTTTCAACTTAAACTGATATATCATCAACCTTATTTATTAATTTTATCAAAAGTTTGAGAGGTAGGAGGAGAGAGAAAGCATAGGCAAAAGGGAGCGAGTGCACCCTTCATTCAGGAATCCCGAGTGGGCGGCAGGAGCCCAAGCACTTGAGCTGTCCTTCACGTGCTGTTTTCCAAGGTGCATGGCAATAGGAGGTGCATCGGAAGTGGAGCCTGGCCTTGAAGCCATGTTCTGTGGTGCACGGGTCTCAGGTGTGGTATCAGCCCTGTACAGACACCTGCCCATCTTCTTCTCTATCTTGCTGCTCTTCTCCATTTAGTCTTCACCCTACTTAGTGCTGGAAAATGCAACTACATATGCTGTTATTAGTATTGTTACAACTAATGTGATAAGCAAACTACTGGTCTTGTGCTTTTCGAAGTAATCTCCCAAATAGTTATGGCTCTCTTTATTTGTTCCCTATTCCCTTCAGGACAAAAACTCAAATTCCTTGACAGGGGAATCATCAACCCATAATAATCCATGTCCAGGGTTTTTATGTGGCCTTTTGTCCATTTATGAAGTAAAGAATCTGTGCCAGGAGTTCTATTGGGCAATGACGATCCAAGAGACTAAGACATAGTCTATGTTCCCAAGAAACTCAATCTCAGAGAAGCATAATGGTGCATAGTTTGTGAAGTTACGAAAGAAACAGAGAAGGCTAGTCTTAGGCTCACCTGCCTGATCTAACTCACCTGTGTGTGCAGATGCAGAACTCTGGCCTTGCCTCAAAACAAGAATTGCAAGCTAAGAACTCACAGCTTAGTCAGGTCAGAAGCCATGTTAGTGTCCTATGGCCACAAACTTGGTGGCTTGAAACAACGGATTTGCTCTTTTTCAGTTCTGTAGAATCATGGAATGAAAGTCAGTTTCACAGAGTTAACATCCAGGTGTCAGCAAGGCTAGTTTGTTCTGGATTTCTCTGGCTTCTGGAGTTTGACTGCGTTGCTTGGTTCATGAACCCTCAGTCGCTTTCCTTGCTTTCACATTACACCTGGTTCTCTTCTGCAGTTAAATTGCCCTGTAGCTTCCTCTTACTTGTGATGCCATTTAAGACCCATTTGAATAATCCAGCACGCTCTCCCCAACCAAGATCCTTGTCCTCCATCACATCTGCGGTGTCCTTTTTTCTTTCAGGATAATTTCTTCACGGGTGTAGTGGATTAGGACCAGAATGCCTTCTACAGCAATTACTCAGCTCACCACAAAAGGTACAGTTTGTTGTAACTATAGAGTGATAATTAAAAAAATTAGTTGTTTATGTGGATGGGAGGCTTGGAAAGGGTAGAAGAGGAAACCTCTGCGCCTATGGAACCATATCACAACAACCAAAAAATTGTTTACTGAAAAATTTTCAGGATACTCTATGCAAATCCAGATTTCTGACTTCTCAGGAGAAGCTGTGTGGCTACATGTGGCTAGTGCCTTCCAGGTGGTCCCCATGTTCTGCTCAGCTTGGCAGATGATGGTTCTGCAGTGGCCCCATGCTTTGGTCAGTTAAGCAGCTGCCCGTTCTGCAGTGCCACCATGCTCTGCTCAGCTTGGTAGCTGCCAGTGTTGTCCAGGTGGCCTCCATGCTACGCTCAGCTCAGAAGCTGTTGGTTCTGCCTGCCCTGTACACAGCCTGAGCTCAACCGCTTGTGGCCACACTCCTAAATTTTCCAAGCTTTTCCGTAGCACTACAACCTCACAGATGTTTGTGCCTCCTGAAGTCTTCCTCATCACTTCTGCTGTGCAGTCCTCGGCTATTCACTCATACTTCCAGAACATAGCACTCTCTCGCTCTGGGGAAACTTCTCCATATTTGCTGCTGAAGTGTGATGGTGTTTCTCACCACTGATATTTCCAGATTCTGCTCGCTTCTTTGAAGGCAGAGTTTGAATCTATCTGTAGCACATCACCTACAGCAGGAACTCAGTGTTTTCTGAATGATTTTATATGATGGATTAAACTGGTGACACTCCTGATGGGAGAACTTATTGTGAAGCAAAAAGTGTTATTTAAAGAAGATTTTCCAGCTTTCAAAGAGGATCATTCTAATTTCCCACTAAAGGCTGCTTTCTTGAAAGGATGATGTAGGACCAAACATTTTGTCTCCACAAGAGGAAATATTTGAATCCAGGGAGAGTGTGGGATGTGAAGAGGCCAGATTAGAGAGAAACATGCAGGACTCTGAAGCTGCAAGGCCATGCCTGGGTGTCTGGCTTTATCTCATAATCCTGGCCATACTCTACAGGAGAGACAGCTCCACAAATCTCATCAGGAGGTTTGATGTCTCATAACGTTTTGGTTCTAGCACGGCTGAAGGGCACAAAAGAGATAGGATTTGAATAATGAAATTTGTTTTAAAAAATCGTGTGAAAGGCAAGAGGAGAAGGAGAGCTTACCTGACTCATGAATTATTCATGCTTCACTGCAGAACAATGAGGCAAAACTTTGGCTTTTATTACTGCTTCTGATACACAGTGATTAGGTTTAATTTTACATGATTACACATACTTATGTAACACACTAAATTCTATTTGGGCACTAACATTTTTGTTTTGACCATTCCAAATTGAGACAATTTACTTGGGGTTATGGGATTCTTTGTTTCAAATGAATGCATTAGAGTTGAGGATGGAGATATATGGAAGCCTTCTTCCTAGTTCTCACAGTTAATCAGATAAAGTGATTTTTGTTTGTTTGTTTCTGATGCAGAATCAGAGATGAATGAATGTTTGAAACAAAATTAGATTAAACTGACAACAGTCATATTAAGGACAGAAATATGCACATGCTTTGCTAATATTTATGACAAGACAACTTGTTTTTTCTATTATTGATCATAGAAGTACCAGCTCTTCCAGAGCAGAGAAGCTGAATTTAAGTCACAAGTCAAATTCCTAACTTAGTCATTTTCCCACACCGATAGTCCTGGGTACGTGGTATTGGACAGAAGCAATCAATTGTGTTGTGCACCATCAGAATCATCAGTTTCAACCACATGGGTTTCACAAGTTGAAACACTTCCTACTCAGGGTCACAAAATGTGTTTCTTCCTGATTGACTTTTACTGCTCAAAGAAAGCCACCATCATGTTATGTTAACCCTCATAGTCAGTTCTTGTTGCAAGCAATGCAGCATAAATATCACAGGGTTGAGCCTTTTAATTTTTTATTTTATTTTATTTTATTTTAAGGAGGCACAACTTAGAAGCCTTGCGGAAGCTGGTGCCTGGGGCTGGGTGGTATAATAGCCTCTCGTTTTGAATCAACGTTACACTTAGATTGCATTTCCAAGTGAAAGGCTGCTGGACCAGACAAAGTGACCTTTGCCAAGAGTGACTGTTCATTAGCCTGTCAGTCTCAGTACTGTATACCATTAGCAAGAACCACACCAAGTAATAAACCAGTTGCAGTGTGTACTTGTCTATCCGCTAAAGGGCACTTTCTGTGAGGGGAAAAGAGGCCATCGATTTTTCGATCTGATAACCATCATCCCACTCTCAGGTCATTCCAGTGTCCAGCACAGCTTATATTCAAGTCTCAGCCCCCCGTTAGATAACAAAAGTGCTTGATTTTTATTTATTATTTTTGACAGATTTTTAAAGCCTGATGCATTTGCACAGTGTAAAAGGGTACCCTAGATTGCAGACAGATTAGGGGCACAGACTAGGAAGCCAGGAAGTAGGTTTCCATCTTAAAAAGAGTCGTCGTGTGAACCAAGCTGTAAAGGTAATAATATCTAAGTTCTCCCCCAATTCCCTGTAATCATTTTGATTTTGGTGAATTAAATTGATCTTGAACTCTGCAAATTTCTTTAGGAATTTTTTTTAAAGATTTATTTATTTTATTTATTTGAAAGGCAGAGCTGTAGATGTTGGGGTGGGGTGTGGGGAGAGCCAGAGAGAGCAGGAGAGCAAGAGTGAAAGCGAGAGTGAGAGTGAGAGAGAGAAAGTGAGAAAGTGAGAGAGAGAGAGAGAGAGAGAGAAAAGAGAGCGCCATCTGCTGCTTCACCCCTGGATGGCTGCAACACCCAGACTGGAATACAGAATTCCTTAGAAGAGTGCCACAGCAGACTGAGCTGCTACCTCTACTCCACATCGCATGACACAGTACATTGAGAGCAGGGAACCAAGTACAGTCCCTGGAATTGATACACTGTCTCTAAATCCTGCTGTCCAATCTGAACACTAAGGCAGCTCTTCGTATTCCTTGAGCTTGAAACCAGGCTGTTGCTCCCTGGATCCCGTCTCCTCTTGTTACCCGTGAAACTCAGGAGGCCCACGCCTCCTGGAAAAGCAGATATACACAAAGAAGGAGATACAGAAAGATCCTACATCTACTGGTTCACTATCCAAGTGGTTGCAAAGGCCACAGTTGAGCTGATCTGAAGCCAGGAGTCGAAAGCTTCTTCCAGGTCTGCCATGTGGGTGCAGGGTCCCAAGGCTTTGGGTCAGCCTCTGCTCCTTTCCCAGGTCACAAACAGGGAGCTGGATGGGAAGTGGAACAGCTGGGACATGAACTAACGACCATATGGGATTCCAGCAGATACAAAGTGAGGATTTAGCCATTAGGTTATTGCAATGGGCCCTTTCCAAACTAATTCCAACCAGATGGCAAATGACCACCTAGGCAGCGCATTTGCCAGTGGAGACCTAGTGCCCATAGACGACGCTGGAATCAAAGTTGTACTCACTCCCCACGAACACCTGGAATCCAAATCCACCCACCCCACTCCCAGTCCCAGAAAAAGCCTGCAGGAATGCCCAGATTCTGGAATAAGCCTTTGTTTCAAAGCCTCTGCCCTCTGCAAGCAGGCTCAACTCCCACTCTCTTGATTCCATGTTTTGTCCATTCCGAAATAATGCTGTATTGACTGACTTCCTTCTTGCCTTATTGGAACCCTAAAAATCCTCAAATTGAACAATTATGTTTATAAAACCAAGAGTAAATTCCCTGTAAATGTTTTCAAGAGGAAATTTTTGGGGTGCATTTTTTAATTTCCATTGTCAAGACTGTCTGGGCATCAATTACCAGCAATGTCCTCAAATCTCACAGCCTGAACAGAAAGACAAAGCAAATAAAAATATAAACCAAGTAGAACCCCAGGCAGTGTACAATCCTGGGGGCTACAAATAGGGGGTATCATGTTGGGAAGGCCACTCAGCGGCTTCCTGGAAGAGGAGGGATCTGATAGAACCTTCAAGAGCAGAGTGTGGCTTATGACACAGGAAACCAGGAAAAATACGCAGAAGCCAAATATCAAATTCTTCTCTGCAGAATGTTCCATGGGACAGAGCAATCGATTGCTCTGCTTTTCTGTGCTTCCCAGGATTATATTAACAGAGACACCGAAATGTGAGAGTGCTAGGGTCTCTCCTGCAGGGTCATCCGGACCACACATCCAGGTGGGGAGTGGGTAGGAGACGTAGGCACACACTAACTTCCACCACTTTGAACATACCTGCATTTGGGGGTCCCAGCATGCCACAGTGCGTAGGCAAAGTGCCTGGCACAAAACCAATCAGAATAGTCTAGTATTGATCCAGCTATAAGGCTTATTGACTTGAGAACCGCAAGGCAGAAACTCTTCAATAATGGACAAAAGATGGAACTCATTTCCTCTGGAACACATTACAGCAACCAATCCTAGCAATAATAACCTCTCCCAGACGTCCCTGGTGCTTCTAACGTCGTGTTTGATATGTTCCTGTGGATAGTACATGAATAAACACCACCATAAAATATTCAAGACAAAGTTATTAAATTCATTATTTCTTTTTAAAAGGTTCAATTTACATTTTCTAGAAAAATTACCCAGTTGTGTCAAGAAAGTGAATGGTGAATCTGGCCTTGGCAAATTATAGTAGTTTACACCACTTTTACCATCAAAGGTCTGTGTTGTAGATAAGGTAGATAAGGTACAGCTGTGAGATTGAGGCACATCACCAAGTTACCTCGGAGTGTTATGTTCTCGCTTCCAAAATGGGTAAAATGATAGTACCTAGCTTATTAGTTATTGATAGAATTACATAAGGGAATCTGTTTGAAAATGCCTATCTTAGCGCCAATTATTAAAAAAAATGCTCAAGAAGTGTTAATCTCATTGCAGCTATCTAAGAGGCTTCATGTAAATGTTTTCTAGCATCCTTTACCCCCAAATTATGGGAGTTAGGGGATTTGTCCTTGAGACTAGAAGTGTTGGTTCTCTTCAGTGAACTAGGGGTATTGGGCATCAGTGTCTGTCACTTGTTCACTGACAGAAGGTATTTGTCTGGCCCACACGAAAGCATCTGTGGCGTCGAGATCGGTGATGAAGAATGTTGCAGAAGGAGTCTGAGTGTCTCAGGGCGGGCAAGAGCTCAAGCACAACCTTTCCCTTCACTTTAGCTGTAGGAATAGAGGTAGTAGACAAGTATTGTGACGTCCTTGGCGCTCAATCAGGAGGTTGAATGGCAGGAGGATGGTATGTAGACCCAGAGAGTTAAGAGAATGAGGTCTGCTTTACTGAAGACCGTTACATGCCAGACCTTGTTCTGGGCATAGAAGTGCAACATACATCCTCTTCCTCTTCAGAGAACTCTAAAGATGGGTGAGGAACGAAAAGCACAAAAGTTGATAGTATCAGGCCCAAATCTAATCAGAAAAGCCTTCTTTGAGGAGGTATCATTTGAGATGAACTATTGGATAAAGAATTAAAAAAAAAACACTATTGAGATCTTTAAAGGCAGGAGAAGCAAATGCAAGGGTTTGGGGAGCTTAAAGATTACATTACACAGCAAATAGCAGCACTGAAAGAAAATCAAACAGAATGATTAGAAATGAAGGATACAATACGGGAGTTCCTGAAGGCATGGAAAAAGAACCTGGACAGAAAGATGCGTTCAATGAAACGAGAAATGGGAACTTCCCCAACATGCAGAAAAAAAGCAGAATCCAAGCGCAAGAAATAATTCTCACTGTGGCACATCATAATCAAGCTCTCTTCTAAAGAAGGAGACATCAGATAACTCATAGAGAAACACCAATCAGACGCATGGCTAACTTCTTAGAGGAAACCCTACAGGTTAGAAGAGAATGGAATGACATATTCCAGATTCTAAAAGGAAGGGAAAAAAACCCTGTCAGCCCATGATAACATAACCAATAAAGCTTTCATTTGTATTTGAAAATGAAATTACAAAGTTCCAAAACAAGCAAAAACTGAAAGACTTTTGCCTCTACCAGACAAGACCTACAAGTGTTACTTATAGATATACTACAGACAGAAAAAAAAAATAACATCCACCAAATCCAAAGGTTGAAAGTGGAGAACATCTCAATAAAACTTCAAAAAATCTAAATGTAACAATGATTTAGGCGCTAAAATGAGATCCAACAGGTTATCAATGCTAAAATGATAGGACCAAATCATGACCTGTTAATATTAACCTTGAACGCAAATAGCCTAAACTCATCAATCAAAAGGCATATATTAGTGGACTGGACAAAAAGCAAGACCCATCTATTGGTTGCCTACAAGAAACACAACAAAGCCAGGAGTGTCTTCCTCTGGGTCTCCCGCATGGGTGCAGAGTCCCAAGGCTCTGGACTGCTTTCCCAGGACACAAGCAGGGAGCTGGATGGGAAGGGATCTTCCGGGATTAGAACTGGTGCCCATATGGGATCCTGAAGAGTGTGAAGCAAGGACTTTAGCCACTAGGCTACTGTGCCAGGCCCAACATTTTTATTCTCTTTATTATTACATTATAGTTGGAGAGGTGAAGCAACTTTAACATTTCTTCTTAGTTTTAATTTTCTATGACAACAGAGAATGAAAGAAGAGAAGGAGAGAGTTTCCTTTTATTGGCTAAGTCAGGCACTCAATCCAGGTCTCCTACAAAGAAGATGAAAACCCAACTACTTGAGCCATGACCAACTGCCTTCTGGGGTGTGCACTAACAGGAATTTGGAATGAAAGTGGAGCTGGGATTTGATCCCAGGCACTCCACCTTGGTCATTGGCATCTGAAGTGACTTCTTAACTGTTCTCCCCTAAAAGCCACCCTGTATATCTTTTGGCTGGGACACTTAAGTCATTTACATTGAAAGTTAATTTTGATAGGTAAGACTAATGCCTACCTTTGTTGATTTAATGAGTCTTCTTGAGTCTCGACATCAGTTGAGATTATTTATTATGATTATGCAAATATTGCCCTTTGAACAGGAAAAGGTTGGAGTGGGGTTGTATAGAGTCCCAGTATCCTGGCCCCTGGGTCACTCAGAAACTAATATTACAATGAATTCTTCCGCCGGGACAGTGGGTGTTCAGGTGGTACCAGAGATGGAATCGCCAAGTATGTTTGCTGGTGTGCATGTGTGTAAGTCTATTTATGAGCTCTGTTGGACTTCAGAAGCAATAGGTTCTTTCCAAATCACAGCTTTATTGAGATCTAATTTACATATCTCATAATCGGTTGACTGATTAAGAGTGCATAATCCAATGCTTCGTGGCATATTACATTATTTTTTAAATTGCTAGAACATTGTTAGAACATATGCTAACAAAAGATTTGAAAGTTTAATCGCTCTTGAGTGTACAGTTCAGTGTCATTGATTATGTTCCACACAGTAGGCAACCGTCACTGTTATATGTTTCCAAAAATTTTTGTTAATCCAGGTGGAATATCTACTCCTTTAAGCTGCAATATTCCGATCCTCCATCTTCAACCCCGGGAATCTCTTAGCTTACTTTTTGACTCTATGAACTTGTCTATTCTAGGTGACTAAAGAAATGGTATCACATCATATTTGTGATTTCATGTCTAGCTTTTTTTTTTTCACTTAGGCAGTGTGTTCCACATTCATTAATATGACAGCACGTTAGAGAATTTTATTCCTGTTTTAATAAATAACATTGCATTTTGTTTCTGTGCATCACATTTTGTTTTTCATTTCTACTACTGATGGACTCCTGGCTGTTTTCACTTTTTGGCGATTGTAATGTTGCAATGAGACATTGGTGTGTGAGTGCTTGTTTACAGCTCAGCTTCCAGTTCTTGGGGTTTCCCTCTGGGAATGGAGCTGCTGGCTCATACATCCATTCTGTGACTCTACATCTAGCTTCTGTGAAACTAACACATTCTTTTCCCTCATGGCTGTACCACTTTACATTCCCATCAGCAATATATAAGGGTTTCAATTTCTCTACCTTTTATTTTTTATTTAAAAAAATTTGTAACTATTCTAATAGGTGTGAAGTGGTATTCTAATTCTTACTTTTGGAAGAAGTGCCAGAATATTTTCTGAAATGACTATAGAATTTTGCATTCCTGTTGGTTATATATGAGAGCTTCAATTTCTTTATTTTCCTGCCAACATTTGATATTATCTGAGTTTTAGATTGTAGCCATACTGGCAAGTATGTGGTGAAATCTCATTCTGGCTTGAACTGGCATTTCTTTAGTCACTGGTAATTTTGAATCTTTCCATGTAAATGTGGGTTTTTTTTTTCTTGAAACAGATATTCAGTTCTTGTATCCCTTTTTTCGCTTGCTCAGGTTGAATTGTAGGAATTCTAGCAGCAATAGCTCTAACTCTGCTTCTGGGCAACATTTTGAAATGGAACTTTTCTTAAAATTCCCCCCAGACAGCTGTACCTCTGTAACCCCTGGAAAATTTTGTGAGTCTTCAAATACTACAGAATGTAAATGAGTAAGGAATATTTTTTTTAACTTGATTATTTTAGGATTTCACATAAAGTCAGATAGCTAATTCTACAAGAGAGGAGGCCCTAGCTTTAACCTGAAGAAACAGACAAATAGACAAATCTTTTTCTGTTCCTCTGATGTGGATTTGGGTGCACTACTTTCTGCTCTAGCCTCTTTCCCGCACAAAGGCAAGCACTCTAAAAATTGTCTTGTGAAAGATAAAAAAAAATGAACTTATATACACATGTGCCTGGGATGCCCTACATGGAGAAATAGGGAGGGCAGTGGGCCAAAGGATGACCTGAAAGGAGGAGGGGAAGGGAAGGGAGAGAGAGGGAGATGTGCCCTGCTCAGCACCTCCAGCCAGGGTAGGTAGTGAAGATAGCAAGAGACTGCCTCCCAGCTGTTAGTCTTTATGAAATAGAGCATGGTGTCCCTATAGGGATGAAACCACCCTGAAGTGATATGGCACCCCCACAAGTTCCATGTGGAACTCAATACCCAGTTTTTCATGATGCCCCTTGCTTTAGCTCCTACATCTATGAGATGCCCCCAGGGAGAGGGAGTATTTGGGTTGACAAGTAGATGGTGACTTCTATTTCACATCACTTTCAAGGTTTCCATATTTCCCTCCAAAGCAATTTTCCTTTTCTAAAAGTTGGATTAGTATTTCACTCTGGCCCAAATGTTTCTATTTCCAATATTCATTCTTTCCTATTTGTTAGCATCATTGAGTTTATAATTACATCGTTTATACCACTCATGGGTCTTAGGTAATTTTGATTCATGTCAAATTAATTCACATTTGATTAATGTCAAATGCATTCAAAATTATGAATAAGAAATCATTCATGGGATTTATACAGCAGTTTCTACATACAAAGCAGCCTTCAGATTTCACCATATACTTGAAGGACTGACTTGTTAATAGCATTTTGTCCTGATGTCAGACTTCTGGGAAGTACCTACTTGACAACAATTGCTAATATGATATAGGTTAATTGAGAAGAACCTTGGCCTTTCAGCTTGTAAGCTTCTGTTTATCCAGGTATTGTATCATGAATCCCCTTGTAGATGTTTTTTTTTCCAAAAACAATATATCAAACTGTTAGTAAAACTTGATAAATTATAGCATGTCTTAGTAGAGGAACCATGAATAAAATCTGCCCTGTGGCATTTGATTTCAACATAAAAGGAAATGATTCAATTTTTTTAGGTGTGAAAGGTAAATGTCTTGAGAAATGATTAACCTATTTAAAGCACTCTGAATTTCAAGTGGATTATTTGAATGCATAACAGTGGAACAAGTTCAATGATTTCCTAAGATGAAGCATGTGCTGGTTACCACAGGAATTGAGTTCTAACTCAAATTTTGACATAAAGTACTTTGGTGAGGCACGGGTAGCTCTACTCACCTCCATATTTTACTTACACAGTCAAGGGGTCATGCTAGGTCAGTTCCATAAAACGAACAACAGTAGCAAGCCCTTATTTCTGATTGTTTGGCTTATGGGATTTTAAACAAAATTTTGACCAGTTTCCAACATTTTCTAAGTCGCCAGATCACAGATATAAATTCTGATCTCTAACTTCTCCTGAAAAAAAGCAAGTGTACTGGCAACAACAGTCCACAACCAACATTTGTACAGGAATGAGTAACTGCTCCCCCTGGCTGTGCAGATGTTTCCCCTGGCTCAGGTTACTCCTTGGTGATGTTACCTGTCTCAATAGAAAAAAAAAGTAGAATAATTTAATGTTTCCAAAATATTTGCAATGTTTGTGGCAGAATTACACTCTCCCATCTGCTGCTGCTGCTCCCCAACCCTCCCCCCCCCCCCATTTGAACGTGGTCTGGGCAAAGGATACTATGGGATGGCATTTTTGTGGTTGTGTTCTGGTGTTACAAGAGGCAGTGAAAGTTCCTGGTCAGTTGATTATGAATCAACGAAAGACCGATTTTCCAAGGTGACCAGGCCTATTCTGTAAGCCCATAGAGAGGCAAGCAGTAGTAGGAGACGCCTTCCTATTGGTCTGAAAGCCACGCTATCAACTACTCACGAGCCCCATGACTCATAAGACTTAAGGGCTTCCGTCCCAAAAAGATATCAAATGAATGAGCTTGGGGCAAGGCCTCTGAACCCCAGAAGAGACCCCAGCCTTGGCCTGCACTTGGCTCGCAGCCTGGCCCGACCCTGAGAGGAAGACTCCGGCTCAGACCCTGAGTCCTGACCCAGAGAAACAGACGTAAAAAACGTGCTTCTTGAGGCCATTGTTTCTGCAATAATTTGTTATGCAGTAATAGAAAATAGATACGGTGTGTGTTAAGGAATGACTTTACAAAGCAGTGGGATGCGGCAAGAAATTGACTAGTTTTATAAATGTGTGTGTGTTTCATCTGAAATGAAGGCAAAGATCCTAAAGGGAGGCACGAGGGACACATTTGGGTGACAGTGCGGTTGTAAATCCTGATTGTGGTGCTGATCAAACAAATCTGTTCATTTGTTAAAAACCCGTAGAAGTATACCTCAAAAGAGGAAAAAATAAAATCTGACTCCAAAAGTATGAGGGATGACATGTCCTGAAGTTTTTAATTTTTGAGTTTTCCATTTCTTAGAGTTGTTAATTGTGCAATTAAGAGAAATTATAAAAATCAAGCTTTTCCCCTAAACCTCAAATCCTTCCCACTCTGATCAATCATGTAATCATCATAAAAAATAAAATTAATTTAAAAAGACAAAAAATGAAGCTTCCCTAATTTTCCTCACTCTTTAAGTTGTGCTATATTACAATGCAATGAACTTGCTGCTCTATAACACTTAAAGCCAGTTCTTCAGTTGCTTCATGCCTGAATGTTATGTCTTTAGAATTAAAATACAAATTCACCAACAGAAACATGTGTGCCCTTTTGTTGCCCCTAGGGGAGCATCCTAAGGGTAATTCTGGTGCTGGGTGACTTTCTCAATCAGAATTGAATGGCTTAATGAGAAAGCATTAAAAGCATTCCCACTAGGTCAGGACACACATTACACTAAGGCAAAGATGTATACAACCTTCACTGCTATTTAATATTATCCCAGAAATCATTAGCCAATATAATTAGACTAGCAAAGACACTCAGTGGAATAAGAATATAAAAATAAAAATAAAACTATCTCTGTTTACAGATGACGTGATTACATTCCTGAATACATTGGAGATTCAATGAAGAAAGTAATTGTGATGCTAAAAAATGTGAATATGTAGTTTTTCGTTGCCCCAGTGCTTGCCACAAGCATTATTAAAACCCTAGGAACTTTCCAGAGTTTTGAGGGTGAAAGCAGTATTTTACATTTCTGATAAGGAGCCTCTTGCCTATAGGAGGTGAGCTGTGTTCATGAGATGACTCCAGAAGAAGGCGTCAGGGTAGGGCTCCTTGCTAGGGGAAACAGCAGTGCGATGAGAAGGTTGGAACTTTCAGTTACACCCCAAGACATCCATGGAAAGGGCATGATCTGGAAATTGAGTCTAATCACACATGGCCAATGATTCGACCAGCAAGACCTTAGTAGTGGAACCCCTGGATGACAAGATTTGCGAGCCTCTGGATCAGTGCACACTCTTGGGAGCTGGCAGTGCAGGCTGTCTGGGGAGATCTCAGAGGCTCCAATGCCTTACCTCAGGGTTTGCCCCGCATGTGGCTTGCTCAACTGTGTTCCTGAGTTTGTGACCTTTCAAAAAACAAAAAACAAAAAACAAAAAACCATGAGAGTAAGGGATTGTCTGAGTTCTGTGAATTGTCTAGCAAAATAGCAATACGTCAAGGAGTGTGTATGTGTGTGTGTGTGTGTGTGTGTGTGTGTGTGTGTGTGCGCGCGCACGCGCACATGTGTGTAGGGGGCAGGGATCCTTAACTCTGTAACCACGTTGGAGAATGGGTTTCCGGATACCGAGTTCTGGGATCCCGATATAATGTTGCAGCCAGCCAAGCTACAAACCTGTAAAATCTGTAAAGTACTTTATTAAACTGCAAAGTCTGTAAATTACATTTCCGGGTAATTAGTGCCAACATCAGGGTGAATTGTGGGACAGGCGGTTGATATCTACAAAATTACAGAACTGCTTGTTGGTTTGGGGAAAGCCCAGCAAGTTAGTGTCAGAAATACCGTGAGAAGTACAAATTGTTTAAATCAAGCAGCATATGAAACTTACATGAAAAAAATCAGTAACATTGAAGTATATAAGTAATATCCTTGACAGAAAGACCCCCCCAGTGGAAGCTTAAAACTTGGGATAGTATTGAACCCTGTAGGCAGATATGACACCTAGAACCAAGACTGCTGGCTACTAAGTAGTTAACAGGCAGGCAGTGGACATGGTGGGGAGACACTACACAGAGGGATACTTTTCAGCCCAGATGGAACATGCTACTCAGAATGACACATAGTTTAAAGCTTATGAATTGCTTATGTCTGTTCTTTCCTATTTAATATTTTAGGACTATTATTGCCAGCAGGTAATTGAAACCATAGCAAGAGAAACTGCGGAAAGAAAGGGACTATTGGGTAACAAGTAAGCAAAATCCCATCCACAATCACAGCAGTAAAGGGGAAAGTATTTAGGAATAAGCTTACCCTGTAGCAGTTGGAACTTATGTATTGATTTCCAATTGCTGTGCCTTTAATACCACGAATGTATTATCTTTCTGAAAGTCCACAGTCCAAAAATGGCAAGAATTGTGCTACACTCATGGTCCTTGGGGCTGCACTGGTTTCTGGAGGGCTATGGGAGTATCCGCTGTCTTACCTTTTCCAGGTCCTTGGGGCTCCTTGCATTCTGTAGGCTCAAGGCTACACAGCCACCTGTTTTTTTGATTCCCCTTTGCCACACACCAGAATAATTTTATACACCAAGGGACATATTTGGGAAGTCATTATTTTTTTTTAAAGATTTATTTTTATTATTATTTTTTTTATTGGAAAGGCGGATATACAGAGAGCAGAGACAGAGAGGAAGATCTTCCATCCGATGATTCACTCCCCAAGTGAGCACAACGGCCGATGCTATGCCGATCCAAAGCCAGGAGCCTCTTCCGGGTCTCCCACGCGGGTGCAGGGTCCCAAAGCTTTGGGCCGTCCTCGACTGCTTTCCCGGGCCACAGGCAGGGAGCTGGAAGGGAAGCGGGGCTGCTGGGATTAGAACCGGCGCCCATATGGGATCCCGGGCATGCTAGGCGAGGACCTTAACCACTTGCGCCACCGCGCCGGGCCCGGGAAGTCATTATTTTACCGACTACCATCTATATGAAGAAAACTGACAACACTCAGGAGAAACAACAAGGAGATCTGAATAAACAAAATGCAATTCTTTGTGGCTAAGCCTTTTTCATATCACCTAGGTATCAGTTCTTCCTTGAATTAATGTATAAATGTAATGTTATCCCAATAAAAATTTGAACAAAGCCTGCTTTCATGAAACTAGCTGATTGTAAAGTTTATATGGAAAACCAGTACAGAAAAATAGTTAGGAAAACATTGAAAAGCACCATTTCTGAGAGAGGATACAGACGAGTAGATATGAAGACATCCTCCAGAGCTTCTGTTACTTAGTGCGAGTGATGCATGCTTAGATCAGAGGCTGGAATAGAGAACCCAGAGATAGAGTAAAATAGGCAAAAATGTAGCGTATGATTTAGATGGTATCGCAATAACTGGATCAAAGACATACATGAATAACTCACAAATCAGAGAGTTAAATCCGAAAAGTAAAGCAGCACACATACTAGAAGAAAGTATAGGTGAAATGTTAGTTATAGAAGAAACACTTAAATGGAATTCAAAATTCTGTTATACCCTTTGCACATTATCTTAACTTAGATTGTGTACTCTTTCCTTTTTCATTCTAGAACACTTATATATAATTAGCCTGTGGAATATATATTTGTGGAATATATAATTGGCCTGTGGAATGAATTGTAAATATTTTCCCAAGTTTGTTAATACCACCAATATTTCATTATTACCTTAGGAAAAAATTTTTTTTACTGAGTTGTACTGTATATATAAAGCATGCTGAAATTATCTTTTGCAAAGTGAAGACAATCATATAATTAACAGCCAGATAAGAAATACAATGCTTTTAGCAGTCATAAACATATGTATAGTCTCAAGAAGTATAAAACTACATTTTTCAAATAGATAAATACAGTTAAATGAATTAGACAAGACATCCAACCTTTTAATTTTGATTAATTCTCACTATTTAATGCAATTATTTGTGTGCTGGTAATAAAAAGCTATATTTTATAGAGGAGCAGAAAGTTCTAAGGAATGAATTTTTTAAAAATCTGGCTAGATTGCATTTTTAATGCTAGGCATTGATATTGTCCCTCCGACAAGGCGAAACATACCCTGCAGTAAATGTTATCAAAAGTGTCAAGAACATTCATTTTAGCTGGGACCCAGTGTGTTGATTCGCTTCTCTGTCCTTGGAGCAAAGATTTAGGGCATGTTCTATTGCACTCAGAATCTCTACTGATTACTTGAGAACTTCTGATGCAGTAAAATGGAAACTTTTCTTGTTTGGGTCAATTACTCATTCAGATGTTCATTCCCTGTGAATATTCCAAATGTTCTAAATGATTGTCCATTGAAACTTCAAATTCACACTGAAAGCCCGTGGCAGGAACACTCAAGTAAATAATTTCAAGGCTGAACACACAACACCAAAATGCTTCTTTCGAACATCTTGATTTTAAAAGGCATGCAAAAAAAAATTGATATTAGAACAAGACTTACAGCTATTCAGAAAAGCAAAAGTAAGCTCCTTTGAAAAAATATGATCTGGCCATTAGATCAAATTGGTACAATTATGCTCTAGTTTTCTATAATAACTTCTTTTTTTTTTAATCAAAGTGTATATCATCAGGTAAATGCAAAAAGAAAATGTGATAAAAATACACCATGAAATATTATTCAGCTACAGAAAGAGTTAAACTCTGCCATGTGTGATGAAGTGGACACAACTGGAGGACTCTATGTTGTATGAAGAAGCCAGATCCAGAGGACATAGAAACACAAATGCCTCATGTTTTCTTTTACATGTGGAAACTAAGCTCTTAAGAAGAAAAAAAGAAATGTCTGTATGAGTACTTTCTGCAAATATATTTTTTCAAACTTTGGTTTATACCTTTGTTAAGCCAATGGTTAACAATATTGTAGTTTTAATGATCTGTGATCAGTTTAACATTTACTCTATATGGGTGAGGTAGTCATTTTCCCATTCAATGCTTGCATGTAGCTGTTGCTTATATTTTCACTAAACAGTAAGCTTCTTATTTGAAGAAGTATTAAGCCTTTTCATTGCAATGTAAATTTAAAATATTTTCTCAGAAAACCAAAAGAGTTGGATGAAAGGTGGAAGGCCTAGAGAGAAGAAAGGGAAATCATTATATTTTTAGAATTATATCTATGAGCTATATTGAACCTGCTGAAAACTAAAAATTTTAAATAAAAGTTAAAAGAAGAAATGAGAAACTTCACATTTAGCCCAGATAAGAAATAACCATTTTATAGCACGTTGGTAGCCCACGAACAGCACAGATGAAGATCAAGCTTGCTCCAATTCTAAACTGCTCCAGTGAGATGCCCGAGAACAGCATATGCCAGGCACAATCTGATCAGTTCTGATTTTTGCATTGGGCTGAACATGGAAGCATTGTGTGGACAATGTGTTAATTCTGTACATTTAGGTGAGTTGTGGGGAGATGATCTAAATAGCAAACATACCAAAGTCTTCTTCTATTTTACATGTCATTGTAGTGCATGTCCTTTATATAATAAGACTTGCCCTAAATGTCATGAAATCAGAACATCAAAAGGATGGAGATTAAGCTAAAGACCACAGTAACTAAGAGATTTTCTACCAAAGAGGAAAAGGCTTCTCCCGGTGGGAGAGAATTTCACTTCTCTCTTTTTGCAGTAAGCAGCAAGTGAAAAAACAGGAGTCAAACCCCTCTGCTCATTTGTGGGACAAGAATAGCACCATCCTCATGGTCTATATTCAAATATGCATTCTCTGTGAGTTCTCTGAATAGCTCAGAGCATCTTGCAGCAGGAGGGATCTTAACTTACATTGCGGTCTGAAAATTGTTTTTGCCAGCGACTTGCAGGGGCATAAGAACTTGAGCCATTTTCCGCTATTTTCCCAGGCCGTGGGCAGAATTAAAATGTCTAGGCTTGCTAAGAGATAGAGTTACAAAATAAAATGGAAGAATCATCAACCCCATAAACTTACTGAGATGTATCTAGTTGGTCTAGTGTTAAATCTCTCGGAGTTCTTACTATCATGTAGTCTTTTACAAATATCATAGAAATTGGGATGATAAGAAAGTATTCATCAACTTCATTTTTTTTTCATTTAAATAGACATTTAACTCAAACTTTTTGAAGCTCCATCATGTGTTTCTCTGTATGCTGGTTGTCTAAAGAAAGAAGAGAAAGCCTCCGGGGTTGTCCAAAGTTAGTTGAAATGTCACTGAGCTCTTTCATAGAAAGAAACTTAAGACAAGTGTTTCAAGGGAAAAAAAAAACTGCTGGAAATTCTAGTCTGGGAGTCTAAGGGTCTCTAAAACGATGCTTCTGACATCTCTTTCCTATTCCAAGTCTCTCCTGATTTGCTCTGCACACCACCAAAATAAGCAGGATTCAGTCCCAGGCAAGCCACCACAAGACAGGCACCTTCACAGAGCAGTCACATCAACAGCTGACTCTTGGGGATTTCCGTGTGCACTGCCTACAGTATTTTTCACTGACTTCACAAAAATGTGTTTATGAACTTTGTTACATAAGAAAAATAATTCAGGAAAGAAATTTCCAGAGAGGTTTTTTTTTTTTTTTAAAGATTTATTTTTATTATTTTTTATTGGAAAGGCGGATATACAGAGAGGAGAGACAGAGAGGAAGATCTTCCGTCCGATGATTCACTCCCCAAGTGAGCCGCAACGGGTCGATACTATGCCGATCAGAAGCCAGGAGCCTCTTCCGGGTCTCCCACGCAGGTGCAGGGTCCCAAAGCTTTGGGCCGTCCTCGACTGCTTTCCCAGGCCACAGGCAGGGAGCTGGAAGGGAAGCGGGGCTGCCGGGATTAGAACCGGCGCCCATATGGGATCCTGGGCGTGCTAGGCGAGGACTTAACCACTTGCGCCACCGCGCCGGGCCCCAGAGAGGTTTTGATTGTTTGAAATCTCATTGGGCAGTTTGTGGAAGGATCAGTTTCTCTCCCCCTTATCCCACTGCACTTCCCCTCTCTGTTTTGGGGACATCACTGCTTTAGTGCACCAACAGCGGCACAGGTGCAGGAGCTGTGGCATGGGGCTGCCAGCTGTTCTACCCTGTGTATGCTCACACTCGAGCCTCTTAACCACTGATGGAGGTGCATTCACACTTTTTATTATCAGACTTTCTCCATCATTTTATTTTTTGCTTGGCTTTGCTTTCCTAGTGTTATTTTCTGGTCTTATCCTGCAGAGCAAGAATAACATGGAGCATGTATTCTGTTGAGAGTATTTTTGAAAGTTCATGGAAAATCCAAATAATCTTTTGAACTACCTTTTTTTCCCCCTGAAGTTTTTGAAGTACTATTGTGTGTCAGGCACCCAGCTACAATCTTTATATAACTATTTTGTCCATTGTTCCTAAAGACTTGCATTGGAAGTGATAAGATGATATCCAGTTTTAACTGTGAGCTGGGTTAAATCAATTTGCCCGAGGCCCTGTGACTGCTGGAAGACAAAGCCTGGATGCAAATGTGGCTTCTGTACCTGAGCCTGCACACCTAGAACTGTGCTGCTGCACCCTCTGTGCCCACACTCTGTGTGGCTTCTCAAACTGCGAGAGAATCCCAGTAAGACCCTGCAGTCATAGGCAGTCCACCCCGATGGGTGTGGATGTAGGAAGATGCCCACCTGTCTGACTGCTTCAAGATAATAGCTGAAGTTTCTCTTCTCTTTCAGGCTGTTTCTTCTTGGTTTTCTTTGTACTTCTTTATACCAATCATTAAAAAAACAGAATTCCTTGAGTTTTGTTGCCAACCTTTTCTTTTTTCTTCTTTTTCTTGAAAAAGTATCTGGCAATGGATGTAAATCCTTGCCTTGCACGTGCTGGCTTTCCAGTTCTAATCCTGGCTGCTCCACTTCCCATCCAGCTCCCTGCTTGTGGCCTGGGAAAGCAGTAGAGGATGGCCCAAAATTCTGGGACGCTGCATCCATATGGGAGACCTGGAAGAAGCTCCTGGTTCCTGGCTTCAGATTGGCTCGGCTCTTGCTGTTGTAACCATTTAGGGAATGAAGCAGTGGATGGAAGATCTTTCTCTATATAACTCCTTCTCTCTGTGGATCTCCTTTACCAATAAAATAAATAAATCTTTAAAAACAACAACAATAACAAAATTATTTGGGAGGGACGCAGGCACACACAACACATACATGCACACACAGCTTCTATGAGCCACTTCACTCTTCAAATGCCTGCCAAGGGCAGGACTTGGCCAGGGCCAGGAGCCAGAATTGCAATTGATGCTTTCCTGGTGGGTGGCAAGATCCTAGTGACTTGAGCCATCACCTGTTACTTCCCAGTGCACGCATTGGCAGGATGCTTCAATCAGGAGCCAGAGCTAGGAGTAGAACTCCAACACTCTAATATGAGATTTCAGAGTCTTTAACAGCTGGCATAAATAACTGTTCCCTCTGTACTCTGTACTTGTTCTTAAAGCCATCCGATATCCGTTCCTGACTACACACTGACATCTTCGACGCTGTTTTTCAAGTTCCAGATTCACACTTCCAACCAGCTGCTTGCGTTCTCCTTGGATGGCTCTGCTACCGAATTTACTCAGAATCCCACCAAAGGACCCCGCTGGGCTCACATGCTGCATGAGGAACACGAAGTCCCTATCAGGGCTCTCTGTGCCAGGGTCACTACATCATGATGATGTGTGTCGGGGGAGTGCTGGGAAAAGATTCTCAGCTCTCTTCATTTCACATTCATTTTCACTGTCATCGGTCCTGTCCAGTTCCTCCTACATGTATGCCTGTGAGTACTATAACCTGGCCTGGTTTGGGCTACTTTCAGTCTTAGTTCTTATGCTTACCTGCAGGTACTTCATCCTGACGGAGGAGTTCCCCAAACTCCTTTATCAGGTTCCCTTCCAGTGGAAGATCTCACACACCCTGGTGGATCCTTGGCTGAAGTTGACTTTGTTTACCTTTTAGTCATAGCAGGAACAGTGTCCTTGCTCAACCAACCCACACCCATTCCAGTTCTTACTGTTGGGTGCTACAGTCCAGCCACACCTGGTTCTTGCCCTAACACAGCTCTCACATTGTTCAGTGGGGACCAAGCCCTAGCCCAGCCCCTTCTATGCCCACCCTGGTTCTCACAAGTACCCAGTGGGTGCTAGAGTTTAGTCCAGTCTGGAGTTCCCAAGCCCACATTTGTTCTGGGGATGACTGCAGCCATGTTCAACCCAGTCTGCTACTCCCCTTGTGGCTTTTGAGCTCACCAGAGGGAATCCCAATCCAGCCAGGGCATCTCCCTTAGCTCTCCAGTTAGGTCTGTTTCCAGCCATAGATCTTTCGAGTGCCAATAGAGATTGCTGTTCTACATGGTGAGCCCACATACTCCCCCCACAGATCTATCGCAAGGCCCAGTTCACTCACATACTTGTCAGTGTCACGGGCCAACCTCACGTTACCCGTTCTCTGTTCTGGCACTCATTGGTACACTCTATGATCTAGCCCTACAAGTACAGTGGCCTTGTCCAGAGAAGTCCCTCAGAAGTCATTCCTTATTGGACATGAACCCTCAGGTGCCTGTTCGCCCCCCCATCTGTGCCATCCCTCAAACTCCTTCAACCACACATCCTGAACTCCCAAGAGCATGCTGCTGGGCAGCCTGAGGGCTTCTCCTGGTACCATTGGTGCCTGGGCAACCTGGCCCAAGATCCATCAGTCACAGCCATGAAGCTGGCACAGAAAAACTCCCTGAACTTCTGTCCCAGATTGGCTCAGGTTCTGCTCATTGCATGGCAACAGTGGTTTCATTCTTAACATAAACTTTCTGGTGTTCCATTCTAAGTGTGACCGACACATAGACTAAAGTCAGTTGCAAAGATGTATGCAATGAGCATGCTGTATGATACTATTAATGTAGAAAGATCCACAGACACATGACAAAACTATAAGGAAATATATGAGGTTGACAAGCACCGAAATAGGTACAGTAGGTATATTGCAAAGGTGTGTGGGGTGCTACGCTCACCCTCTTTGAGAAGGCACAGTCTGCAAACTGAACACTGGTGGCAACAGGTTGATTCTTAGCTGGCTGATGTACTTGAGTATCTCATGTTATATTCCCTTTGATTTCTTAAATATTACGAGACATCCTTTATTAACTTTCTATGTGAAATATTTCTTTTACATAGTTTGAGCAGCACTTAGGTATACAGGAGGCCTTCAGCTGGTGGTCTGAGAGCTTGAACCTGAGTGTTATCCCCCACCCAGAATTCCCTCTTATTCTTTTCTAATGCAAAATTTGTTTTACCAATGGTATCTATTGAATACCTGCTGTGTCCTGGCCCTGTTCTTAGGACTGGCACCACAGAATTACATTTTAGTACATATCAGGTTTAGACAGCAACAAGAAATTTCAGACTTTTTCCGGGAAAAGCCTCTGAGATTTCTCTCTTTTTTGCAACTAGAAAGTTTGGGAGATGGGCTGGTAGAAAGTACTGGAGGGTCCTTCGGGGTTCGTGTCTGAGAATGCTGCACATCTTCACATAAACGAAGGAATCCTACATCTATGATTGCAAAGTCGTACACTGTCTGTGTAAATCTGACCAAATAGGCTTGGGGAAAAGCTGGATTGGAATTAAATTAGGTACTGTTGTAGATTTCTCATTGGCACATGGTCCTGAGAATTCTTGATGTTACTGTGGTCTGGGTTGACTCTTGATAAAGACTCCAAAATCGTCTTCTGTGCCTATGGTGCCAAGTTCGCAGTCCCCTGGGCCCTGGGCTCCATTGCTACCTCCAGCTGTCTTGTCCCTGCTCTAGGACATTTTATGCAAATGGCTATTTTCACTCTAAGAGAATTTTCTTCTCTGTTCCTTTGAAAGCAAGGCTTCGGCATCTCCATGTGGCTTCAGTAACTTCCATGAGCCAGGGGCGCAGAAATGTTCAAAGACACTAAATTTATTTCTGAAGTGCTTTTTAATTCACTAAGCCAAAAAGGGAGAGGGGGCACGGAAGGAGCCTTCTGGAACTTTTCAACCTGTTTAGCCCAGCCCAGGAGCGTTAGCTCTCGCTTGTGAAAGGGAAAACTGCTTGAAAGGATGAAGTCAGGGGACCTAACTCTGTGGCAGGTTCCAAACTTTCTTTCCCAGTCTGCCCAAGGACACGGCACTTCCTGGCCCCCACAGCCATTCCCCTTGATTTATTCTCTGATGAAGGGCTGTTGAGCGATCACAGCTCCAGCTATCAGCACCAACCTCAATCAATCACAGCCATGCAGTCCAGACAAACAAGTTGCTAGGAGAAAATCAGTGTGAGAATTACTTTCTCGGCCAACCTTTACAACTCCTCAGATTGTAGTTTATCACTCCAGCCTGAATGGAAGGGAGTGTGGACACCGGAATTAAAAAGTAGCTTGTCAGTGTGAGGAGTGACTGACAGCGCATCCTGCAGAGTCAGCCATGGAAGGGGCTGCTCTGGGAGGCACACATTGCCACCCCAGGGAGGTTTGTAGTGAGCACCACACACTCCTGCACCGGAGAGCGAGCCTGGCCCCTGCCCCGTGGAGTTGATGGCAGCTCTTCTTTGTGTAAAGTGTTCAAGGCTAATGACACAAATTTGTACAGGCAAATCTGTGTATCTAGATCCAAGCACCCAGAGATTTCAAAATCAGTGGTCCTGATCTCCAACAAGCTGATGTGCTTGGAACCTTGTGCTTTGCTGGTCCTCCATGTTCAGCAGTATGCGACACTCATTGTACACCCAGACAATGTAGACTTTCTTCTTCTTCTTTTAAAATTTACCTGTGTATTTGAAAGCGTTACACAGAGAGTGAGCAAGAGAGAGAATGTTCTTCCATCTATTGGTTTACTCATCAAACGGCTACAATGGCCAAGGCTGGGTCTGGCTGAAGCCTGAGGCCAGTAGCTTCAACACAAGGTTCCATGTAGATGCAGGAACTTATGCACGTGTGCCATCTCCTGCTGCTTTTCCCAGGCTGGAATCTGGATTGAAAATGGACTTGAATTGGTGCCCATTGTAGAATGCCAGGATTGAAGGGAGCACTGACCCCAGAATTATTTCTAAATGACTCCTAAATGAATATTAGTAAACCAAAATTTGCTTAGAAGCCATATTGAGGCTCCACCTAACACCAGTGAGAATGGGCTACATTCAGAACTCTACTAACAGCACCTGCTGCCATGGGTGTGGGTTAAGTGCAGCCACTATGGAAGTCAGTATGGAGAGTGCTCAGAAAACTGAAAATTGATCTATTATATGACTCACTTATGCCACTCCTGGGACTGTAACCAAAGGAAGCGAAATCTGCATATGAGAAAGTAACATGCACAATAGTAGCACAATTCACAATAGTGAAGACGCGGAAAAAGGAATAGATGAAGAAACTATAGTGCATCTACTCCATGGAATACTACTCAGTCATTAAAAAGAATGAAATTCTACCATTTGCAAAATATAATCCCAACCAGAGACCATTATATAAGTGACATAAGCCAATTCTAGAAGGACAAATATATGTTCTTTCTGGTGTAAGACAAATTTCATGCAAAAAATCAAAAGAAATAAATGTATAGATGGACAAGTATATGCATATATTCATCTAGATAAACTGTATCATGAAGACAAGCATACAAAGAATGGACGATATGTCACAATAAACATCTCTGCTTCTGAATAAAATGAATGTTCCCAATGAAATAGTTAAATATAACTTAATGGCCCTGGCACATCGGCTCAACTGGCTAATCTTCCACCTCCAAGCACGGCATCCCATTTGGGCTCCAGTTCCTGTCCCAGCTGTTTTACTTCCCATCCAGCTCTGTGTTTATTGTCTGAGAAAGTAGCGGATGATGGTCCATTGGGACGCTGCACCTATGTGGGAGACCCAGAAGAAGCTCCTGCTTCCTGGCTTCAGATCAGCTCAGCTTTTGTGGCCATTTGGGGAGTGAGCCAGTGATAGAATATCTTTCTGACTCTGCTTCTTTCTGGAAATCTGCTTTTCCAATAAAAATAAATAAATCTTCAAAAATATATATACCTTGACAATATGACACTAGATTTCTATCTTTGTCTATGTGTACAATTCCATGATGTGCTTAAATACTAGAATATTAAACTTGTAACTGTTATCCAAGTATTATACTACTGTAATAATGTGTGTGTGTTGCGGGGAATAGTGTGAGGGGAAAGGAAGTGGGAGAAAAAGGAGGGAATGGGAGGGGAATCATTATATTTATAGAAATGAATCATGGAAAATAATAAAAATTTTAAAACCCACAAAAATTTGCTGCCCTTGTGTGTTACTGTTTGCACTAAACAAAAGGCTCCGAAGACCTCAGATGTGCCTGCACATCTCCAGAGGGTGACATGGACATATTCCCTAGGAATTCCTTCAAGTAACTGGATCCAGACTTACCTCCATGATCAACCAGCCTTGGTTAACAGAGATCACTGCTAGCACCAGGACAGTTTACCGTTGCCATGACAGCCTATGGACGTGGCCACACAAGGAGAAAAGAAAAAAAAGGGTGGATCTGTAATTCCTGGAAGTTACCACCCCTTTCCCAGGAATAAGTTGATTATTCCACCAAGATCTTTACACATATTTTCTGGATCTTGCAAATGCAGATCCCCAATGACACATGGGGCTGCTCCACTGTGGCATTGTCTGTTGTGTGCAGCTTTCTTTGATAAAACTGTCACTTTTTGTTTTACTGCTTCTCAACTGAGTTCCCTCTCCCCAAGGCCCGAGAACACTGCTGGGGCTCCTGGCAGGGATCCCTAGCAGCCTGGTGCCCCCCATATCCACCTGTATATCAAATCCCTGTGCTTGGGTAGAGTATTAACTACAAGCATAGTGTGTGTCAACTGATCCCCAAAAATCCTTGCTGGCAAATGTCATCTGCCACGTTCAGTTCAGATCAAGTTCACATATGTGACTTGTCCTGCTATGACTTGATGCCCAGCCTTGACCCTCACTTTTGGAGTTAGCTGCCTTCTTCCTGGGTTATTACTGAAAATCCTAACAGGCACGTTGACACACTGTATTTTATATCGACATTTACTGGATACAAATGTGGGCTGAGTTATAAATCACTTTAATCAAAAGACTCTATCAACAAGGCTTCAATTTTAACTCAGAAACATTCTAATAAATACCACATTCATGCTGTTCTTCTTACTCATATTTAGCTCAGAAACAATGGGAAGAACAATTCCTGGCAACTCTCAGTGAGTTGGCTGGTGATACCCACTTCTGTTGTCTGCACCTGGTTCTCCTATTTCTTGTGTATAGTCTCCTATCATCTTTCCCCATCAAGCTTTGGTAATGTGGGCAGTGCAGGAAGTTAGATTCAGCAGAAATGAGCCACAGAGTGTTCTCGATGGTCAATTGTCCTTTTCTTCCTTGCTGCGGAGCAGGAAGTAATCATCTTTGTCCAGAAACACTCCCGAATTCTGGACGTAATGAGCTCTATCTGGGAAATAAACCAAACCTTGAAATTTGGCTTATTTTACTGCTACACTCCACTGGTCCAAAGAAAATAATGAATTGCATATTTGCGAATACTGTAATTGGACTTACCTACGCCATTGTAATTGGGACACAGATTTGAGACACATGAAATCCCCGGGCTCTGTTGTGGCTCCCCCAGGGGTGACATCACTTGTTTTGAAGTTGAGAGGGAGTAGCTCAAAGAATGCAATGGGAGAGTCCCAGATGTAGATGTAATTCATGGTGAATCCCAAGGAGATCAATGTGTTTATAACAGGAAGGCTGACTACATCTTCCAGGAATTGGGAGCGTCTTCAGTGTTACCACAAAACTGTGGAAGATGCTTTTCTTCCTACTCCTGGGAATCCAGATGGAAACGGGTTGCTCAGTTCCTGCCTTTTGGACCAGAAAGGAAGACGGGTAACCAGGGAGAGGGGTGTAACCCAGTCCTTGTCTCCAATGACTGCACTTCACTCTCACATCAAGACAGGTTGTGCAAATGACAATGGTCTGATCTGTGCAGTGGGCCTATGTCCTGAGGCCACATAGCACAGCAGAAAGAAAACGCTGTAATAGTGGATTTCCTGGGCCCCTGTCCACTTCCAGCTTTGAACCTTTAGAAAGTTCCTTTATCCCCCTGGTATCTGCCTCCTTCATTGCAAAAGTGGGAATAAATATATCTATCTTGCAAGAATTGCTGTGAGAAGTGAAGATACCAAATTTGTTTGAACGTCTCTCCCAGGATAGGAATGTGTAGTCAATACTAATGAACTAGTATAAGTACCCACTATGATTACCATTACAATTATTATTACCTTTCCCTCTCCTCCTGTTACTTCCCCCTGAGAACTCTGTACAATCTCCCCCATGACAGCTGAGAGCAGAGGGGCATTCCATTTCTTTCTTTGTCTTTGTGTGGACCAGGTCTTGAGTTAAAGGCAGAAAAAGACTTTCACAACCTCCTCCCAAACCCGCCCAGGAAACCCTCAGTCAATTGATGGTTGTACAAGACCCAAATGTGCTCAAGCTGCCTTGGCCCCATCCTCGCGGGTCCTCTCCCCAGCCTCAGTCCCTCCACCCTGCCAGGGAGAGACTACACGAGCCTGAACCACAGCCTCTATTCATGGGAAATTCAGTGCCCTGAATTAAGGAATCAGCTACATTGCTTTGCTTTGGTAGCAGAAGCGTCCACTTCTTTCACAAGGATGCCATCATTTTCACCTTAAGTGGGACCATAGGTTGTTAATGTCTGCACTCATCAGGTGTGCAGCGGTCTAACATTTTGTTGTCTCCAGGATTAGATTCAACTAACTCAGGAATCTCCCCTGACTTCCTGTACCAGCTCCAAACCCAATCTCAAAAAAAGTTTTTTTTTCTCCGTGTTGAGAAAAAAATAACACCGACCTTGCAGATTAGGGTTAATTTAATCACATGTTTTAACATTAGCTCAATTCAACATTCATGAACACAGAATTCAAAGTTCACAGCGTTTCATTCCATCCTTCCCACTAGGCGGGGTGGGTAGAAGGATAGCTCTTGGGATAGCTCTTGTTACACTCCAGTGTCTGGCCTCCGGAGCTGCCTTAATATTCTGGCTCTGCAGCACTGTCCTAGCTGCTGATGAACCAAGCAATCTAAGAGCTTAACTGGAAAGATGCTGTTGCCTCTGTGCCAAGACCCACAGTTTCTATATCATTCTCACCCTTCCAAGGCCTCTCTGAGTCAGCTGATCATGCGTCCTTCTTGACTTCCCACTGGATGAGTGAGCATCATGTTGTTGTTTGGGTCGTTCCCTGCCTAAATACACCCTCTGCCTTTGCAGTGGACCAGACCCACCCTGTTCTCACTGGTGGAGTGGAAGCTTTCTCTTGCGGTTCCAGACAGGAAGGAGGACATTCACATTCTGCCTATTCTTTTTTCCCCCTGTATATGAATGGAATGTATATATAACAGCAGGCGATAGAGCAGCTGCCTTGCAACCAGCAAGCCACATCTGGAAAGACAGCAGAAACCTGGAGAGTGCCTGGATCAGCAATGACTTCTTTGAGCACAGACCTGAACCATTGATCTTCTAACTTCTTACTAGAGGAAGAATTAAGTAATCCTCGTTTTGACAAGCCACTGTGCTCGGGCCAGTCCCTTTACACGCAGCTACAACCACTAAAAAGAGATCCTTTTGGGAGCTCATACTTAGGTTAGTCTTGCAGCTTCTTAAATATGAATGTAATTCAAAAGGGATACAGAAAATTAAAATTAAAAGCTAAGTTTATTTTGGCGAGACTAAATTGCAACCCATGCCTTGTTTTGCTATCACATGCTACTTTCATGAATCTTTTGAAAAATTCTCATCTAGCTAGCCTGCCGAGCCTCAACCCCACCCAAAACGCCCTGTCTCCCTGGTGGTCCCAGAGTAGAGGAGGTGCCTGTTACTTATGGGAACCCAGTGCTCCTCTGAAAAGTGCCAGCATCACGGACTGGGAAATGGAACTGTGGGCCACCCAGAAAGTGAGGCTTCTCCTTCTTGAAAACTTTTCACATAATTTGAGGACTCTTGGCACCCATTTCCCTAACAATGGAGCAGATTGCTCTGATCCTACAGGAACACATCTTTTCTCTTACCTCCCCAAGGTCCACTGAACTGAAATGGGCATGCAGGCAAGCTGGGAGGAATACACACACAAGAGGCCAGGAAATTGGAGCCCTCCTTGGGTTGACCATTAGTGGTTGTCTGCCTTTTGGGGAGATTTCATTTATAACCCAAGTGGTTAGGATGAGGACCTGAGGTCCTTTGTAGTCAGTACTCAAAGCAGCATAAGCTAGGATTTTTTCTTTTTTCTTTCCTCTTTCCATCTTATTTTAGAAGAGGAGTGGGAGGCCAATGTTTCTCTCTTGAGGATAAATGGAGAAAATCCATTATTCTCCACCCTCCAGCAGTCACATAAAAAGACCCAGGGCTCCGTTTGCATCTCCTGCAGGGCTGCAAGTGGAGAATCGGTTCTACGGTGTTGCTCTGGCTGCGGATCTGGTTATAGCACAAAGAACTCTTTTCCCTGTCCCAGATGTCATGCAGTGTTCTCCACAGAAAGCCCCAAGGTGTGCAGGGATGGCGACATTTCCTGGTCCTCCACAGTCATCAGATCATTACCTTTCCTATTCTGAGGTGCACCTGGCTAATTCTGCTCGCTCTCAATAGCTTGACTGCCAAGCACTCCTGTATGAAACAGACTTTGTGGACTTAACTCAGAAGTGCACATGGGGTCATTTCATCTTCTGTCTGCTATGTTCTTTCCTGTTTCAGAAGAGGGTCTTTGAAGTAACCTTCCAGAAATAAAATGTATATGGTGTCATATTTTTAAATACCAGTCTGCTCTACTTTCTTGCACGCTGAGATCAGGTTAGAGGACACTCCCCAGGTAGCCCATTGTCTGGAATTCTTTGAGACCAAGGTAGCAGTGCTTTTGTTGATTCTCTTCGCATTTTATTCTGGGGGGTCATTTCTCTGTTCACTTTCCCTTCCCTGAAAGGACAAGATACTTTGCATCTTGCATGTGGTCTAAAACATGTGCATCAACCTATTTACCTTGTTGTTTTTCAACCCCTTCACATCTGGTGGGGCTGCGTAAGGATGGGAACAGTTTGTTTCCATGCTGTTCCAATTGAGAAGTGAATCCATGGCTGCTGCTCCTACCTACAGAAGACAAGTGAGAATGGTGCTGTGCTAACTTCAGGTCAAGAGATCAGCTACTTCCACTTCACTTCTCACGGAATACTTACAGTCCTGAGCCAATCTATAAACAGTGCAATTCCTTGCACAAAAGGCCAGTGGAGAGGAGAGAGAGAGCCCAGATGAGTCTGGTTTGAAAGGTTCCTGAAAAAAAAAACCGTGAACAGATGAATGAAACCCTGTGAATCTGCCAGTCCCACCTCCAGTGACAACCCCTGTGTAACGCCTGTGGTTCCCACATGCAAAGAAGAACTGCCCCCTGAGCCCTGCATGAGGTCCTGACCCCATGGTGAGGGGAAAGGCTTATTACACAGCCACTGGCAATCTGGAGACAGGACCTCCTCGCTGTCTTTCCTTCCTGTCTATTCTCCTTGTCACTAACATCCATTTTCTCCCACTTCCCAGCACGACATGGCATTTCCAAATATCAGCTTTACCCAAATGCTATTTAGTATGACAGTGATGGTTCCAGGAACCATATAGAAAGTAATTGCCAAATTGCTTCATAGCCTAGAATGTGAATCGTAATCACCGTAGTTGGATATCTTCAGGCTCTAGGTCTGTCTTCTAAGGTATTCAATCAGAAGTAGATGTTTTAAAAGTCAAAGTCAACATTATCCTTACTTATACTGAGGGAACTGTTCATATCAATAAATGCCTAGCAACACCAGGGTTTGAATTTCTTTTCCAGTTAAGATACGATATGACTTAAGATAGGGCTTGTAAAACATAATCTTGATTAATGCAAAGAAATAAATCAGACATCTAATGATACAGCTAGTGCCCAAAACTTGAAGGTAAAATTATGTTTTAAAGACATTTTAAGCAAAATCAGAATTTCATTTTTGTGCTTCTCCAACGTTTAAGATAGGCGAGAAAGACAAAAACCAACGAGCATGCAGTAGGTTTGCACACCAGTGCCCCTGTGGGCTGTCTTCTCAACTTCGGAATCTTTTCTCCATCAAAATTCTGTTTTCTCTCCAGAGCCTGACTTTGGTGCTCTAGCAGAGAACTCCAGGCCTCCCAGGAGGAGGTACTGATCCTGTGAAGACCCAAGCCCTTTCTCCTATCCTGAAAAAAAAAAAAAATTCAGAAGAGGCATGATCTAATTGCACAAATAATTTATACAAAATGTATAATATTTCAATTTTATATAAAATAAATGAAAGTAATTTGTTATAAAATATCTAATGCGTAAGAGCTTGAGCTTAACAATAGTATGAGACTGTTGGAGGATCTAATCATTGCACACACGTACTGCTGGTGACATCACTCACAAATTATTCAGGGGTGATACCTAGGTGACTCACATACCTTGAGCATTGTGGCCACAAGTGAGTGGAATGATGAGTGGCTTATTGGGAACACACCAATACAGCAAAGTTAGGTCCTCTCTTACCTCATATGGTTGCTAGATTCTGATTCTTAAAATTATATTGTGTGCTGAATTCAATTACCTGAAAAAAAATAGTTATTAATTTGAAAGCCAGAGTGGCAGAGAGAGAGAAAAAGATGTTTTCCATCCTCTAGTTCACTCTCCAAATGCTCACAACAGCCAGAGCTGCACTGGGCTGAAACCAAGAGCCTGGGATCGCAGCAGAGTCTCCCACGTGGGTAGCAAGGACTCAGGCATCTGTTCCATATTCCGCTGCTTTCCCAGGTCCATTAGCAGGGCACTGGATGGAAAGTGTTGTGTCTTGAACCAGAGCCTGTATGGGATGTTGGCATTATAGGTGGCAACTTTACCTGCTATGCCACAATGCTGGCCCCAAATACATTGCACTCTGAATTAACTCCCAAATTATTTGTTTTTGTCAGTGTACAGTGAGAAATTAAACTTTGTGTGGTTATGGAGCAATTCTCTGTAGTGTGACACTGCCTTGCCTACGCACCCATCACTGTGATGACAACAAGGTGCTCAATGAGGACGCCCTATAGAATACAGTTGCCAGATTAAATCCAGGATATCCTGTCAAATTTGCATCGGAGAAGCAATACATAGATTTTCAGTACAAATATATAGCACACACTTTTACTGAGAACAACTCGCGTCTCTGTAATTCTCATTTAGCCGGGCAGTCCAGTATTTCACTTTCTGGGATTGGCTACCACATGCTGTGAAAAGGCACCAGTCTCCAAGGGGCACTGTTCACTGGGTATGCTGGGGACTTCAACCTGAACTTCCCAGGCCTGTACTCGTAGCTCCAGGGAGTGTTCATTCAAGAGAGTGGACTGGGGTGTGAGAGAACACCCTGTCCCAAGAACACCCCACAGAAATTCTCCAACACTGTAAACTCCATTATTTAGGTCATTCTACATTGGCCTATGGCACTGCATATATACTTGTCATTGAATCAGCGCTCTGTTCTAATTTTAATTTAATAGAAGTCAGGAAAGGCCTAAGGCCATATTTTTTCTTTTTTATGATGAGAAGCCATTTGAAAATTGTCTTTGCAAGGAGGAGAAGAGTGGAGTAAACTTTTCACTGATTTCCATGGCGCATATTTTCTCTCTGGAGATGATGAAGATAAATAGAGAAGCAGCGTAGCACTTTATTGCATCTCTTGCTGCACATCCATCTTCTGAATACCAAAGACAGAGGGGGGACTATATGGCAGGGAGGGGACATGGCAGGGAAGGAAAAGAAAGGAGCCCCTGTCAGTGTGTCTATGCAACTCAAAGCTTTCCCAAGGACACTTGCCAGCTCATGTCTTCCCACGTGTGCCTAGCATGGTACCTATAGTGGCAGAAGCTCTCTAGCTCTCTAAGGTGACAGAGAGAACGAGATCTTCAACAGCAGTGGGCCATGCGTGATTCAGAAGGAAGAAGATTATTTCTATCAGCACTAAAAAACTTAGGAGCAAATATCTTTGCTTTTTTTTTTTAGATGAGGAAAATAAAAAGC
Organism: Ochotona curzoniae; assembly: GCF_017591425.1. Taxonomy (NCBI): domain Eukaryota; kingdom Metazoa; phylum Chordata; class Mammalia; order Lagomorpha; family Ochotonidae; genus Ochotona; species Ochotona curzoniae. The sequence goes on from NW_024466307.1 coordinate 17,095,611, forward strand.
TCAAAGAGTTCTTAGCTTTTCTGAGTAATATGTTGATGCTGGAAGCCTGGCCTCCTAAAAATGTCTGCAGATTTCACATCATTTCCCAAGACGTATGTGTGTGTGTGTGTGTGTGTGTGTGTGTGTGTAGGATGTGTTTAGATTAGTTTTATCAATTGCTCCAAGAAAGCAGTTTCCATAGTAAAATGAGATGGAAAGATACTGCAGATCGCAGTTGCCAACCCTGGGTCATGATGGATGTTACAAATTTGACAAACCCTTCCAGCAGGTATGTTGATAACCACATTATTAATTATATGTTTTCAAATGTGTTTTGCTTCAGAATGTTAAGAAGTAGTGTTTCCATGTTGCTTAGGGGGCAACATGCAAAAATGACAACAGACTTCACAGGTTGTGTGTAAAGACTCAATGAGTAAGAGGCAAGATGGGCATTTGGTGCTGTGACTTAGACACAGCTCAGTGGGCCAGAGTTCTGGTACCCTATGTGAAACCACTGTTGTAATGCCAGGTTCAAATCCCAGATGCCACTCCCTTCTAACACTCCTGGGAAGGCAGTAGAGGATGGGCCAAGTGTTTGCAACGCTGCCATCTAGCCACATATCTATGAGATCCAGACAGATTTATGGGTTCCTGGCTCTACCCTGGTCCAGCTCGGGTCATCGTAATCATGCAGGGAATGAACCAGCAAATGAAACTCTCTCTCTTTCTCATCTCTCTCCTTTTCAAATACATGAAAATAAATAGACATTTTAAAAAACACTCAAAATAAATTAACTCTATCTTTGGGGCTCCCCCCCCCCACCGAGCTTACTATGACACATTTGTTAAACTTCATAGCCACCTCCACACAAATAGCTCTGTTTGTAAAACTCTGAAGAATCTGTAAAATTCTGTAAGGACTGTGCCCTTCTGCCCTTCTAGAACCCAAGCCAGACGGTGATATAATGACACAGCATCCTTGGTTAACGTTTCATTTCTTGCTCTATGCCCTAATGCCTTTATACTAGTGGATCCCTTTACAAAGATAAAATTGATCTTGCTCCATATTAGCTCACTTTGGAGCTGTGCACAGATGTTCTGTTTCTCTGACTTCTTGGCATATAGTGTGGTTCCCATTCTGCGTGCCCCATCCACAATATAGGCATTTCTGTGAGATCTCATAGCTTGGTATGGTTGTTGAAATGTGGATGGACACAATGTCCCCTCCCTTTGACCGTGATTGCTGGTCTGGTGACTGCTATTAGCCAGTAGCAGCTGGTAATGGTGATACTCATGTGGGCATTGAATATATCAATTTTCAAATGCAGGTTCTTGCCTTTCACTATGCTAGATAAGCTAAGCAGAGATGAGCATAGTGTGCAAACAAGAGTAAGGTTATTTAACAATAAGAGAATACAAGTGTGGGTTGCCCCACACTGTGAAACACCCAACACGACGAGGCCAAGGAATTGCCTATACATCGGAGAGAAAAGGATACAAGCAAATAATTGGTTAGTTCTGTCGGTGAGTGGAAGAATGTGTAGAGTGCGAAGGTCCTTCCAAACATTGCATACAGAGTAGTATGTCCAAGTGTAATCCCCAGTGGGAAGAGAAAATGGGGCGGCACCTTCACGGCAAGGTTGATGGTGGAGAGAGATCTCTCTCTCCTTCCACCTCGTTTTATAAGGAAGAGTATGGCATTCCAAACAGCTATGCAAATCGGCTGGGGTCTTGGCCTATGCCCTGGTCCAGGGTGCAACAGGTTCTTCCCAGGAAGTTGGGTGTATCCAGTTCACAATTAGGCACTGTGACATTTGCAGGCACACAAGAACTTCAGCTCAGCTCAACTAACTTTCTGTCCATTTATCCTATTTCCATTACTGTCTGTATCATGGAAGACTCTAAAGTCTGTCTGTTTAGTCCATTGTTGCCCTGGAAAGGACTGAAACCTGTCAACAATCACCTGAGCCTTGGAAATATATTCCTCCCTAGATTTTCAATGAGACTCTCAGGCCTGGTTCACACCTGAGCAGCAGCTTTCGGGGAGATTCTGAAGCCCAGGGCCCATCTAAGCTATCCCTGACTGCCTGACCTACACAATCCTTGGTTGATGAGTTTCTGTTGCCCCAAGTTGCTCAATTAATGATCATTTGAACCATAGTATTAGAAAACTAATTGGCAACACGGAGCTGAAGCCTGCTTCTGTGTAGGTTCCAGCTGTTCCAATGGATGTGTTAGGAGAACACAATGATGTATTGAAAACTTTCATAATCTCACAGTTGCTACTGAAGTATCCTTTAGCTCATCCTGACTAATTTATAAGTCATCTTCATGGGCTCCCTGCCTAACTAGCTCATTATTGAATGAATAAGAAGTGCAGCTACAATAGTCACCTTTACTTATGAAAAGGACAAAATTTTGTATGGGACAAAACATAGTTTAAAAAAAACCATATACCCCCTGTGTTAAAATTTCATTAATTTTCACTAACATTAATCTCTATATCTTTTTAGCTACTAGTTTTAAAATGTGACCTAATCAAAGTTAAGACCTAGTCGGATCTCATCTTTGAAGTGCAAGTTGTGTGAATACGATGCCAAATTTCAGAGAAGTTGCCTCAAAATTAAAACAACTAGTTCTAAGCTTGTTGAAAATAACAACAGCGCAGCTTCTCTCTCTGGTTTGGTGATTTGCCGTTCTGACATTTTGCATTTAGCAGGAGGTTAATTAGACACAATCGCAACACTGCCGTGCTGCCCTAGGGCACAACACAAAGGGCCAATTTGGAGACAAGTGTATCTTGGAAACCCTAGGAGATACCAGCTTGAGTTTTCCAGCAGGCTTAAAACAGAACCTTCTTTACAGATTTAGTAGCTTTATTGGGACTTTAGGTTTGCAGCATAAGCCCTAATTGGACTCTAGTTTCCATTGCAATGAGCTGCTCAAGGACACAATGAAGTTAACTTTCCAATGTGTTCATCTACATATTGGCTCCTAGGCACAATTGGAAGTGTGCTTATGTAATATCCAGATGCTTTTGCTTACAAAAAAATAGAGCGCTCCCCTCACTTTGAATTGTAGAATATAGGTTTTTGTGTCCCAGAAACTAACTTACCCATTAGATCACCTGTGAACCAGATTACAAAGGCGAACACAGGGAGTGGACTCCAGACGATCAACTCCAAGCTTTCTGAAATGGCCTAAGGACAGGAAGACCACGATCATATCCCAGGACCCAGGGCATTGCCTAGGCATGCAAGCTGGTTTCAGGCTTCCAGCTTTTGTTTGTCCTACTCTGCTTTGGCTGCTGTCACAAAACTCTACCACCTTGGTGGCTCATAAGCAGTTATCTTTCTGGATCTTGGTAAGCTCAAGATAACAGATGCAATGTTGGGTGAGGGCCAAGTTCAGAGATGGTGTCTTCTTGCTGTGTCCTCATGGGGTAGAAGAAGAAGGCGTCTCTCTCCAGCTTCTTTCATAAGGACACTGATCTCCCAAGTTCTCCAACTCCTAAGTTAACCCCTGCACAGTGTCTCCAAGGCAGATACAACACGTATCTGGCTACACTGTGGTGCAGCAGGCTAATTCTCCAACATGTGGTGCTGACATTCCATATGAGTACTGGTTTGTGTCCTGGCTGCTCCACTTCCAATCCAGCATTCTGATTATGGACTAGGAAAGCAGCCTGGGTTCTTGAACCCCCACTGTCATGTGGGAAACCTGGAGAAAGCTCCTGGCTCCTAACTTCAGATTAGCTCAGCTCTGGTCACTGCAGCCAGTCGGGGAGTGAACTAGCAAACGGATGATCTTTTCTTTCTCTCTATCTCTTCCTTTCTCTCTGCAAGATCTGCCTTTCAAATAATAAATAAATAAATATCTAAAAAGAAAGATATCTCCCATCCTTAGCTTGAGTTGTGACGGTCTTTTCTTTAGGATTGCTAAATACACTGAGTAGAGGGAGCACTACAAGTAACCAGGCAAAATCCTCCCAAAACTATTATCTTGATGGTCAATATTGTTTCAAAGGGTCTCATTTCACAAAAATTCTTGGGCCCAGCGCGATGGCACAGTGGTTAAGGTCCTCACCTTGCACGCCCAGGATCCCATATGGGCGCTGGTTCTAATCCTGGTGGCCCCACTTCCCATCCAGCTCCCTGCCTGTGGCCCCGGGAAAGCAGTGGAGGATGGCCCAAAGCTTTGGGACCCTGCACCTGCGTGGGAGACCCAGAAGAGGCTCCTGGCTTCGGATAGGCATAGCATCGGCCGTTGTGCTCACTTGGGGAGTGAATCATCGGAGCTGTATCTGGGTCTAAAGGAACAAAATCCAGTAAGAAGCATTTGTAATGGATGGAAGATCCTCCTGTGAAGGTCTTGGTCTGGGCCATGCAGAGTCTGGTACAAGATCCTAAGAGAGATGCCTAATTAACATCCTTAGTACTGAATGCAGGGTATGAGGACAGCATGGCCAGTAAAGATGACACACTGGGGAGAGGAGGGCCGACGTGACAAGGTTAGGCAGCTGAGGGTTGTATGCTGTCGTAGGAGTGAGGAAAGCAGTGTCAAAGGATGGTCAGTCCTTTTGGCGTAAGAGAGTCCCAATCCTTGCAATCCTTGTCCTCCAGGACAACAATGGTCAAAGAGGGCTGCTCCAGTGGACATACCTGGTTCTCAGGCTGAACTGAGATGCACAAATGCCAAGGTTTCTTGGTGTGGAGCAGAAGATGTCCAGCTAGTTAAGAATGAGGTTAGATTCAGATGGGGAACTTCACACGGGCAAGAAGTCAGATGGAGCAGACCCGCGGTAGTGTTTCTCCCCACAAGCAGTTCCCTCTTGACATCTCAGTATCCATATTCAGATAGCTTGGGAGAAATGGTACTGGTTTTTCTTCCACCATCAGTCTTCCTATGATTTTTTTTTTTCAGTGTGGCATATTGGGAATCCTACGCAATCGTTAAGATTTAAAATTGTGAAGAATATTCAACAGCAGAGGAAATTATTGTGAGACAGCAAATGAAAAACAGAGCATAAAATTTTATCTATGCTCTCATAACTATGAAAAATTTATCAATGTCTAAGAACTGATGCATCATAAACTCAAAAATTTAATTTGTTTGGGTGCCAGGAGAGTGCACCTTTCTCATATTTTGATTTTCATTAACTTTTCCTTGAATCATGAATATTCATTTCAGAAGTTGTTAGCTAATTTTAAAATAATGCTAAGAAAATTGCTCACAGTTATGAATGTGGCAGAGAGTGTTCTCAGGGGTTCTCAGCCACTGGGAAGGATGGATTGAAAAGGATGACACAGGTTGAAAAGGACACAGGTTGAAAAGGATGGATTCAGGGTTCTCAGGATGAAGAAGAGAACAAGTTGTGGAATCTAGAAGTCAAATAAAATGTATAAGTTGTGAGAAATATTGCTAGAATTTACATATATGTTATATAAAAAGATAATTTATATATATATATGTTCTCTTCAAAGTTTTATTATAAGAGCTATTACATGTGATTTTCTGAAAAAATAAAATGTAACAAAGGAGGACTCTCCAAAACACAACTCAGAATCTCAAAAGGTCCTGGTTTTGGAAATGGGCTAAAAAGAAAGGAGGTGCCAAGATATGAAAGTGCTTTTTCATCAAAAGCTTGAGACAAAGCTCCTGGTAAAAGCAGGATTAAATCACAGTAAGGTAATGTTGGTGCTAAGTGTGAGAAAGAGTGTCACTTTTTTCTTTTTGAATTTCATGGTACGATTCCATAGAATCTGGGATTTCCCTACCCCTTATGCAAATCCCCTCCCCCTGACTGATTTCCCCATGTTATTACAATAGAGTAGTCCTGCATTAGCAATCATAAGTCCATCATTCTGGCTTCTGGCTCCTGGCTTCAGATTGGCTCACCTCCGACTGTTGTGACCTAGGGTGTGAACTAGCGGATGGAAGATCTTTCTCTCTCTGTCTCTTTCTCTGTATAAATCTGCCTTTTTCAATAATAATAAATAAACCTTTAAAAGAAAAAAAAAAAAGAAATAGAAAGACGTTAAACTAAGGAGAAACCATGAGCCTAGATGAGCAGATAACATCATCCAAATGTCCATATGACCGGAAGTAATATGCAGATTCTATGTGAACCCAATCAAAACATTATCTATTAAGATATTATAAGAGACAGTCAGGGCCCGGTATGATGATTCAGTGACCAAATCCTCACCTTGCAAATACCAGGATCCCACTATATGTGTGCTGGTTCATGTCCTGGATGCTCCACTTCCCATCCAGCTCCCTGCTTGTGGCCTGGGAAAGCAGTAGTGAATGGCCCAAGGCCTTGGGACCCTGTACCCTTATGGAAGACGCAGAAGAATCTCCTAGCTCCTGTCGTTGAATTGGCGCAGCTCCGGTAGTTGCAGTCATTTGGGGAGTGAACCAGCATGTGGAAGATCTTTCTTTGTATCTCCTTCTCTCTGTATATCTGCCTTTCCAATAAAAAATAAATAAATATTTTTAAAGTCTGTTTAAGGTATAAACCATTTAGCACAGCCAAAAGAATTAAATAGGAGCTGGCATTGTGATACTGAGGGTTAAGCCACCACTTGGAACATCCTTATCTCATTTCCAAGTACTAATTCATGTTCCAGCTCCTCTACTTTCTTTGCAGCATCCTACTAAAGCACCTGGAAAAGCAGCAGAAAATGATCCAAGTACCTGAGTTTCTGTCTGCTACAAGGGAGGTTTAAATCAGGTTCCTGGGTCCTGGCTTCAGCCTGGCCCAGACCTGGTTGTCGTGACCACTTCTTGCTCTTACTTTCTTTGTTTCTCTGCCTTTCAAATAAGTAGATTAAATCCTGGAAAACAAAAGAGCAATGTACACAATACACATCTAAGCATAAAAAGCACCTAAATGATCTTTAAAAAAAATACATCAACAATTGACTTCAGATGAAGAACTAGGGTGTTTTGTTGGAAATAAGAGCAGAGAATAATTTAAAATAGAGCATATATTCTATTCCATCCCTTAAAAACAAGTGTGATATGAATTGGCATCATCTGACAGCTCTTGGGTCAACAGATTTACAAAGTTTTGTGAAGCTATTGAAAAAAAAGTTATGCACACTACAGTACAAAGGAACTGGATCCAAACCAAAGGATAGATCTGCCAAGGGGGCACATCCCACCAGAAAAGCTCTGATAAGGGGGAAAAGGGAAAGCAAGATTGGATATAGGTGCCACTGGATCATTGTATCACAGACCTTAAGCTTTTATTTGCAAAATTAATTTAAAACAGACTTGAATAATAATCTAGTTATATGAAAAATGTTTGGGTGATTATAAATAGTGGGCACATGATTAATGATAGCACAATTAACTACATGGCAATGCGCAGTGGGGTGTTGCAAAGTTCGTGTTGGGGCTGGGTTAGTTTAATGCCTGTAATGATCTGGAAAAGGGAGTGAATAGAATTTATAGATGTTACTCAATTTTCCGCTGAGTTCATGGCCCTAAATAGAACGCTTTCCTGGCATGGTATGGATGGCACTCAATCTGGCATGGAAAAGAATGGATTACAGTCTCTAGTCCTTCACCCTTGAATGCTTGCCTGGCATATTAGAATTAATACTCTTTCCACCTGGTCCATTGTGCAAAGCCTGGCTTTCTCTGAAATATTTTCCCCTCAATCCTCTTTCCTGTATTTCTGCTGAGAGGACATGTGAAATGGCTCTCCCACGTCCTTTATGTCACTTACTATTGCTCTCCCAGGATCAGAATTTATGCTCTAATCTCTTGTATGCATTTAGCACACATGTCAACCATAAATTTAATTTTGGCCAAATGTGACCATCACCTCCTGTGAATTAGATGGTATCTATCTATCTATCTATCTATCTATCTATCTATCTATCTATCTATCATTTTCCTTTCTGTCTATCTGCAGAGAGAGAGAGAGAGAGAGAGAGAGAGACAGAGAGAGAGAGAGAGAGGAATGAGTTGCAGAAGTGTTTGATTTCAATATTTACAGGACCATTTTGAAACCCAGCCTCTTAAAATCTTTCCTTAAAAAAAGTTGTGTTTATTTTTTTTTTAGAAAGGCTGATTTACACAGAGAAAGAAACACACACACACAACAGAGAGAAAGAGAGAGAGAGAGAGAGAGAGAGAGAGAGAGAGAGAGAGAGAGAAAGAGAGAGAGAGAGAAAGAGAGAGAGGGGATTTTCCATTCACTGGTTCACTCCCCAAATGGCTGTAATGGCCAGAGTTGAACTGATCCAGAGCCAGGAACCAAGAACTAGCAGCTTATTCAGAATTTCCCACATGCATGTAGGGGCCAAGGACCTATGCATCCTCTGATGCTTTTCCAGGCTGCAAGATGGAACAGCTGGGACTAGAAACGGCACCCATATGGGATACCAACAATAACAGGCAGAGAATCAATCTGTTGAGCTGTTGCTGGTCCCTAAAATCTCTTTCTTAAATCATGGCTTAAACTGCCACACAATCTCTGGATAAGACATTTTATATATATTTTTTCATCTAATTAGGAAACCTCATTAATTCTTGATGAGATTGTGTTTTCTTGATGCTTCATTTTAAAAATACGAATATTATCTTCCTTTGTCTTTTTAAGAGATTTTTACTCATTTCTTTTAAAGACAAAGTGACAGGGAGAAATTGGCAAAGAGATATTGTATCTAGTGATTCACTCCCCAAAGGCTCACGACCGTTAGAATTGGGCCAGGCTGAAGCCAGGAGCCATGAACTCCATTCGGGTCTCCAATGTGGGTTTTAGGAAGTGAAGGGCTTGAACTCTCACCTTATACCTCCCAGTTGTGTGAGATGGAAGTTGTTAAGAAGTAGAAATGGCACTGTATCTCAGGTACTCTGATAGAGACCATAGGTGCCCCAACTGGCAGCTTAACCCATTGTGAATGCCTGCTCCATCTTTAAGTATTTGTCTTTTGATTTGCTAAGCAAGGATTGATTGCATTTTTGCTTGGTAGCTTATCTCATAAGCCTGTTTCTCTACGGTGTTCTAGTCATTCGGAGGTAGTGAAGGTTCCTTGGCATCTAAGCAATGTTCCCCCAATCAAATGGGGAAACATGGAATCTGCTGATAATGTAGCAGCAAATCATTTGTTCCTGCATTTAAACCAAATTTGATTTCTTTTCCTTCTGTGGATGAACATAGAAGGACGTTGATATTTGAATTTCTTATTTGCTTTCCGTTCTTCCTCTACATTTGTGTAATTGAAAAAGTGAGCATAAAGATTAGGAGACCAAGGTTGTTGTAGTAACAACTGGATAGTGTATTAAGCAATTTACCAGTAGACCATTAGCTCTACTTCCTAAAAAGCTTTTATGTGAAACTAAAAGAGCCAGAATTATAATTTAGAGTCAGAGGATGGACTCTGAGTTCATGTATTTACTACTCTTTTTACCTCAGCTCCCTTTAAAAAGCAGAAAATATATATATATTTTTAAAAGATTTTATTTTTATTATTTTTTTTATTGGAAAGGCGGATATACAGAGAGGAGGAGAGACAGAGAGGAAGATCTTCCGTCCGATGATTCACTCCCCAAGTGAGCGCAAAGGCCGATGCTATGCCGATCAGAAGCCAGGAGCCTCTTCCGGGTCTCCCACGCAGGTGCAGGGTCCCAAAGCTTTGGGCCGTCCTCGACTGCTTTTCCGGGCCACAGGCAGGGAGCTGGAAGGGAAGCGGGGCTGCTGGGATAGAACCGGCGCCCATATGGGATCCCGGGCGTGCAAGGTGAGGACCTTAACCACTTGCGCCACCGCGCTGGGCCCCAGAAAATATATTTTTCAAAAAAAAAAAAATCTTTTACAGTGCTTTCAAACATCAAAAAAAAAAAAAACTGTAAGAAATTCCTGGAAAATAGAGAAAAAATGAGACCAACATGAAGAAAAAGCCACATACACACATCTCTTCACTACCAACATCACTACCAACATCAATAATTTCAGTAGGAAAAACTTTAGTGTCACAAAGGGCAAATGGCAAGCTCAGGAAGAGACTCTGAGACGGCTGCCAGGAACATCAGTGAGAGACATGGACAGAGAACTGAAGAGAACAGAGATCTCTCTATTCGCTTCAGCCACTGGCTACACTGACTTTAATCACAGTGTGATTAGCTCAGAACCTCCTTGTTGAGCTAAGCTGCCTACCTAAGAAGCTGCCTCCAGCTGCTGGCTGGAGAAGAAATGAAGAAAGACAAAGCAGGGTTATGGTCACTGGATACTCAGGAAGAAAAGGCTCCTTCCATCCAAGCTCAAGTGTGTTAAGAATCTTCAATCCCGGAATGAGGCTTCTGCGTGTGATCTTGTAAAACTCATCTGTCACCCCACTTTGCCAAATGTGAAAAATAGCAAATCCAGAGAAGAAAACTGGCCCAGACTTAGGGGGAAAGGTTGGGTCCCATGGGTGCCTTTTGGTGTGAGTGTCATGTATGGTACACCTCCTGGGAGCTCCCCACGATTATGCTGCTAAAAGTGATTCTGAGTTCATCAAAAGGGTGATTGCACTAGAAGGAATGATCAAAGGAGCTCATAAAAGAGAGAAACGGCTCATTCATCTTATTAAACAAAGGTGGTTTTATGGAAAATCATTAGCACCCACCTTACAGTCCTGAATTTGTTCTTTCTGACTTTTTTTTGCTTCTAAATCTTTAACATATACCCATTTTTCTTCAATTAATAGTGAAAAAATTACATTAATGGCATTAAATTCCTGGCATCGTCAGTTCTTTAGAGATGGATGAAAAGGTTAATATCACACGTCAGCGTCTTGAATTTGATGGAGCTTATGTAGAGGAACACATTTTATGCTTTTAATTTTTGTCTTTTATTTCCATTTCCCACAAATGTCTTGACATCACCTCATATAGTTTGATTTTCCTTTTTTTATAGACAGTTTAACAATGCATGCATTTTAATTGATGTCTTCATTAGCTTATGTTTAATGTAATTGTTGTGGTATAGTTGACTTAAAATCTGCCATCTTACATTTTTTTGCATATTTTCTTCTGTTTATCATGTATTAATAGTGATTAAGAATATGTCTTGTATACTAATGATTAATCAAGATTGACAACTCTTGTAGTTTTAAACTCTTATTATAATTTCTGTTACTATTTTCGATGATACAGTTTTGTCCATCCCTTTCTCCTCCCACTTTTACCCCGTATCATTACAGTATGATAGCCCTTCAATAATAGCTACAAGTCTAACATTTTGCAATTTCAATGCATCATTGCATTGTAGATACAGAAAAATATCTCTTGTATTGATAAATAAACATTTTTCAGGATTCCACTTTTAAAAATGTGTGCTTCATAGGAATATAATACAAGGTAAAAGGATGAGTATAAATAACAAAAGTTAAATCTCAAGTAATACTCTTTCCAAAATTTCAGAAAAAAATCCAGCTCATGTGATTATAACAAGAAATAATTCAACACAATAAGTTTGTAAGTAAAAGGAAAAAGTTATTCTTGAGAAATGCTATAAAAATGTTTTAATGTAATGATAGATTCAGGAAATTAAAAGCAATAAAGGATATTGCATTTTAGTAATCAATTATCATCCACCAGGGAATCACAACAGTTAAGATGTTGAACAATCACTGATAAGTGTACGAGGAAAAATCAACAAAATCTTGATTTTATTGGAAAATGTCAGCTTGTTCCTCTTAGAGATAGTTGACAACTGATGAAAAAGCACGTTATATCTAACATGTAAATAATAAAAATAGTGAGCATGATGTTAAGGTCATGCAAAATAATTTATAAATCCATAACACGCAGAGGACATGATCTATGGGACAAAAAACTCACAAACTGTACACAGTTACAAAAATTCAAACAGGATGGCATTTGAGGAGCCAAATGTATCAGCGACTGTTCTAAAACAGATTGAAATATACGTGGATGTTTAGTGTAGGATGAAAGTTTCACGTGAGCCAGGAAATAAGGGATTATTGATAGTCAGCTATCCGTGTGTGAAAAAAAAAAATGCTTAGATCTTACTGAAGTACTCTGTACTCCAATTTAAATTCATTGTAACAGGCATTTAGCACAGTAATGATCATGCCACTTGAGTACCTGAATCACTACTGGTATGCCTGAGTTTAAGTATTGGGCTTCCCTTCCAAATCTAGCTCCCTGTTAATGCCCACCTCAGGTAGCACCATGGAATGGCTCAAGTACCCAAATGGGAAATGTAAAATGAGTTCCTGGTTCCTGGCTTCAGTCTGACCCAGTCCAGGCTGTTGTAAGTGCTTGGGGAGTGAACCAACAGTTGGAAAAGTTTTATTTCTATTTTCCAAATAAATAATAATGAATAGATAATTTAAAAAATCTGCTTATAAAAATATTGATATAAACTAAATCTCTATAAAATGTAGAAGAAAATATAGGATAATGTTTTTAAAACACTGAAGTAAGGAAGACTTTCTCAAGAAAGATCCAAAACCCAGAAATCAAAGACAAAGAACTAACCGTGTAGCAATTAAAAAAAAATCTGAACAAGAGGGACCAGCATTGTGGTGTAGCGAGTAAGGCCGCTGCCTGCAGCACTAGCAGCCCAGATGGAGGCCAGTTTGTATCTTCACTACCCTACTTCCAATCCAGCTTCCTTGTTCGGTATTATTAATTTTTTCTGTTATTGCTGAGAATTTAAGTGATTGTTGAGGAGTATCTCCTGGAAACTGCAAATTCATTTGGGGAAAAATGCTGGAAAGCTGAACAAGGGGCATCGAAGGAGAGAAAAGAGTGGGAAAGGAATGATGGGGAAAGGTGAACTGTGCATTGAGCTATGGATAAGGAAACATCTATCCTTTGGTGACATCATTCAAGTGGTGGTATCTTTCATGCTAATTTGACAACTTGGCTCCGCTTAAGGGATCCTAATAGCACTTCCCCAAAGCAGGAGTATAAGACCTAAAATTAGTTCATATTTATGGAAGATCAGCATGTGGTAGACCCCTGAGCAAGGTGCTTCTACATACACACCTCATTAATTCCCCAGAACATCATGCGACTTAGCAAGGGTAGTTAAGTATAGCTGCTATTAAAACATGATTCAGCCTAAAGATGAGCAAAGTCAATTAGAATCTTCCTTTGTGCCCCATTACAGTCAGAGCTGATGACTAACCTACCATGGAGACATCTGCATCTAGAACTCATCTTGAGTCCTTTTCATTAAAAGACCAATTCAGTGGTCCTCAAATGTTGAAGTTATTAAAACAGAATTGGATACACAAACTATTTTTAAGAATTTTTAGTATCGTTTTAACTACAGGGGATTCTGACTTACACAAATGACTTTAGAATCAACGGTACTGGAAGATGCATGTCAAAAAGACACGGAACTGAGTCCCTCATTTTTTTAAAGTGCAGAAGATCCTATGTTTACACACAGGTTTGGTGATAATCTGACCCTAACCCCCCCCCCCCCGCCCTTTTTAAAATAAGAATGAGTAACACACATATAAGCAATGTGCATCTATTCCACACTATTAGCGCTTTGGTTTCCAACCTACCTTTTGCCCCAAACACATTAAATACTATTGTACTTTTTAAGTTAGGAGATTTGACACGATTTGTAAAGCAATCTGGAAACAAAGCATTAATGTGACAAAATTATCATGGGGGTGACAAACAGCACTGTGCTTGTGACTAATATAACTGCATGCCTGCTGACACCATCTGTCTGTGGAGGGGGCTGAGGTGACACTGTCGTACAGCCTCTAGTTTTATTTCAAGATGCTTGTCTCTGTCCAAATTTCTGAGTTGAAAGTAGATTGGTTAAGAAGCCTCTGTTTTAGAGTCTTTGCTGCCAACGTCCCAACTCCAACACATCAATGCAAAGCCAATGTGCATGGCCAAAGGGAAGGAAGGGACTGGCATAGCAGTGTCACTTCCTAATTTATTTTGCTAACAATTCTTGGATTAGCATACAATGCTTGAGAACTTTTGTGCAATGTGGTATATTTCAATGCATACACAAAAGTCTAAGGTGATTGAACAAGGGAATTAGCCATACCCTCCCTTGCCTTGCTTTTTTTTTTTTTTCATTTGGGACACATCTGTTCCTCTCTTCTGCTTCTTTATAATACATCGTTGTGAATAATAGTCACCTTATTCTGCTGTGGAACATAGAAGCTTGTCACTTCCATCAGACTTGCTTGGGTAGTCGTTATTCAATCTTCTTGTACCCTCCCAGTCCTCATTCTCACCTCTATTATCATTCTGACTCTAGAAATCACTATTCTCATTTCACACTTCATATACATGCATATACATTATATACATCTTATTATACACACACACACGTGTTCAGATGTGATAGAGAACTTATGGTATTTGCTTGTGTGTACTTTGTTTCATTAAAATAATGATACCGGGATAAGGTGGCCGAATGGTTAAGGCGATGGACTGCTAAAATAATGATACCTAGTTCCATTCATTTTACTTTGAATATCAAGATTCTCTTTCCTCTATATCCTTTCCAGAATGTTATTTTAAACAAAAAAATAAATCTTTTTAATAAAAGCCATTCTTACTGAAGTGTGTTAATATCTTACCATAGTCCTGATTTGCATTTACCTGAAAAACTAGCGACACTGGAAAATGCCATTGTCCCTTTGTGCTTTTTTTGAGACGTGTATATTCAGTTCCTTTGCCCATTTCTTCACTGAATTATTTGGAATTTCATTATTGTATTTTTTGTTTGTTTTCTTACACACGCTTGATATTAATTCTCGGTCAGATGAATGAGTTGCAAATATTTTCCTCTCATTTTGTGATTTGTCTCTTTATTCTTCTGAATGTTTCCTTTGCTGTGTAGAAACTTTCTGTCTGAATATGATCTCATTTTCTAAATTTTGGCTTTTGTTGGCTTTGCTTTCAGGGTCTTATCCAAAAATAATTTTCTATGCTAATGTTTTGAAGTGTTTGCCCTACATTTCCTTCTACTGCTTTCATAGTTCATATCTTACATTTAGTTCTTTGATCCATTTTGAGTTGATTTTTGTCTAAGATGAGAGGTAGGGATCAAGTTTTGATTCTCTACATGTGGTCAGTCTTTCCAGCACAAAATATCCTGTAACTTGGATAAATTCATGTATCAGTTCTATTAGTCTCCTAGAGTCTTTAAGTTTCTCTCTACATTAAATTATGTCATCTGCGAACAGGAATAGTTTTAGCTCCTCCTTTTCTATTTGTATGCCTTTTGTTTCTCTCTCTCTCTCTCTCTCTCTCTCTCTCTCTCTCTCACACACACACACACACACACATACACACACACATGCACACACACATTATATTTGAAAGTTAGAAGGACGGCAGATGGACAAAGTTGTCCCAGTCATGGTTTCACTATCCAAATACTCGCAAGAGCCAACGCTGAACCAGGTGTAAGGAATTTAAGCCGGAGTTCCTCAGATGCTTAAGCTATCTTGTGCTGCCTCTCAGGAATTTTGTGAACAGATTCAGCAGCAGAACTGGGATTCCAAGCCAGCCATTTCCCTATGGGGTCTGAGTGTACAGAGAAGCACCTTAAGCATTGGGCTAAATGTTCACCCTTGACTTAAATTATTTGAGACTTCTCTCTCTCTAATCTTTTTTTTTTTTTAGGTTTCAAGTTCCTATCTTGTTTACTTTCTTTTTAATAGTCATTATTTCTTTTCTACTGACTTTGGATTTGGAGCTCATTATTGGATTGTTTATTTGCAACTTTTATGTTTATTCTTTTAAAAAATATATATAAATGCTGCCTTAAACACCCTTTTAGTAATAACCTGTATGTTAGAATATTGTTTCCATTTTCACTTATGTCCAGGAACTTTTCTGTTTCCATTTTGATCTTTTTTTTTCCTCCATCCAAGGGTCCACTGTTCATTTAAAAGCATATTGTTCAGTTTCCATATATTTGTAAAATTGCTAGCGTTTCTTTTGTTGTTGATTTCTAGTTTTATTAAATTGTTATCAGAAAAGATAGATGGTGTGATCTCGATCTTTATTAAATATGTAGAAACTGATTTTGTGACCTAATACATAATGTATCCTAGAGGATATTCCATGTGCTGATGAGAAAACTGTGCTTTTCTCACTGCTGAATGGAGTGTTCTATAAACGCTTGTTAGGTCCAGTTGGGCCATGGAATAATTCAACTATGAAGTTTCTTTGTTGATTTCCTTTGTTTGTTTGGTTGGTTGATTTGTCTTCATTGATGAAAATAGATAGTTGAAATTTTTACCATTATTGTTCTGGAGTTTATTTCTGCTTTAGGTCTGACACTTTTTTTTAATTGGCTGCTATTCCCATTATGTTCTACATACATTTAATATATCCTTGTAGAATTAATTCTCTGATCATTATTTAATAACTTTGTCTCTTTTTTTTACAATTTTGTCTTAGCATCTATTATGTCTAATAGAAATATAGGTATTTCAGTTGGCTTTTGGTTAGCACATGCATACAATAATATCTTTCCTCATCCTTTAACTGTCAGTCTGCTTGTGAAAAGTAAGTTTCTTGTAGGCAGCAAATTGTTGGGTCTTTATAAAAAAAAAATTCATCTGGTGAATCTTCATTTTCTTTTTAGGAAATTTGGTTCATGTATGTTCCAAGTTATTATTTGTAATTAATTACCAAGTCCTGTCATTAAAAAATTTTTTTTCTTCTGTTTGAATTTCTCCTGCTCTTTTTTTTTTTTTCTTTTTCTAGTGGGTTATCTACTTTCACATCCCACAGCCATCTTTCTTTTTTCATTTTGGGTAGGATTCACTCAGATATCTTTTGGAAAGCTGCTTTGGTGGGAATTAATTTCTTTAGTTTTGGATTATATTGGAAAGTCATTATTTCTTCTTCCTTTATGAAAGATAACTTCACTTGATAAAGCATTCTTGATTATCAAGAATTTTTTTTCTTCCTTTCAGAACTTAGATATCATTTCACTCTTTCGGCCTGTAAAGACTCCTGAAAAGCCTGCGGTTACTCTAAAGGGGGTGTCTCCAGCAGATCTTGGAATTCTGTGTGTTGTGTTTTTAAGAGTTTGTCTGTCATGTGTCACGATGAAGATCCTTTCTGGTTATGTGTACTTACGGTCATTTCGAGCTCAAGCATTTGAATGTGCAATTCTTCCATCAGATTGGGGAAGTTTTCAGTTCTGATTTCATTGAAAACAATTTCCATGCCTGTATTCCTCTCTTCCAGAAACTCAAATACTTATTAAATTAATGATGTCACAGAGAGCATAGAGGTTGGCTCTATTAGTTTCATTTTGTTTCTTCTTTTTTAAAAATCTGAATGGGATATTTTAAAAGACTTGAGTCACATATTCTGCTGGATCTAATATGGTGATGAGAGTCTTAAGTGTATTTTCATTTGACTTATTGAGTTTTTCATTTCTAAGTTTTCTGTTTGGTTCTTTTTTCAAGATCTTTATTTCTTTGTTGAATTTCTCATTCATATTATGCACTGATTTTCTAACTCATTTAATTGTCTGTATTCTCTCACATCTCTTTGAGCATCTTTGCGAGTTCTTTATCGAATGTTTTGTCAGTCTCCCTTAATGTGATGCCTTCCTTAATCATCTGTTGTGTTTGCTTTGGGGAGTCCTCTTGCCTTTTCATACTTCTTATATCCTTACATTGATATTTGTGCATCTGATGCATTCAGTTGTCTCCCTCCATTTTAAAGCAGAGCTCTTGGGATTTCAAGGCCTTTTCTGCAGTGGTGTCTTTGGGTGTCTGTTCAATAGGCTACTTTGACTTTAGTTACTAAACAGAGTCTTCCTATATTCTCTTCCTTAGTAACTGATAGCCATGGCTGCTGGAAGATGGGGGTTCTCTTCTGAGTCCCAGCAGGGGTACTTGGGACCCTATTGGTCGTGTTTTGGCAGTTCTAGGCCTATGTCTAAGGTAGGGATATATAGCTGTCCATGGTCACTAGATCTGGAGTGGGCTCAGAGCAGAACCATGCTGAGGCCATGCCTGCGTCTGAGACAAATGTGTTCTTCCCTGGGTAAACAGGAAATTTGATGGACCGGTCCTAAGTGTATAGGCAATAACCCACTACTGTAAGGCTTTGGAAGCAGGAATCTGCTGTACTGAAGCACTCGTGATGCGTAGGCAAGGCACTCTTTGGGCTAAGATGATAGGCTCACTGTTTATGCAGCTTCAGCACTGTTTACTAGCAGTAGAAGATCTGTGGGGTTCCAGGGTAGGGATATGCAGGGGTTTCTATCACCCACAACAGTAAGCAATCTGTAATGACTCCATGCTCAAGATGATCTCACACTGTCACGGGCCGTGTGCTAGGTCTTGGGATAAGACAATTAGAATCCTTCTCCAAAACCAAGTCATGGCATGTACTTACAACCCTTTTGTTTGGCTCCAAGCCTCTGACAACAGCACTGGCATCCCACATGAACACAAGTTTCAAGCTGAACTGTTCTACTTCTGGTTCTGCTCTCTAGTCTGCACATGGGAAATAAGCACAAAATGGTGCAAACGCTAGAGCCCTTATCACCCAAGTAGGAGACCCAAATGGAGTTCTAGGCTCCTGACCTCAGCCTGGCAGTCATTTGCTGAGTAAAGCAGTGAATGAAAGATCTGTCTCTTTTTCTCTCTCTTTCTCACATGCTACCTATCTCTGTCACTCTGCTTTTCAAACAAATAATCTTCATAATAAATGAATTAATAAAGGTAAGGGAAGGCATAGCCTCAAAGAAGCGATCAGAGTGGGGAAGGAGGAAAGCTTGACATCATGTGTCTAACAATAAGAACAACCACAAAAAGCCTGCCAGGGCCACTACCTTGCCTCAAAGTCACTACAACCTCACTCAAAACAACACTTCTGCTCTGTGACTTCCTGCTTAATCATGGACTGACATCATCATTGTTATTCATTCTTGCAGTTAAGGATTGTTGTTCCCAAATCACCTTTTTTTTTTCCACCTTTTTGCATTTTGCTTTTTGACTTTAAAGTTTCCCCTTGCCCCAGGCTTCTGGAGTGCACACATACTTTGCTGTCATGTGTATTCCCAATGCCATGCTCCTCCTGAATCTGTCTGTGTTACTGGAGGCTGATAAGTTCCAGCTGCTTCCCAGCCTCTGTAGAACATTGCAAACAGTGCCATTCCAGTCTTCAGATGAGGCAATGGTACAAACTGTATAAGAAACCAGAATTTTCTTGAACCCATCTGACAGATGAGTTTTCCAGTGCACCCGAAGATCACACAACCTGAGTTTAAAAGGATTGCCCCCCAAGAAAGGACAGTACATGCTTCCTGGTGAAGTTAGAGCAGAGCTTAGAGAAGGATGGGGTCACCACACAGCTAAAAATGTCTAACAAGTTGCTCAGAGTTGAACATGGGCTAATTAAAGGATGCAGACCCACTGGGAACCTCAGACACAAGGAATGTCAAGTGCTCTTGCAGGCTTCTCCCCTCAGACCCCACTGAAAGCGTCAGTGGAAGATTGAGGCTGGAAGGACAACATACAAACCTCCTTTTGGACCCTGGGAAGGAGAGCGTAGTGACTGAGGAGTCTTGAAAGCACATTGCTGGAAGCTTGGGTGTTAAATACAAAACAAAAACCTGAAGATATTGTTGAGAACAGTGGTAAAACTGAAATATAGAATTTACGTAAGAAACAGATTTCATAGTAAATAATCAATTAGCTATGCAATGCTGTGGCATGAAGTGAGGCAGATTTAGTCTTTGCCCCTGGTCGCTATCACAAAGCCCTGAGAATGGTTATGTTTGGTTCATAATAAATCAGAGATCACAGCTCTGTCTATGCTAAGCAAGGGACTTAGGGTGAGGACCCAAGATGGCCTCCAAAAGGGACTGGTCAGGACCAAGCGGCATGATGAAAGGTTGAGGAGGGTTGGAGTTGAGCAGGTGCGGAGGAAGCTGAAGACCAAACTCTAGACAAACTCTTGTACTGTACTAAGGGTGGAAGCAGAGAGGAAAAGCACAATTTGCTTTTCCAGTTACAAGTGTGCCTGTGGTAATGTCCTAGTTTTTAGGAGACTCATACCAAAGAATTTGAAGGTGAATATGGCAACATGTACAACTACTCAGACACCGTGAGCTTGCATGCACGTGCGGAACAAGAAATCAGAATTGTCACTGGTGAATACAGGTGTAGAGCATGAGAAAATTGTCAGACTACAAATGGAATCATATGAATCCTAACAAAATGTATGGAAAAAAAGCAGGAGATTGTGGTGTAGTCTCTGCCAGAACCAGAACCTTGGACCAAAGCATCCTGCTGTGAGGACTTCTGCCTGGCAGCTTTCTGATCATCCTTGGACTCCGGCTAGCACTGTGTTGTTCCAGAGTAACTCATGCAATCCTCCTTGTTTTCACCTTCAAAAACTTGCCTTGCCTCAATCTCTTTGAATCTGCTCAGAGCTGGCTAGGCTATGCGCATTCCCGTTGCAATGTTCTCCTTTTCCCAGAAATATCATTAGCCTTTGCAGACTCTCTGATTGATATTTAGGAGGACGAACATATGTGTGTTCATTGTATTAGTAACCTATCAATGCTTCTGTAAGTTGCAAGAGAGAATAAGGATCTGTTACTATTTAATTGTAGATGCTATTTAATTTGTACAACATTTTGTTGAATTATCACAGCCACAACACAGGTGTAATATTTATGCTTTTCCCCTGTTGTTCTTGGTGAAACAGCTGTTGGTTCTCTGTACTGTTGCCAGCAGTGGAGACTCATGAAAGAGTTCAAATGCTTTTCAAACATTTTAATTTCAACCATGTTCAGTTAAAATACAAGAATCTCAGGAAAGATATATGATTGGTGTACAATCCTTTGATCTATTTCAATGCTGACCAAATTCTCTACTTTGATTCGGCACATTGCGCCCACGGGACAGTCAAGGCAAATCAAGGTGAATGAGAAGACAGAAAGCAGCAGACTTCACATGGAACTTAGACACCTCAGCCATCTTTGCATCTTTGCATTTCTAGCCAATACAGCTCACCTGCTTTCTTTTTGCTTCTCTCCTCTTGTGCTGGAAATCTATAGAAGCACAGCCAGTCTCACGATGGTGTGAAGCAGAGGTGACGGCTGCTGTCTGGTTCTCGAAGCATTGACTAGGTCTGTTTAGCTTCTCTGCATCTCTGTCTTTACTTTTCACACAGCTCTGGCTGCTCCTGTTTCGCTCCACGGTGTCCCAGTATTGTCTCAGAGTGACAAACGAGTGTTTGACCTCCTTTCTTGACACAAGATTGTTAGTCTCTAAAAAAATCAAGAAATGCCACAGCATCTTTGTGAAGCTGACGGCAACTCTGTCAAACCTACAGATGACGGAATAAAGGGAATAAATCTTGGCCAGCAGGATGCTCTGTCCATCAGACTGCAAATTTCATGCCAGCTGCATTTAAATTCTTGTATGATATTAATACCAATCAGTGTTTATTAACATTCAGACATGTTCACAACTGTTGGAGCAGCTGAGTGCCTGTACGTTAAATTGATTTTAGTCCTTGGATACCCATTAGCTGCAATGCTTCCTATTTTGGTAATGAAATACAGTTGTTTGAGGGTGTTTATGAAATGACATCATTTGATTTATAAGTGACCTTGACTCGAGAGTCTCTGTGTGGCGGAATGTAAATGATCTCCTTCCCCTCTGATTGCTCCTCTGCAGCTGTGCCTTCCCACTGCCAAACTGTAATAGCCACAGATCCAGAAACACACACACAAAATACCAAGTCAGAGTCTCTGGCACAGTGCAGACGCCTTAGGGAGAGACAGCATCCAGGCTTGCTTTTAACCAGCCCCTCCCCACCTCTGCCCCCACCAGCTCCGGAAGATGGTTGTGTGATGATGTCTTGAGGAAGCCTCAGCAAGTTTCCCACATCCAGAAGAAGAAAAATCGGGCTCAATATTGCAGCAACCTGTTCTGAGGCACATTTTAGCCCTGAACAGTCTTGCAGTGCAATTGGCTTTGTAATCATCTGAGATACTCACTTCAGGCAAACTCTAGAGCTATGAACACAACGGAGGCTTTCTGCTTTCTGTGGAGTTGGTTCAGAGTCGCCAGCCCCAGCCTGGCTGTGGCCCCAGGGTCTCTACAATCCACTGTTTTTCTGAAGAAGTGTACACAGAAGGAACTGCAAGCTTGATTGTCTCCTCCTCTGTTGTGAAGATGTGCCCTCCAGGGCATGTGTGGTTGAAGAGAAGTTGCAGACACAGTGTGAGTGTGGTGGCCAAGAAACCAGCTCCATAAAGAGCTGCAGAGTCAGGTGCAACAGCCTGTCTTTCCTCTTGTTCTGTCCTTGCTTTACCCACCACAGTCTCACCTCTCGGCTTGGCACCTTCAGCTTCGGCCCTGTTTGAACCCCTTGCTCTTGATTCCCCTCCACCCCCAGATGTGTCCTGCAGGGTATAAGCTGAGCGTCCTCTTCCCAGGTTCCTAGGCAAAGCCTTAGACCCACATCAACACCCGCTGCAGTGACCCTCAGTTCAGGAAGAGATCTAAGATCAGCACTTCTGCTGTGTGCACTGCTCTTCAGCTGGCCTGGGAGACATTCACTAAGTTTTTTCTTGTGTGTGTCTTTTGTTAGTATTTAGTGTTTTTTTTTTTAATTTTTTATGACTCAATGAAGGCAGGGCTTACATGGACTGCTTTTAGGATGGCATGTTTTTAGGATGGCATGTTAGGATGGCATGTTAAGATACTCCTTCTAGAGTATCTTAGAAGGATATGATCACATTTTTCTTGCTATTACTGCTTTACCCTATTACAAATGCCCTTGCCCATGCAAATGTGAAAATGAAAAAAAATTGTGGAAGTGAAAAATACAGAAAAGAAATTTTTATTACCTGAGTTATGAAAATTTTGCTCTCAAAGGTATCATATTCCTACAAAGTACATACTGCGAAAAAAAATGAAGCAGACTCTAGGTCTGAAACGTTTACTGAAGCCCACTTTTTTAAAGTCACATAATCAAAACTGGAATATATGATAAGAGCATGGAGTCAGATAGGTCAAATTCTAGTTCACTAACTCCAGGTGTAGGAAAAAGTTAGGCAATTTAAAGAATGTCAGTCCTTATATCCTTACCTATAAACATTGGAAATAATTCCTCATTAAATTCCTATGGCTGCATGAAATAATGTATATGGAAATCCCGTGCACCAAAACCTATCCCCGAATGGATGCTCAATGTGTAATTATTTCCCATCCTTTCACTATCTCTGTGGCAGCCATGCCGGAATACTAATGCTCTTTAATGTATTGTTCCCCTTCCTGCGGGAGTTGCAGTGCCCTGAGCACAGCCAGATAACTCAGTTGCGCGTTCCCACTGAATTATTCTCCACCAAGCATCCCAGTGACTCCTGTGGCCGCATCATAGAAGCACTTCATAAACAAAAGACTGTCTTTAAGGTAAATCCAAAAAAAGGAACATATTTTTTAAAAATATTTGTTTATTTTTTAATGGAAAGTAAGATATACAGAGAGGAGGAGAGACAGAGAGGAAAATCTTCCATCCACTGATTCACTCCCCAAGCGGCCACAATGGCCGGAACTGAGCCAATCTGCAGCCAGGAACCCGGAGCTTCTTCCAGGTCTCCCACGCAGGTGCAGGATCCCAAGACCTTGGGCCATCCTATAATGGTTTCTCAGGCCACAAGCAGGGAGCTGGATGGGAAGCAGGGCTGCTGGAACACAAAACAGCACCCATATAAGATCCTGGCACGTGCAAGGCAAGGAATTTAGCCACTAGGCTACTGCTCCAGAACCAGCATAGATCTTTAAAAATACTCTGAACTTACCCTACAAGGTCAGACAAAAGAGCAGCAACTCCAGAGGAGACATTTGCTTTGGAATAAGCACTGGATATTTGGTTGTGGCAGTTAACACGCCACCAGGCTTTGGGGCCCTCTGCCCTCCTGTGGCCCTCAGGTTGTCTGCCCCTGAACCTCTTGGTGTTTCTCACAGAGAGGTGAGACCCTCCATTACCCCCTAACCACAAGCAAGTCATCACCCCTACTTGCTGTCTTTTTCCTGTACCCCAAGCAGGCATTCCTGTACCCTGAATGCAGTCTCATGCCTTAGTTTCTACTGACAATTAAGGCTTTAAAGCCTGGGGGAAATTTGTTTGAGGGAGAGAGTCACACAGCTTTGAGTGTCCTCGGCTGTGATAGGTGGAACAACATCCCAGTCTTCCTAATAAGGCTCAGCAGCTGCTAGAGAACATCTTGTCATTTGCAGCATCGCACTGGAGATGAAGAATCAGCTTATACAGCCATTTGTATGATTCAATTTCCCATTCTGAGGGAGGCAGATGACATTTTTATCTAAAAACAATTTGGCTTGCTTTCTTTGGGGAGGAGGAGCTATATCTTCTGGCAGAATACAAAACGGGGTACCCAAGAGGGAGAAGATCTGGGTGGAAGGAAATGGGGCAAGCCAAACAAAGCAACAAAGTGAGAGATTTGCATCCCTCCCCGCGAGTGTACGACTGTTCCTTCTGAGAACAGTTTATTGCCTTAAACTGGCTCCACTGTATTTTCTAACATGAAGAAGGGTGAGGACAGTCGCAGGTGTAACTGACTTTTGTCTCTTGGCCAAATCATTGCGCTTTGAAGCAGCTTGGGAAATGGGATAGCTTAGCTGGCCGGGTGAGAAGGGAGATGGGTTGAGGTGTTTGGTACCTGCTTGTACCGGCAAACTTGAGCCATTTAGACTGCGTGTTCGTTCACGAAGCCCCAATCACAGCCGCAGGCGTCGCCATTGTTCATGTGTTGTTAGGATTGACATGGGGTCCATTGTGACATAATCACAGGCGGTATTGTATGGGGCAGAGTCGTGCCAGGTCTCCAAGGGTGGTACTTTGGGGAGAGAATTACAAGCTGGAGCCATCAAATATGGTACTGTTTATCTGACTTCGGAGTTTTCTTTTCTGGAATGTTTCCCCTTACTTCCCAAGCTCCCTCCACACAAGAGTGCATAATTCACAGGCACGGGAAGAAGCTCCAATCCCTAAACTTGGAAAATTCCTCAGTATCACTCTGAAGACATCCCCCAAATAACCAAACAACACTTTATCCTTCTTCTTTTCTTTCCTTTTTTTGAATGTGTAATTGGGACTTCTGACTAAACCCAGATGTATACATAAATCACTCCAAAACTTAAACTGATTTTTAAGTAAATTGTTTGAACTGAACTAGAAAACCATATTATCTCTATCTACACCTTAACAAAGAGGGGCAAGGTAACAGGTTTTGGGAGTGTGCTGTGGGAGCAGCCTGAGCACAGAGTGCGGCATAGGGCTTCTCTGTGTGGTTACACAGGCGGGAGCAGACACCGTTAGTACAGCCCCTTGCTCCCAGGCAGTGCATGGGAGGTGAGCGGGAGTATTGTCCAGCGAGCACTGGCTTTGTCCACCTCCACATGCCAGTTCTAAGAGCAGCAAGAAGGTCAGATGCTTACTGCTGGGGCTGTCCTTACAGACTCAACACACTGAGTGGCCTCCCCCGAGGCTGGAGGCTGCAGAGCAGGATCAAGGGGGCAGGGTTGGTTCAATCTGAAGCCTGTACAGCGAGAGTCTTCCTCACCCATCTGTGTTGTCTGTTGTCTCCTGGTTCTTGGTCGTCTCCTGGAGTTCCTGGTTCTTGGCTTCCGCTTGGCCCTGTCTTGGTTTTTGCTGCCATTAAAAGGGTGTGAATCAGTACACAAAAGATCTCTTTCTCTCTTTCTCTCTCTCTCTCTCTCATATCAAATGAAATTAAATTGTAGAAAATAGTAAAGCTACCAGTAAGTCACGCCTTTACTCATCTCTTTCTCTTTGCAATTTGGAATACCTCATTCTCAATTATCACTTTGCTTCAACTTCTGGCTCCTCTTAGAATTCAGTGGTTTCCACATTCATGAGTACTTCCGAAAAGGGTCCCATTGGCCAAATTCAAGATTTGCTGCAGGCATGTGAACACCCCCAGCAAAAGAGCAATTCCATACATGGTCCCCCCAGCAGCCTGGACCTCCTGCCCACCATGGGCACACCTCCACTGATTGGGAAGCCTTCGTGTGTTGCTGGTGACAACTACAGAATGAAGAATAATCCAGAATGCAGCGTGCATGGGCTTTTCTCACTGGGCCTCCTGGCCCCTAACAGCTTTGTTACAATTGAGCATGTAGGACTCTCAGAACAGTTCCTGAAGCGTGACCATCAGCTGACCATAAATAATTGGGAGATGCTGGAAGCCAAAGGAGCATGAACTTGCCTTCTAATGTGCCAGAAAAGAAACAGAAATGGATAATAGCTTCCTTAGTCTTGGTACAAATACAGAGACAAGGAATAATTTCACAACATAGGAAAAGGAAAATGGATTCTTGAAAAAAAAAATAAGGCAGTTAAATCATGCATTGCTTTGGGGGGAAGGTAGTGTCAGTATCACAGCACCTTGCAGCGTAACAACAAGTAGGAAGCTCATAATTTCAAATGGGAACACGTGGTAAATAGCAATACCCACACGGATTCTGTTTCTGAGATGGATGCATACATCTGAAATATTGATCCTGGCACCACTCGTGTGACTTTTCATTACTGCAAACCTACTGAAGTGGAAACCCAGACCGCTGCTTTGCAAAAAGGGTAATCTCAAAAATATGGCCATCTTGCGAATGAGGCCATGCAGCCGTCGGATACTTTATTTCCTCTGTACTGTTGCTGCATTTCTCAATTCGCAAAGCCAACACAGAATACTTAGTGTTTCCAAGGTGGAAAAAAATAAGGACCTCCTCAATGCATCAGATTAGTCATTGAGAAAAATGCAAATTCAAACAGCTTGTAGGGAAAATTTTTGCTGTTGTATAATTATAAGCAGCAAGTTTTAAAGGGAGTGCGGTAAGGGATAAAGGAAGCCCACAATAGTAGGAGCATCTGGCATGATTTGTCCAAAAATTATCTTACAGGATGATATTGTGCTCCAAACTTTCTAGCTTATCATTGAAAATGCCATAGGCTCTCATCTTAATTAAGCAATGGGCATTCAGGGACAAGTTCAACACTAAATTTGATCACTTATGTTTCTTTTATTTATTGTGTGGTAGGTTGGTTTTTTAAAATTTATTTATTCATTCATCTGGAAGACAGAGTTGCAGAGAGAGAGAGAGAAAGTGACGGAGAAAGGTCTTCCGTCTCCTGATACCTTCCCCAAATAGCCGCAACAACAGGGGAGGAGCCAGGAGCTTTGTTTTCTCAGGCACACTGGCACGGAACTGGATCAGAAGTGGAGCAGCTAGGATTCAAACAGATGTCCATATCGGATGCCCCTAGAAATGCCTGCCTTCCCTGTGGGAGTGCCTTTTGTTTGTACCCCAGCTGTGCCCTCCACTGCAGCTTCCCTGCTAATGTGTACCAGGAAGCAGGTGGACCTGGAACTCACTGCCGGCTTGGCCAGGTTCACCTTAGCTTTGGGGAACACTTGAGGGGTGAAGAACAGATGCAAATTCTCTCTGGGTCTCTCTATCTGTCTGTTTCTTCAAATATACCAAAAATAAAATTTTTAGAAAACATGTTCTTTCCAAAGTCACATTTTAATATTTACATACTGTATTTCTCTTCCTGTGACAGGTGTAAGCCCCTATCATCAAAAACATCAAAATAAATAAAATGTGATAGGACCAAAGTAAAAAAAAAAGAAAGAAAGAAAGAAACGGATGCCTTTGAACCCGTGGCCTCATAGGGAGATGGCAGGTGTCATCAGAGCCAGCGCATTGGTAGAAAGGCTATGGGGAAACTGCAGTTGTTGTATCAGCGTTCCACACCAGGGTGTACCTGTGGCAGAGATGTGCTGAGAGAGCTTGAGTCCCCTTTAGGAGCACATGATATCAAGACATGTTTCTCCAGCAGAGACCTTTATACCCGTGGTGAATCCCCATGCTTTCGTTTGACAGGCAGAACAGGGGGACTAGTTCAAGGCCACTGCATCTTTCCCATTTGCCCCACTGAATGGGGTAGATGTGTGAGTTTCTGTGCTTGTTCTTACCACCACATTGCAAACCCTTTAGGCACCTTACCTGGAAAATAAAGCAAAGGTTTAGTTGCATATTTTCTTTTTATCTTTTTTTTTCTCTTAAAATGCAGCCTCAAATCTACAATATAGAAAACGTGTGTGTTTGGGAAGCCCCAAAAATAGACTTGCTTCGTCTGACCTTTAATTTGGATCAGCCCACGGACCACCTGGAGAATTTTTTAACCCGCGGTATTTGTGTTGAAAAAGGCTTGGGGAACACTTAGAAGCACAGCCCAGCTCAGAAGTGGTAAGAACATACACATGTCTCGCTGCAGACTCAGAAAGGACTCGCAGTGTGTGGCTGCAGCGCTCCTGAGGACCAGTCTAAGGGCACACAACCTTTCCCGGTTTCCTGTCAGCACCGTTTTCCTTAGCAAAGAGAGAACGGGGTGGCAGTGGAGAGGGGAAGCGAGGCTTTGGACAAGAGTGTTTTCTCATTGACCTAAGGAAATATTCTGTCTGCAGGGTAGATACTTGGCACAGCAGTTAAGGTGCCGGGACTCCTATGTCTCCCCATCGCAGTGTCTGATTTGAGTTCTGGCTCTTTCTCATCCAACGCCAGCTTCCGACTTATGTGCACCCTGAGAAGGCAGTCGGTGGCTCAAGTTCTTGGATCCCTATGAGAGAGTTAGATTGAGTTCCAAGCTTCTGATTTAAGTCTGGCCCTTTACTGGATACTGTGGGCACACACATTCTCTCTCTCTTTTTCTCTCTCCCTCTCTCTCTTTCAAATAAAATTTAAATAAATACATATTTTAAGAATAAATATTTAAGTTTTCAAATACATGAAGTTGTTAAGGGTCACTTTGTCAATGTGTAGACTGGCTATTTTGGATCTTCCCTGCTCATGCAGGAATACCACCAGCTGATTTCTTGGTTCTCTTTCTCACTTTCGTAAATGATCACTCCACATGAGCTGGTCGGCATTGCCTCGTTCAGAACCACTTCTGAAAGTGATTCTTTCATGCATGCTTTAGATCATGCAGGCAAACAGGTGTTGAGAACATACCTGCCCCCCAACACTGCTAAGCACAGGGAGAAGAAGAAACAAAGATCAACTCTTCCTGAATGGAGCTTATAGTAGAGTGGGAAGAAAAGCACTGGGCACTGGCAAGTCATAGAGGCTGCACTAGAGCTGCCGCGCAATACAACAGCTTCGCGCCCCAGTGACTAAGAGTGTGGATGCTTGACTCACACTAGCAGGAAAGTGTCTTCTCACGTCCGGCAGCTCTTACAAACCACACAATACTCCTGAGCTTCAGCTTTCTTAAACTGGAGACAAGTGATGGTTTCTATAGCATGATACAAGGATAAAGTTATGCATAACATGTTATTGGCACAAAATTAGTGCTCCCTAGATGTTACTAATTTCTGCAGTAGAAGCATTGAAGAGGCAGTGTGTTCTACTTGTGAGGGTCTGAAGATGCTTTGTGGGAAGGTTCTGCCCCAGCTGGGTCATGAAGATGAATTTTCTGTCACAGACATGACACAGAAAAGTAGATTCTGGACAATGGGGGTCAAAGAAATGCTGGAGGTACTACAAAGCCTGATACTTTGGGGAAGCCTCTCAGTAGTTTGGAATTTTCAAGCCCACTAGCCCTGCAAAAAAACAAAACAAAACAAAACAAAAAAAAACCCCACAAGATGTAATCAGGCACCAGGGACCAGAATGCCAGAGCCAGGGCCTGGTTCTATCCTGGGACAACAGCTTCTGAGCTCAGCCCTTGATTCTCCCCACCAAGAAATACAGCTAGCTGGCCTCTGTCTAGTCCTTCCCAGCTCCAGAGATGTGTGGTTTTAGCTTAGGATCTAATTAGGTCCACTCAGAAGCTTTAGCTGGCATCCCATGTGTATGACGAGGTGAGAAGCTGCCGAAGGGATGTCCACGCTCGTGGGACTGCAAGAGGAGGCAGGGAGTGGTGCAGAAAGAGGACTGGGGGCTGCAGAGTGGACACTGAGCCAAAAAGGTTAGCTCATTTGTCTGCTCTGCTTGGAGAAGGCAGGATGAATATGATTCACCTGCATTGTGCCCTTTTTCAAACTTCGAAGCTCGTGCAGTTGCTTTTGGGATGTGCTCCAGAGCTTTGTTTTAATCACTGTGAAATGTCTTAATTGATGGATACTTAATGTTCTACTCCCAGCGCCTGGGAAAACAGGGTACATCTTTATCACATTGCATTTTTAAAAAATTCTTATTTGAGAGGCAGAGGGAGGAAGGGGTAGGGGAAGGGAATACAGAATTCATTTCTCTGGTTTACTCACCAAGTGCCTGTAACAGCCAGGGTTGGCCCAGGCTGAAGCCCGGGAATCAACACAGATCTCCTGGGTGGATGTCAAGCACCGAATCACCTGAGCTACCATCCACTGCCTCCCAGAGTATGCATTCACAGGACATGGAAATCAGCAGTGGTGCCAGGATTCAGACCCTGATATGTGTCTTACTATGCCAAACAACAACCTAGCACACATTTTTAACTTGTTAAAGATTTTTAAGTACAAAAGTCCTGATAATCATTAAACTGCATATTGTTTTTTCCCTTATTTCCCATACCCTAGCAACTTATTCCCTAGTAACTGATTTTTTTTTTCAGGGTTTAAGAATCAAACCATGTAACCTAAAATTAAAAACAAAATGCATTCAGACAGTAAAAGGTGATGTAGGGAAGATGAGTGTAAGCTAAAGGAAAGTGTAATGAGACCAGAATGGAGGCACACGCCCCTCAGCATGAGCCGAGTGAAGTTTTCTGAATCTGAAATCTTGTACTAAGGATGCTGGTAGCATGGGGAAGTCTGGTACCCTGCTGCGAGCCTGAAGATATTTTTCAGCTCTCTCGAAGCTATTTACATAAAAGAAGTTTACAGGGCAGAAAGTTCCTGCAGCTCTTGGTTAGCCCTCATCCATCCTGACCCAATGTTCCTGCAAGAAACAGCCCTATTGCGAAAAGCCTGAGTGAGTTCTATGTTGGAAGACAGTATCCCTTCTGTCAGAGCTGCCTCTGGACATCACCCGGAACCTCAAATACAGCTTTCTTCCCCAGTTCAGAGAGCATTACGTTCGCAATGGGGTGTATTCCAGAACATTCACCCACATGGTGTTCAAGATGTCCTAACCTAAGGACTGCAGTGACCATGGATCTAGAACGAAGTCACAGGCATCCTTTGTTTTGCCCAGCAGGTCCAAATCAGAACTTGAAATGTGGTCGGTGTACCTAGAGAGCCTAGCTGACTCACACTCACCAATCTGCTTCCCATGAGAAGCACGCGCCTATCTCTCCTTAGTGACCTACCCTCGACAGCCTCTTCCTCCCGTGTGCCCTGTGACCTCACCCTCTGCTAAGAGGAGTTGAGCTGTATCCTGGACACCACGTGCTTACAAGGAGCAATTAGAATGGCTCTGTGCAGCTTCAAAGGCTGGACTTCGTAATCACCCAAGTGAACTAGGATGGACATGGTTTCAGAGTTGGGTAGCCAATTCTGGATCGCTGGAAAGTCAAGAGGAGGCATGACTGGCCAGTGATCCTGAACAGTGTCTCTA
Organism: Ochotona curzoniae; assembly: GCF_017591425.1. Taxonomy (NCBI): domain Eukaryota; kingdom Metazoa; phylum Chordata; class Mammalia; order Lagomorpha; family Ochotonidae; genus Ochotona; species Ochotona curzoniae. Next base: position 17,127,188 of record NW_024466307.1, read on the forward strand.
GTTTTTCAAAGTTCCCTTCTCCCTCCAGCCTGTGACTTCATGATGTCCTTCATTTATTTAAATCAATTGAAGACTTGTGAGACTTTTAGCATTTCATACATAAAATCTAAAATAAGAACATAACTGAGAAGTTCACATAAAACTTATTCCCTAAATACTTACCTACAGATATGAAAAAAAAAGTGTAGATGACTCAGAAAGAAACAAGAATTTCCAAATTACATGTAGTCAGGCCACATGCAAGCATCTGATAAGTTGCTAGCATCCCTCTGTTGGAAGCACAGAAACACCAACATCGGTTTGCACATATACCCATCAATGTGTAAAAATAATGTAACAAAACCAGAATCCTTTAGCCTGCCTTAATGATAACTCTGTGAATGTGTCATCCTTCTGAACTGATGAGCACAGAAACCTGTGGTGTGTTGTGCTTTGCAGAAATCATGCAGCAATCGCATTATAGCAGTTTCCTTATTTCTATGCGGATTCTTCCTACCAACACCCGTTGTTGAAAGGGTAATACAAATCAACAGACATTATTTTCTACAAGCCTCATGTTCCATCAGTAGCTTTTTTTTTTTAATTAGAAGATACTTTTTTTATTACTTCAACTGTGTTAATAATCTAGGAGATAATTGGTATCTTTTTCTTTTCCTTTCATGAAGAAACCTTCTATTTGTGGTTGGAAGATTGGAGCAAGGGTAACTGCTTATGGTCCTGGATGTATCTAAACCGCAAACCAGAAACTTGGGAGTTCTCCTCTTGACGTCACAGTCTGGATATTTGATTTTCCACCCTGTCTCATACACAGAGATGCAGAAACTGCAAATATGAATCCTGGCTTGCTTTTCATATCATTTAGTGTGTGTCTGTTTGGAAAATGTGTTGCATTCCAAGCCATGTATTGTGTGAGGTGGGAAGACAGCCCCGTGACGGTCCCAGTAAGAATGAAGGAGACAGACCCCCTTACAGAAGGCATATCTTACTTCATTTAGCATTCACACTGACCTTGACCAGTTTATACATGAAGAATCTCAGGTGTCAAGAGGTTAAGTAACTTGCCCAAGGCCAAAGAACTGAGAAGTGACTGCAACAAGATTAAAATCATGCTATAATTTCTGGGTCAGGAAAAGGTCTTAATGAAGTAAAAGTAGGCATATTGCCTCATTGACTGGTTGCTTCTTGAAATTTGGTTAAAATTAAATTAATTTTGTGTAGTGCTATTCTAAATACCTTCTTTGGAAAACTACTACTCCAGAGCTTTGGTGGGGGGGGGGGGTGTCTGTGGTTCTAGGAGATTTTGGCTTCATGTATAAATTGGGCATCTAATTTGAATAAAATACACATGCTATATTCCAGTATCTGGAGTTTTATTTAAATTCTTACAGCTTAATTTCATAAGTGAATGTTATAAATTGGGACTTGCTAAGAGCAAAGAATTCTATCAAGGAGGAAACCAGAATCAAGAGCTTAGCCTAACAGTCAAGACTCCGTATCCCTCATTAGAGTGCCTGGGTTGGATTCCCAGCTCCAGCTCTTGACTCAAACTCTCCACCAGTGCAAACTGGGTGACACAGCAGTGATGGCTCATGTGACTAGATCTCTGCCATCCACCTAGATGATCTGTATTGAGTCTCGAATCCCTAGTCTCAATCCTGGCCTAATCCCGACCCTTGTGGGTTCTTGGGAGAGAACAAGCCACTGGGAAGGATCTCTTTCTGTCTCTCAGTCTCTGTCATTATTCCTCCATCTCTCTAACTCTGCCTCTAAAATATAATATTTTATAAACAACATGCTTTGTAAAGCCCCCTTTTAATTTTCTACACGTGGAAGCCTTCCATGGTCTCATCTCAATCCTCTTTTTAACAGTATTTATTGAAGGCATTTCTACTAACTGATTGCAATTCCTACACTGTCTTCCTTTCAGGGCCCAAGCCCACAGACTTCAATGAGACTCCAATCTGTGTCACAGTTGCTTTGGTCCAGTGGAGCTAGGCCATCTGGGGTCTCTTTTGGTCCTCATCTCCCTGGCCTCTCAGAAACTCTCAGAAAATTCCACAGAAATTACAGCTCCATTCTTCATGTTGGGTCCTGTGCCTTCCCTGTCATGGCCCACACCCAGTTTCCTCCAGTTACCCAACTTCTCTTTCCCAGGTCTCCTACTGAATTTTTCCATTCATTGAGATCCCTAAAACATGGAGACATGCCCTCATTCTACCCAGATCTCATCTTAAAATCATGATGCCATCCTTGCTTTTTTCCTCACTTCCTACAGCCAGCTCATCAACAGATCCTGGAAGCTTCTTCTCCAAAATATATCCTGAGCCGTCCTCCCTCCCTTCCACCCTGCAACCACCACTCTGGTCCACAACCCACCATATGCCCTCTGTTTCAGCCCCAGCCTATTGTTTCCACTCTTACTTTTCATCTGAATAACCCATTCTCCATGCCATAGTTCTGGGATTCTCAACTTCAGTTCTATCGACATTACCAATTGTGGGACATTATCTGGTAGGATGCTTGGGACTTCCCTAGCCTAATCCACTAAATGCCAGCTGAGTGACCGAGCATGTCTCTAGGTATTGACAAATGTGCCTTGGGAGGGAAATCACTCCAGATTGACAATCACTCTTAAAGTCATAATAAATAGCAAAATGAAAATGAAATAATAATAATAGCGTCACTTCCCTAATGTAAACCCTCCAGTGACTTCCCAGTTCTTTTTATGGCCAGGAAAGCCCCATGTGATATAGTCTTTGTCCAGGTCTTGCCAACCCATTTGCTCTAATGGACCCTCTGGCCTTATGTCTGTTTCTCACATAGTCAGAACTCATGCTCACCACTAGACAACTGCTCTTACTCTCTTCTTTCTCTTTGGATCTTAACTTCTTCTCTTTTCCTTAACTTGTGCATGGCACCTCAGCAAGTCTTTCCCCCACCACACTTCTTAGTGACTTCATGGCACACCATCATGCTACCTTCTTTAAGGCATTCATAGCTGCCAGAAATCACCTTTTGTTTGCTTGTCTATCTCCCCAATTGCACCACGTGCGTTGAGTCAGGAAGCACCCTCTCTCCTCCTCTCCACTACCCATGACAGTTGCTGGCACATGGTGGCTGTTCAAGAAATAGGACCCAAGCATTAGAATTCTTCATTTCTGGATTAACACACTGATGTGATAAGAAGTGAACCTTCTCAGTCTAAACACTACTGAGCTCAAATGCATGTGCCATCATCTGATGGGACAAATGTGTAAAATGTTCCCATCATGTGGAAAAGCTATTAGCTCGATTTCATTATGATTGGCATCCAAATGCCAACCAACAAAGTTTGGCAAAGTTAAACCCATGAAACGAACTCATCTTTACAAGTGACCTCAGCTTGTTGAAACCCATTCCCAGAGGTGAAAGCATAATGAATCTATCTGTTGTGCCATCACGCCTTCTGTTTGATATAAGCTTTGTCAGGGGAATGAGGTATTGACGTTTTAATGTCTGTGGATTATGGTAATGTGCTTAACTATATTGATCTGTTCAGTATTCTGTGCTGACTTTGGCTGCCATCCCTAAAACTGAGAGAAGGAGGTGTCCAGATGGTCATAACACGGGCTATGAAAAGGGATCAAAGAAGCAGCACATCAATGTAATTCATAAAATATTAGACGTCAACTTCTGACACCTCCGTTAAGCCACAAGCCTAATGGGAAGGTACTTAATGAGCTAAATTAATCCTCCCACTGACAAGAAGCAGTGTGTGTGTGAGTAGAATGAGGATTTCCCAGCTGACCTGTAGCCATGGGCAGAACAGAATGGTAACTTTCCCTGGGATGAGTCCTTGGACTCTGCCAGTCTGGCAAGAACCGTAGAAGTCACACAGTAGGGGATCGGATGGGAAGGGGAAGAGGATGCTGGGAGCCTATGCAGCCCATTGCAGAACCAAGGCAGAAACTAGGGACATGCAAAGCATGTCACTTGCAAGCCTAAACTGCACCCCTCCTCATTTGACACTTGCTAATAAATTCCTATTTACCAGCCTGTCTGTAGGTCAGTTTAATTCCATATGCTTTCATTTGTGCACCAAGAAGAAGAGGAAAATAATGTTTCTTATCTTCTGGAATGGTAGAAGCATAAAAGGTGGTACTGTATGTCAAGTACTTGAACCAGAATAGTCAGGTGAATTTTCTTCTTTCCTCTTCTCTCTTTTGGTTCAGACTCCTAAGCAGCTGCTCTAATTAAGATACCAAGAGTGTTACCCACCTGACCTTGAAATCAGCAAAGACCTTCAGAGAGAGAGAGAGAGAGAGCCCAGAGGCCCTCTCTGTTCTCAGCAGCTTTTGTCCACTGCCTCAGAGGAAAGATTGGCTTGTGTGAGATGCTGACATTGAATCACCCTCTGTTCCATGCAGGTGATTAGAGACTTGGCAGAAGAGTAGGGGTGGAGTGGGAGGGGGAGGGAGGGGGAACATCTGTGCTGACCCTCTCCAAAGTGCCTGCCCTCAGGAGAAGGACAGGAGAGCAGCCCCCTCCCCTGCCCAAATGACCCCTGTCGCAGATGCCATCGATACTTCACAGCTATCATAATAAAAGCTGGCTTCCTCAGATGTAATAAACAATAGCTAGCAGATTAAATAATGCAAGGCATTTCATATTCAAGTTTGAGTGTTTAGTAGAAACCAAGAGCATTATAAATAAAAAGGACTGTGATAGCCTTTAATAAAGCAAACAGACCAAGGAGTCATTCATTTGCCATTTGAAGGATTTGTTTTCCAGGGCACTCATGCAAAAATGGCTTAGCCTATCCTGCAGATGAAAAACTGGCCTGACCCGATCCTGCCCAGCCTCATGAACTCTGCAAACAGGATTTCCAAAGTACTTTTTGTCAATTATGGTTTTAATATTTTGAGCCTTTTCTGGGAAATTATAGCTTTAGCTACTCAAGATGACTTAAGCAAATGCTTGATTTACAAATGCACCCAAGCAGTGCCAGTGGCCTTTGCAAATTAGATTTCTGAAATAATTCACATGATGGTCTTTATGCACTCAAATGCTTCCCTGGCGCAGCCTCCAGCCTCACTCTGAAGAACAAGTCCTCAGAACCCAGTGCACACTTTAGCCCCTTTCCCGTGCACGTCCCCCACCCCATTTAGACAACTGACTGACCACTTTATAAGAACCACGAAAGGGAACCAAAGGGCTCCCGAAATGGAATTGTCATAAAGTCTTCCCACATGACCATCAAACCTCAGGTGGTCTCCAAATCTTCATGGTCTCTTTTTTGACCTTGCATCTACGTTGCTGTAACAACCTGTTGATGTTTTGATGTATCAACCATAGTCATCACAACCAAGATGTTCTTAAAACATCACTCTTACCACACCATTCCCTACTCAGGTAACTTTAAGAGGCACCTGCTACCTCCACTCATCATGATTTGCTTTCCGCTTTTCTTTCTGTATAATTTTTTTTTTCAGAGTAGTACTAGCAGCACAGCAAAACTGAACAGAAAACTAGAGTTCCTATATATCCCCTCCCTCCACACACACAGAACCTCCTCCCCCATCAACATCTTGATCTAGGGTGATTATTTGTTATAATTGGTTATCCCACATTGATACATCTTTCTCACCCAAAGTTTACAATACATTCAATCTTTTTCTTACACATCTTATTAGTTTCAACAATGTGTAATGTCATGGCAGCATTACAGAGCAGTCTCAATGCTCCAAGTTCCTCTGTACTCCATTTATGCCCCTTTCTCTACTAACTGCTGATCTAGCATTGCCTTTTCCAGAATGTCATATATTGGAGCATATGGCACGTAGCCTTTTAAAAAAGATATTTTTATGTGAAAGTCAGAGTTACAAAGAGAAGGAGAGACAAGAGGAGGAGATGTTCCATTTGCTAGTTCAAAACATGATCACCTAAATAAATTATGTAATAAAATAACAAAGATAAATTTGATGAAATGTCTTAAGATAGGATAAAGATATAAAAGGATGGAAAATGTCAAGTTTTTTTTTAATGTTTAAAGAAAGGTGGATCCTGAGACCTCCTCATTCACACATTGCTGCACTCCTTTCCTCCTCACCTCTCCCTTGTTCTGCTGTTTCTCCACTCTTTTCTCCCTAACCGACTCTTTTGCCTCTTTTCCTGAGAGGGAAGGAAGGAAGGAAGGAAGGAAGGAAGGAAGGAAGGAAGGAAGGAAGGAAGGAAGGAAGGAAGGAAGGAAGAAAGAAAGAGAAAGAAAGAAAGAAAAGAAAGGAGCTACTGAGTGTTCTAAAAAGCACAATAGAATAAAGGTGGTATGAAGAACATAACTGAGAAAAATTCAAAATGACACAAATCTTCAGATCAGAGTAATTGTGGAGCAGAATGCCTCGGAGTAGCACAAAAAGTGACATTGTGGGATCACTCATTTCGGGATCATGGCCAGAGCCACAAAGAAAGATGGTAAGATGTTGAGGACCTACGTAAATATGGGGCAATGAGGATCTATGTAGAAGGGAGATGACTGGCTAGAGGTTGTTAAGAATCAGCAGAAACAGTGAAGACGGACATAAAAAACAGTTGAATGGGGCCAAGGATGCAACTGGCTGCAAAGAATCCTTCACAAGAGAAGAATAGCAGGCAGCCAGCTCCTTTGGTTTTAGACTTTTGAAGGAGTGAAAGTTGCACAGGTTAAGAATGGCAGCGCAAGAAGAGATAAGAGTCTGGTTCTTGCTGAAACTGTTCCTATTGAGATTTTTCACTGCGTGAATCTAAAACAAAATAAAAGTTTATAAAAGCAGAAGTTTAAATACCTGTCCTGTCTCTTCTCTAGCACAGGTGCATAGAACTGCACTCATCCTAATTCTTGGTTAATGGCATGCTGCATCATTGCTCCACTAGGGACAATGTTGAATTCTCCTTTCTTTCTTATTGCTGAAATAATGAATACCCACAAACCCCAATGTAACCCATGACACAAAATACTAACAACGATCTAATCTTCTCATACACTACTCTTATCACATCTCCTAGCTTCCTGCCAGAAGAAGCTTTTTCTGAATTGGGATTTGCATTCTCTTATTTTTTTTAAAGTATGATACATATGCACGTTTACTTCAACATCCCTGGGCATTTTAGTTGTTTGCAGTTGCTATTGATTGGTGGGTGGGTTGATTTCTGCAGGGTTGAAGGACCTGTATATATATTCTCATTCATAACTCCTAGCCCCTGGGCCTCTTGAGAGTTATACCAATGGGTATGACTGCTATGGTACAAAACATGTGAAAATTCAACTCTACAACACAATATCAATTACTTTCCAAAGGGAGCCGGTACTGTGGTGGGTTAAAACACTTCCTACGCTGACAGTAGCCCAAATTGGGTACCAGTTGGAATACTCCAAGAAGTTCCAAGCTCTTGGCTTCAGCTCAGGAGCCGTTTCAGCCATTTTAGGAGTGAACCAGAATATCTCTCTACTCTATAACTCTCTCTACTAAAATTAAATAAATATTTTTAAATAACAAAATGTATAAATCATGTTTTTTTGCAAAATTAAAACTAGTCAATATTTTAATTCAGAAACTCACGTGCACATATTTATAAAATCTAATTCATAAGTTCCTCCATGTTGATTTTTTTTTAAAAAAAAGGAGGGATGAAGGGGTTTGTCTAAAGTCATGAGCTATGAAAGGAAGCCCGGGTTACTTTGAGTTCCCTGAGACAAGTATAACCTCTTAGATTTTTTTTTCCCCTTCTGAATTATAAAGTAGCTTTTCAAGTATAGATAGCTTATAGCAATGAGTGGCGAAAAGATCAGCTTGTCAGTCCTAGAATTCCTTCTGAATTCAAAATCTAGTTCTCTAAATCAGGTACACGCAAATCAAAGTCACTCTATTAGCTTAAGGAACCAAAGGTGTGCCTTTGGCTTCTCCAACTGTTTGATGAGCTCCTCCAGCTCTTAGCCTCCCAGTTTGTCATTCCTAGGCAAAACCCCCTCCAGCCAAGCTCCAGCACCCGCACTTTCCTCTAGGGGAGTTGTAAATGACTAAGGGAATCAACTGGCAGGTGTTATATAAACACCGACCACAGCTGAGTATTCCTTTCAAATAGTGTCATATGAAAGCTTCAACAGGGTTTAAAGAATGTGAGTCTCCCTACACAAAAGTAGTACCACCACCTCAGAAATACTGACATTGCTAGTAAAAGAAATCCGTGAGATTAACTTAAAGAACGAACAGCAACACGACAAAAACGACAGAGTTTGTGTACAAAAGGGAGCCGCCAATATTAAGGTAAATAAAATGCCTTCTCCTAAGCACAGGACTGCAATTTCCCACAGTTCAGATGAAAGTGCTTTTATGTTTTAAAATTATAGTTTACAGTGACATGTGTGATTAGGGCAGCAGAAGTGGAAATACCTACCTGTCTGCCAGAAGAAACAAAAGAAAGCTACAATAGAGAAGTGTAACAAGCATTTTCCTGTTATTTTCCTTAGGGCTTAAAGTCAATTCTATCCAATAAGTTTCAGCTTCATTTTCTACCTTTCTTTTAGTCAATTCACATGAGTTTATTGAGCACTTAATATGGGACACCGGAGAAAGGCATTAAATATCTAACGGCAAAGAAGATTCAACAGTAAATAGAGAGATTCAAATAGAGGGGTTTGGGGCAAGATTATGTGGGAACCAGAGCCCTTAGAAGATAGAGCAGACGGAAGTGCTGTCAACTGTGTTCCAGTGGGATGTCAAAGCAAAGCACAGGTGCACAAATCACTGTGCTTTGAGACACAAATGAGTAGCTTAGCAAAGTGTAGATGGATCAGAGGAAATGTTTAAAAGAGATGAGGGAAGGTTTAAAACGTAAAAGGAGATGAGGGGCCAGCATTGTGGCATGGCAGGTCTAGCCACCTGAACTCCAACATCCTCAGATGGAAGCTAGTTTGTGTTCTGGTTGCTCCACTTCCCATCCAGCTCCCTACTAATGGCTTGGGAAGGCAACGGCAGATGGCCCCTACAGCCCATGTGGGAGACCTGGATCAATCTCTTGGCAAATCTCAGGATACTCTTTGGACTGATTTAAGTCATTTGTGCCTATCCATGAACCATTACTGTGCCTAAGAGGATGTGTTCTGGATCTGTTCCTAGAGCCCAAAGTGACCAGTACCTCCATGCCATCAGGATATGGAACAAGGACCAGGATACCCCGTCAGTAATCTTAAGGTGTGAGAGGACGGTGAGTGCGCCCTCTAGGGGCTGTGAGTGGAATTTCTTAGAAAATCAGCCTTTAAGCCTTGCACAGAGAAGCATCACCAGTAACACACTTCCATAATAAACTGATGCCAAGAAGCAAAACAGGTTACCTTGCATCTACCGGGATCCCATACAGGTGCTGGTTCCTATGCCTGCTGCTCTACTTTCCTCCCACTCCCTGCTTGTGGTCTGGGGAAGCTATAGAGGACGGCCCAAGGCCTTGGGACCCTGAGCTTACTTGGGAGACCTGGAGGATGCTCCTGGCTTCTAATCAGCTCAGTTCTAGTGATTGCAGCTATTTGGGGAATAAGCCAGTGGTCAGAAGATCTTCCTGTCTCTCCTTCTCTCTGTAAGTTTGCCTTTCCAGTAAAAATAAATAAGTCTTAAATAGAAGGAGAGAGTCTTTTGGCTCTGAAAACTAAAAGGCAAGACTACAAAGTAGAGTATATTGCAGAAAGCATTGCCACTTTGAGAACTATAGATTTAAACTGCAGGAAAGAGTGAAATATGACATGTTTTGATTACAAGAAGTTGCATAGTAAAAATTTTAAGTTAGGACTGATCAGTCAACTAAATATAGCAAAATGTCTAGAGGCAGGAAGATCAATTCAGAATCTATGCCTTAATAGCTTAATCTATAAAGTAAAGCTCTAAAGGCCATCAGTTGTAACAAGCGCTATGAATCCTAAAGAAAGAAAAATCCCTATCAATGAACAATGATATAATGATTTCTTTCTGCTTTGGAACTTTTATTTGATATTTATTGGTGATTTTTTTTTACTTACGCAGATGTTGCTTTTTATCATATATTATCTCATATAAGGTATCTTTTTATCTTATATAATCTTATGCACCCACAGGAGCAAGCATAAGTGAACTGGATTGACCAAGCCTTGATTTCCAACTGTACCACACAAATGAGGAACCACAGGGAGCTTACTGAGGTGTCCTATTTTCTATTTGGAAATGCACCAATTCTTGGCACATATGGAGTATGGCACAAGCTTCTAGCTCAAGGATAGTTACAAGTTCAATATCAGCTCAAACCATATTCCATTGATAACATAATATCTTAAATAAAGCTAGATTTCCTTTGCTGTGATTTTAAAAATAATAAAATAAAAGCTGTGCTGAGAGCCAGTACTGTGGCTCAGCACGTTAGGCGATGGCCTGCAATGCTGACACCCCATATGGGTGCTGGTTTGAGCCTAAGCCACTTCACTTCTGATCCAGGTCCCAGCTAACATGCCTGAGAAAGCAGCAGAAGATGGCCCATGTCATTGTGTCCCTGACACCCATTTAGAAAAAAATCTAGAAGCTCCTCGCTCCAGACTTCCGCCTGGCTCAGCCCTGACTGTTGTGAGTCCATCAGGGCATAAATCAGGAGATGGGAGATAAAGCTGTCTGTGTCTTCCCCTTTTCTTGCTCTGTAACTTAGCCTTTCAAATAAATATATATATATATTTTAAAAGTAAATACTACAAAAATAATGTAACCAAAAAATGAAGCTAGCAGTATTTGCTATTTGCTCTTACTCCGCAGACTGGGGAATTGTGCAGTGCCCAACAAGCACACTCAACTCATTAGTCCATAAGTCTAGTTATTTAAGAGTGACAGAAAAAAATACTGTTTCCAAAGGGTTTCTAAATCATTGGAGCTATGTTTATAACAAATGCAACTATGAGGTGCTTCCTTGGCCTAGGAGTTCTGTGAGCCGGTCTTGAAGTGCTGGAAGTGCAGTTAGCTAAGCAGGCTCAGGACTCTCTGGGTTAAGGTGTCCATAGTACAATTCTTCAACTTAGAGTTCAACTTGTTCAACTTAGAGTTGCTCACATCTGTATATTGTTGCACGGCATCATCCTTTGCAACACGGATGCATTGAAACTGCAGATTTTTAGAACAGGGTGCCATTGTCACCTCTGTGGCTAGTTCAAAGTCATTCCTTGTGAAGTTTTGCTGCTCAAAAGTGTCCCAAGGTGATCAGTGAAAAGCTTTTTTGGCAGAAACTAGGACTCATATTCCTTCCATAAATAGTTCCTTATATGGCCTGTTGAGAGCTGTTAGCAAAGCACAGTGTGTTCCAGACATACCCCCTGGAAAAATACGTCAAACTGACCTAGTACAGGAGACATGACAAATGTACCACAATTGTCGTCTGGTCAATGGCAATTGTAACTTTCCATCAAATGTAAAACTCATTCCCATTGTGTTAAAGTGGCGGCAGGAGGATTTATATGATGTGTATCCACAAGTCAACAAAATACAGTGATAGCTCATAATGCAGTGAGAGTTGATGAATGTGAAAAGGTGTTTTGTAAACTACAAGACTTCCACTATTATTATCCTGGTTAGTCATCAGGGGAGAGGGGTTTGAAGTAGGCACTGGGAAAAATCTGCACAAAAATCACTCCAAGGTGACAAGGCACTGAAATAGAATCAAAAGGACTTTCAAATCAGAACATGGGCTGGGGCTGTTCAGCTCTATTTGACTGATGACAACCGTTTGAGAAGAGCTTGGCCAAGACCTGTATCCAGGCTCAAGGTCCTGAGAAATACGCAAACATTTGTCAACTCCTGGCTCCTGTTCGTTATACGCCATTCCAAAGTCACAGCCTCCGACTCAAGGGTTATCCTCTTGATCCTGATATTGTTCAATGGCAGAGTTTAGAATTCTTGATAAAAATTATGATGAAAGGGCAGAAAATATCCTAGGTGTATATAACAAATGACTTGTACAAATGTATCCCCTTTTTGGAAGGAGATATATTTTTAGAATGGTATTCAATTCGCTCAATTGCATATAAATAGACTCAGTTGATCAGCTCTAATTATACCCTTAATTAGCTGTCTGAGCTTGTACCTCAGTTTTCCTATCTCATAAAATAGGAATAATTATAGTCTGACATTGTGGCATACGAGGTTAAGCCTCTGTCTGCAGTGTCGACACCCAATAAGGGTGCCAGTTTGAGGCCTGGCTATTCCACCTCCAATCCAACACCCTGATAATAGCCTAGGAAAGCAACAAAGGATGACCCAAGTCCTTGAGCCCTATACCTCCGTGGGAGACTCAGAAGAAGCTCCTGGCTCTCAGCTTCAAAAGAGCCCTATTCTGGCTAGTGAGACCATTTGAGAGGTGAACCAGCACCTGGAAAATATTCTCTCCACACTGGTCCAAGCAACAGAGGCCTAGGCTGACACCAGAATGGTGGCTCAGAAGCTGGGCCCTCTCCGGAGCGCAGTTCAGCCATGAGGGCCGCATTCAAGGGATGGTGGGACCTTGCTCCAGGCTGTAGTCTGGCAAGGGATGGTGGGGTCCTGCTCTAGGCCACAGTCTGATGTCACCATCCCAGCCGATCTTCCAATTGGCTCTAACGTGGGTCATTGTCCTAGTGGTGTTGACCTTGCACAGGTTCCGAAATCAGCCCAACACTCACTCCTTTGCATCAGGTTAAAGAGATTCTCATTAAAGTACAGCAGAATCCTAGGAGGAAGATAGCATTATCAGCCTCTAATGCCCTGCCCTTAATTACTTTGCCAGATTAATTAGGTGGATCCTCAGCAAGGGAGGCAGGACAGGTAGACGCTGATGAAATGAGGGAATAAATGAGATTCGAAGCAATGAGTAGCAGCTGGGAACAGTTCTCAGCGGCTTGGGCAGAAATGGAGGCCAAAAGACACATTGCAGCTCCCCTGGGCATCCAGTCTGTGCCCTTTACTGCACCTGTGCTCTGACCTGGAGCTGCATTCTGGGCCTTAGCCTCGTTATGCCTGCAAGTGGAGCACCAACATAAAGGTTCCCATGCACAGAAAGCTGCGGGATTCTTGCAGCAACACATGGCGCAGCTGGGACTATAATCCGGCATGGTCTTGCCCTAAACTCCTCACAAGACAATGCTTGAGCTGATTGTTCAGGATAGGCCATAGCAGGTGAGGGGCAGTGGCAAGTGCAAGGCAGAGGCACCAATGCCAGCAGGAGCACCAGGACTAACTGCTGCAAGGGACACTGGGAGATGAATGGGCCTCAACCATCTGTGGGTGGTTTGAGAAAATGTTGGAGGGCTAATGATGTGAAAAACACCCATGAAGGATGAGTTGAGTCAAGCGTTTGTAAAATATGGGAGAGAATTGAAGACAGAGTAGGTTGATCATCAGTAAGCCATTCTCAAGCACAACAGGGAGAACGCAAGAGCAGTTGGCAAGCAGTTAAAGGCTAGGTGGTTAAAGCAGTCAGTGGCTTAGCACCCACCCATGCAGACTCATAGCTGAGGAGTGAGATCAAGATGGGACACCTGAAGCTGCCAAACTCCAGCACGTGGAATTTATCACCCCAACAAGGACACAAAGGGACCAGATGAAGTTTCAGTTAGGGTAGTCCCCGAAGCCTGAAGAACTTGAACTCCTGTGTGAGTGAGGTAGAAATGCCTAAGCTGCCCTGTCTATGAGGGCAGGAGGGAATAAAGATGCAATAGGACAGGGGACTCTGCATGGATGGAGACCACATGATCCAGGGAGAGGCCCTGAGCAGAGCCCGGCACTTGCCATGGCTGCGCTGCTGGGAGGGACCCCAGCAACACTCACAAGTTCACTGGCAGTCTCCAGCGTAGGCTGGGATGATACCTGAGAGGTAGTCCCAGCGCTGAATGTGGGATGGCAAATTGGAATAACAGAGCCAGGAAGTGGAGCTGGGCCACACATCCTTAAGTGTGACCATGCCTCACAAGGATGGGAGGGTAGCCCTGGATGTTTGTCTCCTGGGAGTCATAATACAGCATGGCATCTGAATGGGGCGATTTGTCTGGGACTGCTTCATGTCCAAGACAATCAAAAGCAAGGAGGCACTGGAAAATGCATAGCAGGTGGATGGGCTGCCACACTCCTCTCCAAGGTCAACTGATAACTCTCAGAGGGTCCCGGATGAGCAGTTGTGCCTTGTCCCAAGAACAAAATATGCAGCCAGGAGCACTCTGTGGCCAAGTTTTTTGCCACTTTGCACCGCGGGTGGCTTTTCCTCCACTGTCCAATAACTTGTTCCTCCTTTTCAACCAAAATCTCAACAGGACAGACTCTACTTTCTAGAATTCTACCAATGTTCTGTTCGTGACAGCTCTTGTCAGCCTTCCTCTCTCGGTGGCTCCCCTGTTCACCAGAATTGCTTTTCAAAGCCGATTCAGCGAGTGTCTGTACTCATGAGCAATAGTAGGACTTCCATTTTCATAGTTTACTTCTATGCCATCTGTTTTCTGTTTTTTCTTCTTCCTCTACTTTAAATATTGGAAAGTTAAGCTTATTGTTACTGTGAGGTGAATGAATATCACTGTAACCATTTGGGAAGAAAAATAAGGAAGATCAAACAGGGGGAGAGGGAGGGGAAAGCAGCACACATAGACTTCTAAATCCCTATCGTGTACAATGTGAAATCTACTCATCTTACATAGGATGCTTTTAAAAGCCTGTTTTGGGCCCGGTGCTATCTGGTATCCTTTGTGGGTATCATTTTGAGTCCCAGCTGTCCTATTTTCAGTCCAGCTCCCTGCTAATGTGTGTGGGAACGCAGTGGAAGATGACTCAAGCCGTTACCCAAGCTGTCCACATCAGAGCCCTCAAGAAGCTCCTGACTCCTGGCTTCAGACTGGCACAGCTCTGGCCATTGTGGCCAGTGGGGGTTGAACCCCCACGCATGGAAAATCTTTTTCTCTCTCTCTCTAACTCTGCCTTTCAGTTAAATAAATAAATAAATTTAAGTTTATTCACTGCCACATAGGCTTTTCCTAGCCTTTGCCTCGAAACGATTCTAACCTCTGCCCCTTACCTAACTCCAATGCCAAATTGTTAGGCTTGGTGTTCATCACAGCAACATCAATCCCATCATGGGAGAGGAAACTGCTGTAGATGGCAAGGGAGATGTGCCCAGGATACTCTTGGAGGCATCCTTCAGGGAAAAAGAAGAGGGGAGGGCAGCTGGCTGAAGGCGGCTAGAGGAGGAAGCATAAGGCATGATACAAGTTCTCTCTGCGGGGGAAAGGCTTGGTCACTTTCTTCACCTTATTCTGAAGGTAAATAAGGAAAATCAAGGACACATTTGAGATGAAGTAAGATCAACAAAACGGGGCACAGAGGTAAGACGGCTGCTGTGAGAAGGTGGGAAGTGAGCACATGCCATGGGGGGCATCCTCCATTATCCTAATTTTACCGGTGGCAAGATCACCCATAATGGAGTGGGGGGAGGCTCTCAAAGGGAAGAAGCGAAGTAATCCCAATTGAAGACCCAGCAACACCCTGATTCCTGGTACTTCTAAGGCTGGGGGAGGGGCTCCTCTGAGGCTAAGCCCCCCAGCAGTTAACTCCAGACACGTCAGCATCCTCGTGGGCCCCTACACAGAACAGCGGGAGTTGGACAATGAGGTGTGGGGGGAAGGACAGCAAGGGGTTTGTGGTGGAACCGCAGAGAGAAGAGAAGAGGCAAGTGCTGGCAACTGGTTTTAAACAGTGGTTCACCAAGGTCAGGGCTAGGGGAAGAGACCCAGATCACAGAGGCCAGATCACAGAGCCCAGAAGTTCAAGGAACATGTTGGGGTTCCCTTAGAGCTTTACTATCAAAGAAAGTTACTTTCACTTCTCCAATAAAGGGTTTTTGGAATTATGATTCTGATTATTTGAAAGGCAAAAAAGAGTCTGATCTTCTGTCTGCTAATTCACTCCCTGAAGACTTACAGCAGACAGGGTTGGGCCAGTTTGAGGTTACAAGCTGGAAAATAAATTCAGGTTTCCCACAGGAGTGACAGCAACCCAATGGGCTAGGCCCTCACCTGCAGCTCCCTAACATGTGCCTTGGTAGGAATCTGGAATTGGGAATGAAGTTGGGACTCAAATCCAGGTACTCCAATATGGAATGCCATTAATCCCAGGGTCAGCTGAACTGCTGTGCCAAATATCTGTCCTAGTTTGACTTTGTAAGATAAATGGTTTTCGTATACTAAGAGATATCCAATTACATAAAGTCAGACATCTAATTCATAAGGAAGCACGACTAACTTCGAAACAAAAGATCTCTTTATTTCAATTGAAAATTATACCTGCCTGTATTGACATAGGCCATAATAAATCCTTCCGGGATTTGGTTTCATTCCAGTCGAGGATGCACGGATGGAGAAATATGAAATATTGTGTTGTTCTCATCTGCTGACCAAACACCTGCTGACTTTGGCAGGGTCATTTGGAGAGAGTTTTGAGGAGCTGAGTCCCTCAGCTTTTGTGTATTGAGAAGGTTTGGAAGTAGGTGGTAGGGCCACAGAAATGACTAAATCCTCCAAATTATTATTCCATTATTGTTTTTAATGTGTGCTTTTTAAAGACTTCATGTGTTTTTAGGAATACCTACAAGAAGAGAGGCTATGATTGGTATCATTATACTCTCAGATCATTTAATAAGTTAATACCTTCAGGAACTGTTGACCAAGTGTATGATCTAAATCCATCTCCTGCCCTCCCCCTCATTTTTTAATAAGCCTTGGGGCTATTTTATACACAAGTCAAAATTTGCTTTTTATCAGACAAATGGGGTCAGCCTACTTGATGGGATTGATAATCTTGCCAAGGGTAGGGCATGAGGACACCAGAGATTGTTCAATCAATTGGTTGGTTGGTTGATTGATTTGTCAAGAAAAGCGAGAGACAGAATTCTTTCATCGGCTGGTTCACTTCCCAGCCACCTGCAACCACTGGGCCTGGGTCAATGTAACAACAGAAGCCCACACTTCCACGCAGGTCTCCCATTGTTCACTGATTTCCCAGTTACATTAGCTGGGAACTAGATAGGAAGTGGTATGACCAGAGCTTGAACTGGTGCTCATGTGGCATACTAGCATTGCAAGCAATGGTTTTATCCACTGTACCACAAAGCCAGTCCTGAGAATAATAGATTTTTAAAAAATTTTAAAAAGATTTTTAAAAATTGGAATGTCAGATATACAGAGAGGAGAACAGAGAGGAAGATCTTCCATCTGCTGATTTACTCCCCAAGCGGCCACAACAGCCAGAGCTGTGCTGACCCAAAGCCAGGAGCTAAGAGCCTCTTCCGGGCCTCCCAGTCAGGTACAGGGTCCCAAGGCTTTGGCCCATCCTCTACTGCTTTCCCAGACTACAAGCAGGAAGCTAGATGGGAAGTGGGGCTGCTGGGATTAAAACTGGTGCCCATATGGGATCCCAGTGCATTCAAGGCAAGGAGGCAAGGATTTTAGCGGTTATGCCCAACAATAAATTTTTTATGCTTGGCAATCTACATGTATCAAATTTCTTCAGCTGCACTATAAATTTATGATTTTGACTGCTGCCCTCATAACACATTAATGGTAACATCTCATAAATGCAAGCTAGGTCAGGGAAGTTTTTATTGAATGGAAACAGCCACTTGCCTTGGTTATATCCAAAATGGACATCGACAACTGTCAGTTCTGCAAGTGTGATTGATCTGAAGAACTTGATTACTCATTATGCAGCCGCTCATAATTTGAGTCAAACAAGGGGTGAAGTTCTGAAGAAGGGCCATCAAAGATTTATCTGTCAATCTGATGATGATAGGTCCCCATAAACATTCAGCTGGATTTAGATTCATAGACAGATGCGACTCTGCAACATGTCTGAGAATTGGACTGCATTCCCCATGGAGCCATCTCTGACAGCTGGCCCCGTGCAAATGGGGGGCTGCACTATTAACCACACAATATCGCAGGCAAATATGAGAAGCGGGCTTCCGGCTGCTGTTCATTTCCAACTCTGAAGCCGTTAATTAGAAGGAAGGAGGGACGATCCATCATTGACATAAGAGGAAGCAGAATTGCTTCCTTGATGTTTTCCTACAGAAGCAGAAACGAACAGTTCACTGAGTTACAATGCCATGAATAAGCACTTCTTTGGGGAGGAAAGTTATTAAAATAGTATTTTTAATCATCCAAAATGAATCAAATCTGTTAAAATTTTGTGAATTTGGAAAAAAGAAAATATAGCTCAATGGAAGTGCCAGAAAGAATCTATTCTGTAAGTTATTTCTGAATCACCATTTGCATAATGAGATGCTCTCTTCTTAGAAGTCGGCCCCCAACTGAAAGTGGGTTTTACAATTCCAGTTTCAGGATAACTGTGCCCACAGGAAACGAGGATACATGGTGCGCGATGACACCTGCTACCACAGAGCCAACATGGACAGTGCCCTATCACTGTGGAGTGTTACACACCTGCTCCTTGAGACACCTAATCCAGCTAGCCTGCACATGAATGAGGGAGAACAAAGGCTCGGCCGTTCCTTGCTCATGAGCTGCAACACACAGAACCTCAGCGTATGGGGGAAGGGAGGATGAAGGGGACCTACGTGATACTGGATTGCTCTTCATCGGTTTGGGACTAAGTTGGGAGAATGCCCAGGCCAGGATGAGGGAATGTGCAAGCAGGGTCATGGGGTAGACTCTAGGGGAACAGATAACACAATAGAGTGACAATTCCTTCTTCTCCTCTTACTGCATTTGTGGGATCTTCAGCCATGCTCACAAATTCTTCCCAAGAAGCACAAGAGGTCCGTGGCCCCTCTCTCCCAACGTGAGTGGACCTGTTTGACTGCTTCAAGGAACGCAATGTGGTGGAAGCAATCCAGCTAAGTTAGCAAAAGCTTAGCTGCTTCTGCAGGTGTCACTGGGAATACTGACTTCGAGAGCCTGTGGCCGCCTGCTAAGGGCTCTGTCCTCCTTGAAGCTACCCTGAGACCACATGGAGATACCCTCTGAGGGCACAGGACCAGAGGATCCTGAGCTGTTCCAGCCTTGGCTGCTGGAGTAGCTGCTGCCCCATCCACGTACCTGTTGTGTCTTGAATAAAACCACCCCAAATATGAACCACCTTCCTGCCCACTGTTGCCATGGGGAGGCATAGTGTGGAAGCTGCCTCTTTGAACGTCGTCAATCCTCAGATTTGTAGGAGAAGTAAATTCTTACTGCTTCAGGCCAGCATGGGCTGGTTGGTGGCTCAGGCTAATTGGGAGAGAACAGCTCTCCATAAAGGGCTTTTTTCCCTTTCCTGCTGCAAAGGGGTGAGTTTCCTGGAGGTGGGCAGCTTTCTTTGGAAGGTTAAGAGCTTTATATTTCTAAAAGTGTCTCTTCCCCAGCTGTAGGCAACTGCCTGGGTTGCCTTGTAGCTATGCAAGAGTTACACTGCTGAGAGAAAAGCAGCCAGTAGTTGGCAGGCATTCTGTGCCTGGTTAATGCCAAATTTGTGTTAACTATACCAGTGTGCCGACATAGTTGCCAATTATATATATGGAAGGCAGGGAGTGCTGGATTGAGACACGGCACCCCAACCCTCAGACAGGGAAAGGGGGTGGTGGATGCTGCAGATTGTTCTGGGAAGGGGGTATGGGGCATGTTAGAGTGGGAGCAGATGGGAGCATATTTGACTTCTGGGGTCTTCCACAGATGGGGCCACTGCATGCACACATACGCAAGACAGCTGAGAAAGAGTGGTTTAGAGGCTGCCTGCTTATGCTGCCGGCATCCCTGATTAGGGCACTGTTTTGAGTCCTGGATGCTCTGTTTCTGATTCAGCTCCTTGGTAATGCACCTGGAGAAATAAGACAGTGGAAGATGGCCCAAGTGCTTGGGTCCATGCCAGCCACGCGGGAACCTAAGGTGCGATTTCTGGCTCCTGGCATTGGCCTAGTCCAGATCTGGCCATTACAGCCATGTATGGGGGTAAACCAGCAGGTTCTTCTCTCTCTCTATTCTCTCCTCCACACCCTTGCTTTCTGCCACTTTGCCTTTCCAATAAATACGTCTTCTTTAAAAAGGCTTTTGTTTCCCCATTAACGATAATTTTAGACAATGCAAAGAAATTTCAAGGATAATGAAGTCATGGCGTAGCTCTCCGCCTCGGTGGGTCCTGAAGCGGGACTCACTGCTGAAGTCATCCCCTCCCCCACCTCCTGAAATGACCTTGTAGGGTCTGCTCCCTCCGGGGAGATGCCAAGGGCAGGATTTCTCCAGAGCACAAAAGGATCAGGTCTACACACCAGGGCCGTGAGCTGAACCCCGTCTGAGCCAGGAAGGAGTATTTTCAACTGATGCTGCTTTATTCCCAAGCAGCCTTTCAAATAGCCAAGTGAGAGCAGTCCTCCAGGATTAAAGACCCAGGAAGAGATGGCTGGGTTGTGTCCTCTTCCTTCCTTGATCTCTGTCATTTAAGTGACCCAATCATCTATCTTTGCGTTGAACTCAGATTGACTGACGTCTGAAGGCTGTAGCACTCTCAGCCAAGTATCACAGTTGATCAAAGTAATTAGCAGTGATCCAACCCAGGCAGAGCAGTATGCTAAACAATTTGACATCTCATTGAAATTCTAGCTGCCTGCAGGAGACTGGGCCACAAGGTTGTTAATGTGCTCCACCGTATCCACTATTTCAGGATCAACAGGGAAAGCTGAAATCCCGTTGAAGGTGGTCCTAGAGGAAGACTTTCAACTGCCAGTTATGGGGAAGAGCTAACTACGTACCCCCGTGCAGACAGGACCCGAAGGCAGGAAGGGAGCAGGCACGATGTGCTCTCACAGCTCCCAACTCGGTTTCCTCAAAGATGAGGTAGAAATAGATCAAATCAAAGAATTTTCAGAGATGCCAAGGTGGCGCTTACCAACTAAAATACAGTTCTTTGAAAAATCAGCATCCTAAATGCCAGATGGTTATTAAAGGCAGCCTCCGAATCTACCACCATGAGTTTAGTCATGTGCCGTTATTAGGAAATGATGGATAACTACCTACCTGGTAGTATTGTAGAGACTACTTCCCCCATAATTACATAAAGGCTTTAAAATAGGAAGAAAAACATGAAACAGAATTAATTTGTCTTCAGGCAGAAGTTGCAAGGCAAATAGACCTCACAACAGTCATATTTACACACACCCAGGAAATTGTTTTACTTAAACCCGGCGGGTCTTCATGCCTCAGTTCCACGTTCTGGGTGAGGATACAAAGGTTGAGGAGGATACAAAGCTGAAGCGAACCGCAGCACAGCCTTGGCAGTACAGCTTCCGTCGGCTAGAGGGCGGACTTGTCTCAGCCGATCTCAGGCAAAGGCATGCAAACTTCACGTTGCTTATGTAATGACCCACAAGTTTTAAAACATGGATCATGGATCATGAATACTTCAGCTTAAATCAGTGTCTGCTAAAAAGAACAGAAGGATAAAATATGCATTTTCTGTGGTGGCTGTGGATGCTTTTTGTTTTTTGGTTTATTTTGTTGTGTGTAAAGCTTGTGAAAAAAAATAAAACACACTCCAAAACACCCCTTCCTGTCTTAGGTTTAAGAATGGCCTCCTGTGTATTAACCTGGGTGTTTTCCACTGAAAACAGCAGCCCAAACAAAACAGCAAAAAGCAGGCTGTAAGTAGACAATATATTTGATATGCATCTGCATAAGAATTTTAATATTCTTAAAGAGTTAGTTCTAGGTTATGAGATTATGTCTTATGAAAATTGTTTCTTTTTTCTAAAAATTTATTATTTATTTTTATTGGAAAGTCAGATTTTACAGTGAGAAGGAGAGACAGAAAGATCTTCCAGTCCGGTGCGGTAGCCTAGTGGCTAAAGTCCTCACCTTGCTTGCACCGGGATACCATATGGGCACTGGCTCATATCATATCTCTGTTCTTCACTCTGTAAATCTGACTTTCCAATAAGAAAAAAATCTTCCATCCACTGGTTCACTCCATAAGTGGCCACAACAGCCAGAACTGAGCTGATCCAAAACCAGGAGCCAGGAGCTTCTTACAGGTCTGCCATACAGGTGCAGGGTCACAAGGCTTTGGGCCATCCTCTACTGCTTTCCTAGGCCACAGGCAGGGAGCTGGATGGGAAGTGGAGTAGCCAAGATTGAAACCACCACCCAGATGATATCCCAACACATACAAGGCAAGGACTTTAGCCACTCAGCTACCACATCAGGTCCAATAATACTCTCTTTCGAAAATGTGTACATCTCATTAATGCCCCCCCCCCCGGGTCCTCCCTCAAAGGAATTAGTCGACCAATGCCATGCTGTGGCACTAACATTATTTCTCCTCTCTTTGTCTCCTTCCTGTTAGGACTCTGGGTCTCTTCTGGGGTTCACCTTCTGTAACAGGATACACATTAGATAAGATGTTAATCACTTTTTGAAGCAAATCATTTCACCTCTACCTCCAAAATATAACCCCTAGCCACCTGCAGCAGGTGGAATCTGGGCTGTTATGACCTTTGCCCTCCCTGGTGTCACTTCTGTGAATGTTACTGTTGGGTCAGGATGAACTTTGCAGAGGTAACGCTAAGGAAGATTAGGCTGGATTAACCCCAGTCCCATTAGCTCCAGGAGCTAAAATTCTTTCAAGAACCTAACTAAGCCTAAAAGCCCAGTCCTCCCCGTAGCCTCTGCTGGAGCCTTGGGAGACCCTGAAGAAAAGACCTACCTGGCACTGTTGCACCTGCGCCTCTGCTTCATGCAAGGTGCTTCTTATTTGCAGAAGTCGCAGGAAACTATTGCCCTGCCCATTTTGTTGTAGGGGATTTGAAGTCTTCTATTTAAGCTACTCACATTTTGGTTCTTTTGTTATGTATAACTGAAAGAGAAAAGTAGCATCTCTTTCCCAAGCTGTGACAAATATGTGCTCAGCATTAAGATTTCTTTTCTTTGCTTATGAGCACTTGAATGGATGGGTTTTTGTGAGACCCCTGTATTCAATGAGGCTCCGGGCCAGCCAGTTTGCAAATCACACTGAATCATGTTCCAGAAGGGAGAACAAAGGATCAAACCTGGTTGAAGAAGTTCCAACTAGCTGTGGTGATAAGAAAGCAGGCTTATGGTCCCGGGGCAATGGCTCAGTGGCTGAATGCTCACTTGTTCCACTTCCCATCCAGCTACCTGCTTGTGGCCTGGGAAAGCAATGGAGGATGGTCCAAGGCCTTGGGACCCTGCACCTGTGTGGGA
Source organism: Ochotona curzoniae (assembly GCF_017591425.1). Lineage (NCBI taxonomy): Eukaryota > Metazoa > Chordata > Mammalia > Lagomorpha > Ochotonidae > Ochotona > Ochotona curzoniae. Next base: position 17,150,421 of record NW_024466307.1, read on the forward strand.
GAGCTGACAGAAGCTCCTGGTTCCTGGCTTCAGATCAGTTCAGCTCTAGCCATTTCCGCCATTTGGGGAGTAAACCAGTAGATGGAAGATCATTGTCTCTTCTATCTGATCTGCTTTTCCAATCAAAATAAATACTAAAAAATGGAAACGGTTTTATAAGGAAATGACCTGTTTTTGAACCTGACTCCAGTATGCAAATTGTTCATGATACAGCGGAAGTGTCTCTTTTTTTTAGGGTTATAAATTCCAGTCCACAAACTGGCCTGTAAAATAAATGAGATTTTAAATTTTTATTTGGCAATGCAATTGCTTACTTTTGCATCCTATAAAAGGAAAAAATGCAGCGAACAACTCACCAGTCAAGAAAAAATTCATGTAGGACTACTACATCGACGAGCGAGACTAAAGCAATGGGAGGAAACTTGAGCCCACCTTCCCTGCAACACGAAGCGAGCGAGCGGGTCAGTGTAAGTTAACAGAGCAGTTCTGAAGGCTGTCTAGGGGCAGGGCACGAAGCTGACCCACCTGAAGAGGTCACCTGTGTTTGCTGTCTCTCATTCTGCTAGGTTCCTTCCCTCCCACCAAGTCCCAGCATGCCTTGAGAAAGACATTTCCGGATAGATTTACGTTTCATAGAGGCTGAGAAAGAGTTTAAGATTGCAAGCTTTCTCAAGTAAACAATCTTATGAAAAGAAGGTCAAGAAACTTACAGTCAGGAAGAAACACATCTCAAGTTGAGAACGTCAATGTCATCTTGATTTGTTCCTGCTTCAAAATAGGTAAACATAGTTCTTTCGGAGAGGTTTAAGCCCTAACCTTAGGACCCATTCCAACCTCCACCTACTGCCCAAGCAACTGAGCTATGGCGCCAGGTGCCCAAGGCCAAGGTGGGCCCCCTGAAGGCTGGCCGCCCACCTGCTAGTCCTCCCACTGTACAGCAGAATGGCCCATTGGTGCTGCTTAACCCAGCTCCCTGCTAGTCTGTGCTGCATTTGGACCACAAGAATCTTACTTCTAATTGGTCTAGGAGCCAGCCTACCTACACACCTGAGCCATTCTCTCCCTGCCGCGGTACCTAACCTGATCAAACCAACTCACTGCCTGCAAGAAAGGGAAATGACTGGAAGAAATAAAAGAACAACAATACAGTTAATTAATTCACTTACTTTCTTAGCCTAAAGAATGAACTGATCCCTTCAACAAATACAAAAGCATTAAGATGCTAAAGCCTGTGTATTCACATGCTAATTCAGGAGACAGAATGCATCTTAATATCCAGCAAGCCTTGGAATAGGAGTTTACCATGCAGTGCAGTTTATACCGTACTCAATATAGTCATCTGAATTAGATCCTACATTCAAGTATTGAAAATAATTTTTCACAGTAACATATGATATTAGATATTACATGAATTATTCCTTCCTTCAATATATTAAAAGTTTCTGATTACATGCATTAGTAGCCATATAAGGATTTTCACATTTTTTACTTAACCTTTCTGCTAACCACATTTAGCAGAAAAGAGTAGGGTGACAAAAAAAATGCCACATGGAAAGCATCCATTTATATAATCCTGCCCAAACACGGCATAGTGTGTGCGTAATCTAGAGATTACAGGAGGGTGAAGAAGAAATTCTTAGAAGTTATCCAAGTGGGAACTCTGGCTCTTGGGAGTCACGTTAGAAACAAGCATCAGGGGATCCTAGGATGATTTTGGAATAGATTCAGAGAGAAAATATTCAGGGCTCTTTGTTTTGTTTTAGAAACCCTTACCGCTTCACACAACACAACGTGCACTAAGGGTCATGATATTGTCATGACAACAGAGCTTGAAAACTGAGAGTGAGGTTGAAATTGAACAAAAATTCAGGCTGGAGATCTTAGCAAAGGATCAGCTCCTTCATTAAAAAATAAATAAATAAAATCTCTCAATGGACAAAGTTTCTCCAAGGAGAAGCCTCTGCGCAGCAGGGCCCTACAGATCTCATCCCCAGCCTGGCCTTCTAAGGCGTTCTTAGACTGCCAGGGTGCCCAGCTGGCAGCTTCCTGCTCCCCTCCTCGGCCGGCAGCTAAGGAGGCAAAAATTCCATTCCTTAGTGCAGCACAGAAGCCGGGAATGCTCCTGGAGAGATGTAAGAGGGAAAGCAGAGCAAAGCCAGCAGGACTAGCAACTTGGATCACTTACAGCTACCTGGGCATTGCTCAGTGACACCCAGCAGCTCTCTGTCCTTAGAGTTTTCTGGAACAGTGACAAAAGACAACAAACCGCCAAGACTTCCCTGTGTGTCGCACTGGAAATCCCACTTCTGGAAACCTGTTAGTTTCCACCAAACTGTGAAGTGGGTTATCTTAACTGTCTGTTGAAAGATAAGGATATAGTAAATGTCCTCTTTTCCAGTCCTTACTTTTTCTCATCCAACTCATCCAGTCCCTTCAGAATACAGGTGTTTAAAAAGATTTGAATGAACCAGTTTCCACCCAGGAATCCAAGAGTCCCAGTGATTCAAATACATTAATGAGTTAGCAGTTACTTAGAAAGCCATCAAACCATGGCCTTGTAAAGGAGTATTTCATCCCAGTCTTCATCCAGCATTCTTATAAACAGATGCTGACAGCAAACCCCTGTAATGCAAAAGCATGGCATACCTGTGATCTTTCCCCTAGCCATGGCTTATCCTCCAACAAAAGAAATTGACTCGAATTCTGGGAGTGATACAGCTGACCTTACAAATTCTAACAGTGGACTCAAGGAATCATTTGCTCCTTTGAAGATAAGCGTCTCTATGACCAGTATTGTCTGGAGGGCTTTATCTGGTTGAAGTCCTGAAGAAAACCACATCCATTCATGTAACCCCTCCTAGACAGGCTGGAGCCCACCTGACCTTCATAAATTCCCTAAACATCATAGAATCTCTGACCAATCAGGAACCTTGTGCACAGACCTCTCAGCCCCAGTTTTCTGTCTGTATGAATTTTCAGTCCTGTCTCCTCCAGGAGCCTGGGAATTAGGCAACAGCTGCCCAGCTCCTTCCTCTGAACCTTGTAATCAAGGCCCTCCATCGCCCATTTCAGTGACCAGCTTTCTGCCTGTTGGGCAGGTTGACCCAGGTTGGGAGTTCTACAACAATGCTTCCAACCAGTTTGGAGAGTTGTTTGGCAACACCACCAAGACCATGCACCCCTCAAAAAGTTTATCAGAGGTAGGGTGAACATTTTGCCTAACAGTTAACATCTTTTCTATAAAACTTACCCCATCTGCAGTATTCTGTTACTAACGATAGAAATGGACAAATCTAACCATGTAGGAAAAAATTGAAAATGACAGAAAAAGAGAAAACAATAAAATTCGACAAGGTTGCCACAATACAGAAATGTGCACAGCTAACAGTTTGCCATCTTCCTAAGCTCTGTCAGTCCTAAAACATGTACAAACCTGCCGGAGAGATGCTGTACACATACTATTCTCTCTGTCGCGTTGCCACACTGGCTATGGACAGAGGTTTTGGTCCTTCTAAACTCCACATGGAAGCTGTAACCTCAGTGTCTGGGATTGGGAGAAGGGGTGTTTGGGGAGTCATTAGGGTTAGAACTGGTATTGTTGTAACAGCCTGCACTCTGTCCGCTTCATGCCATTGAGGACATCATAAGGAGGTAGCCATTGAGAGCCAGGAGGAGAGCCTGCACTAGGAGCTGAATCAGCCAGCACTCTGAGCTTAGGTCCTCCAGCCTAACGTGAGAAATAAATGTTGGGTTAAGTACCGATCTCTGGTATTGGTTAAGGTGATACAAACAGACCAAGACAGCATTTACTATGCCATAAAAATGTTTCCATCTAAAATGTTTTTAAACTACAACATGTATAATCATAAGAAAATCCTGCACAATATAATATGAATGAACTATTATTTAGTTTACCAAATCATTACTTCAATTTATTTAGACATCTAATGCATACTTTGTTGCCCTTCCTATTTTTTTTTAAAAAATGATCTTGTTCAGCAATATGTTCTTTCTCCAAATAGTCAAGTGTCTCTAAGATAAATGATGCCACTGTAAGTTACAGGAATAGGCCAGCTGGTGCAGGAAAAATACAATCCCCTTCTCCAGTGACTGCTTCCAGCAGTGAGGTATGAAGGGGAGCTCTGGTAGAAAGGTTTGGGGCTGTTTTCTCCCCTCCAGGACAGAGTCACAAGAAGAGACCCTCTCTCTTCTTCCTCTCAACATGGTGAATTGTATGTGGTCATCCTGCTTCTTGCCAGCTCTGAAAGCCACAGAAGACATAAAGGAAACAGTCCTCCGATGACAGCGACGGATCAGTGCATCACAGCCCAGCAGCCCGTCGCCCCCTTGGCACTTCCTGTCACGGGAGACAGATTTGCTCTTTATTCTGGATATTGCAGCTAAAATCATGCTGACACAAAATATTTTACAGCTTTGTTCTTATGACTATCTTTGTGTACATGCCTCTGTCCGTCTCTAGGATTCTATGCTAAGAATTTCTGAAGGGAAAACCCTGGGCCAAAGGTAATGACAGGCTTAATATTCTTCATATCTCTTACCAAATTATTTCTGGTAGAAGCTACATCCATTGGAATTCCCACTGGCAATCTGCATGACTATTTCAGTGTACCATGGCCTGTAGTATCATCTTTTCAAAACTTTTTTTTTTAATTGGTGTAATGGAGAGAAAAAATGGCACTCTATTGTGATATTGTATCTTTGTTAAAGGGTTGGACATATTCTTTATATGGTTTTCATTAGCCATTTGTATATAATACTTTATACATGGTCTATTCTTGTCTTTGGTGGTTGCTGCTTCTCTTCATTAGATCTCCTTTGTTAGGCTGAGCGACAGAGAGAGAGAGCGACAGAGCTCTCCCATCCAATGGATCACCCCTCAAATGCTCACAATGGTCAAGACTGGCCAGCTGAAGCCTGGATTCAGGAATCCCATTCAAGTCTCCCAAGCAGGTGAGAGACCATTAACAAAAGCTGGGTTAGAAGCCCACGATACCTGAAACTCAAATCAGACTCAACTATACGATGCAGTGACTAAAATGTCTGTATCACCACACTCGTCCTAGCTCTTTTTTTTTTTTTCAGTTGTTTTAAGGTGGAATTTGAGGTTCAGTAGTTATTTTTAAGAGTTGGCTAAACTCTACTTACTTGATAGGCAAAGGGAAAAGGCAGATACCACTGATTCTTGGTCCAAGTGCTGACCTCAAACTAAGACTGGGTCAGGTCCAAGCCAGTAGGAGAGAAGTCAGTCCAGGTCTCCCATATGGATCCTAGAACCTAACTACTGGAATCATCACGACCACCCCCGTGTCTCAAGGTCAACATGAACAGGAAGCTGAAGTCGGGAGCCAAAGCAGGGCACCACACCCAGGCACTCCAATACGGCAGGTGGGTCTCTTAACCAACACCTTGGTTAAGACATTAACTTAAACTAAATGCTTGCCTTAAGCTAGGTGCCACTGAGCTAAATGCCTGCTTTCGTACTTTTAACATCTCTCGGGTTTAAATGGAAAAACATACTGATCTCGGCTTTTTAGGTCAAACTGAATAGAGACACAAAAAGCTTCTCTTTTTCAGAAGTCCACATCAATGGAATTTAAATTCGTGAAAGAGTTTAATAGTTACCATCTAAATTCACATAGAACCTTGTAACTTTTGATTTCAATAGTCGTTACTCAGAGGCCATCCAATAGCTCATTTTAAAGCTTCCTTTATGAGCTGTTCAGCAATATTTAGGTTTCTCTCTACTGCCTTAATAACCCACAATGACTTCCCTCATGCACTCTCTTGCTAAAAATTGTTTTATGCCAGATCTTATCAAATTTATGATCAGCTGGAGAGAAACGTGGGTGTATAAAATTAAGAATGAACCTTTCTGGTTATACAAACTCAAGACAGAGGAGCAATACTTGACCATCTTTATTACAAAAGCAGCAATTTTCAGTCTACAGTCTTAGAAAACAGTAGAATTCAAGCTTCGTTATTAATGTGTTAGTTAAACCTTTTGTGCATGCTAGCATTAGCGAGGAGCTCTCTAGAAAGAAAGGGGAACAGGGTCTGGTGCAATGGCCCAGTGGGTAAGTCTTCACCTTGCCCATGCACTGATGTACCATAGCAATGCCAATTCATGTCCTGGCTGTTCCACTTCCCATCCAGCTCCCTGCTTTTGGCATGGGAAGGCAGTAGAAGATGGTCCAAAGCCTTGGGACCCTGCACCCAGTTAGGACACCCAGAAGAAGCTCCTGGCCTTTGGATCAGCTCAGCTCCGGCCATTGCAGCTTCTTGGAAACTGAACAAAAGGACAGATCTCTCTCTTCAGCACTGGCCCCGCCTCAAGGCTCCCAGGTGCCCTGCCGGTTACCATGTGCATCCTCATCTCTAGACACACAAAACTATCCATGTGTTCTACTCCATTCCATGCAGCTGAGTCTTCACCTATACAAATACCTGCTGAGAGGACTGGCATGACGGCTTCAGCATCCCAAAGGAGTATCAGTTTGAATCATGGCTACTGTACCTATTGTTTCTAATTCTTATTTTTTGAAAGGTAAATTTACAAAGAGAGAGAGAGAAAGAGATCTTCCATCCACTGATACGAGCCCCAAGTGTTTGCTATAGCTGGGATTGGGTCAGGCCAAATCTTGGAGCCAGGAACTCCATCTGGTCTCCCATGTGACTGTCAGAGTCCCATGCACGTGAGTCATGATCTGTTGTCTTCTAGGATGCGTTATCAGAGAGCTGCTCAGCAGCAGAGGAACCAGGACTCAAGCCAGTCCTCCCATATGGGATGTATGTGGGTCCTGATTGGTAGATTAACCTACTTTGCCACAACTCCCACCCACCCTGAAATTTAATTCTGACAAAATCTCAACCGACTTAGGTCTTCTCTCTTCCCACCCTATCCCAAGCTTATTTTCTGTGATTTAGGTGCTTGTTGCACTGAATAATTGTTACTTATTTATATAGTTTTCTTCTCCATGAAACTCTCAAATTCTCACAGTAAAGAATAATGCCTCACTTGACAGTTTTAATCCCTGATATATTTTAGAGGTGTTGAACAGATATTTACGTATAAAATGAGAACTGCACAGACTAGTAAAGGTACTATTTATTAAAAGCTCCTTGTTTACCAAGGACCACCCAATCTGCTTTATGTGCATTAAATTCTGAGCTGACAGTTTTTTGGTTGCACTTCTCTGCATTTTGCCTCATGGACAGAAGCTGAAAGTTTGTGACAACCCTGTGCTGTGCGTATGTATCAGCATCATCTGTGCCACACTTTGAAAGTTCTCACAGTGTCTCAAACTTTCCGATATCTCCTGCAGCACAGGGCCTAGGACTCACTGAAGACTCAGGCGATTGTTAGTAGCTTCAGCAACAAGTTAAAACATGTTCATGTGCAAGGGAGAGATAGAGCACTCGCACCTGCATATGTACTTCTCCAATACTCGCAACAGTCAGGATAAGATGGGAATTTGGAACTGAACCCATCTCTCCCATGTAGGTAGTATGAACCCAATGACTTGAGCCACTGTTGGAGCCTTACAGGGTCTGCATTGCAGGAAGCTAGAGCTGGAACCTGGGGATTCAACCCAGGGATTCCCACTGTTACTTGTGGACATCTTGACTGGTGTTTTAACTGCTGTGTACACTTGGAGAAGCTACTTTGAGCCTGTAGTATCACCTGCATTTGGTTTTAGAGCAATCCTTCAGGAAAGTGTTATTAGAGCCCTGGTGAACTAAAACAGATTAAGTTTCTCAAGATGGTAATCAGAATTCAGACCCAGGTCTTCTGATGCCAGCAGCCTAATATCTGGACTATTAAAATGCAGCCACTCACTGTGGCTGTGTTTTCCAGCAGCTCCCCGACAGAAGAAGCTGCTGTGCTGGACAGGACTGAGATCGCTGAATCATCAAGAAGAATAAGTGAACCCTCAAGAACATTAACAGCAAATCCCTTGTCTTGCTCACTCTGTGAACTAAGTATCTCCAACTCTAAGCACCTCTGGGAAAAGCACTGGAATTGGGTCACAGGGAAACAACATAGAGAGGCCTTCTTCGTGCAGCGATTGGCTCAGTGAAAAAAACTGGAATGTGTACAAGTGAACAAAAGTGTTGAAATCCTGGGAGGAGAAAAGAATGCTGCCAAAGATGGAGAAAGACTAAATCCAAGAGAAAGTCGGAGTTAAGCCACAGCAGTGGAAATGTTGTACCAGAAATGGAAAATGAAAAAGATAACAAGGGCAGACACCCAAGGAAGGTCACCCATAAATAAGGACTCGTAATTGAGTCCACATGAAGCTTATTTGCACTGTGTTTATGAAAGATTTTGGCATGAAAATATAGTATCCTACAAAAATCCTTATGTTGGACTTAACTTTTCAAGCAATGTAGATAGTGTGGTAAGAAATTAAGCCCTACATTCTTACCCATGTCAGAGTGGTAAGATTTTGTGTTTTTTGCTTTAAATGTTTTATATGAATAGTTACCTTTCATTCTGTCTAGGGGAGGGTTTTTTTTTTAATCCATCTCAAATATCTAACTTTATATGCAAGCTTATGCTAATGGAAAAATCATCTTTGTGACAATTCTAATGATGAGAAAGGTATGACCAGCTGCACAGGTGGGAAGAATACACTGTTTATTGCTGGTTCCCTAATCTAAGCAGATCACTAAAAATAAAAAATAAAGAAAGCCCAAGCAATCCATTGGGACATAGAGAATCTCCCGAGAGTAACCTCATGACTGTGAGGTACAAAGTTTGACAGGTTTAGATGAAGCTTCGACCTAATGAACTTGCAGTGAAAAAAAAAAATCTGCAAATTCCCAAATGATCAGCCACCTACATGAGCTCAAATACTGCATTCTTAAATTAGAACAGTGACTTTGATTATGATGGAGAAAGGACACAGTCTTCCATTATTCATTGTTAATTTATTATTCATCTAATTATCCTTTGAGACACTTTCACAAATTTAAGGAAAATACCATGGTGACAACTGTCTACGAAAAGAAGAATTACATCCTAAATGACATTTAGATATTTTTGCTCACTTCTATTAGCAGGTGAAAAACATCTTTAAAATGAATATATATTTCCACCGAGGAGTGTATTTTCTAGCTTCCCAAACTGAGCTGTTCCAGTCTTTGAGACCCACCCCTAGATTGAGTTTCCATCTTTGTCCTAAAGCAGATGAATTGTGGTGCTTCTTTTATGAGGCAATAACTGCAATCTGTAATAAATAAACTTAGTAGCAAAGGAATTGATGGGAAATAAAAGAGGGTTAAAAAGCTAAATGGTGTTTTAGCCTAAGATCTGGTTTTAATTGGGTGGGTCCAGGCATGCATCTTCAGATGACTTCTTCTCGATGAAATTGGCATTCTCTCTTTACCTTCCCATGTTTCTTCCAGATCTTCTTTCCTGACTCTCTCGACATTGCTGGAAGATGGTTCTGATAATTTTGCAATGAATCTCTCCCTTTCATTGTAATAAATGCTTTCCTTCTTAACTAGCTACCCTTAACCTCTGTTGATCTTACTAATGACAGTCATCACACAGCTTTCAAAAATTAAAAGGAAGAGACTTGGGCCTCCTCTGCCTCTAATACAAGAAACGTGTGGGAAACATTTATCAGAGCAAAGCTCTAGTCACATGACAAACCGTTTACATCAGCACTAAGCCCTATCCTTAGGGGCTGTGGTTTGGCTATTTACTACCTTGGCTGATCTCAGTTCTGAAATCCAGTTTGCAACTTACATAAATAAAACAGGGGACCCATATATAAAATGGAGTTAATTTATTTATGGCTGCATCATGATAAAAGAGCTGAACATACTTTAACCAAATCTGTAGAGGATATTGGGATGATATAATGAGTCAAAAAGTGGGGGGTCAGGGCAGTACACACTATGCTTTCTGAAAGGTCATTGGTAGGTTCTTCAGAGAGACAATGAGTAGCCTGCAGACAGCTGCAGGGTTTTGGATTAGCAGTGGTGAGTGCCCACGTAGGGACGTAGACCCTGTGTCCCCAGCAACAGTGGCAGCGGGGATCTGTGTGGCCGGCGTAGTGATTCTCCAGGGAAATCCTAGCTTGGCCGCTCCAGTGCTGCAAGCATTGTTTAAAGCACAAATCGAAATTCAATTCTCACATGCGGTTAGAAATGGATAACACTGTAGTTTCTTTAACAAAAAATATTACAAGTATTCCTTCAATTGAGAATTTAAAGGGTGAAAGTTAATTTATTTTATAATATGATTTCGCTGAAGCACAAACCCACTTATTGGTGAAATAAATTGTTCTAACACAATAAGAACAGTGCTTGGGTACTCTTTGTTTTGAATATATTCACACCTGCAGCAGCTGCCGCTGTCCTAGCCAGAACCCAGGAGCCCAACCTGAAGGTCACCTGCAATCCTCAGTGCTGGTTCCCACACACAGCAAGGATTTCTTTCTTCTGTAATCTCTCAGTTACATGTGCTGCAGGTCACCCAGGCCAGACGAGCAAACATCTTTAAGAATAGCGGCCATGCAGTGAGAGGTGAGACCGGACAGAAAAATACACTTCGTTGTCTTGGCAAGTCAGGTGCGAGATGTGTTCCAAGGAGTCTCCTCCGAGAGCGGTGCCCTGGTCCGTTCCCCGCCTCTGTAGGCCTGAGCCCACAGGGCTTGTTGCACTCCTCGGAGTCGTTGAGCAGCCAGCCTCAAGAGCATCTCGTTTGAGCTCTTAGGATAACAAGCAGGGGTGTATTGAGGTTCTGGCTTCTCTTCTAACTTGCTGTGTAGCCTGGAGAGCATGACTGAGTGAGCTTCAGTCTTCAGAGGTTGTAAAACAAGGATAATAACAGCACTTCTAACTTGTTGAGTCTTGTGCCTACTAAATACAGAATGTACTAAGTGTCATGTCCAATATATACCATAAATAATAAATGTTCACTATGGTTACTCGGTTTAACAGCTTCCTGTTCTGCAAGAGTTGTAGTAAATCTAAGTTCCTCTACTAATGAATCGGGCTCTATATATGTTCATAAAGAAGGCAAATGACAGACCTGGATATTTCAAGGATATTGCAAGGAGGAGTGGGAAAAGCCTTCTTGCCAGCAGCCTACTTTCCTGTACACTTGCCATTCACTGTCTACATTCAGATGAAGAAACAACGAACTCTCACCATCTTGCCCCTCCTGAGTCTGCAAATCAACTTCGCCATTGTCAGGAGGCGCCTTGAGCCACCGCGGCTCAGCACATTCCAGTTCCGGGGCAGATGTGCACACCTCCTTCCAGCACTGACCCGGGCCAAGGCTCTTCCTCAGCCTGACCGTACTGTCAGCACAGCTAGGCTGTGTGGTCAGAGAGCATTCCAGTAGTCTCTAGAAGCGATTTTCAAAACGAGATCGGCATCTAAGTGAGCAGATGTTGAGTTAAGCAGATGACCCCACCTAACGCAGGTGGACATTTGATCGGTGGAAAGCCTTGTAGAACAAAGGAGATTTTTCTAAAAGGAAGCCTCTGAACTTGCACCTCAAGCCTTCTCTGCATCTCCTGGGTGAGTCTGTAGAAGTGGGTCTTAGCAAAACTACCAAATCAGATTAAGTTCACTGTCTCTTTCCTTCCACCATCCTTCCCCCTTCCACACACATTTTATTCATTTTGATACATTGAAGAACAATAAGCCAGAACTGAGCTGATCCAAAACCAGAAGCCAGAAGCTTCTTCTGGGTCTCCCACGCGAGTGCATAGTCCCAAGGCTTTAGGCCATCCTTGACTACTTTCCCAGGCCACAAGCAGGGAGCTGGATGGGAAGTGGAGTAGCTGGGATTACAACTGGCGCCCATATGGGATCCTGCCACATGCAAGACAAGGACTTAAGCCACTAGACTACCATGTCAAGCCCCAAGAGAAAAAAATGTATATTCAAACCTTTTGCTAAAAATAACTATTTCAAGATCAGGAGCACTTTGTCAGCAACAAAAACAAAATTGGTTGCTTAATACTAGAAACATGCATCCTATAGTCATTCATTGAACAGAAAATAAATACAATCTATTTTAAAAATTGCAACCCTGAATGTCCGGGCTGAGGGAGCAAACCTAGCTACTCTACTCAGCTAGAGAATAAACAAGAAATAGTCTAAAATGTCACACAGCTAGAAGTGAGTAGTGCTTGAAATAGAATTTGGATTTCAGTGTTTTTACTTCACATAACACTTCGGCAGAAAGCAGGGCCCGCTCCTGGAATTGCTAGCAGTGATGCAGAGCCCCCACTGTGCTTGTATTGAACACGGCAGGGACTGCAGCTCAGTGCCCTCAGCTGGCCCGCTGCCCATGCAGACACCACTCAACATTCTCTGCGATGACCCCCAAAGTTCCCAGACTTCCTTCTCCTCAGTATTGTTTGTATCCAAAAGCTACTAAGTTAGGCTACACACAGACAAAACACATATATCAAAAGGGCTTTTTTTTTTTTTTTCACCAGCCCATTGAGTTGGAGGGCAGTGTGAATCCAGTCTGAAAAAGTGAACTGGAACTCAGGATTAAGCTGCAGTGCTAATCATGTCACTGCTATCAGTTGGGTTAGGATGCTGCCCCTGGACCCTCACTGCTTCCCTGCTCGGCCCCATCCCCCTGGGAATTTCTTGGGTGGTCCCCCCAACCTTTCCTTACATAGCAATAGCTACCGTACCTCATCGCTAATGTCCCGACTGCTGAGAAAAGGAAGATCAGTTAAACCCTTCGGGTTCAGTTGTGGGAGAAAGACATTATTTTTGCTTTCAAAATTCTTCCTTTGGAAATTTTTTTTGACTAGTGTATTTTGGAAAAATTGTTCTCATGGGCCAGCACCATGGCAGAGTAAGCTAAGATTCTGCCTCTAGTGCTGGCATCTCGTATGGGTGTCGATTCATGTCCTAACTGCTCCACTTCCAATCCTATTTATGGTCTAGGAAAACAACAGAGGATGGTTCAAGTTCTTGAGCCCCTGAACCCTTGTGGGAGACCTAGAAGAAGCTGCTGGCTCCTGGCTTTGGACCAGGGCAGCCTTGGCTGTTACGGCCATTTAGGGAGTGAACCAGCTGATGGAAGATTCTCTCTGTGTAACAGTGCCTTTCAAATAAAAATAAACTAAGTCTAAAAAAATCATTCTTATATATAGATGTAGACCCTAGAATTAGGATTAAAAGCACATGTAATCTCCGTGGAGTTGTAAACTAAACTGAGTATATCATACGGATTGCTGAAGTGACTCGAGTTGTTCTCAACTTTAAAGGAATCAGTGCAAGAACCTTCTTTAAAGACTTGTTTTTTCACGTAGCTACCCGTCACACCCTTTTGATGGCTTTCTGTTTTATCCTGAACAAGCTAGACAGGCTTACAGTTCTGGCCCTCTCATGGGTTTTGCCCCGCCCTCTTGGTGACTGGCAGTTGTTATTCTGCTCACCCAAACTGTGTGTAAAAGATACCACTTCGGGCCCAGTGCCGTAGCTTAGTGGCTATATCCTTCCCTTGCATGAGCAGAGATCTCATATCCCATTTGGGTGCTGGTTCATGTCCCAGCTCTTCCACTTCCCATCCAGCTCCCTGCGTGTGGCCTGGGAAAGCAATCAAGGACACTCCAAGGTTTTGGGATCCTGCACCTGCATGGAAGACCTGGAAGAAGCTCCTGGCTTCATTTTGGTGGTTGCAGCCACTTAAGGAGTGAACCAGCAGATGGAAGATCTTTTTTTCTGTATCTCCCAGTCTTGTATACTACCTTTTCAATAACAATAAATATAAGAACGTTTATTTTTTAAAAACCTGTTTTAAAAAAAGATGCCCCTAGGAACGTTTTCTTGGTTTCCCCTCTCTTGGAACCCCAGGAGACTTGGACCCTAGTGCGCTAGCAATAAAGTTCCTTTGCTTTTGCATTATCTCGTGTGGAACTCCTCTGTTCAAGGTGGTGGGATAAATTTCGGATCCAACACATTGTTGCTGAAGACCACACAGCATATAGTGTTCTGCGGATAGCAGCCAGTTGGTTAACGAAGGGTTGGCATGCTGGCTAAATGTGCTCAGTTATTGCAGCAGTACATTGATTTTCTTCTCCTTAATGGAACAAGAACACACGGGCCTGAGACAACGTCTAGTGCTATGGACCATGTTGTAGTTTTCCTAATGAAGACATCATCCTTGTCTTTTCATGAATTCCTGCTTCGTCATGACCTCTAGGCATAGATTGTTGAGATTCAAGTCCAAACTCTTGCACAAACAAGCCCTGTGACCTTTGGCAAGTTCTTTACCTCATTGCAGATTGGGATTCGTTTCCTGGGGATTACAATGATGCCTATTCTTCACAAAGTCATCTGGAGAATTCAATGAAGGAACAAGGCCTGGTCCTGGCATGCACTCCAAGAATGCTCACTGTGGTTACTCCTTCTGCCTCTGGCGGTGCAGGTGCTAAGAACTGGAACTGCTGAGTTCACTGGCTGTGCCCAGGCTGGCCTAGATCAGGTCGCAAGGAGCTGCTGGCCACACCTCTTCTGTTTCTTTCTATGTGAGGACCTGATAAACAAGAAAGTCACGCTGGGTGGAAAGCCAAGAGACCCAAAGCTGTAAATCAACATTGGCTGAGGTTTTAAGGTAGAATGAAAGCTTCTAAAACATTTCTCAGTATTGGGAGAACCAGTGAGGATGCCAGACAGACAATTCTAGTTGGATAAGATGTTACGGGACTAAACATTTAAGCAATGTGAAAATCTATTCCTGGCGCGACCTCGCCACTATTAAAGCCATTTTACACTTCAGCCAGTGGAAGAGAAGTTTTTGCTTTGTTAGTTTGCTCCTGGTCTAAGTTACTTTGTCTCTCACACTACTACTAGTTTTACTGCGAAAATGCATTACTGTGTTGGTATAGAAGCTCAAAGATAGCTTTAAATGAGGAGCGGCTCACTGTAATGGCAAAACATCACAACTGACCTACACAGCCACCCTTTCCCTCCCCTCCCCTGCTGGGGACCAGAGAAAGAACTGATAGCACATCGCTACTTTGGAACACCTTTTAAGTGCGGGGAAGTAGCACTCCACATCTCTGTGTACCCCTTCCTACATTCTTAATCCACAGAAGAGACTACTGGTCTCCAACTCTCTTGTGGCTAAGGTTCTGCATGAGAACCTGCTTCCATTGACATGAAGCATGGATGTGACACATGGAGGCTGGAAGTCAGCAATGCCACCTCCTTCCTGAGGAACTACCACCAGCTCATTCACTGGTGCTTCCTGCTGCTGGACTTGAACATTCGTTCCAGTGTCTGGTTATCAGCGTTGTCACAACCTGGAGCCTGTGGTCTGAACAGAGTGGTCAAGGACATTGACAGGGCTCCAGTAGTGGACACCTCAGCTTGCTGACTTCTGTGTCACACAGTGCGCCCTTGAAACCAGCAACCCAGTTCTGCTCCATCCTACAACTACGTGAGTATCCAATTTTCTGTTTTAAGTCTTTTTTTATTGTAAATGGTTGTTGATGTTATGTTCAGACTTTTAATTGATTGGGATGATACTTTGTCGGCTTTACCTTCATACCAGAGATGGTCTCATCAAGAAATCGTTGAACTCACTAGGATAATAAGATGCTGGACTTTATGCTTGGTAAATACTTCCAATGAAAGAACCTCAACTGAATTTGAACTGTGGTATTGCAACAAGGTGGAGAAATCCACCATGGGGAGAGGGTTCGGGGAAGGGTGGGGGGAATCCCAGTGCCTATAACACTGTATCACATAATGCAATGCAATTAATAAAAAAAAAAAAAGAAATATCTAGAACAGGTTCTGTTTTCTATATGGAATCCTGATATCAAGAAGAATGGAAATTTATATGTATTTTAGGACAAAATTTAAGTTATAAAAATTGAAATAAAAAGATAATAGTATATATATATCATTTGTGTAAGAACAAAGTAGTATGTTTATGTATTCATTTACATATGTGCTTATTTCTACTTAGAAAAAGGGAAAGTTGAATAAAAAAGATTAAGTGCTTCTTGGAAAGCAAAGTTGAGGCCTGGAATAGAAAAAGGTTTTACATTTCATTTATACATCCCTTAAACTTTTGACTTTTTTTTTTTTAACCATTCTCATGAAATATACTTTTTCAATTAAAATGTCTTTGTAGGAAAACCACACATTTCTGTAAGAAAAATTAAAAATAGAAAAAAAATCCATTATAGCACCAACCTAATTGCACTTTTACATGTGCCTTCTAAATCTTGGATTCTTACAGTGGGATAAGCACACATCAACTTTGTGATCTGCTTATTGTTCTAATTACATGTGATTGACAGGAAGTGCTTACCATGTGCCAGGCACGTTATTAGGCATCTCCTTGAATACCACTCCATTGAAACTGACATTCTTAATTGTAAGATGCACATTAGATTATGCATCATGAAGAAATAACTTCAGAAGGAAACACTTGTGCAATAAAATGTAACACACACAACACGGTAGTTTGTTTTTGTTTTTTTTTTTTTTTTTTTTCCAATTGAACCACATCTCTCTGGAAGCTAAATTCTGTCTCCAGTCAACAGGAAATTTGACACATTGATGTATGACATCTTAATGATGGTTCTGCACAAGTCAGACGCTCATTGCTTTGAAATTCCTTATTGTCTATTCCAAGCAGGTTCAGTCTCGCTTGACACTGGCTGGTGTGGGATAAGCTTCTATCTTAGTCACCAAATGTAGCACAGCTTCCTCTTGAGGCTGCCTCACATGAATATGTGAAATTGTAGTCTTTCCTTCAATGACAAATGCTTGCCTTGCCCAATATTACATTTAAGATCTTCTGTGCTTTTTTCCTTACATGATAATTTATGTCTTTATGATGAATCATAATGGAATTTTTCAGGCATTTTAAAATGGCAATTAAATTCAAATTATATAATAATTTGTGTACATAATACAATTGATATGATAACCACATGACTAGGGATGGTCAAATAGGTAGATAGCTAGATGTCATTATTTATAAGAAATGATCCAGCTTAAATCATAGCACAGCACCAGAGGCTTTATTATATATATATTTTTAATATATAATAAAATGAATATATTTTAAAAAAGGGTGAGTGTTTGATGCAGTAGTTAAGACTTTCGGGCACTGATATCCCACTGGAGGTGCCTGGGTTCACATCCTAGCTCCATATCCAACCCCAACTTCCTGTTAAAAGCACCTTCAGATGTATTAGAGACTTGGTGAAGCTCCTAACTTTAGACTGGCCCAGCCTCAGCTCTTGCCAGCACTAGGGGAGTGACGCAGAAAAATATATAAATGCTTTTCTTAGAATATGTGATACATGAGTATAAAATTAGCCATTGGAAACTTTGACTCAATGTTATTATTTCTCTGATGAGAAAACTGAGAAGCAAAGAGACTATCAAGGTAGATAGTTATTAAGAAACAGGTCTAAAATGCAGTTTCCAGCGCCTACAGTAAGCTCAACTATTAACGCATGTTTTCTCCTTGTTTTGCTAAGATCTTTCCTTTATTGCTACATAATATTCATAGTTATGGCAGCTTAATTCCATCAGAAGAATAAACTAGAATCTAATTAACCATTATCAAACATTGGATGATTATATTACTTCCAGTTTTTTATCGTAAATTATGCAGCAATTAGTATAATAGCGCACATGGCTTTTTACAACCCAAAGGGGTATATTTTAATTTTTTAAAATATAAAACAATACCCATTCTTGAAAATCTGGAAAACACATAAATTTTAAATGTGCAAGCAAAGATGATCTCATCACATTGTTAACATGTTGATGCGTTTCTTTCTAAATTTTGCCACAGGTCTCTTCATATAATTGAGATTACAATATAAATAACTTTCTCCTACTTTATTCACTTAGAATGTTAGGTTCTTCCCACTACTATACACAATTAACACAGACTATGAAATCTGAAACTACAGAAATATGTTCTCATAAATGTCTAGAAATCAGAGTATGGGTAAGGCCATCATACGCCCTCTGGAGCAGCCCAGGGGGCATTCAATGCTTTGCCTCTCCAGAAGTTGGTTGTGACTTGCCAATGTCTTGAAGTTGGAGGCACTTCACTCCATTCTCTGCTTCTGCTCTGGCTTGGCATTGGCTTCTTTTCAGTGTGTCTATTTCTTCTCTTACCATTGGCTTTAAGCCTCCCCCACCCCAGGTAATCCAAGATATTGTCAACTCCAGATCCTTACATGAATCTGCAAAGACATGTTGTCCAAATTAGGTCACACAGAGTATTGGGACACAGACACTCTTTCTGGGAACTACCATTCAACGCATTGGAAGTATCAAAAACATATTCTCATGCTGTTAAAAGCTATTCATAGACATTTTTTAATAGCTGAGTAATAGTTCTTTTAAAACTGTGGGAAATGGAGCTAAAAGATAAGTTTATTTTTGTACAAATTTCAAAATCCATGTGTAGCTTTTTCAAGGAATTCATTTTTTATGAACATTTTTATGACCTCTCATATGCATCAATTTCAAAATTTTCTACAATAAAGTGAACTCATCTTCTGATTCTATTTTCCATGACCTTTTTTTGAAGCACTTTCATATTCTATACTGTTCATACAGTATTTTAGCATGTAATCCAACCATTACTTTTTTTCATGCTTAAATTTTTTTTTCAGCTATAAGCATTATTTTAATTTTCAGGTAGATTTCCACAATAAAGCACAAGCTCAAAAAGCAAGCACAAATAATTTTGTAGCTATTGATAGATACTGCCAAATTACATAGCTTGTTATTATTTTTCTTTATTTTCCTAAATGAAGACATTTGGTTTTTAAGCAATTGTGGAAATGTTGGTTGGTTTCCCCTGCGCCAGCTTTTATCTCTGAAACGCACCTTTGTGACTTAGCAGAGTGTCTGATCCTTCAGAAGCCTGTGCTGGGTGGCGCTCACAGGCGAGGTAAATCAGAATGACATCTAATTTGGGTGTGGTAGATCTCTAGCTTCTGTAGGAGGGAGGGTATGATTGTGTCAGGTGGCATGATCACAGTGCCAGTCCCTCTCTGCCAACGTGAGCCAACCAGGCAGGGGCCCCCAGTGCTCATGTACCTCCCCCATTCGGGAGCATGAATCACACAAAGGATTTGCATGCTTCTCAGGATGAAAACAGAAGCCTAAACCTCTGAGGCCAGACATAGCGATTACCCAAAGATGCAGTACCACCACGTCTTGTCACACAGTACCGAAGTCCCACAGTCACGTGGTGCAGGGGACCCACTCTGAGATCCACAAGCCTCCTCCATGCTCAGAAAGAACCAAGGCATTCCCAGAGCCAACTGCCTAACTAACAGACATCCCTTAGTACGCCAAGATAAAAAACATCAGAGAAGGTAACAATCAGATTTATGTATCCCCTTTGGCACCTTAGTGTCCTTTTTCCAGAGGCTAAACACACAAATGAAGGGAGACTTACTCTCTGCATTGTGCAATCTAAAAGCAGAGAGTACCAACAGTCTTCTTAACACTCACAAAATGGCACGCATAGATGGCAAGGCAGGGCATCACTCTTTGTCAAGTTATTTGAGCACCCCATCTTATGCTCTCTACCACTTTCCTAAGTGAAGCTACAGGTTAGTGAAAGGCCCTTGTAGAATTGGCAGATTTCTGATGTCATGGTGACTATTTCATCATTGGGCTGCTTTGCAAAAAGGATGATGATTCTACTGCACTGGGTTGCCACTCTTTAAAATACTGCTATCATCTATCTTGAAGACATTCATCTGATGTAGAACTACTGCTTCAAGCTAGAGAATGGATTTGCCAGAGAAGTCATGCTTTTTGGAAAGAGGAGTTATGAATTCAGACATTCCTGGATGCAAAAGTTGGCACTCATTGGCCTATGGGTTCCAGTCCTAGGCCCTTGAACTTACCGCTGAGAGAAAATATTTTCTTCTGTAAGATAAAGATTATAAGATTTACTTTATGCAGTTTGAAGATTACTGATAGTATATGTAAAAATCCTGCACAGCCGAATTATTTTATGCAATAGGCAATTCCTTCTGAAGAATCACGGGGTGGAGATGGTCAACCCAAGACCTTGACATTATGGCATACCGCTAAGCTCCATTAAAAGTGCCATCAGCTACTGAAATGCTAAAATTACTTGTTTGCATCAGTGTTGCCAAGCAGTTAAATCTTTGCTGAAGGATTTCCCTGTGGAGATACATATTCTCTTCCTGTAGTAAAAGGAAAAGTTCCTGGAGTGAGACACATTCATGGAGTCTCTACTGCAGGGAAACTTGAAACTTCAACACATTGAAGGAATGATAGATTATTCACAACACATTGGAGAATTAAGTTGGCATTGATGTTGCAGCCTTTTAAATAAAATGAATGAGAAGATGAAAGAATAATTGATGTTTGTGGAGCACAACAGCTTAATAAAGTGTAGTGTAAATTAACAAATGAGCCCAAATGCTGATAATTTTGATACCAGAGTCATCTTCTATTGATGTAAAAATTATCAGTTAAAGACATGATAATCTCTTTCAAGCTGTGAAATGGAATTATAATTATGTTATATTGAAGGCTTTGGTTTTATTTAAGTTACTATATGTTGCTTTAACTGTTTAAAATGATGCAGTATTTTGGGTCCCACATGATGGCTCAATTGCCTAAATTCTCCAATTGCGAGCACTGGGATCCCATATGGCTGCTGGTTCACATCCTAGTTGATCCGAGTCCCACCCAGCTCCCTGCTTATGGCTTGAGAAAACAGTAGAAGACAGTCCCAAGTCTTGGAACCCTATATGCACAAGGGAGACCTAGAAGAAGCTCCTGGCTCCTGGTTTCAGATTGGCTCAACGCCACCTATTGCAACCACTTAGGGAGTGAAGCAGAGGATCAAAGATCTTTCTCTGATTCTCATTCTCTCTGTAAATCTACCTTTCCATTAAAAATAAATAAATATCCTTTTTAAGTATTTAGAAAGGTGTAATTGTCTTTTTTTGAAGGAAACCCAAAACTTGGGCAAAAAGGAACTCCTGAGGTCTGCAGCCCATCCATTTGAACAAAGGACTGCTTTGAGAGCACTTGAGGGGTCATACATCATGGCTGCTTTAAGGAGCTCCAAACACAGAAGTTCACCACCTGGATTTGTAAAATTCTGTGAAACCAGAAACATCTTTGGTATATTTGCTGCTTCTTCTACAATGACTACCCATAGACTGGCCTAGTGGGACTGGAGGATGGTCAGTGTTCAGGAAATGGTTACATGGGCAGCCTACCCAGCGAGCCTGCCTTTTCTGCTGTGGGGCAGCAATGTTTAAGAGACATGAGCTTGGAAACCAAAGCAGTTATTTTAAAGTGTATGGATTCACGTTCTTTTCTTTATCATGGTCTGAGTGTGATGCTGATTCATTAGATAGAAAAGGGAGCGCATTAAACCTGCAATTAACCTTTTTGTTCGACATGTAATTAGCTAGGATTTATGATACTGAAGATTACAATATTGGAAAAGGGGAACATAAATGTATGAAAAGGTTATCTTCGTTTTATTGAGCTGAGAATAAGAATCACTTGTTTTCATCACGACATTTAATATCTGATATATTTTTTAAGTGGCTAATGATTGTTAAAGCAACTTAGATGTATTATTCTAGTTCAATCTTGGACTAGAGATTTCATTTTTACTTTATCAAAATGGAGAATATGACCAGGTCAAGCCATTGCAAAACATTACAAAAGATAATTCCACTTTTCATTCTTATTTTGTTAGGATAAGTTCATCATTATGCTGATATCATGATTTGAAATTCTGCTTTCAACAGAGTAATATATTAGATGAATCAAATGAATTTTAACAGAAAATGTCTTTAGATTTATATTAAACTAGACTTTAGAATTATTAACACTAAATTTTCTAACACTTTGCAAGCAAACGTTTCCCAACTTGCTTTTTTTTCCCAATAAGATGGAATAATCATTAAATTTCTCTTTTTTTATTTGGAAAGAAATATCTTTTTTCTTAAAATTTTCAAGAAAAAAGAAATGGTTGCTTGCAAGGTAGCGAACACAAGATATCTTAATTTTTCACCTAGTTGGTAAAACAACTAATTAATTTGCCAGATGAAACCTGAGAGATTCTCAGTCATAGAAAACTTTCTTCTAGCCTTTAGAAAGCTAATATCCTCTATGTTGTCAAGAGCCCAAGATGTCTGTATTCACTCTGAGCTCTCTTTCCCTTATAGTTCTTCTAAATCCCATAGAGACCCTGCCTAACATCATTTAGATCAGCTGTTTCCCTCACGTGCTATACTTTATTCAGTTTTTGGAGATAACAATAAATAGCCAGAGGTCTTGTTGAAATTGTCGCTGTCTACCAGCCATGCCATGGCGAATGAATATTTTTGTTTCTTTTTAATTCACTTACCAAAGTTTAAAACAGTCATAGGAAATGTTTGTTCTCTACTTAGCAGTCTTCCACAGTTTCCCATGTGTTTCAAATAGGAGCATCAAGCTAGAATTGTTAGCATTATTACTGCTGTATTAGTCTCTGGTAGAAAAAACTTGAATTGTGCAGATTCCTTTCACTTTTTGTTGAAAAGATGTATGTAACCCTCCACCAATAGCTTTCTATTATCTTATTTACTGTTCCTAAGTATTTGAATGATATTTAGTGGGTTGTATGGTGTAACCATTGTAATTAAACTGCTACTGTGCTATTTTTACAGTAAAGATATTTTCAATTTTTTTTTATATATATTTGAAAGAGAGAGACACAGAAACAGACATGCAGAGAGAATTGGAAATCTTCCACCTGCTGGTTCACTCTACAAATGCCAACAACAATGAGGGTTGGGTCAGGATGAAGAAAGGGGCCTGAAAGTCAGTCTCCATCTCCCACATGGGTAGCAGGGACCCCCGTATTTGAGCCTTCACCTGATGCCTTCCAGGGTGTGCGTTAGCAGGAAACTAGAATCAGGAGTGTAGCCAACACTAGAACCCAGGCACTCTGATAGGGCGGTGTCGCAAGTGGCTTTGAAGGATTTTTGTACCTATGTGAAAGGCAGAGACAGAGAGAGGTCTTTCTTCCACTCACCACTCCTCTAGTGGGCTCAAGTGTGGCCGGTCCAAAGCCAGGAGCAAGGAATTGCTTCCAGATATCTCATGAAGGCGCAGGAGCCCAAAGATTTGGGTCATTCCTTGTTGTTTTCTTAAGCACATTAGCAGGGATTTGGTTTAGGAAAGAAGCAGAAGGTACTCAAACCAAAGCCCATGGGGGTTGCTAGTGCTACAGGCTTTATCCTCTACAGCTTTACCGAGTGGTATCTTAGCTGTCTGCCCAATGCCTACCCCAGTAAAGATGCATTTAAGGAAAAACTCTTAAAGCATAAAAAATGTGAATTGAAGGAAACAAAAGTGCAATACAAACAAGAACTATATACAAAAACCAAGAAGCAAGATTTAGCTAGCTAAACTGTGCCACATATCCCAAATTCTGTAGCTGTCTTAGGAGACTTAAAAGTCAGATACAGGCTGACCTTTTTGGTTTTTGTTAATCCAAGATGGGGACAAAAGAATGTCTCCTAGTTAATAATTCTGTGACCTGCTCACCAGGGATCTGGATGCTTTGTTTCATCCTACGTTTTCATTACTATTCAGAGAATTTCTGTTTCCTATGATTGCAATGGTTTCTCCCTTTTCAGAGTTACCATCAAGGTTAAAGCCGATTATTTTCCCAACCTTGGTATAAGTGTTCTGTTAAAAGGCACCTGTCTGCACTTAAATATTAGGTAGGAGAGCTTTGAGGAAGGAAAGTCAGGAGACTGGCAGACATGAATGCCCTTTTTTTTGTGTAGCTGGGACAAGGTGACCTGGAAGGCAGTCCCTCAACTCATGCCAATGAGGATGAACAGGTGCCACGGATTGCTCAGAGCACAGAGTTCAGCCCATGATGTGGAGTCTGAGCACACGAGGCTCTGTGGTTAGGAGATAAAGAAGAAGGAGATGCTGGGTCCCCAAGAAGCTCATTGTCTAGCAAGCCCTGTTAACCTGGGGTATCCCGAATGGAATAACATCAAAATACCTCAATGGAAAGGCAGCTCAATATTTCTCAACACGAGAAAAGTCACTTTGGAGTAGAATCTGGGGGAGGGGGGGTATGTGACGCCTAGAAAGTGAAACTATTCATTCTTTTGTCTTCAGCTATTATTAGAATTATCAACTAACATCAAATAACTGGTGTGTCAGGTGCCATCTTTATTTCATCAGCATTTCATTTCTTTGTTCCTTGAGACGACCCAGCCAGATCTCTTAAACTATTTGGATGACTTCAGCTATTTTCTAAAAGGCCATAAGAAATTACTCGAAAGGGACATGTAAACAAAAATTAAAGTCTTGATTGTACTATTTGCTAGACAGGGACCTTGAGGAAAAGCATCTCAGAAATCTCATTTGTGAAACAAGTTAATGAAATCCATCTCATAAAGTTATTGTAAGATTTAGGTAAAAGACTACGTAAAACATGGATCACAGCACCCAATGGTACATGTGGAAGCTAGGATGAGCTGTGTGCTACAGTGGGCTAAGCAGCCTCACCCACTGATTCACATAAGAGGTAGAGATAGGGACAGGCTGACCCAAGCTAGACTGTATCTGCTGGCAAATGCCAAGATTGGGTTCAGGCCATGCTAGGCTGGGTCAGAACAACCACCTGCCTGGAACTGGGAGCGGGTCTGGTTAGGGAGTTTCAGAAACTCCCCTGCTAGGCTGCTGATTCCATTGGTGAATGTGAGAGCTGGGACTCGGAGCAGACTAGACTTAGCAAGATTGCAACATCCATTATCCTGCATGTGGGCTGGATCTGGGGAAGAATCTGACTGGGCTAGGCTACCATACCTGCTGGTGTATGCAAGCACCAAAATCATTGTAGGCTAGGTGGCTTTGCTGCAGCATCCACTGGCAAGTTCAGGACTGTTTGCAAGAAATTACCCCTGAACTGGGGCTGGCAATGGACTTAGTAGAAGAACTGTGGGCACTCTCTTACTAGGCTGTAGCTCTTGCTGGTGAGCATGAGTTCCAGAGCTGGGGGCTAGCCAGGCTGGACAAGGTATCACCAATTATAGATATATATGTGATCTGGGTCTGTGGGTGGATTGGGCAAATTTTAGCTGTGGCACTCATGAGTGTCTATGAGAGCTGGATGGGATGCAGGAAGGGTTGGACTAGACTGATGCACATGCCAACATAAGCAAAAACCAACAGCAGGCCTAGTAGAGGTTATTGAGAATTGCCACAACTAGGCTGAAGTACCCACTAGTGTGCAAAGCAGCAAGGTGTGTGATGGGCTAGGTTGGGCTAGGCCACAGTACCCATCGGCTTTCATGAGAGATGGGCAGAACTGACCAGGCAGCTGCTTCTACCAGTATGTGCATTGGTTAGTGAAGGTGATGGACTGAACCAGATCCTGTAGTAGTGGGTGCACACAAGAGTCGAGGTCTGAAGTCACCCCAGGTAAGGTTTCTTGGGGAACTCCCCAGCTGGACTGTTGGACTCAATTATAGACACAAGATATGTGGTTACTGATACCCATGCAGTGGAGAGCTTACACAAATACAGAGGATATGACAGCTAGCTCATCCAGAGGTGGAAAGTAGAACAGGTGGGACAATTCTGGAGCTTCTTCCAGGTCTTTTACATGCGTTCAGGATACCAAGGCTTTGGGCCGTCCTCGATTGCTTTCCCAGGCCACAAGAAGAGAGCTGGATGAGAAGCAGGGCTGCCGAGATTAGAACTGGCGCCCATATGGGATCCTGGCATTTGCGAGGCAAGGATTTTAGCTGCTAAGCTATGGAATTGGGCCCTTTTTAAAATTATAAATTTCTATTCATTAGCAGACATTGAAAAAGAACAAAAAGATATGTCATGAATTAGTCAAAGAAATTTGTAATACAACTACTGAAGAAGAACTAATATATCGAATACACATAATGAACTTCGAGACAACAGAACAAAATATGCAATTCTCAGAAACATGACAGATGACTGGGAGTTTCACAAAAGGAAATTCAGTAAATAATACAAGCCAGAACAAATGACCATCCTCGCTGGTGGTCATAAATGCAAACTGAAATCACAAATCTGAAAATGCCAAATATTAGTTACTGAAAACTCTAATCCTTATTGGCAGGTGTATTGGCAGATGGTATAGTTTCTTTGCAAAAGAAGGTTAGTAATACTTAGTAGAGCTGAATACCTTCTCACTCTCAACTCCATGCACACTTCTGGAATTCTTGTGCATGTACACCAAGAATCATGTGTGGGTGAGTGCTAGGGGCCTGATTCAGTACACAAAACTGGAGATAGCTGAGACAGTCATTATGGTGGAACAAATAAATAAACTGTGACATGTTTGCACGGTGGAATGCCATACAGAAACAAAAATGGACACCTAACAATATGAATGAGCCTCAGAAAAACCATTAAGTAACAATATTTTACAAGCAAGTAAAAACAATATATGCAGTCTGATTCCATTATAAACAGTCCAAGAATAGACACAATCTGTCTTGCAGGAATGCATACAGAAGCCATGTAAACATTGGATGAAGCAAGAGCACGCAGAATATAAAAGAGCGTGTGGTTGTTATGCTGGGGGAAGGGAACCAGTTAAGCCCAGGCAAAGGCGTGGGAGAAGCTTCCAAATGTGGGCAGTGCTTAATTTGGGAACCCAAACAGAAGACACTCAATTTCTTTTTTGTTATTTTTTCTGTGCCTATGGGAAGGTCTTCAAGCTTATGAGGAAAGGAGCCTAAAAGATACATGCATGATTTGGGGGCCAGTGTGGCAGCACAGTACGCTTAACACACTGATAGTAGCATCCAATACAACAGTGTTGGTTCCAGTCTCAACTGTTCCATTTCCAATCCAGCTTTCTGCAAATACACACAAGAAGGCAAAAGAAGAGAGTCCAAGCAGAAGAGCCCCTGCCACTAACGTGGAAAACCAGAACAGAGTTCCTGCTCCCTGGCATTGTCCTGTCTGCTACGGCCTTTGGAAGAGTGAGCCAGCAGGTGGAGAATGCTTTCACTCTTTCTCAATCTCTCTTTCTCTCTCTCTGTCTCTACCTCCCGCTACTGCTCTGCCCTTGAAATAAATAAATTTTTTTTTTAAATAGAAGATTTAGGTTTGCCTTGGTGCCAGCAAACTTGAAATTCATTGATAGGCCTTCAAAAAGTTTGTGGAAAATACATATTATGAGAAAACCATGTACGTGTCTCAAAATTCTTTGCACCAAAATAACCTTGGGTTTTAATTTTATTTTTACAAGTACTTTAAAAAAAATACCCTCATCAAACCAGATTCTCACAGCAGAAGGCCACTTTTTTTTAGCTTCCCCCCCCAAGTTGTTATAATTTTTCTATAAATTAAGGTAATTGTGAAAAAGTTCTGGATATATTTATGAGAACTCTAAATTACATAATATGTTTTACAGAATGTTTTCACACCCAGTTCATAACTATTCAATCAAGCTTAAAGTGCAATTCCTAGTACATTGCTTTGGTAGTTCAGCCAAAATGAATGATACAGAATGATTTCTGCTTCATATATTATGTACCAAAATCTGTTCACTTGAAATTGCTTAAAGATTTTGAAAGAGTATTTTTTTTCTTAAGAACAAAAGAGGCCAGCATTGTGGCACAAAAGATTAAGCAACTGCATGCAATTCTAGTGCTCCATGTGGAACCTACTGTTCCACTTCCCATCCAGCTCCCTGCAAATGCACCTGGCAAAGCAGCGAAAGAAGGGCCAAGGGCTCCTACGCATGTGGAAGACCCGGATGGAATTCCAGGCTCCTGGCTTTGACCTTGCCCAACCCTGGCTGTTGGTACCACTTAGGGAAGTGGACCAGCAGATGGAAGATATTTCTATCATTCCCTTTCTCTTTGTAACTGTTTCACAAAAAGATCCTTCATAAGAAGATATACCCTTTAAAAAAATAAAAGAGTTAAAGGTAAGAAATGGAATGGGTCTTTGGCTCAGGAGTTAAGTCAGTGTTTAGGGATGCCACATCCCCATAAAGGAAGCACCTGTTTCAACTCCAGGCTCCTCTTCTCATCCAGCTTCTTTCTTGTGCACATCCAGGGAGACAGAATGTGATCATTTATGGATGGGGGTCCTTGCTACTCGTGTGCGAGACTTACATTGAATTTTGGGCTTCTAACTTTGACCTGATCAACCCTGGGTACTGTGGGAAGTAAGCCAGTGGGTGGGAGATCTCTTTCTGTCTGTCTCTCCCTCTCTTGCTGTGTGTTTTTACCTTTCAAAAAAAAAAAAAAAAGAAAGAAAGAAAGAAAAGAAAAGAAAGAAAACTAACCTTGAAAACAATTACAAATCAATTCCTGAAACCTTTAAAACGTATTTTTTAAAACCTTATGATTTGGGCCTGGCACGATGGCACAGTGGTTAAGGTCCTCACCTTGCACGCCCAGGATCCCATATGGGCACCGGTTCTAATCCCGGCAGCCCCCCTTCCCATCCAGCTCCCTGCCTGTGGCCTGGGAAAGCAGTCGAGGACGGCCCAAAGCTTTGGGACCCTGCACCCGCGTGGGAGACCGGAAGAGGCTCCTGGCTTCGGATCGGCATAGTATCGGCCGTTGCGCTCATTTGGGGAGTGAATCATCGGACGGAAGATCTTCCTCTCTGTCTCTCCTCTCTGTATATCCGCCTTTCCAATAAAAATGAAATAAATCTTAAAAAAAAAAAAACCTTATGATTTGTTTCACTTATTGGAAAAGAAAAGCCTAGCTGTTTTTCAACTTAGACTTCTGAATACTGACAAATTTCCAAATCAGTTTGATGCAAATTAGTTATTCTACTGATACTGTCCTCGATATACTCTCTTCTTATGAATGTGTGTGCATTAATTATGAAACAGATGTGATTATAAACAATTAAAGCAATGATGATTGCATGGTCTTAATAAAGAATCTATTGTTTTAAAATATTTTACTCTCCTATTTAGCACTAAGTTTAATGAGTACACACAGTTCTCCCCTGGCTCTCATGCAGGGCTCATGTTACCCCTCAGGGATTGTTTGGCAGCATTTGGAGCTATTTTAATTTGTCCCACTATGACTGAGGTGGGCTGCTGCAGGCAGAGATGCCAGCCATGCATCTAAACAGTCTATAATTCACGGGATATTTCCTATAGCAGGGAAATAGCCAATCCCAACAACACCAAGCTTGTGAAAACTCTTTTATAAGAAAACAAACATATTGATCCACAACTTCAATAGACTTCCTAAAGGTTTTGTCTCTAGGGCCCAGTGTGGTAGCCTAGCAGCTAAAGTCCTCACCTTGAATGTACCAGGATCCCATATGGGTGATGGTTCTAATCCCAGCAGCCCCACTTCCCTCCCAGCTCCCTGCCAGTGAGTGGCCTGGGAGAGTGGTCGAATACAGTCCAAGGACTTGGGACTCTGAACCCATGTGGGAGACCCAGAAGAGGCTCCTGGCTCCTGGCTTTGGATTGACACAGCTCTGGCCATTGAGGCCACTTGGGGAATGAATCATTGGACAGAAGATCTTTCTCTCTGACTCTCCTCCTTTGTGTATATCTGACTTTCCAATAAAAATAAATAAATCTAAAAAAAAAAAAGTTTTGTCTCTAAAAATACAGGATTAAGGAGACAAGAGGGAGTAGGCACTGTGCCACAACTGGTTAAACTATTGCTTGGGGTGCCTACAATCCCATGTCATAGCCAGTGTGGGTCTCGGTTGCTCTGCTTCAGATCCAGCTTCCTGGTAATGTATCTTGGGAGGCAGCGGATGCTGGTTCAAGTACTTGGTCCTCCACTACTCAGGTGGGAGATGCAAACGAGTTTCCAGGCTCCTGGCTCAGGCCTGGTCCAAATCTGGTTGTTCATGGCCAAGTGTGGGTTTGAGTCAAATGGAAAATCAATCTGTCCTTGCCTTTCAAGGCAGTAAAAATAAGCAAGCAAATGCTTTTTAAAAAGATAAGATAGAAAAATACACACATATAAAATATATGTGTGTATACTTGCATATGCCAGTACTACATGCTTGAAACGTGCTTGTAAAGTAATACAACTACTTCATTAGCATGTGACATCATTGCTAACATTTAAATAATGGTTTGCTATTTAGAAAGGCCTTCTTTGACGTTCTCTACCTCAACTTCCATCTTACGATATGTGACTGTCGAGCATTTCCGTACCGCCCAGACATCAGCATGCTGCCCCACAAAGCCCTCCATGCATCCATTTTCCCAGATCACATTAGCCTATGGTTGTAAAATAAGCGTGCACCCTTTATATTGTACCGTCTCAACTTCGGTTTCACTCCAGACTCAAATCCACTCTCATCAGCAGAGCACCCAAGGATCTGTTGGGTGGTCTCCTGAGCAGCTCTCCAGGGTCCTAGTGACCACTAAGACTGGTGGCCATGTCTCCTGGAAGACCCTGACTGCCGTCCCCAGCCCTCTGCTCAAAGGAGGAGTGATACTTTTTTCTCCTTTGCATCTTTCTGAAGGATCAAACAAGCTCTTCCTGAATGGCCCGCAGTGTCACAAGCCTGTGACACTGACAAAACTTCACAGCAGGTTTAGGGCTAAAAGGTTACATACATGCTGCCCAGGTCCAGATCAATGCCAAGATCCACCTCTCTACCCCTGGCATCTCCATCCCCAGCCAGTACCCCTGGCCAGCACTAACTTCCCTTTGGGAAATGGCTCAACGGTCTCTAAGCCTTAGATGTGGCCCACGTTGACTCTAGCATCAGAAGCAGGAGGATGGCTACCCTCACCCTGTCTGAGACCTGCATTGCCTCAGGCTGATGCAAAGAACTTGAAATTCTCTCAGGCAGGCATCTCCAGCCCTCCCCACCACAGACATTCCAGTCTTCAGCCTCCAGTGAAAATTGTATCAGATTTGGCCAATATCACTGTGTTTCCTAAAGTCTAAGCAATTTAAGCTGAGATAATCTCTCAGAAGGCACATGGGCAGCCTAGTGGCAGATGGGCAGTGCTAACCTGTCTCTAGTTCATGCTCATTCTCTCATCATGAAGGCTGTCCCAGTGTCGAGCTCATGAAGACCCAGCCAGTTATGATGGGGTGATTTTCTGACTGATCTACTTCCCCCATTCTGGCTTCCCCCCAAGTTCATACCAGAAATGCCAATCAGACCCATCATTTACAAAGAAGAAAAAAAAAAGGTTTATCTTATTTTTATTTGAAAAGCAGAGTTACAGAGAGAAGAAACAGATCTTCCATCTGCTGGTTCACTCCCCAAATGGCTACAATGGCTGAAGCTGGGCAGATCCTAAACTAGGAGTCAAGGGCTTCTTCCAGGTCTCCCACATGGGTGCAGGGGCCTGAGGTCTTAGGTCACCCTCTGCTGCTTTCTCTGACTATAAACGGGGTACTCTGTTGGCAACAAAATAGCTGGAACACAAATTGGTGCCTATACGGGATGGCAGCACCATATGGAAGGCTTACTCACTAAGCCACAGCACTGTCACTCATCATTTCTGCAACTGAGACCCTAAGGTGGTCCCACCTCCCTTTCACAAATTTCTCTTGCCAACATGGTTAGCCCCCATTACTTTTTAAATCCACTCATTCAGTGCTTAAATCCAGATATTGGAAATTATGAAAAAGTCTTGAGTGTGGATTCCCTTCATGATCAGTGGGCCAACTCATTTGCACTCCCTCCAGGATTCCTATTGTTGCCCTTACTCAAAACCTGGGCAGGGATGCCTTGTGTCTTATCTGGAGCACCCTGCTAATCACGGGCACATTATTTTTATTGGAAAGATAGATTTACACAGAGAAGGAGACAAAGTTCCTCCATCCACTTGTTCACTTCTCAAATGGCTGAAATGACCAGAGTTGAGCTGATCTGAAACCAATTGCCAGGAGCTTCTTCTGGGTCTGCTACTCTGGTACAGGGTTCCAAGGCTTTGGGAAATTCTCCACTGCTTTCCCAGGCCATAAGCAGGGAACTGAATTGGAAGTGGAGCAGTTGAAACACAAAACGGTACCCATGTGAGATGCTGGCATTTGCTGGCTAGCACAAACCAACAGTTACTGCCTCATTGAGTGGATGCCTGCCAGAAAAACAGCAGCTATGTTTTCTGTCTAGCAAATTAGATGGTTAAGCAACCCGCCCGAGGTCATGCGGTCCCAGAGCCTACAGCACTGGTTTGGGAGCCAGCCCTGGCCCTTCTCAGTTATCCATGCAGCCGCCCACAGGCCCGTCCCAGCCTCGCCCAGAGAGGCTGAGAGGAAGGCGGAGGCGGGGCCGGCGAGGCGGTTCTGGACGGCCTCGGTTCCGTGGTCGGGACAGTGCTGCCCTCGCTGGGAGCTGCCCGCCTTGGGGCCTGGCCCGCTGCCTGCGAGGTAAAGGGCCACCACGGGCGATGTGCGAGCTGAGGTCACCGGGTGGGAGGGCCAGGAGGGGCGCGATGCGTCCCAGCCGCCCCTTCACCTAGCTCTCTCGCTTCTAAAACTCTGAGTCGACTTTTTCTTTCTTTTTTTTTTTTTCCCCCAGAAACTCGACCTTTGGAAGTAAAGGACTATTTCTTAGACCTTTTCTTTAATATTTTCAACTGCTTTCTTGCATGTGTTCTTAGTTTTCATTGTCATTCTTGCTAGGAAACAAGACCCCCAACCGCAGTTTCCTAACCTTTGGCCAAGAGTGGGTTCGAACTTTCGTATACCCAGATCCAAATTCTCCAGCTTCTAATTCCACCAGGTGCGGGAACAGAAGACCTGGGGAGGGGAAGAGGTCAACATTCCTGCTACAGAGGAAATTAAGGACAAGCACTTGTTAGGACTAAAATACCATTACAAACTTGATTTATTCTGGCAAGGTAAAAGGAAATGCAAGAGAGAATGAACTATTGCGTTTATGTCTAATAGTGCTCCTAACAACTAAAAAAGTTTCATGATGAGGTCTATTGGGATGATTTGCAAGTATTATATAGGCTGCGATTAGAATGTCTGTGTTACAAAGGCAACAAAGAGGATGGTAACAAGATGCTGAGGCTGGGTACCAGCATATGTACTCGCTTCTTTCACATGTCTAGGTCTGGCTCCTTAAGGCTTGAAGAAGTGAGCAACATGATGGATACCAATGCCAGGATGAAATGTTCCTTTGTCTCTAATGGATAAAGGCAGCGATGACCTTGGAAGGGTCAACAAAGAGCTGTGGCTATTTTAAATAAATGGGAAAAAATTACCTTGCTCCCTGTAAAGAACCCCAAGGAATTCAGTTTCAGTTGGAAAATCTTAGCGCTATTTGAATCACCTACTTATTAATGAGCTTATTATATTACCCGTTTTAGGGATCTGCCTTAGCAATCTTTTATTCTTAGTGGCTCTCTGTAATAACTTCCTCATTTTACTGCGATGTGCATAATGATGTCCTTTAGTATATCCAAGAGAGTTTTTGATGTTGGAACAGGCAATGACTCAAGTTTCACTCTAGCAGCTTGAAAGGGGCATAATGAGGTGCTCTCCTTCTACATTTATACTCCCCTTCCAGGCATAAAATTTCATTTAAAAGTTGATATTGTTCTTGTAGATTTTCTGTTCAATAATGAAATGCAAAGCAATGATTGTTCCCTTAAGAACAACTTCAAGTTTTCTGAGAGTTATGATAAGGACTTTCTTGCAGCAAACTCTAAAGTTATCATTTGGGAATTTTCACACAATATGCTTGAAAAGTTAAAAGGAACGATCTAAATTAAAAAGTGTGGGTGAAAATCCACAATCTGGCACTAAATCACTCATGAGATGGATGATGAATATGAGTAGGACCGAAGGAGGGAAATGCAGATCTGGTTGCCTAGAGGTTGTGTAAATACGAATCAATTCCAGCCCAACCTTGTAGGAGTGACTCAGAACAAAAGACAGGAAGAAACAAGGGTCTTCATAGTAACAGCAGCTAACTTTTGAACTTTATGATTGGGGAAGATACTAAATCCAAATTTAGTCCCTCAACCCAAGACAACAATGACCGCAACAGTAATGAAAACCTCACAGCCATTTAAATTTATTCGCACAAGGATACTTCAGATTTTCGTTGAAGAGGGGCTGGTTTTGTGGCATGTTGGACTGTGGCCTGCATACCTGTGTCCCATATCTGAGCAGCAATTGGAGTCCCAAGGGCGTTGCTTTCAATCCTGTTTTCTGCTGCGACATGCTGAGAAGGCAGGGAAGGCCTCTGCTACTTCCTGTGAGTGCATTCTTGGGAAAGCAATGGAGGCCCCTACTACCGTGTGGGAGAACCTACTGGGGCTCTTGCCCCTGGTTTCAATCTAGCCCCGACCTGAGTGTAGAAGCCATTTGGGGAGTAAATCTGAAGATATTAGTCTGTTTTCCCCCTCCCTGTCTTTCAAATAAATAAATGAAACTTTAAAGATCACTCACCTAGAAACTGACTGGGCTTGGGGTCTGGCATTGTGACTCGGTGGGTTCAGCTGCTGCCTGCAATGCAGGAATCTTGTACGTGCACACTCGTTCATGTCATGACCATTGTACTCCAATTCTGGCCTCGTTCCCTGTTAATGAGCCTGGGAAAGCAGCAAGTTATCATGAGTTTGCAGTTGAACATCAAGGAAATCCATATATTTCAAAACTACATGGAATACTAGAAAATCATGTGCTATGGATTTATACCATGTGGTACGCTTTTAGGTAGAAATGGATAAGGCACATCTGGCTCTGCAGCAATGCAGCAAGCATGCTTGGGTTAAATTGTAGCTCAGTCTTTTTTTTTTTTTTTTTCCTCTCTCTCTTTTCTTTTTAAAGATGTATTTGATTTATTTGAAAGGCAGAGTTTTGGGACCCGAGCACGGTAGCCTAGTGGGTAGAGTGCTCATCTTGCAATGAGCCGAAAACTCATTTGGGTGCCAACTCATGTCCCAGTAGCCCCACTTCCCATCCAGCTCCCTACTTGTGGCCTGGAAAAGCAGTTGAGGACGGTCCAAAGCTTTGGGACCTTGCACCTACATGGGAGACCTGGAAGAAGCTCCTGGTGGCTGGCTTCGGACTGGTGCAGCTCCAGCCATTGCGGTCACTTGGGGAGTGAATCATGAGATGAAAGATCTTCCTCTCTGTCTCTCCTCCTCTCTGAATATCTGACTTGCCAATAAAAATAAAAATCTTAAAGAAAAGAAAAGCAGAGTTTGAGAAAGGGAGAGAGAGAAAATGAGAGACAGAGAGAAAGAGAGAGAGAGAATATTCTATCCATTGGTTCATTCCCCAACAGGGAATGAACAAAGGGTTGGGGCAGGGCCAGGCCAAAGCCAGGAACTGGAAGCTCCATTTGGGTCTCCCACATGGGTAGCAGGGCCATTATTTGCTGTTTCCTAGGGTATGAATGAGATGGAAACAGAATCAAAAGCAAGGCAAGACTTATTTCAGGCCCTGTGATGCAGGATGTATGGTAGCAGTGAAAACTTGCTGCACCATAACACTTACCCTAGCTCTCTTCACTGAAGAAACTCTTCCAAGTTAATATTTTATTACTTTAAAAAATATATCAGAATATATTTAAAATATATATATATGAAGTTACGGGAAACTTCACTTTGTGTCACCCATTCAGTTTGTTCTGAGTAACAATCGTGATGTTACAAGTAGAATGAGTTTTAAGAACAGTTTTTCTTGAGAATGCCCCTGGAAATAAGAGAAGTAAAAAAACAAAAAGTCTACGTCTAGTTTCTCACAATAGTCTACAGAGTGAATGAGATGGAACAGATAATATAAAGTTATCTCTGTGTTTCTTTTTAATTTAGAATTGGGACTACAACCAGAACAAGCTAGTGAACACAGGTTGAGCCTGATCATACATGAAACTTTTGTTTAAAATTTGGATTAATTTTAAATTCCAGTTATAAGTTATAGTCAGCACAGGCAGGCCAGGTCCAGCAAGGGAAATGTCTCTGTTGACGGTTTGTCCTTGTCAGTTAAGCTTGATAAGCCTGGCGGTGTCATCAGTGTAAAATGATAATATAACCGTCAAAAAAAAAAAAAAGTGGGAAAAATGGCTGATGGTGTCAGCAAAACACAGTGTTTTCTTTCTTTAGCTACCTCTTTCTGAACTCCTCATGTTTTTGTTCTCCCATTCGATGTTGTTCTGAAGAAGAAAAAAGTTTTTAAAATTATTGGAAGAAATGTTTATCTTTCTTTCTGTTTGTAATCTCAGTTGAAAATGCAAATACAGCCCAGTTCTGGCCAATGCAACCACTGCGGGACACGAACTAGCAGATGGAAGCTCTTTCTCTTTTTCTCTCTCTTTATCTCTCTGTGTAACTCTGATTTTTAAATAAAGTAAAATAAATCCTTTTTTTTTTTAAAGTTCAGAACTATATACCACAAAGGTTGAACTTCATTGCATATTAATTAAACAATAAATTAAACTAAAGCTGGAGGGGAAAAGTATTCTACTGCTATGGGAGATTGGGAAATAGTAATTTCGTGATGGGAAATGGTTCTGTACAAATCACTTGCATGTTTGTAAAGCACACTGAAATTAAGATTGAGGAACTAAGATTTAAGCCAAGGCACTGGGTTAAAAACGGTGGTTAGGAGGCATGACTGTTGCTAGTGTATGCCACAGGATCCGAAGGAGGCAGGAAGGGAAATCAGTTACAGATGAAAATGAACTTTTAAAATTGTTTATGGTATTTTATACTTTATTGTTATTATTATCTTCCATGATAAAGATCTGTAGGAATAGGGATTCCTCCCTTTTCCTCCCCATCATTTCTCTCCGTTTTCCACTTCTACTGATGACATGAAAATGTCCGTTTTTCACCAATGTTATCCCATTTGGGATACAAGTAGGCTAGAATGGCAATTTAGTGCTCGCTTCGGCAGCACATATACTAAAATCGGAACGATACAGAGAAGGTTAGCATGGCCCCTGCGCAAGGATGACACGCAAATTGGTGAAGTGTTCCATATTTTTATGATTTAATAGAATAGATGGAATATTGCACCACTGTTTTGTTTTTAAATGGTTGTCTAACCATTTGTTAATACTGTTACATCTTTTGAGTTTAAAGAAATTACGCTTGTTATTTTAGAAAAAAAAGGGCAATTTATCCTACTCTGCCACAATGTCTACTAAAGTCATCTCCAAACTCAGCAAGAGTTCTAGCACATTTCCTGAAGTGGGGAAATACATCAGGAAGAATACTAATCCAATTTTTCCTTCTTGGAGATATGACTCAGTTCTTGAAGCTTGCAGGCTTCTTTCCCTTCCTTCTATTTTTTTTTTTTTAAAGTCAGTCATACAATTGTTCTAGAAATCTCTTTCACTGATATCTTTGGCATTCCCTGTCCTGTCTCTCATGTGGATTCCTTATCTTCATTTCTCTTATATTCATCATTCTTTTTTATTTTAATAGAAAACACATTCTAGTTTCTTCCTAAATCAGGATTCCACAGGAAAAAAATTTTTGAGATTTTTGCATGCCTGACAATACTTATTCTACTCATATACTTGATTGCTTGGTTGACTTGGTAGGGAATTCTAAATTGCACATAGTTTCCCTCTGGAATTTAAAGGTAGAGTTGCATTTTCTTCTCATTTCCATAATGTCATTGTTGAAAGTCCAATACCTTTCTCGGCCTACATAACTGATCTTTTGTCTACAATAATTTATTTCATTTCAAGTGCTTAGAGGATTTCTTCAGATTTCAGCTGTTCTGGCATTTCAGGATTAAATATTTCTGTATGAGCCCTTTCCACTCATTTTGCAAGGCACACACTCAAACCTTTTCAATCTAAAAATTCCTTCATTACTAACTGGTAAGACATCTTTTTAAAAATAATTCCATTGCTCTCTACCCATTTGCTTTTCTCTTTGTATAAGTTATTTTAGCTCCTGGTTTGATCCTAAGTTTTCTTTTCTTTCATAGTCAACTTTGTGTGTTTTGTTATTTTGTTGGTTATTCTCAACTTCATGTTCTAATATACTCTTAAGTTTGAAAATTTGTCTTTTTTTTTTTTTTACCTTGGAGAGTTCATATTTTCCTCTGAATATTTCTTTAGGAAGATGGCAATGTGTCTGTGTTCAGAGACGCAGCATCTTCTTACTATAATAGTAAGAATGGTTCTGAACTTTCCTTCTGTTCCTTGTTTTGGCTTTACTCTCACCTCTGTGCCCTTTTGGTATCTGATTTTCATGACTAGGTTTCCTCAAAGTGTGATGATCTCCAGACATTTCTTCATACCTGGATGGCTGCAACTTGTCATCTGGCAGTTCTTATTTTTGGTATTAGGCATGCAGTCTCGGCTTTGGGGAGTTTTCCAAGAAAACCATAGAAGTAATTTTCCTTGATCAAGCCAATTCCTTAGAAATATCCTATGGTATGCTCTCTGAAGGATATAAACCAGGAGACCATCATTTTGATGGCTGAGTGGGGAAGAATCTCAAGGTTCATTGTTGTTCCCTTTGTTCCAACGCGCATTTAGGGACCTCACCCCTAAACTCAGTTGCCTTGTTGTCTACAGACATGAGGCATTCTGTTTTAGCTTCACCAGAGGAAACCTTATTGTCTGCAGTTAGGGTAATGTTGCTGCTTGGTGGAGAGAATACTCTGAGCTTTCTCCCACTCTGCACACAGACTTTCAACCACTTCTGTCTCTCAGCCTTTCTTCTCATTGAAGTCCTCAAGGGTCCCTGGTACTCTGTTCATGTTGTGCTGAAGAGTTTTGAAAGGGAACAGGGATAGACCGTATTGACTAGGTTTACTGGTATGATTCTTAATATATGGAATTTTCTGAAGTCTTCCCAAACCTTTCATGTCATAACCTTTCAGTATGAATCTAAGACTTTGTACTTTTGAAAAAGTCCTCTAATGATTCTGATGACATCACACACAAATTATTATTCTGGCACTCTGATTGGCAGATATCTAACAGTTCTGTTTGAAGGCACAACAAACCAGGGATAAAGGAAACAGAACTGGTGAATTTTGAGAAAAGGACGGCCTAAGAAGGGCCAGACCTTGAATGATTCAGGAATGTTGGAAATCTCTCTCAAGCCTGAAGAGAAGACCAGAGAAACTAGGGAGCCAGCATTGATGCTTGGACATGCATACTCTGGCTAGGAGAGGTGATGGTGTGACTGTGTTCATGGATTTGATATTTCATCTTCAAACAGAAAATTTCCTCTTCCAACTCTACTTCATCTCTTTCATTCCCTCTTGTCCTTACAGAGAGTTGTAAAAATAAAAGAAGCTGTATAGACACTGTGAAAATCTGAAAATTGGAAAGCTAAAAACAATAAAATCCTGAAAGATAATTCAACACAAATCTGACATCCAGTAACGGTGCTTATTAAAACAAATGAATTTTAAAATCAAAGAAATTTATATCTACTGAAAGCAGGTATGACAGTATGCATGGAATGAAGATAGACATGATTTCCATAATGCAAATCTCATTGCAACCTTTATTTTAGGAGTGGTATGTGCAAGTGGCGTTGTATGAATTGTGGATTAGAGAGCAGAGTGTTACCTATCGAAAGAGTTGGCAGAGTGGATAAAGAGAGAAGAGACAAAGAAAATAGGAAGGGAAAAGTACAGGGATTATTGAGCTATGGTGGCACACTGCCAAGATCCTTCTGCAAGTCTATGAGAAACTTTTAAACTGGAAAATAAGGGAAGGGAAGAACTTTGTGAGGGATGGGTGCTGCTAGCCAAAGATACTAAGTAACTTTTAAAATAATCTTTTAGTAATTGTCTTGTTTGATGACAACATTATTATATTCATTTGCCCAGGTAAGAAACGTAATTACGAGAAAGAATAGTTAGCTATTTGGGAAAATGGAATATGTATTAAAGCGTTATCTATTTGTAGCCAGGCAACACTTTATCTTTCAAAAGTCATGGCAGTTTCCGGGGCAGATCTGTTAACAGCCAACAACACTCTTAAATCCAGTGCTTCAGCTTTAACCAAAATGCTTCTCTCTCCTAGCCCTGTAGAGTGGGCAATATTTTATGAAACCCATGGATTGCCCACATAGGAAATTATTTTCCTAAATTCTTTCCTATTCCACATTTACAAAGAGTAAGAGAAGTTGTACAGTATTTTTGAAATCAGGTGAAAAGTTATTTTTAGTGTTTTGTGATGCAAAGTGCCAGAGGGAAGAGTTTTAGACTGGGTTTGCTGTGAGTTTTCCCCTTAGTTTCACAAATACAACATAGCTTTTTGCCACATTCATTTACTTGAAAACATTCATTGAAAACGGTGCTTCTAGCATAATGCCTGGGCATATGGTAAACATTTCCATGTTTCTTGAGTGAACAGGTGAAAACTTGGAAGATAGCTGCTAAGAATGCATATTGTTTTTAAATACTTGGGTTAACAGGTGAAAACTTACACAAGTCTTCAAAATAGTTTCTTTTATTAAATTCTTCACTGGCTCACAGGTCATACGGTAGCATCATTTCGTTCAAGAAGGTTTCTTATTTTCTTTCTCATTTCTTCAGTGACACACTGGTCATTCAGTAGCATGCTATTTAACTTCATGGTGTTGCAAACTTTTAAACTTTCTTCCTGTTGTTAATTTTGTTTTATAGCTTTTCATTTAAGGGAATGTGTAGTAACTGTGTAATAGAGACTATCGTATCCAGATATGAAGATGCAATGCAGTATACATCTTCTACTTCCAAATCAAAAATAGACTCCCAATGAAACTGTTGGGTACATCTTGACAATAGGATGCTAAACTGTCTGTCATTGTTTGTATACGCAATGTTAGGATACACTTAAAAAGCAGAATGATGGACTTATGACCGCTTATGCAGGTTTATTCTATTGTAATAATATAGGGAAAATAGTGGGAGAGGGAATTTGAGGAGCGTATAAGGGAAATCCTGGAGCATGTGGAATTGTATTATAAAACAGAAAATGAAAAAACAACAAACAACCCACAAAGAATTGTACCCACAATAGTAGAACTCTCTACTGATGGACTCTCAGGTCAATGAATGTTTTTGTACTGCATGCCAGTAACAACTAACATTATTATATGTACACCATTGCTGATTCATCTACTGAATGATTTTTTCAGTGTCGGCAGTGAAAAAAATGATCATATTCTGCCTTTAGATACATGGATTCCTTAAGCAAATACACACTTAGATACACATCTATTCCAATACTCCATTTCACAATGTTTGTTTAAAACTTTAATGGCTAGCTTAAGTTCACCTACTATGTCTTTCCAAATTTTTGATTTCCCCTCTATAAGAAGAAAATCCTAAGGTTTTTTGGACAATTTAATTTTTATTTAATATGTTAAACACCTGGGCTTAGTTACTTTTTAACTATGAAATGCATCTTGAACATTAATTTCATCATTTCTATTAAAATTTACTTGTAATTCAATATTATCTACCTAAGATCATTTTGGAGAAATTAAAATTTACTTTCCTTAACTTCATGATGTCAATTCTCTTGACATAGGCATTTATGAGAAGTTAATATTAAGAACAAAATCTCCCAACTCAGAACTCCTCCCAAGAAGCAGCAAAAGAAAACAATTTACTGTCAAATAAGCACTAAATCTGAGGATGTGTATCAGCCAATTCACCAAGATTGCGGAGACAGAAATCCTGTCTTTTTTGTAAGGTTGAGCAGATGGGATCCATTACACACATGTTTTCAAGATAAACAATAACTAGCCCTCAAGCGAGAGAACTTGAGGGCACCATTTGTCACAGCACATTCGTCTTTCCCCAGTAGCTGGGGTGCTCACCTGAGTTCTGACAGGAGATAGTTTTGCACCTTGGAGCAAGATGCCCACAAAGTTGTACGTTCTAACTCTCACAGCAAATGGGAGTGAGGGTGCACAGCATTTCCAAGCAACTGCTCCCAGGTTTTTAGAAAGACATTCCTGGATCACAAAGATGACAAATGACCCATTCAGTCATCCCAAGGAGTTGTGTACATGCCACAGGGATGAGAAAATACTTCGCAATTACACATGCTCCGAGGCAAACACGGAGGGAAACCTCACCCTTCCATAGTCAACAGAGACAATTCAGCTTCTGCTTTTTTAAAAATTTGTCCTTACAGCACACTTTGGTTTCTTTGGCTTTGAAACTGCAGATAAAAGCAGTCCAACTTAAATCTTACGGTTTTTTTTTTTTTTTTTTTTCCTACGTGTAGGGCTGCTCGCTGTGGTCAAATAAATAACCCTGTAGAGAAAAGAACCACCCTGCTCTGGCACCCACTGAACTCAGACGTCTCTAAGGGGGAGGGTGCATGTGGGGTTGAAATCCGCTCCAGGCTAAGGCTGTGGTTCAACCAACGCACAAGATCTAATGCCTTAAAAAGGCTGCTCCAAGAGCAAGGACAGGTCAAGCCATCATCCTGTTAGAGACCCAATCACCCCGTTACAGACCCCCGGAACTCTGTCGGTTACAGACCGACCGACCTCTGGGCCAGTTCATGTCACTCATTTACCACCAAGTTCTTTTCGAGAAGGAAAGTTCCGCAAACAGATCTCTCTGGAAAAGCGCAGACCCGTCTGGTTTCTTGACGGGTTCTTGCCTGGACCTGCCATGTGCTCTCAACCGGTCACACCAACCTCTCAGGTCCCGCACTGAGCTGCTGAGGTGGTCGGGGGGGGGGGTGTCACAGGCATTGCTGAAAAACGAGCCCGAAAGGGACCCTATCACACCGGGTGCAAGCACAACGTGGACCACACAGAGGACAATAGATGACCAAGTCTGAGGCAGGAGTGTCTATCTGCGGGTCAGGGTCCGCGCCTCCGGGGCTGGCGGGCACCACGCCTCCGCCCCCTCACCTCCCACCCTGAGAATTCCTTTCCCGGGGCCGACGGGAGGGTAGTCTCTTCCAGGCGGCCCGGGCTTATCACCCACGGTCCGGCCACTTCCCGGTCACGGCCCGTCGAGCCTCCCCAAGTTTCCTGTGACGCCTCCGGGCCCCGGCTCACCGAGACAGCCCAGGACACCGCCAGGAGGACGGGACGCGCTCCCGGAGGCTCCGGGGTGGAGAGCCACACCAGCACACAGACCTCGGAACCACGCCCCAGCCAGGGAGCGGGCCAGAGGGCGGCGGCCTCCGTCCGCGCTCCTGCTCGCCGCGCCCGCGCTTGCGCCCACCCGGCCCCGAGGTCGAGCCCCGCCTCCTCCGGGGTCCGGGCCAAGCAGCCGCGCCCCGCCTCCTGGGAGGCCGGAGAGGAGGGGGTCGAGGAGCGGGCGGCAGCGCCCGCCTTCCGCTCTCGTCCATTGGATAAGGCTTCGTGGGTGCCCGGAGAACGGAGTGCGGCAGCATTGGCTGCAGTGGATCGTGGCAGCTGCGCCCATTGGCTGAGGCGGCCCCCGTGACGCGGGGTGGCGACCGGCTCCCCGGGTCTGAGGGGGCTCCTGCTTGTCAGGTTCTAGGTAGGTGCGTTTCGCGCCGCCGGCGGTAGGCGCTGTTGCCCGGGGCAACGCCAAGGGAGGTGGTGGTGTGGGGGGAGGAAGAGGAGGGAAGACGAGCGAGCGCGAAGCGGGGGCAGCTACCCCAACCCGCAGCGGGGTGTCCGGGATGCGGGGGGGTCCCCCCGGTGGCGGGGCTGCGCCCAGGGCTCTTCCTCCTCCTTGCAGCCCCGGGCTGAGGGGCCACCCGCCCATCCGTCTGTCCGCGGCCGAGCCTTCCCGCCTGGGCCCTGGACAGCCGGCCCCTCCCTCCCAGCACCCCGGGGACCCCGGAGGCTGAGGGGGCGGCTGCCGCGCGAGCCGAGCCGGCCGTGGCGGGCGCGCGGGGGGCTCCGCCCCGTCGCGGGGCCCGGGGGGCTGCGGGGGTGGAGGCCGCGGGCACCGCCCTCCTCGGCGGGGCGGCCCCCCACCGCAGCCTGGGGTGTCTCCCCCCGGCTTCCACCTCACCCCAATACCATCCTACATCGGGAAACCCGCCGTGACCTGCCCAGCCTCGTCCAGCTCTGGCCCCTCTCCGCCCCTCGTGCCTCCCACCTGGGGCAGGGGTGCGTGCCCCCCGCAGGCGGCTGCAGAGCCGGGCTCAGGTGTGTGAGGCGGGCACGGGGGCGTGGGAGATGTCTGGAGGCGCCTTCTGGCGAACTTGGTGCCTTCAGGTGTCCCTTTGGAGCTGCTTTCTGGAGCACGCTTAGGGGCAGGCTGGTCTTGGTAGGGCCCCTGCTTGCACAAATCGAGGGATTTCCCAGAAGTGGTCCTGTTTTTTTTTTTGCTTTGCACATATATGATGATTTGTTGAGGCTGGTAGCCTTTCGTTTCCGTTCACCGTATGGTAAACAAAATGAAACTTTTAACTTTTTAAAGTTTAATACAAGCTGCCCCTCTACGTGGTGGTCTATCAACTTTATAGAAACTGTCATTTTCCCCTTTTCTCCGGAAGTTTTAAAGAGACTGGTGTTTCTCATATGAAGTTATTATGTATAAAAAGTGTTGTAGAAAAATCCGCGTGAGTCAAGACCAAAATATTTTAATTACTGAAAAAATGTGAAATACAGTTCTATGGCATTATTGGTCTCCTGGTCTACCCCTGTGGCCTTTAGAAGTCATGTTTG
The DNA here is from genome assembly GCF_017591425.1 of Ochotona curzoniae. NCBI lineage: Eukaryota > Metazoa > Chordata > Mammalia > Lagomorpha > Ochotonidae > Ochotona > Ochotona curzoniae. The sequence continues at coordinate 17,195,017 of NW_024466307.1, forward strand.
TGAAGAGCTACGGTTTTTCAGTCAATGCGTAGTAAGATTGGGTGTGTCTGTTACAGTCCGGGAAGCTCTCCTGTTAGTACTCCTGATCCAAGAGGGCTGGGCTTCTAATGAGATGGGAGTATGTTAAGAGGGTGCTGGCAAGCCTGTGCAGGGTTCTCGTCGGAGAACTTTGGTGTTGAACTGCTTCTCTTGGCAGCATTAAATATGCACCATCCCACATTGCCCCAGTGGCCAGATAAGGCAGCTTCTGCCACACTTCAGAGAGACGTCATTAATCCCAAAGAAAGAACGCAGCCCGTTGGTAGACAGATTTCTTGTTTAACTGTTCCATAATTGTTCTGTAGCTGTGGTTGGATGGTGAACATTTCCCATTTGGTACCTTTTTCCTCCAATATTTTACTTTGAGAAATTCCAGATGGTGCAGCAAAGTGGCTGCACCTATCAGCTGAGTAAACAATAACATTGTGAAACCTGCTGTTGTAGCCCTTCAGGAATACTGAAACCGAACTGATCAAAAAGCAGACATCAACAGATAAAAAGGTAATACCAAAATATTGTAAGGAACCGGTTTCTGTTTAAAAATTTAATTACATGGCAACATTCAAAGCACACTTTTGAGTGAGCAGGAAGTTATCCCTGTTCTAAAGCCCAAAAGAAATAAATTGTATTTTGCTAATCTAGAAACGAAAAAAGGAGATCTAATGAACTTGCTGCATAAGTGGAAGTTCTGGTTTAAAATTGGGACTCCTGGGTTGTACTTGATTTATAACTAAGCATTTTCTTTTGGAGAGAATATTGATTTTGCACTGTTTTGGTAATATAAATGAATTAGATTAACCTTTTGTATGTTTTATGCGTTAACATTTTGTATTGGAGAAAGACTAACAGTTTTTTAGTAGAACTATTAAATTTTTAGAACTACTTCGTGGAGACAGTTTCAACTTAGTATTTTGATAAAACTTAGAATTGTCTTGAGTTTTCATGGTGTTGTTAAAGGTATCTTAAAGACCTGAATCTTTGGTTTATAGTACAGGAGTAATTGGAAATGAGTATACCCTAAAATACATATCTGTCTAATACCTATAATTTTTCCATATTTAGGAAATTCAGGCACTCAACAAGTGTTTTTCTGTTTAAGCGTATTTTCATCCTGTTTTTATGCTTAAATCGTTTACGTACTGATGTCTTAATATGGAAACTCAGAGCTGAGTCTCAGAATTGATAGATTTGTGTCTTATCACATTGTGGCTTTTCCATGCTTCATTTGCCTTTGTCATGTGTAGCGCTGGTTTATGTGCCATGCCACTGAGAAATGAAGAGTAGCAAGCAGGCATTGCTTTGGAAAATTCAGCTGATTTAGAGTCAATGAGATGTTTAGATTTTTTTTTTTTTTAATCTAAAGCTCCAGTTTTGCCTTGCCATCTCTCCTCCTCCTATTCCTAACATCTTTCCTTTCCTGTTTTTATTTGATTATAAAAGTTAAATGCTTTCAAACCGATTGGGAGTGCCCGGCGCAATAGCGTAGTGGTTAAAGTCCTCGCCTTCAGCGCGCCAGGATCCCATATGGGCGCTGGTGTGTATCCCGGCAGCCCCACTTCCATCCAGCTCCCTGCTTGTGGCCTGGGAAAGCAGTTGAGGATGGCCCAAAGCCTTGGGATCCTGCGCCCGTGTGGGAGACCTGGAAGAGTTCCTGGCTCCTGGCTTTGGATTGGCTCAGCTCTGGCCATTGTGGCAGCTTGGGGAGTGAACCATCGGAAAGAAGATCTTCCTCTCTGTCTCTCCTCCTCTCTGTGTATCCGCCTTTCCAATAAAAATAAATAAATCTTAAAAAAAATCGATTGGGAAAGACGTGGAGAATATAAATCACTGATAATCCCACTTATAATGAGTGTTTTGAAGAAAAATGAAAACTTCCATGACTTCTGTAACTCAAGCATCATTTTAATCTTAGGTTCTTCATTTCATTGTATCTGTATTCACACTTAAAGTTGTAGGAATTCCTGAATTCAGGGCTCAGTTATTCTGAATTACAATTGGAATCCCAGATCTGAGGAAAAAATGGAAATGAACAGAGGACAAATTAGGATTAGAACAAAGGGGCCAGCATGATAGTGTAATGGTTAAGGTCCTCACCTTTTGCCGGTTCTAATTCCGGCAGCCCCACTTCCCATCCAGCTCCCTGCTTGTGTCCTGGGAAAGCAGTCGAGGACAGCCCAAGGTATTGGGACCTTGCACCTGCATGGGAGACCCGGAAAGAAGTTCCTGGCTCCTGGCTTTGGATCGGTGCAGCACTGGCTGTTGCAGCCACTTGGGGAGTGAATCATGGGATGGAAGATCTTCCTCCCTGTCTCTCCTCCTCTCTGTACATCTGCCTTTCTAATAAAATAAATAAATCTTACCAAAAAACTGTTTAAGAATTAGGACAAAGGAATTACACTTAAGCACTCACTTTATAAGTATAATGTAATCCTGGATTACTATATGAAATTGCTATCTGGCTAACAAAATATCTCCCAAGATTTTCCTTTGGAATTCTATGTAGGGTCAAGCTAATTTATTGCCTGTTGGACAGAATGTTCAGATTTCTCCATTTTGGGAGCGTCATACATTCAGATCTAAACAATTTAATGCCATGCATGACTTGGAATTTTTTCTTAAGTAATAATATATAATAAAACTATGATTACTTCTCTTTCTACATCACCAGCATTCTAAATATGTTAGACGCTGTCTTTTTATTTAGTATATGTTAAGCATAAGACCTGAATTTTAGTGTAGGTTGTTTCCAGGTTACAAAGTGGAGTGGAAGGAAGAGCCGTTTGGTTTGGAGTCGGAAATCTGGGGTTCAGTAACAGTTCCTCTTCTGCGGCTTCTTGGGCAAGTTACTTAATGCCTTTAAATCATGGTTGCCTCATTTATTAAATTAGGGTAGTGAAATTGCCTCGTAAAGTTATCGCATGGAAGAAACAGCACAGCATAGTAACATGCTTTCTTCTAGGACGTAGTTAACTTCCATATTTGCTTTCTTACATGGTAGCATTTTATCTTTTCTTATATGAATGTGTTTATTTTGTCATCTTCATATTTCTTACATTTCAGACATAGAACCTTAAAGTGATGTAGATTTCAGTTTAATTGAATAACATTTGCATCTGTACAAGCTAAAATAACTAGAAATAAATTAACATTCTCAGATTACTGTATATAATAGGGCAAGGCATTTTTTGGGGGGGATAAAGATTTATGTATTTATTTTTTTTTATTGGCGAGTAAGATTTACAGAGAGAAGGAGAAACAGAAAAATCTTCTGCCTGCTGGTTTACTGCCCAAGTGGCTGCAGTGGCCAGAGCTGAGCCGATCCAAAGCCAGGGTCTAAGAATTTCTTTCAGGTCTCCCACATGGGTGCAGGGTCCCAAGGTTTTGGGTCAAACTTTACTGCATTCTCAGGCCACAAGCAGGGAGCTAGATGGGAAGTGGATCAGCCAGGATATGTACCAGTGACCATATGGGATCTCAGCGCGTGCAAGGCTACCGTGCTGGGCCCTTACTGTGTCTGATTGGGATAGTCAGGAGTTTACTTTAAATGAGTTTTAACTTTCCAGAGATTTGCAGTTTTTCTGGATTTCTGACTTATTTTTTTTTTTTTTCACCTTAGGTCATCATCAGGTGCTGGATGATTGCCTGAAATTCTTTTTGTTTAAGCTACCAGTGTTTGCTTAAAGTTGGTACAGAAAAACCAAATGTTACTTTCTTATATTTCTAACTAGTACTGCCCCTAGCTTGAGTCACAATGGCTTTTAATCTGTTTAAAACTTAAACTTTAGTTTTAAATGTGATGACATTCTTAGTTTTATGAAGAAATCTTCAAAGCTCATGGAAACACACATGTTCTGAGAAACTGTGCATTGATTTCCTATTTTCTTGCACCAAAATAAATTTGTCTTTAAGTTCACATTTCCATGAGCTTTTAAACTTCTTTCGGGAGTTAGGTAAAAATTTCTGCTTCCTAATAATAAATTTATATGATTATTTTGAAGCAGCTGTTTCAGAGATTTCTATTTCAGCAGGTGTTGTATAAATACAGGGCTCTAGTTCATAAGAAAAAGAACCTCAGATTGGGGCTGAGGCTGTGTTGCAGTGGGTTAAGCTACTGCCCGCCATGCTGGCATCCCATGTGGGTGCTGCTTCCAGTCCTGGCTGCTCCAGTTTTGAACCAACTCCTTTCTGATGCACTTGGAAAAGCAAGGGAAGATAGTTTGAGAGAGACACAGAAGCTGCTCCTGGCTCCTGGATTCAGCCTGGCCTGGCTCTGGTCTTCGTGGCCTTTTGGGCAGTGAACTAATTGATGCAAGGTTTCTATCTTTCTGTCTCTCCTTGTCTCTCTGTGCTTTTCAACTAAATAAAATAAATCTTAATTGAAAAAAAAAAAAAAACTAACTTCAGTTTAGCCTGTAGTCGCTGGCTGTGGTGAAGGAAATATTGACTGGAATTGAACTAGGAGTTGAAGTAGATCCCTTACTGCCTCTTGCAGGAGTAAAGTTTTTGTGATCTAAGTCAGTTTTTACTTATTTCCCATCAAAGGACAAGATTTATAGGTGTGACATGCTTGAATGTGAAAATTTCTGGTGTACCGGCTAGAATTGCATCTCTTCCTCTTGCACTCCAGAAAGCATACCACCATCATTAGTGCTTACAGCAGGGTCACTCTAGCTACAATCTGAATCTACCCTGATGTATTGAAGAAAGTGAGTTACTAAACATTGTGTATCTAGTGTTGATAACAAATGCTTGAGGCATGTGTGGTAGTTCTATAAAGGAGGACCATATTACTTCTGTATTTTCCTAGAATGAATGCCTGTCCAATTTTTCTTGTAATGCTATACAAAAAGATTATTGATATTAATATTATGCAATTGATAGTGAAGAGTCTTACACTTAAAAGCTTGAATAACTGTTAACATTTAAAAATATTTGAATAATGCCAGTCTTTATTATAAGTGAAATGACATTCAAAATTGAAACTAGTTATCCAATATAATTTGTTCTACTAGCACAAAGACTGTTTCCATAGTGAGCCTAATAGTTTTTTTTTTTTTTTTTAAATTAATGGAAAGTCAGATATACAGAGAGGAGGAGAGACAGAGAGGAAGATCTTTTATCTGATGATTCACTCCCCAAGCAGCTGCAACAGCTGGAGCTGAGCCAATCTGATGCCAGGAGCCAGAACTTCTTCTGGGTCTCCCATGCGAGTGCAGATTTCCAACGCTTTGGACCGTCCTCGACTGCTTGCCCAGGCCACAAGCAGGGAGCTAGATGGGAAGTGGGGCTGCCGGGATACACACCAGCGCCCATATGGGATCCTGGCTTGTGCAAGGCAAGGACTTTAACCACTACACTATCGCGCTGGGCCCGAACGTAATAGTTTTTGTAATAGGATTCATATAACATAGATAGTTGTCATATAAACATCTTTAGTAAAAAAAAAAAACTATTTTGGCCTAGTCATAAGATTAAGTTTAAAATTGCCCCTTTTTTAAAAGAAAAAAATAAAGTGCTTTTAAATTATTCATCCCACATAGAATATAGTTAAAAGTGAAGTATAAGAAATTATTTGCAAGTGGTATTTCCTGAAGCTTTTTGTAAATGAAGGATTTAAGTACCTCCATAAAATGCAGTCAAAAATAATTGAAACATTTAAGGGATCCCTTTAGACCCCTATTCTAGCAACAGTACTTAGTTGTCAAATTATCTTGCTTCTGAAATGCAGGCTGGAAGACCTGACTTGACACTGTTCAGATATAGGTAAAGGTTCTAATTCTGGACTCTCCTTTATGGAGGGTTGTAGGACAAAAGATACTTGTGGCTTAATCACACAAAGCATTTTTTAAGATTATTTCCCACAGTATAGTTTTGTAGGAATAGGAGTTTATGTCTCCTCCTCCCCATCTCTCTTCCTGTTTCCTCCTGCTGTTATTTCTCTGTATTCTTAGAGCAGTATAGTTAGTAATATTTACATATAACTTTCTGATTTTAATTTTCTAAATTTAAATTTTCTAAATTTTCTTTCATGGTACAGTTCCATAGGCACAGGGTCCCTCCACTCAATTTTACTACATTATTACAATAGTATAGTATCATTCTTCTACAACAATCACTCATCCATCATATTGTTATTTAGGTGTATCATGACATTGTAGGTATAGACATGGCAGAAAGTCCAATATCCTATTGTCAAGATGTATTTTATAGTTTGGGAGTCTGTCTTACTCAGAAGTAAAGATGCATACTGGAATGTATCTTCACTCTTGGTATGCTTGCCTTCATTATACAGTTCATTTAGATAAATGCATAGACATATACATAGAGTGACGTAGGGTACCTTTCTCCTCACATCTATGCCAGCAGGTGTTGTTTGTAGAGTTCCTTTTTCCAATTTGAATTCCTTTAGTTTTTCTTCTTGCCTAATAGTTCTGCCAAGGCCTTTCAATACTGTATTGAACAGCAGTGGTGAAAGTGGACATCCTTGTCTAATTCCAGATCTTAGTGGAAAAGCTTCCAGACTTTTCCCAATTAGTCTGATGCTGGCATTGGATAACTGTCTGTTATTTAAATGTGTCATGGCATGGCACGTGTAGGCAGAAGTCTTATTGTCACACAACTGGAGGTTAGTTCTAAGTCAAAGCAAGGCTTGCTGCTTGCTGCGGCAGTTCTTGGGTGTGTTTTGTTGGAGTTGGAAACATCTGTATTCTTTGTTCCCTGTGCTGTCTGGATGTGTTCATCTGGTGGAGTTTCCTAGGTTTCTTTCAGTTGGTGGGCTTTTGTTAATTTCACATTATAGTATAAATAAAAGTAGGTTTGTCCCTTCTAGCAATGTTTACTTTTCTAACCAATGGATCAGTAACCACCCTTGCAGCCATACCACTTCTTAGTTCATGAGCATTACATTTCCTTCAGAATCATTTGCTTTCTATGTGCATTCTTTTCTAAGTTCAGCATCTTTTTAAGTTCCACAGATTTTGTGAATTTTACCTTGCTAGGAGCAAAGGAAACATTTCCATGCATTACCCTTTTTTTTTTTGTCTCAGTAAATTCTATGAGGAGTGGTGAACTTTCTAGGATAGCAGATCCACTCACTGTGACATATTACATCCATTTGCGGTTGACTCTAAGTTTTTATATTCTGCTTAAGTTCCATTGTTTTGTCATGCCTGTTTCTGTGTATTGAATACATTTTCAGTAATTAAGGCACACTAAATAATGTAGTTGTCTCAGATAATTATTAATGACAACTAATTTGATGGATCACTCTCCCGAACATTTATAAGCAGTTCTAATGGATTAAGCGTCACTGCCTAGATTTATGTACACTAAAAACTTTTTTTTACCATGCAGGTGCATGATTTTCTTCCTCCTGTACAGCCTTCTATATGTTTCATCTTAAAATTTTTACATTATGTGTACTACTTTTTCTCCTAGATTTTTTTTTTCTTAGAAATTATTTGAGAGGCTGAGAGATTTAGAGGGAAAAAATGGATTACTCCCATTTCCTGGTTAATTTCCCAAAACGCTTGCAGTGGCCGAGACTGGGCCTGCATGAAACATGGAGCTAGAAATACAATCCTAGTCTCCCACATGGCGGCAGGAACCCAGGTGCTTGGAGCTGTCAGTGTTGCTTCTGAAGGTCTGTGTTGGGGAGAGACTGCTGTCAGGTGGCGTGGGGTTAACACACTCCCTTAGGACTTATCCTTGCTCAGTATCTAACCCTCAAGAAATGCTTAATCATAGAAATAAATTCTAACCCTTAGTTTCTTAGTAAATTACATGGATTCGTGTATATATAATGTAGGTATGTGGGGATTGCTAATGTTTCTTCAGTTTGGTAAAAGTGCTAGGCATTTTGTACATTTCTTGTGATTTTGAGGACACTCCTGTGAATTGGATGGTTTATTTAAGGGTGCTTTAAAAAGTTTATGAAAAATGGGCATTGAAGCCTAGATCATCCCAATCAGTCCCACTATCCAGCCACACTGATGCCACCGGGTGCCACAGTCTGTCTAACCATGCCTGCCTCAGTCCTGACAGAATTTGCACCCTGTGCCAGCATCTGCCAGCTGATGCTGCAGCAAAGCCCAACACAACCACCCACACTCATTTTCGTTTATGCACGTACGAGAAGGTACAGTCAGCCCAGCCTGGCTTTTCCCTGATCCAGCTCACATGTAGGCCATCAGATGTTGTGGTCCTGCCCGACCTGATCTGCCCCCATCCCAGCTCTCACGTTCACCAGTGGGAGTAGTGGCCCAGTCAAGGGACAGAGGTGATGATTTTTTACCACAGTGGAGGAGTGAGATTTTTTTTGTTGGCTGATATGCAGGTCTTTGGCTTGCAACCTGTAAAGATCTTCTGTCTTCACTTCTTCGTGGTCACAGGCTGTGGTTTCCCTTAATAACTGGTTTTCTGTTGGTGAGTGATTGGGACCCATGGAATCATGTTAGAGGTTGAGCAGTAATAAATGTTTGCTGGGAATTTCTTAGCTAACTCAAACTTTAAAAATAGACTTAGTGAGTTGTTTTTAATTTATTTGCATTTTATTAGTTTCTTCCAATTAGGCCAAATCTTAGTCCTTGAATCAAATGTTGCTTGATGTGTCTAAACACCTTGGCCCATCACTTAACCAAATGATTGTCCAGTAGGGTGTAGTTCTTACCTCAGGGGACATGTGGCAGAGTCATATTGCCATAATGGTGTTGGTACAGTAGACAGGTGCTACTGGGATTGAGTAGATAGAGGGCAGCATTATATTTAAATGTCTTACATTGTATAGGTCAGACTTATACAACAAATAATTACCCAGTTCAAATTGTCAGCAGTATCAAGGTTGAGAAACCATGCAGTCCCCAGCTTGTCAGTCTCTGTCTTGGCCTCTGCCATTCAAGGAGTCACTTGCACATGATGATGCAGGGCCTGCTCCCAGGCTGTTTTGTTTGTTGATGGTTCTTTTCAAAATCCATTGCCAACCTTGCTGAGCTGCTTGGGTAGGAGCTCGGCAGCTTTTTTTTTTTCCACTTCCTAATCTTAGTTTCTGGATATTCCATTTTAATCTCTCTAAATTTCCATGTTTTAAGTCATCATTGACTTGTACTAACAGACAGGATTTTCCTTTTAATGCTTCACTCATAGGGTGTTTTTCTTGGAAGATTTACTGAAAGTTGCAATGCAGCAGCAAACATCACAACATCCTAATTTTTTTTTTTTTGAGTACTTTATAGTCTCATTGGTGGCAAGCACATAGTCTGATTTGTGTCAGCGGCAAATTACCAGCCTATTAAGAATTGCTCCGTACTTGCTGTAACAGACTGCACATTCCCTTCATTTTCCATTATTGACTCAGCTCTACATTTTAAAGGGCTGTCACTCCTATTGCCCGATTTCTTGCAAGCATTTTTATATTTGTTAGTGGTTTAGGAAAGCCTGATATAATAGAACTGACTACCGAAGGTGGAAAGTAGTGGACAGATGCTAGAGAGAGTTAGATAAATCCAGAATTTCATGAAGTGTAACTTAATGAGGGGACAGACGTAGAAGGCAGCTGCAAGATTGGGGTTGTGCACCATGGTGGCAGTAGAAGAAGGATTTTCTAGACAAAGTGACTCATGGAGAGCCAGACTGTAACTGGATGTATCGAGAGAAATTCATATTCTGGAGCCAGCAAAGCAGCATCCTTATCTAGAGGCATCAGTTAAGAGTGGCAGATTATTATTCTTTAAAAAAAGATTTACTCATTTATTTGAAAGCAGACTGAAAGAGAAGTTGAGATGGGAGTAGGGGAGAAAGAGAGAGAGAGAGGGAGGGAGAAAGAGAGAGAAGGAGAGAACGCTTCTGTTGGTTCTTTCCTCATATGGACATAGTGATTGGGGCTGAGCCAATCTGATATCAAGAGGTAGAAACTCCGTCATGTGGTTGCAGTGGTATAAGCATTTGGTCACCTTCCACTGCTTTTCCTAATGCATTCACAGGAAGTTGGAGCAGTTGGGTGGGAGAGCTGAGACTGGGATGGGATGGAGCTGTCTGTAGCAGTAGCTTGATGCTCTGTACCACAATACCCACCCCCAGCAGCAGATTTATTTTAATGACTTTGTTTACCCTTAGTGGTTTGGGATGTCTGACCTCCAGATTTGCTTAGAAGGCAAGGTGACGGTAACAGTCAAAATTCCTGTGGTGATGTCAAGCTGAATCATTACAGTCAGGTTTCGCTTGGCATCTAGAACTCAGGACAGAAACCCAGCCTTGCTTTTGCTCAGGCTCCAAACCTTGATGTGTCCTTGATTCTACACAGTCTTCCTGTGTGTATTCTGTTTGCTTAAAAAAACTTTTTTTGGTGAGTTCTCCATCTTGATTATGTTGGTCATATACCATTATATACCATCTCTGTCTTGATTATATTGGTTCAACACCATTCTACTCCTGTATAGTGTCCCTGCAATACTGTTGCTATCAAAGGTAACTTGTATCACTCTTTTGCAGAGAGATCATTGTGCTGTTTCTTTGCTCAGGATCTTTGAATTGCAGGCGGATGGGGGCCTTTGGTGCAGTAGTTGGGTTGCTGCAAGGATGTTGCTATCCCGACTTCAAGTCCCATATCTGCTTCTGATTCCAGCTTCCTGCTCATGCTCACCCTGGGAGGCAGCCGGTGATGGCTTCACTGTGCTGCTCTTCACCACTGATTCTGCATGAAGTACTAGGGTCCCGATTTGAGCTTGGCCCAGTCCTGGCGGTTGTGAGCCTTTGGGGAGTGAATAAGCAGAGAGAAATTTGTGTTTTCCTGCTTTTGTTAGCACTTGAAAAACAATCTCTCAGTGGCTTCTCACCTAACTCAAAGTAAAAGATCAAACTCTTAAAACCAGCTCCAGCTTTGGGATCCTGCTCTTTTGTGCTGGGGTGAGATCCATCTTTGAAGTGAGGGTTTGCTCTTCTTTCTGCTGTCCACAGCACACAGCCCTCTGTGACCTCCCCTAAATCGGTACTTGTCCCAGTATCCTCCATCTGGAATGCTCCCTGCTGAGTAACCACCCGTCCTGTCTCCTTTGGGTGCTTGAAAGATCTTTCATCTTCCAACACAAATTTGAGGTCTCTGACTGCCCTGTGGCTTACTGCTGTTCCCTTTTTAAAATTTCTTGATAGTGTTTGTCATCACGTAACACCTGTGATGTTTACTATTTGTTTTGCATTTAGTTTGTATTCTCTGTTTAAACATAATTTCTTTGAGGTGAGGAATTTAAAAAAAAATTATTTTATTTGGAAATTTGAAAGCCAGAATTACACACAGAGGGGGAAGACAGAGAAAACAAAGCCCACCATCCACTGGCTCACTCTCCAAATGGCAACAAGTCTCCAGGCTTTGGTCAGTGTGAAGACAGGAGCCAGGAGCCTCATCTAGATGTCTCAGCTGAGTGGCCGGGATCCAAACTCTTGAGCTTTTCCCCGTTGCTTTCCCTAGCGTATTCGCAGAGAGTTAGATTGGAAGTGGAGCAGCCAGGATTTAAACTGGTGCTCATTTGGGATGTTGGTGTTGCATCTCACAACTTAATTTGCAACCCCACAATGCCAGGAATTTTTTGTGAAGCAATATGTGTCACATAAATTTGCAGGATCTCAGAAGATATGAGTTTTAGAACGTTAGTGCCTCTAGGGAGAGAAAGGAGAGGGCCATATTTGTTCAAAGTTCCTGGGAGAAGCTCGTGTTTAGGGAGATATGATCTCTAGCTTCCAGCGCTGGGTATTTCACAAATCTCCTTGTAGTACCTTTTGTTCAGAAGGCTTCGACTGTGTACAGATAGGAGAACCCCAGAGAGGATTATGTCCCAGCATTAATTCTAATTTTAAAATAAAAAAATAATTTAGCTTTTTTTTTTAAAAATTGCAATTTATTTATTTGAAAGAAGGGAGAGAGAGAGGGAGACACCCCCTGTTCTGTTTTTTCTTCCCCAAACACGTATAAACAACCTGGGTCAGGGGCCGGGAGCCATAAATTAAATCTGGTTTTCCCACTTGAGTGGCTGGGGCCTGGTTACTTGCACCACCAACTGCTGCCTCCCAGGGTGCACATTAGCAGGAAGCTGGAGCTGTAAGTTCAGCTGAGGCTTGAACCCATGTGCTCTCATAGGTCATGCAGGCATCTGAAGTAGCATCTTGGTTACTGCACTAGACACCTTCCCTCCAGCAGTAATTCTGAGTCACAGCAGCCACATCTCTGCACACCCAAGCTAGGATTTAGAGGCCACATATTTTTTGGAATTTTCCCCCATTCCTGTTTCTGTCTCTCTTGACTCTTTGTGTTGGTTAGCTCACTGTTAAGTATGCAAGTCACGTTCCACATAGTGACATTTAGGTCAACAGAGGATTGCATATACAATAGTAATCTCCAAAGATTACATCGCCTATTGACGTTGAGACCATCTTGGTTTGTGTAAGTGCTCTGCCTTCTGTTCCCAGAATGTCCAGACTGCCTCATGACTCATTTCTCAGGATGTATGGCCTTCCTGAAGTGATGGGTGATTTATGTTCTTTTACTTCCATGGCTACAGCTGAAAGAGAACTTTCTTTCCTGAGGAGTTCCTGCAGAAATATTGGAGTTAAGTCTTACTCATCCTGTTTTTGGTCATATACTCATTTTCAAGCTACTGCTTGGAAGGAAGGAACATCTGCTTTTCCATACTGGGGCTGTGTGATATATGGGTGATCCAGGCTACGCCACGTGGTGTGAGCACGAGAGAAGGATCGTTTATTAAAAGAATATTGAGATGCTTCCGCCAAAATGGGGTATGCTGCAGACTCAAAAAAGATCATATGTCTGTTGATAAGCACATTTAACACACTCTCATTTAAAAAATTAGAATATCAGGGTATGTAGGCATTCTTACACACACACATACATATATAAAATCACACGATAAAACATTTAAATGGAAATGTGAGATCTTTTAATAATGGTAAAATTATATTTAAATTTACTGTTTATTTTTAGATTTTTGGCATACCAGATTTGGATTTGTGTGTGTGTGTATGAATATATATGAGTGATTAAGTCGTAACATGTGGGTATATTCACCAGATTTCCTTATTTTATTTTCTTGTTTTTAAGGATTTATTTACGTATTTGAAAGCAGAGTTACACAGAGAGAAGCAGAAATAGAGAGAGAGAGAGGTTGGATCTGCTATTTCAGTCCCCAAAGTGGCCACAACAGCAGTGCTGGGGCCAGCCTGGCTCTGAAGCCAGGAGCCAGGAGCTTCCGTTGGGTGCACTGGGGTGCAGGATCCAGGGACCTGACCCACCTTGAGCTTTCCCAGGCCCATTAACAGGGAGTTTCCTCAGTTTTCCTGAATGATATTATTGGCGCTATTGATATTGCCCAATATTGATCAGGGGATCCTGGTTGAATAGTTGTCTATGTTGCTCTTGGGTCTTTGAAAACCAACAATCTCTGCATTACAGCAGAACCAGAATATGTAATTCTAAGCATCTCAACTATTTTTGCTGATTAAGAGTCTGTAAAAAAAAAAAAAAATAGAAACTTTAGTGGATGATCCAGAACTCATTGAGGCTGACTTTGGAATGAAGTTTGATATTTATCCCATTACATTCATAGTGTTTTATTCCTTAGAAATTTTTAGGAATAAGACGTTTATTGTACCAAACTTTGGAGATTTAACTGATGGCACTCTAAAGGAAGCAAGATAAAGAAGAATCAGGGAAAGCATAATTCTTCTCGGGGTTTTAGTCATTCAGTAATCACTTGTTGGTACTCTGGTCAGGGAAGGGGACTATTGAAATAAAAAACCCCTATCCTCAGTTACGTGTCAGGTTAGAGGAGGAAGAGGGTTGTACTACAAGTTATTTGTTGATTAGCTTTCTAGGCAGTTCTAGCATTGGAAGCCTTGCCAAATTCAGACGGGAATGGCATGCTTGTCTAGAAGCAAAGAAGGAGCACTTTAAAAGTGGGCAAAGATTAGAAGAGTGGAAAAGCTGGAGAGTACGCCAGCCACACTGAGCTTGGCCAGATTCATGAAAGGAGAGGAGTCGTCTTAGTAACATTTAGATACCATAGTATGATAGTAGAGGAAGTAGAGAAAATATCGGGCAAAAGAAGAAGTAAGCAAAAAAGAGGCACTTGGAAGAAGGGAGAACTTAACAGTGATAAAGAAAGAGCAGTCATCAAGACATTTCTTTCTCTTTTCTTTTTGAGCCACGTGAGAGGTCTTTATTTTCTGCGGGCAAAGTAGCTGTGGGGCAAGGAGAAAGTGAGCAGAGAGCGTGAGGAGGAGAGAACAAAGGGAAGAGGCATCTTTATAGCCTCCAGGTGGTTATGGAGAGTGTGGGCTCAGGGAGGGGCTTGTTGCAGGGGTAATGCCTCAGGGGATTGGCGGAGAGCACAGTTTAAACTTGAAGGTCACTAAGTTTACTTAGGCAAGTGGGCCTTCAGGGGACTGAGCCCTGGGAATTTACAGTCAGCAGGTATTCAAGGCATTCAAGATGGCACTGAGTCTGGGATGGCGGGATGAGGGGTCAGTTTACCTGGCCTCTGTTGCGTTCGCTCCTTACAACCATTTTCTCATCAGGAGACCAGGCAAGAAATCAAGGAAATCAAGGAACACCTGTCCTGGGTCAGCCAAGAGTCAAGGTGCCAGAGCCACAGAAGCACCTAACCAGAAAGCAAGACATTTCTTTCTTCTCTCTTTTCTTTCCTTTTCTTTCTTTTGTTTTTCTTTCTTGTTTTTCTTTTGTTTTTCTTTTCTTTCTTTCTTTCTTTCTTTCTTGCTTGCTTTGCTTCTTCTTTTCTTTCTCTTTTCTTCTCTTTTCTTCTCTTTTCTCTTTTCTTCTCTTTTCTTTTCTTCTCTTCTCTTCTCTTTCTTTCTCTCTCTCTCTTTCTCTCTCTCTCTTTCTCTCTTTCTAAGATTTATTTTGTTTTCATTACAAAGTTACGTATACAGAGAGGAGGAGAGACGGAGGGGGAAGATCTTCCATCTGATGATATACTCCCCAAGTGAGCGCAACAGCCGGTGCTGCACCAATCCGAAGCCGGGAGCCAAGGAACTTCTTCCAGGTCTCCCACATGGGTGCAGGGTCTCAAGGCTTTGAGCTGTCTTCAGCTGTTTTCCCAGGCCACAAGCGGAGCCAACTCAAGAGCAATATTTTAGCATAATCAAACACGAAAAGCAGAAAAGTGTGGGGAAGGATCCTTCTTTGACCTTCTCTGGCCTTTGGAAGTTTCCCTCTCGTATGGTATTGGTTCACTTCCCAGGTGGCCTCATTAGCTGAATCTGGGCTGATTCAAAGTCAGGAGCCTAGATCTTCTTCTCAGTCTCCCACATGGGTAGAGGAACCCAAGCACTTGAGCTGTCTTACACTACATTTTGAGACTCATTATTGGAAGTTGAATTTGAAGTGATACTGACACCCCAGGTGGAAGCTAAGCAGGCAATGTTGTGGTACAGACCTTTCATTTTTTTTTAAAAAAAGATTTATTTTTATTTATTTATTTTTATTAGAAAGTCAGATACACAGAGAGGAAAATCTTACATCCAGTAATTTACTCCCCAAGTGGCTGCAGTGGCCAAAACTGCACTCATCTGAATCCAGAAGCCCAGAGCCTCATCTCGGTCTCCCACATGGATGCAGGATCCCAAGGCTTTGGGCCATCCTGACTGCTTTCCCATACCACAAACAGGGAGCTGGATAGCAAGAGGGGCCTCCAGGACCCAAACTGATGCCCGTATGGGATCCTGGCATGTGTAAGGTGAGGACTTTAGCCACTCACCGGGCCCAGGCCTTTCAGTTTTAATACTATTACTAGCATGGATTTTGGGAGACACAAATGAGGATATTCAAACTACAGCAATGTTTAATGTAATTAATTTCCTCTGGTGTCCCTAACATTTGTTTTTGGCTCAAGATTTCATACATTGCCTTTGATTCCTACGCTCTTTAATCTCTTTTAGTCTCTGTCCCCTACTTTTTTTGTACTTTGCTTTTTGTTTTCATGCCTTGTATTTTCTTTTATGAGATGTAATTTGTATATACTTAACGTCTCTTTTGGGAATTGCCTGGTTTCTGAAACCATGATTCATCCTAAGATTTTTTGCAGTTTGCTTTTTTTTTTCCTCTCCAATTCTCTGAGGTTGCTGGAGATAAAATCATGACTGCCGTCCTTTTTTTCCCTTTGAAAACATCATTCCGACTTCAAGTACGTCTTTGCTGAATTTGAATGCGTTAAGTTAACGATAAGAAGACTAAGAAATGTATGTTGTACTTGATCTACTGGCACTAGTCAGTAACTGAAATTCAAATTAAAACGACACATATCTGCCCGAGTTCCTTCCCTCCTCTGTGTGGCCCATCCCGCCTTTTGCCAATCTGCTGTAGCTAGAAATATATAGTCACCGTGGACGTTATAAAGCAGGAGCCGTTTAAGCCTTTGTCTTTGAAGAATGTGCGGTTTCGAGTGGGAAACATTAACATGCAAATGACGTCGAATCAAGTTAATAGAAAGGCAAGAGGGAGACACAATGAGAATAAGATTAAAGAACTTCTCTCTGGTGCTTGTGTAGAACTGTCTGTCAGTGTTTCTTTTTCTTACTTGCTCCTGAGTTTCATATAGGTTTTGTTGATTTTCCAGTGATAGTTAGGAAATAGCTTCTTTTTTTTTTTTGAGATAACTTTTGAGCAGTATTTTCAGAGAGGGTAGAAAAAAGAGAAAAACTTGACTAAAGAAGGCCTGCCTGCGGATGGCGTGGCCATGTCGCAAGCCCTTCCTCTCCTCTGCTCCAGGCGGGTGGAGTTACTCTCCTGTTCTTCCCATGTGATTCATACAGAGGTTCTTTCTGCTCGTTATTATTGTGTGTTAGAACTGCTTCTCTCACCTCCCTGAAGTTAATTACGACACTTTTTATTTCTGTGTTCCAGGCTTTCACTCCGTGCCTGGCATATTATAGATGTTCAAAACGTGCTTGTTGGATAAATAAATGGTTAAATGAAAACTGATACTAGATATTAAACTAAAAAACAATGATTTCTTTGCTGGGCAGCTTCTGTAATGCTTGTGCTCTGGCTTGCCGAGGCGGAGAGCTAGAATTGGTTGAAGAGTCTGTGATAACCAGCAGAGATGAAGTTGTTCCAATGGGAGAAGAAGCAGTTTTCAAGAGGTATAGAGAATCTGTTTACGAGGACACAACTGGGAACTTTTTCACACAGATAGCTGCTGTGATATAAGTATCTGCCATTTTCTGAATAAAAATAATTGAAGGAGAAAAAATTTTTAATGCTAAACACTGAATTACAAGTTGATTTTATGTTTCTAGAGTAATGAGAATGCTAAGTTATCCAGGGTTTCTTTTTAACATTCTTTAGTGCAATTATCAAACTTACAGGAAAACAGCAAATAGTGTAATGGCCCCCCCAGTACACATTACGCACTAGCTTCAATAATTGTGTTAATATTAGTTTATATACAAGATTGGAGTATTTTATCCAGGACTGTTTTAAAACATTTTGTCATAAATAGCTGTTTTGCAAAATTTTCAAATTTCCTAATTGCTGTTTTTTTTTTAATTGGGGTTGTGATAGCAAAGGTAGAAATTGCATAAATATACATCAGTGAGTGAATGGATAGAGAAAACGTATTCATACAGTGGGATAATGTTATGCCACATCCATGAATCAAGCATTGGCCGATCAAATCTCATAGAATGGAGGATCCTCACAAGTACTGTGCGATATGAAAAAAGCCAGACGGAAAAGGTCACATGGAGTGTGACCCCGCTTCACAATGTGTGAGCTTACCTGAATATGTAAATACACGTAGACGACAGAATTGTGGTTCCAGGGACGGGGGCAAAGGCCCAGTGGACCTGAATGTTTGCGAGTACAGGATTTCTCTGTTTCAGGGCCTGTTGTGCACAGCTGAGAGTATACTAAATGCTGCTGAGTTATACTCTGAATCATTTGTTTGTCATTCTGTGAATCTTCCCTCAATTTTAAAAACACTTAGCAAAGATACAAAACAGAGATAGATGAAGTAGGAAATGACCCTTTTTTTCAGTTGTTATTGAGTCTTATTCTCCAAATAGAGTTAAAAGCATGATGTGTATTAACTTGGAGTGTTAGCCATGTATATTCAAACACATGAATGTTAAAATATACATAACATGCTAATTGATATACCTATGTAATTGATATACAGAATATGATATACATGTTCTTAAACCTTTTCTATTCATTGTTTGATTGGTATTTATCCTCCATGAACTTCTAAAATGTTTGATATAGTTTGATACAATTTTATATTATATATATCATTATATAAGATTTTATATTAGAGGACAGAATCACTTGCAAAAAGTCATAGAAGGAGTAATATGAATGCATGAGAAGATGAAATTTACAGAAGCAAAGACTAAGGCAAAATAGATACTAGTTTGTATTTTTACTATCTTTTTCAGGAAATCTGTAATGACCATTTATTTCCCCCAGAGGGCTGCACTGTTCCTGGAGGCACTGCAGTACCAGTGCAGTGCACAGAGTGGGTGGAGCAAGCACCTATGTGTCCTGCTAAAGCAACCACAGATGACAGAAATAAATGGGCATGATGCGTTCCAATAAAGCTTTCTCTATGAATGCAGAAATTTGAAGATTCGTTTATTTGCATTGGAAAGGCAAACTTGCAGAGAGGAGTATCTTCCATCTGCTAGTTTATTCCACGGGTGGCAACAATGACTGGAACTGAGCCAATCTGAAACCAGGAGTCAGTACCCATGTCTCCCACGTGGGAGCAGGGTCCAAACGCTTTCAGACATCCTCTATTGCTTTCCTAGACCACATCAGGGAGCTGGATTAGAAGTGCAGTAGCTGGAACAGGAACCAAAGCCCATATGGGATGACAGCACTCGGAGCTGGAGGATTAGCCAAATAAACCAGTGTGCAGCCTGGCCCTTCAATGCAGAAATTTGGGAGTGGGGAACAATAACCTAGAAAGTCTTCTTGTTTATCTACTCTATTGTTCCTATTTACATTCTTAATTGTTACTGATTTAATTCAGCTGCAAAGTTTCTATTTTGAATTTTTTTTTTTTACAACCACTCACTATCATTTCTCTTTCATGTCATGATATTTTCTCCTTATTTTGGATTTGTTTCCTGTATTCATTTGTATCTTATTGAGTTTTCTGAAGATTATAATTTGAATTACTTTTTTTGTAGATCTCTTTTTCTTTTGGGTCTGTTACTGGGTATTTATTTTATTGCTCTTAGGTGTCTGGTTTCCTTGATTTTTCGCGTTGCAGTTTTCCACACTGAGGCTCTATATCTAGGGCAGCTGCAGCTTTCTCCAACTTTCTGACATTTGCTTTTAGTATGTGTGTAGAGAGTGAGACTTTTTCCTGTTATTGCCTGCTATGGCGTTAGTTGGAAAAGATGTGTAACCTCTGCTTAGGGGTGGCCCCTTGTGTGGTCTCTGTGTGGTTTCTTTTATTTTTTTTAAGATTTATTTTTATTGCAAATTCAGATATACAGAAAGGAAGATCTTTCATCTGCTGAATTGTTCTCCAGAGCTGTGCTAATCCAAACCCAGGCACCAGGAGCCAGGAGCCTCTTCTGGGTCTCCCATGCGGGTGCAGGGTCCTGAGGCCTTGGGCCGTCCTAGACCACTTTCCCAGGCCACAAGCAGGGAGCTGGATGGGAAGTGAGGCTGCTGGGACTGGAACCAGCGTCCATTTGGGATCCTGGCGTGGGCAAGGTGAGGGCTTTAGCTACTAAGCTTACTGCACTGGGCCCTTTGTGTGGTTCCTTTAGCAGTAGTTCTTACCAGTGGCCAAGACCTTAGGGTATTTGTGACTGTATTGGGAGTCTGCTGCAAGTGGTGTGGGCTGACTTGCAATGACAGACTGACCAGGAACATGGGGCCACTATGGGGCTCCCTGGCTTTTAGGCTGCACTCGGTAGTGTGTGAGCACTGATGGCTAGCTGGTTGGCTGTGTGTTCAGCTGTCTAGTGAAAGGGTCCACCATCTGGCTAGCTCATGGACTAAGCCTCGGGGCACTGTTTGTGGCTGCGTATTATCTCATCTCCAGTGGGGAGGGGGTTATGTGATCTTTGAAGCTGGGGCCTTTTGTTCTTTTGCTTGGTATACACTGTGGTCAGCCAGCGTCTTGGTGCTGCAGCCACCTGTGTGTGTGGTGGAATGAAGGCAGAGTGTCAAGAATGAGCATTTGCTGTGGCTGGTTGCTCAGGTCAGGGTGTGCCTTTAGCAGTGAGTCCAGTTTCAAGATGATGCTGAACATCTTGATGTTACAGGAGTGGTACAGGCGGATGCCATGTGGCTCCTTCTCTGGATGCTGCAGTGTGTGAGTGCTAGGTAACTCCAGACTGTCGGGAGACCACGAGGATGCAGCAGTCTCAGCAGGTTGTCTAGAGCAGCAGTGGGGACCCCTGTGGGTCTTCAACCAACCTTTCCCTTGCCAGGTCAGGCCAGTCTTCCTCAGCTCTGAGCCAGTGCTGCAGGGAGTTGGTGGAGGAGAAGCAGACTGCCGCCCTCTCTTCTCTGTGCTGCCACGAAGGGTTTTCATGCACGCAAGGCTCTCACTACTTCCCTCCTGGCCTCCAGCACACTTCCCCACCATACCCCTGGGGATACAGTTGTTTATTTTCTGTTATGTTCCCTGTGGGTGTATTCTCACACAACTTTGGCTGTCTTGCTGAATCACTCCCATAAATCAAATGTTAGTCTTGCAAGTATATTTTGGATTGGTAATAGTTAATTTCAAATACAACATGGTTTTCAGTTGTTTATAGACTGAAATCTTTTTTTTTCCCGTATTTTCTTTCAGTCGATGGAAGATGATCTTCCATTCCTATTGTTGTAGTAAGGCAGCCAGTTGGGTGCTGCCTCACTTTCGTTTAATTGATGTATTGAATTGAGGGAAGGATATTTGACACAGGAGTTAAGTGACCTGCTTGCATCCCATATTGGAGTGCCTGGTTCAAGACCCAGCTTTGCTTGCCCTTAATGTGGACCTTGGGAAGCAACAGGTGATACCTCAGGTATTCTGTCCCTGCCACTCACATGGGAAACTCAGAGTTCTAGGTCTTGGTTTCAACTTGATCCAAGCCCAGATGTTGGTGACATTTGGGGAATTTGCATATCTCTCTGTCTTTCAGAGAAATAGCTACATAATTAAAAGTTGACAAACTGATCAGCAATCCAAAGAAAATGTAGAGTGAGTTTCTTTTTGAAAATGCCCTTCTTCACGTATGTATGTTAAAGATAGAGGGAGAGAGAGGGAGAAAGAGAGTATGATAGTTTTCTTCATCCAACGATTCTGTCTCCAGATTGCTGTAGTAGTCAGTGCCAGGCCAGGCTGAGGTCCGCAATCAGGAACTCCAGGCTAGTCTCCCACCTGGGTGTAAGGAAGCGAAGTGCTTTGTGCCACTGCTTTCCCGTACACATGAGCAGAAAGCTGGATCGGAACCAAACTAGTCAGAATTTGAGGGGGTGATTCGAAATAGTGGCTTAACCTGCACAATGCCACCCTCAACAGAGGGAGTTTTAAAAATACTGTATCCATGATGTGCCCAGGCCAGCATATATTATTTCATAATAAATAACAGTGTTTCCTAGCTAAACTTTGGTGACTGTTCATTCCTGCCTGCTTCAGTACTTGTAAAGGGCCTCACTTGCTACTCTTGAGAAGTGGGTTTTGGGGTTTAACTGTGGCTATTCTTTGTCACGTTGTCGGCTTTTTGTTACTTACTGCTGGCAGCTTAACATTTTGTTCTGAGAGTTACAGTGTTTCTGACCTGTCAGTGCTGAAGCATGTAAAAGGTAAGAAAGACCTTCAGAGAATTCATTTTGTATTTTAATGGCTAGTGATTTTATAGTCTTTATTGCTACACAAACATATTTTGATCATGTTAACTTGAGCCATAAATTGATTATGTGAGGTTTTATTAGTGAAGAAATATTAATTCATGCTTTACTGAATTTTCTTCTAGGATGTGAGAGTATCCCTTGGGGGAATAATGAAGGATTTCCTATTTATATTGTATTGTTTTCATTTACTCCTTGGCTGAATTTTCTAAATTAGTGGGTCTTCAATGACATACTTGAATCCCTTTATCATTTTTAAAATCAAGGAAGAAAAAAGCAAACATATATATATATATATATATATATTTTTTTTTTTAACCAGAAAACATATCTGTGTTAAAGTAAATTCTTTGGTTAAAAGGGAGAATATTCAAATACAGATTAAACCTTCTACTGCACAGACAGTATTTCTGTGATTTCTGTGTCTGTGCTTGAAGAATGTGAAAGTAGCCAGCTGTGGAGCCGAAAGTTGAAAAACAGGAGATGTTCTAGAATATTTACTTATACTTACATATTACTCTGATATTCGTTGAAGTGTGGTGTGAATTCTGTCATCCTGCCTAGGAGAGTTGTTATCCGTTTTACATTAGTCGATTTAATAGCTTCCAATTATGCTTTATGTAATTAAAATTTGGATTTTAGAGAGTAGTAACATTTAATGGCATTTACAGTTGTAGTCATTGCAAACTGAAAACTTAGAATATGAATATAAGCACCTACTTGGCCATAAATAACAAATTAAATGTAACTAAGTAAGATTTACAGAAATGTAAATAATGTTTTAGTAAGTTTTAAAAATTAGTTTCAGTGTTTAAGAACCTACTTTCCAGTGCGGTAGAGTAGCAGGCTAGTTGTCCACTGTGGCACCAGCATCCCGTACAGGTCCTGGTTCAAGTCCCAGCTACTCCGTGTCCTATCCAGCTCCCTGCTGGTAGTCTGGGAAAGCAGGGAAGATAGCTCTCGGCTTTGGGCCCTTGTATGCACATGGGAGATCCTGAAGGACTCCTGACTCCTATCTCTGGCTGTTGTGTCTCCCTCTCCACCTCTGTAACTCCAATATATATATATATATATATATATATATTTTTTTTTTTTTAAAGAACATATTTTAAAAGAAAAGCTAACTTAGCCACAGGCTAATTCCAGCTTATATGCCTTATGATTAAATTATGTAACATTCCTGGAATGATGACTTTCTAGAGAAAGGACAGATTACTGGTTCAGGTTTAGAATTCCAGGGTATACCACCCTGAACGTGCCCAATCTCGTCTGATCTCAGAAGCAGGGTCGGGCCTGGTTAGTACTCGGATGGGAGAATTCCAGGGTATAAGATGGTGTTGGGAAGTGTGATCAGAAAAGGAGTCTTCGAAAGGTTTGTGGAAAATGTACATTATATGCACGCTATGGTGTGGACTGTACCTAACTACACTTACTGATAACTCCTTTTTTTCCCATGAACTTTTGAAGTAGCATCCCAGGGGGGATTCTTGCAGTCCTGGAACTGTATAATCCCTTCATGGTTGCTTAATAAGTAAGTCCATGCTAAATCGACAGTGATGTCATCAAATTTAATTAAACAAACAAAAAAAGGAATTGCCAGGCCTCAAACTCTAACTTAAAGAGGAATAACAATATGAAGAAGCATTCACAATGCAGCTATATTACCCACATTCTTTCAGATACAGTGCACAGGAAGAAGAAAATAAACTGTTAAAAAATATGCACTCATGCTATAGCCAAAAATTATAAAGGTGGGGGATTACACACTGACTTAAAATGTAAATTCCAGCAGGGAATTTACTCTCTTCTATTTCCTGCCTCATGTCCAGTGCTTACAGCGGTGCCTTGGCTGCAGCAGACAATAAAAATCTGCTGAATGAATCAAGATAACCGAGGCTGCGCAGCATCTTACATGCAGCTTGAGTGACCTGCAGTCCCTCCATTGCTCCAATCTTTAGCATACTAGACGTTAATTTGATTGGTAGTTACAATTTTAGGTATTGATCTTACAACTTATAGGTTAAAATTCAAACTCCTTTGAGTGGAATCAAAGCTGGTTACAGACAGCTCCCACTCTTCTGTTACAGCCACACATCTACTTAACACTTCCCGAAATGTTTGCTGCTCATTCACACCTCTGTGCCTTTGCACATGCTGTTTTTCCTCTCTAGTCTGCTTTGTGAACTAAACTGGACAGCTGTGCTCCCCACACACCCATCCCCAGAGCCCAGGCCACCTGAGGTGCTCCCATCCTTCAGGTTCACGGATGATACGTGTATCTGTGATTATTGTAACACACTAAACTAGGAGTTCATTGGATACTAGCAGTTCATTGCCACAGATTTCTTACCTATATACACCGCTCCTTGGGTTACAACCCTGAACATGGTGGGTATGCAATTCACTACATGTTATTACAAGAGAAAATCAACTTTCAAACTGGCTATGAGATTTTAAAATAACAATGTCCATAATTTGATAAATGTAAGCCACACAGAAAGAATATTTTACAAAAGTGCGTGTATATCAGTGGCGGAATAGCAGGAGAGAAATTGGGCTGCCGTCTTCTGCTGCTTGCCATGTGCAGTTGGAGTTTGGACACGTTAAAATTGTGCCTCATGGTTGCCTTTTTTTTCCCCCCCTGTTGCTTGCTCCATACTGTTCGTAGCTTCTATCCACTTCCCTTATGGCTTTTGATAATGTAAATAGTGGTCCTTATTCCAGTCCTAGCCGTATATGTTGTAATTTCTAAAACATTTTTTCTGGACAGTTCTAGCTTTAAATAATTTTGTATTTTTCTTCAATTATCTTTTAGTTAATTGGTTTTAAAAGCCTGGGGTTTTTTTTTTTTTTTTTTAAAGAGGTAGAATTACAGAGTAAGATTAGAAATGGAAAGCAAAAGAGAAAGAGGGAATGGGAAAATGAGATTGGTTGAAGCTCAGAGCCAGAGTCTTCTTTCTGGTTCCCTGCCTGGGCGATGATGAGCCAACTGCGTGGGCAGGTATTAACTGCTTTCCAAAGTGTATTAGCAGAAAGTTGGATTGGAAATAGAACAGTTGGAATTCAAGTCAGCACTTCAGTATAGGAAACCGTATTGTTCCACAATGCTTGCCTCTTGAATGCAGTTCCTGGCTCCTGAATTCAGCCTGGCAAAGCCTTTTGTGGCCATTTGTGGAGTGAACCAAAGGATGGAAGATTGATTCTCTCTCTCTCTCTCTTTTTCTGTGTTTCTTTTGTCGTTGTAACTACGTTTCAAATAAAATACATCTTCAAAAAGAAAACTTTGATGTACTTTTTTCACAAATTACTTTTTTCTGTTTGATTACTCAGTAGTTCATCAGAGTAATAGTTCAGAGGAGGAAAAATTGCAGTTTCTTCTCTAGTTAGAAAACTTCCATTGAAAAATGTTGTTAGAGGAGATGATTGAAATTAGAAGTAAAACTTCCTCTGTAACTTAAAAAATACCAATTGATTAAAAGGAAACTCACTTCTGATCTAGATGATCTGGAATTAAAGTTGGTTTGTTTTTTTTTTTCAACTGTATCTGAAAGACTCACTGACTTGAATTTCCTGAAACTGGAGCACAAAATGAGTGCTGGATGTGTGAACAACTGGGATACTTTAAAGGAATTGGTAATCACTGACTTTCAGGTGATCTTGCATTATGCAGTAGTGGTGTTAACCTTTTTTTTTTTTTTTTGAGCTGTAATTCACATACGAAAGAAATAATCCACTGAAAATGTATAGTTCAGTTGTCGTTAGTATTGTTGTGTGGTCATCAGAATAGTCAGTTTTAGAATAGTTTCTTCACCACAAAAATCAAGTCCGGAGCGCATGAAAGTCACTCTCATTTCTCCCTGAGTTTCCTAGCCCTTGGTGACTCTTACTGGTTTTTTTTTTTCTTTCGCTATAAATTTATCTATTTTGGACAGTTTGCAGAAATGACTCCTAAAATATGTTTTTTTAAGCCTCGTTTCTGTCACTTACCAGAAGTTTTTCAAGGTTCCTCACTGTTTTGTTTTGAAACCATACCTCATTCCTTGCAGTTGTAAATAGTAATCTTTTTTATGGATGTTTACACTTTCATTTATTCATTTATCAATTGATGGATTTTTTTTTCTCTTATTTGATATTTGAAATGAGTGATTGTTGTTCATAATGATGCTTGAAACCTAAGTTTTTGAGTAGCAATGTCTTGATTTTACTTGAGCTATCCTTAGTAGTGGAATTTATAGTAGTACCATTTTCTGTCTGTTTTACCTTTTGAGAAACATTCAGCACTATTTTCTGCAGTGACTGTATGACTTTATGTTTCTTTTGTAAAATGTATTTATTTGGAAGTCAGAATTACAGAGACAGTCTTCAATGTGTCACTCTGCAGATGTCCGCAACAGTCAGGGCTAGGCCAGGCTCAAGCCAGGACCAGGACCTCCATCCAGGACGCCCACCTCGGCTCAAGCACCTGAGCCATGTTCTGCTGCTCTCCAGGTGCGTTAGCAGGGACCTGGATCGGAGGTGGAGCAGCGGGGTCCTGAACCAGTGCCCTTATGGGAGGGCAGCATGACAAATTTTGGCTAATGTGCCACATATACTACAGTGTCGGCCCCTGTGACTTTGTGATTTCTAGTACTAGAGTAAAAGGATCCCAACCTCTGCTCAGTCTCTCCAACTCTTGTTGTTGCTGGTCTCTTTCTGATTATTGATATCCTGGTCTCATTGTAGGGTGGGATTATATTTTCCTATTGGCTACTGATATTGAACATCTTTTAACTTATTATCTATTTGTCTTTGGAAAAATGTTTATGCCTTTTGTCATTTTAATTTGATTATTTTTTCATTATGATTTGTAAGAATTCTTTATATATTCCAAGTTGAATTCTTTGCCAGAACCTTGCCTTGCTATGCCACAGCATCATAGAAGAACTGTTTATTTTCAAAGATTTATTTATTTATTTGAACGGTAAAAAGAGTATGTTGTATCTTTATATTGAAGACTGACTTCCTTTTGATCTAAGATGTTTTTCCTTATGTTTAATTACACAGATATGTGCTGATTAGAAGGCTCAGTTGTATATTAAGGACAAGCAGTGCCTTATAAAAATGGGGTTTGGGACTGACCTGAAGAATTCACATGAAGCTGTGTTAAAATTGCAAGATTGGGAACTACGGTTACTGGAAACAGTGAAGAAATTTATGGCTTTGAGGATAAAAAGTGATAAAGAATATGCATCTACTTTACAGAACCTTTGTAATCAAGTCGATAAGGAAAGTACTGTCCAAATGAGTTATGTCAGCAATGTATCTAAGGTAAGAAGAATAATTCCATCATTTGTCACCTGTAATATCATAATTACACTGCCAGCAAATAGATCATACAGTTAAGTGAGCATAGCCGCATTAATGTCCCAGGGAAGTGGTTCCAGACTTCTTGCCGAGTATCAGAATTTCAGAGGGAAAGTTTTCAAACATTATTTTGGGGGTCTTACATCCTGACGTTGTGGTTTAATAGATGTGGGGAGGGACTAGTTTATTCTAATCACTGATCTGGCTTGACAACCTTAGCAAGAAAGGATGGATGTTTAACATTTGTTTCCTGCTTTTGGTCACTTGAATTCCGCTGGTTATTTCCTTTGGTACCAATTTTAATTAAAATCCACCTTTCTGAAATTGTCAATGAATTGCTTGAAATATTTTAATACAAAACTCCTACTTGCTCTCCTTTTGCTGTTAGAATACTGATATATCAATGAATTAGTCCATTTGAAAACAAATTAAATGGATTTTTAAAAACTCTGTTCTATTATGTGAAAATAAGGGAAATAAATAGTTAATGATTTTTTGAAAACATTAAAAATGAAGTGTTGAACACGAGATATCCTTGGATTGTTTTCTCATTATAATATTTACAATATATTCATTATAATATTTTTGTGTATTCATTCAAAATTAAACATAAATATTAGCTTTTTACTTTGGAAAGTTAAAAGAAATATTTCTTTACTTGTGGGTCTCAAGCTTTCATTAGATGTAGAGGAAAGCTGTATTTATTCTGAAGAATGTGTATAGTGCTATTGACCAGGTTATGATCTGTGAGTTTGTGGAGAGTCCCTTAAGATTCATATCTTTAATTTCTTATCCCGGGCCAATCAGATTCTTCAAAGAGGAATTCTTTAGTCTCTAGTCAGAACGTAGGGCTGCCATAATCTGTAGCCTGTAAGAATATAGAACACTGACTAAATTTGCATGTGATATTGAGATATGGAATTTTGATTGTATTGATTATTTGGGTAATTTTGGGTAAATTGTGTATTTTAACAGTATTGGGTCTTCTAATCAGTAAACATGGAAATATAGTAGGAAGGAACCTCAGAAGTAATAGAAAATGGAATTAAAATGTGTCCATTTTGGGATGCCCACACTGCAGGCAGAGGCTTAGTGTGATGTGCCACAGTGCTGACCTTGTAATTATTTGTTTTTTAAAGGCAGACTCTCTCTCTCTGTCTCTGTCTGTCTCTCTCTCTCTCCGCCATCCCCTCTCTCTTTCACTCACATAGTCACTTTCCAGATGGTTGCCACAACCAAGGCTCTTACCAGCTCACAGCCCAGAGAGCCGGTACTCCATCTGGGTCTCTCACAGGTGTGGAGGGGACCCCAGTCCTTGAATGATTATTTTGCTGCTTCAGGGCATGTTAACAGGGAGGTGTCAGAGGCAGAGTGGCGGGCACTAATGTGGATGTTCCAAGTAGTGGCTTAACCTCACCATTCCACAAATCCTTGCTTTTCACTGAAGGTTGTTTCTACTTGCAGTTGAACTAGTTTTCCTTATATTTTGAATTTCTTTCATTAGGCGCATCAATGTTATGTCTTCTGTGAACTCATTTATTTGTTAGGTGAGAACACACACACATATATATTGTCTTATTGCACAAACACATAGAGTGCACATTAGAATGTGTGTGTATATACATAAATTCATGTCTCAGTTTACTGATATTCAGTTTAATTTCCCGTCTTCTATCAGTATTGCTGTAATTTCTGTGGCTTTTTACTATACTAATCATTTTTTTCAAAGATATATTTGTTTGAAAGGTAGAGTTACAAGAGGGAGAGAGGAGAGAAAAAGGTTCCATTTGTTTACTCCCCAAGTGGCTGCAGCCACCAGGTTAAAGCCAGAAGCGGAAGTTTCACCTGGGTCTTCTTCATGTGTTCAGAGGCCCCAGCACTTGGGCCATTTTCTGCTTTTGCTAGGTCATTAGCAAAGAGCTGGGTGTGAAGTGGAGCCCCTGGGACTGCATGAGTGCCCACCTGGGATGAAGGTATCTTAGGTTTAGGTTACTCATGCTGCACGACATCGTTAGTACCGTTAGTTTTGATTTTTATGAAATGTCTAGTTTGTGGTTCATTTCAGTCAGTGTATTGTTTATTTTTGACTCCTTCTGGTGAACCTACCTGTTGATGTGGTTGACTCTGACGCCTTTCTCCTGACTCCTCCCCTTCCCATGTCCCTTCCTCTCTCATTCCTCTTTAGTAGTCTCACTTTCTGTCTTGCCAATGTTTAGATTTAAAATATGGCTGCATAGCATCCTTTTCTTTTTTTAATCTGCTAGAACTCAGTACTTCCTTTCGCCCTACTTCTGTACTTCGAGGTGGAGGAATTTGTGATTATATGTAGAAACCAAGTGATTGGGACCTTTGTTAAAAATGAAAGAACGATCAGTTATCTTTAGTTGTTCAGTTTCAATCTTTTTCATTTGTTGCATGTTTCCCTGATGCATTTATTGTTTCCTCTAGTTTCCTAGGTGTATGAAGCACATAGTCTAGTGTTTTTTCTATTTTCCCTGTTTTCTTCTTCTTCTTCTTTGAAAGATTCATTTATTTTGAAAGTCAGAATTCTGGAGAGGGCCAGGCAGAGGGAGAGCTCTTCACTCTACACATGGCTACAGCACGAGGCCATGTGAAGCTGCATCTGGGTTCTTCCATGTGCATGGCAGGGTCCTGAGTGCCCAGGCCATCCTCTGATGCTATTCTTAGACCATTAGCAGAGAGCTGGATTATAAATTGAGCAGCTGGGACTAGAACTGGAGCCCATATGCGCTGCCAGAGTCGCATGCACTGGCTTTACCCATTCTATCACAATGCTAGTCCTTTCCCTGTTTCTGTCATTTGTATTACCTTCTGAGTAAGGTTTGATTAAGTTTTCTTCTCATTTTGGGTTGCACTTTAAAAAAATTTGGATTACATTGTTCTACATTTTTTTTTCCCAGTAGTCCTTGATTTGGCTGTAGGCTTTACGCCTTTACCGATGTAAAAGGCACTGACTAATTTCTGAGAACTTGTTCCCAGGTGTGGGTAAGTCTCCTAGTGAAAGTTTTATCCTTTTTGTTGTTGTTCTCACACTTGTTAGGTTGGACAGGAGATTTTTTGTTATGGAGTCCCAGGTGAGTGTCTCTCCTCTAAGAAGATCATTATGAGGACTCAAAGGGATGTGCCCAGGAATGTAGCTATCATGGCTTCTGGCCCTGTGAGCTCTGCGATGTGCTCTTTCCAATGCTCTTGGGTGATATTTTTTTTCTGAGTGTGAAATTATTTTCTTTCACCCTTAGTCAAACCAGTGCTTGGCTAAATAATAAGGAAGGAGGGGGCTGGTGCAGTAGCACAGCTGGCTCATCCTCTGCCTTGCAGCATTGGCATCCTATTTGGGCATCAGTTTGTGCCCTGGCTGCTCCACTTCTGCTGATGTATCTGGGCACTGCAGCACTGCTCTGCTGTGCTGCTGCTTCCCTGGTTCCATGGGTCTCCAGCTGTTCCCCTGCTATGGGGCCTGTCTTCTCCTGTTTCCCAGAATCATGCTCTCTCTGCTTCAGCGTAGTTAATAATTCTCTGTCTGTTTAAGCCTGTCCTCAGCCTATTCCACCATCTCTCTTCCCCTAAAATATCTGTCTTTGGCAGTGTTTTTTTTTTTTTTTCCTCAATCTGAAAATGATCCAGACTCACTTATTTCATTTAGTTGTTTCACTTCAGTGTTCTTAGAACATGGACATGAAAAATAACATTCTATGCTTTGGTAATTTTTGTTAAGTTACTTTGTTTGAAAGGCAGAGCAACACACACACACACTCACAGTGAGGGGGAGGGAGGAGGGATTCAGGGAGGAGATGAGGGGAAGAATCAGGAATGGAGAGAGAGAGAGAGAGAGAGAGAGAGAGAGAGAGAGAAATCCATCCATCCTGTATCCACTGGTCCACTCCCCAAATGCTCGAATAGGTAGGGCTGTGCAGCCATAGCCAGGAGTCAGTCACCCCTTTAGGCTTCCCATTTAGGTAGCAGGGATCAAGGTCTTGAACCATTGTACGTTGCCTACCAGTGTGCAGGTAGCAGGAGGCTGGGTCAGCAGCTAAGATAAAGCCAGTCCTGGCACTGTGATATGATGTACAGCATCTCAAGTGCTTGCTTAACCCAGTGTAAGTGTACTGTGATGTCTGCCTGAATTTTTCTTTATTACTTAAGATTATTTGAAGTGTATGTGTTTGATACTTAATCCTGTAGGCAAGGTTCTTGGTAGTACTTTGGAAGAAGTATTTGGAGATAGATACCTAGGAGTTGTCTTTGCTTTAAATTCTCCGGATTCTTATTTCTCAATCATTTTTTACACTTTATTATTTGTTTTAAAGTTTGTTTATTTATTTGTTTGTTTATTTGAAAGGCAGATGTAAGCAGACGGACACACACACACAATGCAGAGACAGGGAGAGAGAAATCTGTCATCCATTGGTTCAACCCCCAAATGCCTGTAACAGCCTGGGTTAGCCAAGACTGAAGCCAGGAGCCCAGATCTCCATCTGGGTCTCGAACTCCAACTAGGTGTCGCATGTGAGTGTCAGGAAACCGAATATTTAATTAGTTATATACTGTTCCTCAGATGCAGTGGTGCAAAGCTGGCTAGCTGGGTTGGAACTGGAGGAATCTGAATTCCATCTAAGGTATTCCAAATGAGACGTGTTTATCCCAAGCAGCAACTTAGCCTGATATACCACAATGTCTGCTCTTCTTTACTTTTAGGCAAAATAATGCCATAAATGTTACTTTTAATAATTCTGTAATAAGCCTTTATCCTGGGATTATATTGAGTATTCAATGAATTTGTATAGGAATTTAAAGTTTCACAGTATTTTGCAATTGTAAGTAATGCTGCAATGAGTACCATTGTTTATTGTTATGAAAGCTTTCAGGCGAAGTTACTGGAAATGATATTTGTCAGATCAAAGTGTCAGTGTGCACATAGTTTTGATGTATTTTGCCAATATAAATATTTCTTCAGTGGCTCTTGTACCACTTTGCATATCCACTAGAAACGTGTAGTGATGTCTGATTCAACTTACTCTGGACAGCAGGGTGCGTTGTTAAACCTCTGAATTCTCCTTTGCTTGTTGGGCAAGAAGTTGCATCTGCTATGGTTTTATTTCATGTACTCTAAACGTGATTGAAATTGGAAGAGCTTTTCGTGTTTAATAGTGGTTTTATTTAGAGCACTTGTTTTATTCCGTGCAGAGCAAGTGTCTCACTTTGTTTTCTTATTCATCTAAAATTACTCATGCCCCAGTACAGTCAACCATGTTCCGAAGTAGTTAGGCGAAATAGCTAATCCTGAGATCGCCACCTTATTTGGAGAGAGATACTGGCTTATCTACTAAACACAAAAGGAATTGAAATTTTGGCGGTGCTTCATTTGTACGTGGAAATAAAAAGTAATGAATTTTTTTTTGTTTTGTTTTGAGTGAACCAGCTTTATTATTTGTACTCACTTATTAGCACATGGAATGTAATTTCCACCTCTATAGCTAGAATTTTGATTTGTGTATTTTTGAAATAATCATGATCAAGTTTGGTTGCAGTTAGCTCTAGTATGATATTCAATTTTAATATAAGAATCGCTGCAGTACAACGGACATATTAAGAAGCAGCTTGAACAAAACATTAATTTTGTTCATTTGTGAACCCGGAGGGAGTAGTAGGTGAGTACACAGAGCTGTGGCCTGTTGGCCCAAGGTGTGTGTGTGTGTAGGTAACAGACTCCTGCCTCCGCGCTCGGCAGCCTTTGTTTAACCACTCATTTTGCTCCATATCCTTCCACACATGGAACTGCAATTTGTTCAATTTTAGGTAACTCTGCTACTTTACAGTAAACCATAAGTTTTAAACCTTCTGAAACTTACTCTGACAAAGAAACTTCGGTTGACTTAAGGAAGAGCGTTGTGTTTTTTTGTAGAGGTTTCCTATTTCTCAACCATTTGATATCTATAAAACTGCAACTTTTTTTTTTGGTTAAGTTTCTGGCTTTTGAAGTATGATTATTTATTTATTTATTTATTTATTTATTTATTTATATTGGAAAGGCAGATTTACAGAGAAGGAAGGATAGAAAGATCTTCCATATGCTGGTTCACCCCACAAGCATCTGCAGTGGCCAGAGCTGAGCTGATCTGAGACCAGGGGCCAGTAGCTTCTTCTAGGTCTCCCACGTGGGTGCAGGGTGATAAGGCTTTGGGCTGTCCTCCACTGCTTTCCCAGGCCCAAAGCATTGGGAGCTGGAAGGGAAGTGAAGCAACTGGGACATGAACCGGCACCCATATGGGATCCCGGTGCAGGCAAGGTGAGGATGTTAGCCACTAGGCTACTGTGTGTGACCCTTAAGTATGCTTCTTAATTAATTTTTTGTCATGGCTCTCATCCCTCTAAGCTGTGTGGTTCTTAATTTGTTGGACTTTGCATACCTAGTGATTATTTGAGCCATAAATACTTGGGTACATCAACTTGTATATCGGAACTGTGTGGAGAGAAAATATTGAGAAATATTGCGTGGAGAAAATATTGATGTCTACCCCTTGCGCAAAACCAATACAATCAGAAACTTTAGTCCCAATTTCTTGGGTTCATTTTCTTTGAGATTGTAATTTTTTTTTAGTCAAGTTTATTTAAAAGGTGAGAAAATCACATACGCATATTTAGGGAGTGAGTGGGCTGGGAGGAAAAAGATGGAGAGAGATGCTTTCATCTTGTTTCCACAGGGGGAGGGAGAATGCCTAATCCCGTTGTCTGATTTCTTGTGAGCCTGGAAAGGTGGTGGCTACGGGGTTCCCACCCCCAGGTCCCGGGAGAGGGTGAGCACATCCCGAGGACGAGATCATTTGACTGACAAGTAGACAGAAGGTATTACCTACGGTGGGGGAGCCATAGCTTCCTGTTTGTGATACTGAACTTGTGATCTGTCTTTCCCATTTTGCTCCCTGCTCAGATTTCTCATCACGATTCTTAGGGGTTGTTGGAGGATGCAGATTCATCTCATCTTCTGGAAGTACTTCCTGCTGATATTGCAGCCAGAATCGTGAACCCCTGAGCAGGGATACCAGCAAGCTCTGAAGAGAAGTGCAGAAATGGAGACTCGTATGAATAGGAGATAGCTAAGATTTTCTTTTGCACTCGAGCTGAGTTTTGGAGACCTTGTTTTAGAAATTTACTGAGTTCTTTTCAGAGTTTCGGTATTCCACCAGGATTCTGAAATTCCAATGTTCTTAATGTAAAAGGCAAACTCAGAATAAAAACTGCTGTTTTGGAGAGCCGTTTAGTTTGCGTTACTGTGTTGTGCAACAACTATGCATTTTTCATAAAATTTTCATGCTGCATTTAGAAAAAAAAAATCAAGCAAGAATTAGGAAAGAAAGTCGTTGGAGGATACAGTCTGCGGGAAAAGCTATTTTTGACAGCTATTATTTTGGTATCTTTCAAGCTTGAGTCATTTTGTTGATTATTTTCAATGTTTTACTGTAATTATAGCCCCACTAGTAGTCTGTTGTTTGACTCAGTGTCCCAGAAATAAATGCTTTCTGGTACAAAGAATTCAGAATACTTAAATTACTCCCTGTGTATTGGAATATTGGCTCAGCTTACGTGCATCTGTTAGCTCAGAGGTATAAAGCAAGAAAAGAAAGGGCTCTGCTTTTGTGAGGAGTGATTGGAGTATCCCATCTTGGACCCAGAGCCACTTCCTGCTCCCCCTTTCCCATGGATCGTGAAATTTGCATCTTTCTGGTTATCCACCAGTGAGATGTAACCTCATGGCCTCTTACCTGAGAATCCCACTCCCCCAGTCTCTTGCGGGGTAGGGGTGGGCAGGCTCCACCCACCTACCTGTGGCTCAGATAATCTCAGTCACCAGTTGATTGAGACCCGCCCACAGCCCCGTCTCCCAACCAATTCCCCAAGCCCACACACCTTCCAGGCCCACCTGGTTGTATAAATGAGCCTCCACCTGTGCCCCATTCCTCTTTTTCTCTTCCCCTTCCCTCTTTACCTGGCTCTGTCCCTTCCTCCATCTTGCTCTCTTCCCCTGCCCTGGTAGCCCCCATCCTGCCACCATAGCAGGAGAGACATGTCCCTTCTAGGTTTCTTCCCCCCTACCCCCACACCCATTCCTACCCTGTTGCAATAAAGGACCAGCTAATACTTCATCGTGTCTGGTATTTTGGCTCATGGTAAACTAATCCTGGAAAGAGGACTTGGCTGCGGGAAATTAGCTGTGCGAAACAACCGTAAGAACTGAACTTTATTTAAAACCTAACAGCTTTTCCAAGGGATATTCACTCTGTCCCTGTCTGTAGTTTTCCATTTTTCTTAAACTGAGTGCAGAGTTTAGGTTTACCTTCTTATTAAGAAAGAAAATGAGAGAGATGGAAGGAACTTTCGAGGGAAAGTGAGAGAGAGCGAGAGAGAAAAGACGAGATAAAAAATGTATTCTCTGTGTGTGAGAGAGAGAGAGAGAGAGAGTGTGTGTGTGTGTGTGTGTGTGTGTGTGAGAGAGAGAGAGAGAGAGAGAGAGAGAGAGAGAGAGAGAGAGAGAGAGAGAGAATATCAATCTTCTATTCTCTGGTTCACTTCCCTAATGCCTATAACACCTGGAGCTGGGTTAGGCCAAAGCCTGGATCCAGGAGCTAAGAAGCAGGAGCCGAGAACTCATCCAGATCTCCCATGTAATGTGAATCATTACCTCCTGCCTTCCGGATGCATTAGCAGGAAGCTGCATCAGAAGGGAATAAGGCCCCGAGTTGCAGGAACTTTGAGAAGGCATGCAGGTGTCAGAAGCCGTGGCTTAACTTGCTGTGTCAAAATGCTTGCATTCCCTCTTCCACCTTAATCATGTTTTTTCTTCTTTTAAATGCAGGGTGATAGATGGAACTAACTCTTGGTTCTGCTGAAAGAAAAAAAAATAGCATTTACTTGCTAAAAGTTCAAAGTTGTGGGGAGCTCTAAGTGTCTAGCCTTACTTCTGTTTCTTGAAAGCAGATGTCATATTTATTTCCCAAAAAGTCTTTTTGAGGGATTTACAAAATGACACAGGATGGTAGATGGAAGGATTGGTTAGGTTGGGTAGGGGGAGATGGAAGGCTTTCTCCCCCTCCTTCCCTCCCTCCTTCCCTCCCTCCCTCCTTCTTTCCCTCCCTCCCTTCTTCCCTCCCTTCTTCTTACTCCTTCCCTCCTTCCACCCCCCTCCATCAATCAAGGGAAATGTGAAGAAGCAAGAAATAGATTATAAGAGAGGAACTTCTCTGGCACATGCAGATGGAACAGGATGTAGCAGAGTGGACAGCAGGAGTGTCTTTTAGGAAGTAGAGAGAATGTCATAAACATCTCCTGGAATCCCAATTGTAATTCATCATTTTCTTCAAGTATCCCCATAGGGCCACTACGGCATTAATCAGGATCCACTAGAATGGAACTAGCAAAGGAATATTTTCTGAACATGAGTTATAGAGTGTTTATGTGTGGGGTACAAAAGAGGTCATTAAGTAGAGAAACAGATTGTGAAGAGACTGTGAAGATGTTCATTTCAATTTGTTTATGGGTCCAGTTTATATCTGTTGCATGTGGATATCCAGTCTCTCCTGTTACTTTTAGAAGAGATCATCCATTTTCTTTTGCATATTTCTGGTCCCATCATCAAGGTTGGGTTGACCAGTTCTGTAAGTTTTTTGGAAACTTAATGTACAGCTGATATCTACTACAAACATTAATTTTCTGTATTTTTTTGAAGTCTTGGCTACTTATGATTCATCACACAGAACAGCTTAGCAGAATAATGAAGACACACGCGGAGGATCTGAACTCGGGGCCCTTACACAGACTCACCATGATGATCAAGGACAAGCAGCAGGTGAAGAAGAGTTACCTGGGCGTTCATCAGCAGATGGAGGCAGACATGATCAAGGTGTGTCTCTCTGTATGGAAGTTGACTGGTTATTAAATTTGCTACAATATTTCTTCTTCATTTTCTACAAAAAATAAGTTGTGCTATTGTATTTTATTAGATATGAAGTTGTTCATTCTGTGATACATTGTAAATTTGTATAACTCTACAAAAGAAGATGTTAGGCCCGGTGAGGTGACCTAGCAGCTAAAGTCCTCACCTTGAATGCATCAGAATGCCACATGGGCACCGGTTCTAATCATGGCAGCTCCATTTCCCATCCAGCTCTCTGCTTGTGGCCTGGGAAAGCAGTTGAGGACGGCCCAAAGCCTTGGGACCCTGTACCCGTGTGGGAGACCTGGAAGAAGTTCCTGGCTCCTGGCTTTGGATTGGTGCAGCACCAGCTGTTGCAGCCACTTGGGGAGTGAATCATCAGATGAAAGATATTCCTCTCTGTCTTTCTTCCTCTCTGTATAACTGACTGTGTGATAAAAATAAATCTTAAAAAGAAAAAAAGAAAGATGTTGCCACTTAAGCAGTGAAATCATACTGTGATTGTGCAGAACTTTCATCTTTAGTGAAATATCTCTTTACCATTTCAAATATGTAACATGTCATAGTATAAAATAATTGAAAGACTATATATATATAAAGCAACTTAGTTAAGGTCTTCCTAACTTATCTTTATATTCAAAGTCTGTGGATAACTCTTTGAAAGTATTTTTATTGTGGAAAATTGTTAAGTGGATGATGCAATAGAGATGAACTCCTGTCTCCCCAGCACCCACTTCGTCACTGTATTCTCCCATTCACATTTTTTTCTAAGTATAGAAAAGGTTTACGTACATTGCAAATTAATTTATCTTTTAATTTTAGATGCTAGCATTATATTTTATTTGCCCTTTACTAGAAGCTTATGTTTTCATATTTTGTTAAATTTGTCACTGATTTTAAGGTGATTTTTGAATCTATTGTTTGTTATTTAATGTTAAAGAGCAACAATAATCTATAAATAGTAAAATACAAATCAGTTCTTTCAAATTTAAGCCCTTGACCAATTTAAACATTTCAGAAGTTTTGTTCATCGTGTTTCTTCTATAGGTTACAAAAACAGAATTGGAGAAATTAAAATCCAGCTATAGACAATTAATTAAAGAAATGAACTCTGCCAAAGAAAAATATAAAGAAGCTTTAGCTAAAGGTATGGCAAAAATGAAAAATGTTTACTTGAGATTTTTATTCTTACAATTTGAAAGTTTTTATAAGTAGTGGAATGATTCCATTTAGAACAATTAACATAAAATGAACTAAATAGACTAATTGTCAAACTGTGTACTCAGTTATTTTTTTTGTGTGTATGAATGTTGGGGATATTTTTGAGTAGGGTATATCAAGTGAATTTATGCAACATTTGTAATAGAATATAAGGAAATGCCGAAGATATTTTCTATAGCATGATTTACTAGAGAGCACTAAATAAGAAAAATAAGAAAATTATTTATTTAGAGGGCTTTTAAATCTTCTTACGTGTGGTATTAAGAACCATTAGAAAGATAAGATTACTTTATGATGTCGTTTTGTCTTTACCTTAATTTTCTCTGTATTTGTTGTCCTGCATGTTTCTTGAGAAATCTTAGAAGCAAATGGAAATAAAGTCAGATTCTTTATATTTTACATAGAGATTTATGGTTATAGCTCGTATAAAGTATTTCATTTATTTTGTGTTTAAATGTTTTAACATTCACTTTCAGTAGAGATTAGCGTAGTGTTTAGACAAAACTTCTAAGCGAAAAAGCCAACATTGTGGCAGTTTTACGTGCTGTGCCATAAAGCTGTGTTGTGCATCTTTAGATATTTCATTTTCTTTTTTTTCTGGTTTACTGGTGAGACAGAATGAGCTATCTGCTAGTTCACTCCTGAAATGCCTATGACAACTGAAGTTGGATCCAGGCACAGGGAACTCAATTCAGGTCTCCTCTGTGGTTGTCATGGACCCAACTAGTTCAGCCTTACCTGCTCTCTCTCAGGTCTACACTGGCAGGAAGCAAGAGTGAGGAGCTGGAAGCAGGTAGCAGACAAGAGGCACTCGGGTATAGGAGATAGCCTCTTAATTAGTGTTTTGTTTTTTAAGATTGGAGCAGAAGAAATATAGTATGTAGAGTTGCTAACTACATAGTAAAGAACTGGAGTAGTGAGAAATTGATTTGTAATAAGTAGATAATTAAGAAATAGCACATTGGGGCTGGCAAAATGGCTCAAGTGGCTAATCCTCTGTCTGTAAGCACGGGCATCAAATTGGTGCCAGTTCATGTCCCTGCAGCCCTGTTTCCCATCCAGCTGTCTGCTTGTGGTCTAAGAAAGCAGTGGAGGATGACTCAGGCCTTGGGACTTTGCATCTGTGTGGAAGACCCAGGAGAAGCTCCTGTATCCCATCTTTGGGTTGGCTTAGCTCTGTCCGTTATGGTTATTTGTGAAGTGAACCAGTGGAGAGAAGATCTTTCCCTCTGTCTCTCCTTCTCTCTGTAATCCTGCCTTTCCAAAGAATATAGATATTTTTAAAAAGTAGTAACAGGTGTAAGAAGCAGTCATTAACTCTAAGAGGAA
Organism: Ochotona curzoniae; assembly: GCF_017591425.1. Taxonomy (NCBI): domain Eukaryota; kingdom Metazoa; phylum Chordata; class Mammalia; order Lagomorpha; family Ochotonidae; genus Ochotona; species Ochotona curzoniae. The sequence continues at coordinate 17,234,775 of NW_024466307.1, forward strand.
GTAGAGCATCCAAGCAAGCGATCTGAGCCCTACTCTAGAGGGAGACCTTGTGGCTTAGAGCTTGGCTATGACGTGTGGAAAAGTCACTGCGATGTTGTCTCGCAAGAAATTATTAGAAAATTTTCCTATACAAGTGCAAAGTTCACACTTTTTTTAGACTTCTAAAGCAAAAATATGACTTTTTCTAAAATTCCGTGGGAAAGTGGAATTAAAAGTATAAGTTTGTTTTTTTCCCATAATATATGGAAAATGCATGTTATAAAAAAGATTCTGCATTTAATTGCCATTTTAACTGCCCGTTCCTGAACTCTTTTAATATAGAATGGTACCTCCACTTTTCATTCATTCATTGATATTTTTTGTTTCAAGAGTTCAGTTCAGTTTTAGAGTTTTCCAGTTTCTTCTGACTTTGTTTTTCCTTATTGCCATTTAGAGAGAGGAACCTTCCACCTGCTGCTTTAGTTGGCTTACTTGGCTGCAATGCCCAGGGATGAACAGCTTCATCTGGGCTTCTCATGTGGGTGACAAGGGAGCGAGCACTTGGGAGTTGGGTCTGCTGCCTTTCCCAGGCCTTTCGCAGGGATCTGGATTGGAAGTGGAGCATCCAGGACTCCAGTCGGTGCTCCTGTAGAGTGCTGTTGTGGCATGTGGCAGTTTAACCCACTGCAACACATTGTTCACGCTTGTACCTGTGTATATTTGCTTATTACAGTTGTTTTCTGGGTTTTTAAGAGTAGATTGTATGAAACTAATACTGATTTTAATATTTTGTTATTTGTCAGGCTTGAGAAGTTAGTTATAGTATCCCTGGAAATTTCTTTCATTCAAGGAACTTTTTTTTCTCCGTAACCTCCTCCCCTACCCAAGGGTTGTTAGAGATACACTAGCTTCTAAGTATGTGATGTAGAGTTTAGAGAAAGTTGAAACTAAGTCTATGTGACTCATGTCCAGACTTTGTTAGTTTTTTTTCCCCTCTCTATATAAAGAACATTAATGAAACCACACTTTATTAATAATAATGAAAAGAGTGTTAGTAGACTTAATCCTCTGTCTTTATTTCTTCTGGGAGTTTTATGCGATTATTAATTTCCAGATATTTGAAGTCAACTTTTTACCCACTTGCTCATGTTGCACAAAATAGTCATTGTCTTCATTACATTACATGCCTGCAAACGGTCCTTGGTATAGATACCATGCAGCATGTTTTTCCAAAGTGAAATACATTTAAAGAATAAATTATGCATGCTATTAAAAAGTATAAGCAGTACCTGACTGAACCATATGGTATTGAATTAAGTGAATTTAAATGTGTTTTTTAATGAGGTTTTACAGTTTACTTGAAGATATATTGAAATATCAGAAAAGATGTTCAAAATAATTTCCTCCTAGTCATATATTCTGGCGCAGCCTACCTACCTGAGCTTGTGTTGTAAAACTGTGGTTTTCGTTTACCAAGTCTGAAAAATACCTACCAGTAGTTGAACTTCCTGTTTCACTACTTCTGTGTTAACATCCTTAGTACCCAGGGGAAAAGACACAAAATTAAATGTTCCTGTAACAATCTGGCTGGAGAAGCCTGTAAGCAGCTCTCCTGCCCCTCTTCTCCAACTGAAGCGGGAAGCTCATGTCCTCACTAATGGTGCTTTCTGTAGTAGAAATTAAAAAGAGGGATCGATCATTGACAATCTGTCACTTACCCTATGCAGGCGAAGGAAGAAGGTGCCTACTGCTACAACTGTGGGGAGTAGCTTTAAGTCTCATTCAAAAGTAAATTTTTCTGTAAATGAGAAGTAGATTTTCTTAAATTGCCTCTTCATGCATTATGAACAGTAATGTGATATTTTACAGCCGATTAAAATTGACTAGATTCTCGGAGTTGTCTTTTTAGAGTATTTTAATTATGAAAACCAGTTTGAAATGAGTCCAGCCTTGAGACAGATGGTTAAATTTATGTTTAAATAAATCCAAATTTAAAGAAAAGAACACGACTTCTTAACAGCTCTTTTAGTTGATTTCCTCAATTTGAATTCACCGATTATGCCAATTGCCCTTTCTTTTTAAAATATGTATCTGAAAGAGAGAGAGAGGGAGAGTGTGCTTTAACTCCACTAGTTCACTCCCCGCACGGCTTAATGGCCAGAACTGGGCCAGGCTGAATGTTCCAGCAGCAGCTTCCGGTGCATCTCCCACAGGAGTGGCAGGGGCCCAGATACTTGGACCATCTTTTGTTTCTTCTGTCAGGCCATTAGCAGGAGCTAGATTGGAAGTGGAGCAGTGGTAGGAGATGGCAGAGTAGCACACTGTTTAATCCTCTGCCTGCAGCTCCAGTCTCCTTTATGGGCTGATTCTAGTCCTGGAGGCTGTTCCACTTCAGATCCCACTCCCTGCTAATAGTGAGGGAAAGCAGTGGAGGCTGGCTGTAGGTCCCCGTAGACATGTGGGATAGCCAGAAGAACCTCCTGGCTTTCTCTGTATCTCTAATTTTCAAGTGAAATATATGCATTTTTTTAGTTTGTTTTTTAAGTGGAGTAGCTGGGACATGAGCTTGCATGCAGATGGGATGTTGGCATCACAGATGGAGGCCTTACTTATGTCCTTCTTATTTAATAATCTCCATGTAGTTCAGATATTTAAACATCATAGTCATGTATGGATTATATTATAGAGGTTATTTAAATATATTCTAAAATCCAAATTCATTTGGAAGAAATCCATTTCGGATATAGTAGTTTTCAAAGGTGAAAGTAGATTTAAAATATGTGACTGCTAGTTATCAGTTTTGTTAAAATGACCTGAAAGTAAGAGGTTTTCCTCATCTTTTGGTTCTACTCATTTGTACATGATGTATTACAGCTTACTGATGACATGATTGCTTTTCACTGCAGGGAGCTTAATGTGATGAGAACTTTACAAGGTCGTTAAGAGTCATGACAGTCTCAGTTATTAATCCAATTTGCATTGGCTTAAAGCTGTGCAGAAATTGGAGTGACAGTGAAAATATTCTCATTAGATGTTGAAATATGTGGGATGAAATACTCTAAATGATTCATTCATATCCTTTATATAAGTTCTTAAAGTGAAAGCGTAATAATTTTATTTGTCCCTACTTTGCTTAGTATTGCTAATAATCAGAGTTCTGCACACAAATACAAGAGAAATTGTATACTGTTGCTGATTTTTTTCCCCCCGTATTTTACACGTGAGTCCTTTGGTGATGTTAGTATTAAACTTAGTTTTGTCTGAAGGTAATATGCTATAAACACCACGATCTAAGCAAAAGATCAAATTATATTCTTTTCGTGACTGTTAAAGTATAAAAATTTTCCAAGTAAGAGCTAGTTCAGATAATATATTTAAGAGCTTTTTTTTTTTTATCAGTTCTGGATAAGTGGTATGTACGGTTTTTTGAATCAGGGATATTGTACGTAAGAAAACAAAAATCTCTGCTTCCATGAGGTTTTTGTTTTAGAGCAGGGAATGTCTATTGAATAAAGTAAATAGATAAGGATTAGGTGTTTAGCCTAGTTGGTGGGATTTCTCCATTTCACGTGAAAGTACCTGGCGTGGACTCCTGGGTCTCGTTGCAGCTTGTTGCGGACCCTTGCAAACAGCAGTGATGGCTCAGGTGATTGGCTCTTGGTACCTGTATACAGGACTGGGAGGGTGGATGGGGGATGACGGAAGTAAGAAGCCAGTTCCTTCCAGGCTGTTGTGATCTAAGCAGGTGTCAGACTGCTGGACCTGGTGAGCAGCAGGGAAAGTGATGAGATTATGGATTTAGAATTGATTCCTATTACCCATGGACTGTGCACACTGTAAGATCTAAACTCTTGGTTCTCATTCTTGCTCACAAGGTTATGTTCCCCACATCGGATGCACATAACTCTCTTTTATGTGTGTTTCTATTTATAGACACTTTAGTGAACTCCTCAGCAGTAGTGCTATAACTCATAAACTGAACAAGGCTTATCTAACATGTACATTCCCCAGAAGGCTTATTCATGGCCTTTCTGAGCATAGGATAACACCGGACAACACTTCAGTACCATTCCTGGCTGCCATTTTAGAAGCAAAATCACTAAGAAAAAGCAACAAAATGTGAAAAAAAAAATGGCACTAAAATGACTGGAAAAGGACAGTTGCTTAGAATATGAAAACTGAAACAAAAAGGCAAGCGTAAGTTTTTCTGCCTCAGCTGGGCTCCCATTTCTCAGTGAGATCTATCTTATATATATATATGGCGTGTTCACTCTTAAATGACCCGCAAAGCCATGGATGTGTTGATTTGGAATTTGCAAATAAATTTTTAGCCAGTAGTTTACACTTAGATCTCTAGGTCTGAAGTTTTAGCAAGAAGTGTGGAGTAGAGCTGTGGATCTGGAAGTTGTTGTTATTCTGAGAGAGGGTGGAGAGAGAGAAAGAAACAGAGCCTTGGCATCCGTCCTTCGTGCCCCAATCGCACGGTGGCTGGGGCTGGAACAGGACTGTGTCAGGAACTCGGGAGTCAGTTTTCCAGGAATCTCGTATGGGTGGCAGAGACCCAACAGCTTGAGCATCACCACCTGCCTTGCAGGGTCTGCATTAGCTAGAAACTGGAATCTGGATTTGGATCTGGAGGTGAATATCTTAGCTGGAATGTGAAATGCTAGGTGAAACGTCCACTCCCTTATTTGTTATTTAAAGTCATGAGACTGGATGACATTAATTAGTGCGAGATTGAACATAGTGAAGAATGTGAAGAATGAGCCCAATTCCTAAGTCTGATAATTCTAGGGGAAATTTAGATTAAACAACTTGTTTTGGATTCCAAAGACACACCCAGACTATAGCTAACTTAGCATGTGCTTGTCAGAGCAGCACTGAATAGAATAGGTGAGTCACATTCAGTGTTCCCGCTTACCACCTTTGCATTTAATTTCCATGTGAAACAATCTTGGTGTACATTTGTTCCAAGTGGTTTATAAGGTAAGATGAATTCCTGTTCATTTCCTTCTTACATAATGTGTTTATGATAGCAATTAGAGAGTAATAAGTAAAAATTACAAAGCTGAGGAAGAACGTTTGAAAGGAAGGAAATACGTAAGAGTGTAGACTATTTATTGTCCACATCAAAGCAGTCTGCTTATAGGTCCTTTACATATGGAAAGTAATTACTTCTTATTTATTATCGGCAGACTTCCTGACTTAGTATCCAGCAGATAGTGTGAACCCTTCAGAAGTTTGTAATAAAGTGCTTGACTTTCTAGACGTGTTTAATGAGTAGCCTAGCCTATCTCTTGTAAATGTCAAACTTACATAATTGAGTTTTGCCAGCTTCATAATATTGTTGATGGCATGACATGCTGTATGCACATTCCGTTATTACAAAATGTTAAACAGATTTGTCAACAAGCAGTAGAAAAAGAATTATAATTCAATCTCTTTGTGAATTTCATTATGTAAAGGAGGAGACGCTGGATGTTTTCCTCTTGGGTGTCTGACATGGGCCCTGCTTCAGTGCCTCTCATTGTTGAAAGCTTCCACTAAGAGAGATAGGCTTCTGTCTGTTAGAATTTATGCTGTGCAATTCACATTAACGTCAAGCTCATATGTAGTCATTTATAACTTAAGCAGCTGTAACAGTGATTTGAGATGTTCTGAATCAATTCGGATTGCAGCAGTGGCCCAGTGCAGTAACCTAGTAGCTAAAGTCCTCACCTTGCACATGCTGGGATACCATATGGGAGCTGGTTCTAATCCCAGCAGCCCTGCTTCTTATCTAGCTCCCTGCTTGTGGCCTGGGAAAGTAGTCGAGGGTGGCCCAAAACCCTGGGACCCTGTGCCCCCGTGGGAGACCCTGAAGAGGCTCCTGGCTCATGGCTTTGGATTAGCATAGGTTATTGCTGTCACTCAGGGAATGAATCATTGGGCGGAAGATCTTCCTCTCTGTCTCTCCTCCTCTCTGTATATATAACTTAAAAAAAGGAAGAAGAATTGCAGTAGGTAGATTTTTATAATAATTTTGAAGGATAAAGGCATTGAAAATTTTGTTTTCATGTAATATTAACATGTTTGTGATTTAGTAACGTAATATAGTCTCTGTGGGACTCTATTCATTTAAAAACTTAATCGAAAAAGGTATATTAGAATTGTTTTGCAAATCATGGCAGATGAATTTATTTTCAAAACTGCAAGAGAGATGGAGATTGAAAAGGAGGAGAAGCTGTAGATGAGAAGAGAGGGGAGCAGGATGTTTGCACATGACTGTCTTACAATAAATTATAGAAATAGCTGCAGATACACAGACCTCCAAAAAACCTGTTGCAACGTAAGGACAAATTATGTTTTAAACTTGGTGTTTTCGGAAAACTTACTATATTTTAATTAGTGGATTTTGTGTTGTATATTTTCATAGATAGTGAGAAAGTTTTTTTTTTTTTTTTCTTTGCTTGTTAACAACTGATGAGAAACTGTTAGTAACTTTAGCATAAGTAGTTTTCAGGTTGCCATAGTCTGTACTTAATAAAGAACAAAATAGTATTTGGAAAGTCCTTAATGTTTCTAATGTATTTCACATTATCAAATCTTACTGAGTGGAATATTGTATATTTAATGAATCAATCATCATAAGCTAGGAAAATGATGAGCAGTGTGCAGTTTCAAAATTTGTGCAAATAGAAATTGGCTAATGTCTCCACGAGAGTGTTTTGTGTGCCAGCACTAGGGCATAGTGGTGTAGCCTCCGCCTGTAGCTCTTGTCATCCCATATAGGCACTGGGTTCTAATCCCAATTTCTTCAGTTTTGGTCCTGTGGCCAAGGACATGTATGATCTCTCTGTCTTTCTGTACCTCTGCCTTTCAAATAAAATAAATAACCACAAACAACAACAACAAAACACTTTAACACAAGTGTTTTGTGTAGAACATGACCCTTGAAGTTAGACTAAAAAAATGAAGGAATTAAGAATAACAGGGCCTGGCATGGTAGTTTAGCAGCTAAAGTCCTCACCTAGCATACACCATGTGTTCTAATCCCGGTGGCCCAGCTTTCCATCCAGCTTCCTGCTTGTGACCTGGGGAAGCAGTTGAGGATGGTCCAAAGCTTTGGAACCCTGCACTCACATGGGAGACACGGAAGAGGCTCTGGGCTCTGGGCTCTGGCTCGGTGCAACTCCAGCCGTTGGGGACACTTGGGGAGTGATTCATTGGACAGAAGAGCTTCCTCTTTATCACTCCTCCTCTCTATATATCTGACTTTCTAATAAAAAAAAATCTTTTAAAAAGTAACATTCTTACTTAAAAAGTAGCAATTCTTAAAAATACTACTTTACGAAACTAGCTGAGTTCAATGATTATATATTTTGATCAACAATAATAATTAACAAATTAAGCATGCAACTTTATAGTAATTCCTTATTTTGTCTTATGAATATATAAAATGTAGAAAATTTTATTGAAATAAAAATATCTGGATAATTATCTGGCTAATTGTTATTCTATTGTCAGATCAAATTTGCTCAATTTGAGTACTAAACATTGAAACTAGAATAAGTGAGAAAACAAACAAACAAACATTGGAAAAGGCTCCAGGCAGTGCTTGGCTGCTAAGGCAGCTTCTCTGGCAGAGGTTGGCAAAATTTCACTCTACTTAAAATGCTAACAAGGCTTAGATTCTAGCCAGCACATTGATTCAGTACGATCAGGTATGCCGCAAGGATGGCGGGTACCAGCTCCTTATAAATGTTTCTGCCTCATCTGGGTGGCTGTAAAGGAGCAGCGTGAGCAGTTTCCAGGGGAAGAGCTTTGGCTGGCGTCAGACGTGTTGATTTCTTTGACAATAAATTTCTGCAAGAAGGATGCTGAAGAGTGAAATTTATGGACAAAAATGCTGCAGAGATCAACCTCTGAAAAGTTATCATGTTTGAACACATTGAAGAATATTTTCTTGAGAATGCTAAAAATCATCCTTGATTAGTATTGAGTGACTAATCACTAAGTTACTAAAACTAATCTGAACTATCATAGAAAATGAATAAACGTATCTAGGGTCTTATAGTACTGCCACAAAAAAAGGTTTTTTTGGAGACAGATAAACATGGAAAATTAAAAAATTCAAATATAATATAATTTTTTAGCAAAACATGAGGTTTAACTCATGGTAGGGCAAATTATTTCATACTTTTTATACACTTAAATATTTGCATAATTAGATACCAGCTGATATCATCAAATGCACCATCCTGTGCATTCTAGTAAAAATAGTGAAAATTTCTTTTTTTAACTAGTTAGAATTTAATTATTTTTTCAACTTCCTTTGGGTCAGCACTGAATTGATGTGTCAGTCTCATGCCAGATTCTATTTCCACTCAGCAGTGAGAAAGGTTAGGAAAAATACTCTGTTGAAAGATTATTTTCTTATTCAGAAATTCTTGATCTTATGAAGTAAAAAGGGATCCTTCAGGACCACATTTTGAATAACTTAGACAATTTTGTTGATATTACTGTGTATGGAAGCCAGCCGATAGACTATGTGTAAGGGTTTATATTCTGTAAAAGGATTAAGTCTCCCCTGTGGTTCTAGTATATGGAAATTCTAGAATTTGTTACTAGGATAGATGTGTTAATCTGCTACATTTGCTTCCTTTGCTCCATCTGGATGTAGTTCCTGTGCCACATCCTTGCAGGGGTGACTAGAAGTGCAAAGGAACCACATTTAATATTCATTTGCTCTATCTGGACATGGTCTGGGGGGCAGGGTTGAGGGTTTCCTCTCTTGAAAAAAACTCTAAGTTTTCCTCTCGGACTGGAGAGGGTTCTAAATGAGAAGTACTGAGACTGCTGATTCTAAGTGGAATGGCACCTGAGGGAGCCTCTAGCAGCAGTAGTTCTCCACGCAAGAACTGTTTTCTAGGGCGAGTATTTATTTAGAGGCTGTGCTTGGATGGAGGTCAGATTAATAATTTGAAAAGTTTGCTTGTTACATCAGAATTGACAAGAAATATTTCTTTATTTTGCATCAAAAGTTGAAGCTCCGCTTAAATTTCATTCATTCAATTATGTTGGCAACATGTTAATACGTTTTAAGAAAGTTTTATTTGAAAGGCAGAGAGGGAGGGAGGAAAGGACAGAGAAAGGGAGAGAGAAAGGGAGAGATAGAATCTTCTATTCAGTGGCTACAATGATGAGGTATGACCCAAAGCTCCATCCAGGTCTTGTGGCAGTAGCTGTGTCATTAGTAGGGAACTAAATTGAAGCATAGTTGGGACTAGAGTCAGTTTTCTCATATTGTACACAGCTTATCTCACTGTGCCAAAGATGCAAAATGCTGGCTTGTATAAATACTTTCTGAATGAATTTAATAAAGAAATCACAAAGATTTAATTCATTACATTATCAGGATCTCCCAGACTGTTGCCACATGTCTACATATTTTTTTTTTCCTGTGGTTTTCCAGTCATTCAGTCCTAAGAATTGCCATATCAACACAAAGGGATTTAAAAAGTGTATGGAGAAAGAATTTAAAAGATAAGCATAAAAAATGTAAACTGTTACTCAGTGTAAACCCCATCAATGTCAAGATATTTTTCTAAACAATGATGCCAGTTATTAGTCCATCAGCAAAGAAGTAGTGGTTCTAGGAGTTTGTGCAAATCAATATTTTTGGCATCATTAATTGAAGAAAAGGTAAGATTGAGAATCGAAGTCAGAAGGAACCAAACCAGAATTGGAAGGCGGATACTAATGATTTCCTATTTTAAAAGTAGTTTCTCATAAACTGCCCTTACTTGGTAACAGAAGGGAGTAGGAACATTGTTGTGGAGGAGGACTCTGGTGAAGCTTTTCTAGGAATTTTTCTTGAACATCTTTGGCTGCCTTTCTCAGAACACATTCCTAATAAGCAGATGTTTTTGCTGTTTGACCCTTCTGAAAGTCGACAAGCTGAATGCCTTCAACATAGGTTTGCCAGGATTTGCCTTTGACTGGTCAGCGTTGGCTTTGACAAGTGCATTGCTACCTCTTGGTAGCCACTGGTTTCATTGTGCTCTGTCTGCAGGAGCACACTAGTAAAGTTATATTTATGGCACTGGTTTGAATCCCAGCTGTTCCACTTCCTATCCTGCTTTGTGCTAATGTACATGGGAAAGCTGCTGAAGATGCAACTTCTTGGGCTCCTGTGCCCATGTGGGAGAACTAGAAGAAGTTTCCTGGCTTCTGAATTTGGACCAGCCTAGATCTGGCCAGTGTGACCATTTGGGAAGTAAACTAACACATGAAAATTCTCTTTCCCTCCCTGTCTTTCTCCCTCTTACTTCCTTTTCATCTCTTTGTTCTCTGCCTTTCAAATAAAGTATTATATTTTATACACACACACACATATGTATATAATTGAATCTGTGCTTCATATCCTGTTATCTTTCTTTTGAGAAATACTTTATCACTTTGTTCTCACTTGTTTGAAATTGCCCTTGAAGATTGCTTTTGTTTGCGGCTGATCTGGGCGCAGCTGTTTTGGCACCTAAACAAGCAGAGAATTTGTTTCATTTAATTTTTTAGTCAGAATTTTGTGAGCTGAACTAGTTGAGAAGTCTGGGGTGTTGGCTGTTGTCTTAGTGTTACTCATTGGTTTTCTTTAATTGGAACATGAGCAAGATTAATTTTTTCCTTTGAATTGATGGGGGTGAGCTATTGTTACAGGCTTTATCTTCAAAATGACACTGTCCCTTCCTCAAAAGCATCATCTGGTGTTAGTTGGTGATTCTGGGTGGGCCTGTCTCCCTCAAAGGAGCAGTGATTTCACAATTCCACCGCCCAGGCATCACCACCAATTGGATGTTTCTTGCTTCCATTTTGGCAGTACTTATGTTGCTCTGGCAGGCACTCTTCAAACTGATGTCTTTCTTATTCTTCTTACTGTCTCAAACTAAATCCTGTTGAGAAATGTTAAAACAAGCCAGTGTGATTTTATTTTAGTGAAAAACATCTTGAAATCCATGCATTTTTTTTGTAATATGCATTTCACATGGATTTTTGACAGTATCTTATACAGCCATATTTCCTTATCTTCCTCAAAACTTGCTCTTTCTCTTGCTCATACAATATTACTTATTTCTTTGCACTCAATATTCCATTTCACTAGGCTGAATGTCAAGGACTCTGTTTTGCCATGTACTGAATTATCAGGGTCTAGCACAGTCCCTAGTGGGATCCAGTTAATAATGATTGAATGAAAAAAAGAAAGGAACAGATGCAATTAAAAAGAGAAGGTGGGAGGTAAACTTACTGTGCATTCAGTCCAACACTTTTCCAGGTACAACTCATTTTTTGAGTCTGTTTTCTCCACAAAATTTCCTCTCGTTTTGCCTCCTTTGTAGCTGTGTGATACATATAAATAAATAACTTTGCATAAGGCTGAGCACAGAGCATTCATTCAGTGAATTTTTCTTGGGTTTTGCATGAAACGTGTGTAGCAACAATGTAGTGGTAGCTCACATATAGCATATTGTGACGGCAAACTTTCATTTCTTGTGTCTTTGCTAACTTTTTCAATTTTTTTTTTCTTTTTCAGGGAAGGAAACAGAGAAGGCCAAGGAACGTTATGACAAAGCCACCATGAAACTGCATATGCTGCATAACCAGTATGTGTTGGCATTGAAAGGGGCACAGCTTCATCAGAATCAGTATTATGACACCACACTTCCTCTGCTGCTGGACTCGGTACAGAAGATGCAAGAAGAAATGCTAAAAGCACTGTAAGATGCCTTTCCCAGTCACTGTAGAGTCTCCTCGTAAATTCACTGCTACCTGTTTGCTCTCAGGTGGCTTTTGCTTCGTGTGGCTTTACCGTTGGCTCAGTCCAAGGATATCTCAACTCTGTTAGACCTGGTCATGTCTGAGTTTTCACTTCGAGTGTCCCTTCAGTTTGTGCTCAGTTCTGAAACTTTCTAGCTAGCACTGAGAATGGTCCTTGGCTCTTTTTTTTTTCTCTCTATGTAGATGGATATTTAAGTGGAAAAAAAATGTTAGTTGCCAAATGTCAAGGTTGGGTGTTTAAATACTGAACAGTTGAGACTTCTTATGGAAAGAATCTGTTTGAAAATTTATTTTCCAACTTCTTTCATTTTTTTTTCTATGTGAGATTAAAAATCAGTAAATACTAATTGGATGTTCATATATGAAATACATGCTACCTGATATGTTGGGATGTAGAGATGAGCTAGCTGCAATTCTTTCCTCCAAGGAATGGTATACTTTAATCAGTTTAAATAAAATTTATGCTATAATCACTAAATAAAATGTGCACATATTGACTGTACATTTTGATACAAGACAATGAAATAGAAAGGATTCCCGTTTGTTGACTTGCTTAGTGCTTTCCAAATGAAGTGTTCAATTTTAATTCACCCAAGACAGGGTAATTTTTGAATGCTACAGTTGCTAGGGAGGGGGAGTTTGGGAAGAAGGCAGAGAAAGGAGCTAGTAGTGCGAGAGAAGGGATACGTTCTCTCAGGTGGAGATCAAGTTTAGTGTATTTTCAGAGAAGGAACTGGAGCTGGTTAAGGGAAGTTCTTGGATTCTCGTCAATTCTCTGTAATTTCATCCATTAGCCTGAGATACAGTGAGTTCTGAAATGTAGTAGTATATTAATATAAAGGATGATTGTGAAAAATTTCAGTTAAAAGACAAAGCCTGAATATTGAATAATTAATATGTGCTAAAATATTAGAGTTAAAATGGTAATTTCTGCAACAAACAGTTCCATTTATATAACAGGTTGTAGTTAGCAAAGTGCTTCTATGTGTGGTTATTTGTTGGCTTACTTGTTCTGTTAGTATTCTGTAGAATTAGGGAGAACAAGTTATATCCAGGGTACATTTGTGTCAGCCAAGACAAGACTTGACAGATCACAATGGCAAACCGTGACAGATGAGGGACTGCAGGCAAGTCTGATCAGGACTTTTTTCATGAGACTGATGAATAGCATGCCCCCCAAACTCATGATGATACCTACATCACCAAATGCTACCTTTCTTTTTTTGGAGATAGGATCTTTTCATACATTAAATATTGAATGATCTCTAGATGAAATAATCCTGGGTTTAGAACAGTCCTTCAATACAGTGACTGGGGCCTCTAAAAGAGGGAGAGAGGCCACAGTAGGAAGTACACAGGAAGAGATGAGTTATGCTGTTAAGGAAAAATGACATACTGTGCACTCAGAAGCTGGATTTGGGCCCTAGTGCGGTAGCCTAGTGGCAAAGTCCTTGCCTTGTACATGCTAGGATCCCGTATGGGTGCCGCCGGTTCGTGTCCTGGTGGCCCCACTTCCCATCCAGCTCCCTGTTTGCAGCCTGGGAAAGCAGTGAGGATGGCTTGAAACTTTGGGACTTTGTACCGATGTGGGAGATTGGGATCTGGGCTCCTGACTTCGGATTGGCTCAGCTCTGGCTGTTGGGGGCACTTGGGGAGTAAATCAATGGACGAAAGATCTTCCTTTCTACCATTCCCGCTCTCTGTATGTCTGAATTTCCAATTCAAAAAAGCTGGAGTTCGATAATGTTCTTTTTCATAAAAGTTTCTACATTGTGCTGGACAGCATTTTTAAATTTTCATAATTATTCAAAAGGGAAGCTGTTTAAAAAAGCCCGATACTTGATCAATTATTTTCCTGACATTAATTAACCTTAATAAATGGCTCTGTGGTTTCCTTTGAAGGGCTCTGTGGTGCCATTGTACAGCCTGCCGTCGTTATGCAGTGTTATTCCGCTTACATAAAACATTTCAGAGAAGGGATACAAGTTCCCAATTTATCTTAGGTAGTAATGACTTCCAGAACTTCTGAAAAGTTGACATCAGATTTATCTTTGCTGTTTTTCAGAATCTGCATGACTTACACTTTTTGTCTTTATGCAAAAGATGGGAAGATAATTCAATATTTAGCCGCGAACAGTGAAGGCTAAATTTTTGGGTCATTTTCCAGTATTCACAATGAGATGATGAAATGATGAGTTTTGAATCAGTGTGAATTAATGAACTTTCCAGGATGGATAAAATTGCAGAAGGTCTACTTAACGTATTTAACCCATAAATTTAGTTATGTCTTGAGCGATATACTTTTGATTTAGAAGTGTTTCCTTTTTTTCACTTCATGAATTAATGTTTCCTCAAACTGTTCATTGGAATGTCAAGGAAAGTATCATTAGAATCATCAGTGTAATGACTTTTTGAAATACACAGCAGTTTTCCAACTATGTCATATTGGTGATATCACTGAAACTGAATCCCATGTGGCAAGTGCCCTCCCATATAATAACAGCTTTTGGACCCAGTGTGGTAGCCTAGCGACTAAAGTTCTTGCCTTGCACATGCCGGGATCCCGTGTGAGCGCAGGTTTGTGTCCTGGCCACCTCGCTTCCCATCCAAATCCCTGCTTGTGAAATCAGTCAGGAGCAGCCCAAAGCTTTGGGACCCTGCACCCACATGGGAGACCTGGAAGAGTCTCTTGGCTCCTGGCTTCAGATCGGCACAGCTTTGGCTGTTGCGGCCTCTGAGGGAGTGAATCATCGGAGAGATCATCCTCTCTGCCTCTCTTCTACAAACAGGGAGATGGATGGGAAATGGGCCTCCGGGATTAGAACCGGTGCCCATATGGGGTCCTGGTGTGTACAAGGTGAGGACTTTGTGAGGACTTTAGCTGCTAGGCTACAGTGCTGGGCTCTCCTTTACCTTTTCTTAGAATAGTGTCTCGTTAAACATTTCTATAGTATTTGAAGGTAACAGTGCCTGAAACAGTTTAAGGCTTTTGATTTTATCTAGTACTTTTGTTTCTTACTCTTTTTTTCTTTTAATAATGTTAACCTAATTGATTGGGGTGAGGAGGGTCAAGGGTTAGGGAAAAGTAGGTGAGACCACTGCCGCCAAACTTACTTTTCCATCCTCGTGTATCTGGGGATCTGGGGAGACAAGATGAAAAGCCACAGCCAGCCTTGCAACCATCCCAGCACCTGGAGGTGGGGAACGGCCACCCGACGTCATCCCAGGGTCCCCGATTGGAGCATGCTCTGAGGGTTCTGCTTAAGTGGTTTAGATAGTTCTGAGATGCTCAATCTAAGCATGAGGAATCCTTCTAATGTCCATTGGCTGACACAGCCCACCCTAGAGTCTCCATTCACCCAGGTATTTGCTGTCATTGCTTGGCTGGCCTAGTTGATCCTTCCTCTGCCATAGTACTAGGTGTCCCCTGCAGGCCCCACTAGGCTGCCACATCCTCCATGTACAAATGAAACAATTGAGAGGAATTTCATCGTAAGGAAAGTCTTTAACGTTTGCTTCTGTAAGGATGATGATTTTTGAAAAGCAGAACAAACCCTATCTGTAGTTATATGCAAGATAAGCTTGTTCCTCTGTGTTTGCTGTTGAGGCCGCCTTCTCAGAGCCCCTTTTAATTGAGAATGTTGATGTTTGCGACAAAATAGCGTTTCTCAATTTGCGTTTCTTGGATCAGGCTAATGATTTTGGTGACATTTTTGTCACTGGCCTGAGGTCTGAGATGTTAGATGTCACTAAAGGAGTAGAAGCAGTTGAGGTGGGTTATACAGAGACGAGCCTTGGAGTAAGCCCTGTGAGCTGGCCAACGTGGGAAGGGTACGTTAGACAGATGAGGATTGATCAGAGTTCCATGCAACGCAATCAAAAGTTTTTGTCAGAATGTTTAAAAATGGAAGATTATCAATAGCTAGGCTGCATTTTCAAATAGATAAGTAGATGTTTAAAAAAAATAACACTTGTTCTGAATCGTTTAATTATTATTTTATTTTGTAACTTGCTAATTTGTACATTTATATAATCCCTGTATTTTACTCTATAGGTATGTAGGAGACTAACATCAGTAAATATTGATAAAAATTATTTTGATCCCATTTTGGGGTTACATTTCTCTTGATAAAGCCCTAAAAATGTTCTAACATTTTATTTTTGTTTTCAGGAAAGGTATATTTGATGAATACAGCCAGATAACCAGTCTTGTTACAGAGGAAATAGTGAATGTTCATAAAGAAATTCAGTTGTCTGTTGAACAGATAGATCCTAGCACAGAATACAATAATTTCATAGATGTTCACAGGTATGATTTTTGCATGTCTCCTTAAGTATTTTTGGCAGTGTTGTTTTTCTACCAAATTATAAATGATGCATATTTCAAAGTTTATTAGTACATGGAGTATTTCAAATTAATTTGTCTACCCTTGATGTTGAAAGTCCTTTCTCAATAACAACTAATTTACATAATGATATGTAAAAAAGCTGGTTGGTTGTTACTGTATCAGTTTTAATGTTAATAAATCCATGAAATTGTATTCTCTTGCTAATATTTGTATAATAATCCCGTGGCTGTACATGTGTATTAGCCCATATGATGTAATAATGACTATTCAAGGCATCAATTTTTCACTAATTGCAGTTGTGACAGGTCTAAATTCAGTGGATAATAACTGCATGGTACAAACGAGTAAACTATGGCTAAATCACATGACTGTGTTTTTCATGCCTAGGATTTAATTTGATTTTTATTATTTGTGTTTACTTAGTTAATCTAATTTTCAGTCAAGAGCAAATACTCTGTTTTGCTGTCTAATCAGATATATAAGATAGTATACTTAATTAACAAAAAATTGTTTGACTCTCTGCTAGAACAACAGCTACTAAAGAACAAGAAATTGAGTTTGATACTTCGTTATTAGAAGAAAATGAAAACCTTCAGGCAAATGAGATCATGTGGAATAATTTAACAGCAGAAAGTTTACAAGTAATGTAAGTATTTAAAACATCTGAACAGCTTAAATACTGATGCTTTGATTGCTTTGAACTGTAGTACATTCAGTATCTCAACATTTTTTTAAGTAATAAAAAGTAAATTAGGTTTGATCAGAGTAACATGTTTTGAGAAGTACATTGTTTTGATTCTCATGACTTATTTTGGTATTTCTGAAAAATCACGTTTCATTGTTGAAACTATTGGCAGGACCATTTTGGGAATACAAATACTGAATGGTGAGAGGTAGCAGTCGCTGTAGTCAGAACATTTACTAGAGAAGTTGAATTTTTTACTGAGTTTTCTCTTGAGACAGGCATGTCTTATGTTTTGGTCGTTAAACCAATAATCTTGTTTGTTGCATAAAATTTAAAGGAATTGTGAGACATCTTGATATGTTTCTTCGTTCTTATCAATATTAAAGGTAATTCATAATGTATTTTGAATTTAGAAGACCTAAGTAACACATTATGTTAAAGACTTAGCCCATCTTCTCATCATGTCATTTCATCTGTTGAAGTTTTACCTCAAATAACTCAATCAACAGTTTTTATATAACATAATTAATGTCATCTATCTTTTGTTCAGTTTTATTGCCCTGTAGTGGTAAGACAGTGAACTAGAGCAGTGTCATGGATGAGGTCTTTGAACGGTGTTTGAAAAATTTCAAACTGGCCAGATGGATTAAGTAATAACAAATAATACACACATGATCTGCACAAGATAAAGGCATAATGATAGCTGTAGACCGGCCACTGTCCACAGGAAAAAGGCACAGGAGTACCTTGCAATGGAGAGCTATTCCTTGCAGCCCTATAAAGGAGGTTCCTAACACTGTTCCCCTATCTTGGTGTCTTTGACTTTGCCTGTTGGCTTTAACCATTGGTGTTTTTATGGTGGTTCTCACCATGGATGATTTTGTCCTCCAGGGGACTATTGACAGTGTCTGGAGACATTGGCCTCAAATGTCAAATATCCCACAGAATGTGGGACAGGTTCCCATAGAAGCAGAATTGTCTAGTAAGATTTTCAGAAGTGTGGAGGTTTGGGAAACTCTAACCAGCAGAGTTGGATGTATGCTCCAAAATGGCTAGCAAAATTTTTTAATTCCTGTGCTCTGAGATACTTGATTTCTTAATTTATGTGTTGCTTGGTGAAGGAATATAAATAATATGTGTCATGGTATAAATTATTAAACTAGTACTGTTTTTTTTTCTGTTATCATTCTTTGCTCCCAAATAATCTATTCATTTATTCATTGAAGAATATAAGATTGTAAGGCTTAATTCTTTCAGATAAGTTTACATTGAAATTGATTTGTTTTAATTAATACTCAAAGGGATAAGCATATTAATATTGAAAGATGCAGTGTGGTGAAGTAAGAAATACTACCTTTTATACACTGATGTAAAATCAGATATTTTATGACCTAAGTGGAATTTGTTTTATTCCTTTTGATGGCATAATGAAAGCAAAATTAGCCATAGTATATCATTATTTCTTAATTATGATGATGAAGCAGTGGATCCAGAAGTAATAAAGAGAATAAATCTTTAATAACATGATAGAAGATTTAATTTCTTACATCTTAATGAGACAAAATTTTAGCTATATTTCATGTTCATATCTGTGTTTAGGAAAATGAATTTAAGATTAGGAGATTTGTTTTCAAGAAGTTTATTCCCAGAGTTTTCCACAGTGTCTACTGGTACTTTTAAAGATAAATCTCTATAAAGGTAATTCCTTTATAACCCATATATACCTATATGTGTGTATCTATATATCATAGAGTTAGTAGAAGATGGAATTTAAAGACACATATGTGGTGCATGTTTAGCCCAGCAGTTAAGATAACCATGTTTCATAGTTAAGTACCCAGCTTTGATAAGCAGTTTTGGCCCCTGACTCCAACTTCCTGCCCACACAGACCATGGAAGTTATCAGCGATGACTGACGTCATTGCCGCCCACATGCACGGAAACCTGGATTGGGTTCCTGGCTCCCAGCCTTGACCTGGGGTAGAGCTGACTGTGTGGACTTTAGGGGCAGGGTACACAGGGACTGCAGCTTTCTGTGTCTCTGAGTCTCACCTTAGAACCTTTTTTTTTTGTCCTTGTTGCAAAAATTTAAGAGCCAAGTCTAGATTTTTCATCATATCTATTTTCCTTGATGTTTTTTGAAGATTCCTGGTGTGTATTTTTGAGTATGGGTTAGAAAACATTTTTTTAATCATAATATTGCTTTAAAGTTAAATAAACATGTTTTCAACAAGGGCTGCACATTCCCAACAATGTTGTGCAAGCGTGCCCATTTTCCCACATCCTAGCAGCTTCTGTTACTCTCTGTTTTTGGATGTTAGCCAACATAACAAGCTTGATGTGATGATACCTCTTGAAGGTTCTGATTTGAGTTTCTGTGGTGGCTAGTGTTATGGAATTTCTTTTAAACATATATAATTGTTGGCCAGTTGTATTTCTTTTGAGAACTAACTATTAAAGCCCTTCACTCATTTCTCAACTGGATAGGATTTTTTTTGTTGTTGCTGAGTTTCTTTTTAAAGATTTATTTATTTTTATTGAAAGGCAGGTTTACAGAGAGACAAACAGAAAGATCCTCCTTCTGCTAGTTCACTCTCCCAGTGGCAGCAGCAGCTGGAGCTAAACCAATCCGAAGCCAGGAGCCAGGGGCTTTTTCTGGGTCTCCCATCTTCACTGTTCCTACCTAGGCTACAAGCAGTGAGCTGGATGGAAAGTGGAGCAGCTGGGACACATACCAGCATGCCTATGGGATCCTGGTGTTTGCAAAGCAGGGATTTAGCCAATTGAGCCATAATGCTGGGACCTTCTGTTGCTGAATTTTTAAAGTAGCTGATATATTTTAAATATTAACCCTTTGTCGAGATTTTCTTTATTACTAAATATAATCTATTGGTAGAAATTATATCTGAATTCCCTATGATTGGGTAAAATGTAGTCTTACCTAAACTAAAGTTTAATTTCAGGATTCATGTTTACCACAACACTGTTTGAAATTCAAATTGATAATGTCTATAGCGAATGTGTTTAAAATTGAATATGAGTAACATTATTTTAATTGAAGACTGATCATTTTCTGTGTTGAAAGCGATTTGTACTTCCCATAAGCCAAGTTCAGCTTTTCTGCCTTTTATTCTATAGCCCATGAGCTAAGATTCCTGTTAACATTTTAAGATGATTGAAATAAATCAAAATGAGAATTACATTTCAAAACACATGAAAATGTTCTAAAACTTGGAACATCAGAGTGCGTAAAGTTTTATTCATTTGTTTTTCTGTCTGTGAGTAGTTTCCTACTGTAGTTGTGGAATCAGCAGCCGTGACAGTGACTATATGTGACACTTTTATTATTTCACATTGCTTTGTGCAATGCAAATCAGTGACATAGCTACAACTCAGTATAGTTTGATTGTCACCCATATATGGATATGAGCCATTTTATTTGCTTTTTATTGTCAATTCTTGCCTACCATATCAAAGCAGGGAAATGTGAGAAAATGGATTTCACATGTTGTATTTTTCACTGAGTATAGATTTTTTGTTGTTGCTGAATTAGGTCTCAAAGCATTGCATTTATTATGTAAAGATTCTGTGCGTGCTGTGCATTGCATATACCTGAAGTATATTACGGATATACTCATGTACAGGTACTGGCCTTTGGTGCTAACTCTCTGTGTGAGAAGACATTTTCAAAGGTGAAATACATAAACTCTCATCATGTATCTGCACTAGCAGTGAGCAGTTACAGTTGATTTTAATAACAACTTTCTCTTAATGTGTCAGGAGGATTGGTGTTACGACCAAAATGCCAAGATTCTTAAGTCCCTTCTATAAAATGGGGTAGTATATGATATTACCTATCCACATATTCCATGTGTGTTATAGATTATCTAAAACCTAATGCAATATAAATAGTTCTTATACTGCATTGTTTAGGAAATAATGAAAAACACATAATTGCTCTATGTTTAGTAAAGACATAATTTTATTTCTTAAAATATGCTTTTGAATTTTTGAATACAGAGATCCTAGATGTGGAGTGAATAGAATTAAGAAGTTATCAAGCTCTTTTTATATTACATCATCTGTGTATAAAGTAATTACTACAGTGTTCTCTTTTAATGGTAAAAAAAGGAAAATATTTTCCACATGTTTTGATTCTTTGAATTATCTGTCTTCTGCTCTTTGTCTGTCTAGTGGAATGTTGCAGGCAATTTTGTTCCTGAACCCCTAATGTCTAGAATAGAAAGACACATTCAAAAAGGTGCTTAATAAAAAATTCACTTAAATGAAAGGGTTGAGAAGACAGCTGAATGAAAAATTAACCAGGAAGGAAAGACAAAAAAGTATCTGAGTGAGCAAAATTTTTGTCAGTGGATTGTTGTCTGGGTTAAGCTGCCACCTGAGATGTTGGCATCTGATTTTGGTGCTAGTTCCAGTCCTGACTGCTCTGCTTCAGATCCTTCCTCTTAGGAATGGCCTGGGAAAGCAGTGGAAATTCAACCATGTCCTTGGGTCCCTGTACCCATGTGGGAGATGTGGAAGAAGCTCCTGGGCTGACCCAGTCCCAGCTGCTTTGACCATTTGGGGAGTGAATTAGCAGATGAAAGATTCTCTCTCTCTCCTCAACCCCAGTCTCTGTAATTTTGCTTTTCAAATAAATAATAAGAAACTGTAAGAAAAGTTACAACAGTGGAGAGAAATGCAATGAAGAAAATGAAAGGAGGTTTTTTCTTTATTTGTAAATTTCAAGTTGGATGCAGAGACATGCGTTTGTAAACTCATTTAAAATAGATGTTTTGGGCCCGGCGCGGTGGCGCAAATGGTTAAGGTCCTCGCCTTGTACGCCCAGGATCCCATATGGGCGCTGGTTCTATCCTGGCAGCCCCGCTTCCTTTCCAGCTCCCTGCCTGTGGCCTGGGAAAGCAGTGGAGGACGGCCCAAAGCTTTGGGACCCTGCGCCCGGGAGGGAGACCTGGAAGAGGCTCCTGGCTTTGGACCGGCATAGCATAGGCCCTTGCGCTCACTTGGGGAGTGAATCATTGGACGGAAGATCTTCCTCTCTGTATATCCACCTTTCTAATAAAAAAAATAATAATAAAAATAAATCTAAAAAAACACAAAATAGATGTTTTACATCGTTTTCAGTCTTATAAATTATTTTGTCTATGAGTACATCTTTTATGTATTAAATTCTCTTGAAATTTCTATAGAAAATATTCTTAATTTTTTTATAATATGAGAAAATAAAAATAGTTTGCCATCAATTTCAGCTGCCACAAATCTATGTGGCATCTTCTTTTCTTTAGGAGATATCTACTATTATGTTTATTTTAAAGATTTCCTTGAACATATGACATATGCAAATAATGCCACTTACCATTTTACTAAATGTTTACCAAATAATAGTCATTATTATATATATTCAATTCATTTGATGATTAAAACAATGGTATAAAATAGATGTTAGTGCACTGAAATTACAAATGGGAAAATAATTTTAGCAGGCTTATGAATGTGCCTGGGGTCTCACATAACTACTGACCAGGCCAAAATGTTTGGACACATGTATCCAAAAACCAAAAGCAGATCTTTTTGCTGTTCCTTCTTCGTGGGACATGGCTGGCATTCATTAATTAAGTACACGTTCCCTTCTTTCTCTTTCTGTATATTTTTGGTTAGGTATGACTCTTGGAACACTATCCAAGAGTCGCTTGGTAATGTTTGAAATGTTCCTTTCTGCCTGTTACTACAGAAGCCTGTAGCCATGCTTTTTGTTGTTGTTTTTCTTCAGCACTTGCAGTGTGGCCAACACTATCAATGAACTGAGTTTTACTTCAAACTAAACTGCATGGAACTAATACTTTGGCTGTCACAGCGTTAGATGTATGATTGTGCGTGTGTAAAGTCCACCTAACTGGTCTGTTGATTGACACTACGGAAATTGTTCATTCTAGGTTGAAAACTTTAGCAGAAGAACTTATGCAGACACAGCAGATGCTTTTAAACAAAGAGGAGGCTGTCCTGGAGCTACAGAATAGGATTGAAGAATCTTCTAAGACCTGTGAAAAGAAGTCTGAGTGAGTCAAAAAGAAATTATTTTATAAAAAGGATTTATTTTTAATTGAAAGGCAGAGTTACAGAGAGAAAAGGATGAGGGGCGGGGGACAGACAGAGCTTCCATCCACTGATTCCATCCCCAAATGTCCACCGTGGCTTGATTTGGGCCTGTCTCAAGCCAAGAACCAGGAGCTTCTTCTGGATCTCTCAAAGAAAAGATTAATTTGCTTCACTTGTAATAGTCACTCTGAGATGTGTGTTATTTTTGTCTACCTGTTATATGTCTTGCTAATTTTTAGATTTGTAAAAATTATTCCTTGATCCTCTTTGTCTTGATTCTGTCTTTGATTTTGTTATGTCTCCTACTGCTTTAAAATTTAACCTTTTAATACAGATTTAGAATTTCACATCTGAGTTTGGTGATTGCTACCATCTAAAACAGTGGTTACTGGTTTCTTTAATCATGATTCAGCCTTATAAATTTCTTACTCCCATCCTGTAACAACTGGTTTTATTTGTTAAGACTTTTAAGGCATTCGTGATATCTTATATTTCTCTGGTCTATTCTGTACTTTAGAACTATTCTATACTTCCCCAAAATCTCTCATTCTCTCTTCTTTTCTGGGACTATTTATCTGGACCCATTCACATTCGTTTTCTTTCTTTTCCTTTCTTCCTTCGTTCATTCCTTCCTTCTCTCATTTGTTATTTGTAAGGCAGAGAAAGAGACAGAGAGAAAGGGAGAGAGAAAGAGGAAAAGAGAGCTAGTGAAAAGGGAGGGAGGGAGAGAGGGAGAGAAGGAGGGAGGAAAAAAGGGAAGGAGGGAGGAAGGGAGGGAGTGAGAGAGGGAGAGAAGGAGGGAGGAAAAAAGGAAAGAGGGAGAAAGGAAGGGAGGGAGGAAGGAAGAAAGAAAAGAAGGAAGGATGGATGGATGGAAGGAAGGAAGAAAGAATCAATCTATCTACAGGTTACCTCCCAAGTGGCCACAAGAGCTAAGGCTGAGCTATGTTGAAGCCAAGAAGCAGTAATTTCATCTGGGTCTCCCACATGGGTGGCAGAGTTCCAAGTACTAGAGCCATCTTGCTGCTTTTTGCAGATGCATTAGCAGGGAGCTGGATCTGAGGTGGAACATCAGAACTTAAATTTACACCTATGTGGGAAAAGGCATCGCGGCTGGTGGCTTTTATCCATTACACCACAATGCCAGCCCCAGTATTCTTTATTTTAGTAAATGATAACACAGTTTATCCTGTTATATCACACAGACTATTGGAACACCATTTGAACTATTGCCTTTATTATAAGTTGTTATGAAATATCTGTAATAATTTGGGCTTCCCTGGTGAAGTATCATGAACTTACTTCCCACAGTTCTAGAGGATGGGATCTGAGATGAGGGTGCCAACATGGTAGGGTTCTTGTGAGAGCTGCCTGTTCTAGATTATGGTCTGCTCTCTTCTTATGTCTTCACATTGCCACGTGGCAAAAGGAGTGAATGAGCTGTTTGGGATCCTTTGTTTAGGGACACCCAGTCTATTTATGAGTAATCCCCCCCCAAACACAAGATCTAATTACTGACTGATGGCCCACATTCTAATGCCAGTTGTGGTAGCAGTGAGTAAAGAATGGTTGAGATATGAGGAAAACACAGGAGTACCTACATAAGATTGGCTATCAAGAGTCCCCTAGAAGATGGCCTTGTTGCTGAGACCTGAATGACAGAAGGCACCTTGAATGTGCGGAGTTCATGGAGTGTGAGAAAGTACTTCATTGTATAAAGATTCATTCTGATTCTTATACTTAATCATGGCTTTCTATGGACCTTTGTGGTCATGTTTATATAATAAGGGTTATAGCTTGTTTAAAGTTATAGCTTAAAGTTATAGCTTGTTTGATCAAAGGGGTTGCAAGTGATTAAAGATTTATAATCTGTTATGTATTGATAAAACCATTACTTTTCAAAGTAATTCAACAAAAGCAAAATGTTAATATATCTAAGATTATATCATTATATGTAGGAGTTCAATGGTTTTCATTGGAAGAAGCTAATTTGGTTCTTTTGATTTCCTGATCAGATATGTTGGTGAAAAAAGCTAAAGCTCTATTGTACCACCCATTTGAGTCTCATTTTGTTTTTGTTTTAAAGCTAAACTAAAAATCAGCAAAAATCTACATTTTAATCTCATTCTTAGTAAGAAGCTACTTTCTTGGAATGTCTAAGTGGCAGGGATCATTTAACACAATATTTACTGTTCCTGAAGAATGAGAAAATCCTATCAAGACAAATTATTCAGGAACCCAAAGCATATGAGCTAATTTAAAAACAAACAACAGCAAAAGAAAACAAAAAACCCCAACACTAACTTGCTTGTCAGACAAAAAAAGAAAAGCCTGCTCTCATAGTGTTTATTTAAGTGTTTTTGAAATAATTTCAGATGAAAATACAGTTTTAAGAAACAATCCAGAGAGTTCACGTGTGCCCTCAATTCTTTCTCTCCCAGTGTTGGGTAGCAGCTTACAAGCTCTAAAATGGTCTCACAACCCAGATATTATAGTTGATAAAACCAAGATACAAAACATTCCATTACTATCAAGATCCCTGTAATTCCACTTTTGTAACGTGATCCTTTAGTCTTTCTCTCTTCCTAGCGCATTGGAACCAGTGATCTGTTTTCTATTTCCATATTGTTTTCAAGAATGTCATACATACAAAGCCATACTAATTAAACTTTTGGGATTGGATTTTTACACTCAGCCAAATTCTCTGCAGTTTCATTAGTTTCTTTCATTTCTTTCTATTGGTGGGTAGTGTTCCATCGTATATGTATTATTTTCCAAGGCTGTGTTGAGAATAAACTGCTACAGATCTTATCAAAGGATTGATTGATTTTATAGGCTGAGGTGTGGGTAGAGAGAGAGAGAGAGAATAGGTTGAGAGAGTTATTTTCCGTGTTCCATTCATGTGTTCACCTCTTAAATGGCTCCAAAAAGTAAAATTGAGTAAGCCAGAAAACAGAAGGCAAAAATGCTGCGCTTGTCTCTGACATGAATGGCAAGAGCCCAAGTGCTTGGCCCATCTTCTGCTGCCTTCCAGGCATGTTGGCAGAGCTCTGTATCAGAGTCACAGCAGTCAGGACACAAACTGGCACTCTAATATGGATGGAAAGCATTGCAAGCAGTGGCTTAGCCTGTTAACGCCATAACGCTGGCCCCAATTATATGGCTTAAAACAACTTAAGAAGACTCAAGATGGTGGCTGCGTAAGAAGCTTTGATGACTGCTGCTCCATACACAGATGTACACACACTAAATCACCTTCACTAGAGTTATGGAAATCAGGCCAGTGCTTGTGAATGGAGCTTCAGGACTCAACCCATTGTATCAGGCAGATGTCTGAACTCTGATGATTTGGCCTGTGGTACCCCAGGCCTCTTGTGGGCCTAACATGAACCCCAAGATTCCAAGGAGGCTGTTTTCTGTGAGAAAAAGCCTCCATGTGTAGATTCACTGCCCAAATGACCGCCATGGATGGTGGTAGGCATGTTTGAAGCTAGGAGTTAAGAACTTTTTCTGTCTCTCCCATGTAGATGTTGGGGCACACTTAAACAGACTGATGGAATTATAACTCCTCATGTTACTGTTGTAACAATATGGGGAAAATCAGTCCTGGGGAGGTGGGAACTTGGTGGGGGGAACCCCAGACTCTATGGAATTCTACCATAAAATTCGAAATTAAAAATAAAAATTAAAAAAAGAAAAAAGAAAAATGCTCATTTCCTTTGCCTGCTTCTTAACTGGTTTGTTTGATTTGTTGTTATCGTGTTTCTGGAGTTCTTTGTATATCCTGGGCATTAGCCCTCTATTTGTGGTGTAGTGTGCTTCTTGTTGGTTGCTTCTTTAGTTTGTTGATTGTTTGCTTTGCTGTGCAGAAGCTTCTTAGTTTGATGTAGTCCCATTTGTTTATTTTGGTCTTGACTGCCTGTGGTTTTGAGGATTTTTCTGGGAAGTCTTTGCCTGTGCCTGCATCTTGTAGAGTATTTCCTGCATTTTTTCCTAATAGTTTGATGGTTTCTGAGTGTAGGTTTAGATCCTTTATTCATTTTGGTTTGATCTTAGTGTATGATGAAAGGTGAGGGTCTTGTTTCTTACTTCTGCAGGCTGCTGTTCATCTGTCCTAATAGCATTTGTTGAAGAAACCGCATTTTTGCCCTGGGTTGTTTTCTGTTTTTTTGTCGAAGATTAGGTGAAAAACTGAGAAAGCTTTCAGCACCATCAGACCTATGTTACCTCAAGTGCTGAAGGTGTTTCTTTGAACTTAAAGAGATGTTAACAAGAAGAAAACATCAGAGGTTACAAAGCTCACTAGTAAAAGTAACTATACTGAAAATTCAAAATGCTCAAAAATTGTAAACATGTGATATCATATCTTTATTGTGAAAATTAAATTATAATCACCATACTAAAATGTTAAAATATAAGCACTCTAGAAAGATGTACAAATAACATCAAAAATTCAAAATTGGGGGAGGAATAGAGCTCAAATATACTTTATTAGGGTTTCCGATATGTTTTTTTCTCTATAGTCTATATTTTCTCATGCAATGTTATAATTTCCAGATAACTTGTTAGGACTATGGAACTTCTTTTTCTTAAAGCCTCAAGGTAATCACTAACCAAAATTGTAACAGACCCACCGAAACTAGTAAGCAAGGAATCAAATGCATCACTAAAGAAGACAGTCAGAAGTGAGGATTGTAATTTAGGAAGAAAGGGAAAAAAATGAGCTACTCTAGTGCAAAATAAGTATAATTATCTTGTATGTCAGTGGACTAAAAACCAATTAAAATATATGTAATGGCCAAAAAATTAAGACAAATCCTGTAAGATTCTGCTCTTTACCGCCTCACTTCATCTCTAAGGACACAGGTGGTCTGAAAATGAAAGAAAGGCATGAGATTTTCCATTAAGTGGTATTTGAAGGAATGTAGGAGTAGAGATATGTCTACTAAGTATTTTTTAAGCTTTTTTTACAGAAGCTAAATGGGTCCACTTTTCCATATGCACCTGAATCCCTTCGGGGGGGACAACATTAAAAAAATTGGAGCCAATGCTCTGGTGTAGCAGCTAAAACACTAGCTGCGATGTTGACATCGCATTTGAGTGTGGGTTTGTGTCCTGGCTGCTCCACTTTGGATGCAGATCCATAATAATGACTAGTAAACAACCAGAGGAAGATAGCCCAAGTGCCTTAGTCCCTGCTTCTATCCCCCCGAAAAATGCCAGGGGAGACTCAGATCTAGATGAAGCTCCTACTCCTGACTTCCGTTAGCCTGGCAGTTGCCACTTCTTAGCAAGAGAACCAGCAGACAAAAGATCCGTGTCTCTAACTCTTTTTCTTTAACTATGGCTTTATTGAGTTATTTTAAATCCGTGAAATAAAGGACTGGTTCCTTTAGTGAAATAAAGAACTGGTTCCTTTATAACGTGGCATTTGTAATACTTACCTGGACTAATTAAAAAAATATAATGCCAAAATTTCAAATACAGAATTATGGATGAATTCTGAGATTTACCATTGACAACCCCTGGAATAACAATTGGTTGTTGGAGAGTTCTATGAAAAACCATCTGGTAACAAATTAAGTAATCTGGAAGAAAGGAACAAATTGTTAGCTGTATACACATATCCAGATTGAATTATGAGGAAATAGAATACTGACAGAACAATAATGAATAGAATGATTGAATTAAAAAAAAAAGCTCCCATCAAAGAAAGTCCAGGACCAGATGGCTTCCCTGCTAAATTCTAGCAAATAATGAGATGAATAACACCCATCTTTCTGAAATCAAATAGATTGAAGGGCAGCCTTCCAGGCTCATTCTATGAGGCCAACACTAGTCCTAAACCAAAACCAGGTGAGGCTACAAGAAAGAAAGCTGAAGGCAGTATCCTTGATGAACACAGGTGCAGTAAGGTTTGGCAAAAATATGAGCAAATCAACTTCAACAGCACATTAAAAGGATCACTTGATTATGTCGGCTTTATCCAAGGGATGAAAGAGAACTTCAACATAAATGATCAATATGTGTGATATAGCATAACGGACTGAAGAACAAAAGTCATGTGATCTTTTCAGTAGATGTAGAAAGGGCACTTGGTAAAGTGCAATATCCTTTTGTGATAAAACTCATCAAGTTAAGCACAGGAAGGACATATAGTAATATTATGAAAACCATATGTAACAAGCCAAAAGCTAACTAGAATCATAATGAATGTGAAAAAAGCAAAGGCTTTCTCTCTAAGATTTGAAGTAAAATAAATATGCCTCCTTTTAAAAATTAACATAGTACTAGGCTTTAGCTAGAACAATTTAGGCAGGAAAATGAAATAAGTGTATGAAGAGCTCAGTTTAAAAGCAAAATGACTGATTGCAGATGGGCTGTAGAGGTAAGCAGACATTCGTCAGTGGGACATAAGCACGTGGTGGCCGTCAGCAAGGTGAACACAGTGTTCACTATCCCTCCTCATCTGGAAAACACCAGTCAAAACCACTGTCACTTCACACGGCACAACTGGTCACCATAAACAAGACAGGGGTAACAAGTATTGACAAGATTGTGGTGAAGGGAAACCCTTGGACACTGTCAGTAGTCATGGAAAATAGGAAATAGTATGGAGGTTCCTGAAAAAAAAATATGAATGGTATAACCCAGCAATTCCACTACTGTGTATATATATATATATATATCCAGCTGATTTACTGAGGACACATGGGCGTGCCCTATTTATTACAACACTATTCACAACAGCCAGGAATAGAAAGCCACCTAAGTGTGTATCCACTAGTGAATGTGGAAAATGTGGTACGTATAGACAATGGGATACTACTTAGCCACAAAAAGATGAAACCTCGTCATTTGCGTGTGTTATGGAAATAAGGTAGGTACAGAAAGACAAGTATCGTATGATCTCACTCATCTTTGGTAGTTAAAGAGAAAAAAGATCCCAGAGACCATCTAAACAAGTTGCTATAACCCGAGCCTGAGGAGGGACTTGGGGAGGAAGGGTTGGGAAAAGGCTGGTTTATAGAGACTAGACCATTGCTTAGAAGGAGTAAGAAGTTCTGAGGTCCTGTCGCATGTAGGTGGTAGGCAATAATGTCAACTGGATGTGTATTTCTCAATAGAAAACTAAAAGATACAATTTTCAATATAAGGAAATAAATATGATCCATGAAAACATCACATAATACCCCATAAATATGTATAGCTTTTCATGTCATTTTCTAAAAATAAATGACTTAAAGAGCCAAAGTTCTTTGTGGCACAGTTCTGGAGGTGAAAATTTGAACTCGGGTGCTGACAAGGCTGATTCCTTGGGAGGACTCTGAGAGAGAATGTATTTTATGGTTTCCTCCTAGCTTCTGGGATGGCCGCAGTCTTTGACATTCCTTGATTGGTAGAAGCATGATCTCAACCCCGGGGGGTGCTTTCTTATGGGGTTCTGCTTGCAGATCTCTTCTCTCGATCAAATATGCTTCTTGTCTGGACAACAGCCATGAGGCTCAAGAGCTCCTCCCATTCCAGTATGACATCATTATAGCTAATGACATCTACAATAACCCTGTTTCCAAATAAAGTCACATTATGAGGTTTCAGGGATTATGACCTGACCATATTTTTGGAGAACACAATTCCGTCCAAAACAGTGTGGTTTTGCTAGAGTTTGTCTCGTCATTCGCCGTTGGAAACATATCTGCTTCGTTTCTGTTTTGCTTTTAACAAATAAAAGCAAGCACTCTAAACTGTCACACACAGGTTTTCTTTTTTTCTTTCATGTGAACATGGTTATATTTTCTCTGGGATAAATACCCAGACGTGTAATTGCTAATGGTATGGTAATTGCATGTTTGGTCAAGAATGGCTGTACATGCCCACCAGCAATGTGAGTGATCCAGTTTCTCTTCATCTTTGCCAGCACTTGATGCTGTCATTTTATATTTGAACTGTTTTACTAGGTACGTAGTGATACCTCTGTATTGATTTAATATGCATTTTCATACTAACGTGGTAGCACATTCCAGTGCTTTTGTCAACCTTGTGTCATGTTAATTGAAGTATCTGTGTCACTCTATCACCTGCTTTGTAGTTGTGTGGTTTAGTGCATTATTTAATCTAGATATGAATTTTCAAGCCCTTCTATTCCTAGTGTCTAGTTTGTCTTTCCATCTTCTTGATAGGACCATTCATAAATCGAAATTTTAAAACTTTATTTTGTGATTTGTACTTCTGATGCCCAGGCTAAAAAATCTTTGTCTATGCCTAGATCTTGAAAAGATTCTGATCAGGAACATATTATAAATAAATCTCTTAGTATGGTTTGCTTCTGCTTAGAAATACTTGGCTTAGATTGATCCCTGTTTACATTTAAAAGGGCAGTGTTTTTTATGAGTTTATTTTCCAACTCTACAGGTTTCCCTAATTTATAATATAGTGGCCCTTATGTATACTAATTTATTTTTAGCCGTCCCTGGCATGGTTCTTTTAAGACACTAATATTCCATGCCTGGTGGTATTTGCAGAGATGTTCCTACCACTGCTACTCTGGAGAATCTTCAAGTGGGCAAATTCCTTTGAAATTCCCTTTGAAGGGAGTCTCCCAGGGCCAAAAAGTAACAGTAAAGAAGCACGTGACATGGGACCCATGTAGCTTTCTAATGTAAGGCTAGTGAATAATTTACACACTCACACACACACTCACATGTTGGTGATACTGTGAAGGTCTGGGGACCTCTGCTGTGCTGCTTTCCTCAGTCGTGGTCCAACCCTTCTTACTTGATGTACAGCTTTCCATAGCTTAAAGCACATAGCCTTGCTGCCATCATATACAACTTCATGCCTGGATGTCACCTTGACTTGATTTATGCATGGAGATATGACTCTATCTATATTACATTTGAGATTTGAAATAAATTTAAGAACCTACCTTCTGTCATTTTTATGCATTTTAGATCCTACAATTCTGGACCTAATTGTAGTTTTGGTTAAATGAGTTAGCTGTAAAATAAAATGAGTGCCATAAATCACAATATATTTGAAAGCATCTTGAATTTGGCTTTTGCTTCCAAGCACTTCCTTCCATTTCGTTAATGATAACATTTAATAATGTCTACAATGAGTTATAATCTCTTCATATTTTGAAGGTCCCTTAAAAATTCAGTGAAAGTGTAACCTATGTATATATAGTTTTCTTTACTGTTGAAAGAAGTTGAAGTAATTTATACTTAACTTATTCTGTTTCAGTATTGTGCTTCTGCTAAGCCAAAAACAGACGCTTGAAGAGCTGAAACAGTCAGTCCAGCAGCTGAGATGCACTGAGGCAAAGTTTGCAGCACAGAAAGAATTACTGGAACAAAAAGTACAAGAAAATGATGGGAAAGAGCCGCCCCCAGTAATAAATTATGAAGAAGACGCACGATCGGTTACCTCTATGGTAAGTGATTGAGTGTTCCAATGACAAAGTTGAAAAAGTAATGTCTTGGTAATCAGTGAATATAAAATTACTCCTGATTTGCTGTAACAGTTTATCACTCCTGTTAATATGCAGGTCTTATTAACTTTTTTGTAAGTATAGACTTACCAGTCACCTCAGGCCACCGGGAGAGCACTTTGAGGAAGCACCTGTAGAATCAGAGGAGGAAAACTCTTCTCTTGCCTTCCAAACTGAAATGAAAGACCACAGTTGTTTTTATTCCTGGGAGACAGCAGGAAGGTAGGGTGTTATTCTTAAGATAGAGATAAGAAATGTAAGAACAGCATATCTTTATTTTAATGGAGATCAGGGATATGTTTATTTTCACACTATAGAATACTAATTTAGTTTTAAGAAGTTTTTACTCATAAGTTGATCTTAAACTATAATGAGTATATTTAAATTCTGGAATTTGAAAATCTGTTTTATTTTCTGTAGCTCTAGTAGCTGTTGAAGAATTCTTTCTGCCTCTGCCTCTGTTTATGTTGGCGGGTCTCACCAAGGGGCAGTTTTACCTGGCCCGGGATATCCAGTAGTGTCCTCATCTGTTGTTTATTAGCCGTGAGCGAAGAGTGCTATTGCCGTTCAGTGCGGAGAGAGGACAGCTGTGCTCTTCTACATTATATTGTACACGCATGCGATAACAATTCCTATTGGAGAACATGAGTAAAAACCTAGCTTTCACGTGAAAAATGTAATAGTTATTTCTTATAAAGAACTTGTGATCATTTGAAGGTCTATCTTTGATAATCGTTGAAGAAAAGCCTTGTTCACCAGATGAGCTAAACATGCAGTGTTTCAGAAGGGGTATGCTCATGTTGTAAGTTAAGAGAACAGTCTCTTCTCTGGCACCTTCAGGCTCTCATGCTCATTGATTGCGTAGTGATGATGCATTGCCAGTTTGTACCAAGCAGTGCTGCATATTGCATTTCATCCAATTTATCTTAAAAAATGGCAGTAATACTTATAAATATATCTTACCCATTGAAATAAGGTTTTAGAAAGTCTTTAATGATATTTGTAAGTGTTGACTTTATTGAATCATATACCTTTCAAAATAATATAAAGTTATTTCTTCATTTTAAGATGTTTGTCATGAATCCCATGGGGAGTGATATTAACATGTACACCCCTTTTCTAGAAAATTAAATACATAGAGTTATTATTTACATGTGAAACAAATATGATAAAATGTGAAAAGTTGTTAACTCATGTATTCATAGTGCCCTTCTTTATACTTTTCTGCATTATTTGAAAAAATTTAAAGTAAAAAGGTAAAAATGAATTCAAAACTGAGAACCAGCTAGAACAGGCAGTGCCAAGGGTCACTTGGATATTTATAAGATCATTTATAGGCCATAAAAAGTTGTCAACGTAAAAATTGGGTGGCTATGGATTTGTGGAATTTTGAGTCCTATTGCAGTTGTGTTGTCAAGGCCAGAACAATTGATCACACAGGTCTTTAGCCTGTGGGCTGGATACTCCTCACCCTTGGGCCAGGACAGTGATAGATTGCCAATTTTTCAGAGTAGTTCTGTAACAGATACTGTTTAAAGTAAAAATATTTTAGTGAGTCAGGGTACCTGACACATTGATGCCAATTATTAATGTTTTACAGCTAGTTTTATAAAGCAGATAGAAAGATTTGCAGTGCACAGTTCTTAAAAGTTAATGCTCCCAGGTATATCTGTGAAACCCTTGCATAATTCAGTCTTTTCGATAACTAGAATGCTGCTTTTCAGTTTACTTTAAAACAAGAAAATTGTCAAGATTCAAATTATTTTCCCCAGTGACTGTTACTTTTTGAACAGTATTATAAGAAATAGGTCAATTAAACATAGTTCTATTGCTGTTTCCTCTCTATAAATTTTATTTTTGTACTTTGTAATAGTGGTATAAAATCTCAGCAACAGAAATTTGTATGGAAGAATTAGAGAAAATATGAATTTGAATATATCATGGGAATTTGTGAAAACTTCGCCCAAAGTTCATTTATGTGTAGGAGAGAAAACAAACTGTTTCACATGATCCTAGTTTGTGAAGGTGGTAAATAAAACATCGACTCTGCAGTGGTTAATATTTCTGGAAAGAGTACTTTCAAAGAAAGTTAACACCAAGATGAGCCTTGGGTTGTATATTTCCTTTAAAATTCCAGTATTTTATTCAGGTGTGTAATAAGGGTTAGGATTGTATAGTCATATTCTTAGATGTGTTAATATTTATTTTGGCTGTATAATTCAATCATGGTTAAATATCTTCTATTTACAGAAGTGCAAATATTTTGTAGAGGCAGATCATGTATCATGATTATCCTTCTGGTATTGTCTTCTTTTCCCAAGGTATGATTTTGGCTGAAACGTAGAGAAAAAAAAATGGTAAATATCAAGTGACATAGCAATTAAAAAAAACAGGGAGGAATGGCGATGGAAGAGAAAATGGGAAAAGAAAGAGAAAGAGGCAAAAAGCAAGAGTAAGCATGAGAGAGAGACAAAGGGAGAAGAGGCAGGCACCTTTTATAGTACTGGCCTACTGCTGAAACGTCAGCCATACGCAGGGCCAAGGCTAAGGGCTTGAAACGCCACCAGTGTCTCCCGTTGAACTCTAGAACAGCAGGGATGCTGATACGCTGACCATCAGGGTGTATGTTGGTAGGAACTTGGGTGGGAAGCAGAGGAGAGATCCTGGACTTTGCTATGGGACATGAGTATTTCAAGTGGTTTCTTAAGTGCTGTGCCAACTAGTAGTTTTTATATCTGCCCTTTGGTAGTTTTATTGATTGAAGTGATATTTCTGAGCATCATGTATCAAGTGTATTTCTGGGTGCTTTGGATAGATTAGTGATTAAAACCAATAGTAGTAAGAAGAAAGAGGTCACTGATGACCACTGTCAGTAAAACGATGGGATGAGGCTTTGAAGAGGAAATTCCAAGATGAGAAGGAAGAATTGCATATGATAAACATAGACCAAGTTCAAGAACTTCTGCTTGTCAAAGTGTTAAAAAAAAAATAGGACAGTAAATTTGGGAACATTAGTTACCTAGTTAAAAAGAAGGAAATAATCCTATTGGAATAATAAAAGTTGATAATTTTTGGAGCAGTGGGTTGAATTACCAGAGTAAGATTTTGGGGAGGTGGCAGGGGATGGGATCTAGTACCTGTGCAGATGGACCCTGGTGTTGTCCCAGTAACTGCCAGTCAGGATGTTCATTCCCAATAGATGGGGATTGAAGTTAAGGTTGGTGTCTGGGAATCTTGTGGATGTTCCATTTTGACTGCCTTGTATTCTCAATGTAGTAGAATCCAGATACACTGGCTGAGACTTAAGGTGTGAGAAGAGGTATCGGATGCCCTACTTTTCCCAACTTGAAAGTATTTCTAACACTTAATGATATCATTGGGAAGATGGTCTTTTTAGTTCTTCTTTAATGCTTAGTCTCATGGAAGGTGCTAAATTTTGGCAGAATTCTAATAAAGAGGGAGAAAATATTATGGAATATGTATCTTGAGATTCTGTCTCCTATTTAGAGAGATTATCTTGAGGCCCTATTTCAAAAGCTGAAGTACACTGACAGTTATGAAAGGCAAGGTTTTTTTGTAAGGTTTTTATTTGCCTTTTATTGTAAAGTCAGATATACAGACAAAAGGAGCCAGAGGAAGATTTTCCATCCAATGCTTCACCCTGCAAATGGCTGCAATGGCTGGAGCTGAGCTGATCTGAAGCCAGGAGCCAGGAGCCTCTTCCAGATCTCCCACATGTGTGCAGGGTCCCAAAACTTTGAGGCATCCTTGACTGCTTTCCCAGGCCACATGCGGGGAGCTGGAAATGGGGTCTCTGGGGTTAGAATCAGTGCCCGTATGGGATCCTGACACATGCAAGGCGAGGACTTTGGCTGCTAGGCTACTGTGCTGGGCCCAGAAGGCAAGTCTTTACTGGGATGGCAGTGAAACTAGGAGTTTTGCTGTATTAATTTGATCAATTGGATTAGGTAATTTTCTCCACATATGTGTTCCTGTTTTGTGGAATGTTAAGAAATGATTCAAGCAGATATGAGTTCCAGAATTTGGGGCCTGTTGGGTTAAAGCCAAAAGTGTTGATTGCAGGAGTTTTCCACACCTTTTTAATAAAATGCCCAAGTAAGGAAATAGCTTATGAAATGTGATGCTTCTGAAAATATTATCCTCCTGTTCTAGATGCCTCTTCAGGGGACCACAGTGTAATGAAACATTTCTTCTTGTTTGCTCTTCCTTGTCTAGTTGCAAGAACATGATGTGTCTGAAAATATTGTCTTAACCCCCTTTCTAAGGACCTCCTGGAGGGACTCCGGTGCAATGAAACATTTCTTCTTCGGTTTTGGTTTTTTAGTTACAAGAACATTCAAACAGTAACTTGTGAATTGCTGAATTGGATTTCTTTTTCGATCCAGAATAATTGAATTATTTTACATTACAGTAGCATTTGTTTCAGAACAAATATATTGTAATATTGGTTGAAAGAATATGATCTTTTTTCCTATTTCAAATACATCTTGAATATATGGGCTCCTATATAATGAGCCTCTGCTTTTGACGTAAGTATAGCTATTCTCTAAGAAATCTGTCTTTAATTTGATGTTTCTGAAATTATACATTTTGTTTAAGGCCTTTTGCTAGACTAACATATAACATATATTTGTTTCCTTTAGAGTTACTGTTGCTTAGTTGAGCAGTTGTAACACTAAAATAGCATTTTGTTGCCTTTTTAACCAACAAAATGTATGATTTGTTGGCAAAAAATTTCTCTGACATTGCTCAATAATAATCCAGTAGTAGTATATGATATTTCAATACTGTTTTCCCTTAAATTATACTGAAATAAATTGAGGTGTAAAACATTATGAAAGTTTTATTTTCAGCATCAGTTATATTTATTTCTTTAAATACCCAAGATAAATGTTATTTTTTGAATGTAGAAAGACCTTAGTTTAGTGGGAATATAGACAGTTATGGTAAACAATAATCTAATGGAAAGGTGTAAGATAAATCTTAATTTTATGCTTTACTCACAGATGAAGATACTTAAAAATGAGTATAAGATTAAAATCATTTTTGAAGTGTTTGTGAGCTTATATGTACTCATATTCATGTGCATACGAGTAGATGTATTGGGCAAAATAAATGAATAGAATGTCACTCCTTTTATTTGAGTTTATAAAAGTATATGTGTGTGTATATTTCAGATTTATCTTTCTTAAATATGAATTTCTCAATTTCTTAGCACGAAGTAACCATGACTGAACTATCCCTAGAAGGGTATATCAAAGAGAGACGACAGCATTAATTCAGAATTCAACATTTATTATGCTGAAAATTTTTAAAATTGTGAGATTCATTTATTCATTCATTCTTTTGGAATTCTCTGAGTAGATGGTGATTACTTGGTGTATGAAGGTTATACATTTGGATTTTGTGGGAAGGAGAAATCAAAGATAGAATGGAACTAGATCCTGCCATTGGATTTGAAAGAACAACAGGGGGAAATAGAGTCAAAGAAAGAATCACTCCCTTAATGTTTGCGACAGGCAGATGTGGTCCAGGCTGAAGCCAGGAGCCGGGAACTACTTTCTGATCTCCTGAAATCTGGGGTATAGGAAGTGTTCATGACAGTGGAAGGAATTGAACTGGAAGCAATCATAAACCTTTTGTTCATGATCTAATCTCGGAAGAAAAATTTCTGACAGGCAGATGGGTGACTGTTTTGGGAATAAAAAATTCTTACTAATGGTTCTTTTTGGGAGTGGGAGCTACTATTGCGAAACCTTATATTTCATAATTATTTTCTGAGTTCACTGCTACTTCTGTTTCCAGATTTCAGTATTCACCTACTTGGAACTGAGCTTGACTGATGTTGCAAAATGAACCCATCCATGTTTAGATTGCAGTTTTCAGGGAGATGTGTGGCTCCCTGTCTACATGTTCTTTGGCATATAACCACCAGACAGAATAAGATACCTATGCAGTTAATGTATAAGGGTCAGTTTTTTAGAACCAGCTTTATAAGGCAACTTTTGCTAACAGAGCTAGTTTGGAATAGAAGAAGAAAGGTAGCCTTGATTAAACATAGCTTTCACAGATGTGAAAAGTAGAATGTGGGTGAACTATGCTGTCAAAATATCTTGGCGGCACCGACCACTTTGGAAAAAGTGGCGGCATCTACTTAAGAAAGATATATGCATACCATGTGACCCAGGATATATACTCATTCCCAACAGAAATTGTGGAAGATGCTCTGCACTTTCAGAAGCATCATTTCTAATGTCCACAAGTGGAAACTGTCCAAGGCAGCAGCAGAACGGATCTGTTATGAAATACTCACCCAGAGCATTCTGCTCTGCGGTTAGGAGAAAAAAACGAATAGCATCAACTTACTGAGTAAAAGATACCCGACTGTTCGTAGCCAGGGCTTTCACTTAAATGGAGTTGAAAACAAAACAGAAGTGATCTTTGATATTACATGTTAGATTAGTGGCGACCCTTTGCAAGGTGAGGGAAGTGATTGAATTGGGCATCTCAGGAGACTTTTGGAGTACAGGTAATGACTTGTTGTTTTGATCTGTATTCTGATTGTAAGAGCCTTTTAACCTGAAAATCTGTGCACTGCTCACTTTGATTGTAGAGTTTGCCTGTTTCAGAAGTAGCAATGTTTTAATTTAGCATTGGGATCAAAATATAAACGTGTGTATGCGTGTGCATGAGGAAATGTGTGCATCTGTGTGTGTGTACCTAAATCCATGTACTGGGCTGTCTTTGTATTTTTATTCATTACTTGGCAAAAGGAAAAGACAATACAATCCATACCACGTATGTGCAGTTACTACTACCTGAGCTCTGTTATTTTGTCACTGGGTTTTCGTAAGGCCAGAATGAAAAGCAGCAGTCATTAAGAACAGATAGCATTTTTTTTTTTTAAATTTAAAAGATTTATTTATTTGTTTGAAAATCAGAGTTACAGAGACAAGGGATTGGAGGGAGGGAGTAAGGGAGGGAATGAGGGAGAGAGAGAAAGAAAGAGAGAAAAGGGATAGAGAGATATCTTTGATGTACCGATACTTTCCCCAGCTGAATACTAGGACCAGGACAGGCTCAGGAAGCTTCGTCTGATCTCCCACATGGGTGACAAGGACCAAACACCTGGGCAAAGGTTTGCCGCCACTTTCCCAGGCCATTAGCTGGGAACTGAATCAGAAATGGAGCAAATGGAACTCAAAACTGGTACCCATATGAGATGCTGGCATTGAGGCTAGCGGCTTTACCCGCTATGCCACACCAGCTCCTGGTACTCTTAAATAATAAAACCATGGCATATTGCGGGGAGGCCTGGGGAGTAGGAGCAAACTCATTTCATTTATCTCTACTAGAATTTCTTATTGGCGGCCTTTATATGTACTTTTGTGAGGACTCCGCCCTCAATGAGATCCCTTTAACTAATCCAGGACAGAGGTTCAGTAGGTCATCTCTTGCAGAATCTAGAATTGCTCAGTCAAGTGAAGGTCATGACACCTACATCAGTTCTGTTTGTGTCTAAGCTTGCAGCTGTATGAAAATTGATTTTGTCTAAGAATGGACTCTAGATTTAGAATAATGGAAGAGTGGATACTTTTTGCAACAATTCTCAGAAACGCTTCTCTTCTGTTAAAGTTTGAGTGTGTAATGAATAGTTGTATTTGTATAGGAAATTCACAACTGGAAATATTCTGTGTTTGAGAAGGGATCTGAAAGAGCGAAAGGACGTACCAGAAAATTTATTAGCTGATTTGTAAAAATTGTGAACACCTGTATATTTAATACGAGTGCTGAAAATTTAGCTATTGGATGTTCCATTTTTTTAAGAACTTTTTTTTTCAGACAGATTTATTTTGATGTTTATTACAACTTAAGATTTTAAGTTTCCCAAAGACTGATTACTTAATATATACTTAATTTGATTCATTAGCATTTTTTTTTTTTATTATTGGCCATAATTTTGTTTTGTTTTTTTTTTTTTGTTTTTTTGTTTTTAATTTTATTTATTTATTTATTTTTATTACATTGCATCATGAGACACAGTTTTACAGGCACTGGGATTCCCCCCTCCCCTCCCCAAAACCCGCTCCCCCCCCCCATGGTGGATTCTTCCATCTTGTTTAGAGCCTTACAATTTTACAATTCTTTGATGTAGATCAGAAGCAGTCTACTCATATCGATTATTGATTCCTTGATTACTTCACAATATCTTATTGCATGAGATACAGGCTGTTTGGGGTTGAAATAATATTACTGTTTCAGATTGACATCAATTTATAACAACCACATCAACAACAACACTAACAACATCAACAACAAAGTATATCACCCTGATATTAGCATTTGACAATGTAGTGTTTCATACATTAGGTTGTTCTGTGCCAGTTAAGAAAAAATACTGAAAAAAAGGAATGAACCCTCAGTTACTACTTCCCACATGTGCTGTGTGTTAAGACATAGTTTTATTTGTTACCTTTGAGACAAGAACAGCAATCTCATATATGCTTATCAGGGAAGTCATGTAAATAGTGGCCAGTCATAGAAACCTCCTTGAATTGTTTGGAACATTAAATGAATAATATTTGCCAAAATGTTTAACACAGTGCCTGACATATAGCTAAGTTCATTAAATGCCAGATATATAGAAAGAAACGTTTTCGTGACGTCTCCTCGATGTGATTTCTGATTATATTTATGCCAAATGTTGCATTCCTCTTTAAAATATTTTAGTTCTTTTTAGCAGTGTAATAGCTAAAGGTAGCAAATTGCCACCAGGTGGAGCTCAGTGCCAGATCATGTTAGATTACTTATATTGAGCTGTTTTTAACAAATTAGAAAAATAAGTACGTAAAATTTTGAAATTCCCATCTGAAGGTTTTCTGTTTTTTTTTTTAATCATACCTACCAGAGTTATCACTAGGCAGTATAGTTCTTGAATGTGTTGAGTTAATGCTTTAGTTACTCTAATGTTAGTTTTTCCATGTATCTGGTGTCACATAAAGTTTGACAGTTAATTCATATGAACAAAATACTTTTACAGTGAACTTAATATGTAACAATTGGCTTTGGATTTGGTTATTTTATAAAAGTTTGGATTACTCAAAAGGCAGAGCGATGGGGAACCTGCAGATGGAAGGGGGAGAGAGAGAATGAATCTCCCATTTGCTACTTCACTCCACATGGCTATAACATCTGGGCGGAAGTCAGGATTGAGAAACTCAGTCTGTTCTTTTACGTGGATTTCTCTTCATTGTTTTGGAACTTGCCTCAACAGCTATAGGTTAATGCTTGCATCTATCAACCCTATTTCCAAATAGTGTGACATTCATAGATTCTGGATATTACAACTTCACAATTTCTTTTGGGGGAACATAATTTAAACCATAACAGATGTGATTTTAAGAAATTTTATATTTTACATTAAAAATATTTATATTATTGTTATTGGAAAAAACTGATCAGATTTATGTAGAGCAGGAGAGACCAAGATCTTCCATCCAATGGTTCACTCCCCAAGTGGCTGCAGTGGCTGAGGCTGAACCATTCTGAAGCCAAAAGCCAAGAGCTTCTTCTGTGTCTCCCACACAGGGTCCCAATGCCTTGGGCCGTCCTCGACTGCTTTCCCAGGCCACAAGCAGAGGGCTGGATGGGAAGTGGAGCAACTGGGACATGAACTGATGCCTTTATGGGATCCTAGTGCTTGCAGTGTGAGGATTTAGCCCTTGAGTCATTGTACCATGCCCAAACTTTTTTTGAAGATTTATTTATTTTTGTTAGAAAGGCAGATTTTTGTTAGCAAGACAGAGACCATCCTCCAACCACTGGTTTAGTCCATTATTGGCCACAGTGGCTGGAGCTGAGCCACTCTGGAGCCAGAAGTCAGGAGCCTCTTATCTCCCACATGGGTACAGGATCTCAGGAACCTGAGCTGTCTTCTGCTGCTTTCCTAGACCATAAACAGGGAGCTGGATGGAGAGTAGAGTAGCTGGGATATAAACCAGCATCCGTATGAGACATTGACACTTGAAGGGGAGGGTTAGCCTGTTGAGCCATGTAATTGGCTCTAGATGTGGTCATTACTATCACCTTGATTTTTGTATTTTTCCAGTCAATACCTATTTATTATTATTCTCTGGTTTTTGCTTTAAAACTGTTCTAGGGCCATACTGAAAGCCTATTTTCCATTCTGGTGATGACTTAACATTTAATAATCTTTGGTAAAGACATTATCAGTCTTTTTAAAAACCTAAGTCTATTGTTTTCCATACTCTATTACCTTCATATAAAAGGACTCTGAACATAATCAGTCAGGTATGATCCCTTGTATTGAAACATTTCCTTTCCCCTAGGTAGTTATTTTACATAAATATTTTATGACTCTGTTATTATGAATTCTAAGAGCTTGTCCAATATTAAAAAAATATTTATGATGCAAGTCATGTTCCAGCAGAGAAAACAAGTAGTAAGCATAATAAAAGCTAGAAGCTTTCTTCTAAAAGCTAGTTTGGTGAGCAAGCAGGGATTATAGGAGAAGAAAATAAATCATAAAACATACATAAATACATAAGCAAATGCTATTATCAGTTGATTTTGAACATGTAA
This sequence comes from Ochotona curzoniae, assembly GCF_017591425.1. Lineage (NCBI taxonomy): Eukaryota > Metazoa > Chordata > Mammalia > Lagomorpha > Ochotonidae > Ochotona > Ochotona curzoniae. The sequence goes on from NW_024466307.1 coordinate 17,277,829, forward strand.
CAATGTACATACTCATATTTAGTGTACTAAATAGCAGGAGCAGCAGCAAAGTGATATTGGTTATGCTATAGATTCTAGAAACAAGTGCTATGTAAGAGAAGTAGAGTAGGGGCAATAGGGTAAATAATGAGAGGAGATAGAGGGTTGTAAAGGGGCCCATTATCATGAGAGTAGCTGCAGTGACATCTCTAAGGCGTGTCCTTTGGACTGAAGAGATGGAAAGAAGGCAGCTGAGCGTGCGAAGTACTGATGCAACAGTATTAGAAGCAAGAAATAGTCCAGGAAATGGGGAAAAGCTTGGAATGCAGAAAAGGGCAATCAGATGGGAATTGCTTGTGTTTAGTAGGAGAGATAGGAGGTAGGCAGGTAAGAAAAATCTCTTACTCTATTGTAAACTACTTGCGTTTTATTGCAGTTACATAGGAAAGACTAAGACAACCGTTAGCAGAACTGTAACATCTTATTTATGCATTGTGATCACTGGGGTTATAGAAGGGGTAACGGAGCGATCACATGGACTGGCTGTTCAGAGCACAGTTGCTGGTATGTTCACAATGGAAATGCTGAGAAGAGGTCAGATTTGGGATTTAAGGTGGTATACCCATTGAACTTGCTGGTAGAATGGGTGTAGTTTGAAGAAAAAAGTGAGCACAAAGGTTATCCCTAAGTGTTTGGCTTGAGTAGTTGATTGATGACTATGTCATTCACTAAGCAGAAGATGATATGAAGGCAGAGTTGAGAATTTTTTTTTTTTGACAGATTAAGCTTATCAATCTGATGACTGCTGAACCGTATTTTCAGAGGCCAGTGTTAAAACATAGCAGGTTAAGATGCCATGCAAGGCTGGCATCTCACATTAAAGTGCTGGAGTCCTGACTACTCTGCTTCCAGTGTAGTTCCCTATTAATGCTGCTGGGAAGGCTGCAGAAGATGGCTGCTGACACCCAAGTAGTAGACCACGATGGAGGTCTTGACTCCAGGCTTCAACCTGGCCCAGAGCTTGCTGTCATAGCCATTTGTGGAATAATCTGTTAGAGGAAGCTAGCATTTTGGATCCCTCCTCCTTCATTTTCCCCCTTGTTTCTTCCCTACCCCCAGCACTCTGTTTTTTAACTAACTAAATAAATTTTTAAAATACGCCCATTGCTGCTAACATAAATGTATCCATAAAGATGAACAAATGTTATGTACAGCAAAGTAAAATACCGAGTGCTCAAAAAGAACTATAGAGAAAGTTATATAAAGAGGCAGGCTTAGAATTTCATTAAAGAGTGCTTCTAACTTTAAGGGGCTCCAAAGGCTTCTAAGGAAGAAATATTTACGTCAGCATTGAGAAAAGATATTAAGACTTTGTCTCTTGTTCTTTTTAAATTTTTGTCTTTATTCCATTTGAAACAGTGCTCTGCACAGTGCCTGATTATGTCATAATATATATGATATGATATGATATATGATAATACATAATATTTATTATAGGATATATCATATAATATATGTATTATACTACTATTGCATTTAGTAGTTGCATGAGACCCTTTTTAAAGAGTGAGTAAAACATGACTTTACATATCAGTTGACACACTGTTATGGAATGGATTGTCAAAATAGGAACATTGCTTTCGGACTGAACATTTGTACCTTTGAATGTCCCAAAAAACCATATGGTTTTTCTGGCCTCCCAATTGTTTGTGTATTGTTACGTGCAATATATTCTTTTTAAAGTTGTATTTATTTATTTGAAAAGCAGAATGAGAGAGAGAGAGAATCTTTCATATAAATTGCTACAATAGCAGGTCTGGACAAGGCCAGAACCCGGAACTTCATCTGGGTCTTCCATGTTGGGGACATCTGCTGTCTGCCAAGGCACATTAGGTGGAAGCTGGTTGGGAAGTGTGGAAGAAGGGACTTGAACTTCCGCTCAGATACGGAATGCCAGTGATACAAGAAGCGGCTTTACCTGCTACATCATGATGTCAGCCATACTGAGTAAATTCTTGATGCCAGCATACTGAAAATTTTTATAGTCTTGCAAGTTTAGGACTTATTTGTATTAATACTCCTTCTGTTTGATTCAGAGGAACTACAATGTGTTGGAAAGTTATAACCTCAAAATACAAACAATTTAAAAAGCATTAAATCTTAAAGTAGCTTTGTAACAGCTGTCTGCAGGTTTGGTTTATTGTCAGAGATTCTATGGTCTAAAAGGGGAAGACTTCTGCATGTGGTATATTACATAAGAGGTTCAGTCCTGAGATGTTGGACCACTCACTACATCTTTTTTGCACAGTCAGTCAATAAGATATGTATGATCTGTTTCTTTAATCCAGAAATTACTGGTGCACTTCCATGCCAATAGGGGGAGACAGCTTGAAACAGGAGATCCTACTCTGAGCCTTTTCTGTCTTGCTTTTGGCTCAGGCAGGAAAGTCTTCTGTGGGCCCACTATCAGTAGCTGTAGCTGCAATCTGAGATGGCGAAGAAAATGAGATGTTCCAAGTGTGAGGGTCTCATGGAACCCAGTTCTGACTACCTTTCCTGTAGAACGTGTGCTTTAGTCCTCAGCCCTGAGGCCTCCACATCCGAATACCACAGAGATCAGGTAAGAGGGAGGATGGCTGAGGCCACTGGAGCCAGGGCCCAGACGCTGTCTTAGAATTAAGCAGTTCATCTTTTTTATGCTTCTGCTCCAAATGGGAAGAATACTTTTTCTTCTGAATCTGGTAGGAGACAAAGTTTCCTTGAACAATACTATCATATGATAAGCCTCAGCCGCTAAGAAAGTCAAAGTGGCTTATTTTTCACTCCTTATTCATTTTCTCAGATTTAAGACAGAAAATTTGCTTTCATAACATTGCGATCCATGTAAGGGTTCAAGAGCATGATGTTTTATTGGATATGGAGAAGAGCTGTTGGTCACTTGAAAATCTGTGATAGTATTAAGATATTTGTTTTCTAAATTTTAGTTTCTTTCCTGGCAGGTGAGCTTAGTTTAGCTTTTACTTTTTGTTCCTGTCACCAAAGGAAAGGAATAATATTTTTCTTGAACAAAGGTATTAAGTAGTCTGATAATAACTGATAAAACTATTCATCTTAATGTGCAGTGTCATAGTTTAACATAATTTCTTATGGTTTAATAATCTGGAGTAAGCTAATTTCTTAATCTTTAATGTATAACATATTTTTTATTAGTAACAGTAGAATATATTTTAGCTGTTAGTGAAAAAATATATTTACATGTTATTTTGCCATTTTAGCATAAGTCTTGCATGTTTCAAGTGCTTCAGTGTATGTAAGACTGTTTTCTTTTAGCTGCATTGTGTTAGGAAAAACAAATTATTTATTTTGTCCCTTCATATGAGATTAGTAAATGCCAAAAAAGAATATTCAGTGATAATAGAGCTGTGCACCTATTTTCCTGATGTTTAAAGAGAGTTGCAATAGATATACAATTGCTGTTTTATTCATACCGCAATTAGTATTTGGATTTTGGTTTTCTGAATATGAGAGTCCTGTTGTTATTAAGTAGTAATTATTCATAAGTATAAGGATCATTATTTGTGTGAGGTTTTCATTTATCTTAATGTATAAATTCATTAAGATGTTAGATGATAGGGAGTTCACTGGAGTAATCGTTCCTGCTTATCATGCACAACAACATCTTGAAGCCCGAGACAGTGACTCACAAAGGTGGTGACTTGCAAAGAACATTTCCTTACTTTTATAAGAAAAGTCTTATTTCATTTTTATTTTCATTTTGTGATAATACCATGAAATGATCCTTTAATATTTTGCTGCTTACACTTCTGGTCTTTTAAATTTCATATTGTTACCTATATTTTTTGGTATTTTTCTTAATCCTATTTGCATTTTTTTTACTTTGTATCAATTCATCGTTGGCAAATGATAGAGTTTTATTATTGAAATATTTCAAGTAAGTTAGCATTTAGGAAAAAAAAAAAAACAAGATGAGAGTTTTTTTTTATGTTGAAGGCTATCGGCCCCATCCTTCAGAAGACATTAGATGAAGGGCTGTGTACTAGAGCTCTATAAAATGTCCAGAACCAAACCTCCCATAAAGGTGGCAGGCACCCAACCTTTTGAAATGTCATCTTCTGCCTACCAGATTGTACCTTAACAACTAATCTGCATTGGGAGCAACTGGACTTTTAAATCCAGGAACTCTGATATATGACACAATCATCCCAGGCAGTGCCTCAAGTGCTGTGCCAGGTGACAGCTCCTGTAACTGCACGGTGTTTATCAACATCCGTTGGCTCGGTCAAATTTCACTGCATGCGACCAGAGAGAGACATTTTCAGATGTATGTTGTGATGGTGGTCCCACCCCTCAATTGATCAGTTTAGCAGGGTGGTATAGTATCATGGATTCGCTAGCCATCCTACTCTTTTCATGAAAGCATTCTGAATTCTTTGTTTTTGACATTCTGAGATTATTTTACATTGTCTCTAGCAAGACCTTATCACTAAAAAGTACACACCGTGTCATAAGGATAAATTTCTAGGTGGCAGTTATCACTACTGCTGCAAACTTGGATTCTTTGGAAAATGCCAAGTGGTTGCAGCTTAGTTCTTTTCTGCGGATTGATAGCTGACCCCCCATGTGCTTGTGCTAGCCGTCTGCCCTTTTCTGCCAGTAGCATGTCATATTGAAAATAGTAGGACCATTCTTTCCTGGACTTCTACTCCCATCTCCTATTCTCCAAAGGTTTCCATCTTCCCAGAATTTTCTGCTGTAACACGTGAAATTTCATTCTGGTAACAACTTGATTTGTAAGAGATAATCTTCTATTCCAAATGCCTCAATGGATAGTCCTGTGTGCTGCCTTTTTCTCCACCCTCTGTGAAAGACTGTATATTTCCAAGGCTTATGCAGTTTGTATTTCATTTACTCATTCTCACCAACAAAAATTTTCGAACTTTTCTTGTTCTTTCTTTATTCACCAGAATGTGCTCTCTGGCTCACTGTCCCTCTGTTTTAGGCTGGCCGTTGGGGTTGACTTGACTTTAGTATTCATGTGGAAGATTCATCCCAAATCTTGTTTTCTGTGTTCAGTGACCCTGCGTGAATTGACTGAGGGCAGGCAACTGGTAATTAGGTTTAGGACAAGAGACTTTTTTTTTTTTTTGTTAAAATAACAAAGGGAAAAGCCTCTGATGCTGTTCTTGTTATTCATGTGAAAGTGGCACCAATTCAAGACTACACTTACTTTACACATTTCTTTCATGAATAACATCAAACTCTATTTGGGCAGATTAGTTTTAGATATACTTCTGCTGTGGGTGGTTGAAAGCACTGTGGACTGAGAAAGTAAAGTTTTGGTGAAAACAGAAAAGTGTGACTGAGCATAATATTGATCTTTTCATTTAAAAATATATTTGTTATTATTTTCCATGAGCTGTTTTCCTTTTGTTTGTGTGTTGTAGGGCTTGCGTACTTCTAGGCACTAAGGGCTTGCGTACTTGTGCGGCACTAAGTTTATGAGGGCTGAGAAATTTTGACATCCTATCATATGTATCGATGTGTGAGAGGAATATGTGGTGAACACTGATTTGAAAATATACGCTTTACTATCCCAGAGGGACTGGGGAAAAAAAGTAGGATAAGGAATGTTGCTGGCTTCTCTTTATTCATTCATAGCAGTTCCAGTATTTCTCCATTCCTACAAATTTTTAAAGATTTACTTATTTTTAAGGCAGAGAGAGAGGCGGGGGGAATTAGAAAATGAATGGTATCTTTTTAGAAGTTCTTTTAGGATGTACTTCTGAGAAATACACTTACATCTGACAGCTTTGGCTTTGGGGCAGCTGCTGCCATGTTTTTAAATTACTTAGTTTCTGCTGTAGCAAATGTTGCAGGTTGAAAATGACTCTGTGTGTGTGGGTGTGTGTATGAAAGTAATTATTTTTGGTTAAATTGCTCATCTGTTTTGTTTGTGTTGGCATTATGCATTGTAAATGAGTCATCATTTCTATACAATGTAATAATTCAAATATAAGATCAAGCATATGACTCTTCTAATATTTTTGTCTTTCGAATAAAGAAGTGATGCCTAGCATTTGGTTGAGTTTCTGGGTATGATGTAGGCAATGTATAATAGAAAGGTTGGCAAAAGGGGATTAGTGTTGTCATCTGATGTGTGTATTGGAGCAATTGCACCTCCTCTGACCTGACCATTGTATCTTCTAAAATAAAGTAAAAATAATTGAAGCAGATAATTTTAACAAAGACGAGCCCTTCCACTGTGCAGTTTATATTCAAAAAATTCATTGTTTGATTGATTGCTCTGTGAAAAAATGTGATAGAGCCAGGATTATGTCCTAGTAATTCTTAATGTTGATTTTCAGTATTAATCTTTTTAGTACTGCCATGTCTGTATAGATACGTGTTGAATAACATATTTTTGCATTGGGAGTTGGTTGTGTTTGAAAATCCTTCTTTGCTGACATGTCACGGTCAGAAATAACAAACTCCACAACTGAGAAGGAACTTCTAACCACAGTTTCCAGTCACTGTGAGGATAGATGTTAGCCAAGCAAATGTAAATGTTGGCCAGTTTTGCAGCTACTGCATTGCAGGTGAGTATAATAACAGGGAGGAAATACAGTGACCCGAGTCAGCTTAGCTATATATAGTACTGTAAAATTTCCTGGAATTATCCGGGTTACTGCTGAGACGAAAAAAATCTTTGGGTTGGCAGATATGGTTTGACAGTTGATTTGGGGGCAAGGTGTTGTCTGAGATTAGATTCTATGAACCAGATGGAAAATGAAAGCTTGAAATATATTTAAATGTATTAAAATGTACTTAAATGCAATTTATTTTTTCTGCATAATATTTATGAGCGTAATGTGAGGTATGACCCTTTTTCCTGATCAATAGAGTTATTATTTGTATCTCTAGAGTAGCTGATGGTTACTTTACAAGATGAGTGTTGAGGGATATTATGCCAAGTGGCACATTACGTTTCTAGGGCCAAGATAAATTACCACATACTTGATAATTTATGTGCAGCTTTAAAAAAAAAATCACAGATTTCTCCTGTAGTTGTTCCAGAAGCCAAAAATCCAAAATCGAGGGGTAACAGAATCAGTCTGTCTCTCTCAGCTTGTGTTACCTGCTGGCTGTTCTTTGTCTTCCTTGACTTGGCAGACACATTGTCCCATGTTCTTACTCTTCCCTTCCAATACCTTCTCTCCTGTCAGTCTGCTTATCATTGGGCTTCACACCCTCCTGTGTAGTCAAGGACACCTGCAAAGACACTCTGCTTCCAACAAAGGCCACGTTCTTAGGTCCTGTGTGTTCCTTTGTATGTGCACAATCCAACCCCCCCTTCCAGTTTGCGGCTAAATTCTCTCAGATTATCAAAGAAGTTCTCAAAAATGGAAACAACCTATAGGTAAGATCCTTAGCTTTGTGAGGGGTGGGGGCTTCTACCATTTCATTCAAACATTATTTTGAGTTCTGTTCCCTGAGCCCAGGAAATACTGACTTGCCAAAGCTGACACTTAGATTCAGCTCTGATAACTAATTTTTGCTGTTATCTTTGGGTTATCTTGCCTGCTGTTGGTAGTTTTTGCCAGATTTTGATCTAGTACTCCCTGAATCTTCTTTCTAAAGCCAGTCAGAAAGAATGTTTTGTATAATCGTTCCAGTGAAACAATGATGGGAAGACTTTCTAGGCTGGTAACATGAATGTGGACACTTGATGCAAAGCCTGGGTTCCAGCCCTGGCTTTGACTTGAGTTGGACCATAAGCAATATCTGACCTTCTGTGAAAACAAAATTTTGTGACATCTTCCAGTCCTAAAATATTCTGACAGAATAAATTTCTAAAAATATTTCTTTCTCTAGCTTTACCTATGAGATCGTGAAAGCAGAGTGTCACAATATTATAATGCATGCTTTTATGTATTGGATTTTTTTCCTGTGCTCTGATTATAGCAGGTGCAGCAGCAGTAACAATTACTAATATTTATAGAGGGCTTAACAGTTAGTGGATGCCAGGAACTTTGCCAGATCTTTATGTGCTGCGTGTGGTCCATGTGGAAGCCTTGTTATGCAGTACAGTTGTTCTCTTTAATAATCAATGGTATTACTATTCCCACTTTATAAAGAAAATTGGTACACAGAGAAGTTGGGCAGCTTCTCCCAAGTCATTCATATTGGATGTGGTAGACCCAGGATTTGAATCCTCTCTGTCTGGTTGCTGAATCTGTTCTCTTAATCAGTTTTTATATAGACATTGTTATATGATGTATAACATGTAAATGATGTATTTCTATAGTAGAAAACTAACTGAGGCCCACAGTGCAAACCTGGCCCCGCTGTCTATTTTTTTCTTAAATATGTTTTAATTTTTACATACTGAAAAAACAGGGAGGGTTTGGTGGGAGGAAGAGAGAGAAAGAGATAGACAAAGAAAGAATGAAATCTCCTGTCCTCTGGTGTGCTTCCCAAATGCCTGCAGTTGTCAAGTATGGGCAATGCAGAAAGGGTGGCAGGCCAAAGCCAGGAAACTCAATGTTAGTCTCCTCCATCGTTGACAGGGACCCAAGTGCTCGAGCCGGCAGCTCCCAGAGTGTGCCTCGGTAGGAAGTTGAATTGGAAGCAGAGCCAGGGTCCCTAGTGCCGTCACTGCTTATGACAAGACTTCACTTGGGCCAGACCCCTGCCTCTGTTGCCTGTTTTTATGTGGCCTACACTGAAGAATTTAATTTACATTTTAAATGACAGAAAAACTAAAAAGAGGAGTCCATTGTAACATATGAAAGTGTTAATCTCAGGTTCTGATGTCAATAAATAAGGCTTTATTGGAATATAACCCGCTCATCTGTTTGTGTGTTGTTTATAACTTCACTCACAAAGCTGAGTAGCTCTGACAGAGACTGGATTGCCCATTGACAGAAGAAATGGTAGCAAAATATTTAGGGAATTACATGCTCAAGAATTGCTTGTGAAAACGTATTTGTATTTTTGGCATGTTTTAACAGTTTATACATTTTCACAAAATACTGTATTAACCTCATGATGCAGTGTTTAAACGCATATTAAATAGTTCTATTTGATTGAATTAATTCTTTTAATTAGGATATTCTTTGTCTTCCGGCCCTTTTCCCTATCCTCATTTCTCTGTATTCTCCCAGGGAAATCATATCAGTTGGAAATCTAATTCTTAATTCCCTTTGCATATCTATTAATTTATTTTCAAATTAAATATTGACAAATTACAGCAGTGTTTATTTATAGATAAAAATAGGTCTCAAGATTTTCATACAATTGGAATGACTAAAGTCATTTATATAACCATCACTTCCAATGTTTAATAGTTTTTGTGATGAGAGCTTTGTAAATTTATTTTCTTAGTAGTGTTACCTACATTAATAGTAATAGTGTCAGCTATACTGAGCAGATTCTGGTTTTAGTTAAACAAATATTCTTATATAATATAAAATAAATTTAAATTCTGATTTCGAACATAGGATATTTTATTTCAAATAAATACTTTATTTGAAAGGCAGATTGAGAGAGGGAGATATATTGAGATGGGTCTTCTGTCTACTGCTTCACTCCCCAAATGGCCACAGTGTCTCGAGCTGTACCCATCTGAAACCAGGAGCCAGGAGCTTCTTCTGGGTCTCCCCTGTGGGTACAGAGGCCAAGGCTTGAATGATCTCTTGTTACTTTCCCAGCTGCTGTGGCAGGGAGCTGGACTAGAAGCGGAGCAGCTGAGACTTGAACTGCACCCCTACTGGGATGCTGGTGCTACAGTGGAAGTTTTGCCCGCTATGCCACGGTGCCAGCCCCTCTGCAATTTATTTTTTTAAATGTGTAGCATACTTATTTCCCTATGCTGCCAAGGGTGTGGATTCATTGTCTTAACCTCCTCATTGCTCCCAAGCAGTGAACTCTTGCGCCCACTAATTCTATTGCTTCCACGAGCTCAGCTCTTAGACTGCACATACAGGTGAGGACATGCAGCATCTGTCTCTCCATATTTGGCTTATTTCCCTCAGCATAAATGCTCTCCAGTTCCACCCCGGGCCATAACAAATGACTGAATTTCTTCATTTTGTAAATTGAATGGGATTCCATTTCCTGTATAGCATATGTTGCTTACCCATTCACCTGTGATGGATATTTAGGATGAATCCCACTATTTGTTTAGAATGGTGCTACAGTAAAAGTGGGAGGGCAGATCATCTTTAGTATACTTATTTTAAATCTATCTCGCAAATACTCATCAGTGGAATTGCAGGAACATATGTTAGTTCCATTTTTCTAGTTTCAAAGGACCTCCATATAATTTTCTGTAATGGCTGTACTAATTTACTTTTTCTCCAGAAGTGTGCTAGCATTCTATTTTCCCCGTGTTGCTGGCAGCAGCACTTGTCTTTTTCCTAACTCTTCCAGCAGGTGCATGCTGATACCTCTCTGCGGTTTTAATTTATATTTACCTGATGATTAGTGAAGACTGTGAAACAAGGCTTTCAAAATGCTCTCTGTAATTTGTATTTTCTCTTCTGAGAAGTTTTTATTGAATATGGCTAACAGTGTTTCAGTTTTTGGCAACAATTTTTCGGTGCTCAAGTCTTTGAAAATAAATGTTAAAATTAAATTCCATGGACCTGTAGAGTTTTATTCCACTTCTCTTAGATATATGAAAATATTTGCTGAGCTTGCTCTGTACCTTTGAGCATAGCAGCTGGTGTTGGGTCCTCAAGGCTCTAAATATCTTCCTCTTTTTCTTGGCTATTCTGAGAAATTGTGACTGATTACTAGCAAGACACTGCAAGTATTTCTGTAAGTTTCTCCCCATCTTATGAACAAATTCTTTTCTCCATAATTTTTCCTGAGTTTCAAATAAGGTACATTGCAGCCATTAATACTGTAGAAAGTGAATGCTTGCAAATGACAGAATATTTATCATGTATATCTTGAAACAGGAAAACAAGCCCCAGAAAGGACTGGGTGTGTGGAAGACTAGTCATGGTTCCTTTCTGAGTTATGTTTTATAAGATGCATAGGCTGTGTAAACAACGAAAATCTACCTAAGACATAACACATGTGACCTTTGACTGTTCTTTTAATAAAAATACAACCCCTTCTCATTCATCAGGTCATTTAAACTCTAGTGATGCTTTGCATTAGAAAATAGATAGTAAAACTCAAGGATAGTATTGTGGGTGTATCAGGGTGTGGTGTGGTGTGGAGGGTCCCTGAGGATGAATGAATATTCTTGAATTAAAAAGCTACTGTTTCTTTACATAAAATATGAGGCATATATTTAGAGATTATGTGATATGGAGAAAAGTAGGAAATACATCGCATAGCCAAGAAATTAGACCTAGAGATGGCCTAGATACTGGAAGCATCAGTGTCTTTAACATGGTTATTACAAAATACCAAGGAATCTGTTGGGAAGCATGAACTGTATTTATGAAAAGAAGGGGCTGCTGTTAGTTGTGAGGTTGTGGTTAGTGCAATTATGTAATGTAATGTGGTTAGTGTAATGAAAATGCTGAAAGTGAGAAATATAATAGCAGAGATGAGAAATTCATTCTGTGGACTTCCTAGCAGATAGGATAGACTCAGAGAAGATATATGAAGACAAGGTCATAAATAGTATCCAGACTGAAGCCAGAATTTTTAAAAAGTGAAAAAAAAAAGATAGCAACATTTGAGATTGAAGAGTACGAAGGGCACTGAGGTAGGCGAAGTACAATCTAAGAAGGAGAGGACAGAAAGATAAAGTAGAAACAATAGCAGAAAGTCTCATAGTGAAGTGCATCTCTGCATTGTCAACAGTCCATGACATTTAGTAAATCATCGATGGCATAATTTTTAAGAAATTATAATTCTCATGGTATAATTGATTACAAGACAACCAAGGAAAAAGACACATGTCATATATATGGGACAGTGGTAGGAACTGTAGCTAATTTCTCATCAGAAATAGCAGAGGCCAGAAGACAAAGTATAAAAGAAAAAAAATCAACCTTGAATGTGATATCCAATGAAGATGGCCTTTAAAAAAAATGAATGCAAGAAACACTTCAAACCTACCAGGATGGCTATCATGAAAAAAGCAGGGAACAAGTCCTGCTGGGGACGTGGCCACATTGGTGCCCTCCTTTGTTGCTGATGGGGCTGTAAAATGGTCCAGCCATGGCAGAAGACATTTCAGTAGTTCCTCAAAAAGGTGGTCATGGATTTACAGTTCCATTTCCAGCTACAAACCTGAAAGAGCTGAAAAGAGATATTCAAACATGCAGACACATGTGCATAGCAGTGGTGCTCGCAACAGTTTTTTAGAAAGCAAATAGCTCAGTGTGCGTAAAATAATAACTAATACTTATAAGCATGCATTAAAGCAGAGCAGAAGAAGGGGAAAAGGGAAGCAGGAAAGATTTGGAGAGATATGGAAACCATATGAAAGACTCTGGTGTATGTGGTGGATGTAGGGATAGGCAGTTATTTGCACCTGATGAGAGTGTTGTGTTTTCATCAGGTTGTGAGCTAGGGAGCTGGTGAAAGCGTAGCTGAGGCTGCACAGGGACCTTGTTTACTACTTAATGGTACCTGTCCTGATGTAATGCAGTAGATATTACACTGTTTTGACTGCTTGACTGTTCTGTTCCTAATGATTGTAAAAGCAGAATGTTAAGATTCTTGATAATCTAACTCATAATATTTTACCTTTCAGAGAACAAACCAGCTGCACAGTTGTTGACTAAGCAGAGTCTCTGATGTGTGACTTGTGAGTTAGTGATGTGCTCCCCCAGGAAGTTGTTGGTTTCTCTGGATTATTTACAGAAAGATAGTCTAGGGAGGGGTAGACATGAATAGACAGAGTGAAGACTTTTGCGGGGTCAGGGAAGCTACGCTGTGTGATGCTGAAGTGGTGGTGGATGTGTGGCACCCTGCATTTATCCAAACCCATGGAATGTACAGTACCAAGGGAGAGCCCGAATGTCTGCTGTAGAGTTGGGGTGACCATGCTCTGTCCGTGTTGCTGCCGCAAGAACAAGTGCAAAGCCGTGGTGGCCAGCTGTTGATAATGGAGGCTGTTGTACATGTGTAGGTCCAGAAGACATATAAAACATCTCAGCTTCTTTCTCTCAACTTTATTGTGGATTTAAAACTATTCTGTATATAAACTCTTTTTTAAAAAAAGACTACCTTTAACCATTTTGAGCATATATTTGGAAAAGAAGCCACAGGCCATGAATTGTGTTTAAAACTGGAATAGGCAGGAAGCTGGTTCTAGCCTCTTGCTTGTCTCTTGTTTCCCTAGAGACACCACCTTATTTAAGACTCAGAGTCAAGAAAGCAAAACAAATGATTGATGACATTTTATAGTCTGTCTCTTATCACACTATTCTGTTAGGCCATTGCTTCTCTTAGCATTCTTCTTTTACAACGAGATCTCAGTAACCATTCTACTGTTCTTTTTTTTTTTATATACATTTGGTTTCTGGTTTCACTATTTCAGAATAAGAAAATACTTCACTTGGCAAGAATCTTTCTTGCCTTTAATAAGTATGCTTAATGTGCAAGCATCACAGGAAAAAAGACAGCATGGCAAATTAGGTTAGTGGCCTGTGAACACTTCCAAAATGGTTTTCCTTCAGTTGGAACCCAACTGCTAAAATAAATCATTCAAAAACTGTTTTTAACATTTTAATTCTATATCCTGATGGGTATAGAAACTGTATTATCTCTCCATCAGCAAATCAACAATCAAAGGTTGTTACTCCTTCACTTATTTGGCCCTTTTATATTTGTCCCTTTTATAAAGGACATATGGATAGTTCCTGCATTTCCTTTACATTATGGAATCATCAGTAGTGCAGATTTTTTCCCCCAGAGGACAATCTTTTAATTTCCCTGCAGTTATTTCTCACAGAATATCTCTGAATTTCATGACTGCTCTGCATAAGAAGTCCCCAAGATAACTTGGCACTCAGCCTACAGTTTAGCATGAATATTATCTCTTTCTTGATCCGTATTGCCTTCAGATTTGAATAACCACCTGACTATTCCTACAAGGCCAAGTAATTACTTTGATCCTTCCAAGAGTGTTATTAGTGGGGTTTATTTATAGAAGCCTGTGAGAAATAATATTTGGTTATCGTTTTAATGAACCATTATTTTTTAAGGATTTTATTTCTTTTTATTGGAAAGACAGATCATAAATATATATGAAATATATCCATCTATATCTATATATCTATATATAGATATCTATATATCCATATCTATCTTTATATAGAGAGAGAGAAAGAAAGAGAAAGATTCTCCATCTGCTGGTTCACTCTGCAATGGCTACACTAGCCAGAGCTAAGCTGATATGAAGCCAGGAACCAGGAGCTTCTTCTAAGTCTCCCATGTTAGTGTAGAGTACCAAGGCTTTTGGCTGCAACACATCAAGTGATTTCATGGGCCCCATCAGTTCCAGTAGCCAGGCCTTTCCTTCCCCTGTTAGACAAAGCTCTTTTTCTTGTCATGACTTGACTTAGGGCAATAAAATAAGAGTCATTGCCATCCGTGGCTGATCTTGAGGCAAATGTCAGCACTATACCTTTGGTCATTGAAGAGATACTATTAATTTTTTATTTTTAAAGTAGCCATTTAATACTTTGATAGAAAAATGAGCCTGTCAGTTCAGTGCAGGCTGGTGTGTTATTAGATAGACTAATTTGGAGCTGGGTTTTAACATTAAACAGGAGCTTGGTTGGGCAAATATTATCATGTGTTATTCAGGAAAGTATAGTCACCATGTAAGTACCTTCTATTTTCTCTTTTGATATTGCCAATGGAGTTTGAGGGAAAGAGTTCTTCCTTTTGTAGTTTGATGTACAATGTAACCCTATTGAAATACATTCTAATACTTAAACTCTCCCTCAATTGTCTTATTTTTACAAACTCTCCTGTAGAGTTTCCCAGTCAGTTCTGTTCTCGCAGTATTTTCATACAGTGATGATGCTTCCTCCAGTATTTAAAGACTGTTGACTTCAAAGAAAAAATCTAAATTCATGGTCGAGGGGCCTGCTACATATAATGCTTTCATTGCCAAGTAGGTAGGTTAATATTTTCTTACCATCTTTCTGCTAGCAGTAGCAACAGCAAGACTGCAACCTCTGTGAACTCTGAGTAGGGGGAGATATCCTCAGGGCAGTAATTCACAAAGGGTAAATTGGCTGGAGCATGGGAAGTGCTGTCCAATATGTGTGCATCACATAATTGCAATTTATATCTTCATAAATCTAGTTACAAAGCATCTCTAAGTGTCACATACTCTAACGTCGCTTTATTCATATCATTGCTGTAGTCTTCGGTGATTTTGTGTTATATAGACTTCCAAAAACACTTAGGAAAATAAGGCTTACAAAAACACCCAAATTGAGAGTGAACATGTTATTTTTAAATTAAGAATTTAGTTAATTGATTTTTAAAATTGAAGTTACAGGGGGAGAGAGAGGGAACTATGGAGTGACAGAGAAGGAGAGACAGATGATTTATTGGCAAAACCAAATACCATTGGCACTGCAACACTTAGGATGAAAACAACGCAGGAGACTGACGTGTAAATGTAGCGGACTGTCAGAACTGCCACATTTATTAGGTGGAATGTAGCCCAAAATGGCTCCAGTTATTGAGACAGAGGCACAAAGTTAGGTACAGAAGACATAGGAAACAAAAGATGCTGTTTGCCTTATTTTGTTTTCCACAGGAAAAATTCAGCATCAGTATTGATGGAAGACGTGAATACTGTACATGATAAGAAGATCCCTTTCTGATCTACTGTTGATTATTGAAATCTAGTCTTTATTGGAAAGTTGACTGATGCTTCCGTTCACACATGCATTTCTCTTGTTCTCGTTCAGTCTTCCTGCTTCTTTTCTTGGCCTTCCTTTCTATCCTATCACCTGCTCCATTGTGTTTGTAAAATTATCTAAAGATCTGAAACTTGAAGGAAAAGTTTCTTTCAGTTGTGGTATGTTATTTAGGGATATACAGTACACAGCACATGTCAGTCTGGATTGAATTTCCCTGGTGGGAATCCCACTACTGCTTCATTCTTAATTCATTTCTTTCTCACCCAATGCTACTCTTTAATCACATCATCATCATCCCATCGACATTATTATACATCTCTGGACAACTTCCTAGGTACTTAAATGTAACTCACTTTTTTAAACATGTATTCTATATCATTCTCCCCCATAACAGTTATTTATTTTTTTTCTTATTAGAAATCCATCACAATAATAATGCCATCCGAAATACTCCATGTATTCTTGTTCCTTATAGTGCCTCTCTGTTTTGGTGCATGTTGTTTTAATGCATTGTTTTCATGAATCTGAACTTTTTTCCCCTCCAAATCAGGACATTTATTGAAGGGTCAATAAAAATGCTGTGGATCTCATACACATTTGGTTATCTGTTTTTGTCACTAAGTTTATGCTTTATTTAGTGGGAAGATATGATGTATAAGCTGTGGAAAAATTACTAAATACAAACAGGTGTATGCATTGGATTACTGACTTTGGCTGAAGACTTGTTTCTTAATCCCCGCAGGAGAGAAAGGAGAGGCTATCCAAATTTGAATCTATTCGTCATTCGATTGCTGGAATAATTAGGTCTCCAAAATCCGCACTGGGCTCTTCAGCAGTAAGTAGGATTCACTCTGTGTGCTACTGAATGCGTTCATTGTCTTGTTCTTTCTCACGTGTGTAAGTCTGTATTTAAGATTCAGAAGAGTGAAACTTTTGCATGCATATAAATGTTTAAGTGTGTATATAGCAAACTATAACAAGGATAGAAAAAAGCTTGCATACCAGCCAGTCCACTGTCTGTATGTGTCCCACCTTAGTGGATGCCTGAAACTGTGGGTGTTGTTGGACCCTACATGCACCTTGGCTTTATAAGTTAGGCATAGTAATGTATTAATGTATTAAAACAGTAGCTGACAGTATAACGGTGATCATCATGATACATTTCTAAGCGGTCTTATAACTGTGCTCTTCCAAAGTTTCTTGCTGTATGGAGCTCCCTCTTTCTGTGTTGATGTGGGATGAAAATGCCACACCTACAACTGCCAGTGGGAGCAGAAGCTGTGGGAAGAGAAGCTGAAAGAGAGAGGACTGCTGTTCAGAGGTGTCCTGTCAAACATAATTACGGAGAACATTTCTTGGACTTTGGGCCCCTATTCAAAGAATAGTATAAACAAATTCCTAGCAAAATATAGTATTTTTATAATAGGGAGTATTTTTTGTATTTCAGAGTGTATCAGTTTATTTAGGTGTTCTTGTTTTTAAGAACATTTTGAGTAGAGACCGTCTTCCACTCCTTTCCGAAGCCACTAACAGGAAGTTGATGAGAAGTGGTGCACCCAGGACATGAACTAGTGGCTGCATGAGTGGCCAGCATTGCAGCAGTGGCTTTACTCTCTGTGCCACAATGCTGGCCTCATTGGCTTCCTTTAAGTTACTGTAATGGAACACTTCATTCTGGCCAATTTTTGCTTAAACTGCGTGTGGTACTATGTAATATCAAATGTTTAATGTTTATTGTTATGATAAGGGTAGCACTTTTTTTTTTAAGTGCTTGCTTATTTGAAAGGCAGATCAGGAAAGAAAGTTTTGATCTGCTGGTTTACTGCCCAAATATCTACACTGGCTGGGGCTGAACTTGGTGGAAGCTGCGAGCTGGGAACCCTGCAGGTGCCTGTCTATGGCAGAAACACAGTTGCTTAAACCATTGCTATTACCTCGCAGGGTCTGCTCTAGCAGGAAGCTGGAGTCAGGAGCCAGAGCCAAGTATGGAATTCAGTTAGTCTGACATGGGACACAGGAGTGCTGACGTTTGTCTTGACCATTAGATCTGCTCTTGGGGAAATGCTTTAGTCTGCGTCAGCTCGAAGCTCCTTTTCTCCGTGAATTGGAGCAGTCAAGCAGCTTGTCCTTAGGATCTCTGAGTACTGAGAGCAGGTCCACATCCAACATCTTCAGCAGTTCATGATTTCGCACTTAGCACTATTCCTCAAAGAAAACTGCTTCAGAAACTGAGCCCAGAGCTGTTAGACAGGATTAATTGCACCTTTTGAAAGCCAAGTGGCAATCATGAGGGTTCATTTCAGTTGGAACATTTTCAAACATTATTGCATTGAATGAGGTTTGTTCCACTTTTGTCAACTGTACTGTCCTTTTTCCAGGGCTCTCTCTGCACTGCAGAATTTCTATCATGAGTAACTGAGCAAACAGAAGCCACTTAAGAATTCTAGCTTTTTCATTTATGTCTGTGGTATATAGGGCCTCTCTAATTGAGAGGAATTGATAAAGCAGAATTGATAAGCAGAATTGATGCTTTATTCTGTAAAACCAGAGTAAATCATCTTGGTTAAAATTTGACTCTGCTCAAAATTTGTACTTTTCTGTACTATGTCGAGATAGGTGTTATCTTAATTGTAAAATTACTTTGTACTGGAACTGAGAAAATGAAAGCATTTGAAAATAAAGATATGCTTCCTTTTAGGTAGAATGATATTGAAAATAAGACGTTTGCCTTTTAAACATTACGTTTTAGTTGTTTAAATCGTGCATTAATTATAGCTGAGTATTAAAATGCTGGCCTTCCACTGTTTCCATGAGGAGTATAGTTATGTTTAGGCATTATGTTAACTACTTATATTTTTAGTGCTTTCTTTTGAGTCTAAAGGAGAGCAACCTTTTACTTCCCCTAACAAGCTCAGGTTAAATATTATACACATAAATTGTAATTATCTTCTGTATTGTTAAGGTCTTAATTTATCTTCCCCTAAATCATTAGAACATAATGAGAATAAGGGAGGAAATAAAGTTTGAGCATTCTATCACTGTTACACACTGAATTCCCTTTGTGAAGCTAGTCATGTTTAGGAAAATTCAGTAATATTGTCTGAGTTGCAAGTGAAATTGTTATGTTGAGGAACGGTCTAATGAGATTTATTTTATATAATTTTCATTGTCAGTGAATAGATATTTTATGTTTGCTGAAATGACTGAAATATGCAGATTGTGTCTGATTGATGCCATGTTCTACAGAGGCAATGCCAAGTTGGTGATGAATGTTTGCATTTCCTGAAATTGAATGCGTACTTATTTGTTTCAGTGATCTTGTAATAACTGAACTATTGTACACATTGCATTTTGAGAACCTTATTGTACTTCCCATTAGCTCTCTCTTAGACTAGCAGGGAAAGCTTGGTTCCTATCATGGTTAAAGCAGCAGAGGCCAGAACAAGACCAGATCATTTGTGACCAAAATGAATGATAATAATTACCATCAGTTAGAACCATTGCAAGAAAATAGTGTTAACTCTTAATTATCTTTGCTTTTCGACATGAGCATCTGGCCTCCTAGTTAAGAGAAAATTTGCTTTTCCTGCTGTTTTTTTTTTTTTTTTTGGATTGAATTTTCTCTAAAGTTTGCCGTGTGTTTTTCATGCCATGTTGCTGGCTTTTAGTGTTGCTTCTCCCGAGGCTTTATCTGCTACTTGATCTCACTCGTGTGAGAAGCTAGGCAGCTAGGTGGTGGAGTTCAAGGCTATAAGGGGATCAGGTGATGGAGGATGAAGAGGGAAAGGTGATTTCTAACAAATAACACCTGGTGACACTGTCCACAGCCTGTGTGAGTGATCTCTAATAAGGCCCCCAACTTTTAATAATAAGAAGAAAAAAAGTGATTCGGTGACATACGTCCCTGATAATAGCCATTTTTATTCATAATATTTCTTGTTTAATACATAGGTTTATTTATGCAATGGTGAATAGGATCGTAAATACTAACTCTAAATACCAGCATTGTATGTACCAAAGTATGATAGATGGAAAGAGAAAAGCATAAAGGACAGATTTAGCATAAGTGCTGCAGAAGATATTTCCTTTGAAATTATGAAAATTTGGGACTTATGATGTAACTTTTAATGGGGGTGGTATAGGTATTTAAGTTGTTATGAATTTTACTAGGTTATTAAATCACTGCTTTTTTTCTAAGCTTTTTTTTTTTCTTTTCTAATATTTGTTCAAGTTCTCTGATGTGATCTCCTTAAGTGAGAAGCCCCTGGCTGAACAAGACTGGTACCATGGTGCAATTCCTAGAATAGAAGCCCAAGAGCTTTTGAAACAACAAGGGGACTTCTTGGTGCGAGAGAGTCATGGGAAACCTGGTGAATATGTCCTTTCTGTATATTCTGATGGACAAAGGAGACACTTTATCATACAATTTGTTGATGTACGTTTCCAGTTCAGTTCATGTGTATTTTTTCATGTAGCTTGCTGTGCTATAACTATAACATAATGATGATGAATGGTTATAAGTGCTTCTTACATTCAAACTTTTTTTTTTTTTTTGCAACATTTCTTAAATCTAGTACTACAGATTTCACTACCATGTTAACTCTAAGGAAACCTATATCTAAAACTTATTTTAAGGTAAAAATGTTTTATTCAAATTTAAATGCATAAATAGAGCAAATATGTTCAATTTTTAAAATGAAGGAATTAAAATTAAGAATAAAAACAGTGCGATCATCAAACTTCCTTTTTTTTTTCCCTAGGGAAACTTGATTATTTGAAAATGGCCCTTGACACGGCTGAAATGATGGTGCCTTGAGAGGATTTATAGGTTTTGAAACTTGAGAGGCAAAGAGAGGCAGAGTGTGTGAGAGACAGATTGGGAGAGTACTGGGTTCCATTTCCTAGATCCGCCCAGTGGCTGAGGCTGCAGCCAGGAGTGGGGAACTCTTCAGTTCTCTTGGATTGGTGGCAGGAAGCCAATTATTTGTGCCGTCATGCTGCATCCCAGAGTCCACATCAGACAAGCTTGAAACCAGAGAAAAAATATTTTTAAAAAAGCAGGAATTGAACCTATGCTGTCTGAGTTATGACCAGAGTTTTACAACCAACATCTTAACCATGAGGCCAGTTACCCCAATGATAGCTGAATTTATGATTCTAGAGATTAATTTCTCAGAATGTTATACAGAAATTAGTGAAAAAAACTTTATAATATTTTTCATATTATTTATTCTAATGCTGATTCAGGTATTGAAATATAAGTAGTGCCAAACTGTTTTCTATGTTTCTTACATTGTCTTGAATGAACAACAAACAGATGAAGAGTACTTCAAAATTTTCACTTCCAGCCACTGAGAAATTTATAATAGCCATTTATTTGGTGGTACATGCAGCTTGATGCCTCTGTTTTCCATTTTTCTCTTCATCACTTCAAGTGGCATTGACAAGATTGCTGCTCATAGTTATAATAGTTGCCTTAAGAGAGATTGAGCCATGATCATTACATGAACTTCAGATTTATTTTTAGGTGACTTGATATCTCATATGAATATGTATTCATCTATATATTTTTTGAAGTGAAATTCATATGCTATAAAATTAGCCATTTTAAAGTATTGGTTCAGTGTTCTTTAAAATGCATTCACATATCGCAGTTATGGTTAAATGAAAATATGTGCCTTTCAGGTGGATTAAAATAAAGAAGTCCACTGAAGTATGTATGTACAATAATTTTCACACAATTTCTTAACTCTGTATGACACTCAAATCTCAATTTGATAATCAAATATATCCACTTCTTTTGAACCTACTCTTTTAGAAATTACACTGTTTCTAGTGCTGTGTCATTCTTTGTTTCCCTGGCTAACTTTGGATTTGTATAGGTGTTTAAGTTGTGAATTGTAGGTAACCTAACCTGTTAGTTTGTGACCATGTCAGTAATATCGAAAAGGGCCATGGATAAAGTATAAAATAATTAACTGCACTTTATGCTTTGTTCTGTTTTCTGAGTTTCAAAAGTTACTCTTTGGGGGCTGTTAATGGCTATCCTTTTGAACTGCTGCTTGGACTGCCACATCCTGCACTGGAGTGCCTGGATTGAATATTGGCTCTGCTTTTGATCTAGCCTCCCACGAGTACAAATCCTGGTGGGGTTGAGCATGTGGGTCCCTGCCACCCCGTTGGGAGACCCTCATTGTGTTCCAGCCTGAGATATTGGCGGGCATTTGGGGAAGTGAGCCATCTGATGGAAGAACTCCCCTTCTCTTTCTTTGCCTTTCAAGTAAAGTAAAAATAAAAATAGATGAGACAATTAAAGGGTTACTGATTCTAAATATATCAGAGTAAATGGCTCAGCTATTCCTCTTATCACCATTTTTAGTTTAAGAATGTAAAGTAATACTGGTAGAAATAAAAAGGTAAGAGTATTCCATTTAGAAATAAGGTACTGTAAAATTCACAATTGAAAGTTTTATCAGGCTTCCTCGTGTCATTAAAATGTTACAAACATTTCTACCTAAAGATGGGAGAATGTATCATTTTGTCAATTCCATAGGTTTTTTTTTAAACTGTATAATTCTGTTCTAGCAAGTTTTTCCTGTGAAATATTAAGATCCTGATGTACTTCAAAGGAGAATTTTAAATTGATATAGGCAGTTTGAGAGCTCTAAATTAGTCTTCATTCTCTACAGGTGAACCTTCCTTGATCTAATATAATTTTATGTCCTTTCTTCATATGGCTATTGTCAAAAAGTCAATAATTAGGAGAGTTCATTCACAGATATTTAATGAGCACCCGTTTTGTTCTAATGAAGGAGAATTCAATTCAGTAGTTGATTTCAAGAGCTGTCCGTAAGTGAAGTAGTAAGTTTCCTGGAAGAGGAAGATTTAAAGTAATGTGGGATTTTAGAGACTAGAAAAAATATTAAATCCTGGGTCAATGAAAAGAGGTATACATATATCTTAGACCTCCTGATTTCAGAGTGTTTGTAGTTCTGTTTATTGAACTGCTCCATTGTTAGTGTGCTGAATATAGTGCTTAATATAAAACTGCAAGGGTTTGTACCTAAAGCTATTTATTGTGTTGTAAATGTTGATGGATTTTTATGGAGATCCAGATAGCCTTTTCCATTTGACAACTAAATTTATAGTCAAATAATTGCTTATGTATGTGACAAAACATTTGTGATAAAACAAAAACACTCAAAAAATCTCAGCACTCAAAAAGTTGTATGCTATTACTAGAATAGTACTAATTCATATTTCACTCATTTAGCTAACACTCATTTACTCATTTTTGCAAATTATAGTGTTATGAAACATGAGAGAATGAATTTTTTTAATGGCCATTCTTCCCACTGGGCTTACAACCTACTAGATGAGACAAAATAGAATTTATGAACAAAGAAATAGTAAAAAAATAAGTTGATTTATTAAGCCATGAACATGTACTGATAAGCTAGCTGTATCCATATACTTTATATTTCATAAAATTTTAGTGAAAATTATCTTTATAATAGAATTGATCATTCATTTATTCAGGAGTTACTGCATCTCATATAAAGCCTAGGTATTTGAGTCAATAAAATAAAAGTAGAGGTGATGATTGCTATGAGGCATTAGGGAGTTCAATCTGTAAAATTATTAATGTAATCCACAATATTTATTGGATATCTGTCATGTATTAAGTTTTGCTTATAGCGGATTAATTTATTTTCTGAATGTACCAGATAGATTTACTTTGTTTTGTTGACAGAATATCTAGGCTGTACTTCCTTTCCTATTCATGCTCTGGTAAGAGAGTGAGGACAGATCCATCACTGTTTTTGAGTGTGTGACAGTTAATTTAAAGTTTGTGGTCTTTCTTTTGTGGTTGTTGGATTAGTTTATGCCGTGTTACTCCAGCTCTTCAGGGACT
The DNA here is from genome assembly GCF_017591425.1 of Ochotona curzoniae. NCBI lineage: Eukaryota > Metazoa > Chordata > Mammalia > Lagomorpha > Ochotonidae > Ochotona > Ochotona curzoniae. The sequence goes on from NW_024466307.1 coordinate 17,301,604, forward strand.
CAAGGGAAGACAGTAAGCACACCAAGTCAAAATAAAGCTGTAACATTTTTGTATGCCTGAAATACAAAGAGACACTGAAGGAGACCTCTTTTTTTTTTGGTTACAGATTTGTTTTATTCATTTTAAAGGCACAGTTACAGAGAGAGACAAGGATGATGGGGAAACACAGAGCATTCTTCCATTGGCTAGTTCAGTCCCCCAACGGCTACAACAGTCTGGGCTGGACTGGGATGAAACCAGGAGCCAGGAGCTTGCTTCTTCTGGGTCTCGCATGTGGGTACCAGGGCACAAACACTTGGGCCATCCACTGCTGCTTTCCCAGTCTCGTTAGCGAAGAGAGCTGGATTAGAATTGGAGCAGCTGGGTTTGAACTGGTGCCTATATGGGTTACTGATATTGCAGGCAATGGATTTACTGTCCGTGCCCCTGGGTCATCCTCAAGACCTTCTGAATAATGACATGGAGATATCCCAATTACTTACTAATATTAATTCCAGAAAATAGTAATCGAATTAGGATTATTTAAGGTGTAGAGTTATGAGTGAAATGAGTCAGTTCACAACTATTCAGAAATTATACAATTTGTAATTGTGAACTGTGCTAAGTGTTGTGGGAGATCTTAGCAGTGTATGCCATGTGCCAGAACCTGGCACATGAGTTGGTAGACTTCACACTTGTTCTGTGAGGAGATCCCAGTACTAACTTTTCACTATTGAATAAGCTGAGACAGAGAGAGATCTTCCCAAATGCATTGTTTACCTAGAAACATCAATAACTTTGATGTAAAATGTGTGTTTTTGAGAACAGCTTTTTTTTTTGTTAGAAGTTTGATTTTCTTAAATATAGAACAAGTTTTAACACGTGATAGTTGTGTATATTTCTGAGATACAGTGTGATATTTGAATACATGTGACCAGTGACCAGTGTATACTGATCAAATCAGGACAATTAACATTTCTCTTTCCTTGTCATTATGTTGTGTGTGGAGCCTTTGACTCTCTTGTGCTAATTCATAAAGTATGTAATAGGCTATTTTGAACTATAGTCATCCCAGTAAGAAATATTCTCAAATGCCAGTGCTAATATATCATAGCACATCACTACTGGTACAATAAAAAAAATTCTGTAGGCAATTTATTAACAAATGCTATGAATGATTCTAACACAAACTGTGTTGATTTGAATTATACACTGTTTAAGAGTTAAACTATCCCATGTTTGTTTCCTAATGAAATAAATAATCATTTTTGAGATTTTATATAAACTAAATTCTGACAGATTAAACTTTAGAAAGGGAGTTGTGAGTTTTGAGTATTTAACCTAAAAAGTGGCCACTCAGTGATGGAAATAATATCCACATGCAGGCAGTTACACAAGTTATTTCTTAATGGAGTGTTCTTAAAGCACATCTGTTTATATGTAGTTGTACTTATTTCCCAAAGCTCCTTGCCTTGAAAAGTATTACCAAGAGGATACTTTTACTTGCTAAATTTATTGGCACTAATAAGTAGAAAATGAATGTTGCTTTTAATAAATAGAAAACATGAAAAATATTAAATGCTTTTTATTGAATATATTTTCTTAAATCTCTAGTTAAAATTATCAAAAGTTTTATAAAATGGAATATATATATGTATATAGATGTAAGTGAATATATTCATGTTCCTTAATTATATCATTGTGAAAATTAATTTCACTTTTCTTGAGTTTTAAATCATTTTGTTTTATTGGAAGTTTTAAACGATATTTACTATTTTAAGTGTTATTTACTATTATTTACTATTTTAAATGTATTTTTTGTCAGTGTTAAGTATATTCGTGATGCAGTTAAATTGAGGTTACTTTATTGATAAATAAAGTCTTTGTGAAGTAATGCTTTTATTATTCTCTCTCCAGAATCTCTATAGATTTGAGGGCACTGGGTTTGTAAACATCCCTCAACTTATAGACCATCACTACACAACAAAACAAGTCATCACTAAGAAATCGGGTGTAGTTCTGCTGAATCCTATCCCCAAGGTAGGTGCCCTTATGTAGTCGACTTCTTTGGTTATCTGTTTTAAAAGAATTCTCAGTAAGTTAACATTTCCACATGTAAATACACTTCCTAGTCTCTTTGTAGAAGTCTGGGGGAAAAAAGGATTTTGTAATTATCACATGAAATTATCTAATTCTACTAGGATGTGTTATTGCCTTACTATTCACTATTCTACATGATTCATACTTTGAACAGTTGTTATAAAAGACTCTAAGGTGTACTGTTAAACAAAGTGTCTGACCATTAGGAGTAAACTAGAATTGTAATTTGGGGTTAGGTCTACAATGTTTTATAAGATATAGGAACTTTAAAAAACTATGCTATTCTCAGTCACCATAAGGCATATATGCCCTGCATGTGTGGGGTCAGGCATCTGGTTGAGTGATTTTTTTCAGGTATTTTTACCTTTAAGGAATGTCACAGAAATCGTTTATTTCATGGCGTTTAAGAGGCTTGTAAGGTAGGGAATGAGGAATGTTCGTGTTTTGCTTTAGAAACTTTGCATCTGGGCCAAAGTGAATTAGTGATACTCACTTACCTTCTGAACACTGCTAGGGCCTCAAGAATTGGGTTGGGGCTTACAAGAGGTTTTTTTGGGGGGGGGGCGGGAGGTGCTGTGCTCTTTAATAAGAAGAACCATGTAGAAATGGGAAAACCACAGAACTTGGTAGACTATTATTTATTTATGTGGTCTTTTATATGTTGGGATGTTTTTTTAACTTCTGTTCTAAGATTGCTAATGGTTAATCCAGATTCAGTTGATTGAAAATTAAAAAAAAAAAAACAGTTGCAGAATTTTTCTTAGCTCAGAAATCAATGTATTTGCACTTTTATTACATTACTGAGTCTTCACTTTTAGCTGGGGTCTAGCATTCATCACACAGAGTTTGACAGTTGATTGCTGTACATTTAATTCTGTGACATAGGAGTGGATCTACTTTCATGGTTCCATATAACCATAACATTGGTAAATTAATAGTTTTCATTAATTTTTGCCTTAAATACAGAAAACTCCTTAAAGTTGTTTCTTACTCTGAAGAAGGTTGTGATTTTTTTTTCTCTATCCAATGAAATCTTTCAATATATCTTCTTCTATTTATGAATAAATGCTATCTATCATTCTGCAGAATTCTAGGATCTTTTCTGTTTGGTCAAGTTAGTCTATATTAATGGCTTCATTCACTTTTTATGCTTCAGTAACTTGCAAATTTACATTTCTGTCTTAGATTGATCTTTCTGCAAATAAATTTTTTCTATGAATGCCTACTGGAGTACATTTTGTTTAGCTCCAAAATATTTCTTTCCTCCGATTCTCAAATCATCATGTAGGATTGTCTTTGACATCTGTTACTTCAAAATTTTCCTCCCTGCAACATTGTACATCACAAGAATTTTGTCTCTGCTTAGCTGTGCATATGGGCACATGAGCTCAGTTCCTGTATGTCTCAGTACGAATAAAATACAGTGCAGGAAGATACTTTTATCCTAGGTTAGCACAGTAAGTTTTCAGAGGCACTGATATCCCATTCTACAAGTCAACCTAGATATTTGCATTGCGTAAAGGGTTTTTAGCTAGTACTAAATTGAGACATTGAAGTCATAACAGAGAAGAGCAATGATGCAGATTCGGGCTTGTGTAAGAATCATTTCAAGCAAAGCTGTAGTCCTCACTATATAAAGTTTTTTTTGAGAAATGGGCCTATATAGCGATTTACATTCTGGGTATTACAGTCTGGTTAGTATCTCTAACAGCCTTCAACACTGTGAGTTGATTATTTTGCCATTTTATTGTGCTATCTAGGAAAATAGATGCATACTGAAAGTTATGGAAGATTAAAGGGTAATATTCATATGTGATTGTTTCATGAGTTGGAAATTTGAAGTGTATGTGGCTGTTAACCTGCTTTGCAGCAATGGTATTAGAAATATACAAATCATTATCTCGGTTTGCTATAAATATTGTTAGATGCTTGATTTAAAGAATCACTGTACTATTATAAGAAAATTGCAAAGTAGAGGTTGTTAAAGTTAGATAGTTTTCAATTATGAGCAGAGAACAAGTTGATAAGCTTTTTGTTATGTTGGTATTATCCATCATATATCTTCCTTTAGGTAGTTATTTGTGCTCTTCTGTAACTGAAATTATTTCTTGATTTAATCTATGTAAGAAGTTAATGCCTGTGACCATGTAATGTGCTATAAAATATCTAATTTTCATCCTGCTAAATTTCATTTTTAGCCTCCATAAAGAATGCTGCTTTGGTTTCAATATAATTTGTTTCCCATTTGCCTCTATTCCCATTCATTTCTGCTTGTACCCATGGAAATATAAGTTTATCATCCTATTGCATAACTGCAAGACACAGTGGCTGAAGTTATCTCCTTTTTACTTTAATAGCTTTATGCATGTTCACTTCGAGGTACAGAAAACCAGACACTTTTGGAGAAGTGTAGCTGCCTCTTGGTAACAAAGCTAGTGTATAGGTGCCCAAGCTTCTCCTCCCTCACCTTTGCCAACTGATTTTTCCTGTGGTGTATCCCAAAGCCTGAGTAAAGATATGGAAATGGGAGGTGTTGTTGTAAACAGGGGTTGTCAGTCATCCATGTCATCATCCCTGTGTTAGAGAACACGATGAACGTGCTCACGAACTGTATTCGTTCAGTTTCTACTGAAATATGACTTCATCAGAGTGAGCTGCTCACACTGCCACATGTGAATTAGCACGTTGCTGAGTGCTCTCTCTGGTCCTCTCCGTCATGGTTTTTTTTACCTGACATTACATTATGTAAATATGAGCCCTTTTAATTGATTTTATCCCCCAACTGAAATATAAATCCATAAATCATAGTTGTATTTAGTGATGTGTGCAGCTAATTTAATTCCTAGACAAGTGCTGGCAGATAGATATTCAATAGTTATTTATTTGAAGATTGAACTTACTGAGCAGTTGGTAGGAGCCAAGTCCTTAGCAGAGATTTTTCTATGTGTTAGCTCATTTAATTCTCTCGTGTTCCTGTGAAGTCAGTACTGTTATTAACTCACCTCATGTATGCTATTGTGAGTGAGGAGCTCAAGCTTAAATGACTAACGGCCTGCATAGGTTAGCACTATTGATAAGGGATAGAGCTAGGATTTGAACGGATACTCTTAATCCTTGGGTTTCTAATCTAGCCTCCAAAGGCTCACCTGTGTGTTTTGAAGAATTTGAATGTGAGCCAAGGTAAAGGAAGTTGCTTTGATTCCGTAAAATGCAAAATTGAAACACAGACTTTAAGGTGTCAAAATCCATAGGTCTCTCTAAAAGGAAAATCATTCAGTAATATTGGGTGGGTGACAAGGCAGGTTAAAATCAGATACACATTTAAATGTCATTAAGAAAGACATCTAGTCTAGTGATAAGCTCAAAGTTGTTTGAGCAAGTTTAAATTTCCTCAAATTCAACTGTTTTTTTAAGAAAAACATTTCTTCCTTGACAATTAAAAAAAAAAACCTTCAGATTAAATGCATTTCAGTTAGGCCAAAAGACATTAACTTAAACACTGGACAAATTAGTTACTTATCAAATTGAATCAAACATTTATGAGTTTTAAAATAAAATTCAGTATTGATTACTGGACTGCTAGAGGCAGATATTTGGAAGAATAGAACTTTCTGTGGCATGAAATTTTAATTTGCTGAGAGGAGACAGGTTCATGACGGTAACTTCAGGTCATTTTGTTTTACCTTGCATTTTAATTAACAGAATACTTTAAATATTGCTGAATTATTTTCTTTTTATAGAAGACTTATGATTTAGTTTTTAATATCCTTAAGTCTTTTCAATTTAACATTTTATAGAATTAGACACTTTCTTTTTCTTAAATCTAGATTCATTAAGTCCACATGACTGTTCCTTAATTCATTAAGATACATTGGACAGTTTTTTAAATTAAGCTTTATCAAAGCACATAATGAAAAAATGTATGAGCCTCAGTATTCATTCATCAACTATCTACTTCCTGTTCATTCTGTGGTGAGCAGTGAGTATGTTGATGCAGTAAATGCTGTGAAAATAAAGCAGGGAGAGCAGATAATGCGCGACTACTTGCCTGTGATGAGAGCAAAGGTTAGGTCGTGTGTGTGTGTGCAGAGGAGAGGTACTTTTTTAAACACTGGAATCAAAGAAGCCCTTTTGAAGACTTTTGGGTAAAGGTGTGAGTCAAATCAAGGAATTTCTTTTGTGGTTATCTGCTTTATTGAAAAATTATAGAAATAGCCATTATATATGTATTAATAGATGTATTTTATTTTTTGATGATGCTTACACAATTGTGAAGCATGCATGTCCGTGTGGACCACTGATTAGGGTGGAAAGGGAGAAGAAATGGGAAAAAGTGGATGAGACAGTGTTTCCTTTTTTTTTTTTTTTTAATCTTTCTGTAGCTGGGGGAGGGAGGAGCAAACAGGAGAGAATTGTCTTAGTACCCTAGGGATATTGGACTTCCATTCCAGTGTGGAGCATGTTCTGAGGGTACTACTTAAGGGCTTTAGATAGCTCTGAGATGCTGTTGATTCCATTGCTCCAAGGTTGAGGAAATTGTTCCAAGGTCCATTAGCTGATATAATCCACCCTAGAGTCTCCACTTGCCAGGATACTTGCTGTTAAAGCTTGGTCAGGAGAGTTGGTCAGAGTAAGTATAAGCTGGTCAGACTTTGCCACAGCATCACAAGTGGCAAGATGGGGGACAATTCCTATGAGGTTAGACCTCCATTCTCTGCCATGGTATTAGGCCCAGTTTTGACACAAGTACTTTATGGTCAGACCACAGATCCTGTGATTTTCCCCATGGTTGGATATCTGAGTCCAGTGGTGGAGTTGGAAGTAAGGTTCCAAAGAAATCTCACCAGAGGACCTGGAGCAAGCAGTAGCCTGGCAGCTAAAGCCCTCGGCAGGCCTTCCCCTAGCCCCAGTTCCTGAACATGCCAGTATGTTCAGGAAGCTGCTCCAGTCTGTCCCACATCCTATTCAGCTCTTGTGCACATTGATAGGTAGGTGTTGTAGTCTAGTTCAGCCCAACTGACCTCACTGTTGAGCCCACACTCATGCCGCTGAATGCTACCATTGTCCAGCCAGGCCACCTGTTGGAGCTCCAGCCTTTCAGAGGGGTGCCCACAGTTTCCCTTCTAGACCTACTCCTTGACCCAGATCTTGCACATTCCAGGTGGTACTGCAGTCTAATTTGGTAGCAGAACGACATTAAACATGAAAGATTTTTAAAAATTTATTCAGTTTTCTTGGAAAGACAGATTCACAGAAAGAAGGAGAGACAGAAAGATTTTCTGTCTGCTGATTCACTCTCAAAAGGCCTCCAATGGCCAGAGATGAAATGATCCAAAGTCAGGTGCCAGGAGCTTCTTCTGGGTCTCCCATGTAGTTACAGGGTCCTAAGGCTTTGGGTCATTCTGCAGTGCTTTCCCAGGCTGTAACTAGGGAGCTGAATGGAAAGTGAACACCCGGAACAGGAACTGGTGCCCAGATGGGATCCCTGCACTTGCACGGGGAGAATTAACCAAGCATGCTATGAAGGCTCGATCAGTTGGACAGAAATAACTGATTCTGTAATGAACAGCAATCTGAAAAGCTTGGATTAAAGTTAGATGTTTTAAGAGCTTTACGTGACAAGCTTAGGGTTTAGGATTAGGTTGGAAAATGAAAAATCAGTAAGCAGTGTGTGAGCTAAGGAAATGGTAAATACAGCGATGATTTCAAACACTTCAAAAAAGTATTGAACATTATCCACTATCTTAATTGCTTAAAGAATTTAAGAATTTGTTCGTACATTTTAAAGAACAGAAATCAGTTTTCATTTTACTGTGTTTCATATTGAATTTGTGTGGCCATAACTAAAGTGTGTTGTAATGTTCAATGAGAATAAAACACATTATCACTCTAATGGAAAATAAGTAAATGTGAAAATGTATGAACAGTCATAAAACACAAAAATGAAAACTCTTAAAGATCTGACTTGAAGATCTTCAAGACCTATCTATGTTGAATTTGAAATCTAGCTACAAACATCCCAGAAACTGTTAGAGAAAAAGTTCATTAATTTCATAATTTGAAAGCAAGGACTCTATTTCTTGGAAGCAACATTTTACAATCAATAAACTGTAGGGAAAATTTCTCTAGATGTTTTAGATAACGAGATCGTCAGTGACATTTCTGGGGAGATGAGGAACAGATTTAGCCTGTTGTTTTTAATCATACTTTAATAACAGCCAAGAACATAATATTACAATTCAGTTTAAGAGAAGATTCTTGTATCACTTTTTAAAAAAGATTTATTTTTATTGGAAAGTCAGATATACAGAGAGGAGGAGAGACAGAGAGGAAGATCTTCCATCTGATGATCCACTCCCCAAGTGCCGATCTGAAGCTAGGAGCCAGGAATTTGTGACCTGGGAGAGCAGTAAAAGATGGTCCAAGACCTTGGGCCTCTACCACCCATATGAGAGATTTGGATGAAGTTCATGGCTTCTGCCTGGCCCAGCAGTAGCTTTTGCAGCCTTTGGAGAATAAATCTGTGGACAGAGGATCTCATGTTCTTTCTTTCTTTCTCTCTCTCTCTCTGCCTTTCAAATAAATAAGTAAATCTTTCAAAAGTTATGTGCATGAATAATTTAATATTTAGCTTACTTGGTGAAGGATCTGTCTGCATAGTGACAAAAATTTAGAATTATTGGTGATGTGTCTTTTAATTAAATTGTTTTATTTGTGAAGCAAAAAGCTGCAGTGTTGCTAACAATCCATTTTTTTTGTAAATGATTTCCACATTATGCAATTTAATGAAGTGTCATCATTTCTTTATAAAGACTTTCGTTTCAAATTTTAGACATAGATACTGAGAATTTCTTTAGCACGCTAAATCCCGCCAGAGTACATTTGTGCGTTGATGAAGATCGTGACATGTAGGGGTCCTGTATTTTGGTGCAGGGGGGTTAAGCCATTACTTGTAATGTCAACATTCCCATGTTGGAGGCCAGTTTGAGAACTGACTATATGGTTCCAATCTGCCTCCTTGCTAATATGTCTGGGAAGGCAATGGATCATAGCCAAATCACTTGGGCCCCTGGTATTCCTCTGGGAGATCTGAATGGATTTCCTGGCTCTCTGGATCAGCCCTAGGTATTGTTGACATTTGGGGAATGAAGGAGTGGCTAGAAGATCCCAAAATGAGATCCTAATATCAGGATTACCTGTGAGACAGTCTTGGATTTTTGCTGGTGTCTAGTTAACTGAAAGGGAAACAGAATTCTCATTAACAAAGATCAGCTATAATTTTCTAGATGTCTCTTCTTTACCTAATGCCATGTTTTGATGTTTGGAATATAGCTAATCATTGATTATGTCATTTAAATCTGCTCTGATGGGTCTATATTTCATAATAAATTGAAAAAGTCTTAACGAGAACCTTTGTAATTGATCTTTGCAGTCTTTAATAAAGATAAGAATTTATTTGAAATATCTGACTCCTTTAAGTCCTGGTAATATTCCTATGAGGTGGATATCATTACTTTCTCAGTTTTATGGGTAAGACAAGTGAGGCTCAGAGAAGTGAAGAAATTTGCTGAAGATGTGAGACTGTTAAATGGCAGCGTTTGGCTCCTAAGCCAGGCACAGTTTGATGCTCACAGACCAGGGCATTCAGTCTTAAACAGCAGCTGTACTGTGCACCATCTAGACAGAAGGAAACATTGCCAATTCATCTTGAGAGTATCTGTGGTGAGTTTGTTGGAACATTTGTGACCATTAATCATTGTAATAAAGATCCAGTGAATTTGAGTTAATTTGGAAAATGTGTTTTCCCACTTTTAGTTGTAGATCTATTTATGATTCATTTCCTAGACCAGATCTGTACTACTAGTGTCAGCTACACTTGGGAACTTGTTAGAAATGCAGATTCATTGGCATTCCAGAAACTTTGGAAAAGGAGCCCAGATTTCTGGTGCCTCCACAAATTCAACAACGACTGATCTAAAATAGTCTAGATAGGGGCTGACACAATGGCTCAACTGGCTAATCCTCCACTTCCAAGCACCGACATCCCATATGGGCACTAGTTCATTTCCTAACTGCTCCGTTTCCCATCTAATCTCTGCTTATGGCCTGGGAAAGCACAGAGAATAAGAGCATTGGGGGCCAGCAGCCGTGTGGGAGACCCAGAAGAAGCTCCTGGGTCCTTGCTTCAAATCAACTTAGCTCTGGCCATTGCAGTTGGAATGGCATTTTTGCCAGTCTTTAAAAAGAAGCAAAAATGCCTTTTTGTGAAACAGAAATAAGAGAATGAGAAGTTATTTGCTGAGATAGAGAGCTGAGTCAGCTTTATTAGCATCTTTAAAATGAAGCTTAAAAGAGATCAAGTCTCACAGACTCTCAGCCCAAGAATATTCCAGAAATACAATGTTTATAGACTAACAGCTACGAGTTTTCACACTGATAATGCTAAAACAGTCTCAGTACTCACAACATTATAATATGTATGTAGCTTATGCAGCACAAATGAGGCTTTGTTGAGAATTAGAATGAATATGTATTTGCACATTGTGCTTACGGGTTTGACAAATGTGTGTATATATATATGTGTGCACATATATACACACAAATGTGAGGATTTCAAAAGGTTTTTGAAAAATGGAATTGAGAGATAATTTTAGTGCGGAAGGAATTTTGAAACCCATGTATGAAAGATCTTTACAAGGTCCATGGCAAAAGCATGCTACAGAAAAACCATGTGTGGATTTAGAAATCATTGACACAAATGTGAGTTTTCTTCTAATTACATTTTCCATGAACTTTCTGAGGTGCACTAATACTTGAGGTACATGTGTCTATATATCATTTGGCTACTGGTTTATCGTTAAACAGTTACTAAGATTACATGATTTGATTATTACAGTTATCAATAGATATGTGTATATAAGCATAAGCTTTTGGATATGTATATTAAATGAACATGTATATTATATATATATATTTATACACATACATACAAAGGCTTATTTTGCAGTCCTAAGTAACTAAAGATAATGAACTCTCATGACCCCCTCTAAAATAGAAACCTAAAAATCCAAATGACACAAAATTGTTGGTTTGTTTATCTACTAGAAACCTAAAAATCCAAATGACACAAAATTGTTAGTTTATCTACTCGTATAACATGAAGATATGCAATTTAAAGAGGTAAGAAGCTTTTCACATACACTGTAACACCATTTTTAAAGATTAAAGAAATACTTCAGAACTGTGATTTATGTAATTACAAACAGCTGAATATTTTTTCTGAACTTCAAGATGTCTTTTTTAATTCACTCATGCTTCAATTAAATTTTTATTAGTGCTGATTATTTCTGGCACTTGCTGTTTTACCCAAAAAGTGTTCTCCCTAAGCAATTTAAACCCCTCAAGAATCACCATAGCTATGGAGACAGATTATACTATCTCAAAGTTTTCTCTTCTTCTTTTGACTGAATAACTTTGCTTCCTTTTCCTCTTCATATTTTTCAAATACAAGATGAAGATGTTCTGGTATTAAATATTTCAATGAAATGCATTGCACCTATCCCCAACCCTGTCTGGAAAGTTTAATAGCAAAGTTGAGACAGTTTTGAAGGTGAATGAAGGACCAGGACCTTTGTTCTTGACATACAACAGTTGAATATTATTTTACATCTTGCCCAGTGTAGGGATACTCGATGAACATGAAGTAACAGTGATACTAAAATAAAATGAAAACATGGATTGAGGTAAGGATAGAACAAATAAAAATCTTATGGAGTTGCAGAAGATCCAAATATAGAGCAGGGAACTTGAAAATTCATCCTTGTCTTTCATGTTGGAGGCAGGGGCCCACGCGCTTGAGGCAAACACCCAGTGCTGTGCTGAACAGACTGCATATAAATATATATACACACAATATTCTTTTTATATATTTATATTATATTATAATTACATTATATTATATGCTACACTGACAGAAGCATGGGCCAAGTTAAAGGAACGTGCTCTTGATGGTTAGTGTCCTGGTAGCTAGCCACATAGGGCAGTTGTTCTTCTCTCTGTGGACGAAGGATGAAGGCAGGAATAATGACTCTGCAGTTGGGGCTGCCTCACAGAAGCTTTACTGTTAGAAAGATGCATACCACGTCCAAAACACAGCAGGAAACACAGTAGCCTAGAATTCAAATCTCATCTTTGGTGTTTGGATCTCAGACCGAAATCTAAGTGGAAACCATCAGCGGGCATGTCCTTGACATGGACTGTGAGGAGTCAGCCTCTTGAGACACACAGCAGGACTGAGAAGTGGGTTGGCAGATGGAGAAAATGCCAACCTGCACGTGTGTGCTCATTCAACCATCCTTATATAACACATGCAAATGTTAATGGTTGGCGTCAGAATCACGTGAGGTGTGACAGATACGTGCGTATGTATAAACATATCACATGTAGATTTCAGCATTGCTATATACTCACATACACATGATATTTCAGTTCCAATAATTAGGATATCTACTAGACTGGTTAGAAAAGAATCCTGCTCTGGACATAGACTTCCAGAATGTATCCAAGGAACCTTTAGGGAATAGTTATTTTAGCTACCTATCTACATACAAACAAAAGCCTACTCAACACTCAGACTTTAAATATCCCTCTAGCTGAAGTTCCTGAAGAGCAAGCACTGTGTCCTTTGCCTGCCTGTACTTCCTAAGCCGTCGCACACTGCTTATAAACCCTTAAATAGGTCACTCTTGAGTGAATTAGTCCGTCTAAAGTGTTGTGGTTTTTTTCAACCGATTACAACTTGAGACAAATTCTTTTTTTTTTTAAGAGACCATTTCAATAGAATGAATTAAGGAAAAAGTAACTGTAACTATTTTTAAAAATTCTTGTTTTAGCCAGTATCCATTAATTCAGTATGTCCCTGGAATGCTTCTTGCCTTTGTTCATACTATTTTTCAGAGCTGTGTACTCTTTTTTTTTTAATAACAGCTTCATGAGGCATAGAGCAGGATTAACATCATTTCATATTCATAAGCGATGTCATTGAATGCTGGAGAGGTTAAGCCATCTTTTTCTTTGCGTGCAAGGAAGTAGAGAAATAAAGCCGTGAAGAGTTTTCACTGAGCAATAAACAAGATTTTACTTTCTATCTTTAGTATTTACCTATAATAATAGAAGGCTCTTTTAGCTCGTGTGTGTGTGTGTGTGTGTGTGTGTGTGTGTGTGTGTGTGTGTGTGTGTTGGTAGTAGTAGAGCTGTAATAGAACTGGAAAGAGGAGGGAGTGCAAGAGAAGTGTTTAATTTACTTGTGACTTACAGTGGGGAATAAAAGATGGTGTCTAGGCTTCTTTTGTAAGAAACATGCTTTTATTTTACTCTTTAGTACAGCCATGTCATAAATTAGTCAAAAAACAAACCCAATGTGATTGTGATTCTTACATGTTAGAACGATCTTATCTGACTCACCTCTTCTTTTGTTTCTTAATAACTTTCAATAATTAAGATTATTTAGGCCGTAAATCAATTTGAAGTATAAATTTACAGGGTAAAACTTTGTAGACATCCTGTTTAATTTGTTTCAAATGCTCACTTTTTTATTGAGTAAAATAAAAATACCTTGAGATCTATGATTTGTACGCTCCTATTCCAGTTTCCTAAACCAATACCTTTACTATTGCAGCAGAAGTATTTCAGAGGTGTTCCTAAGTGGCTTCCTAGGAAATCAGGAATGATCCTTTACTTCATTTTATTGAGAATTGAAAAAGTGGTTTTAATTATGTGGTTATGGACATCTGTTAAATGGAGTTGTGAAATAAAAGCTCCCTCTCTAATGCAGTATTAACATTATATTAGTATGGTGTGCAGACACGTTGTGTTTTGCCTGAGTAGGAAACATTAGTCTTGGAAGTGTCATTTCGTCTGAAAAAGCACTTCTGATGGTTTTAGGCAGAATTATGAAGTGAGCATATTTATCTGGAAAAAGAAAAATTAATCTTCGCAGTATACAGTCCGAATGAGTTTAGTCAAATAGTTATATAACTAACACCACAGTCAAATTATAGCATAATTCCATCAGATCCCCAAATTCCCCTGTGATCCTCACTAGTCAACCTACCACTGAGCTTGCTGAAATTTCCTGAGAATGTTGTACAAAAGGAATCAAATAAGTACCCTGCTGAATTTGATGTCTTTTATTTAGCAATGTGCAAATGAGATTCATCCACACTGCTGCACAGATCCATAATTTCCTCCTTTTATTCTGGCAAATTACTCCACTATAGGAATATTCAACTACTCAGGGGCCACAGCACCAGCCCTCATAAGTACTTTCCTTCTGACAACCATAGAAAGACTGAAGCCAGTAGATTAAAATCATAACCCTATGCTCATGGAGGAACTAAACTGTCTCTCTTTGACCTTACGATATGGATAAAAACAGTTTGTGAGGAATCTTCCTGATTATAGCTTGGTCACTGAGGAGGTTCACCTTGTTGCTCTAAATAATAGATCTTATGGCACATGGATTCCTTACTTATGTCTCACATTTATTTCCATTCTTTATCATTTTTTGCAAGCTCTTAAACACTCTCCAGTTCCTTCAGTTTTAGCAAGCGACTTTGCTTCCCTCTTTTCCTGAGAACCTGGGGAAGAAACACATGCACACTCTGCCAACAGTTATTTTCACCTGTCCTGATCTCATCTCATGTCTTATCAAAGCTCTTCTCACTTTACCAGAATCTTTGATTTTTCATTTTTCTCTGATTAACTCATCTCCCTGATCCTATATCTTCTCACCTCCAGTGTGTCTTCCATGCATCAATTTTCTCCACTTAATTTTTTTTATCCCCCTCATAGTGCTTCTTCTCAACCACTCCATCTTTATTTGAAGCAATATAGCCATAGTTTTCATTTGACTAGGCTTTTATCTTTGATCTTAATAAATAGCTCGCATCTTTCCTTATAAGAGTAATATAGCTTCCTATGTCAGTTTTTGTGCATTAACCACTTATTTGAAACCTTCTGAGATCAGGCCTCTCCATGGTCACCACAGTGAAATTGACATCTCAAGTGTTTCCAGTGACTTCTCGTTAATGGCCTTCAATGTCCTGTTTTCAGAGGCCAGGCTATTGGAAACCTCTGTTACTTTTTAAAATGCTAACCAGACTTGCATTGAAACAACTTTGTCTCTGCTTTTTACTTCTTGGCTCTTGTTCATTTCCCGTGAGACATTACCAAAAGCTTAATGTGTACAAAAATAATGCATTGTGTTTTTTTTTATGATTCTGTGAATCCAAGGGGTAATTCTTCTGCATTAGCCTGGCCCCACACATGTTTGCAGGCACCTGACAGACTGATTAAGGGGTGGACCCAACTGAGATGACAAATGTGGGGGCTTTGTAATAGGTGCATGATCTAAGGTAGAGATAACCATCTAAACTTAGCTGTGCAGAGAGGAGGGGAGACAGAGATCTTCCATGTTTTGATTCACTCCCCAAGCAACTGCAACAGCCAAACCTGGGCCAATCCAAAGCCAGGAACCACTTCCCGGTTTCCTACAAGGTCCCAAGGCTTTGGGCCATCCTCGACTGCTTTCCCAGGCCTCAAGCAGGGAGCTGGATGGGAAGTGAGGTCGCTGGGATTAGATATGGGATCCCAACGCATTCAAGGAGAGGAGTTTAGCCACTCAGTTATCGTGCCAGGCACAGATGTACACATTGATTTTAACCTCTCCACGCGTATCCTTTTAGATTTCAATTTGGATGTCATTCACAAATACATTTGTATTTTATTTTTAAAAGTCAGCATGTTTTTAAAATGTTAGTGTTATATGCATTTTTGAAAATGAGTTTTCTTCAAATTATAGTATATAATTAGATTTTTTGATCCAGGTGTTAGAAATCCCCCTAAGACTTTTAGAGTGTGACATAAAACTAAGTGAAATATTGAGAAGATGTAAATGTAGGCATGTTAAGATTAAGGGAGTGCTATGGATTTTACAAGATTTATGACTCAAGAATAGACATTTAAATTCCTAAACCCTATTATTACACTTTAATGGTAATGGTTGATGTATTAACATGGAAGATTGATGTAGTTCCCGTGTTGTATGAGGGTAGGGCTGTTGAGAAGTGACTGAATTGGGCTACTAGAAAGACGCCCATGATCAAATCCAATTTGTTTTCTAAGAGAGACCACACACAGGGTAGAGAACGGAGTTAGTTTCCTGTGTGTGTCTGTCTGCTTCCTGGCTCATTGTGTAATTTTTCTCTGCACTTGTCCCACTTTCAGCAGATGCCAGAATAGTGGGACTGCCTAATGTTGGAAGGGCAACCACCCAAACTGAGTCATAATAAATCTTCTTACTCCCTCAGTGGCTCCTCTCTGGTATTTCAGTTAAAGTGACAAGAATTGGATTATCACAGAGTGGGTATACCAAGAAAGATGTGAGATGTATAATGTTACTATCAGAGAAAAAAATGCCTGTGTCCTTGGCAGGACCTTTCCTTTTTATATTTAGTCTTAATAATGTTGTCTCTACCTCTTGCTTCTGTAATGTGTTTAGGTCAAGTTCAACATTTACCCCTCATTTATAACTAAACCAAATCCAGTAAATCTACATGTAGATCTCAGAATCAGGACTGCCTCCGGTTTTATCTCCTTTTGTACAAATAGTGTAACTGTTTCAAAGCTTTGGGAATGGATCCTGCTTCTTTTAACTGTGGAAATCTGGGACAAGTGGTATCCTTGTTTCCAGTTGGCTCTCTTTCTCAACCTCTCTTCTTAACAACCACAGTGATATTCACACTTCAGTTGTCCAGTTCCTGCTGCTTCTCTGCACCGTTGCCTTCTTATCCTTTCCTGCTGCAGTGGTGAAACCACCCTCAGTCCCCCAGCACTGATCCAATTAGCCACTGCTCTCTGCATTCTGGGCACTTAGTTCATCGTGTCGCGTTTATTGTGGAAGTGTCTTTGTGTGCTTCTTGTTGAAGGGACCATGCATTACTATGTGCAGGCCAAGCTGTAGATTTGCTGAAAATGCTTAGCCAAGATAATGATCACTACAGCACAGCTGGTTTAATGATTAAATACAGTCAGGCTGCAAAGAATTGGTAATATTTAGTTTGCTTTTTGTGACAAGAAAAATATTGCCTCCAACTGACAAATAAGTTTGTATGCACCTGTTAGGTTTTATGTATTTATTGTAACTAAATCTGAAATCCCACTATCAATATAATCCTTTCTCCATCCCCTTCCACTATTGTGTTCTGTGGTTCTGAGAAAAAACTTTTTTTTACAATCAGCAACTTTTATTCATCTGTTATTACTCTTTTAAGTCTTTTCCAAAGTGTAGGACCTGGGTAGCATTATTTAAACATCTTCAGTGCATATAAAACTTCTTATTGGAGAGTTTTGTTTGAAGTGCTTTATTTTTTCCTTGAAAGGTCACTAAGTAGATGTAGAGATCTGGCTGAAATTAAGAACTATTATAATTTCCTTTAAATGACGAATTCTTTTTCTTTTTTCTTTTGGTTTTACCAAGAAGGAAGAGAAAAAAAAATTCAGTAACTGTAAATGTTGAAGAAAACTATGAGAATTATGATAAATAATGAAATAAAGTAAAATGAGGAAAGTAAGGGCTGTTAGAAGTAAAGATTCTCACTGAATACTCAACACACTTATTTCTTACTTTCCAGAACATGTGGAGTGGAAATTGCCTGTTATTAGAACAGCAATGGAGTGTTAAATGTATTTTCTGACTTTCATGTTATCTCTTCTTTTTTAATTTTTGAAGAACACTTTGTTGTAAATGTCCTCGTAGGTGTTAAAGTGACAGTGTGGTATTTATGTCTGCAGAAATAATGTCAGACTCAATCCAGAAATAGGAAAAGCTGCCTTTTTGTTTGACAGTTACATAGATCTTGAATCTTGTTGCATATGTAATTTTGTTTTTATTTATGACTATTTTTTATTTTGGTTTGTTTTTGGTATTGTTTACATGTTTGACAGGGGTGCACACCCATGTCAGTCTCTGATAGAGGGAGGGGGATTGGCTGCTCCTTGCTGTCAAACTACATCAGCACCCAGGGATAAGGCAGATGGTTATTTGATGAGGACTTAGAGACCACAATATAGGGGAAGAGTGTTCAAGGGTATTACTTGAGTGGTGTTGATAGTTCCAAGAATTATTGGCTTTGTTGTACCAGGGCTGAGAAAAGCTTTCCAAGATCTCTTCCTTGACCAGGTCCACCTTAGTGTATCCACAGGCCCAGAAACATGTTGCAAATCTGGGCCAGGAAAGTGGTCCAATCTGTTCTGCATTCCATCCTCTGATGAGGCACTTGATGTCTTCTGCTGGCATAGATGACCTGGATTTTATGTCCCCCATGTGCATCTGCACAAGCTGTCCACTGCACAGGCAACAGCCACTGGGAGGACCAGTCCTGATACATACACTACACATCCTCTGATTTTCTCTGTGGCCAGGGACTGAGTCCAGCAGTCCAGTCATGGACTCTCCCAAGAAGCATCACCTGGTATGACCTCAAACACTTGACTGTTGTGTGTGTCAGTTAATGCAGGGTCAGGTTTGTTTTGTCACCTGCACCAGACAACATACATACTGCTGGATAGCTGCCTGGCCAATTCTGCCCCCAGCCCTATCTCTCACTTGAGCTAATGGTTGCTGGGGCCTAGTTCAGCTCAGCCTGCCAGAGCCTTGTCTTGATGCACACCAGTGGGTGAGCAGCCTCATCAGGCTGACCACTATAGCCCCTCCAGATTGCCCCCAGCCCTGGTTTTTGAGCATGCCAGCATATGCAGCAGCCAAGACCAGTCTGTCCTTCATCCTATTTGGCTCTCATACATACATGTGGATGCTGCAGTTTAGCTCAGCCCAACCTACCCGCAAACCCATCCCACATGTGTTTCAATGAGTGTTGCTGCCCTGACTAGCCTGGCCTTCCTGCAGCCCTGGCTCTCATGATTACCAGTGGGAATTACAGCCCTGCAAGGGAGTGCCCACAGTTCCCCTACCAGGTCTGCTTAACTGCCTGTCTTGCACCTACCAGGGGATACCTTTGGTCCAGCCTGATATGACTCATACCCAGTCCTGGCACTTACCAGCTAGTGCTGCAGCCTAGTCTGATTCGGGCTCTCATGCTTGCCAGTAGATGCTGAGGCCTGGCTCAGCCTGCCCTGCTCAAAGACCCAGCTCACAGAAATGCCAGCAAGTGATGCAGCATTGCCTGACCTGGCCTGCTCCATGGCCTGGCTATTGTTCTTCCCAGTGGGAGCTGTGGCTTAGCAGGAAAGTTTCTCAGGTTTCCCTACCAGGCTGGCTCCCAGTCCCAGATCTCATGCATGTGGGTGGGTGCCTTGGCCTGATCCAGACCTGCTCTCTAGTTTCCCCCCTCTAAACCACTCCACCTCAGATTCCTTGCCTAACTGCGAGTGCAGTGGCCAGGTCTGTGGAAGACACTAGATGTTATTCCCTGTCAAAGATTCCCTCAGCTGCTCCCATTCCAATGATTAAAGTCCCCCAACTCCCTTCCCTAGGCAATCTGTAGCCCTCCCACCTGGGGGCCAGTGTGGCATGTCCTAGCCCAGCATTCCCCACCTATTCCACGTGTCTTAAAGACAAAAATAGAGTAAGCAGCTATGCTGTCACACTGGCATTAAATAGACCCAGAATGCCCACCAGGTGTTGACGTCTTTTCTCCCAGCAGTGTAATACTTGCACGTGTACAAGACTGCTTGGACAGTCACCCGCAGCTGGTGTGCAGATGATCTTATAAGCTTCTTGGTCCCAAAACATGAAAATACAATGTTTTTGTCAAAGCAGAATCTGATAGCACCTTTGCAGTCTTCACAGTGGCACCATCATTTCTGTTTGTAACTTTTTGCCATTCAGTGCTTTTTAAGACAGGACTGTATCAGTTTCTTGAGATATCTGTTCTTGACATCAAGCAGCTTTTAAAATTGAATTTTAGATACATTAAAATAATTAAGTTGTAGATGGAAAGACAGATGCTCGATATTGTTTTTTTAAACAATAGTTGAAGTGAACATGTGTTCATTCTTTTATTCATGCCACATTAACTTCAGGTCTGTGATATGACAGCTTTCTAATAGTTGCTGGACTGTTAGTGGCAGATGAGAAGGTCTTTGCCCTCAGGAAACTCCCCAACTGCCGTGGAACCTGACAGGTAAACACAGTATAAATTTCCAAGTGACAGGTGGCACAAGCATGAACAGAATGGAGGAAGACTTGGGGTGGGCTCTGCGTGTGAAGCCTGGGGGAAGCAGGAGAGAGAAAGCTGAGAATGAGATGGGATCATGAGCAGCACTGGATCTCAAAGCAGAAATGGGGCTTCCTGCTGTGCATTAAGCCTTTGTTTCTCTGGAGTTTCAGTTTTGAATGAGTTGCTGTCACTTAGAGATTGGCATTTTCTTCCACCATCAGTATTGTCATGTGCTGCTGCCATTTTCCACTCCCTGTTCCAAATCAAACTGCCTGTATCCACCCCGCCCCATTCCCCCCTTGTGTCATGTTGCATTTGGGACTTCCTCTCTGACTTTGCATGGTCCTGAATGTGGTTATTTACATTTTCTTTGCTGCTTTGGCAAACCTGAGCTACCTTCAGTGTAGAACACACTTAGCGGACAAAGAAAATAGTCATTACAAGCTGAGAATGTACAGTTTGGAAATATTCTTAAGTTTTATTATAGAAACTTTAAAATGAATTCTGAATATTCTTTTGGGCAAGGTTAGCATTTGCAGAATAGACTTATTTTTAAATTAGTCTAAGAAAATTTTCTGTAATCACATCTCTTGTCTCCACCTACCACAGGCCCAAAAAGGAGGTGAATTTTTTTACTTGCTAATCTTCCAAAGAATGAACTTCAGAAAGAAACAAAAACCATGTTTGGTTTCATTCTTTGTTATACAATAAAGAGAAATATGCTATTAAATCATTTGTTTATTAGATCAGAGGAAGAAAATCAGTATTGTCATAACTATATATTACAGTTTTACGAACGGAAAGAATTTTTCAGTTATTAAAGTTGGCTTGCTGGAAATCGTTCCTGGGTAGGTACTCAATGTACGAGAGAGATTAATTATATTTTCCTCAGCTTTTATATTCCCATGTGAATTTTTGGCTCAGATGCTTTTTCCTAACTCGGCTTTATGATTTTATGCTATTGCAGCCAGCATTACCAACGTAGGAAGTAGAATTGTTTTTGTGAAGACTTTAAGCACAATGGTTTTCAGTTGTTTCACCAAACCAAATGTGTTCTTAGTGTAGCAGATAAATTGTCTCAATGTTTTTGACATGTCCTTTGTTCCTTAAGAGCCCATGGTTAAGTATATATTAAAATAGCTTCAAAATTTAATACGAATGAAATGAAAACAGTACAGCCCACCATGCTATTGTTTTTTCATCACCGATAGTTAAGAAATTCGTTTACTCTATTCATCTAAAAACTCATATCTAGTTGGTTTGCACCATACCATCTTGAATAGTTTTATTGTAGTTACTTTACGTATCAACATCGTGCATGTCAAAACATTTCATACCCACTTCATGGTCAGACCATAAAAGATGCAGATATGAGATATGTGTGCACGTGTGTGTGCATAATCTGTAACCAATGCTATCTATTTATCATTTTAATTAGTACATTTGGTTTTAGCAAATAGCTGGTGTTACAGAATAAGTTTTAACTGTAGGCCTTAAATCTATTCTTTTTTTCTAAGAGTCAAACAGGGGCTCTGGTGTGGAACTCTGAAATCTTCCCGAATGTTTGTTTTAATGTTGAAATGGAGAAATGACAATGTCAGAAAATAATGCATGGTGTAGGGATGTATTTAACATAATTACCAACTCTTTTAATGGATTCATAAGCTCATGAAATAAAATGAAAATCATTTTTTCTTTTTAAAAAACAGAGTGACAGAGAGAAAGGATAAGAGGGTGTCAGAGTGATAGAAGATGGAAGGAAAGAAGAAAGGAGACAGAACTATTGACTGATTCATTGATTGATTTTCTACCCTCTGGTTCACTCCTTAAACAGTTACAATAGTCAGATTTGAGATAAACTAAAGCTAGGAGCCAGAAACTCCAGGCAGATTTCCCACAGATATTGTACCTATGAAATACATGAAATCTGTTCTTTATGTTAATAAGATGTTTTAAACTAAAAAAAAAAAAAGGTTCTGGCTATAACCAAAAGAGTCAAAGGTGAAGGATTTTGTTGTGCCCATCGAGATCAAAGGTGGCAGGAGATGTGTTAGAATGAATCAGGGACAGTAGACAACTAAGCTCCAGGAGCAGATGCAAGTTTAAGCTGCAACACCACTGAGTTTTTATTATGCTGTTTGTGGTTTTTTTTTTTTTCCCATTTGAATCAAATGAGATGTGAGAGTGTGCTCTTACATTGTTTTAGCCAGAGTAAAACTGATTTTGCAGACATCAGGAGCAAGAGGTAGTTTCTCAGCATGCTGAGAAATCATCTTAAGGATAAGTCTGTAGAGTAAGTGTTACTGTTTGCAAGACACTCCAGAGGAAATTGTAATTACAGCAACATTTTTGGTAGGAAGTTTGAGGATTCTATAGTGGGAAAGGTATTTGAGCTTTTTAAATTTGAGATGATGTAAATGTTCATTGATAAAGAAATGGTCAACTGTGAAGTGCCAGATAGTAGATGAACATGTACTACCATGACATAAGCATTTTATCATCTATGTTTTCTATTATTTTTTACTTATTTTTAAAACTTTCATTTTTTTTAAAAAAAATATTTATTTTGATTGGAAAGTCAGAATTCTAGAGAGAAAAGAAACAGAAAGATTTTTCATCCACTGTTTCACTGCAACAGCTGGAGCTGAGCCAATCTGAAACCAGGAGCTTCTTCTGAGTCTCCCATGGCGGTGCAGGGTCCCAAGGCTCTGGGCTGTGCTCCACTGCTGTCCAGGTTGTGATGGGATGAGGAGGAGCAGGCCTACATGCTAAGGCTGAGGAAGAAGTCAGCTAATCCTTTTTGCTGTCTAGGTACTACCTCATCTCTCTCGCTCTCATAATAAACTCCAGAAAGTAGAAATTACAATTTTGCTTTTTCGTTTAGTAAATGCTTGTGCCTTGTACCTTGTTCATTAAACTGAATTCAGCAGCAACAGGGAATAATTGTATGATAGAGGATGTTGTAGTTATGGATGACGATGTTTCTTGTAGGAACATATTTGTCCAGTGGCTGTTTATCGTCGCTCATTTGCCAGTTCCTGCAAAGAAAGTGTGTCAGTATTCTTTTCCTTGTGTCAGCTGTTCTTCCTTTGTAGCAGATGTAACTATTGGCCCTAGCTTGGAAATGGAAGAATGAGCTAGAAAATATTAGTGCATAAACAGAAAGTTATTATAGAAAGTGATATATAGAAGTATATTATATTTAAATGTACTATATATGAAATTGAAGATCTGTTCGATCAATAACATGCTAGCAGAAATGTTAGTTTAACATAGAAGTAGAGAGATTGGACAGAAATAAATTAACAAAACCAATTAAAGTTCTTTCTGGTATGACACTCTTAAAAGTAAATCATACTGCTATGTAAGAGCTGTTTTATGCAGCTTGCCAATGTGATGACATGTTTAATAGCATGATGAGAAGTTTTTCCTAAATAAGAATTATTTGGGAGGAATGCATTTGAGTTTATTTAGGATTAATTTATAGAACCTTACAGCAACTATCCAATTACTAAAAGCTTTTCTCAAATGGATTCCATCCAGATAGGCAAACTGCTTTCCATATTTGTCAATAATGATTTTTTTTTCCTGTAAAGCAACCCTAATAACTTTAATGACAAACCTGCTCAAATTCTGAGTAATCTTTGGACTGTGAAAATGTAGCATGGCTAAGATTTTAAGTGGAGAAAATGCGCTAATCAGGCTGAGCGAGTAATGAGGCAGGCCAGTGGGAACACCTGTGTGTCAACGAAGTCTAGTGACAGCAGTGGTTCCTCAGTATGACAGCAGAAAATTTACAGTCTCTGCCAATCACTCCCCAAGTGGCCACGATGGCCAGAACTGAGCCCATCCAAAGCCAGGAGCCAAGAGCTTTTCATGAATCTCCCACATGGGTGCAGGGTCCCAAGAATTTGGGCTGTCCTTGACTACTTTCCCAGGCCCTATACAGGGAGCTGGATGGGAAATGGAGCATCCAGTATATGAACCAGCACCCATACGGGATCCGGGCACATGCAAGGTGAGGACTTTAGCCATTATGCTACTGCACTGGGGCATTTAATTTTTATTTTTAGTGATACAGTTCCATGGACTCAGGGATTTCCCTTTCCATTCGCTCCATTCCCCTCACCCGCCAATGCTTTTCCTCTCTTTACTGTAGTACATTCCTTCAGCAATAGTCGCCAGTCCACCATGCTGTTATTTAAGTGCATCATGACGCTATATGTATAGACAGCAGCAAAAACTCCAGCATCCTGTCGTCAAATTATGTTTAACGGTTGCATTAGGAGTTCACCTTTTATTCGGGAGAATAAATACATACTGCAGTATATCTTTACCTCTCGGGATACTGATCTCCATTGTGCAGTTCCTCCAGGTGAATATGTGCATATACATGTTTAACTATATGTCTGTTGATTTTGATTTGGTAAGACACAGGAGTAATGGCTTACCAATGGAATGCGTGGGTGTTATTTTCCTTAGGTGATCTCTCTTTTTGGAAATGTGGCTGTGATTCTCAGTCAACTGTTAATTTAAACCACTCTGACTTCTCTGGCTGAGAAGTAATTTCAAATATGTCCCTCTCTACTGTAAACCTCTTGGAATGATAACTTTATGGAGAAATATAAAATGCCCAAAATAAGTTTGATAGCTGTTGATTTGGCATGATACATAATGACCATCTGTACCCTATGGCAGTCCACCAAGAAGGCCAATCATTCCTGTGGCCTGAAATGCTGGCTGGCTGCCTGCAGCCCTGCCCAGGGGCTCACCTGTTACTTTATAGAAATGACTACTTTTGTGAGGGAAAATTCCAAAATTTAGGTTTTAACATTCTAAAGCTGTGATTAGGTTTTATTTTCATTTATTTTCAGTAGTTTATGCCTATATTATTTCTACTAATTTACAAATTATAATTTACAAGGGCACAGCATTTTCATGAAAGTGGAAAAACACTGTAATGATGATTTTTTTTTGACAGAAATTAGTGAAGAGTTACTATGGGAAAAGCAAATATATTATCTGGTGGAAATAAATGAGATTGAACTGAGTCTTTTTTTTTTTATGAAAATGCTGTGCCCTTGTATAAATTGTATTTTTATATTTACATTTTCCCTTTTATTCCAGTGGTATTTAAAGTGGAAAAGCTGGTATGAACAACCCTGTTTACAATTGTCAAAGTGGAAGAGCTCTCAAAAACAAAAGCAATTTTATAACTTCAAAATAACACTTTTGCTTGCTATGCTATATTCTTTTTTTTAAGATTTATTTTTATTATGTTTTTATTGGAAAGGCGGATATACAGAGAGGAGAGACAGAGAGGAAGATATTCCATCCGATGATTCACTCCCCAAGTGAGCGCAACGGCCGATACTATGCCGGTCTGAAGCCAGGAGCCTCTTCCGGGTCTCCCACGCGGGTGCAGGGTCCCAAAGCTTTGGGCTGTCCTCAACTGCTTTCCCAGGCCACAGGCAGGGAGCCGGAAGGAAAGTGGGGCTGCCGGGATAGAACCGGCGCCCATATGGGATCCCGGGTATGTCAGGCAAGGACCTTAACCACTTGCGCCACCATATCTTTTGGTGGGATTTAGACTGTTTAGCTATTTCCTTTGTTAGATATTTTTTTTTTTGCAAAATTTCTTAAAATTGTATTGTTGAAGTATACATGTTCCCCATATATTCTACATATACTTGTTTAAATCAAGTAGAAGTATTGCAGAAGTGTTTTCTCACTTTGTAGCTTGCATTTTCATTTTAGAAATGGTAAATCAGGTGAATAAATATTAGTTTTGATAGTCAAGAGTTCATATTCTTCGCTTAATTTGTCCTTTTTGTACCTAACAAATTGTTGCTATCATGAAGGTATTTTTCTGTGTTTTATGCTAGAAGATTTATAGCTTTAACTTTGTATTAAGACAGAAAGATAATACGTATATAAACACCTGAATTTTAAAAATCAGTATGTCACCTGTCTGTCAGATTTGTATGTCTAAGCAGGTGCGTTCTTCAAGTGTCTGCCCAGCGTGTTTCATACCAGGGTTCCTTTTACTTCAAGAGGGATGAATAATTGATTCATAGTTATTTTAGAATTACATTTCAGTCTGGCATAGGGGAGAGAATTACTGTAACAATAACAACAACAAAATCCAATTGATAAAAGGAAGAGAGGATGAGCTATTTCATTCTAGGTTCTTCCCCTTGGCTTTCCCTCTCCTGCTTCACTCTACCCTCCCGTCTCCTCCCGTTTCCTCTTTGCTTTCCGTCTTCTCTTCCTTTTTCCTTCCTTCCCTGTTTCTTTTCCGTGCTTCATTTATTTTTTCTTATTTTGATTTATCGTTCATATGCATTTGCCCTTCCGACATCTTAGTCTTGTGTTGCTAAATAGTAAAGATTTTCTTTTTCACGTGTTAAAATGTTTCCTAAATAGTAGGAAGTACTTGAAATCACAGAGTGGGACACATTTTTGCGTTGCTGGGTTTGCCTCACTGGGCGTGTGCATCCTTCTGTCATACTTGATGTTCGCTGCTGTACTGTGCTGCATGCAGTTGCTTGAGAAAGACACGGGACTACATGTTTCATCATAGACATCTGTAAATCTTAAACATATGCGGTAAAATTAGCTCTTCAGTAACAAGGTTTGCGTGGAAAAGTAATTCTGTAAGATCAAATTAGAACCGGAAATTTTGCATTGTAGAACTCAGTGTACTAATATATTGGGGGAAAATTTCCTTTTTAAAATGACAGAATAGCTGTGCCTTATGGTAGGTGTGAAGTATATGCTATGTTCTGACTATAGGTTACTATCATTTTGAAGACTGAAATTTCTGATATAACTTGCTCAAAGGTAACTCTTAATATCCTATTGTGTAGAAACATTTCTTGCAAGTATTTTGCAGCACCTTCAGTATAATGAATGGTCTGGATGAAATATTCCTTGTATGTTTTTCCTGCTGACTCAGATGCCTCTTTTAGAAAGTGTGCTTTTGAACTAAATCACATTTTTTTTTCTGTAGGATAAGAAATGGATTCTCAATCATGAAGATGTCATATTGGGAGAATTGCTGGGCAAGGTATGCAGGTCACTGAGCTAAATAACCAAAACTGCTTCTAAACGCTGTGCATGTTACAAATCTGCTTCTTCAAATAGTTTCGTATATTCTAGCACAAAGCAAGATAATTGTACACTAACATAGAATACCATAATACCACACTTGTTGGTAATGCTATATAATGCTTACTTAGATATGTGAAATCTTAGAAACGTTTAAAAGCAGTTCATGAATTTAAAAAGAATACAAATATTTTTTTTTTCCTGGAAGGACTAATAGCCGAAAGGATTTCATTATAGCACAGCAAAGCTAAGACTATTGTACTGAGATTTGAAAAAAAACTATGAAGTAATAGAAGTTTAAATAAATTTATGTTTGGTTATATATGATAACCCAAAAAAAGTGAAATAGTACTCATTGAGATTTTGAAGTATTCGTTGAGATTTTAAAGTTTCTTCTAGAATTACAATGTATGACGTTATTGGAAATATTATCTCAGGTCCAGATAAGTATTACACCAGGTTGGGAAAGGGAGAGGCAGGGATTCACTGAGGTCCTGTGGTGACTGCCATGAAAAGAAAAAAGAGGCATAGTGAAATCTGTTCCCATGGACATAAATAAGCTCAGTGCCCAGAGCTGGAATTTTCCCTGTTGAATCAAGGAGTGTGTAGGATTGTCTGACGCTTCCTCAGACCACTTTGGATGGAGAAGGGGTGATCAGAGGAAGCACTCTTTTGACTGGAGATTCCCCCTTGACCAACAATTGATAGAGTTGAAATACTTTTAGAATGAATGGTCAAAATTTTGAGAAAGCTAGGATGCACCAAGTCCTACTCTGTAGAGCAGAAGCCATTGCAAAGATATAAAGGGATAATAGGTATTAAAAATGAGAGACATCCTTTTGGCACTATCAACAATGTCATCACATATGAGGGGTGCAGGAAATGGGCCTGGAGATTAGGTAGCGTTTCCCCCATTGGAGGGAGAGTGTTTCCATCATACTAATGTGTCTTTACATATGATTTTAATGTTTTTTTCTCTTTTTAAGTATACTGTAAATAGTTGCATTTAATATGAAAATGGGTTCCCACCATTGAGTAAGGTTACAGGTTCAAATGTTAAGTAACATTCCATTCATTATGTGTGACATTGACATTGGAGGAAGGCCTTACTCTCTGTGGTATTTTCAGACACTGAGAAGCCTATGACCGTAGCTTGAGATTTTGAAGTTGAACACACCTCTTTACTCTGACTTGGCTGCCTTTCTCCTACTGAACTTTATTTCATTTAAAAAAAATTTTTTTTAAATTTTTGATGATGCTTGCATAGGTGCCCAGGATGGGAATGATTGAGGAAAAGTGGGTGTGATCATTGTTTCAAAGTTTTCTATTTCTTCTTCCTGTATCTGGGGAAGGGAAGAGTTAAGGGGAAGCTATATCCAGCCTCCCAAGTGCCCCAGTACCTGGTGATGGCGAGCAACCACCTGATAACAACCCAGGGTCCCCAGTGTGGCACCTGCTCTGAGGGTTCTGCCCAAGTGATTTCACTAATTTTCGAATGCTGTCAATCTCACCAATTCAAGGATGAGGAACCCCTTAAAATGTCCATTGCTTGACATAGTCTACTTTAGAGTCTCCATTCATACAGGTATTTGCTGTCATCATTTGGCTGGGGTAGTTGTCCAATTTGTTTGTCCTCCTTCCTCTGCTATGGTACCAGATGACTTCTGCAGGCCCCAATGGGCTGCCATATCTTCCACATGCATTTGGGCCAGCTGTCCACTTCTCTATCCTTTCCACTGAGGAGGCTCAGCTCTGATACAAGAACAATTGGTCAGTCCACCAATCCTAGACATGAGACCCCAGGCCCCCACACACCCTCACCTGTGCCATCACCATACCCCTGCAAGCCAACACACCAAGCCTCCATAAGCATGACCCTGGGTAGCCAGTGAGCTTCCCCTGGTGCCATTGATGCCCTGGGCATCCTGTAGGGATCACTACCCCCAGGGCCCACCACACAAACGGGCCCAGGGGCCCAGGTCCTACTAATGTTTCTTATTCTTCAACTAACTGCAATTGTATGCATCAGTCATTGCACATACCCTTCAGGATTTTTATTTCTAAACACTAACATAAATCTTAAACGAATCAGATATGGAATTTAAGAAAGGTATATGAAGTAGATGGAATGAAACTTATAGCATCAACTTTAGCTTTTATTTTGACATATTTTCTTTTTCAATTGAACTCCATTTCTGTTCCTTTCCAGTTTTCTCGTAGGATTAAAAGCTCCTCCTGATTGTGTTGGGTCAGGCTGTAGTAATAGCGTGACCAGTTTTTTTTTTTTTTTTCCACTCAAAATTCTGAATGAACCTAGCAGGGTACTATTTGGCCAAAAAAAAAAAAATGTATTACAGTCTAACACCACAAGCAAAGCATGTGTTTGTATTTTCAGGGAAATTTTGGTGAAGTATATAAGGGCACATTAAAGGATAAAACTCCTGTGGCTGTTAAAACTTGTAAAGAAGATCTTCCTCAGGAATTGAAAATAAAATTTTTACAAGAAGCGAAGTGAGTACTGTAAAGTAATACATTGTTTATTTATAATTCATTATCATGTATTTATTATTCATTATAATGTATTTATAATTCATCAAAAGGCAAGTATGAAAGTAATGTGTGATTTGCTCAAGCAAAAGTATGCACTTTCTGAAACTGCATTAGTAAACCCTTTTACAATGGAAACAAAATTTTCTGTTTGGAGGCAGATGGCTGTAAGACAATAAAAAAAAACAATAGTGTTAAACCTCAGTAATATTCTTTTAGTTGTCAAATGTTGCAAAGTTTTTGTTTTTATCACATATACTTAAAACTATATGTGTTTATGCAATGTTATGTGTGTACAATGTTATTGTCCTTATAATAAAAATGTTACTGTATCATATACATAAAATAATTTAAGCAAGAATATTTCAAAACATCCTTAGAAAATTAAGTTAAAATATGAATTTACCTAAATGCAAACATTTTTGAAAACTGTGTATATGAATATACATTTAGATATAAAATTATATATCTCCTACCCCATTTGGGTACCATCACTCTGGTTCTTCTTTTCCCAGCTGATAACTTTCTACATGAGATTCTCAGATTTCTTCTTCCACGTAGAGTCTTGTAGTTGCTCCAACATTTGCATAGTTTTCATCTTCCAATCAATCTTTCGAGGTGATGTTCTCCTCTCCTATTATGAACGAAAACATGATGTTTCACCTTGCGACTCCATAGTGCAGTCAGCTAAAACCAGCTTGTTAGTGCTAAAATGGAGAATACACAAAAAGCATAAAGCGAAAGAAATGGCGCAGTACCAGCTCATGGACATACGTGTGGGAGTTGGGCTGCTTGATGAAAGGATGCCCTACTGCACAGCACGTTGTGGTGTACACTTCTTCATTTATCATCTAAAATGCCTATGGGTGGGAATGGATCCCTGTAGTTGTGTGGATATATTAAAAGTCATCTACAGAAGAAAGTTGTAAATCGTAAGGTGCTGGCAATTTAGAGTAAATTTTCATGATAAACAAAATGCATACTCTGATGACTGAAATTATAGTTCCATTATTTTGCCATTATTCATATATTCTTAAGATAAAACATTATATCTAACATTGACTCCAAAAATACTTAGATGATTTCTAATGTGATTGCTTGCTTTATTGTAAAACATGTAATTTTCTGTGAATTCAGATTATCTGTGTTGTGCCATTTTTTTACAGACTGCTTTCAAACTTTAAACCTAAGAAAGGAAAAGTTTTGATTAAAGTCAAACATATTTAAAACTTCCTTTTGAATTTCTACTATAAGATAGAAGCTTACTGAGAGATTACTTCCCTTAACTCTATAATTCTTCTTAGTCTTGTCTTTTCATTTATAAATCGCTGTATATTTTTAATATAGAATATTTTCCTCAGACCTACCCCTGGTTTAACTATTCATGTACAAAGCATGTATAAATATTTCTCTATCTCTAAAGATGTTTTTGCATTATCTTAAAGAATAATGCAGTATTTAAATGTGAGTGATTTTATAACTATCCATAGGATAAGAAGATATTAAACTTGGTAAATAATCCTGGCAGGTCAACCTCTGTGGGAATCTGATCTATTTTACTTCATCTTTGGAGTCCTATTAATGAATCGGTTCTGCTTTTATAATCTTCTCATGAAATTTGGCCATGTGCAAACTAAATGTACTGTGCTTCAGCTTAAATCTGTGCTGAAACCCAGTTGGAGAATTGGTTTTTCACCTTTTGCCAACTTTTCCAAGACTTGTATATTTTTACATTTGAAATTGATGATAGACATCAAGAAAATATTGAACTCTTAAGAAATCTAGCGAAGTGATTACTCGGTGGAATTTGCCAGTATGAGATGATTTCTTACTGTTAAGTGCTGTAAAATCAAGTGTATACGTATGCAGCAAAATGCTTCCCTCACGGCCCACATTTTTTGGCTCACTAGTATATTCCAGTCATATTTTTGTAGTGGTGGCTAAAACTGAACTTTGAAAATGAGTTCTTCATATTTTCAACAAACTAAGCTATCCTTATTTAGCAGATTCCTTGTGTTTTAGTTGGATTATTTTTAATTGGATGCTTCAGTGAGTTACATAATTGACCCATTGTCACCTAAATTAGTATTTTCCTATTCAGATGATAACCGTTCCCCAAATTTTTCTCTTATCCAGAATTCTCAAGCAATATGATCATCCCAATATTGTCAAACTTATAGGAGTTTGCACACAAAGACAGCCTGTCTATATCATTATGGAACTGGTTCCAGGTAATGTGATTTCAGAGACTTGCTTGATGACATTGTAATGTTATGTTTTGTTACTTCTATAAGTTCAATCTCTTTGATTTACCCCTGTAAAGTTTCCAAGGATTTTGTTTAACATTTTTCCGGTAACAATGAGCTTGGATATATACTCAATATTTTTAAAGGCTATAACACTTCTCTGCTTTCCAGAAAATGTCAGCCAATATTTTTTGAGGTTTATTATTAGAGTGTAGCTGTACATGGAATTCAATTATGTTTAAATGGAGTTTCTATTTATAAAATGTCTACTTAGTTTTGCTTTGTGACAGTGATAGTACTGTCTTGAATTCATTGTGTATTATTTTTCATCATTACCTTTTTCATGATTATATGAAGATACTTCAACAATGTCATGGAAAAAGGAACTTAGAAGGTCAATATATTTTAGTGCAAAAAGTTTTGAAATCTATCCAGAATTCTTCCATAATGCTTTCCATGAACTTCTCACAGGAGGCCTTATGAAAAAGCACATTTTGAAAACATGATTTTTTTCTTTTTTTTGCATGAAGCTAAGCTT
Organism: Ochotona curzoniae; assembly: GCF_017591425.1. Lineage (NCBI taxonomy): Eukaryota > Metazoa > Chordata > Mammalia > Lagomorpha > Ochotonidae > Ochotona > Ochotona curzoniae. Next base: position 17,334,363 of record NW_024466307.1, read on the forward strand.
ATATGGAATTCAAATGTAATTAACTTGTTGAGTTGCCATCATTTAGTCATTTTGTGGTGCAGTGGTTTGCAGATGATGTCTGAATTTTATATGTGAACAAAAGTATAATCTGCCTAGGAATTTGTTTGCTTATTTCTTCCTGACCTGCTTTAATATTTTTTTAGGTTTTTTGCTGTTGCCGTTGTAGAAAATGTTTGTCTTCCTTGTTGTAAAAATGCAATCAGAAGTAAAGTTTGACTTCTTAAGGCTTATAATATACTATTTAATATCATGGATTTGCTTTACTTCTAACAATTACTTGTTTTAAAAGAAATGTAATGGTATCAGAATTTTTTTTAACTTTAATTAAAATATGTTAGATAAACCTATTATATATGTCCCATTAAATACTGTAGGGATTTCTTCCATCATATATGCCTATTTAAACATTCCATTTTGTTTGCTATTAGAATGTTCTCTATAATACTGTAAACTACAATATGCTTAGATTATATACTCATCCCATCCAAGGTGGCACTGTTTAGATACATTATATATTTGAGTAGTTGACACCATTTATGATAATTTTTAAGTGGATTTCAATTTAGTTAAAATACTGTGATCCAAAAAATTTAAAAACAACTGTGTCTTGTATTATTGCAACTAAAGTTGGATGTGTAAATATTATAAATGCACATTCACATTAACATTTATATAGTTGCAGATAAAGTCCTTGGTTAATAAATATTACTGAGCCCCACATTGTGAGAGAAAAGCAGATTTGATCAAGAAAGGTGATTTTCAGCTTACTGTGGATAGCTCAAGAGCATAGATAGATATTCCAAAGATACCTCAAGATGAATAAATCAGGAGTTTTGTACGAGAGGCAGGCAAATGTCTCTTGTGATACTTTGCATTAGAATGATAATCTTTATTAGGAAATTAAAAAGGAAATGATAGAAAACAAATGAAAACCTCCTATTCAACAGTCTAATTACATGCCAAAGCTGGTATCTATTTTAGATCATTTTTTAAAATTTTTGTGCAGTTGTTTAATGCAGGTACATTAATGTTATATGGATTTTTTAAATTTAGTTTTGAGGAGAATTGTAGTATAGCAGTCTTTCAGATCTTGATGCTTTCTGTTATTAATGCGACTTTGGATGTTTTCATTGTTTTGTGGCCATGCTTACAGTTCCACCTTGTCTTTCTGATGGATACAGAGTATTCCATTTTGTGCATGTACATAATTTAACCAAACAGTTCTGTATTTGTGGGTATTTTAGTTGTTTCCAGTTTCATTATTCATTTGTTTTACAACCAATGCTTGACGAACCACTTTGGACTCAGTGTATAAACTGAAGAATTAGAGAAAAATTCAGCAATAAGACTTTTGGATCCAAATTTATGTATAGTTTGATTGGTGGTCAGTATGTCACATTTGTATTGCTATGTAGCACATTGTCACCACCAGTTATCTTTCAGCAAGTCATGTTTATTATGTCACAATTGTGTAGGTCAGAATTAATGTATGAAAAAGCCTAAGAAATTAATATAGGTGTCACTGGATTTCTTACTGAGTCTCACAAAGCGAAATCAGACGTTCAGTCTGAACTCTTCCCTGGATGCTCTGGGGAGGAATCCACTACCAGGTTGATTTAGTTTTGTGCAGCTGTGTGTCTGATGGTCCCCACTTCTTGCTGTCAGCTATAGCTGTCTCTCAGTTCCCCTAGGTTATCACCATGCCTTTTTACTGTCTCTCCATCTTCAAAACCAGTACCTGCACATGGAATGTTTCATGTGTATCGAATATGTGACTTTCTTTTATCCTACCAATTGGAAATGACTCTCCTATCTGATGTCAGGATTGCTTGTTTTAAGGACTGTTATATAAACTGACAGAATACAGGTGTGTGGTTTTGAATCCCATTTACATGATCCAGGGATAAGAGTGGGAGTTCTTTGAAAGACTGTCTTTGAATTCTGCTTCCCACAGTAGATTTTGTTGCTTTCTTACAGGCTAGTTCCAATGTGAATTGTTTCAGTAATCAGTGAGCTTTGTATTCTGTGTTACAGTAAGGCAGTTTGCAATTGTACCCATGTCTGATGTGTTAGTGCTATGCTTCAGCCATTTGGAAAATACCTGGTTACTAAGTAATGCAGATGGTGACAAACAGTGACACAATTCATTAAATGTTATTAAAAGATTGCATTCACTAATATAACTTGTCTCATCAGAAAAGTAATGGGAAGATAATCATCTTTTGAAAGATTTATTTGTTTTACTGATAGAGACAAGGAGACACAGATAGTTGATTGGCTTGATTGGCTTGCTCACTCCCCACATGGCCTTATTGGTGACAAGGCTGGGTGAGGTCAGTGCAGGTAGCATGGAACTCCATCTAGAGCTCTGTCATGGATCCATGGTCCATGTACTTGGGATATCATTTGCTACTTTCCCAGGCATTACCAGGGTGCAAGATGGGAACCAGAGCACACAAAGCTCAAACTACATTTCTCTCTGTCCTTGAAATCAGTGTATTAACCCTTTTGCCCCAGTGGCAGCCCCTCCTTTCTCTTTAAGAGGTCATTTTATTAATGTGTAATTGACATTCAATACAGTGTAGCATGTAGAAAGTGTATGTCTGTTGACGTTAGTACATGCTTTTAGAGCTGTCACAGTCTAAGCTTACTTGGTTACCATCAGAATTATTATAATTGGTAAAGGGAACAAAATGAGTGCTTAAAATGACTGCTAATAACATAACCAAACTTTAACCAACTCTGAGCATTCCCTTATCCCTTCCTCTAAGTCTTATTGTGCTCTAGAAGCTGTAGCCAAAAATATATTGAGCCTAAACCAGGACGCACAAGCTGTCTTCAGTTAGTCCCCTTTTCACCATTATTTGCAGTTGTTTTGTATATATGTTTTCATTTTCAGCCTGCATGTTTTTCACTGCCATCACATGGAAAACGAAATTATCTGAATTACGGGTCTCTGAATTTTGCTATAACCTATAATTCTTTATTATGAAAAATTTTTTTCGAAAATTGGAAAACCTTCATAACAAATTCCCAAACTACTACAGAATAGTGTCTTTCTTTTTATATGAGTAAGGAATGATAAAGTAACAATTAGTTTCTGTAACAAAGTACTGTGTTCACATATTTTATGTTACTCAGAATATTCCCACTGGTTGTGTTTGTTCTACATAACTTATGGCTACCCATGCATTTTAGTTTGTATTATTAGTTTTATTTCCATTTACAAATAAGTGAGATTCACATAGCTTAAAGTGATTTGTCAATATCAGTTAAATAGGAAATTAGGAAGTACTAGTTTCTATTTCTAGTATTGGGTAATTGGATTTATAAATGGGACAAAACCTATAATCATTTTATGAAATGAAAATTCAAGCAAAATGCCAATGCAAGAATCTCTGGTAAATGTATGAATCCTTTTTGCACAGTTTCTCATCCCTTTATACAGAAAATAAGTAGCTTTTCTGGTAAACAAGAGATTTTTTGTTGAAGCTACTTTTCTCTCTAATGGGAATCAAGCTGTAGAGGGAAGATTTAGAAACCTGGTAGGTTAGAAGCAACAGTTAATACCTGCTTAGTGTCTAATATGCAAAGCGCTTCTGAAACATATTATGCAGATTTAATGTGCTCCTGTTCTTGTCAGATAAGTGAGCCCTTTGGAATCCTAAATCCAAAATGTACTTTAACCTGAGTACTATTTGAAAAGATTATGAGCATTTGAGAGTTTGAGTTTATATTGATTCCTTCAGCATGATACTGTCTTCATTAGAATCATCTTTTGAGTTACAAGTATTTTGGTTGCCCGCCTGCTTGCTTGCTTCTTCTGCATTGTTGCACTGGATAAGTGATAAACAAAAGCCATTTCTAAAAGCTACTCAGAAAGGCTAAAGCTAAGAATAGAAAAATCTACTGTGCTAAAACATGTGTTACAAATTGTTAATTAGAAATTAAAAGTAAGAAAATTATGTTTTTTTCTTTATATGTCAACTCATGTTTTAAAAATATTTATGGTCCAGATAACTGTTTTCATATATGTGGTTAAGTTAAGTCTGCCACAGATGCCTTGATGAATGGGAGGCTGGGCACCTTAACCTGAAATACAAAAATGCCTGTGCACACCGTGGAGCACTGATTAATTTTAGCCATCCATCACACATGTCCACTTGTACTCTTTCTTTCGCTAGAGATTTGCAACTACCCTTTCTTTCCGACCTGGCTGTTCTTTCTGGGCTCAGAACTGTTGTATTGTCTTCTGCCTTTGCAGATGCATGTCTGTTCTAGTGCCTCAGACTCACGTTTGAGTCCTTTAGAGTTCTTAAAGCATTGTCACCAGATTTTAAACATTGCCGGAAAACCTTTGCCTCCATAATAGAACATCTTATTTATGGTTAACCAAAAGAAAATAGGGCTCATTCAGTTTTGTTGTACATGCTGATATTACCTTTAAGTTTTCAATAGAAACATTTCAATTCCCGGATTTTCTTTTAATTATTCACTTCCGTTTAGAGGTTCTGTAGTCAGTTTCAGTGCATTTTGCCTGAATATTTATCTCTGCTTAAAACAAACGGTATAGTCCTGCCATTTATTATGATTTTTAAGTGATTCAAATGAAATCAATTTCATTATGTGGCATCCTAGCTAAAAAATTTTTGTGAGAATCACTGAAAAATGACAGTTTTAGCTTCTTCAGTAGCAAAGTCCTGGAGTGTTGGCTGTCAACACTTACCTAGCATTTATTTCTTTCACTCATAAATGAAGAAAAATACATCAGGCCAAGAAGGAATTAAGGAACACAGCTCCTAACACTCACTAAAAGAGACCTCAAAATCTGAATTGGCAATTTGCCTTCCACATATCCAACCAATCCCAGGGCTATGGCAGTATTACTTTGCAGAAATACATTCTGAGGTAAAGGGAGAGGACAGCAGTGATCCTGAAGTTAATATTTTAGGTGAAAAATTGCTGCATTGTCTTAACATTACAAGTAAGTTACTAAAAGGAAGTCAAAATCTTAATACTATGTCAATTCTAATCGGAGAGAATGAGTGGTTTTCATTTATATGTTAAGTGATACTGTAATTTTTAATGTAGTTATCTTTACAAATTAAGCCTGTTACATAAATGAAAGTATAAATAAGTTCTCTCTTTTGTTGTTAATATTACAGTGAATATGCTTGATATAAAGTAGTTTAAAAACAACTAGAAAGATATCATCTTTAAGGTGATATTTCATCATAAGTTCCATTTACTGCCCTATATCCCAAAGCACATATGAATAGAATGCTTTGAACTGGCCCTTTCTTCAAATACTCGTAAAAGCAATTTCCTTGAAGTTGAGTTACTTTGTTTAATTTACAAGTAACCTAAATTGATAATCTATCAGTGTTCACATGTGTGTAATTAACTCCCCCCCCCCCATTTGGCGGGATTATTCCAATCCTTCTAGTATATTTTAGCACATTCTGGAATATTCTAGCATATTGTTTCCCAGAGGTTGAGTAAATGCTGACTTAAAATGTATTAATCCAGATGAAGAGAGACGAAACTTGAAATATTGCTATCACTTACCTAATCCTTTCTGACAAGTTGTGTTTAAAAATAACTAGAGATTTTTTTCTATCAGTGAATGAATATTTTGCAAAGTGCTTGGGTATGGACACAAATAAACATGTGGCAATGTCTGAAATGGGTTGGGTTATCTGGAAGAACAGAATGTGTAAGACAGGATTAAAGAAAATAATTTGGCTGAACTGTTTCTACCCCGTGAGTATTCTGAAGATGGATTTATGAAGAGTTTAATTTTAATAGTTGAGGTGGGAAATGATTAAGCAATGAAGAGTGGTGTTTGAATCCAGATTAAGTTGAGTTCTGGCAATATTCCATGGAAAATGGCAAGGCTGTTGCCAAAATAAAGATGCTGATGTCAAGGATATTTCAAAATATTCTTGTATTCCCAAGGCAGTGTTGGGGTAGGTGTCACCTTCCTTTAGGAAGGTGAGTCATAGGTGTTCTTTCCATTCAAATGCTGTCTTTCAAAGATATGGGGAAAAAAATAAGTTAAAAGATGTGGTTTTCTGACATCTGTAATTTTAAATATAAAATGAACATTAAAATTGCTCTAAATAATACAGGCATAAATCTCAGATAACTAACTGAACAGTTCAAATATGCTTCTATAATGTGTTTTATAGAGATGAACTGAAAGAAATCTTGAGATTTGTATATTCTGCTTGCTGATTGTGAGTGAACTCATTTGTAATCTGTCTGTATGCCTTGCTTTTTTAAAATGCTACGTGGTGCCTTTTTAAAAATAAGTGTATAGTTTTCAGCTATTCAAATGCAAGCCCATTTGAGAACCAAAACCAGGAAGGGGCATTGGGTTTCCACTTCTATCTTTGCCTCCCCTTCTAATTTCGTGCTGATATTTTCCCTGGGGAAAAAGCAGATGATGATTCAAATTGTGGCCTTACCATCCACAATGAGACCGGGATTGGGTTCCAGGCTCCTAACTTGAACTTGGCCAAGTACTCAGCTGTTGTGTGTATTTGCAGCATGAACCAGTACATACAAGATCTTTCATAGCCTGTGTTCCTGCCTTTCAAATAAGTAAAAATAGCTAAATTTTTTTTATAGATTTCTTTATTTTTATTGCAAAATCAAATGTACAGAGAGGAGGAAAGACAGAGAGGAGATCTTCCATCCACTGATTCACTCCCCAGGTAACTCCAACAGCTCCAGCTTCGCCAATCCGATGCGAGGAGCATGGAACCTCTTCCAGGTCACCCAAGTAGGTGCCGGGTCCCAAGGCTTTGGGCCAACCTGGCCATAAGCAGGGAGCTGGATGGGAAGAGGGGCAACCAGGATTTGGGATCTCAGTGCATTCAAGGCAAGGACTTTAGCCATTAGGCTGCCACACTAGGCCCTAAACAAAAATTTTAAAATGAAGATACCTTTTAAATAAAGCTGCATAAAGTTACTGAAAGTGAGATAAAAGACTACAAAAATATGTTACTTGATCAGGTGGCAGTAAGAACAAAACTGTGTCATACTTTTTTGGCACCTAAGATCTTATTCAGCATGGGATATATGAGTGACATATGTACCTTAACTTTGGAAAAGTTAGCTAATGGAAAGTCTCCCAGATGCCCACATTCACCGGAAAGCGTGGATACTTAGGCCCTTTATTTCAAATAGTATGGTATTTGCATGTAACCTACATGCGTCCTTCCATATACTATAAGCCATCTCTAGATTAGTTACAATATTTATTTAATGATACATAGAGTTACTATACAGTGAGATAATAAGTCAATTCAATATAGAGTTTAGTTTTGAAGATTTTAATTTTATTACTTTTGTTAATATAAAGAGAACAGATTTCGTAAGATGTCAGTTTTATTCTTACACTTCTGTATTCTGTATCAACTACTAAATATCCATCCAAGACATTTTTCATTGTGGGATTGGCTTATTCAGCAAATTGTCTCTAGTTGCATCCTTTTCGTTGCAAAGACAGAATTTTATACTTTTTCTTTTATGACTGAGTAGTATTGCGTTGTGTATGTATATCACATTTTCAATATGTAGTTCATTGAGACTGTGGATACAGAATCTGTGAGTTGAATGCACTTTATTTTCTATATTTTAATGTAACTAAAAATGAGCACTAAATTTATGTATTTAAATGCATTAGTCACCTGTTCATCAGCCAATGAGCATATAGCAAGTGCCTATCTCAGCTTTGCTATAAACGGTATTTACCGTAAGTTATAAATTATATTTCCTGAAATTGTGACTGTTCTAAATGCCTGAGTATCTATATACCTTTAATTTGGTATCAGTTAAACTTTTAAACCATGCTTTACACTTTAATTCAAATGCACTGTTTTATTGTTTTCATATGTACCCTCTTTTCTGTTAACATTACAGTGCACCTCACCACATTTACCAGTTATGCATTGACTTAAATTTTTTTTGCATCATTTTCTTCTTTAAACTACTCTGGTGTACATCACTATGCTGTGTGCATATGAGCACTGTATGTTTCACACATTCTGAACGAAGTTTTGAATTTGACCATTAATGAACATGACAGAAGAGTGGATTAAAAGGGCGTAGGTCGTGCCATCCAAAGTAACCCTGCAGTGAATAAGTGCTGTGAACTGTTACCATCTAACCATTCTCCAGTTCTTCACTTCGTGATGAGAATCAAGTATTGTGCCCTTGGGGAACTAGTCCAGGCCCAGTGTTAATTATTCTTAGAGTATTCTAACATTAGGCCCATTCTCTATCCCTGGGGAATTTACTTCTTGTTCTACGATAATGCATGCAGCTGCATGAGGCTCAGTGCTGAGTTGTCATATATGACAGATTTACTGAAGATTTTGCTTCCCTCCAGTTTTCTACAAGAAATTACTAGGCCTGTGGAGTGGTGACGCACTGCTCCTTTACATAAGCTCGCTATGTCTGGCTTGAGTAACTACTGATGAGAATAAATTAGATACTTTTTCTAGAATGAATGTTTTTAAGCCAAAGCATTGTTCAGAGGCAGAAATGGTATTTTTCAGTCAACCACAAGACAATCAACAGTCTCGTTTGTACCTTTCACTTGTCACAATATTGTTTATACCTCTCTATATGCCTTTATAGACTTGAACTCACTTTTCACTAAATTTTTATGATATTTAAGGATTGCCTTTGACTATTAATATTTTTATTTTTTGCAATATTTAATAAAAAATTTGTTAATTCATTAGCAAATACTTAACAAGAGAAGTACAATTCTCTCCAAGTCTTGGTAGTGAGGAAGGAATGAAAGGAAGATTTTATGAAGAAATATGAAAACAGCAGGAAGTATATGAGAAAGAATATGAGCTAACTTTGGAAAGAAATAGTATCATGACTTTATACAAGAACACTGGGGTGATGCCAGATGCTGCTTTTAAATCATGTTACATTTGAGTTATGCTATAGCTGAAACAGAATGTTACGTGGTTTCAAGATCAGAAGAGTGCCTTTTAAAACAAGACAAACATATTCCTGGTAAAAGAATTAATGTCTCAATTTTGGTCCAAGTGGTGTCTTTAAAATATTTCTTATTTGTTGCTTTTCATTCATTTGAGAAGCAGTGAAAGACAGCACTAGATTTTACTTTCCATATGCCTGCCAGAGCCAAGGAGCCTTGAACTCGAATCCAGATGGCCTCTGGTAGATAGGAACCCAGGTGCTTCAGCTATCCCCTAATGGCCTCTCGCGTGCACATCAGGAAGCTGGAGACTCACCCCAAGGGTATTTTAACCATGGGGCCAAATGCCTGCCCCTGAAACAGCAGCCTGCATGAAGTCATTTCAAGTCCGTGTTTAATGAGCGTCTCTCGTACCTATTAATGTTGATAAATTTGTGGTTACTTTTGCTATTTACTATTAAGTATTAGGTGTTCTATTGAGATTTTAAGTTGACCTTAAAATCAGTTGTTGTAGTAATCATCTTAATAATGCCATTCGTGTGATTCTCCTCTGAAAAAGAACAGGAAAAAGTAAATTGTCTGACATAATTGTTATATTTAAACCGTATAGCATTGATTTTGTCAGACTCCCACATAATTTATATAATGTTTGATTTATGTGAATTAAAAAAAAAAAACATTTGAAAAAGGAAACATTTTATTGATGGGTAAGCTGGGGTTTTCTTGCCTCTGTCCCTAAAGAAAAGGCTTGCCTCTGAAGTCTCAGTTTCAGGAACCTAGATCCCCAATGAAGAGAGTGAGGAAGCTCGGGAAATGACAATTAAAATGCTTAATCCCTCTGGTAAAATGCTATTTTAGTAACTGAGGGAAGTGAAAGGGATTCTTGTTAGAGAACATGTCTTCTAAAATATGAGGGCACTTCAAAACTTCATAGAAAGCAGGCACTGTATTTTACTACCATTTCTCTTTAATCTTTTTGAAGCATCCTCTGATTTTTTGCTTCTTTATTTTTTATAGCAATGTAACAAACTGACACATTTAAAGCAATCAAGCTATGTAAATTCTAATGCCACATTAAGAAAGAAAACAAACTTTAAGGCTGCTTCACTCTTCACTCTGGGAGTCACTGTGGCTCTGAGCTCCTGAAATGTGTTACTGCTTCTAAAAAAGCAAATTTTGAATTTCATTTCATTTTAGTTCATTGAAGTTAAAAATGCTCTTTGATTTCGTTATTGGCAAATTTTAAGTATGTTTGGAAAAAAAATTAGGTATGTGAATACTTTTCCAGCAGCAAAGCATATGAAATATAAATACCACTTAAACATTTCAGACAAAAATTTGCATTGGGACTGATGTGTGTCGTGGGTTAAGCTGCTACTTTACAGCAGCATCATCCTGTGTCACAATACACATTTTTACGCCAGCACTGAATCTAGTCATTGATCCAATATAATTTACTTTTTGTAGAACTCATCATGACTGTAGCCTTTAGAATTAGAGAAAACCAGATCTTGCACGTTTTAATGAATAAGTTGACCAGTAATTGAGACCAAGGAAAGGGCTGATTTTGCACATGTATTATGTCTTCTGTAATATACCAGCGTGAAGCACATTTCTTAACTGTGTCAGTTTGAGATTCAGACAGAGACAGAACGCACCAGGGCTCCAATCTGCTGGTTCCCTCCCCAGTGGTGATAACGGCAGCTTTGTTGAGCAAGGCAGGCACGTCAAAGCTGAAGTGCAGTCTGCTTTCCAGTAGGATTTGTTCTGTTCCCATGTTCTTTCACTCTTACCTCAAACAAATTGGACAGAAACATGACCCAATATGTAATGATTTTTATTCTACGAGATATTCCTAATATATGATATGTATAACTTAGCTCTCATTTTATTTCCTTGTTTTATCTGTCCATTCCTCTAGGAGGTGATTTTCTCTCCTTTCTGAGAAAGAAGAAGGATGAATTAAAACTCAAACAGTTAGTGAAATTTTCATTAGATGCTGCTTCTGGTATGTTGTATTTGGAGAGTAAAAACTGCATACACAGGTAAGAAAAACATTTTAAAGCAATTTCCACTTTTACTAGTTGCGTCCTAGAAAACTATTACACCTGCTAGAATTCAGTGGTAAATGTCTTTCATGAAAAGGAATCGTATTTTGTATATTTTGTGTGAAAGCATCCATGCTAGTTTGTGCAGTTAATAGAAACAGCTGTTTTCCTCTTATTTGAGAGGAGTGCCTGATTAGACTGTGACAACTACTAAGTAGAATGTTTTATTGCAATGACGGATGACAGAATAGGACAACATAAAATGTATCACAATTTAGTAATGCAAGAGACAACAACCTTGAAATCAAGCAAGAATATTTAGTGTGTTAATTTGTTCTCGTTTCCAAAGAAATTATGTATGTAGTCATGGAAAAGCAGGATAGCAAACCATCGTTCATAAGAGTGATTTTGGTCAGAAGCCAAAGATGTTACCTGCTGCTTACTCCAGGGAAGATTTTGGAAACTTTTCTTTCAGTCTAGGTGGTAGGCTGGTCTTACTGCTGGCAAGGCATTGTCATGTTCAAGGCTTATGGCTAAAAGTGCTGCTGACTGCTAAAAGTCAAGATCTGCTACAAAACTCTCAGATCCTGCGTCTGGCTAGGTATATGCAGATGGAAAGCTCTTGCTGTTTTTATTCACTGACTGAAAAAGAGTGTGCAGTTCTGTGGGTGCAGAGCTCATGGTCAGAATGTGCTGCTATAAACATCACCCGAGGTGATTTCGTGGTTGAAGTGTATTTTCCTCTGAGATGTCTTGTTATTCAGCTTTCGACTTATCGTTCTAGAGAGGTTGGGTCATGTTTAATCACAGCAAAACAAAGTTAACATTCATCTTGACGATTCATTTATTTGATTTTGGTGAATATTTTGACCGAATTTTCTCTGAAATATTGCTTAATATTCAGTTTTTATTATTGGACTAAGATTGTGACCTGTTTCAAGTGTAGGTCAGCAGTTTGTATATATTTGGAAACACATTTCTGTGAAGATATTATTTTTTTTAATTAAGGTAGTAAAATGAAGCCACTGTTACTGCATTTCTGTTTTAGTTTTTATGAGCATAGTTCAGATAACGTTATAGGAGTATTTTAAAAATTCTAAGGCATCGGTTTCTTTAATGAGATTTGTATTATTCTTAATTTCATTAGAGATAAATACTTTTTGTTCGGATAGCCACAGAGGGTTTTGCTCTTAGAGAAAATCTGTCATTTTGATTGCTGAATTGTTGATATACTTCCAGTCAGTATCAAATTTTACATAAAATCATCTGTGGTGGTTGTTTCTCTCAGTTTTTTTTTCCAAACTATTACACAACCTGTGACTTTGAAACCGCAGTGAATATACATTTTTGAAAATGTCATGTTAATTTGCCAGTTATCAATTATATTTAATTTCTAGTGCACTGAGATTGATGAAACCATTGTTTTAATTCCTGCTACTTTCCAAAATGATTATCGCTTTTCTTCATAACGGATGATTGTTTTCAAAATGCCTGTATATCATTAGGCTTGAAATTATTAGATGCTTAGCTTTTTGAAATCCATCTTCTCTCTTCAGGTTATATTATCTTCTGTAACATCCTTTTTGCATTTTACTTTTCAAGAATTTCCTGACTTGACAAGGGTTTGGAAGTTAACCCTCACTTGACCACATAACCTTACCAGATTGGGCAAAGTTCAAGGAAGGTTTTCCATTGACAGCTTCAACAGTGTCAGTGTGAATAGGTATGACAAATAGGTTTCAGCATTAGTGCCAGAATTCAGCGGTTGGTAATGGCTAGCTGAGAAGTGGCTGGCTGTGGTGTGTGCGAAGAAGGATTCCAAACTACAGATTCTGAAAGCCTCATGATCCCTTAGCCACTAAGGAGCGTTAACATACAAATCCCAAATTTCTCATCCTTGTCATAGAGCATCTTCCTTTTTTCTTTATCTTCAAGAATCTGTTTCTTTGTTTTTGAAATATTTGATGTTTTTCTTTATGAGCCACAACATAGCAACCATATATTTTTCTATTGTCACTTCCCCTGAATTACTGTAAGCCATCTGCTGTCTTGTTTACCTGTTAACCGTAAGTACTATAATATTCTGTTACCTTTAGCCATTGATTTTTCTTTCTTCAGACTTACATAATGACTCTTTCGGCTTAATTCATTTTTCTCATTTTTTTTTTGCCTTCATTTTATTACCTGCCCAGTACATGGTCATTGTTTGGTTGAATATTCTATAGTAGTGAATTGTGCTACAGCACCTTGGTCCTTTATGCCAGCTTGAGGATAAATTAAGTCAAGTATATTATTAACTTTATCTGAATTTGATATATCTTGTTTTGTTCACTGGTTGGAAGTCACTGGAATCCAAGACTCTGAAGTATTTCTAGTTATTGCTTTACAAAATAATATTTTAATTTTAGAGGAGTACGTTTTCTTTCTTTACCTTTGTTTTATTGTTTTGATTACTTTGGTTTTGGGTTTTTTTTTTTTTTTTGCATGCACAACAATTTAATACCAAAGACATTCGTCATTTAGATTCCAGTTTCTGGGAAGTACAACCCTACTTGGTAGGGTCACTGCACCCAAGACTTCCTCTTAGAGGCACCTGTTCAAGCCAATATACTCAGGAGTTTGAAGAAAAAAAAAGAACATTAAACATAATTTTATTAAAACACTCCAACTGCCTGTTGGCCAATGTTACATGCTTATTCAGATCATTCCAATAATCTGATGGTTGAGGTAATTTTTTTTTAATTTTACTTAAGAACATAGCCATGTTTCACTTTAAAAAAAGCTGGTATGACAGCTATAAAATGGGAAAAATAATTTAAGAAATGGCATATATTTAGAAACCATTCTTACTGTCATTTCCACTTTTCTTTCAGGAGAATTTTCTTGATATTTTACATTTCTCATTGAAACTATTTCTGTTTGGAAGCTGTTGGATATTTGTAGTCTTGTCTCATCAATAACATTTTCTTTATAATCAGTCTGTGGGCCACAGGGTGGGGTAGTTTTCTTGCCTCTTTGTACTTTACGTAATTGCTTAAAGTATGCTGTTAACTTTGCAGTGGGTGTTTGACTAAAAATGGCATCTTACGTTGTTAGATCTGACTCCATATTAATAGAACCGTAAGCCTTATTAGTTGAAGTCTGTTAAGTATACATGTGATTTTAGAGTTAAGTGGTAAACAAACTTATGGTATTACTGCTGAAGAATCCTGCCATGGACTTATTTTTGTTTAGTTTTACTTTTAAAATTGGTTTCATGTTATTGTCCTTTGCTATCAATGAAGAGCATAAAAGGCAGTGCCTTCTTCACCGCTTTGCTCTTGAGTTGAAGACCATCGGGACTATTTTTGTTGTCCTTGCTTGCCTAAGTGTGAACTTTTTTTTTTTTTTTTTTTTTTTTTTAAAGATTTATTTTTATTATTTTTTGATTGGAAAGGCGGATATACAGAGAGGAGAGACAGAGAGGAAGATCTTCCGTCCGATGATTCACTCCCCAAGTGAGCGCAACGGGCCGATACTATGCCGATCCGAAGCCAGGAGCCTCTTCCGGGTCTCCCACGCGGGTGCAGGTTCCCAAAGCCTTGGGCTGTCCTCTGCTGCTTTCCCAGGCCACAGGCAGGGAGCTGGAAGGGAAGCGGGGCTGCCGGGATTAGAACCGGCGCCCATATGGGATCCCGGGCGTGCAAGGCGAGGACCTTTAACCACTTGCGCCACCGCGCCGGGCCCTAAGTGTGAACTTTTAAAAATATTTTCTTTATATTTAGCAGTTTATACTATTCAAGCAAGATTTTACAGAACCTCTTGCATTTAAGGATAATCAAAACAGACTTATAACTCTAATTAGCAATATAGAGTAGAACAGTCTTAGGAGGGGTGTGCAGAGAAATCTCCAGTAACTTAGCTAGTGAGGAATAACTGAACTTTGCATCCTACCTAGTGAGGTCTAGGAAAAGCCAACCTGACTTTTCCCTGTCTGCTCTAAGCTTTCTATAGTAATCTCTCTCTGTCTATCAGCTGATTTGGGGGCTCTGGAGCGACCCTGATGGTCAGTGCAAGAGAGGACTGTTTCTTAATGTTACCATATGGTGTGTCATGAGGTAGAATATAGTCTCTGTTGCTAAGTGTAAATTAAAATCTTATACTGATTCCTGTTGTTTGGTTGTTTCCCATCAGTGGTGTTTTTGTGATGAAGCAGGTTAACAATTTTACAAATTAAAACCTGGCAAGCCACATTTATCTTACCAGTCAGTAAGGGGTTTGGTTATCACTGAGAGCAATGATTTTTTTGTGATAGTCTGCTATGTGCCACAGGGACCAGGGTGAAAGTCATGGTCCCTGCCTGCTGATGAATAAAAAGAAAAGGCAATAAAGCAAATGGATAGATCACTGACGCTGAGAGAATATGTGCAGAGTACTTTGGGAATGATTTCAAGGCTGTCTAACATGAGAAGTCAGAGGATAGAGTGAAGTGGCGTATGGTGAGTGAGTGTGGCATTCCATGAACAGGAAATACCACACTAAAAACAAACTTAACAGAACTTTGTATAAGTGAACATGCTTCTAAGCACTGGGACTGAGGTCAGTAAACAGGGCCATTTTTAATAAGAATGGTATGTACCAGTTAATTTGACTTTGTTGGGGTAATACATGTCTAGATGATCTTAACAACATATAAATGCCATGATTCTAACTGGAAAAAAATCTAAACAATATCCAAAAAGCCCTGAAAACTGTATCATGTTATTTTTTAGGAGATTATCCTCTTAAGTGATTACCAACACTGGTTAAGGTCTGACATTTTTCTTAGATTTATTTATCCTTATTGGAAAGGCAAATCAGATTTGCAGAGAGAAAGAGAGACAAAAAGATCTATCATCCATTGATTCATTCCCCAAATGATTGCAATGGCAGAAGCTCAGAAAATTTGAAGCCAGGAGCAAGGAACTTCTTCTGCGTCTCCCACATGGAGACACTGTTTTGTCTTCATATTGATTTTTTTATTTTATGAAGCTAAAAATTTTGTATGACGTTGATCATTTGAATTTTTTTTTCACTGATTTTATTTTTCTCTATTTTTAAATGATGAGTACCTGGATTTTTTTTTTTTTTACACCTTGAATGTACTGGAAAAAATTGTGTTTAACATATCTTCATAAACTAAAAAAATAAATATAAACAAAATAAGAAATATCCTTTGATTTTTTCTTTAGCTCTTCATCATTTGTCTTTCATGGTCATACTCAAAGACATACTAAGATTACTGGAAGTAACTCAGGCCCAGAGGGAGTAATCGAAGGTCACCTAGACAGTTATTGTCATTGCTAGGTCTTCAGTTTGCTCACCTCATTTAGCCCATTTTCTGTGATTCTACTGCCAGCATTTCTTCTTTTCTCATCTAGGTGTTTAGTACAGATTGAGTATTGCTTATCTGAATTGCTAAGGCCAGAAGTCTGTTAGGGTTTGAGTAGCCTAACCAAGATCATTTTAAAAGGAGTATGGGTCCAAGATATGAGCAGCTCAGCTCTGTGATTCCAGAGCCCACACTGAACATGGCGTTAGACTCCACTGCCTGCCCTCATAAAAACTACCTGACCAATCAGGAGACTCAAAACAAAAGGGCAGCTGATACTAAGTATAAAGGCTTGGTTTTCATTTGCTGTCTAGACTTTTTGTGATTCTGGGTAAAAGGAAAAGGCAGTGCTGGGGTCTGTAAAATAAGTGTAGAGAGAAACACTAAGTTACTTTTGTTATTTATTTTTAATATATACATATATGTGACTGAGGGAGTGGCACTAACAGAGAGAGATCTTCCATCCACTGATTCACTCCCCTGAGACTGCAATAGCCTGGGCTGATCTGAACCAGAGTCAGAAATTCAGAGCTTCGTCTGGTTCCCCCGAGTGGTGACAGGAACCTGGACACTTGGGCCATCTTCTGCTGCATCCCAGGAGCATTAGCAGGTGGCTGGAAAGGAGTGTATCCACCAAGATTCAACCCAGCGCTCTGATCATGGGACACTATGCTGTGGCACAGAGCTGACCCCTTTTGTTTTCTCTTAAATTTGCTAAAATTCAGCAGTATTTCCTGATTGCTCTTCCATTTAGCTAGAGCATGAAAATTAATTTTATTTCACTTTCATACTCTATTGTTTAGATACCCCCTTCTGCTTTATCTGTTAATTAAAACACGGAATTAGCATAAGAATATGGTACTCTGTTAGTTGACTAAATGTTTATGACTGATTTTTTTTGTTGTTCCAGCATTTGATTATAATTTTGAATACATTACACTGTATTTTTATTTTCAGTTTCTAAATGAATTTTGGAACAGTATAGAGGACAGCTTGATAATTTTAAATGTGTCAAAAATATATGATTTTTTTAACTGCGTATTTTGTACAGTGTGATTATTATACAAAAGATATCAAGCTAACACCTATATAAAATTATTTATCCTGCTACTTTAACCAGCGTTAAAAGTTTTCTTCGTTTTAATTAAAACATTTTCCCCTCAAGGTGCATACTTGTTTCCAGCAATGAAGAAGAGGCCTTCTTTTATATTAGATTCAATTAACATGTTGGCTTGGGTTAATATACCAGAATATCTTGCTGCTGCTTTAAAAAAGAAAATGAGTCAATTTGGATAAAGGATCAGAGGACAGTAACATGTATTTATGGTTAATAGCAAGAAGAATGCACCTGTGTAAGTTGTGGTATGGAGTCCAGTGGACAGAAGTCCTTGAAAATGCGTAGAAAAGAAAGATAGGAACAGCAGTGCATTAAAGCCTCCTCTTAGTTTTCTTAGGGCTGGCCCTGCCTTATGAAATGAAGGAAAGGAAAATGGGCCAATTTTTCATACTCTTCGATATTTCTGACTTCTGTTGAGTCTGTTAGATCGAGTACATTTGGATTCAGATTGTCAAGAAAGTTAACCTCTTGTCATTAAATGACAAATGCCTACCATTTTCCCCTTAGAGCTTGATTATAGATGCAAAAACTGCTTAATTAATCTAAGCAGTTGGAGAACTAGAATGAGAAAATGGGGTTATCTTAAAAATCTCAAGGACAACAGGTTCAGCCAGCCATGGAAGTTGTTGAAACTAGGGACTGTGAACAGCTGGGGACCATTGTTATTCCTGTGTTCACCTGGGTTTCTGTTATTTTTGTTTGCTAGGCTGCTGTTCGATTTCTCTCTTTCTTAAGATTTATTTTATTTATATATGTATTTCAGAGTCTGAGTTACAGAGAGAGGGAAACCTAGGGAGGCTGCCTATTGCTGGATCACTCCCACATGTCTACAATGGCAAGGCTGAACCAGGCTGAAACCAGGAGCTTCTTACATGCCCCCCCTATGGGTACAAGGCCACAAGGACTCTGCTTTCCAGGGTACATTAGCAGGGAGCTGGTTTAGAAATGGAGCAGCAGGAACTTGAACCAGCCACCCATGTGGGATGCCAGTATTGCAGGTGACAGCTTAGCCCTTTATATCGCAATACTGACCCCTTCTCTCTTGTTCTAAAGCCTGTATTACTCTGCCCCATTTACAGAGAACCGTTATGTTAATGCAAATGTTAGGCCCAGCATCTATCCAATTAGTTTTTAGTTCAAATTTCAAAATCTTGGTAGGAAGAATTGATCGACCCAACTGTATTAAACATCTACTCCCTATTTAAATCAATAACCAAGCTAGGTGGGAAAGGGCAGCAAGGCCACTGTTATGTAGAGCTACTGTGGTAGATCTCTGTGTGCAAGGGGTTAGTTCTCAGAGAACAGACTGTATACTAAGCAGAACCCCAGTAGATGGTTATCCTGCACTCACGAAGGTTGAGTGCTTACAAGTGCATCAGTTACCTCACTTATTCCGCATGATTTTATGGAATTTGTACTATTTATCTTAATGTTATGATAGAATGAGTTGAATTATAAGAGAACCATCTGTCCAATGTCATACAGCTGGTAAGAGGAAGATCAGGCTTGCACTGAACTCTCGACGAAGACTGTGAAACCAACAAACAAAAATCAGCTATGCTATATCCATTTCCCAGTTTATTCCTTTTTGCAAATAAGATCAGACACAAATAAGAGAATGCTCAAAAGAGATAGAGGAGCCAGCCATCTTAATTGGACATATCCTGGTAATGAGAATAACAAGTGCAACGAGCCTCAAGACAGGGGCATCAAATATTTCTAAAGTAGGTCCACTGGGAGACAGAAGACAGGGTTTGTTACTAACAGGTCACATCACAAAGAAACTGTAAACCATTAAAAAGGTTTTTAATTTCCATGAGATTATTAAAGTCTTTGTAGCAAAATGATTATAAGGACCTGGTGCTTTGGCTCAATTGGCTATTCCTCCTCCTGCAAGCATCAGGATCCCGTACGGATGCTAGTTTGTGTCCTGCTGCTCCACTGGTCCTCTCCAGCTCCCTGTTTGTGGCATGGGAAAGCAGTAGAGAATGGCACAAAACGTTGAGACCCTGCACCCACTTGGGAGAACCAGAAGAAGCTCCTGGCTTCTGGCATTGGATCAGCTCAACTGTGGCCATTGAGACCATTTGGAGAGTGAACCAGTGGATAATAGATCTTTCTCTCTCTCCTTCTCTCTCTAAATCTGTCTTTCTAATAAAAATGAGTAAATCTTTTTTATAAAAGAAAAGCAATTATGTTGTTTTGTCCATGAATATTAATCCTCCATTTCTCATTGATCAATTTTTTAAAAAAATTTTTATTATATATAGATCAATTTCTTTATGATGCATAATAGAATGAGCAGCAGTTGCAGGATACTTGGTTCCTTGCCATTTACAATAGAGAGCATTCAGCAAGTGACTTTTACTGCACTGAGTGACCTTTCTCTGCTTGTTCTTAAGATGCCCTGTTTGCCTCTTTAAGCTTCAACTTATTTACATTAGTGAAGAAATAAAATTAAATAATTTTCTCTGTTACTTCAGATATTTAAAAGCACCAGGGAAGATATAACCATAGGATATAATTTTAAGTGAGCTGTAAACTCATTTAGAATCAAAGGAAAACCCATTAAGCGCATGATTCAAGAGTCTGCCCTCTTTTATGATCGGATTGTGCCATATTGTAAGTTTCAAGATTTTTTTGTTGAATACATTTATGGAGGAAAAAATGAAAAATTTCACATCAAGTATGAACTTAAGTTATATGTACTAGAAAAACAGATTATTGGGATTCCTCTATTTTGCCCTTTACAGCAGATAATGATCGCACCTGCTGAAATTTCTGAGTTTTTTTTTTTTAAGCTTGTAGAGCTTCACTATGTTTTACAGACAAAATCATTTGGAATTTAAGTAATGAATGCCTCTTTCGTGAAAGACTCTCTAGATATTTTCCCTATTCTGAAAAAAAAAATGTAGTAAGTTAAAGCTCAAAAAAAAAACCTTGATAACTTAATAAATAATGCATTGGGAGAGGGAAGTAAATAAGAAACAAATATAGGATTTATTTATTTGAAAGTCTGATGAGCTTTTATAATGGGAAGGAAAAGGGAGGCAAAAAAGCAAGGTAACTTGTAAAAGCCAAGAACAAATATTGGGATCATTTATTGTGTGACTTGAGTATGATCAACTTCATTAAAATAGTTTGACTTTAACCATGTTTAACACATCTTTGAGCCCACACACACACACACACACATACACAGTATCACTTCTCTGAGTTACTCAGTTCCTCTTCTAAAGTTATTTTAATGGTGTTGCTTTATATGAACTACTGAAAAAAGTTTGGAAATGGGATTAAGGATAAATGTATTTTTGTTCAAAAAAATTTGAAATCTATGAAAATACGTATTTTGAGAAGAAAGACTATGCATGAATGTCAAGTTTCAGACCCAAATAAACTTATCTTTTAATTGCATTTTCGCTGAGTATTTGAAGTACTCTTCCATATGCATGTGCGCGTAGCACAAGCTGGTAGCATCTGGGGGATGGACATGTTATGATACTGTCCGCTTTGCCTTCACATATAGAGTGGAGTACTCATGCTTGAAAGAATTGGAGAGAGATTAAATGTAAAAAAAAAAATCTCCGTTTTTTTGCAAAACAAAATATTCCTGACCTTTCTAAATTATATAAATCCGAAAGGGAAAAAAGAAATTTTCTTAGTTTGTTCCAAAGACCATGTACTCCAAATGTTATATAATGTGCAAGACAAAATATATAGTCTGCATGCAAGCATGCCTTTTCCAAGGTATTGTTTATGCGTTCTTTGGGAGTGATGGTTATAGCTGAAGTGATGTTTCTAGGACTGAAAGCCTGTTATCCAGAAAATGAAGTGTATGTAGGCAGGCGTGAGTGTCCCCGTGCCTAGCCATGCAGTGATGCCACTCAATTTGATGTACAAGGACTTGTCATAGGATTAAGTTCATTCATAAGTCATGTCTGTTATAACTCGCTGTTATGAAATGGTGATCGTGACAAACCTGAAGGCTAAGTGTCTTAACGACTGATTTATCTCTTTTAAGGTTTTCAGTTCCTCTCAGTTACTAATGTTTAATGTATCATGCTTGAATTGTGTCATAGAGCAATATTTGGACGGAAGCAATTTTTATTAAAAGTATTTAATAAAGATATTAGAGTGAATGGGACTGCTTTCCTCATTTTTCATATGCTGATATATTTCATTGCTTATGAGAATATCTATAAAAATGCATGTGGGATTTTAACCTGAAACTTTTGAGAATAATCATTAGACATAAACGTATGCACCTTTGCTGTAGCAGTTTTTTCTTTTTCAGGACCAAATGTTTTAGCTTTCTGGGTGATTTGGGTCTCCTGCTGAACCACAGCGTTACTGTGAGAGCTCTGTGGAGACTGTAAACCGAGGAGGCAAGGCTGTATCCCAGTCCGACATCCCCCAGGGGAAAAAAGCAGAATTTGGATCATGGGTGATGCTTTGACGACCCATGCTCTAAAGAACTTAAAGCATTTAAAAGAGGTTTACATCCCTCTTCCCAGCCTATTTGAGTCTGATTTTTTTCTTTAAGACGATGCTCAAATCCTGTTCCCACCGTCACCCTCTTTTCCTTCATCTTTGTGTCTCTGTTTTTCCCCTTTTAACCTCCTATCTTTTTCTCAAGTCAATATTTTGTTTCTCCCACCATATGGTTAGTTGACAGGGAGACTTCAGTCATTTTGTTTAAAAGAGGGTTAAAATATAAATTGATTTTGGTTTATGCTGAAATTCAAATGTAATTTTTCTCAATTTTTATGTTTTCGTTATATGGTTCCATAGGCTCAGGGATTTCCCTTTCCACCCTCCCCATTCTGTCATCTACCTCACTGTTTCCCCCCATATTATGATAATAATATAGTCCTTCAGTAATTGTCGCAAGTCCATCCTTCTTCTGTTCAAGTGTGTCCTGACGTTGTAGGTATAGGCAATGGTAGAAAGGCCAGCATCCTATTGTCAACACATAGTTAACAGTTTCATTGGAGTACTTCTTTGATTAGAGAGTAGAGATGCATACAGCAATGCTAATCTCCCTTATGCAGTTGCTCTAGATGAATATATGCACATACATGTTTACCTGTGTGTTTGTTGATCTTGCATTTTGCATGAAGAGACAACATATGATATTCGTCCTTTTATAATTGCTTTATTCCACTGAGAAACATGGTCTTAGGTTGGGACCATTTTGCTGCAAATGGTAGAATTTCACTATCTTTAATGGCCGAGAAGTGTTTCATAGAGAAAACACACCACTGTTTCTTTATCCATTCTTAATTTGACAGGCATCTAGACTGTTTCCATGTCTTCACTATGATAGATTGTACTGCTAAAAATATAGGATTACAGGTCATTAACTCTTACGCAGATTTAATTTCCTTGTGATATATTCCCAATGTGGGATTGGTGGGTTATATGGCAGGTCAATGTCCAGTTATGTTAGCAGTCTCCATACTGACTTCCATAGTGGCTGCATTAGCTTACACTCCCACCAACAGTGAAATAGGATACATTTTACCTCGCCTCCATGTCAGCAGGTGGTGTTAACAGAATTCTAGGATAGGCCAATTTCACTGGAGTTAGGTGGAATTTCAATGTAGTTTTAAAATAAGATTCATTTTTTTATTGGAAAGTCAGATTTACAGAGAGAAAAGGAGAAGGAGAAAAAGAGAGAAAGATCTTCCATCTGTCTGTTCACTCCCCAAGTGGCTGCAATGGCCATAGCTTAGCTGATCTGAAGCCAGGAGCCAGGAGCTTCTTCTGAGTCTCCCACGTAGATGCAGTGTCCCAGCGTTTTAGGCCATCCTCTGCTCCTTTCCCAGGCCACAAGCAGGAGCTGCATGGGAAGTGGAGCATCGAGGACACAAACCAGCACCCGTATAGAATCCTGCATTATGCAAGGTGAGGACTTTAGCTACTAGGCTATCACAGCATTGCCTCTCTCAATGTAGCTTTTATTTGTATTTCCATGATAGCTAGGGTACTTGAGCATTTTTGAATACTTTTTTTTTTTAGTAATTTGAATTTATTCTTTTGGAAAATGTTGATTTCCTTTGCCATTTTCTTCACCGGATTTTTTTCTCTGTCATTGAGTTTGTGAAGCTCTTTGTAAATCCTGGATATTAATCTCCTCTCTGTTGTGTAGTGTGCAATAATTTTCTCCCATTCTGTCAGTTGCTTCTTTGTCAGTTGTTTCTTTTGTTACATGAAAACTTCTTAGTTTGATGCAATTTCTTGTGTTTATTTTGGCTTTGACTGCCTGTGCTTTGGGTGACTTCTCTAAGAAGCCTTTCCTAATTTCTATCTTATAAGTACTTCTACCTTTTCCTTTAATAGTATGGTGGTTTCTGGGTGCAGATTTAGGTCCTTGATCTGTTTAGTGGTGATGTTTGTATAAAGTGACAGATGGGGGTCTTGTTTCTTGCCTCTGCAAGCTGCTATCCAGTTGTCCCAACAGCATTTGTTGAAGAGACCAAGCGTTTTCCCTGGATTATTTTTAGTTTAGTTTTTTGTTTTGTTTTGTTTTGTTTTGTTTGTCAAAGATTAGTTGGCAGTACAAGTGTAGGCTCCCTTTTGGGGTTGCTATTCTGTTCCATTGATCTCTGTTTCTGTACCAGTACCAGACTGTTTTGATGACCACTGCCCTGTAATATGTTTTGAACCCTGAAATTGTGATTCCTTCTGCCAAATCCAGGAACATGGTTAATTTCTCCATCTTTTAATATCTTTTTTTCTATTTCTTTTTTTAATATTTTGTAGTTTTCATCATAGAAACCTTCCATGTCTGTGGTTAGGTTAATTACATGGTATTTAAATAAGTGTAACTTTTTAATAATACAATTTATCATGGGCTGTTTGAAGAACCTTCATATGCATAGATTTTAAAACACAACAAAATAAACTTACTTTTAATTCCAATTTTTGCACAAGTTCTGAAGCCTTTTCACGTGTGCTTGCGTGGGTGTTTGTGCTTCCTTCTCACTCCTTTGCAGTCTCGCTTCTCTCTGCCATCCCTCCTGCATCTCTCCAACCATAATGATCACATAGGAACCTACTGCTAAAAGTGCTTTAACTTGTAACTGTATCCGTGAATATATGTTATGAATGTCATTAGTCTCTCAGGCTCTACATAGTAACCACTAAATAAACATTGTCGCCAATTAAGATTGTAAAGCATTTTCTCACATTTTCAAAAAGATTTTTAAACACATAAGACTAGGAAGAACACCTAGGCAATCAGGTCTGAAATATAATTGTGAAAGAAAAAAATATAAAATTAAAGGCTTTAGTAGTTAGAATGATTTTTTTTTGATTGGCTGATCATAGTGGGTAGAAGTGACTCCAAGATTTCTTAGATCCAAATTGAAACCAGGTGTTTTGCAGTCATATTGTTACACCCGTTAACCATTTTAGGCAGCATGAGTGTATAAAGGACCTATATTGGTGTAATGATGACAGAATAATAACAAATTATCTACATCTAGATTTCTGAGATTCATTCACACTAATGATTTTCTTTGTTAAAGATGTACTTATTTTTACTGAAAAGGCACATCTACAGAGAGAAGGGGAGTCAGAAAGATCTTCCATCTGTTGGTTCACTCCTCAAATGGCCAGTCTGAACCCAGGCGCTTCTTCCGGCTCTCCCACATGAGTGCAAGGTCCTAAGGCTTTGGGCCATCTTGTGCTGCTTTCCCGGGTTGTAAGTAGA
This sequence comes from Ochotona curzoniae, assembly GCF_017591425.1. Classification (NCBI taxonomy): domain Eukaryota; kingdom Metazoa; phylum Chordata; class Mammalia; order Lagomorpha; family Ochotonidae; genus Ochotona; species Ochotona curzoniae. The sequence continues at coordinate 17,359,581 of NW_024466307.1, forward strand.
GAGCTGGATGGGAAACAGGGCACTGGGACACAAACAGGTGCCCATGTGGAATTCCAGAGTTTGCAAGGCAGGGGATTTAGCTACTCTAGTCGTTGTTCCAGGCCTCATAATAACGCTTTTCTTATCCTCGAATGTTCAAAGTAAATTAATTAAATAGTTCAGGTAGTTGCTACATTGAGATCCTACCCGAATGTATTTGTGGATTTTTTTTTTGTTAAATCAGTAAAAACAACGCTGTTCCTTTAAAATGTAAGAATTTTCTCCTTCTGATGACGTTTTTGGCTCTATACGCTATTTTTATTCTTATATTTTGTAATTATGTGATTTGCAGTAGTTACACATTATAAAAAGCATTACTGTGAAACTCCCTCCTGTTCTGACCCACCACATTTCTTTTCCAAGTTATACTGCTATACTTTGACCTAACTATGCTGACAGAGAATTATATAATGGAAAAAAAATCTTTTTTTATCAAGGAGCTTTCACTTTTAAGTGTAAATGAGACATATGCATGCTGCCACGGTTCAACAATGATGAGAAACCTGAGCAGTGAGATAAAGTGATGTGAACTGGAAGAACCTTACTTCTAGTAGCACAGAGGCGTGAGGGAGAAGAGTGTTCCTTACTCTGAGGGTGACGGTGTCCTGAAGAGGGCGCCACTGTTCCAGAAACGCTGAAAGTATTCCAAGGAGATGGAAAACTGAAATGTTTGCCAGTTTTCTTTACCGATCATGACAAGTAGAGACAGTTAAATCACCGGGCATCTCTCGTGCTTCCTAGAGTTTCCCTTTTCGCTTGTTAAGGAGAATGCTCTTTCGAATGATTATATATGTGAATGTAGATAAAATGGCATCAATGGATTTGCTTTATCTGTGACTGCCAGGATAATCCAACAATATGTTTGTCATCTAAAATATTAGCAAGCAAATCCGTTTCCAGTTCTAAAGAAAGTCTACTTGATGAAATAAACCCAATCTGCATCAAGTTATTTGTTTAAAATGTTATTCTGTCTCATTTTAAGAAAAAAAAAAGAATATTTATATTCTGCTGTGCTGTTGCCCTTGATTATAGGCTGCCACTATATTTCAAGATAATTGTTACTGATGTAGCTGTCTTCATGCACAAAAAAACACTTGCATTTCATTTTGCCTTTGAGATTCTACTCTTTGTAAAGAAAAACACATAGTTTGAGGATAAATGACATTTTTTAAAGAATAATCTTATTTCCCAGTTCTTTTGTGAATGAAAATTATTTAGCTATTCAGGGTAGGAACTAAAGTGAATAATAGAAAATAATTCTATATATGATTATTCTTTTTAAAAAGGTCAGAGAACAAAAGATGAGTGGAATTTCTAGGTTTATGATAAAATATTTTGCTACTTTTTGTCATTGTAGATATGTGAGTTCTTGGAAGGCAACCTGTTGTGAAACAATTTGTCCAAGCTTAGCTCTTCATTTTATCTTTCTAATGGGATTTTTACCTTTATCTTAAGTGGCTATATTTAAGAGGCTCTCTTAGTTACAGATTAGAAAGATTCCATTTCAGAATAGGGTCAACTGTGTTAGAAAGAGAATACCCCACCTCTAAAATATTGTATTTCTTTTTTTAAAGATTTGTTTATTTTTATTGGAAAGGCAGATATGCAGAGAGGAGGAGAGACAAAGAGGAAGATCTTCCATCCAATGGTTCACTCCCCAAGTGAGCTCAACTGCTGGTTCTGAGCCAGTCTGAAGCCAGAAGCCTCTTCAGGGTCTCCCATGTGGGTGCAGGGTCCCAAGGCTTTGGGTCATCCTCCACTGCTTTCCCAGGCCACAGGCAGGGAGCTGGATGGGAAGCAGGGCCGCCAGGATTAGAACAGGCACCCATGTGGGATCCTGGCTCATTCAAGGCAACGACTTCATCTGCTACGCTATTTTTCATTGAATTAATGATTTTTCTTTGCTCTCTCCCCTCATGAGTAATAGCCATAAACTAAAATTTCAAAATCATGACTCCCATACAACTTTTAAAAATATGTAGTAGAAAATACCAGTGCAGATTCTTGAGAAAACAGAGTCTTAAAGCAATTGCTTTGTTTTCACTGCAGTTGACATTCTTAAGATTCTAACATCCCAGGAATTCATGATTTCAGAGTTGTACTCTGTGCTTTCCTCATGTACATTGGAAGTCTTTAAATAATTTGGAAGATTCAGATGTAAACAATGTAAACCGTTGTTTGGACGGTTACATAGAGTGATTTTATGTAAATAAGCTTACTACATTTTTCTTAGAGGTACATTATGTTCAAATACTATAAAGCATCTGTGATTGAGTTCAATATCTCGTACTGTGATTAGATTTTTAAAAAAAACCCACAATTTCACACCATTTCCTCCACTTTTTCTGAGTCATGCGTAACACAGTCTGTGAAATCTGTATAATAATAGCGATTACAGAATATGGATGAAGATTAAATGTAATGTGTATATAGCATACAGTGCAGTGCCTAGGATACTTTAGTGACTTCATAGTTGTGAACTAGTCTTAGAAGTTGTAATTGTTTCTGGGATGTTAAAATAAGAGACGATTTGGATTTTTTGTTTTGTTTTGTTTTTCTTCTCGTGTGCTCCCAAAAACCTGATACTGCCAAGTGTCTTGTACTATAAATCACCATGAAAGGCTTTGCTACTTGAGCAAAGGGAATTTTAGAATAGAAGGTTGTCCCTATTACCTTTTTTGTAACTGAGAAATTCCTTTTAGACATTGTCTGTCTCCTTCAAGACTCCCCATTCTTCTGACTTGCTAGAAGAGATAAAAGAGTGAGGGCCAAGACCAGCTCTGGATGATTTGTTCATTTCTTATTGTGCAGAGTCCCTTATCCACAGGTGTTTTTTTTCTTTGCTGATGGCAACCAGTAATTGTCTCAGTTTCAGAAACTATACCTTCAGTCACACTGCTTGACCTTTGTTGAATTCTCTTTGGATAACAGCAGTTATGTGCTTGGAGATAATTGTAGCTGTTACCTTTAAAACACAGAAAAATACCTCTGAACGTTCACTGTGTGGTGTGCATAGCCCTTCAGTCCAAAGGGCACTTCCTGGGCTCCTGGTATCGGGTCACCTGAGCCCCATTGTATATATGTGTGGAATGACAGCTCTGCAGTCTCCATGCTTGCTGTGCCTTGAAGCAGTTTAACCTCCTCCGTTCCTTGCCCAAGTGTGGGAGAAATGAGAAGTGGGGAGTATTGATCAATGCTTCCACTCTTGCAATACTTTTTAGTCATTTTAGGTCACAAAAAAAACTGTCAGAAAATATGGCAAATTCATTACAATTCTAAATTTAATGCCACAAGTATGTACCTTAGTGTTCTCATGAATTCTTCTAAAACTTTCCATAGCTATTTATACTAATTTATTCTTATTCTGTCCAGTTCTGAAATGATGAGTTAAATTCTGTTCTATACGCCTTTCATCAAGACAATCTTGAATGCCTGGCTCTGCCTTTTATTCCATTGTTTCAAATTTCCTATATAATAACCAATCACTGGTAAATAAGAACCTAGAAACCGGAAAGAAATGAGTTGAAACGTATATGATGACCTAAATCTTAACATTCCATAAAGACCTCATACAAATCAGGAAGAAATAGAAAAATCAACAAAATGTATTATAGTTATTTTAGAAAATGAGATCAGTTTAATTTTCCTCAAACATGAAAAAAATATGCAAACCAAAACAGTTACATAGCAGTTTTTGCTAACCCAGTAGTTAATACATAGTATGTGTTGTTGGCGGGGATATAAATTGACCCATGCGTTTTGGATTAGAATTATTCAGATGTATCAAACATCGTTTAAAAATACAAGCATTTTGATATAGCAATTCAATTCTTAAATACACCTCACGGCAATGATCAGACATCAGTATATGGTCTTGGCTATCCATCCTGTCATTGGTTATGATAAACTTGTGGGATATCTTACATCTCGGTGTATCTAGCATCCTACCACAATGGATAAATCCATTGCATGTGACACCTCTATGCCACATGAGTGCTGGTTTGTGACCTACCTAGTCCATCTTCAATCCCTCTCCTTACTACGTGCCTGAGAAAAGCAGCACTTTGTGAAAGACCCATATTTGGAGCCTCTGCTCTGGGTTGGCCCAGTGCTGGCTGCCATGGCCCTCTGGGAAGTGAACCAGCAGGTGGAAGAGTTCTATCTGTGTGCCTGTCTCCTTCTCTGTTAGTAACTGCCTTTCTAAATAAACAAATAAACCTTTTCTTAAAAAATGAAAATGAGAACTAAGCACAGTTACAAATGACAGATATTGCATGAATAGATTTCCATAAGAATAAATTTATATTTTATACTTGTGCGTAATTTAGAAGAGTAGCGACATATTAGCAATTATAGGTAGATTTCTTTTATGTTTATGCTGTTTTTAGAAAGACTCAAATATCCATACAATAAAAAGATTCATATTTTTAAAATATTAAAAATATTTTAAAAGACTATAGTATCTATCATGGTTAAAATATATCTGCTTAGTTCAAAGTTTTATATTTAATATAAGATTTAAATACTAGTTTGAGTTTCCTTTGTGTTACAAGTTGGTGCTTAAATTGGTTTCCTGTATTCTTCCTGGGGGTACTCTCCTAGTACTTATCACAGCTGTTACACAGTTCTCTGCTAGTCAGCATCTTCCCTGAGCTGCAGCTGGTAGGTTTGTAATATGAACTGCAGACGCAATTTAGAGTGTCTTAGGCATTCACATTAATGTATAAACAGGTGACATCAAGTTTGTATTTAGCTCAATATGTGAAAATTTTATTTCACTTTAGTAGTAGTATAAAACTTACTAAGGGATTTCACAGTTTTATAATACAAATTTTCAAGACAAATGTATGTTTTGTTCTTAGATGTATCTCCGTTTGGACAAACCATGTTCTGTGGGTGTGGTAGCGTAGACGAGCAGTGGCATCACGGACACAGCCGTTGAGTGTGTGTTGTCTATGGGCCAGGGGTTTCCTGTCCACTCTTACATCCCTGTGCCTAAGGACTGGTAGATATCTGAATCTACTTCCTTAAGCAGTTTACTGCCCGTTCCTGACTCTGTGCCATCTTTTATGCTGTTGTACTCTTCATTAGCATGTCTAGCTCCTGCATTCATTCTTGTGTCCTTGACGTTAGTAATTTATGTTTACTGAAAGGAAGTTGGAGAAGAAGAGAAAAGGTCATATAATGTTTTCCTTCGAAGAAATTTTTTTTTCTAAAACTATATTAGAATTTAGTGATAGAATTTGAAAGACTTGAACTCTTTATTTATTTGGGCTGTAAGTTAAGCCCTTCCAAAAGGCTGCTTGCTGATTTTCTTTCTAAAGATCTCTAAGGATTAGAGACTCAGCTACCTTACTTATTATAACCATGTCCTGTATTGAATAAATTGCACAGCTACATAGTTCTTCCCTGTCAGTCTTTATAATCCCTTTCGTAACATAAGACTTTCCCCCTGTGGTCTTAAGTGGACACAGACAGTTGGTCCAGCATTAATCATATAGTAAGCTTTGGTTAAAGCAATATTGCTGTGTTTTCCTTAAACTTTCTTTATCTAAATGATAGGAAACTAATTCTGAAAAAATGTCTGTCAGAGGATTTAAATTTTTTTTAAATTTTGTAATATAAAAGTGAGATCAATAATGTGTTGCATTTATATCCTAAGATGTATTTCCCCACATAAGTGATGTTATAAATAACACTAGTGAGTGCTTTCAGTTTGTGAGTAATAATAACTGAGTAGCCATCACCTGCCAATTTGGTGTTAGTTGCTAAGAGCAAAAAATAATCTATATTTACTTTTTGATGTGCTCTTAGCTAATAGTTTTATTTTAGCCAAGAGCTTAGGAGTCATTTTTGAATCATGCCAGTGTCATGCATACTGCTTACTGGAGGAACTAAATGTGCATTGGCATAGCTTTGCTGTCAGACAAATCCATTTCAAACCCAGATCTTGCTGCTTGTCCAGAGTCTCCTAAATTTCATCTGTGTATTACCCATTCCATAAAGTTATGGTTATAACTGTGCCTAAAGTATGTGTCCACAGTAATCATGCCATAACCAAAGATTATTATCACTGGCATTGTTACCATTAAGTGTTGAAGAATCAGAAAAGCATGCTGCCGTCTACATTAGGAGCCAAATGTTTGTCGTATTCTGCTGAAGCTTTGAAATTTCCAAAGACCCCAAAATGAAAATAAACAACTACCACCTTTGATATTATGGGCTATGTTTTCTCTGTCTTTCTGCCCATAGAGAAGATAGAACAAGCTGACAAAATTTCTGAAAAATGGGCAGCTGAACTATACAGATATGTTTCTACCTCAGGAAGACATTGTTCTTTTGTGAGGACAGGATGGAACAAGAGTAAGCTAGGGTCAGCTGGAGCCAAGGAAAGCAGGTCAGCTCTAGTCTGACTAGTGAAAGGCCAGACGTCAAGATAAGAGATCATCAGGCCCAATCCATCCATACCCAGGGTCTGAATGGACAATTCCCTTTAGCTCAGTTTGAGATGGCACTGATACCTGAGAAACTTCAGCTACTCCTGGCGGATTGCTAGTGAAGATCTTGAGGGGGGGTTAGGAAGCGGTGAATGTTATGTGTTCTCACTGATTTAAGGCAAACTTTGTGCAAAGTACAAGAGCAATAGCCCTTCCAATACTGTTTTGGTACATCTCAGAGGGTAGATATTTTTGTTTTTATTTTCATCCATTCAAAAAAACAGTTTTTTGTTTTTCTTGTTAATTCCCTCACTGACTCTTAGGTCACAAAATAGAATCGTTTGCTTTTGGGAAGGTCTTTGATTTTCTTTATTTCTTCAGCTACATGTTGATCATTCAGTAGCATGTTATTTAACTTTGTGCTGTAAATTCTCTATTTTTCTCTTTGTTGGTTTTGCCTTATGGCTTTTCCTTTAAGGCGATATATAGTAGAGATGTATAGTAGAGACTATCACACACAGATATGAAGATACAATGCAGTGTGCATCTCTAGACTCCCAATGAAACTGTTGAATGCATCTTGACAGTAGGATGGTAGAGTCTCTGCCATTGTCAATGCTTACAATGTCAGAATACACTTAAATAGCAGGACGATGGGTTTGTGACTGATTGTGAAGGATGATATTATTGTTATGACATGGAGGAAAAACAGTTGGGGAACCAGAGGTTTCGGGAGAGGAAAAGGGAAATCCCAGAGCCTGTGGAACTGTATCATGAAATACTAAAATAAATAAATTTAAAAGAAAAAAAAAAAGAGGTGATGAGCAGATGGGCTGTACTTACTGAAAAGGAACAGTGCCAGCTTGGAATATAACCCAGTGGCAGAACCAGATGGTTGTAGCTGAAAAGTTACCTGAGCTACAGTCCAGTGGATAGGAGTTAAGGATGGACCCCAGGTCCCTCTTGGCAAATGGGAAAGAGATCACTTGTATGGTGTTTTGAGACAAAGGCTACAGGCAGATGGAATGGTCTGTTGTATAGACAGAAGCCTGTTGCTGAACAATCAAAGGATTGTACCCAGATACGACTTACCTAACACAAATGAGTCACTACCTAAGCTGCTTGTGATATTTGAGCTGGAATTGTTTCACATAGTATCTTTTAATTTTATTGGACAGAAAGCATTAGTGTGTTCCGGGGGAAGTGTTCTCTAGCTTGATATAGTGCATGTCATAAATTGGTAAGTTTAGAATTGATTGTGGAGACAAGTCACTCCGTAATTACCTGGTGTATGTTTCACAGAATGTTCCTCTCAGAGGAGAAATGCATTATCATAAAGATGGGCAAACAGTGCTAGAACATTTGATGATATGAGTCACAGAAAAACTGAACAGTTCTAACTGTTAAGAATAAATCTTGTGGCCACAGCAGAACCAAGTGAGGTGATAGCCAAGATTATTCTGCAAGCTATTTCCAGACTTGCTTCTAAATGATAATTGCTTGGTGAATTAGGTTGATTTACTAAAATAAAAAAATGAACAAAGAGTGATAAAGGTAGGATTTTAAAAATATTTATTCAAAGTTTTAATAAATTTCATCTTCAACTATGTAATTATTAAGGTCTTAAGAACAGTTGGTAATAGAGATTAAAGAAAGGGAAAGCATATCTTGTCTTTATTTGACTATTTGAAAAACTGAAGCAAAACCTGATCAGGAAAAAATGGTTGAGTCTCTCTACTTTCTCCATTTGTCTGGTGATCATTCCTTGGATCCAGATTTAAATCTTCCAGTCACCTAATCTATCCCTGCTGTTTCTGACACTCTTATACAGTCTATAAACAAAAGTTTATGTAAAAGGTTATGTTACATGTAGCTTGTAGGCAAGCATTCTTAAAAATCATTTTCAAAATTCAGTTCTGATTTTTTAAATGTTTATTTGAAAGGTGGAACACAGGGCAGGAGGGAGGCTGATCTTCCATCTAATGACTTGGTCCCCAAATGCCCACAATAGCCAGAGCTGGGTCAGACCAAATCCAGGAGCTAGGAACTCTGTCTGGGTTCTCTCATATATGACAAGGGCCCAAGTTCTTCAGGTGCAATTATCAGGGGGCTGAATCAGAAGTAGAGTAGCAGTTACTCAAACCAACACTGCAGTGTGGGATATGGGGATCCCAAGTGGCAGCCTAACCTACTGTGTCACAATACCCAAGCCCCTGATACTTGTTCTTTAAGACTAGCATTTTAGGACCTGGTAGGGTGGCTCAGTTGGCTAATCCTCCCTTGCAAGTGCTGGAATCTCATATGGGGGCCAGTTTATATCCCAGCTGCTTCTCTTCCCATCCAGCTTCCTGCTTGCGGCCTTGGAAAGTAATGGAGAATGGTCCAAAGTCTTGGGACAATGAATTCACATGAGAGACCTGGGAAAAGCTCCTGGCTCCTGGTTTCCGATCAGCTCAGCTCCAACTGTGCCAGCCAGTTGGGGAGCAAACCAGTGGATAGAAGAGCTTTCTCTCTGTCTCTCCTCTTTTCTATAGATTTTCCTTTCCAACAAAAATATATGAATTAGTTTTTAAAAGATTAGCATCTTAATTACATGTTATTTTGCCTCTGATTAATAATTAGACCCTTAATGAGTAATGATAGCTACCACACTTGATTGAGACATAATTCCTCTTCCTAAATTGTCAGAATAAATAACTTTTCCATTTAAAAAAAAAGTGCATCAGCCGATGAGTATCTCATTGCTTTTTTTTTTTTGAAAAGACAAAATAGCATTCCTATATTAATTTTACTATTTTATGAAGCTCAACCAAGACAGCGTGAACAAGTAACAAAATACTCCTTTGTGTTTGGATAAGGATAAGGCCTGAAGTATTGACGTTCTATATTATATGGTTTCTGTGACATTATTAACCCAAATTGCTTGAAAAAGTAAAGACAGAACAGTCATATACCACGAATGAGTTTTAACATTCAACATTTAAATAAAGTCTACTTATAATAGTATTTATCAAGCTTAAATTGATATAGTAAAAGTGTGCCATCAAGATATGTAGTTTAGCAGCCTTGAAGTTTTTCACTTATTAAAAATTATTTTAAAAGAGATAGCATGCTGATATGATGATAGTCCTCTTCTTTCTGACTTCTTAGAAACTTTCTCCAAGCAAGTAAATCAAATGAGATTTCACTGTTTCAGATGTGAGAGTTTGTTCCCCCATAGATTGAACTTCAGCAGTTGTTTGGTACAAGCAGACAGTGGCTGTTGATGGCTTCCATCAACAGCAGTCCAACTGTGAAACCTGTGTGGCACTGGAGCCAGCAGAAGAGGCTCACAGCCTGTACATTAGCAAGTATACCAGTTAACATCCCGGATACTCCAGTGCTGATGCAGATCCCTGGCTGATGACTTGGCTAAAGCAACATAAGGGACTTGAATGGAGCTCTTGACTTTAGCCTGGCTTAGCCTTGTTTGTTGCAGTCCACTTTGGGGAATGAACCAGTGAGTTGGAAGTGTCTCTCTGTGTAACTGTGACTTTCAAGTAAACAAAAAAGTCTTGAAAAAAAAAAAGAATCAAGTGGAAGGTATTAATACAGGACCCACTGATAACCCATGTGCTAAAATTGAAGCCATGCGAGAGAATGGAATTACATAAAGAGAAATGGACCCTGACCAGAGAAACATTAAGGAATAAGGGGAGAGGCCAGTAAAGAGTCTAAAAGGCAACATGGAGGGCATGGACAAGTTGAGCAAGCCTCACAGAAGCCTTGGGTTTGCCATTTAATATAATTTCACAAAAATCTCATCTCCCATAGCCTTCTTTCTGAACCTCTGTCTTGCTGCAGAAGATTATCAGCTAAAAAGGGTGGGACCCTTGTCTTCTCCCTTCTGGATACATAACTGAGGCACTGTCTTGAAAGACAACAAAAATATTCCCTTTGGGCAAACATTTTTAAGGAAATAGAGTTTGACTATCACTTCATTTTCGAACGTCAGAGCCAGTTTTTATTTCACTTTTCCCTCCTATTAAGACTGAACAGTTTTCTGGTAAGTCAGCATAAAAACTGTAGTAAATATATGCCCCGTTTTGAAAAGAAACCCCCAGTTTTCTTCTCAGTATGATGTGTTGATATGAGAACACACATTTTGCTGACATGTTCCGAAGCTTAGTATTTTGATGAATTGACCTGGGAATAAGAATTGATTGGAAAGTTCTGAGTTTTACAAAGGCGAAGCAAGGATCAGTTAGGAAGACGGGCAGCCAATTCGCTGACAGGATCTACACGGCGCTAGATGGATTGCAGTGCCGAAATTGAATTAAAGAGAGAATACTGCCATCAATAACTAGCTGACTGTTGAGTATAGTAATTGAGTCATATCAGAAATAAAGGCCAGAACATTTTTCTCTGACTCCCCCCGCCCCCCAAAAAAAGCTCGAATTGCAGACGCTGTTAGTGCCTAGTAAGCAAAACAATGCTCTCATATGATGTGGAATAGTATAGTAGACAATGAATGTCTTCAGTTCTATGGTACTACCAGATTCTTTTTTAAATAAAGGATTCTGTGAACACAAAAAGCCACATGCATGTCACATAAAAAGCAACCAACTCCTGTGGTGGCTGTTACTGTTCAAATAATGATCCAAGTAGAAAAGAAATGGGTTGAAGTAGAAGAGAATTTCCCTTGTAATAAACAAAAGAATCACATTTTCCTTTCCATTATTTTGAAATATAGTACAAATCAAATAAATAGTACAAAACATACTCTTTCTGGAGAAACGTTAGTGACATCTTGAACTAGGCAGTTAAGCACACCATTATAAGGTCAATTCGTCTCGTGCTCATTGGGGCCAAATTTTTCATTCAGATTACATGGATGTGAGTTTGCCTATCATTTCCAAGAGTATAATCAGTGGTATGCAACAAAGAGCTCAGAAAGTAGACAACCAATGTTAGGAAGGACCTTTGCAACTAGAAAATAAAGCTTTTAAATTTATCATCAGAAAACCATTACTGATTTTTGAAAGAGCAACAATTACTAACCACTAAAATTCTGTTAAAATGACTTCATTATTTGATGCTGCCCTTTTTGAAAGTCTGGAACCCCAAATGCTTTTTACTTTTAAACAGCTGGCAATGATGAAAAAAATTTAAAACCTTCTATAATTGAAGTCATCATTAATACGCAAAAAGTACTTCTTATAGTCTGAGTCACCTGATAACAGCTAGGAGATATTCAATCATACCGACTTGAGAGGGAACTGGTAGTGTAGTGAGCATAGGCATCCTCCATCATTGATGTGAGCAGAGGATTTGAGAGTGGGGCAGCTATCTGCTAAGCACGGTTGCCCTCCCATCTCAAGCTGCCTGAGTCCACCTTCCAGGGAAGAACCCTGGCCCTGCAGCCTGTGATAGCACCTGTTCTTCACATATCCCAAGTATACCGTGCTCTGAACTCTGCAGAAGATGCAGCAACCGATAGCTTCCGATGAGATCTGTATTCTAGTTCAAGACTTACTGGATGCCTAACTGTGCCAGTATCTCCGGAGGGCACAGAGGGACCTCTGACCTTGAACACCTAGCATGAAGAGGCATGTGCAACACCAAGGAGGACCTTGTTTGTGAGTCACCAAACAAGTTTCATATTGTAAAGATAAATTCAACTTCCTTGCTCCAGTTTCCCACCAGCCACGTTAACGGTATCCTATCTCATCATCAAAATCCCAAATAATTATTAGGAATGAGAAAAGTGCAGAAGAGTTTCAGTTTCCAAATAATACTTGAAGATAAACTCAACATTTTTTTTTTCCTGCACGTTGAATGTGATTGACAGCTATCTTGCCTGAAGAGTTGTGATTGGTCCTGCAGATTAACAATGCTCCAACCTCCACAGATGATAGAAAGGTTTTGATGTCTTTATGAGTAAATTAGGAGTACAGGATGGTGGGGAGCTTGTTGCTTCAGGGGTCACAGAGGCAGGGAACTTGCTAAGTCATACACTGAAAAGCTACTCACTAGGTTACAGTCCTCGCCGCCACACAAATTTCATTAACTAAACCAAGTTCTGTGGCCATGCCTGAGTTCAGTGTGATGAGGATACATGTAATCCTCCCATCGGGAGAGCACTGCCTGTGCGTGACCAGTCAGGTGGAAACTGTCAATGGAGTGGAATTCCTGAAGTTTCCACGGTGTACTGTGACTTTTCAACAGTAGAAATGTCTCTAGACACTTCCCAGTGGGTAAGGCATTTGACTTCATGATGATTCTTTCTAGTACAACTTCCAGAATGTGGAACCCAAGATCCTTTTCTGATAGTGTTAGAAACAGTGAGTTTTCCACAAAAATAATCACCTCCTTCATGGATTTCAATGGTAGCTTTAAGCTTGGGAGGTCAGGCATATATAATCAATCTCTTTTAGGACACCAATGATACAATGGAAAAGGGATCAATGAGAAGAATGTTCTATTATTGACATAATGACTTTTCCTGGGACTTGTGAGGTTTATATATATATATATATCTTGTTTTTTCCCCAGTGACAAAGAAATTAAAAAGCAATAGGATTGTTAATTTATTTGAGAGATGAGGGAAACAGAAATCTTCCATCAGCTAGTGGCTCCCTCCCCCAGATGGCACAGTTTCAAGGCCATGACAGGAACTTGATCAGCGTCTCCTACATGGGTGCTTTTAGCCATTTTCTGCTGTTTTTCCTAGGCTGTTAACGGGGAGGCAGATCATAAGTGGAATAGTCTGGATTCCTTCCAACTCCCACATGGGATGCTTGTATAACAGTGTGAGGCAGGGAGGAGGGGGAGAGAAGGGGTCAACTCTACCTGTTACCATGGCACTGTGTCCCTAAGATTGTTTTTTCTTTGTTTCCATGATACAGTTTTAGGTATGAGGGTTCCTTCTCCTCTTCCTTGCTCCTCTCCCCTTACTCCCTCCTCTTTCTCTCTCCCCATTTTCCTCTGCCACCATTTGTCCCCATGCTATCACAATAGTATAGTTCCTTAGTACAAGTTACAAGTTAAACTTTCCAATATTTAAATGTATCATGACATGATAAGTATAGAAAAAGGTAGGAAACCTAGTATCATAATTTACAGGTTTCGTTGTAAGTCCTACTTTTATTAGGGAGTAGAGGCACATAATGTATTTTTACTTCCCAAAGTTTTAAAAATGTAAATGACAAGGCTGAGAATATTGTTCACTGGGGAGTCACTGAGTAAATACTGGAATTACAGAAACAAGAAGGCACTGATCTGGGAAGGCTTTACAGAGGAGGTAGAATTTCGTGGACTACAGAAAGTATATTAAACACAATGAGCCTGGCTCAATGGTTCAGTGACTAAATCCTTGCCTTGTAAGCGCCAGAATCCCCTATGGGTACTACTTTGTATTCCAGCTGCTCCACTTCCTAACCAGCTCCCTGCTCGTGGCCTGGGAAAGCAGTCAAGAATGGCCCAAAGTCTTGGGAATGTGTACCCATGTGGGAGACCCGAAAGAAGCTCCTAGCTCCTGGTTTCATATCAGCTCAGCTCTGGTTGTTGTGGCCACTTGTGAGTGAATCAGTGGATGGAAGATCTTCCACTCTGTGTCTCCTCCTCGCTGTGTAGCTGATTTTCTAATAAAAATAAAATAAACCTTTTAAATAAAATAGTCCAAAATGATGGGAGCCTTCAGGGCCAATATTCGAGTCACTCCTCACGCTGCCTTTCCAATGAAAAATAAATATTTAAAAAATAAATAAGTAAAACAGCAAGAGCCATGCTAAGGGAAATAAGATGAGTGATATTTTAAAGTTTACCATATATGAATGAAATTTACATGATTTCCTTTGTTTATTATAATTTGTTTATTAACAAAGCCCTTTATTACTGTTGAAAGATTTTTTTTTTTTACGTTTTACTATTGAACTCTTTGCTAAGTGGAACATTAAGCCTTTGACTGTAGTGTAAATTAAAAACATATTATCAAAAAAAAAAAAAAGAATGGCATGGCTTCAGGAAGTATTTATTAAGTAACTGCTGTGTAACAGACTCTTGCTAGATGCCAGAGAAGAGTGAGAACTGATGTTGTCTTGAAGGAATTGTGAAAGAGCATATGGTGTGGAGGAACTTTAGAGAAAGATTTAACCAAAGCTAACAAAGGGCAAGTTCAACGAAGAAAGGAGGGGAATACAGGCTGGAGAACAGAAGGAAGCTGCAGATGTCTTAGCTTCTGATCGATATGGATCTGAATTCTTCCCATACTTTTGTATCTCATGTTTGCTGTGACATCCAGTGTGGGAGATACAGAGTATTAGAATTGTAGATTGTATTCTAGTAGCAGACACCGTAAAAGCCTAAAAATGTTGTGTCTTCAGTGTTGGGGAGATTGATGACCAGCCACTGACAAATGGGCCTTTGCTTGTTTTGTCGTATCACTGCAGATAGGATGTGATTATTTTATGACAAAAGCAGCAACCTTGCATCAGTCCTGGCCACTCTCATTTACGTAAAAACCTATTTGTGTTGAGTGATATGTTCCTGTTTCATTTAGAAGGACTTCAGGGTCAGTGAAAAAATGCTGGCAGCTCTGTCATTGCATTAAGTAACTCTGACAATGAGAGTCAGCATTTGCTGCAATTGTGGGCGCATCACCAAGAGTTTAACCAGGGAATAAGATACTGCGCTTTTCTACCCGAGCCCACTTATGGGGGCACAAAGAAAAGAGCTTATTGTGTGCAATAAAGTGCTTGAATATAAACATAAATTTAATTGTCTTCTTGCCAAACTAGGAGATAGATTTCCTACTCAGGCTCTTTAGTACTAAGGGGGGAAAAAAACAGGTGAAAGTGTGGGGAAAAGGGTCTAGTGGCATGAATCTATCTTTACCCTCCCCTGCCTGTCAGCCCAGCCCCGTCAGTAGCTGGCATGCCAGGATTCAGGGAGCCCCTCCCCCACGGCAGCATACCTTCTTCAAAGACCTTGTTGCATTTTCCTTTTGAAAATGTGCCCCTCACATACATACACTGTTCCCATTTCCCTCCACTTGTCCTAACAACAAACTATCAGAAATAATGTTACTCTTGCACTTGCTTATTACTTCTGTCCCCTGCCAGTTTTTAAGCTCCGTAGGAAATGGGTACTCTTATTGTTGTATTTTGGTAAATGTTTGTTCAATTAAATGTTAACATCATTCCCCACTACAAAAGCAGGATACAGGAGCATTTTTTTTTTTTTGCTGGTAAAAGGGTTCCATATAGCTGAAAATAAAAACTTCATGAATTTATCATCTAATTTTCTCTTTTATTTCCTTTTCCTGAAAGTTCTTCCTTCTACCATTTTTACTGGAAACTGTCCCAATGGAATGAAATAGCTAGTAATAAAATATTGATAATCTCATGAATTTCAGAGCAGGCTCCTTGCATCTCAGAGGCTGCACAAGGCTTATTTAACAAGTACCTGCTGGGGATCAGTAAACATGCCCTCTGGACCAATGGTATCCTGGCTTCCTTGCAGAGACCCAAGTGCTCCCATGAAATGCGAGGAGCTTAGAGGAACTTCCCAGCAATGTTACTGCAGACCTAGAAGTTCTTTTCTTACCTTCATCAGACCTTTAGCATAAGAAAATTACAGATAGGGGAATTTGCTTTTGTTTTCTGGGTTTGGTATGGTTTTTCCTGCCATTGAACTAACTGGAATATTTAAGCATCTAAAGTAATTTCTCACCATCCCCAGGTTAGCTCAGAGCCAGCGATGCCATTGAATGTGTTTGAATGAGCCCAGGACATAAGCCATTTCTCCTAAGAGGTTTCTTGGGGCTGGTGCTGTGGCATAACATGTACAGCCACAGCCCAGCAGTGCAACATCTCATGTAAACACCTGTTCTAAGTCCTGGCTGCTCTACTTCTGATCCAACTCCCTAATAATGTTTCTGGGAAAGTGGCAGAGGATGGCCCAGGTCCTTGGGAGGCCAGGAAGAAGCTTCTAGCTTTGGACCAGCCCAGCTTTGGCCCTTGTACCACTTCGGAAGTGAACCAGTGGATGGAAGATCTCTATGTCTCTTCCATTCTCTCTGTAACCCTTCCTTTCAAGTAAATAAATCTTAAAAAAAAGTTTCTAGATCTGTTGAGCAAGAAAGTAGGAATCACAGATTTGAGAGCAAATGTGAATATCTCTTGTGTTGATTCTGATTCCAGAACAAGAAAATCAGATACTGTGAAAATAAATATGAGCTTTAGTCTGTAACAGTTTTCATCAGTTATGACTCTATGAGTAACCTTTAAATTGTGAAGGACAACTGTTCTTTCTCTTCTTCAAACTTCACTTCTCTTAATGTCCAGCGTGCTAAGAAAACTCATCATGTTCTTTTCACTTACTCATACATTTTATTGAAAATACAGTTAAGTTTTTAGTTTCATGTTCCTTCAAGGATACATGCTTGTGCTGATAAAATACCAAACTCAGCTACAAAAACCTTTGCCTAACACAATTGCATAGTATTGTACACACATCAAGTCACTATCGTTTGGGTTCCAAACAAGATTGCCTTCCCTAGGGCTTGCGTGGCCAAAACAGAGGGAAGCAACTCACTCTCAAAAGGAAATGCTGTCTCTGAAATCTCCAGTCTTAAGAGCAGCACAGCCATCCTGTTGGCTGAGCTTCACAACAGTGACTTGAAGAGGGAAACAGAATGTTCAGAGAATGTTCTAGCATTTTCTAAAGTTGAATTTACCTTTCAATTATGTGTTTCATTGCTTTGTGTTATCACTGTGGTTTATTGTTGTTTTGTTTTTGTGTAAGTCGTGTCTCCCTCCTGTTTTAAAGCTGTTCCCCATCTTAGGATGGAGGCCACCAGGAGACATCCTAATTGCTAGTAAGGGTTAATGTTCAATGTGAACGGTTTTTAAGGGATCTTTATTTGGTGTTCTAAGATATTTTCCAAGATTATTCAAGGTAGTTGAACTTTGTGAATGGCAGGCTGAACATAGAATATAGTTATTGGAACTGTACTGTGGCACTGATGTTGCATTCTCAGGAACTATTTGCTAAAGTGTTCCTGTTTTATTTTTTTTCCTCTTTTTTTTTTAAAGGTCTTGAGTAGATGGACTGATCATTGACGCTATCTGGATGACTAGAAAATACATGTGTTAAAATTTATAAACTGCATATTACTGTGTTTTTTCAAATAAAAGCCTTCAGGACTTTGTATAAATAGCAGAGACAGAGGAACATGCATAATTTACACTTTGATAAATGTTAAGATCAATACAGATGATATATCAAGCACAAAGTAAAGAAATAAGTAATATGAATACTTCTCAATAAAATGAATTTTTTTCTTAGTTCAGATAAAGGGTTTTATTGATCAGGAGAGAGAGAGAGAGAGAGAGTCTGACTGACTGTTCCCTGGTAGAAGACAGTGCTGGACCACTCCGCACGGTAGAGTGTGCTCGCTTCGGTAGCGCGTGTTCCACACAGTAAAGCAACTGCATGAAGGAAATGGTCACCTAGGCTGTATAGCACTGGGCTTTTATATGTCTCAGGTGTAGGGGGGGAACTAAAGTAACTTAAATACAGGTTTCCTCAGAGTAGATATGGATTATTATTTCTGGTTCCATTCTGGATTCCAGCTTTCTGTTTCTTGCTTACCTGGAGTAGGGGATGGCTTGATGGCTCAAGTAATGCTGCCGTGTGGGAGACCTTGATCGAGTTTTGGGCCGCTGACTTCAGTACGGCCCAGCCCAGCTGCTAACATGTAGGATATCTCATGACATCTCCTGTCTTTCTGTTTGTTTCTTTAAATAAATGATTAAAATATGAGTTTCTGTTTTAATTTTCTAGATTTATATTACAAAAGAGAAAGACTGATGGTTTTAGAGAATTTTGCAGCAAAACAGTCTTCTCAGCACATTTCTAGAAGCAGAGAAGGATCCAGTCTCTTCCCACTTTGGAAACCGAATTAGAAACCCCTAAATAAACTCCAGCTGGTATTTGAAGGGTTAAATATCTGAATTCCAAAGTTACCGGCTTAACAATATTGCCGACTACTCACTTAACATATTTATAGCCATATTTACCAGCAGTTTCATTTTTTCTTTCATTATTGCATTTGCTCTAGTTGCCTTGGTGTTACTACATGCAGCAACATGTCTTACATGTTAGAATGTCTAAATTATGATTCTGAGGCATTTATCAATGTAACATATATGCAGAGCTTATGACTTAGGGTATCAGATGTATCGTCCAGTTAGGTGTGTCTCACAAAACATGAAGTCCTTTCCTCAAGTGACACATGGGCTTCCATGATTTGAAAACCCGCCTGCCATGAGTGCAGGGCTGACAGGATGAGCCACAGTGTTCGGAGTGCTGCTCCATATGGCACGCATGGCACCAGCAGGACTTGACTTGGCCACGCTGTATGCATCATTACTTCAGAGTGGAAGGCTTGGGAGGAATCCAAAGGAGATTAACAAAAAGAAAAAGCAGGGAAGAGCCTGAGAAAACTCAAAGGATTCAGTGATATGAACAAAGAAAATGTTAGAGACAGTAGATTTTTTTTAACATCATAGAGACAAAAAATTTGAAGGAAATACCCAATAAAACAGCTTTCACTCATTTAGATGATTGCAAATTACTAAGTGAAATATTGAATAGTTGAAAGGAAAAATTGTTGAAGCATATGAAAAGGCAATTCACAGAAATACAATTAAAGTCCCCCAAATTGACATAAGTTTGAATTTTATGTACAAATGTATGTGTGTGCATATTCATATACACATATACAGACATACATTAACTTAATTTGTTTTTAAAATGTTAAATTTCCTAACTCTTGGCTTCAGCATGGCTAAGTCCATTTTGGGGCCAATTGGAGAGGAACAGAAAATAGAAGCTTTCTTTCTCTTTCTCTCTCTCTCTCTCTCTCTCTTCCCCCCTTCTCTCCCTCTCTCCCTTGCTTCTCTCTCTCTGCATTACATTGTCTTTTGATTAAAAAAAAATACTTCATGCCAGTGTGACTAGAATAGCAGACATAATATATGCAGTGGTAAGGGTATACATTACTCTTCTTTGGGAGTAATATAAGCGCATGGAGCAAAAGCCGTGTGAGTTTGCATTGAATTTACCCCAGCTATTTTACTTCTAGGAATATATTCTGTGAAACTCACTTTTACTTGTGAAAAAGACATGTATGACCAGATGTTCATTTCATTTTTATTCATGCTAGCCCATAGGAAAGAAAAAAATTGGAAAATTGATTAAAATACCCAACAATTAAGTCAGTGTTCATTACATAGAGTGTTCTCCTTGATGAAGTACAAGTCCCACCACTATAAATCCTGTCATACAAGAAAATTTGTTCTTAGTAGAAAATGTCCATAGTGTACATTCAGCCGAAAAAGGCAAACCAAATCAGAAAATATATAGTAGCACATTAAAAAAAAAAAGCTTTATTTATTTATTTCTTTGGGGAGAGACAGAAAGAGGGAAAGAGAGCTTCCATCTGCTGGTTCACTCCCCGTGGTCACAGTAGCCAGGACTTGACCAGGTTAAAACCTAGATCCAGGGTGCTCATCATGCTCTCCCACATAAGTGGCAGGAACCAAATCAATCAGACCATCTTCAGCTGTTTTTTCCAGGATGTTACTAGGGAATTGGGTGGGAAGTGGAGCAACCAGGACTCCAACCAACCAGCACCAAAAATAGGTGGCAGAGTTGCAGACACTAGCTTTACCACTGTGCCATAACACAAGCAACTCTGACTGTCTCTCAAGAAAGGAAATAGATGAATAAATGATCCTTTTTCTTGGTTCAGAAGACAGTTTTTAAAGTGCTTGTAGTTGTTATGTTTCTCCCCTGTCTTTACTCATTGACATTCTCCTGGCATTTAAATTTACTAAAAACCTATTGAAAAGAAGGCTTGTGTGTCTGGGCTGTTTTCATTGTTATTGGAACAATCTGAAGCTTACTTGTGACAGTTTAAATGTTTGACCTTGAAGTTGAGCTCATTGTAAATGTTTTATACTTAACTCTGAGTCATACTTTTAGATTATATTATGATTTAATTAGAACTAAATTTTAAAGCAAGCAAAATGCCATTTTATAAAATTGCCGTTGCATTGGAAATTGGTAGGCTCTAAAATAATGAATCATATGCAAGTATTTTGAAGAATTACATATCTTCGACTAGTTCTTTTTCCATTTAAAGATGGAAAAATAGTCAGGAGTGGTCTTGCTGAACAGAAAATTATTGTAATCCACCGTATAGTGCTTTCCTGCTGTGCTATACTTTTTGATGAAAGTTTCAGGGTTTTTCTTAAAGCTATTGTATTTCTGAATTTTTTCTCCACTTCTTGGGGTTACAGGTAATATTTTTGCATGCTATTTTGGGATGCAGGAACTGGTGTAATACGTTGCTTCTTCATCCAAACAAATTGGCGGCAAGAATATCAAAGACATGATAATTTAGTTTTCTTTTTGGCATACAACATACTAATATCACAAAGACCGTGAAACAAGAAATATGCTTAAAAGAAAAATATAGAAATTAATAAACTTGCAAACTAGATCAAAAGCTAACTATATATTTTTACCTAAGTTAGAAGATGAGGAAAATCTGCAGTTATAAAAATATGCCCAAGGTATATGAATCTGTTGTGCATTTGCTAGTGGGACATATTTTCCTCTATTGATAAATTAGGGCATCACTGTGACAAAATTACAGTAGAGTTACTCCAGAAGATGTTGTTACAGCAAAGAAACCATTAGATCATTGTTGAGGCCAGTACATTGGCTTAACTGACTAATTCTCCAGCTCCAAGAGCCGCATCCCATGTGGGCACCACTTTGTGTCCTGGCTGCTCCGCTTCCCATCCAGCTCCCTTCTTATAACCTGTGAAAGTAGTGCAGGATGGGCCAAAGCCTTGGCATCCTGCACCTGTGTGGACGACATGGAGGAGGCTCCTGCATTTGGATCAGCTCAGTGGGAGACCTGATGCAATCTCCTGGCTCCTGCCTTGGGATAAGTTCAGCTCCACCTCTTGGAGCCAGTTGGGGAGTGAACCAGCAACAGAAGGTATTTCTCTCTGTAAATCTGCCTTCCCAATAAAATAAATCATTTTTTTAATTGATCACTGTCCTTACAGGGACACCCACAGTAATCTAGAAGATGAGTCACCAGGGCTACGGCAAAAGCGTGATTGAACAGCAGTCTAACACCTGCTCAAAACCTAGTTTATCTTTCTAACATCTTAGGGAAAGTCTAGCAGACATATGTACAGCCGTTCAAGGAGGTTCTTCATGTCTTGTCCTATAGTTAACTTGCAAAACCAGATTAACGATGCACCTTCATGAGGAAAGTTACATGCAAGTTTTATCAGTTTCTATAGCACTTCTCAACTCAATAGTCCATATCATTAGCCTTCCCCTCTTCTTTCATTTAACATGATCTGTACATTTTGAGGCCAAATTTTCTTTTATTCCAGTTGAGTCACGAATATACACATCGTTATGCACTATACACATAGTCTGTGGCTCATACTCCTAAAGCATATGAATGTAGTCTGTAATCCATTTTTTGTTTTTAATTTTTATAAAGGCAACATCATATTAGAGGTGGTACCAACAACATAAGCCTGTTCGAATTAGGCAGCATAAGTCATTAAAAATACAAATATCAGGTTAGGTTTATGGAAACCTCTAGAAAAAAGGTTGATTTCTGATTACTGTAAGAAATAAAAGGTCAGTGCATGCCTCTGACTTACAAAATAAATCAAAGTCATTGCAGTACCTGTGGAATTCTCTGCATTTGCAGAATAATTTCATGTGTGCATACCTTGGTTGGTGTGACAACGTTTTTTATTTAGTTTTCTTGTTCAAGAAAGCAGAGCCCGTTCAGTGGACTTCTAGAGCTCTGTCAAGGAAACAGTATGAAGCCTTATTGCAATAATTCCGATAGGAATTGCATTGTTAAATATGTCATTAGGAGTAAATTTGGGAGAATTTATCTTATAGATTAGGCTTTAAGAAAATGCATAGTATCTTTTCACTATGACAATGAGATAACACAAATAGATTACAAATCAAGACAATAAAATATAAGGAAAAGATAACCTAGCTTTCTGTATATATAAATTACTTAACTAGCAATTAGTTGTTAAACTTAGGAAAAGTTTTCATTATCTACAAAATCAAAATGAGCATAAAGCCCTTTTATGGGCTAATGAAGCAAAGAAAATCCATTATAATTTCTCAATTGAACTATTAAAACAGAATTTGAGTAAAAGATCAATTCAGACGTTAATTTGAGTAGTCATTAAAAGAAAGCATTGTAATATGCTCAGTCGCATTATTGGTTTAGTTACATTTTCTAGATGTAAATATACTAGAGACATATTCCAAGAGATAGAGTTTGATGTGAATTTTTTTGTTTGAACTTCTCTATTTTTGTTTGGTGCTTATTCAGAAATTTGCCTTATACCAAAAAAAAAAAAATCCTCCTGAAAAATAGGGAAAGACGTTTGACTTAGTATTTTTTTTCTTAATAACAAAGTCAAAGATATCATATCTAACGTAAAGATGTCAGGTGGGGCACTGTCAAGAGTGTCAGCTTTGCTTCTCACACTCACTGTGTGTATGCTGCAGGTGACTCGGGAGTCTCAGACCTTTGAGTAGTGCTTTCCTCCGCCGCGATCTGATCTGTTTTTTTTTTTTCACTGAGTGCTCACTTTGAAAGGGCAATATTATTATACTCCAGTTTGCAGGTTAAATAAATGAGGCTCAAGCAGGTGCAGTTAGTAGAAAGAGGGAGCAGTTGAATTCAGATCCGGACCCCACGGTCCCTGCTTTTTACTGCTAACTATGTGCTTTCTCTTCCCTTGGAGCAGTCGCTTCAACTGTCAGAGTCTCTGATTTCTTATCTCACAGTGAAAGTATTGGCTCTGAATTGCGATGGACAGGTTGCCTAGGAACAGTATTAGGAGCCACAAGTGGAGTAGCAGTGAATGAGCCTTGTACCCTGCTCAGTGAGCTTTCGTGCTGACTTTGACATATGTTTTCCTTAATGACATATTTGTTTAAGGGTCCTACCTTTGCAGATACCAGCAAGAGTGCAATTAATACATCTGTCTGGGAGGAAGTTATAAGTCACTCATGTAGGACTTTACTTATTCAAGTTTCCAAGTTGGAAACAGAAATTAGTATAACAGATGTTTTGTCATTCTATGGCTTCTCAACAGGTGTGGAAATAGCTGTAACATTTATGAACCTTTACCAGAAATATTGAAACTGAATAATGGGAAGATAATTTTCAGATATTTTACCATATTTATCTTCCTACTAGAACATGACACCAGCTCCGGGGTTATTAAATACAAGCTGATGTTCACAGGAAAGAAGTGAAAGGCTTAATGGATTGATTTCTGTGTTCCAATTTATTGGAAAGGATAGTATAAGTAATTGAGAAACGGAAGTACAAACTAAACCTTTCTGTGGGATCTGAGTGGCAGATAAAACCCACGCCTGTGAGATGACACTGGAAGATAGATGGGTGGAAGAATACAGGGAATTCCCAGCTGTAGACAACTGCTTAGGTTTCATTGTACCGAGGCAGGTGTTCCACTGCTGGGAGAAAACACTAACAGCTGGCAGGCACCCTGGGCCTGGTTAGTGCTAGATTTTTGTTAACTATGCTGGTATGCCAGCATAGTCCCTATTCTGATTTTTTTTTTAAGATCTATGAGAATGGGGGGAACCAAACACCAACACACCAGCAGTCAGGGTCTGAGGACCCATGTGTGAGTGTATGTTGGCCCTGGGTAGGCAGGCAGGGCCTCAGACTGACACAACACACTGCCAGAGGACCTGGCGTGGATATCTGCATGCTCATGGGAATGGGGCAAGGGGCTGTGGGTTGCTCAGGGCAGTGAGTCTGGGGATATGTGGGAGGGAGGACTGCTAAGGGAGAATGTGACAGGTGAGGAGTGACTCCTGGGGGCTTCCTCCAGCTCTGAGGGGTACACTGGGCAGGGACAGGGAAAACCATAACCCACGGCATTAACAGGAGCCAGAATGGGGTGCAGACTATGCTGGGCTAGGAGGGGAAGTGGAAGAAGGAGGAGAAACAGGATGATAGCTGGAAGCTAATATGGACTGAGGTCAAGGCGTTTTCGTCCAAAAACTAACACAATCAAGGGGATTGATACGTAAGGTATTTTAAATTCCTCCACCCCCATTTAACTCAGATATGGGAGGACTTTTGGAAACATTGTGATAAGTTTGATGTAGCCCCTTATTCTTCTTTTCAAGTCAGTCAGGATGCTTGACTTAATATTTTCCAATCAATTGCAAATATATGCACTGTGTGATTGAATCGGGTCTTTATTATCTTCTGAGAAGCACTGCTGTGTTTTAAAATCTACTGGCAGTTCAGTGTTACACAGAATTTCTGAGTGACCATTTCTGTGAAAACACTTTAAATTGCAATTTACTGCTGTGATCAGCCATAGGAGAATGCTGTAAAATTTCCACTGTTCTGAATTCTGTTCCCCTTGATTTGCTGTGCCTGGAATGTAATTTTTGTAAACCATTTATCTTCTTATTGGAATTTTCTGCTGGAGTGTATGTTGCTGGTGGTTTTATTTGATCACTCCAGTGAGTTCTGATATTCTTGTTCTGATAGTGAGCACTTCAAATGGTTCCGTATGAGCCTGCCTCTGCACTCTGGTGCCGTTACCCTTGTAGGTTTCCTATTGTGACAATAATTGTGAGAATAATCCAAAATAATTGACTTTTTTTTTGCCTTAGTGGCTCTCCATTCTTATTTCGTTATTTATATAATCATGGATTCCAGTTTGCCTACCAAAAACTTCTTGTTTAAATTTAGTTCCCCTGTTTAAATGGCATTTCAAAATTCTTTGCATTCATACAGCAGATGTGTGGCAGGCACCTCATCACTAAATTCCAAACTGTCTTTAAGAGATCTCTGCCTGAAGCTGAGCTTTAAGATCAGATCAGACAAGGGAGTCTCTGGGCACTGTTGGGTCATCATTCAGTGTCCATTCAGACATATGTTGAATGGTGTCGTGATAGTACATGCAGGAGAACCTTTTCAGAGGTGACAGCACTTCAGATAGGTTTTGAAGAATGAGAAGGCTTTATCTGGTTGGAGAAGGGAGATATAAATAAAGGACAAAGTGGTGCTGTTAACATATATTTCGTTTTAAACCATCTGTTTCACAAAAAGAAGCTGGAGAGCCTGTGAAACACACATTACAAAATGGTGGCAGGAGGCCACATCTTCTGCTGGAGTGGTGGCTGTATCCTGTCCTTCGGCCTGTCAGGTCTCAGCTCTGTGTAGAACTCTCTTGAGAAACCGTCACTGTGCACACTCACGTTCTACTGACCATTGGTACTCAGCTCTCTCCAGAGTTTGGTGTGAGAGGGTCCTTGAGCCTAGAACTCACTGATTTTCTTTTGCGTGTCCCAAGCCTACCTCACACCTCGCCATCCCTATACCTTTGCTCAGCTCGTGCTCTCTACTGGGAATGCGCCTCCATTCTCTCAGCTTCCCTCCGTTTGTCAGCTTATCTGGCTGAAATCCTGCTAAACTTGTAAGGTCTAAACAAGCATGCTAGTATGTCCGTGAATACCAATGGCATAAGTCATTACAATTATAATGTCATTAAAATAATTTTAAATTCTTATTAAAATTAATCTTTTGGAAAGATGGGCTGATTTATAGGTGAAAACGAAAAGGAAGGGTTGGAACTGTATATGGCAAAGCAGCTTGAGCTGCTGCCTGCAGCACTGGAGCCCCATATGGGCACCACAGTGAGTCCTGGCTGCTCCACTTCCAATCCAGCTCCCTGATTGCTCCTGGGAAAGCAGCAGAAGGCAGCCCAATCACTGGGCTGCTGTATACAGTCCACATGGGAAAACTGGATGAAGCTCCTAGCTCCAGCTGATGCAGCTATTTGTGGAGTGAACCAGAGAATGGAAGATCAGTCTCTAGTTTTCTCTCATGCTTTCTCACTCTCTTCCTTTTCTGCAGTTCTGCCTTCCAAATAAATAAATCAGTCTTTTTAAAAAGCTGTTACAGTTCAGTATGTTCTGGTTAATCATACCTTTGTCATTAGATATATTCGTCATGGTACTGATGGCAGTTGCCTCTGGCTAGTTGGTCAATGAATGCTCCTGCCACCTGCCATTTTGGTCTATTGTATATTTTAAATTATTTTCTGTTGGTCAATATGAGATGGTTATATAGCAAAAATAAAATAGTTGGTTACTTTCAACTTTTTTACATGGTTTTTAAAGAGATTTTAAGAGGTGAATAAATGCTAGCAGCACTTTAAAGTTGATCATTTCTTTTTTTTTAAGATTTATTTTTATTGGAAAGTTGGATATTCAGAGAGGAAGAGAGACAGAGAGGAGGATCTTCTGTCCATTGATTCACTCCCCAATTGGCTAAAACAGCCAGAGCTGAGCCAATCCAAACCCCGGAGCCAAGAGCCTCTTCTGGGTCTCCCCTGCGAATGCAGAGTCCCAAGTCCTTGGGCTGTCCTGGTCACCTTGAAGCAGGGAGCTGGATGGGAAGTGGGGCCACCTGGATTAGAGACAGCGCCCATATGGGATCCCAGCATGTACAGGATGAGGACTTTAGCCACTAGGTTACTGCACATGGCCTGATAATTTTTGTTACAAAGTTTACTACCCACTGGGGGGATGATACACACAAGGAGAAGCTTGAAGCTAACTTATGGTAACAGGACAGTATTTGTCAAGAAAAGAGTGTATAAATAGTACAGAGTAATGCAGTCCATGCCAAAGGGATACTCTCAACAGTATCAATAGAATCCTGTTTCCCAAAATGAGATTCAGGGATTATGGCTGAGACAGACAGGTACCAAGAGGAAGCACTTAGAAACACATCAGTGGCATACGAAGGTCAAAATTATGAATGCAGGCTCAGGGACTGTAGTTTCTGAATATTCCCAGCCATCCTGCCCAATCCTCTCCTACAGGCTCTGCACAAAAATAGAATGTGGCTTTAGTAATCTACAAAGCAGGCCTCCTGTGATGATAACAGCCCACTGACTAGCTTTAATGTAACTGCCTGTTCTGTCATTCAAGTGATGGTTATTAAAGTGACAATGAAAACAACTGCAGCTTTTTTTAATCCCGATTTGAACCTGTAACAGGAAAAGAAAATGAATCAAAGGCATCCGTCTGTCTCAAAATCAAATATTTAGTGATAAATTGAAATGCCATTCATGCTTACTAGTTCCAGATGTAACACACTGAAAAATCAGACACCGTATTGATTTCTTCTCCTGGAATTAAAAGTTAGCCTGTAGCGTTATACAAGTATCTCTTTGGGGATTCAGTCCGATCCCAGACGTGGTAGCTGTGGTTGTCCGTCTGTAGACCTCACAGGAAGCAGCAGCGATGAATCAGATGACAGGGAGAAGAGATCTTTGAGGGCCCCTGTCCCCCTTGTAGCCCAACTGTGTGCTCGATGCAGAACTGCCTCCGTTCATTTCCTCTCATCTCTTCTGTATTGAAGTGATGTCTGAAAAAGCTTCCTTGAATAAGTATTATAATCATATTGAAATGTTCTTTACAAATAGCTCATAAAAAGAAAAATTGAGCTCTGCCAGTGTCCAGTCATAACTTGCTTTGTCAAATACCCAGCCTGTCACGACAGTCCTTCCCCTATCTCAGCTGTTTACACTGAGATCTGTTCATTTTGGATCTCTGCACGGAAGGAATTACTTCATCTGAATCCGGGCTCAAGTCTTTGCCTCTCTGTGTACTTCAATGTCTTGTCTCCATTTGTCTCAACTTCTGTTCTGTTTTAAAACTGTCAGGTAGACGCAGCATGGCAGCCCTTGAACAGCGCTCCGTGTACTTCTCTGAGCGTGTCTTTGTGAGTTGAATATCAGCTGTCTGGCTCAGAGCGAAGAAAGACACAGAGCTTTGGGACCAGACTGATTGTGAAACTATAAAGACGTATTGAGAATGTTCCAGCTAAATCTGACTTTAAGCTAAAATTAGACCCCCAGCATCCAGTCTTTCTCTTAGAAATCTGATGGACTGACGGCTGCTGCGTGTGAGATTTGGAGCAACAAAGTGCACTTTGCTGCCTCATTTTATTCTTCATTGCTCTGAGCAGTGTCCTTTTCTCTCTCTCTCTCTCTCTCTCTCTCTCTCTCTCTCTCTCTCTCTCTCTCTCTCCCCCAGATTCTGGCTCTTCAAGGTATTCTAAAAGCTTGAGGATATTTGTCAAACATCAACACCAAGTATGGAGATCCCGTACAGTGTAAATGTGTGAGACTTAAAATAGGAAAAACAGAGGCAAGCATCTAGCCAGCTAGTTAGAAACATCTGTGACCTGCATTGGAGTACCCCAGGCTCCGCTCCCAGCTCTGGCTCCTGACTGCAGTGTGTGGCTCAGTAATTGAGTCGCTGCCACCCGTTGAGAAATCTCAATTGAGTTCCTGGCTCCCAGCTTCAGCTTCAGCCCAGCCCAGCCCAGCCCAGGTGTTTGGGGAAGGAAGCAGCATATAGAACTTACCTCTGTCTCGCAGAGATAGATAGATAGATAGATAGATAGATAGATAGATAGATAGATAGATAGATAGATAGATAGATAAAAGCACAAGCAAATGCTTAAGGAAGGCGTGACACTGAATGTTGTTAATACATTCTGTTTCCAGCTTCATTGTTTATAAAAGGTTATTCTTTTATAATAGTTTCTGTAAGGTGCTTTTTTAGTTAAAAATTTTAAATGTTTTAAAGCTTGAGACCATGGAAATATTGAAAGAATTTCTTAGATATACTTAGTAATCTAAAATAAATAGGAGCCTTTTTTTTTTAGGAATACATTACTCTTAACTGAGTTGAGTTGGTATCTTTTAAAAATATGAAATATTAGGAAACCTGCAAATAAATCCATAACACTTAATATTATGAGTCAGTCTCCATTTCTGTAATCAAAGTCCTAGTTCTTAGTTTCTTCTGCAAGACTTTTGGGGCTGCATCGTGGCATAATGAGTAAAGCTACCATGCAGCACCCCATTGGCACAGGAGCCAGTCCCAGCTGCTCCACTTTCAACCCAGCTCCCTGTAAATGGCCTGAGAAAAGTGGCAGAAGATGGCCCAGATGTTTGGGCCCCTGCTTCCCAAATGGGAGACCCAGGAACAGGAAAAGCTCCTGGATCCTGCTTTCAGCCTGATTCAGCCTCAACAATTGTGGCTACCTGGGGAGTGAACCAGTAAATGGAAGTGTCTTTCTCTCTCTCTCTCTCTCTCTCTCTCTCTCTCTCTCTCTCTCTCTCTCTTTCTCCCCCCCAGCCCCCCTCCCCCCTGTGTGTGTGTGTGTGTGTGTGTGTGTGTGTGTGTGTCTCCCTCTGGCTTTCAAATTAATAGATACATCTTTTTAAAAAAGGAGAGAGAGAATTGTAGCAGGAGCCTCTTACAAGTAAATAAAGGCAACATCATTGGTTTATTTGGGTTTTAGTATAAATACCACCATTTTAATATAGTGCAAAAACTAAATAGAAAACGTTAATGCCAAATTGCCCACTTAACTATTTAGACCAAATTAGACATGATCTCACCCCTTTTTTTCTAGATAATTATCAACAAACACGTTGATGTTAGTCTAAGTTGCATGTGGTTTTGTAACTGATATTTCATGTCAGGTTCTTTGTCATCTGTTCTGCAATACCAAGGTCTTAGCAAGGAAAGTATTTACAAATGAATAATCTAAAGCCCAGTGATTATCCAACATGAATTTATGGCATTGGAATGACAACTGTCAGGTACTCCACATAGTATTTTTGTAAGACTGTCATAGGCACCTTTAATTGTTTCCATTACTGTATGTTGTGGCTGAATGCTGGTAGATAGCTCTCACATTTTCCCACTTTCAGCTTGGAGATCACTGTAAATTTGCCAAAATTCTTTCAAATCTTCAGACAGCATAAACATTACATGTATGTGAATTATTCTTCTAGACACTTGTTTTAGATGATTGAACCAGGCAAGTTTCTAAAGCATATTTCATTTGCAGACCACAGGACACACGTATTTGTAAGGTTAATATTTGCTCAGACAAGTAATCTTTCATGCATGCAAAATGCAGAATGACAGAACAAATAACAACCAACCATAGAAAGTGTATGCTAAATTTGTTAGGTAAATGTTTTTTCAAACTTTTATTTTGTGGAATTATAAGAGAAGAGCAGCTAGAAATATGAAATCAAGACTTATTATCACAGTGTAATACCACATCAAACATAATGGAGAATTAAAATTGAGTGAAGATAAAGCAAGCTTTCTTAACAATAAAAAGAAACTATACAGACATAGAAATTGAATTCCACATCTTTGTTTCAAGATAAAACTGAATTATTATAAAATAGGCCTGTATTCATCACACAGACTCCCCTACTTGAATTGCATACACTGAAAGCAATCATAGGACTAAAGGGAAATTTATTGTCAAGTCACCTGGGATATCACTTCATAAACACGGGAAACAACATTAGAAATTGAAATGGGAATAATGAAAGTTTCATTTTAAAAAGAATGTAAATGGCATGCAAGGAAAAAAACTGTTGAGATACCTGAATGAAAGTCATTATTTCTCTCACATTCCTATAAATATTGAAAAGTGTTTTCCATTAGCACGATACTGGTGTCACAATAAATATGATTACATATTTTGCTTCTGTAAACAGCAAGTCAAACTTGGAGAGAGGCTTCTTGTGTTAATTTGCCAGCTGAAGCTGACCCACCCCTCCTACTCAGGAGATTTTAAAGGCATCACCAACCCAAAGACAAAGGTGTGAGTTGTCTGGGTAGCTCTAATGGGGAGGATTTGGGGTCAGACAACTGGGACATAGTCCATTGCTGGCCCTGTCAGGAAAGCACAGAGCCAGCCCCATCCTTTACACAGAGGGGCTAATCCTACAAAGGGTTAACCACTGCACAGTGTACAGACCATTCAGTATGTAAAGCTAGGTGTGTTCTACCATAATCAGAGTATATTTGTTCATTAGCGGCGGAACATTTTGCAGACAGTAAACGTGCAAATGATGCAGAGGCTGACGCTGACACCTTGTGCCTCACAGAATTACATGATGGCTCTGCCCCTTTCTCCTCCTTTTATGTCTTCCCCTAGGCCCCAGTGCATATCACTTGATGGAAGTGAAAACCACAACAAGTGATTATGGAGAGACTCTTATGTGCCTTTCCACAGAACAGAAAATAGAGTTGAAAACATAACGCATATTTCAGTCTTCTCAGTGTATATTCTGGATTCTATTGCCAAAGCATTGCATCGGGGATTCTATTTCCTTAAACTTACATGGGAAGGAAAGCAAGTTTTAAGGGGAAAAATGGTAGAAATCAGTAAGTTGAAGAATGTAATTTTTTTCAAGATAAAAATCAGTGAGATTTCATTCAGCACTGTAGAACCTAAGCTCTGGGTCAGCAGACAGTTGCTGAAGCCACTTACCTGCACTGCCATCTTGACTCCCTGCTTCTTCATTGCAAGGCACAATGTCTGCATTTCATAGTAATGTTATAAAAAATGGACACCGGGTAAAGTTCTTGGTTTTGTACAGTGACACATAAGGAGTTCAGTAAACAGCTGCTGTTTCTCTTAGAGGTTGCATCCTTGGGTGGAGGCCATGTTTAGTCAGCTGAGGCAATCCAGAGGTGACCTGCATTATGATAACTCCTGTGTGGCTGGGGCTCAGCCCTCTGGACAGACTCCTTGTGCTCTCCTGGCGTGTCTTGGTGTCCAGTAGCTGCTCTGGCAATGTATAAACCTTCTCCTTCCTGTTTCCCACTCCCCTAGAGCTAGAGTCACTCGGCCAGTTGCAGGAAAGCAGTGCCTTTAACCAGCCAGAATACAGAGGTTCCTCCCAGTCGTTGCGGTTACTAAAATATGCATCAGGCATCATTAGAGATAGGATAATATCTTGCAAGTATCCATATGCAGTTCTGTTTTACAGTTATGATTAATATACTAGCAGAATTGTTTCAAAATATTGGAGAATGTATAGCCTTTCATCTGGTTGTATTTTTGCTGTCAGCCATTATATAATGTATGACCCTCATATGGGGATGGATAGGGTACAAAGGAACTATAAATGTCTTTGACATTATATCGCAGAGAAGTCAAGAAATATGTTCTCATTTTCAAGGTCCATGAGAAAGGTGTGTGATATATAAACTCATTTAGCTTATTAAGGAAAACACTGGACAGGAACCCTAGGCTCCCCCTCTCTCACCAGGTGTAGACACTCACTACTTTGCCTCGGGGAAAGATATGTGAAATGCTTTGTTTTGTTTTTATGATTTTTTATTGGAAAGTCAGATTTACAGAGAAGCAGAGACAAAGATCTTCCATCCCCTGGTTCATTCAAGTGGCTGCAACAGCCAGACCTGAGCTGATCCGAAGCCAGGAGCCAGAAGCTTCTTCCTGGTCTTCCACATGGGTGCAAGGTCCCAAGGCTTTTTGCCATCCTCTACTAATTTCCCAGGCCACAGGCAGGGATCTAGATGGGAAGTGGTACTGCCAGGGTATGAACCAGTTCCCATATGGGATCCCAGCACGTGCAAGGTGAGGATTTAGTCACTAGGCTATTTCACCAGACCTAAAATGTTTTTTTTTTTTAAAAAAAATAGGCAGATTACTATGATGCATGAAATAGATTTTTGATGGTGAACGAGTTATATGAAGAATATTTAAGACAATAACTGGCACATGTAAAGCCTCAAGTAAGTGATAGTCATGATAGTGGCTCTGTAGTAAGGCATGGTTTTGTCACATTGTTCAGTCTGTTGCTTAGAATAACCTGTGACATATACCTATAACATTTCAAGTTACATTGTCTGCCACTTAGCTTCCATTTTCACTTTTCATAATCTTTGAGTGAGAATGGATGGATTGTCTGAAATCCTCCCTCCCAGAAGTCTTTTAGAAACAGAGGTTCTTGCTGTCCATGCTGTAGCTAACTTTGGAGTCAGTTCGCGCACTGCGTTTTGTTGCAGCCTCAGACGACTGTTGGCCTTTACAGTGACTGCGTAAGAAAGCTCAGCTTGGCTTTTGAATTACTCATTGGAATTTGGGATGTTTCTGTGAACTAAAGAGGGATATGCATTCACTTTCCATCCGTGTTTTCTTAATCCCCTCCCCAGATCCACTAGACTAGGCTTTTTGTTTATGAAGAGATTTAACAATAGATGAATATTTATTTCAAATGTGTGCCCACAGATGCCCTCCAGATATTTAGTGTCCCATTTCACAGTGTGGGTTCCGAGCGATAGACACAGAAATCACTGACGGGGGAGATTACATCTGACTATACAAATAGAGTACACATTTTATAAAATAATAAACCATCCACATTAATCACAAGAGTTAGACTCGAGAAAGGTCCCCTAAATTTTTCAGGTGGATTTAGGACTAAAGTACTTACTAGCATTTGATTCCAATTTTTTTTTTCAATATCCATGTTTAGAATAAATTCTTTTGCTTGTTGTCTAGGAAAGTGATTCCTAAGCTAAACAAGAGAATGTGTGGAATATGCACTTGTACGCATCCAACTAGAATTCTCTTACAGAGGAGCTGCCCAAGCAAAGGAGATGAAAGGCAAAACGAGGCAGCGCTTGTGCGCGACCTGAGCATGACTGTTTTACACAGAGTCGGTGCTAGTCATTCACTCAGTGGTGCCAGGACACGGTCGTGTCATGGATCCACCTTTGCACAGCAGCCTCCAGGATGGGTCCTCCAAGGCCTCCATCTCTCCGGAGTGTGCAGCCCAGTGCAGCCTTGTCCATCCCTGCTGAGGCATCCAAGACTCCCTGGAGAGCTTCCTCTGCTGTCGAGGCAAGGTCACAGGAGCAGTGTAACTACATGAGGGCTGGCTCGTGCAGATGTGCTAGCAGTGGCATCTGCATCGTCGGCCACTCCCAGTGCCATTCCACACTGTTCATACTCACCCAGCTCCCAGATGCACTTTTCCATAACCCCCATGTTATGCCTGGCGCAGGACTGTTCTCACCAGCTGGTTCCTTATACTAGTCAGTGTTCCTTTTCCACCTCTCATCTCATTTCTTTTACACTGTCTAATATCTATTCAATTATCTGTTCAAATAATTTATGCTGAAATGTTCATACGTGCCCCCCTTCCCTACGGGTACCATATTTGCATTTTAGTAGTGGCATGAAACAAGTGAAGAAACTCAAATTGTGACTACTCTTGAGAACCCTGAAATGCAGCAGCAGAGAGAGGCCTTTTAGAGACAGTGAGTCCGGGTTCTCACCCTCTATGCCCATAGGACATTGTACCAGTCCTGGGGTGGGGGACTACCTGCTGGGCTTCAGCTCCACTGCCCCCCTTACTGACCTGGGAAAGGCACTTAACTCCCTAGGCTTTAGTTTCTTCATCTGTAGAAATGGAGGTCATAATTACAGTAATTTCTAAGTGACTTAATATTTGAAAAGTGCTTCAGATGCTGCCTGACACATAATAAATACCATATAGTTGTTCTTAAAAGACTTAAATTGGAGTGGCTTTTATATTCATACAGAAAGAAAATTATCACATGGTTTATTCTAATTAGCAAGGGGGAAAGGCAGTGATCTTCCCACACGTGGTTTCTTAGGCTGCAATTCAAGTTTTTAACGTTTCTTCAATACTTACTCTTTTCCGTGTATTGTGCTAAATCGTCTACATATTTCAGTTCTTACAACAACCTTTGAGGTAAGCACTGTTATTATCTTATTTTACAAATGGGAAAACTAATGGTAAACGTAAGTAAATTTCTGAAGGTCCCAGAGTTAGTAAATGATGTAATACTTTATAGTCCATCTTGCTTCCCTAAGTAACTCATTGCAGGTGCCGTGTGCAGTCACAAGGTGTTATAATTCTCTATTTCATCAGGATGTAGCAGAGCAAATGAAGTGTGTCTCACTTGCTCCTCACTGCCTGGGCTGTTGGTCTTAGGCCATGATGTAGTCCATGGCTTTAAACAGCTTCATTCCTGCTTAGTGCTCGTAGATATTTGTGGCTCAGAATTATACAGACTCATTTGGAATCATTTCTGTTTTTACAAACTGGAGTTGGGGCTGGGGCTGGCGTGGTAGCCTAGTGCCTGAAGTCCTCACCTTACATACACCGGGATCCCATATGGGTACTGCTTCATATTGCGGTGCCTGCTTCCTATCCAGCTCCCTGCTTGTGGCCTGGGAAAGCAGCTGAGGATGGCCCCAAGCCTTGGGACCCTGTACCCATGTGGGAGATCCAGAGGAAACTCTTGGCTCCTGGCTTTGGATTAGCTCAGCACCAACCGTTGGCAGCCACTTGAGGAGTGAATCAGTGAACAGAAGATCTTCCTGTTTCTCCTCCTCTCTGTATATCTGACTTTACAATTAAAAAAAAAAATCTTCTAAGGTGGGGGTTGCGCGGTGAGCAATATTTTCCTAACTGCTCTCGTGTGTGAGGGATAAATGCTGACTTTGTAGAATCGTAGCTGACAGCTGGGACACTGGGTAGGCTCCATGATGGTTCTTCCTGGTTTTTCATGGTGTTTGCTGTGACAGTGAAAGCCAATGCAGAGCTAGATGCCACAGTAAGGCTTGCCAGACAGCAAAGAAAATGCCTGCGGACATGGGGTTTTCGTTTGACCTTGAATTAACCTGTCTCCTGTTATGTATGACTTGTGAGATTCCTCTGGTACACACTCAGAACTTCGAATCTCAGCAGACGTGAGCAAACCATCTTCAATCCCTTCGACAGTAAGCAGCATCTGCTGCTACATACCTTTCATGTGGCAAATTAGAGCTATCTGACACCTCCTGTGAATGACAGTGTCAGCCTGTTAGATTTCTCCTGTAGGAGCTGAGATCTCTAATACACAGGCTTATGTTGGCTGGTTGGCTGGTTCACAGGGAGTTTTGTTTATGAAGAAAGTGGGAACAATTTGTGGGTCTCCTGGAGTGTTTGACTCAGGGCCGGGAAACACTAGGCTTCTGAATGAAGAGTAAGGAAGAGGGTAAGGAGGAGGGAGGGAGGGAGAGAGAGAGGGATGGAGGAAGGTAGGTAGGTGGCGTGGGTAGGAAGGAAGCTTTGTATCTGCGTTATCTCCAAATTACATTGTCACCTTCCCAGCCCAGGGACCATAACTTTCATTATCTCCTTTGGTACATATTAGAATGTTAGGCAGTGAGCATGCGTGCAGTGAATGTTTATTGCCTGAAGAACCAACATTTTATTTAATTTATAGATTGTGCCAAAAACACATTTCTATTCACTTGAACTTAATGTGGCCCAAAGGAAGTAGCATTTTCTGTAAACTTTATTGACATTGAAATTGGAGGGCTTTCTAAATTGCATTTCCCTTACGGAACCATAAACCTCATTTGAGAGGGCAAATCTCTGAATTGGTGATGAAGTGAGCAAAGTGATGACAACACAAGATACATGTAGTTCCAACTTGTGGATAGTGCCCTGAAGAAAGTACTACCAATAAAACCTATGCATGACTCGAATAGTGCAATGAGTAGAAATTGATTTCTGGTACGAGTTAAGAACATTTGGCCCACTGACTAGGACTGGAAATTGTATGCTGCTTTGCCGTTGTACCTCTGTCCAAAAATCAATTGTCTCTAGGTCTGTGGGTCTGTTTCTGATTTCTCTCTCTGCACTGAACAGTTGGGCTCCGTATCTTTTCACCATGATAATGTGTATTGATAACTATAGCTTTATAGTAAGGTTTTAATTCACATCAAGTAAGTCCTTAAACCTTATGTGTCTTTCTTAAATTTATTTGGATTACATCGAATCTTCACACCTCTCTATACATTTTAGAATCAGCTTGTCTAGTTCTGTAAGGACACCAGCTAACATGTTGATTGGCAGTGCATCTTCTCTGGTGTAGCTAGTCAAAATACTTAGCCTATCCTCTGTGAATTCTTTCAACCTAGACTAAGTATTTTTTTCTCTTTAAATGGAAATATATGTGGTACTTTAAAAACTAGTATGTGGTGTGTCCCATATGCAGATGTCCTCATGGGTGATTTTTACTTATCCCAGAAAATATAGTAAGCACTAGTATATCACAAGTATTCTAACCTTGTTGCAAACACACTGCAAAGTGTGGACAGGACAACTGTGAAGACTTCCGGTTTGTTGTAACCAGTGTTTTCCATGTCTTATCGTGACCTAGGGACCTTGCAGCAAGAAACTGCCTGGTTGGTGAAAATAACATCCTGAAAATCAGTGACTTTGGAATGTCTCGGCAAGAGGATGGGGGCGTCTATTCGTCTTCCGGCTTAAAGCAGATTCCCATCAAGTGGACAGCTCCAGAAGCTCTTAATTATGGTAAGAATGGGTCATTGTTTTTTCAGGGATGAAAATGGATGCATCAACACAGGCCGTTCGCAGGCAATATTACAGTAATGCAAATAAGGTAGAAACGTTCAGACTGGGTACTTAGGCATGAGCACAAACTTGATTCATTAGAGTTAATGGTCAACTATGCAAGATATTGCTATGAACACTTATTATAGCACCCTTCCATTTATCCAAAGATAGGATTCGTTTTAAGAGTCAAATAACACATAGGGATAAAAGATACTGGAGCTCTGGGTCATTTCTTTTGAATGTCTTATAACTGGTTCAATAACCTCATCTGATGATATCATCCTGAAACATTAAGTCAGTCGGTTCTATTGCTTCTCACTCTGACATCGACATAGTTTTCTTTAGCATGCCAGTTGCCAGAACATGTGTAAATCTTGAGGGAAGAAGGAGATGAGTGTTACATTTTGAAACAGCAGGATTTTTTCACTTGAGTATTTATGTGTCACTGTAATTGAAAATAAGTACAACTTGCATTGCAGTTGGGATGAAATGGGCCATATCAGGATGAGTAAAATAATTTAAGAAGCGGAAAGATTTGTGAGTGGGAAAAGGCCAGAATATATATCACTGCGATTGGAAATTATATTTTCATTAAGGGAGGCAGTATATGGGCCATGATTTATGTTTGGGTGTGGAATGGTATCAGAAACATCATAAAATGATTATGTGATTTAAGAAATGACAACTTCTTAAAAGATAATGTGTGACTTTTAAAACTGCCTTAATTTAAGCCTAAATAAAAGGCAGACAGATATTTTTTATAAATTGAGTTATAATTCATTTAACATAAAATTAGTCATTTTAAAATGAACAATTCAGTGCTGCTTATACAGTGTTATATTATGCAACCAGTATCACTATCTAGTTACAAATCATTGTCATTATTCCAAACTAAATCTTGTACCCATGGAGCATTGCCCTTCATTTCTCTCAGCCCCAAGCAACTGCCAATCTGTTTCTTGCTTTGTATGGGTATCCTTATCCCCAATATTTCATATAAGTGAATCATACAAATATAACTTTTTGTTTCTTCTTTCACTTAACGTGATGTTTTTGAGCTTCATCTATATTGAAGCATGTGTCAGTACTTCATTCCCTTCTAGGACTGCATAATCTCCATTGTATGGTTATACTGCACTTCAATATGTTGATATCTATTTGGGCAGTTTTCACTTCGAGGCTATTCTGAATAGTAATACCCTAGTGGATAAGTGTTTATTGAGTACCTGTGTTTTCAATGATTTGGGTCTATGCTCCTGTTGGGTTACAAGACTGTGCTTTGCTTACCTGTTTGGGGAATGAGTAACTGTTTGGGATGTGATTGGATCAGGCAGGGCTGAGCCTGGTACCACAGATACTAATCCTCACGCTTAGTTGTTTGTCTTTCCATTTGCCAGCAAGGCTTTCAAGTGAGTTAGACCAATTCCTCAGAATCAAGAGAAGGGGTCAATATAGTGGGACAAAGAGTTAAGCTACCGTGTGTGACAACAGCGTTCCATGTCGGAGCGCTGATTCAAGTCCCAGCTGCTCTGCTTCCCTTCCAGCTTCCTGCTAATCCAGTTTGGGATGACAGCAGCAGATGGCCCAAGTGTTTAGACCCCTGCCCCACATGTGGGTTACTAGGGTAGACTTCTTGGCCCCTGGCCTCAGCCTAGCCCAAACCTTGCCGTTGTGATCATTTCATGGAATGAACCAGCAGATGAAAATGACCCTTCTCTGTGTCCCTCTTTCTCTCTCTGTCACTTTATTTCTCAATCAAATAATTATATCTTTACCAATCTTTACCAAAAGGAATCCAGAGAAAATGACAACCCTACTTTGCTCCACCATTACCTTATTATAGAGTGAGTCTGGAGTAGTAGTGATTATGACTTAGCTGAATAAACCTAAGATGAAAGGATTTTAACAATTGTTAAAAGTTAAGGAGGTTTTCTTTCTTTTACGATTTATTTGTTTTTATTGCAAAGGCAGATCAGATTTACAGAGAGAAGGAGAGACAGAGAAATCTTCCCTCCACTGGTTCACACCGGCAGTGTCTGCAGTGGCCAGAACTGAGCTGATCCAAAGCCGGGAGCCAGGAATTTCTTCTGGGTCTCCCATGTAGGTGCAGATCCCAAGGCTTTGGCTCATCCTCTACTGCTTTCCCACGGCACAAGCAGCAAACTGGATGAGAAGTGGAGCAGCTAGGACAAGAATCAACACCGATATGGGATCCTGAAACTTGCCAAGTTTAGAATGTAGCCATTGAGCTATCTCACTTGGCCCTAACAAGGTTTTCTTTAAAGGATTAAATTATTTATAAACACCAAGGGAGCTGTAACTAGATTTGAGAAGCCCTTGAGTCTTAGCAGTACAGTCCAGTTCTCTGGAATCTGTTCTCAACTCTATTGGCCATTTCCTCTATATGTAATAACCTTTGAAAGTTTCTTTACTGTGGGGCCAGTGGAATGGCACAGGAGACTAATCCTCCACTCTGTGGCACCAATGTCTCATATGGGCACAGGTTCATGTCCCAGCTGCATCGTTTCTGATTGAGCTCTCTGTGTATGGTCTGGGGAAGCAACGGAGGATGACTCAAGTCTTTGGGACCCTGCATCCACTAGGGAAACCCAAAAGAAGCTCCTGACTCCCAGCTTTGGATCAGTTCAGCTCTGGCTGTTGCAACCAATTAGGAAGTGAACTAACAGACCAAAGACTCCTATCTCTGCTCTCTGTAAAATCTGCCTTTCAAATAAAAATTTTTAAATCTTTTTAAAAAAACTGAAACAATTGTACCAAAAAAAGTTCTGCTTCTTCATCGATTTGTATTTCTGAAATATGTGATCCTTGCAGCCTGTTCGTGTTCATTGCTACCTCGGCAGTCATAGCTGTCACCCAAGGGCAAACAGATCTCCAACTAGCAAGCTCCTTATTTACCAATTACAAAAAAGACGTATTTCCACTGACACATGCTTATTCTGTGTCCTCTAATGCAATTAGTGCTTCCACTTAGGATGCTGTGAAATGCTAGGGAGGTACGATTTTTGGTAATGAGACTCTTGGATTGTCCATCAGTACCAGGCTTCCCTAGCAGTTATGTAACTGGCTGCAGGCTATGCTCTCTCTGCCTATGTTTCCTCATTCGTAAGATGAAAATTGTAATACCTTCTCCCAGCAAGGTTATTATAAGGAGGATCATATGAGAGATGGAAAAATGGCAAGACACAGTACAATCGTGTTACTCTCGGTCAAGGTTACAGAGTTAACGTATATGCTTTCACTTTCCAAATGCAATTTTTTTTCTAATGACTTTCTTCATCTTCGCCCAGCTAGGGTCTCAAAAATTAAGACATTTGACTCTGTCATTTATATATATAAAGAATATATATATATATATATATTTATAAAGAATAATTTGTAACTAGTACTTCTTGAAAGACTTTCATGAAAAGTTTTAAATTATTGGATGTCAGACGTGAAAGGAGTTGATATGCAGACAAGAAAGCTAATCTTCCTTCCACAGAGCACAGTGAAGGTCCCTAGTTACTGTCTACAAAGGAGAAAGTTAATTCACGCTTCCGGAGCTGACAGTACATTCCACACCCCAAGCAGTTACTGTGGCACAGGCAAGCTCTCGAGAGAGAAGACCATCCTGTTTTCATGGAATATGACCTTTTGGTAGAGGGGCGTTTGAAAGTCTCAGAGTGGCACAGTTCGTGTAGACAAGAAGAATAGAAAATGAAATCACGTTACAAATCTTTAACCCTTGGTGACGACAGTGCATACAGTACATGTATATCCCACGTGGAAATTTAAATAAAAATTTAAATAAAAATACAAATGTGTTGGGAAAAGTCTTAAAATTCAAGCCCTTGGTGCCTGGAGAGGACTTTTCTGCTTCCGCTGTGTAATCTCACACCCTCATCCAGAAGTTAATTTATGGGGAGGTTTTAATCTCTTTGTGTCTCTAGAAAAATCCGAAGAACCTATTCACATAGCTCAGTGAGAGGTGCACCAAGATACGTTGACAAAACGAAGCACCATGTAATTTAAAGATGCTCTTTTTATCAGCCAGCCATGTTAATTTCCACTCTAGTTTTAAAAAATCAAAAAAAATGTGTTCCATAAATGAAACTATCAGTGGGGAAAATGAGATCCTTAAGCACTAAGAATATCTATAAACAGTGATAAGTAAAAAATTGAAGCTAAGAAACTTTCCTTATTGCTTTAAGTTTGTTTGTAATTTTAGTGGAAAGAAAATGGTGCAGGCAGAAGACAAAATTGCAAGAATCCAACTATTTAATCTCCAAGCCATTGATGTGTACAAAATGTGTATCTTCTTTATACAAGCCATCCATATTACTCAGATAGTGCAAGGAAAGTAAGCTGGATTTTCATTGATGGCAGGAAAAGGAGGGGAGCAGTTTGGTGGCTGGTTTGATTAAACTAGTGGTCTGAAGACTGTTCATCTCATTAGTAATATTAAAATTCATCCTGGAATGTCTGACTAGACTCAAACTGAATGTCTGAGTAGCATTACTGGCTCTTGGAGTCCTTTGGTCTAACATGGCTGACACGGGCCTATATAACCACAGAAGGACACTGCTGGTCCACTGGGACTCACCTGCATATGATTGTTGCCCCCCCCAACCCCAGGGAGATACAGTTCTGAGAGTGACGTGTGGAGCTTTGGCATCCTGCTGTGGGAGACGTTCAGCTTAGGAGTCTGTCCCTACCCTGGAATGACCAATCAACAAGCACGAGAACAAGTCGAAAGAGGTGAGCCACAGGTGTGGGGGTGCGGACACGGTTCAGCGGTACTGTTTGGGTGCAGGAGTGGAAAGCAGGGCTGTGAGTGAGCTGCTTGTGAACCACCTGCCACAGGGATGCTGGGCTGCCTATCTGCACTTGAAAGGATTCCCACATTAGACAAGAGACAGCTCCCAGCTTCCCTTCCTGCTTGACACCTGTAGGGCTTTGCCGGCCACAGTCTTCAGAGATGTAGTTTTGGTGCCTCTCCCACTTCCGGTGTTTATTCTGTGCCAGACAGTCCCCCCTATCCCTAGTAATTCTGCAGATGGAATTAAGTTGGTCTTCAGGAAGACATTCTAGAGAGTTTGGGAACGCTGCTGAAAAAGCCTGTCATGTTGCCAAGTCAGCACCAGGGGTAACTGCATGATGGTGTCACACGGTCCGTACTTCTGATTGTGTAGAGGTGATTTTTGCAAAAACTCTTCCCACAGCATTTAATTCTAAAATAGGCAACATTTCTATGTTATAGATGTTGCACACATATAAACAAAGAATAAACAACAACAAAAAAAATGTCTTCTTGGAACTATACCGAAAGCGTATAGCTCTAAGGTGTCAAGTTCTGTGCCACCTGTAGAAAACAAAAAGACAGACATCAGTGTTTCCTAAAACAGATGTGTTTCCTCCATTACACCAACAAGATAAGATACCAGCACTTAGACACTGCACAGCGCCATGTGTGAACATCTGGGTCTGACCTCTAGTCTCAATTCTCTGTTCTCCTCTTGGGTCTGCAGGATATCGCATGTCAGCCCCCCAGCACTGTCCAGAAGACATCGCCAAAATCATGATGAAGTGTTGGGAT
Organism: Ochotona curzoniae; assembly: GCF_017591425.1. Taxonomy (NCBI): domain Eukaryota; kingdom Metazoa; phylum Chordata; class Mammalia; order Lagomorpha; family Ochotonidae; genus Ochotona; species Ochotona curzoniae. The sequence continues at coordinate 17,403,080 of NW_024466307.1, forward strand.
TATAAGCCCGAGAACCGCCCTAAATTCAGTGAACTTCAGAAAGAGCTCACCATCATCAAGAAGAAGATCACATAGGGACGGGCCAGGCCCCGCTCGGCCTCCAGGAGCCGGTCCTCCCCAGGGGAGCGCTGTGGTTCACCTTAACAATCAGCTGATCCCGTGTCCCCTGCAGCCAGCTTCTAAGGTCACTGTCTTTTATTAACTAGATTTCTAAAAATACGTTCCACTCTAAACAATGTCAGAAGCAAATCTGTTCCAGAAGCAGCACTCCTGCCAAGGGCTTTGTTAGCTAGCCACCGCCAGACTGCCACTTGAGGCCACTGTAAACAGAGCACAGGCTCTGGGCGTGGGGAGGACGCGAGGTCCACCTTTGCACACCCAGGTCACCTTGCGCCTCTCAGCGGAGTTCTACTTTGGGCACAGTTTGTGGGCCACCAGGCTCCACCACAGACCCTCCTTGGTTGGTGCTATAAGCCGCATTGGGCCTGCCTGGTTTGCTGGATGTGGTCCCACCACATCCTAGTCTGGCCTCCTAGTCTGCCAAAGCAAGATTCTCTCTGTAAGCGTAATATTGGGAATTATTTGGACCTCCTAGAGGTTTTCTTTGTTTTCCCGCCAGAAATAGAAGCCCGGTATGAAACTCCCCATGCTCCCATATCCTTAGTAAGATTGTCTTCCCTCTCTTTGTTGCCTGGGCATCAAAACCCAGGGTGGCAAATGGCCACAGCTGCTCGGCCAAGTGGCACAGAGTGCAGGGATGGCAGGTGGCAAGCCGGCGCGGCGGGCACTGTGCAGAGCGGGGCAGTGCTGCATCGGGAGTGGGGTGGGGTGGTGTGGGGGAGCCAGTGAAGAAGGAAGGCGTGTCAAGACCTGCCTTCTCATCACATTGACGCCCATATAAACACACATATCCCCACATCCTTTTAGTTTTTGCCTGAACTCACAACATCCGGCTCCTAGGAACTGTTTCAGGAGCTCACAGATGGGAGACACTACAGAGCACACATGCGCAGAAGCACCAGCAGCCTTCTGCTTCAGTTGCTTCACCCCAGAGCAGCCACCCCAGAATGTAAGTGCCATTATTTGTACTGGTTTCTGAAGCTGTCAGAACTCTTCCTGGTTCCAAACACAGACACGTGTGCACACACGCAGGTATGCACACACTCCCGAGTGGCGGGGAAGGTGTATGCATAGCAAGCTGATGGGTTGGAAGCCAAGTGAGTTTTAGGGGGTGCAAGATACACACAGCCCTCCTCTTCCCCACCCTGCCCGGCCTCTTCCTTTGTCCCTGACTGCCCCTGGGATCCCTCCTGGCTTTCAGATGTGAGGGTAGTGCCCTCAATGGTCCATGTGGCTCAAATACAGCCCAGGGTTCAGACAAGGCTTCTGCTGGGCTCTGGGGGACTATCCCATGGAGTGGGTACAGGGGCCTGTCAGCGCTGGCATTAGTCATGGCAGGAGGAACTGTGGCTTACACTTCTGCCCTTTGTAAGTGCTCAGGTCTGTGTCTCAATATGCAACACTGTAGTGATGATTTAGTCCATGTTTTGGGAAAGAGCTTCCCCCTCTAGTTGTTTACTACCCACGAATGTCACTGTTCAGAACTCATACCAGTGCTAAACAACATAAAGGATGAAAAAGGGAAAAGCAGCGTGGGTCTGTCAGTCAGTCTCCTTGCACATTGAGTGATTCATGCGCTTAGAACAAAATGAAAGTATGATCAAGTTTCCCTTAAACGTAAATTGGGATATACAAGGCAGCTCTATGTTATGCAATGTGGTTTCCCCTTAGTTCAGATCTTATGACTAAATGGACCTTTCTTTGGATAGCATGTACCATGGTTGATCAATGCTCAGACTCTTAAGTTCAGTGTTCTTCAGGTACCTACCAATCTTCAGAAGTACAATACGATGGGCCATTTGCACCGCTTTGGGAATTCCCAAGTGAGGCTGTTTGTAATATTCTTTGTTTAAAGAAAACAGCACTCCGTCCCTTAGCAGCCTCGGTGCTAAGCTCTCAGCGAGGAGAGGAAATGATGGGTTTGGCTTTAATTTTATGAACAAGACCTGAAGCTTAATCCTTGCATTCTGGCATAAAGAATGAACATGGCATTGATATTTCACTCATCCAGGCTGTTAGAATTTGCAATTCACATCTTAACTCTGTGCTTAAATTAAAAAGCTTTGCAAAACATCATGACATCTGCAGCATTTAAATTCTGCTTTATTCTTTGTCCCAAAGCAGGCAGTAGTACAGTTCAAGATTAATATCTCATTGCAAGTCTTCCGAGATCATATCAGTTGTATGGAATATTAAATTTCATACAGGCACATGCATTAAGAAAAGCTTCTGCAAACCATTTTTTACTGTTAATTTTGTTGTGCATGGAGCATAATTTATTCATCCCTTCTGTCACTGATAATTATTGGAATTATGTACTTAGGAAGTTAATCCACACCCAGAAAGCACACACATAAAGACCATTCTGCATTCCCAAGTTTGTGTAGGGAAAGGAGCTCTCCCAAATGCAGGAAACCTGGAGGTTTGTTTAGGAAAAAAAAAAAAAAACATTTGTAGCCACGATTGTCACTGTTCTGGATTTGACTGAGTCTGGTTGCAAATCCTTGTACTAGTAACACATCCTCCAAGAGCTGTACCACCACATAGCTGTTCTCAAAAGTTCTTACGTGTGTTTGTCAGGCAGGTGGGTAGGGAGCAGTCAGAGCAGGCCAGTTGTCACAGCAGTGTTTCTACCTTGAATCACCGAAAAGCCTTCCTTTCTCAGAAATCTTTAGGAAGCACATTATTTCTCAAGACATTTGTTGTTGCCACGTTGTCCTGTGTTCCTCACGTGTGGGACCTAAAGTTAACTTCTGTACTGTGTCGTTTCTTCCCAAAGCTAAATAGTGTGCAATGCATTCACAAGTTTTGTTTAACATTTAATAAGGGGGGGGGGGATTTGTTTCCAACTACCCTGCTATCAGAGCCCTCGTGAAAAGTCTTGTATTGTTTCCTCTTTAATCTTCTCTCCCTTGAATATGGGCAGCACAATTCACTTCATTTTCACCTAATAGCTTTTATTTTTAAGTCTGATCAGTGCCACTGAAATAATAAGGGCTTCACAATCCTGGTATCAGGTGGTATCAAGAAGAACGTGGTTGAGTTCTGTGGTGTAAGGAGTCTTCAGGAAGTCCACAGAAAATGGAATTAATAGTACAGTGATTCTGGCGCAAAACATTTCAAAATCCATGCATCGTTTATGCAGAGTGCGCATTTTTTTTTTTGCAAACTTTGTGAAGACTCCTTGTATAGGCCATACCCCAAGGACCCTACAGCTGGATGAGCAGAAGTTAGAACGCAACAATACCCACCAACTCACATACCACCGCAGCTCATTTTGTTCGGTCACATGGGAGTTAGCTCCTGAACATGATACACCCGAAGAATACGCTTGACCTAGTCCATACTGTGTGTGCTGCTATGTGGCATCCTCTGAAGGTGTCACTGATAGCTGCTGGAAAGGGATTCTTGACCTCCGCTTCTTTCCCCACGCCTCCCCAGGTCGCAGCACACCTGGTGAGTCTTGGAAGGACTGGCTTTCCCATCAAAAGGCCAGGGCCCTCTCATGAGACACAGCCCTGCAAAAACGGAATCGAAGATTCCACATGAAAGGAAGTATCAGATACACTGCTCTTATACCATTAAGCCAGCATGAAAGCTTGCCACTAAAATAAAGTGTTACCTCTTTTATGAATAACTGATTTTTTATACCTATCCAAGTCATTTTACTCAGTATTTTAATCTTAGTTCTTTCTTCTGATTCAGTCAGTTTCATGTCAGTTCTGAATACAGTTTTAGTTGGGAGCATTCACAGTTGCATATTTGTCTCAGCAAAGGAAGATACTCTGAAGTCAGGATTTCATATACCAAGATTCTCCTTCAAAGCTTAATGTTGTGCTGCAGAAACTGTACAACTCTGCACCTTAGCCACCATTCTTGTGGAAATACTTTGTAATCCTTAGAGACCACTGGCTGCCTTTCTGTCCTGTTATGTGTAGCCATTTAGAATTGCTTTGCTCCTTAAGAGGGTCTGAGATTCCTGGGTGGCAGAGAGACCCTGCCCTGCTGAGGATTTTTTTTTTTTTTTTGCCACTCTGGGCTGCGTGGAAAGCCTGAGCCTGGCTTCTCAGCCTCTGCTGGGATGGGACAGACACAAAAGGTCCTAGAGGGGAAAAGTCAGGCTTTCCAAGGCAAGAGGAGACAGCTATGCAAACAGGCTGGAAAAAGCAAAGGGGAACACAGACTTGACCAATGTCACCAGGAAGGCAATGGGAGACAATGCTATGAGGCCAGGAAACTTAAAATGATCAGAGAGGATGCTAAAGAACCACTGGCAGTGGGTAGGCACTCCCTAGAGCAAACCCAGCTCCTCTCCCTGCTGTCCCACAGCTGCAACCCCCAGCTCAGCTGCAGTGCTGAGCGACCCTAAGGGATTTGCTTGGCTTTGTTCCCTCTTCCAAGGAGATCAGCCTGAGTCTTTGTACGTGTGTATTAGCGATAGTTTATGCTTCTCAGGTTGCTCAGATTTTACTGGAAATATTTGGCCATACCAGAGTGTAACTGCAGCTGAAGCCTCCCAAGTGAGAGCACTTGCAGATCAGCCCCACTTCCCTTTTCACTGGGGCTCACTGAGGGCTTCCCTGAGCACCACCCAGGGAAAATAGCAGATCCTGGTCAAATCCCAGGCAGGGAGCAGAGGTTCTTGTTGGTTCTATAGCCATGGAGGGAACATAGTCCTGGGAACATCCAGAAGCCAGCCAGTGTGCAGCGTGGCTGACAGAGATGATGAGCAAGTGTGGTTGCCACAAGGCAGGTGGTAAAAACGTCCCACAACACACTGCATCCAAGACTAACCTTCCAGCCAACATACACAGCGTAAGTTAGGGAGGACAATACTCCAAGAGGCTGTGAGGGGCTTCCTCCTGCCTGTCACTGCCACTCCTACACACTGTTCAGGCCCTGCAGCACTCTGTTTAGGAAGGTTAGCCTTGGATATTAGTTTGGCTTTCTGTGTAAACCCAATGGCATCTCCAGGGCAGCCATTGTTGCATGAGAATCACGCCAACTTGGTTTTCCTGGAAACCTGTAGATATGAGGTTGGTTTAGTCTGTTACCCACAAGCAGTGGAAGCATGCAGAGATCTGTGGTAGCCAGGATGGCAGGGAAATTACCAGGAGAGTTCCACTGTTGCATTTTGTTAGAGAAAACACGCCTTGCAGGTGTCTATACTTATAACACAAGGACAAACCCATCTTCCCTCCTTGCCAGAAAACTTTTCAGAATCCCAACACAAGAATATTTGGATTCACTGCAAAGATATTCAAACCCTGAATTTCTAAACTATTTCCCAGGCATTCCCATGGAAGCCAGCAAGATGCAGCTGTTGTACAAAGTAATAAACTGCCCTGAGTGACAGTAACAGTTCTGGCAGTTGTATTGGTTGAAGAAGCTTCACTTGAAAACTTATAACATCAGACACAGCGGATGTTGCCAGGCACTATTTTCTGGTCTTTGCTTTTGACTTCTGGTTAGTGTTTTCCTTTTTTCATCTCCAGTCTTGTCATTTTTTGCTTTACTAAGATAGAAAAGCCTTTATCACCAGTTTCTGTTGAGCGATACCACAAGTGGCCTCCACCAGAGGTCCCCAGCCTTAACAGGGACCTAGCTTAGCAAGCCGGCCATACCCCTAGAAAAGGCGAGGCCATGCAGGGACAGGATTATGCTGGCCGGCCATAGTCCTCGCTTAGAGACAAGGTGAGTGGGTGGTGGGTGTGCTGTGAGCCGCACTGCCAGTAAAGGCTCTTAGGAGATTTTCTGCAGACAGCAAGATCACTGATGCCTATGGTGCCCACTGAAGCCAGCCCGTGCACCTGCCCAGCTAACAGATAGGGTGAACTCCTCAGCAGAGCACTGACAAAACGCAACAGGCTTTGAGCCTTAACCCCCTCCATTGACTCAGCTCTTCCATCTCATCATTCTTTGCCAATGCCCTTCGTTTTTTTTTTTTTCATGTGCCACTCATCAACATGTGCCGCAAACTGTTTCAGTTGGTCAGTGGTAAAGGGCTCTTCCATGACCTCAGCAAAGGAAGCAATATGAAGGCTTCAGAGCACAACCAGCCAGCCTGCCTAGAGATTCACACCCCAAGTGCCCTTGTCTGAAAGCATCAGCTCTGCCCTTAGAACTGACAAAGCAGTGCCCTTGCCAGAATGCCAACCATCACATTGTACTTGCATTGTACTTCCTGGGAACATGCTTAGGATCGGGGTAAGTGCATTCTAAATTTAATAGCAAGACACCTGTTTCTGAATTGTAGCCATGAAAGCAAGCCACAGAAACACCACTGGACCCTTTGTTGTCAAGTTAAGACACCCTTGCGATTCATCAGCTCAACATGTCACAGCTGGTTGTGAAAGCACAGGGTTTGTATCAACAGGACTTGCCAAGGGTCTGAACAACAGGATGAATGTAAGGTGGCCACAAGAAAAGAAATCTCAATTCCCAAGGTAGAGCAGCAAAAACCATGAATAGGAAAAGAAATTACATATGAGCCCAAACTCCCATTATTAATATTTCCTTCATGTAGCTCTTGTCAAATAATACAACCTTGGGGTCTTCATGTGAGTTGCCAGAACAATCTTTATAAATCAAACAACAAAATTCCTTTCCCCAGTGGGGCCTCAGTTCTCTAACAGTCCTGTATTCAATACCTTAGGAGCTGCAAACGTGTCTGGAATCCATTATTAATGAGCTCATCATTTAAAGCACCAACCCTGCCAGCTCACCAGCACATGGCTTTTCTTTATTTTTAAACCCAGCTGGAATAAAAAACCCCAAAACCACCCCCTTCCATGGGAATTCACTGACAAATCATTTGACTTGGTAGAAAGAAACAGGCCTGCCTGCTCTTCAGATATGCCAGGTTGCTGTGAACAAGTGCAGAGGGCACGGTGCCCAGAACCACATTCAGCCTGACTTTGCTTTTACTCACCCCAAGGACAGCCACTCTTGTATTTAGACGGTGGGATGCCATGGAGGCCCGCCCCCTGCCAGTTTGAATTGCTTTGCTGCAGCTGAAATCAAAGGACCAATTCTGACAGAAAACATTCCTGTTCTGCTCCCTCCTTGGAGTTTTATGCCTTCCACTGGGCTTTGGTTTCAGTGCCCAAGAATTCGTTTCACAAGGTTCGCCTAGTCTCCCATAACCAGTGTTATCTAATAATTGGATGAATTGAAACCCAGTGGCACATACAGATCCAAGTCTCCAGGCCAAATCAAACAGAAAAGGAAACTGGCCGGGGGAGGGAGAAGGACAAGGACATGAGACTTGCTTCATGTGCTTCGCCTCTACAGAAAACCAGCAGCTAATCCCCTCCTGTGACCTAGTGCTACTCCACGTGAGTCAGGCACATCCTGTTCATGGAACCCTGAGGTTTCTCCTGGTCAGACATATATCAGTTTTATCTTTGTGCCTAAATATACGCTAAGTCAGGAGGCCTAATCGGGCAGTTCAGTGTGGTGCGGGTTGGTGGTGGTGTGAGTTCTGCCAAATGTACATCACGATTTACATATCTGGGATTCTTGATTTAGTCCGGTTTCTTGGGGTGATCACCATGAGAAATCAAAACCCCAAAGTCATGGTCACACAACTATGTAAGTTTAGGGAGAGCCAGCCAAATACAAGAGAAGAACACCGAGTTTGAGTCCTAACAAGGTCCCTGACTTCATCGGGAGGTAACTGGAAGCAAGGATTAAAACATACAGTGGCACCCTTGCCACCTGACCTGGCACAGCCCCATGGCGTAGCTGTGTAAATGGACACTCCTAGGTTTTTGCTCTCCCTTTAAATAGAAGATGTGTAACTGTGTCCCAGGTCAAGGGCTGGGTCAGGCACCTGTGACTTGATGCCCAGTGCCCCATAGGCAAGCAGCATTTTTCACTCCTGTGGTTTACAAAGGTTTCTTTAAGTGCAAACGTGTGGTCATTTTAATGTCAGACTAAAGCACCTTGGATCTTCTTCTATTGTTTTAAAATAATATATGTGTGAAGTGGATACAAGAAACACTGGAAATAGGGTGCTTCTTCTGGAACATTTAAGTGTAAAATGTGCAAACCAGGCCCTGGCGGGGGAGGGGAGCATCAGGCTTTTGTAAACGCGCTTCTGAAAATGGATGAACGCTCCATCGAGCAAGCAGTTGCTCATCCTATAGTCTTGTATCATTTTAACACGATCTGTATTTAACACTTATTTATTTGTTAGTTTTTATATTCAGAAGAAGCTCACTTTGGACTTTGGCTAACATTGTAGAGTGTCTGTTTCTGAGAGTTTTTAAATGATTCTGTCATTTTTGTACACTCCGACCATTTCTGGGTCGCCGCCTCCTCTCCAACAGAGCAGTTTCCATGCGTGGGTCTGCGGAACCTCTTTTTACTGTATTCTTGTAATAAATGTCAAATATTTGTAGCAACCTGTGTCTGGTCTTGCTTAATCGTGTCACAGTTATGCTTCTCTTTTCCATTTACATCTCTCTGAAAGGAAGAAAAGGCAGATGAGAATTCCCCTGGACAGGGGTGACAGCAGTGCCTAGAACTGTGGGCTCGGGGTCCCCCTGGAACTAAGCTCTTGGGGGAGATTGCTTAGTGTCCAGCCACCGCTTCCTGTTTAGAAATCAAGACTAAATCAAGACTAAATCAAGACATTGGCTAAGTCGTTGTGTTTTGGCTGCTTGCCAGGTTTTTATTCTGACTTGATTTGGTTCTGAGTTTTTGATTTGCTTGTTTGTTTGTTTGTTTTGGTGTCCATAACAGAATTTGTTTAGCTCTTACACAGGGATCTGATGGGGAATGATGGGCTGGTGAAGAAGGGAGATGGGGGGCCCCCGTGAACCTGCTACCGCAACACAGTGTAGGTGCGACCAGCCGAGCTGCTCATGGGGCTGACACAACAAGCCCACACAGGCCTGCCTGGCGGTGGCCATGACCATGGCTGCCTGGGTCCTCAGCAGCCTCACCAGGGCTGGGAAGGGCTCCCTTCCTATGCAGCTCCTGCTTGTCTGGGTGCGTTGAGCCAGTGCTTTCAGGCACTAATTCACAGCAAGTGCCACTGTCACCCGGGACAATAGGGTGTGAGCCTGGGACCCACACAGCAGCTGCAGCCCCACTGGCCCGGAGCGGGAGAGATCTCTATAGGCCAAGTTGGACGATGGTGCAGGCACACGATACTGACATTAGAGGTGGGTTTTACTCAGAGAGTTATGGGTGGCAGCTGCCCGGTGATGTAGCAGGACCCTCCCGTACCAGGACCAGGCTCTCAGGAGCACAGGCTAATGATGCTGACAGTGCCCGCTTCCCAGGCTGTGAGCTGCGAGCCGGGAGCCCCAGCTTCTCATCCAGCAAGTTTGTAAATGTGAACCAGCAGTGTCACTCTAGGCTGCTGGTACTGCACCATTTACATGAGGTTGAACAAGTAGCAAACTGTGTCTTTTCTTCTGTCCCCTTCTCTGGGAGGCTGTAGCCACTCCCCTTTCCCAAAAGCTTCCTCTAGCACTGAAGATGGACCTGGGAGAGAAGGAAATTCCAAGTGCCCACTTCCAGCTCTAGGAACCAGAGGACCCTTAAATGCCCAGGCCCCCCTGTTTGCCTCAGAGCAGAATCAGGGTGGCGGGCCCAGCTCCCAGGCAGCCTGGCTTTTGTTCCATGCCTGACCTCTGGGTTGCCTGGGAGTGGATGACGGTCAACCCTCCCACACACAGAGCAAGATGTTCTTTCCCTCTCCGCAATGCAACTGTCAAGAGTTCAAGAGCAGTGGGACGCCAGGATGCTCCCTGAAGCCCAGGGATCTAACAGGCTACTGGTCAACCAGACCAGGCAGCAGAACCATTCCCCAGCTGAACACTTGGGCAATTCAAAATGGTAAATGTTTTTCTGGTTACTTCCCAGGACTGACCAGTGGCACCATGGGGTGGTCAGGAGAGGAGGACAATGAACTCACCCAGGAAGAGCCTAGATGATCTATCACAGCAGCAGAAATGCCAGAGATTGACAAAAGGGTCCCAGGAAGCTGAATTAGTGACAGCCTCAAACGCATTCTTTCACAGGCATCCCCATCCCAGCTGTCATAAGCTTGGGCTCATCCTGCACACAGGAGGCCTTGCCTTTTCCACAAACCAACTAAATCCCAAACGCTCCCTGGTGAACTTGGTGAGAGCCAGCAAATGATTCAAGCCTGTTGGATTTTCAGCCCGAGGTTGTTTTCCAAGCAGCCCCTGGATGCCCCACTTAGCCTGCAGCCTCCCCTCATCCTGTGATTATAGCACCAAGCACGGACACTGAGGCTCTGTCCCAGGCCCTGGCGCCCTCTCCCTGGGGGGGTTATAGGGTGCCCTCTGCAGGTTTTGCAAGGTACAGAGAAGCTGCGGGAAAACAGTTTTAGTTTTTGTTTGTTTGTTTGTTTGTTTTTTACCTCCAGGACTGCACACATCACTAGGAGAAGGTCAGGGGAGAAGCAAGCTATGCCTTACCCAGTCAGCACCTGCATTAGTTTTCACACACTGTAACTTGAAGCGAGCTACTGAAGAAAGAGTTATTTTTGGGCACACGGTTTTGGGCAGCTGCACTGGCTCAGCCATCTGGCAAGGTCAGAGGCTGGCGGAGGTAGCGCACATCAGGGGAAGGCGCCCAGGGTAAGCCAGGAAGGAGAGAGAATGACTGGACCCAACTGGACTTTCGTAACCAACCCTCTCATGAGAGCTTCCACTCAAGAACTTGTCTCTGGAGTTAGATGCCATAGCTGGATAATGGTGCTTTGTCTCAGTACCATCAACTGAAAACTTTGGGGTTCAAATGTCTGCATTCATTGGTAAGAAAACTTATTCAGACCATAGCAGCTCCCACATAAGTGCAGCCTCTTCCCTGTGTTGCTGGATGCACATAAAACAGCACGAAAGACAACTGGCTCTGCACCAGCACCCTTCCTGCGTTGCACAACTGGTCCCTGACCTGTGTGGGGGACCCAGAAGAAACTCCTGGCTCCTGGCTTTAGATCAGCTGAGCTCTGCCCATTGCTGTCATTTGGGGCATGATCTAGCAATTGAAAGAATTTCTCTCTAGCTCTTCTTCTCTGTGTACGAAATCTGCCTTTCAAATAAAAATAAATCTTGAAAAAAATTAAGACATTAGCGTTTGCTCAGCTGCATGAGCTTTGGGAAACCAAATCCTACCGAACCCACAACCTATACACTCTCATTCACTTTGCAGAAAGACACCAAAGTAACACAATGGGGAAAAGAACATCATCTCAACAAGTAGTAACGAAATAAAGGCATGTGGGGTGGAGACACAGAACCTCAATATCTGTCTCTTGAAGCTGAAAAGGCAAAACTGGGATGATTCATAGATCCAAAGTGGAAAGCGTGGGTGTCTGACTCAGGGAGCAGTCCATGCTTAGAGCACGGAAAAAGCAATAACCTTAGCAATGTGCTTTTATTAAAGTTAAAACTTCATAGGACATTAAATGAAAACATTAGGGCCAAAAAAAAGACAAAAACAAAAAACAATGTTACCTAACAAAGAATTGTTATGCAGGTCAATTTGGGAGGAAGAAAAAGAGGAAGGAAAAAAAATGAGAGACAATTTGACAGTGTCATAAAGTATTTTAAAGTTTTAGGATTCAGGGTTATAAATTGATGTAAAAAAAAAACTTTGATCCATATGCAAAGTAAGTTACATGTGAATGACAGCTACCATTGAAAAGATACCCAACTCATTATTCACCAGGGCAACACAATTTATAGTCATAATTAAATTGCACCACATGACTACCAGGATGACTCTGATTAGACTGACCACACCGAGTGTTGGCAAGGGCGTGAAGCAACACTCAGATGTCACGAGCAGGAATGCGGGATGGTGCAGTCAATACGAAAAATATATAAGTCCATTTTTATAAGTTAGGCTACACTACTCTTATAAATGTATATGTACTTACCTGTTAAGGATATATTACATATATATGTAATTTGGTACTATGAGTACCTTAAGACTGGGATCAACCAAGGGCTAAGGGTCTTATGGAAACATTGTAGAGAGATCATACAGGGGTTTGACAGGGGCATTCATCTATCACAGTCAGTGAATACGTGCTTGACATTTGAACATTTCAATGTTGGTTACTTTTGGATCAAAGGAGAAAATAGACAAATATTGGGTTTAAATTAATAACATACACACTGAACCAATACAGGCCTAAAATTACACCTGTGTTTTATTTTGGAATACATCAAAGAAGAAAAGATGAAGTAATGATACAGACATCAGAGGCTGTAGCCATTCAGGTTTGTGTCTCCTACCCACTGACACAGTGGATGAGGAAGAAAGCCTATTGGAAGACGCAGAGAACGCTCCGGGCAACCAGCAGGGCTCCTGAGCTGGAGAATCCACCAAGAGCTGGTGGGCCTGGAATTGTCTCTCCTTGAACACCATGGGAATATTCAACCTAAGGTCTTTCAGCAGGGTTACGCACTCTGGTGTTCCCCCGGCAGGCTTGTCTTGTGTCCCTGGTCCTGTCATTCCTAGACCCACATTCCTAGCTTTTTCTCTGGCCTGTTGACCCTTCATACACCAAATACTGAGCTATCTCCTGTCTGTACCATTGAAAGAAGGGGAGAGTCATTAGATAACTAGGCACCCACTGGCCTATGTGTGTAAGAGGGTACAAGGAAAATGAGAATGTCTGTGTAGAATTTTTTTTTCTGCAATTGAATGAGGGGAGAAGTGTAGAAGCAAGCTTAGGAATAGATAAGCTCTTTTTTTTAAGATTTTATTTTTATTGGATAGGCAGATATAAAGAGAGGGGGAGACACAGAGAGGAGGATCCTCTGTCCACTGATTCACTCCCCAAATGTCCTCTGGCTCCAGCCCCCACTCCCAACCCTTCCCACCATGGGATGTGCTCAGTTCTCTGCATCTTCAGTGTTATCATGGCTCGTATTCACAGCACGTCTGGGCCAAAGACAGACCAGCCAGTTCTGTTTAGTGAGGAGTTACTGCCAGCCAACTTCCTACTTAAGTTCAACAACTTATTGGCTTTTTGGAATTGACAATACACATGAACGGAGAGGAATAATATTGTGATTTTGTCCTTAACTACGAAGACCTACTAATGGGAGGTGTGTAGATTGGAGGCTGCCCAGCCTCTCCATCTTGGCGATTTTCTAAACATTTATTTAAGGCACAGACAGAACAAGAAAGACAAAGAAAAAACTGCCATCTGCTGACTCCCTCTCCAAAAGCCCTTACTGAGTGGGTCAGGCTGGGGACCAAACCAGGAGTCAAGAACCCAATCCAGGCTTCCATGTGGTTGCAGGAACCGAATTACTTGAGCCAACACCTGTTTCTTCCTGAGGTCTGCATGAACTCCAAACTGCTATCAGGAGCCAGAAGTGGGCATCAAACCCAGGCCCGCTAATATGCTACACAGGCACCTTAACTGGAAACCACTGGGCCAACCATCCTTTGACTTTTTTTTTATTAAGTGTTTATTATTATTATTATAAAAAAACCACTGAAAGCCCAATTTCCCAGAGATGTTCTAAGGTAGAATGCAGCATGATTTTACATTGAGACTGTAGATTACATCAAGCTGTCACATGCTGTCTGATACCCATGTTCCTCCAAAATTTATATTGTCCTGCGTGGGCAACTCCAAGTTGCTGGAGTACCCTGGGGTGCCTCAATGCAAAGTCCGGTAACCACCAGCCTAGTCAAAAGTAATTCAGCTACTGGAATCTCTCATCACCTTGCACAACTGGCAGACTGTTAAGTCAGTGCCTACTTCATGTGGGCCTTGGGAAAAGTAAACAAGATTATCTGTCTAACTTTAAAGATTTATTTTTATTTTCATTTTGTTGGAAAGGCAGAAGGACACACCAAGACAGACAGATGGAGAGAGATGTTCCTCCTGCTGACTCGCCCGTCAAATGCTCATGGCAGACAGGGCTGGGCCAGCTCAAAGCCAACATCTTAGACGTCAGCTCAGGTCTCCCGCACGGGCAGCAGGGGTGCCTACATTAAGCCATCATCTGCTTCCTCCCAGAGTGAGATGATCTAATGGTAAACATCACGCACAGGGCTTAGCGAGGAGAGCCCGCATTTCATTTTCTGTTGCTTTATAACAAATGACCATGAACGTAGAGGGTTTCAATAACACATCCATCATCGTAGGTGCCACCAGGAGACAGGGCTTGGCTAGGGCCCAAAACAGAGCCTCACCAGGCTGCGGTCAGGGCGTCAGCTCGGGCCGTGGCATCTCAGGAGGCTTGGACCACAGCTGCGGGCTGTTGGCGGAATGGCTCCCTGCACTTATAGTACTGAGGCCCCATTTTAGCACTTCCTGGTGGCCAGAGGACACTTTAAGCTCATGGAGGTGGGGGGTTGGAGGTTCACCCATGGCTTCTTCTCTCGTGACTGCCTTCATTGGCAGGTATTCCATCTGTGAGGTCACAGTATATATTTCAGACATAATCAAGTCAGCATTGCCCGCTTTGTGAAATGATTTAACCAGAAAAGCAAGGAAAATCCTCAACATCCTTGCACCTAGCATAAAGAACCCAACCAGATAAGATGCCAGGGAGGCTACAGAGCCACTGGGACTTGCAAGCATTCCCTGTGAAATGCCTACCAGTACATCACATCAGAAAACACCTGCGCGCTCCCATTCTGCTGCATGGGGCACAGCGCCTAGTCCTGCTTTGCCCAGTCTGCAGGCACCTGAATTTCCAGTTCTGACAGCATCTATTTCTTCACAACTGTGTGCTGTGCTGGTCCTGCACCCAGGTCCCCGTCCACCAGTTGTCCTTCCATCACCCGCCCTCTCTCTTCCTTTTCCTTCCTGCCCTGCCTGGTCTTTTCCATGTAGATTCTTGCTTAGGAGATGGGTGTGAGAGTACAGTTCAGCTGGGAAATTCTTTTCTCCAACAGGCAGCATGTGACAATTGCCGGTCGTAGCATGTGGGTTGCCTGAAGGACTCTGAACAAAGCCTTCAGGACAAATATTCATCTCCAGGTGAGTCAGACCCAGTTGCCTTGGCGGAGTGTGTAGGCTTGTGAATGTCATTTGGCTTCTTTCGGGATGAATCCAGTTACAATCCAATTGTTCACTGGAGAACAAAGCCTTGTTCAGCCTTGCCTTCCTGCCCAGCAGGAAGCCAGAAGCTGCTCTGGCTCAGTGCTACTCGGTGGGAGACTTCGTTGGTGAATCCCATCTTCCTTCTTCAGCATTCCCGTCCATCCTGACATTCAGAGAGCTGAGTTTCATATGTAGCACAGACTTAAAATGTGAAGAATTAATCTTTTGGAAGATTGTGATTCAACAATCTTTCCATGCCTGCCAAGTTTGCCCTCATGGCTTTGAGCCTAGTGTGGTTTCCCAGCCGATAAAATAACCAGTCACCCAAGAAGCAATATTTAACGTGGAAAAGGGACAAAGGCAAATGACACAAGCTGGAGAGCTGGAGAGAGGGCAGGGCCAAGCCAGAAAGAGGAAAGCCTGGGCCTCACGCAGTGAACACATGCACAGCAAGTGGAGGGGTTTTCTGGGTACTGCAGTGTGTGTGTTGAGGGATAGCGTGGATGCCATGGGAAGGAAGAAAGTAGGAAATAAGAGGTGCCATCACCTGGGGAGAACTGGTCTCAGGTGGACCTCCCCTTATCTATATTAAGTATCTAGTTTTATAGACAAAGAGAGAATGGATATTTATGAAAACAACCCATGCTGTGTGCTCCATTGCCTCTGTTCCATCCCCAGTATATGTTGACATCCCAACATTAAGTCGTCTTGCAATTGTATTCAACTCCTCCCCCAGAGGATGCTGACAGAGTCTAAAAGCACAGACAAAACAGATCACCGTCTCCTGAACATCCCCTCTCTGGCTGGCGTGTCTTTCTGGCTGAAAGGCCACTGGATTCTCTTCTGCAGGTGACAGTACTAGCATCCCAATGCCTGCCATCTCGACTCACAGCCAAAACACACACAATGGGCATCGTTCCTTTCATCCAGAAACAAAAGACAGCCACTGTTCACCGCAGTGTTCATTGTTCTCAGGACCCCTGCGGCCTTCTCTTCCAACCAAAAGATAGTAATTTTGCAATCTTCTATTGAAGAAAAGACAGAGGGCCTTCCCTCCCCAAAGTGTGAATTACCAGATTCGTGAGCCTTGATATCTTGGGTCCATTTAAAAACAATAACCTCTTATTTTTTTTAAGGGAACCTGCTTTTTAATCATAGTAATAACATAAATAGAACACAGGGAACATAACTTTAACAATATATGTAACATGTGATCTGTAACACCAAAATTCTAACACAAGTGATATTGTCATGGATAATTTCTTTACAGCTTTTTTCAGGTAGGAACATTTGTATAGTTTATGCATACATATGTCTTTGTTTAATATTATCTCCTAACATTTTTCGTATTTCCATATTAATGTTCAATGGCATAGCTTTAATAACATAATGGAATAGATAGATCATAATTTATGTAAGAATTCTCTGGTCTTGATATGTAGGATACATCCAATTTTCTTCCATTCCTTGAGTTCATACACAATACAAGCTCAGTTTACAAAGATCCACTACGTACAGATCACAGGATTCTAGCTTTTTAAATAGGCATTTTAAATATCTTCTTTTTATAATGCAAGTGAAACTTTCACAAGTTAAAAAAAAAACCAAGCGAGCTAATCATGGAGTAGGGAATACCATGTTCTAATTTCAGAATTATTACATTTCTGTTTTTATTCTGCTATTATCCTTTCTGAATAACTTCCTACAATATTTATATGACTCCAAATATGAATATCTGTAAGCTGGTAACCCCTCGATTTCTGTTGTCTTGAATGAGTGTTGTAAGTGCAACCAGGTCTAATAGACTAGTTTCAATCTACTGTCTCCAGGTTTCCCCAAAGCATTGGCTCATGTTCAGCTCTCACTGCCGCTTGTTTTCAATGCTATTAATTTTCTGGACTCCCTGCTTTTTGTTGGAATATCACCTCCAGTATTTTTCCAAATGCACGTATGGGCGAGGTGGGGGGTGGCATACCTGTACAAGTACTTTCAGGTTCAAAAATGCTCCTCTTTGATGCATACACTCTTGATCAAGAATGTGGGTGGGCATAGAACTCCAAGATTCAATTTGTTTTTCTTCAGGGTCGTTTCCTAAAGACACGTCTCATACTGGACTGAGACTGCTACGGGATGTAAGCGCATATTTGTATATTCTCAATGTTTTGGATACCCAGAGCACCACTCCTCCTCCCACCAATTGTGAAAAAGACATCACTAGACATTTTCTGATTTCCCAGCCAAGGGGTGGGCAGAGCAGCTACAGTGGGTTCAGGAATGGTCCTGAGCTGTCTTCACCCTCATCCTAGAACCTGTGAATTTGTTACTTTATGCAGCTAAAGGGACTTTGTGATTAGCTGAAGTCTTTGGAGAGATGGATGGATCATTCTGGATTATCAGTAGGCAAGCGTATTTACAGCGATCCTTATAAGATGGACAAACAGTGTTATAACGAAAGCAGAAAGAGAGCCCTGCAGAAGCCATGTTGTCAGCTCGGAAGATGGCTCAGGGGGCTGTGAAGCAGCTTGCAGGCAGCCGTGGGGAGCTGTGAAAGGCACTGATTCCCCCTGAAGCCTGCAGGAGGAATATGGTATGGTATGCCCATTGTCTACTTCTGACTCCTACAAGTGCAGGGGAATAAGTTGACTGAATTTATTCAGGCCGCTACATTTATGTTCATTTGTTACAGCGGCAGCAGAAAACCAATACAGCGTCCAAATGCAAGGAATCTTTTCTGTCAACACGCTGCACCACCAAACATGTCCGCTTGGAGGCAGTATTCTTCAAGCCTGGGGGACGATCCTCCAACGTGTAGTATGTGAATTGAATCAAAGATTTCCAGTGCTCCGAAGCTGGTCAGCAGATTATACCAGTCCAGGAATGGGAGTCGGTCCTCCCAGGGACTGATGCTGGCTGACTCTGTGCTTTCCACCTGCCACTCTGGGTTCAGGATGTTTTCATATTCTGGAGCTTGAAGGGGGCATATTTTCTCTGCAGGCATGGAAATAGTTTTGTTTTTGATGGATAACTGATTCTGTGGTCAGGAGAGCTTGCTTCCATTACACAGTGAGCAGGGAGAATTGGGAGTGCCTCTGTGTACTCCTTGCCCTATCTGTGAGTGCAAGTGGACAGGTAGGGTTTCCAGGCCTGGAAGGAGCTTGGTATCCAGAATTGAGCTTGGTGTGACCTCACCCAGAAGCTCTGAAGGTCAGCAGAGTGAAGAGAGCCCTGCAAGGGAGAGGGTATTGGCCAGCATGCATTGTGTCACCAGCTGCAGCAGAGAAAATGGCATCTGCATAGCCAAGCACTCTTTTCTGTTGAACCTCATAAAAAAAAGAGGACCCTGGGCTCCTACCTTCCAAATACACGGATGGTGAATCCAGGTGATTTGAGTAGATGACAAGTGGGCATTGAGATGACCCACACAGAGTCCCTGTCAGAGAAGGACCTTCTGTGCCATATTGGCTGTAGTGGGCAGAGCTCCAGCTGGTCCCATGTTGACTATGGAATTCCCTGTCCTGGGCCCAACACCGTAGCCTAAAATCCTCACCTTGCACGCGTCTGGATCCCATATGGGCACCGATTCTAGTCCCAGCGGCCCTACTTCCCACCCAGTTCCCTGATTGTGGCCTGGGAAAGCAGCTGAGGATGACCCAACACCTTGAGATCCTGCGCCCATGTGGGAGACTGGCTCCTGGCTTCACAGTTCCGGCCACTGGCACTGCTTGGGGAATGATTCAGCGGATGGAAGACCTTCCTTTTTGTCTCTCCTCCTCCTCTCTGTATATCTGACTTTCCAATAAAAATAAAATCTTAAAAAAAGAAAAAAGGAATTCCCTGTCCTGAGGTCACATCGTTCCAAGAGCCCTTCAGGAATGACTGCATGAGGAAGCATCGCCAAGGCAGGCCCAGTGCTAGTTGTGCTGGGATAAGAGCAGAGATGTGGCTCTCTGCTCTTGGGTTCATGGTGGGGCAGAGAAGTAACAAGTGATAGTGGCACATTTGGGCTGGATATAAAAGAGAAGAGGGAATGAATCAGGCAGACATTGGGTAGGGCAAGTTCCCAACACAAACCCACAGGAACTGGAGACCAAATGTCACACACCCAGCAGACTCTGAACAGAGCTGGGAAGAGATGAACAGGAAGGGATGAGATGAGGCAGAAAAGGAAGAGAGGTTCCCACCCAGAGAGGGTCCTGCACTTAGGAGAGACAAAGTAGTTAACTAGCTGGCATAAACTATAACTTCATCAGGATTTTTTGCATCAGATAACAGCAAATTATCGCCTTCCTCTCTGCTGCTCCCTTTCTCTCCCTCTCTGTCTCTCTCTCTCTCTCTCTGATTTCCTTCCTCTGGGAGTCATTCTGGATCAATGGAGAGGAGTGGTCCCAGAGAGAATTGAGGGCTGCTGTCATTATGGTTCCAGCCAGCGTGTCCAGAGAAAATTACTGTGGTTGGCACTCAGCCTGGCCAGCAGGGACGGGGTAGCTGCCTACACACTGTAGCATCGGGTGATGTGCTGGGTGTGTGTGCGTGTGTGCGTTCACAGTAAGGAGGAAGAGCCGGATGATCTATTTCTCCCATAGGAGATCGAGGTAAAGGGCTGGGGACAGTCGGGCTGGAAGATGATTGTTGACTTGCAAGTGGGCATTCCTTGGTGAACCACTTCAGATCAAGCTCTCTTCAGCTTCATGCAGAGTTTGGGACCCAAAACACAATAGAATCCCAGAGAAAACACATCTGATAAAATAAGAAGAGAAACGGGTGTTGAGAGCTTGGGGAATTTTATTCATTTCTTATAATCTTGTAAATTTCCTAATATAAATGCAAATTTTTAGCTCGGGAAGGAGGGGTCCCTCTGGCTAATTGAATCAGTGTGTATTAATTATGCATTAATGAGGATTATTCCACAATTCATTGCAGTCCCTACAATCAGTCTCCAAGCAAAAAGTACATGTGGAATATTATATTTCATGGCAATAATAGTATCTGCTAAAGAGAAGAATCTTCAGCACCACTATTGTTAAAAATGTAACCAGAGCTAAAGCACTTGACCCACTCTGCTGGGTCTCACAGGCTGTTTGACAGGCACCCAGTGTGGGCTTCCAACCTGACCAAGCTCGCATGGTTTAGGAAAGAACTAGAGCTGAGACAGAGAGATTTTTCCAGAAACACATTTTCACCCTTTTTGGCCTCCAAAGATGAGGCTAGTGACATCAGCCTTTCAAAGTGAGCATGCACACTAAATAAATATGTATCAGGGCTCCTAGACATGTTTACAGAAAAATGCATGCTGGCTGGATAAATAAATAAAATAAATAAAAATAAATCTCTGCATGGAGTTCATTTTTTTTTTTTTTGCACCTCTTTCCAATGCAGTTTTCCCACAAGCTGTTACAAGTGCCCTCATCACTGACCTTTGCAAATTCCCAGAAGTAGAGCTGTTTTTAGTCTTCTATTGCAGTAAAATGGGGACTGTCTCTTGCTGTCATTTCAGTGCTGGGGGCTGTTCACAGTGTGTCATACATCTCAGTCCTGGAGCTCTGACTGGCAGTGTCTCGTGAGGGACCCTGAGCCCCTCCTGTGAGCCTTCAAGCCAGCCTTCTGCAGGGAGGAGAGGCAGAGGGGTCCCCAGAATCACAAGGCAACCAATGACTGCTGCCCTTTATTGTAATCCTATATGGGTCCCTGCGGGTCAGACATGGTTTTATGTCACCTGGCCAACTGCCCAATGGTTCACTCTCCAAATGGCTGCAACGGATGGAGCTGGGCCAGTTCAAAGCCAGGAGCTTCCTCCAGGTCCCCCATGCGAGTACAGATGTCCAAGACTTGGGCCATCTTTGGCTGCTTTCCCAGGCACGTTAGCAGGGAATAGGATCTGAAGCAGAGTTGCCAGAACTAAAACCAGTACTTGTATGGGATGCCTGTATTGAAGGCAGAGGCTTTTACACTCTTAGTCCCAGGTGTTGGACTTCCCACAGGAGCAAAAGGGTTCAGGGGATACAGGGGGAGACTCCCCGTAAGGGAATACAGCATGGCTACACGGTCTTCAGAATATTTCAGCATATGTGCAGATACAAAGTGATTGCCAGAAGACGAGCCAGGAGGCTGTTGGCTGCACCAGAAGGTGAGGATGGGTCCCCAGTAGCAGACAGTGGATTCCATCCAAGAGAGTGCTGGGGAAGATTTTCTCAAGCCTGGACCTTGCTCCACACTGGATGGAAGTTTAATAATGATTAGAAGTCCTGATATGAACAGAATCAAGTGTCCACAGCCAGAGGAGCACTGTCGCAGGAGTGTGAGCTTGGATGACTTCACGTCAGATAGGGGGTGGAGGGTGCTGTGTGGTGGGGGGGGGCGTGAGGGTGGGGAGAAAGTGAGAGGAACCCTGCTAATAGGCGCAAACGTGCTTCTGGAGGGTCGCGGAGAGCCTGGAGCTTGCTCATGTGCAGAGCTGGCCCTGCTGGTGGGCTGCGGACCCAGAAGGGGCCAGGTCAGGGGTGGCTACCTAGAGAGTGGGCCAGGCTGCAACCCCATCCCCAAGTTGTAATGGTCACCGAGGAGACGTGGAGGCCACCTGATGAGGATGTGGGATAGCGCCCCTGTCCTGTCTCTTTGGACGGACTAGTTCAGGTCACAGCTGCTGCGGGAAACAGGGACACAGTGAGGTACCAGTCAGCAACTGAGGCAGCCAGAACTTAATTATGGGAATTCTGACTTGCACCTCAGTTACATAATTC